>NC_092009.1:2621073-3962147 GCF_044704955.1 Pristiophorus japonicus
GCTCCTCTCTGCTCCAACTCCGTAAACAGCCGCTCCTCTCAGCTCACACTCTGTAAACAGCCGCTCCTCTCTGCTCCCGCTCCGTCAACAGCCCCTCCTCTCTGCTGCCACTCTATAAACAGCCGCTCCTCTCTGCTCCAACTCCGTAAACAGCCGCTCCCCTCTGCCCCCCCTCTGTAAACAGCCGCTCGTCTCTGCTCCCACTCTGTCAACAGCCCCTCCTCTCTGCTCCCACTCTGTAACCAGCAGCCCATCTCTGCTGCAACTCTGTAACCAGCCGCTCCTCATTCTGAGCTTCTGTAACCAGCTGTTCCTCTCTGCTCCCACTCATTAACCAGCCGCTCCTCTCTGCTCCCACTCTGTAAACAGCCGTTCCTCTCTGCTCCCACTCTGTAAATAGCCGCTCCTCTCTGCTCCCACTCTGGAACCAGCCGCTCCTCTCTGCACCCACTCTGGAACCAGCCGCTCCTCTCTGCTCCCACTCTGGAACCAGCCGCTCCTCTCTGCTCCCACTCTGGAACCAGCCGCTCCTCTCTGCTCCCACTCTGGAACCAGCCGCTCCTCTCTGCTCCAACTCTGGAACCAGCCGCTCATCTCTGCTCCCGCTCTGCAAACAGCCGCTCCTCTCTGCTCCCACTCTGGAACCAGCCGCTCCTCTCTGCTCCCACTCTGGAACCAGCCGCTCCTCTCTGCTCCCACTCTGGAACCAGCCGCTCCTCTCTGCTCCCAATCTGGAACTAGCCGCTCCTCTCTGCTCCCACTCTGCAACCAACCGCTCCTCGCTGCTCCCACTCTGTAACCAGCCGCTCCTCTCTGCTCCCACTCTGGAACCAGCCGCTCCTCTCTGCTCCCACTCTTGAACCAGCCGCTCCTCTCTGCTTCCACTCTGGAACCAGCAGTTGCTCTCTGCTCCCACTCTGTAACCAGCCGCTCCTCTCTGCTGCAACTCTATAACCAGCCGCTCCTCATTCTCTGCCTCTGTAACCAGCCGCTCCTCTCTGCTCCCACTCTGTAATCTGCCGCTCCTCTCTGCTCCCACTCTATAAACAGCCTCTCCTCTCTGCTCCAACTCCGTAAACAGCCGCTCCTCTCAGCTCACACTCTGTAAACAGCCGCTCCTCTCTGCTCCCGCTCCGTCAACAGCCCCTCCTCTCTGCTGCCACTCTATAAACAGCCGCACCTCTCTGCTCCAACTCCGTAAACAGCCGCCCCCCTCTGCTCCCCCTCTGTAAACAGCCGCTCGTCTCTGCTCCCACTCTGTCAAAAGCCCTTCCTCTCTGCTCCCACTCTGTAACCAGCAGCCCATCTCTGCTGCAACTCTGTAACCAGCCGCTCCTCATTCTGAGCTTCTGTAACCAGCTGTTCCTCTCTGCTCCCACTCATTAACCAGCCGCTCCTCTCTGCTCCCACTCTGTAAACAGCCGTTCCTCTCTGATCCCACTCTGTAAATAGCCGCTCCTCTCTGCTCCCACTCTGGAACCAGCCGCTCCTCTCTGCACCCACTCTGGAACCAGCCGCTCCTCTCTGCTCCAACTCTGGAACCAGCCGCTCCTCTCTGCTCCCACTCTGGAACCAGGCGCTCCTCTCTGCTCCCACTCTGGAACCAGCCGCTCCTCTCTGCTCCCACTCTGTAACCAGCCGCTCCTCATTCCCTGCCTCTGTAACGATCCGCTCATCTCTGATCCCACTCTGCAACCTGCCGCTCCTCTCTGCTCCCACTCAATAAGCAGCTGCTCCTCTCTGCTCCAACTCCGTAAACAGCCGCTCCTCTCAGCTCCCACTCTGTAAACAGCCGCTCCTCTCTGCTCCCGCTCCGTCAACAGCCCCTCCTCTCTGTTCCCACTCTGTAAATAGCCGCTCCTCTCTGCTCCCACTCTGGAACCAGCCGCTTCTCTCTGCTCCCACTCTGGAACCAGCCGCTCCTCTCTGCTCCCACTCTGGAAACAGCCGCTTCTCTCTGCTCCCACTCTGCAACCAGCCGCTCCTCTCTGCTCCCACTCTGGAACGAGCCGCTCCTCTCTGCTCCCACTCTGTAACCAGCCGTTCTCTCTGCTCCCACTCTGTAAACAGCGGCTCCTCTCTGCTCCCACTCCGTCAACAGCCCCTCCTCTCTGCTCCCACTCTGTAACCAGCCGCTCCTCTCTGCTCCCACTCTGTAACCAGCCGCTCCTCTCTGCTCCCACTCTGTAAACAGCCTCTCCTCTCTGCTCCCACTCTGTAACCAGCCGCTACTCTCTGCTCCCTCTGGAACCAGCCGCTCCTCTCTGCTCCCACTCTGGAACCAGCCGCTCCCCTCTGCTCCCACTCTGGAACCAGCCGCTCCTCTCTGCTCCCACTCTGGAACCAGCCGCTCCACTCTGCTCCCACTCTGTAACCAGCCGCTCCTCTCTGCTCCCAATCTGGAAGCATCCGCTCCTCTCTGCTCCCACTCTGTAACAAGCCTCTCCTCTCTACTGCAACTCTATAACCAGCCGCTCCTCATTCTCTGCCTCAGTAACCATCCGCTCCTCTCTGCTCCCGCTCTGTAAACAGCCGCTTCTCTCTGCTCCCACTCTGGAACCAGCCGCTCCTCTCTGCTCCCACTCTGGAACCAGCCGCTCCTCTCTGCTCCCACTCTGGAACCAGCCGCTCCTCTCTGCTCCCAATCTTGAACTAGCCGCTCCTCTCTGCTCCCACTCTGCAACCAGCCGCTCCTCGCTGCTCCCACTCTGTAACCAGCCGCTCCTCTCTGCTCCCACTCTGGAACCAGCCGCTCCTCTCTGCTCCCACTCTGGAACCAGCAGTTCCTCTCTGCTCCCACTCTGTAACCAGCCGCTCCTCTCTGCTGCAACTCTATAACCAGCCGCTCCTCATTCTCTGCCTCTGTAACCAGCCGCTCCTCTCTGCTCCCACTCTGTAATCTGCCGCTCCTCTATGCTCCCACTCTATAAACAGCCGCTCCTCTCTGCTCCAACTCCGTAAACAGCCGCTCCTCTCAGCTCACACTCTGTAAACAGCCGCTCCTCTCTGCTCCCGCTCCGTCAACAGCCCCTCCTCTCTGCTGCCACTCTATAAACAGCCGCTCCTCTCTGCTCCAACTCCGTAAACAGCCGCTCCCCTCTGCTCCCCTTCTGTAAACAGCCGCTCCTCTCTGCTCCCACTCTGTCAACAGCCCCTCCTCTCTGCTCCCACTCTGTAACCAGCAGACCATCTCTGCTGCAACTCTGTAACCAGCCGCTCCTCATTCTGAGCTTCTGTAACCAGCTGTTCCTCTCTGCTCCCACTCATTAACCAGCCGCTCCTCTCTGCTCCCACTCTGTAAACAGCCGTTCCTCTCTGCTCCCACTCTGTAAATAGCCGCTCCTCTCTGCTCCCACTCTGGAACCAGCCGCTCCTCTCTGCACCCACTCTGGAACCAGCCGCTCCTCACTGCTCCCACTCTGGAACCAGCCGCTCCTCTCTGCTCCCACTCTGGAACCAGGCGCTCCTCTCTGCTCCCACTCTGGAACCAGCCGCTCCTCTCTGCTCCCACTCTGTAACCAGCCGCTCCTCATTTCCTGCCTCTGTAACCATCCGCTCATCTCTGATCCCATTCTGCAACCTGCCGCTACTCTCTGCTCCCACTCAATAAACAGCTGCTCCTCTCTGCTCCAACTCCGTAAACAGCCGCTCCTCTCAGCTCCCACTCTGTAAACAGCCGCTCCTCTCTGCTCCCGCTCCGTCAACAGCCCCTCCTCTCTGCTCCCACTCTGGAACCAGCCGCTTCTCTCTGCTCCCACTCTGGAACCAGCCGCTCCTCTCTGCTCCCACTCTGGAAACAGCCGCTCCTCTCTGCTCCCACTCTGCAACCAGCCGCTCCTCTCTGCTCCCACTCTGGAACGAGCCGCTCCTCTCTGCTCCCACTCTGTAACCAGCCGCTCCTCTCTGCTCCCACTCTGTAAACAGCGGCTCCTCTCTGCTCCCACTCCGTCAACAGCTTCTGCTCTCTGCTCCCACTCTGTAACCAGCCGCTCCTCTCTGCTCCCACTCTGTAACCAGCCGCTCCTCTCTGCTCCCACTCTGTAAACAGCCTCTCCTCTCTGCTCCCACTCTGTAACCAGCCGCTACTCTCTGCTCCCACTCTGTAACCAGCCGCTCCTCTCTGCTCCCACTCTGGAACCAGCCGCTCCTCTCTGCTCCCACTCTGGAACCAGCCGCTCCACTCTGCTCCCACTCTGAAACCAGCCGCTCCTCTCTGCTCCCAATCTGGAAGCATCCGCTCCTCTCTGCTCCCACTCTGTAACAAGCCTCTCCTCTCTACTGCAACTCTATAACCAGCCGCTCCTCATTCTCTGCCTCAGTAACCATCCGCTCCTCTCTGCTCCCGCTCTGTAAACAGCCGCTTCTCTCTGCTCCCACTCTGGAACCAGCCACTCCTCTCTGCTCCCACTCTGGAACCAGCCGCTCCTCTCTGCTACCACTCTGGAACCAGGCGCTCCTCTCTGCTCCCACTCTGAAATTATCCGCTCCTATCTGCTCCCACTCTGTAAACAGCGGCTCCTCTCTGCTCCCACTCCGTCAACAGCCCCTCCTCTCTGCTCGAACTCTGTAAACAGCCGTTCCTCTCTGCTCCCACTCCGTAGCCAGCCGCTCCTCTCTGCTCCCACTCTGTAAACAGCCGTTCCTCTCTGCTCCCACTCTGAAAATAGCCGCTCCTCTCTGCTCCCACTCTGCAACCAG
Source organism: Pristiophorus japonicus (assembly GCF_044704955.1). Lineage (NCBI taxonomy): Eukaryota > Metazoa > Chordata > Chondrichthyes > Pristiophoridae > Pristiophorus > Pristiophorus japonicus. The sequence goes on from NC_092009.1 coordinate 2,625,772, forward strand.
CCGCTTCTCTCTGCTCCCACTCTGGAACCAGCCGCTCCTCTCTGCTCCCACTCTGGAACTAGCCGCTCCTATCTGCTCCCACTCTGTAAACAGCGGCTCCTCTCTGCTCCCACTCCGTCATCAGCCCCTCCTCTCTGCTCCAACTCTGTAAACAGCCGTTCCTCTCTGCTCCCAGTCCTTAGCCAGCTGCACCTTTCTGCTCCCACTCTGTAAACAGCCGTTCCTCTCTGCTCCCACTCTGTAAATATCCGCTCCTCTCTGCTCCCACTCTGGAAACAGCCGCTTCTCTCTGCTCCCTCTCTGCAACCAGCCGCTCGTCTCTGCTCCCACTCTGGATCGAGCCGCTCCTCTCTGCTCCCACTCTGTAACCAGCCTCTCCTCTCTGCCCCCACTCTGTAAACAGCGGCTCCTCTCTGCTCCCACTCCGTCAACAGCCCCTCCTCTCTGCTCCCACTCTGTAACCAGCCGCTCCTCTCTGCTCCCACTCTGGAACCAGCAGTTCCTCTCTGCTCCCACTCTGTAACCAGCCGCTCCTCTCTGCTGCAACTCTATAACCAGCCGCTCATCATTCTCTGCCTCTGTAACCAGCCGCTCCTCTCTGCTCCCACTCTGTAATCTGCCGCTCCTCTCTGCTCCCACTCTATAAACAGCCGCTCCTCTCTGCTCCAACTCCGTAAACAGCCGCTCCTCTCAGCTCACACTCTGTAAACAGCCGCTCCTCTCTGCTCCCGCTCCGTCAACAGCCCCTCCTCTCTACTGACACTCTATAAACAGCCGCTCCTCTCTGCTCCAACTCCGTAAACAGCCGCTCCCCTCTGCTCCCCCTCTGTAAACAGCCGCTCCTCTCTGCTCCCACTCTGTCACCAGCCGCTCCTCTCTGCTCCCAATCTGGAAGCATCCGCTCCTCTCTGCTCCCACTCTGTAACAAGCCTCTCCTCTCTACTGCAACTCTATAACCAGCCGCTCCTCATTCTCTGCCTCAGTAACCATCCGCTCCTCTCTGCTCCCGCTCTGTAAACAGCCGCTTCTCTCTGCTCCCACTCTGGAACCAGCCACTCCTCTCTGCTCCCACTCTGGAACCAGCCGCTCCTCTCTGCTACCACTCTGGAACCAGGCGCTCCTCTCTGCTCCCACTCTGAAATTATCCGCTCCTATCTGCTCCCACTCTGTAAACAGCGGCTCCTCTCTGCTCCCACTCCGTCAACAGCCCCTCCTCTCTGCTCGAACTCTGTAAACAGCCGTTCCTCTCTGCTCCCACTCCGTAGCCAGCCGCTCCTCTCTGCTCCCACTCTGTAAACAGCCGTTCCTCTCTGCTCCCACTCTGTAAATAGCCGCTCCTCTCTGCTCCCACTCTGGAACCAGCCGCTTCTCTCTGCTCCCACTCTGGAACCAGCCGCTCCTCTCTGCTCCCACTCTGGAACTAGCCGCTCCTATCTGCTCCCACTCTGTAAACAGCGGCTCCTCTCTGCTCCCACTCCGTCATCAGCCCCTCCTCTCTGCTCCAACTCTGTAAACAGCCGTTCCTCTCTGCTCCCAGTCCTTAGCCAGCTGCACCTTTCTGCTCCCACTCTGTAAACAGCCGTTCCTCTCTGCTCCCACTCTGTAAATATCCGCTCCTCTCTGCCCCCACTCTGGAAACAGCCGCTTCTCTCTGCTCCCACTCTGAAACCAGCCGCTCCTCTCTGCTCCCACTCTGGAAACAGCCGCTCCTCTCTGCTCCCACTCTGCAACCAGCCGCTCGTCTCTGCTCCCACTCTGGATCGAGCCGCTCCTCTCTGCTCCCACTCTGTAACCACCCTCTCCTCTCTGCCCCCACTCTGTAAACAGCGGCTCCTCTCTGCTCCCACTCCGTCAACAGCCCCTCCTCTCTGCTCCCACTCTGTAACCAGCCGCTCCTCTCTGCTCCCACTCTGGAACCAGCAGTTCCTCTCTGCTCCCACTCTGTAACCAGCCGCTCCTCTCTGCTGCAACTCTATAACCAGCCGCTCATCATTCTCTGCCTCTGTAACCAGCCGCTCCTCTCTGCTCCCACTCTGTAATCTGCCGCTCCTCTCTGCTCCCACTCTATAAACAGCCGCTCCTCTCTGCTCCAACTCCGTAAACAGCCGCTCCTCTCAGCTCACACTCTGTAAACAGCCGCTCCTCTCTGCTCCCGCTCCGTCAACAGCCCCTCCTCTCTACTGACACTCTATAAACAGCCGCTCCTCTCTGCTCCAACTCCGTAAACAGCCGCTCCCCTCTGCTCCCCCTCTGTAAACAGCCGCTCCTCTCTGCTCCCACTCTGTCAACAGCCCCTCCTCTCTGCTCCCACTCTGTAACCAGCAGCCCATCTCTGCTGCAAATCTGTAACCAGCCGCTCCTCATTCTGAGCTTCTGTAACCAGCTGTTCCTCTCTGCTCCCACTCATTAACCAGCCGCTCCTCTCTGCTCCCACTCTGTAAACAGCCGTTCCTCTCTGCTCCCACTCTGTAAATAGCCGCTCCTCCCTGCTCCCACTCTGCATCCAGCCGCTCCTCTCTGCACCCACTCTGGAACCAGCCGCTCCTCTCTGCTCCCACTCTGGAACCAGCCGCTCCTCTCTGCTCCCACTCTGTAACCAGCCGCTCCTCATTCCCTGCCTCTGTAACCATCCGCTCATCTCTGATCCCACTCTGCAACCTGCCGCTCCTCTCTGCTCCCACTCAATAAACAGCTGCTCCTCTCTGCTCCAACTCCGTAAACAGCCGCTCCTCTCAGCTCCCACTCTGTAAACAGCCGCTCCTCTCTGCTCCCGCTCCGTCAACAGCCCCTCCTCTCTGCTCCCACTCTGTAAATAGCCGCTCCTCTCTGCTCCCACTCTTGAACCAGCCGCTTCTCTCTGCTCCCACTCTGGAACCAGCCGCTCGTCTCTGCTCCCACTCTGGAAACAGCCGCTCCTCTCTGCTCACACTCTGGAACGAGCCGCTCCTCTCTGCTCCCACTCTGTAACCAGCCGCTCCTCTCAGCTCCCACTCTGTAAACAGCGGCTCCTCTCTGCTCCCACTCCGTCAACAGCCCCTCCTCTCTGCTCCCACTCTGTAACCAGCCGCTCCTCTCTGCTCCCACTCTGTAACCAGCCGCTCCTCTCTGCTCCCACTCTGTAAACAGCCTCTCCTCTCTGCTGCCACTCTGTAACCAGCCGCTCCTCTCTGCTCCCACTCTGGAACCAGCCGCTCCACTCTGCTCCCACTCTGTAACCAGCCGCTCTTCTCTGCTCCCAATCGGAAGCAGCCGCTCCTCTCTGCTCCCACTCTGTAACAAGCCTCTCCTCTCTACTGCAACTCTATAACCAGCCGCTCCTCATTCTCTGCCTCAGTAACCAGCCGCTCCTCTCTGCCACCGCTCTGTAAACAGCCGCTTCTCTCTGCTCCCACTCTGGAACCAACCGCTCCTCTCTGCTCCCACTCTGGAACCAGCCGCTCCTCTCTGCTCCCACTCTGGAACCAGGCGCTCCTCTCTGCTCCCACTCTGAAATTATCCACTCCTATCTGCTCCCACTCTGTAAACAGCGGCTCCACCCTGCTCCCACTCCGTCAACAGCCCCTCCTCTCTGCTCGAACTCTGTAAACAGCCGTTTCTCTCTGCTCCCACTCCGTTGCCAGCCGCTCCTCTCTGCTCCCACTCTGTAAACAGCCGTTCCTCTCTGCTCCCACTCTGTAAATAGCCGCTCTTCTCTGCTCCCACTCTGGAACCAGCCGCTTCTCTCTGCTCCCACTCTGGAACCAGCCGCTCCTCTCTGCTCCCACTCTGGAAACAGCCGCTCCTCTCTGCTCCCACTCTGCAACCAGCCGCTACTCTCTGCTCCCACTCTGGAAGGAGCCGCACCTCTCTGCTCCCACTCTGGAACTAGCCGCTCCTATCTGCTCCCACGCTGTAAACAGCGGCTCCTCTCTGCTCCCACTCCGTCATCAGACCCTCCTCTCTGCTCCAACTCTGTAAACAGCCGTTCCTCTCTGCTCCCAGTCCCTAGCCAGCTGCTCCTCTCTGCTCCCACTCTGTAAACAGCCGTTCCTCTCTGCTCCCACTCTGTAAATAGCCTCTCCTCTCTGCTCCCACTCAGGAACCAGCCGCTTCTCTCTGCTCCCACTCTGGAACTAGCCGCTCCTCTCTGCTCCCACTCTGGAAACAGCCGCTCCTCTCTGCTCCCACTCTGCAACCACCGCTCGTCTCTGCTCCCACTCTGGATCAAGCCGCTCCTCTCTGCTCCCACTCTGTAACCAGCCGCTCCTCTCAGCTCCCACTCTGTAAACAGCGGCTCCTCTCTGCTCCCACTCCGTCAACAGCCCCTCCTCTCTGCTCCCACTCTGTAACCAGCCGCTCCTCTCTGCTCCCACTCTGTAACCAGCCGCTCCTCTCTGCTCCCACTCTGTAAACAGCCTCTCCTCTCTGCTGCCACTCTGTAACCAGCCGCTCCTCTCTGCTCCCACTCTGGAACCAGCCGCTCCACTCTGCTCCCACTCTGTAACCAGCCGCTCTTCTCTGCTCCCAATCGGAAGCAGCCGCTCCTCTCTGCTCCCACTCTGTAACAAGCCTATCCTCTCTACTGCAACTCTATAACCAGCCGCTCCTCATTCTCTGCCTCAGTAACCAGCCGCTCCTCTCTGCCCCCGCTCTGTAAACAGCCGCTTCTCTCTGCTCCCACTCTGGAACCAACCGCTCCTCTCTGCTCCCACTCTGGAACCAGCCGCTCCTCTCTGCTCCCACTCTGGAACCAGGCGCTCCTCTCTGCTCCCACTCTGAAATTATCCACTCCTATCTGCTCCCACTCTGTAAACAGCGGCTCCACCCTGCTCCCACTCCGTCAACAGCCCCTCCTCTCTGCTCGAACTCTGTAAACAGCCGTTCCTCTCTGCTCCCACTCCGTTGCCAGCCGCTCCTCTCTGCTCCCACTCTGTAAACAGCCGTTCCTCTCTGCTCCCACTCTGTAAATAGCCGCTCTTCTCTGCTCCCACTCTGGAACCAGCCGCTTCTCTCTGCTCCCACTCTGGAACCAGCCGCTCCTCTCTGCTCCCACTCTGGAAACAGCCGCTCCTCTCTGCTCCCACTCTGCAACCAGCCGCTACTCTCTGCTCCCACTCTGGAAGGAGCCGCACCTCTCTGCTCCCACTCTGGAACTAGCCGCTCCTATCTGCTCCCACGCTGTAAACAGCGGCTCCTCTCTGCTCCCACTCCGTCATCAGCCCCTCCTCTCTGCTCCAACTCTGTAAACAGCCGTTCCTCTCTGCTCCCAGTCCTTAGCCAGCTGCTCCTCTCTGCTCCCACTCTGTAAACAGCCGTTCCTCTCTGCTCCCACTCTGTAAATAGCCTCTCCTCTCTGCTCCCACTCAGGAACCAGCCGCTTCTCTCTGCTCCCACTCTGGAACTAGCCGCTCCTCTCTGCTCCCACTCTGGAAACAGCCGCTCCTCTCTGCTCCCACTCTGCAACCACCGCTCGTCTCTGCTCCCACTCTGGATCAAGCCGCTCCTCTCTGCTCCCACTCTGTAACCAGCCGCTCCTCTCTGCTCCCACTCTGTAAACAGCGGCTCCTCTTTGCTCCCACTCCGTCAACAGCCCCTCCACTCTGCTCCCACTCTGTAACCAGCCGCTCCTCTCTGCTCCCACGCTGTAACCAGCCGCTCCTCTCTGCTCCCACTCTGTAAACAGCCGCTCCTCTCTGCTCCCACTCTGTAACCAGCCGCTCCTCTCTGCTCCAACTCTGGAACCAGCCGCTCCTCTCTGCTCCCACTCTGGAACCAGCCGCTCCTCTCTGCTCCCACTCTGTAACCAGCCGCTCCTCTCTGCTCCCACTCTGTAAACAGCGGCTCCTCTCTGCTCCCACTCCGTCAACAGCCCCTCCTCTCTGCTCCCACTCTGTAACCAGCCGCTCCTCTCTGCTCCCACTCTGTAACCAGCCGCACCACTCTGCTCCCACTCTGTAACCAGCCGCTCATCTCTGCTCCCAATCTGGAAGCAGCCGCTCCTCTCTGCTCCCAATCTGTAACAAGCCTCTCCTCTCTGCTGCAACTCTATAACCAGCCGCTCCTCATTCTCTGCCTCAGTAACCAGCCACTCCTCTCTGCTCCCGCTCTGTAAACAGCCGCTTCTCTCTGCTCCCACTCTCGAACCAGCCGCTCCTCTCTGCTCCCACTCTGGAACCAGCCGCTCCTCTATGCTCCCACTCTGGAACCAGCCGCTCCTCTCTGCTCCCAATCTGGAACTAGCCGCTCCTCTCTGCTCCCACTCTGCAACCAGCCGCTCCTCTCTGCTCCCACTCTGTAACCAGCCGCTCCTCTCTGCTCCCACTCTGGAACCAGCCGCACCTCTCTGCTCCCACTCTTGAACCAGCCGCTCCTCTCTGCTCCCAGTCTGGAACCAGCCGCTCCTCTCTGCTCCCACTCTGGAACCAGCAGTTCCTCTCTGCTCCCACTCTGTAACCAGCCGCTCCTCTCTGCTGCAACTCTATAACCAGCCGCTCCTCATTCTCTACCTCTGTAACCAGCCGCTCCTCTCTGCTCCCACTCTGTAACCTGCCGCTCCTCTCTGCTCCCATTCTGTAACCAGCCGCTCCTCTCTGCTCCCAATCTGGAAGCAGCCGCTCCTCTCTGCTCCCAATCTGTAACAAGCCTCTCCTCTCTGCTGCAACTCTATAACCAGCCGCTCCTCATTCTCTGCCTCAGTAACCAGCCACTCCTCTCTGCTCCCGCTCTGTAAACAGCCGCTTCTCTCTGCTCCCACTCTCGAACAAGCCGCTCCTCTCTGCTCCCACTCTGGAACCAGCCGCTCCTCTCTGCTCCCACTCTGGAACCAGCCGCTCCTCTCTGCTCCAAATCTGGAATTGGCCGCTCCTCTCTGCTCCCACTCTGCAACCAGCCGCTCCTCTCTGCTCCCACTCTGTAACCAGCCGCTCCTCTCTGCTCCCACTCTGGAACCAGCCGCACCTCTCGGCTCCCACTCTTGAACCAGCCGCTCCTCTCTGCTCCCACTCTGGAACCAGAAGTTCCTCTCTGCTCCCACTCTGTAACCAGCCGCTCCTCTCTGCTCCCAGTCTGGAACCAGCCGCTCCTCTCTGCTCCCACTCTGGAACCAGAAGTTCCTCTCTGCTCCCACTCTGTAACCAGCCGCTCCTCTCTGCTGCAACTCTATAACCAGCCGCTCCTCATTCTCTGCCTCTGTAACCAGCCGCTCCTCTCTGCTCCCACTCTGTAACCTGCCGCTCCTCTCTGCTCCCATTCTATAAACAGCCGCTCCTCTCTGCTCCAACTCCGTAAACAGCCGCTCCTCACAGCTCCCACTCTGTAAACAGCCGCTCCTCTCTGCTCCCGCTCCGTCAACAGCCCCTCCTCTCTGCTCCCATTCTATAAACAGCCGCTCCTCTCTGCTCCAACTCCGTAAACAGCCGCTCCTCACAGCTCCCACTCTATAAAGAGCCGCTCCTCTCTGCTCCAACTCTGTAACCAGCAGCCCATCTCTGCTGCAACTCTGTAACCAGCCGCTCCTCATTCTGAGCTTCTGTAACCAGCTGTTCCTCTCTGCTCCCACTCATTAACCAGCCGCTCCTCTCTGCTCCCACTCTGTAAACAGCCGTTCCTCTCTGCTGCCACTCTGTAAATAGCCGCTCCTCTCTGCTCCCACTCTGGAACCAGCTGCTCCTCTCTGCACCCACTTTGGAACCAGCCGCTCCTCTCTGCTCCCACTCTGGAACCAGCCGCTCCTCTCTGCTCCCACTCTGGAACCAGCCGCTGCTCTCTGCTCCCACTCTGGAACCAGCCGCTCCTCTCTGCTCCAACTCTGTAACCAGCCGCTCCTCATTCCCTGCCTCTGTAACCATCCGCTCATCTCTGATCCCACTCTGCAACCTGCCGCTCCTCTCTGCTCCCACTCAATAAACAGCTGCTCCTCTCTGCTCCAACTCCGTAAACAGCCGCTCCTCTCAGCTCCCACTCTGTAAACAGCCGCTCCTCTCTGCTCCCGCTCCGTCAACAGCCCCTCCTCTCTGCTCCCACTCTGTAAATAGCCGCTCCTCTCTGCTCCCACTCTGGAACCAGCCGCTTCTCTCTGCACCCACTCTGGAACCAGCCGCTCCTCTCTGCTCCCACTCTGGAAACAGCCGCTCCTCTCTGCTCCCACTCTGCAACCAGCCGCTCCTCTCTGCTCCCAATCTGTAACAAGCCTCTCCTCTCTGCTGCAACTCTATAACCAGCCGCTCCTCATTCTCTGCCTCAGTAACCAGCCACTCCTCTCTGCTCCCGCTCTGTAAACAGCCGCTTCTCTCTGCTCCCACTCTCGAACCAGCCGCTCCTCTCTGCTCCCACTCTGGAACCAGCCGCTCCTCTATGCTCCCACTCTGGAACCAGCCGCTCCTCTCTGCTCCCAATCTGGAACTAGCCGCTCCTCTCTGCTCCCACTCTGCAACCAGCCGCTCCTCTCTGCTCCCACTCTGTAACCAGCCGCTCCTCTCTGCTCCCACTCTGGAACCAGCCGCACCTCTCTGCTCCCACTCTTGAACCAGCCGCTCCTCTCTGCTCCCAGTCTGGAACCAGCCGCTCCTCTCTGCTCCCACTCTGGAACCAGCAGTTCCTCTCTGCTCCCACTCTGTAACCAGCCGCTCCTCTCTGCTTAAACTCTATAACCAGCCGCTCCTCATTCTCTGCCTCTGTAACCAGCCGCTCCTCTCTGCTCCCGCTCTGTAACCTGCCGCTCCTCTCTGCTCCCATTCTGTAACCAGCCGCTCCTCTCTGCTCCCAATCTGGAAGCAGCCGCTCTTCTCTGCTCCCAATCTGTAACAAGCCTCTCCTCTCTGCTGCAACTCTATAACCAGCCGCTCCTCATTCTCTGCCTCAGTAACCAGCCACTCCTCTCTGCTCCCGCTCTGTAAACAGCCGCTTCTCTCTGCTCCCACTCTCGAACCAGCCGCTCCTCTCTGCTCCCACTCTGGAACCAGCCGCTCCTCTCTGCTCCCACTCTGGAACCAGCCGCTCCTCTCTGCTCCCAATCTGGAATTGGCCGCTCCTCTCTGCTCCCACTCTGCAACCAGCCGCTCCTCTCTGCTCCCACTCTGGAACGAGCCGCTCCTCTCTGCTCCCACTCTGTAACCAGCCGCTCCTCTCTGCTCCCACTCTGTAAACAGCGGCTCCTCTCTGCTCCCACTCCGTCAACAGCCCCTCCGCTCTGCTCCCACTCTGTAACCAGCCGCTCCTCTCTGCTCCCACTCTGTAACCAGCCGCTCCTCTCTGCTCCCACTCTGTAAACAGCCGCTCCTCTCTGCTCCCACTCTGGAACCAGCCGCTCCTCTCTGCTCCCACTCTGGAACCAGCCGCTCCACTCTGCTCCCACTCTGGAACCAGCCGCTCCTCTCTGCTCCCAATCTGGAAGCAGCCGCTCCTCTCTGCTCCCACTCTGTAACAAGCCTCTCCTCTCTGCTGCAACTCTATAACCAGCCGCTCCTCATTCTCTGCCTCAGTAACCAGCCGCTCCTCTCTGCTCCCGCTCTGTAAACAGCCGCTTCTCTCTGCTCCCACTCTGGAACCAGCCGCTCCTCTCTGCTCCCACTCTGGAATCAGCCGCTCCTCTCTGCTCCCACTCTGGAACCAGGCGCTCCTCTCTGCTCCCATTCTGAAATTATCCGCTCCTATCTGCTCCCACTCTGTAAACAGCGGCTCCTCTCTGCTCCCACTCCGTCAACAGCCCCTCCTCTCTGCTCCCACTCTGTAACCAGCCCCTCCTCTCTGCTCGAACTCTGTAAACAGCCGTTCCTCTCTGCTCCCACTCCGTAGCCAGCCGCTCCTCTCTGCTCCCACTCTGTAAACAGCCGTTCCTCTCTGCTCCCACTCTGTAAATAGCCGCTCCTCTCTGCTCCCACTCTGGAACCAGCCGCTTCTCTCTGCTCCCACTCTGGAACCAGCCGCTCCTCTCTGCTCCCACTCTGGAAACAGCCGCTCCTCTCTGCTCCCACTCTGCAACCAGCCGCTCCTCTCTGCTCCCACTCTGGAACGAGCCGCACCTCTCTGCTCCCACTCTGGAACTAGCCGCTCCTCTCTGCTCCCACTCTGTCAACAGCCCCTCCTCTCTGCTCCCACTCTGTAACCAGCAGCCCATCTCTGCTGCAACTCTGTAACCAGCCGCTCCTCATTCTGAGCTCCTGTATCCAGCTCTTCCTCTCTGCTCCCACTCATTAACCAGCCGCTCCTCTCTGCTCCCACTCTGTAAACAGCCGTTCCTCTCTGCTCCCACTCTGTAAATAGCCGCTCCTCTCTGCTCCCACTCTGGAACCAGCCGCTCCTCTCTGCACACAATCTGGAACCAGCCGCTCCACTCTGCTCCCACTCTGGAACCAGCCGCTCCTCTCTGCTCCCACTCTGGAACCAGCCGCTACTCTCTGCTCCCACTCTGGAACCAGCTGCTCCTCTCTGCTCCCACTCTGTAACCAGCCGCTCCTCATTCCCTGCCTCTGTAACGATCCGCTCATCTCTGATCCCACTCTGCAACCTGCCGCTCCTTTCTGCTCCCACTCAATTAACAGCTGCTCCTCTCTGCTCCAACTCCGTAAACAGCCGCTCCTCTCAGCTCCCACTCTGTAAACAGCCGCTCCTCTCTGCTCCCGCTCCGTCAACAGCCCCTCCTCTCTGCTCCCACTCTGTAAATAGCCGCTCCTCTCTGCTCCCACTCTGGAACCAGCCGCTTCTCTCTGCTCCCACTCTGGAACCAGCCGCTCCTCTCTGCTCCCACTCTGGAAACAGCCGCTCCTCTCTGCTCCCACTCTGCAGCCAGCCGCTCCTCTCTGCTCCCACTCTGGAACGAGCCGCTCCTCTCTGCTCCCACTCTGTAACCAGCCGCTCCTCTCTGCTCCCACTCTGTAAACAGCGGCTCCTCTCTGCTCCCACTCCGTCAACTGCCCCTCCTCTCTGCTCCCACTCTGTAACCAGCCCCTCCTCTCTGCTCCCACTCTGTAACCAGCCCCTCCTCTCTGCTCCCACTCTGGAACCAGCCGCACCACTCTGCTCCCACTCTGTAACCAGCCGCTCCTCTCTGCTCCCAATCTGGAAGCAGCCGCTCCTCTCTGCTCCCAATCTTTAACAAGCCTCTCCTCTCTGCTGCAACTCTATAACCAGCCGCTCCTCATTCTCTGCCTCAGTAACCAGCCACTCCTCTCTGCTCCCGCTCTGTAAACAGCCGCTTCTCTCTGCTCCCACTCTCGAACCAGCCGCTCCTCTCTGCTCCCACTCTGGAACCAGCCGCTCCTCTCTGCTCCCAATCTGGAACTAGCCGCTCCTCTCTGCTCCCACTCTGCAACCAGCCGCTCCTCTCTGCTCCCACTCTGTAACCAGCCGCTCCTCTCTGCTCCCACTCTGGAACCAGCCGCACCTCTCTGCTCCCACTCTTGAACCAGCCGCTCCTCTCTGCTCCCAGTCTGGAACCAGCCGCTCCTCTCTGCTCCCACTCTGGAACCAGCAGTTCCTCTCTGCTCCCACTCTGTAACCAGCCGCTCCTCTCTGCTGCAACTCTATAACCAGCCGCTCCTCATTCTCTGCCTCTGTAACCAGCCGCTCCTCTCTGCTCCCACTCTGTAACCTGCCGCTCCTCTCTGCTCCCATTCTATAAACAGCCGCTCCTCTCTGCTCCAACTCCGTTAACAGCCGCTCCTCTCACCTCCCATTCTGTAAACAGCCGCTCCTCTCTGCTCCCGCTCCGTCAACAGCCCCTCCTCTCTGCTGCCACTCTATAAACAGCCGCTCCTCTCTGCTCCAACTCTGTAACCAGCAGCCCATCTCTGCTGCAACTCTGTAACCAGCCGCTCCTCATTTGAGCTTCTGTAACCAGCTGTTCCTCTCTGCTCCCACTCATTAACCAGCCGCTCCTCTCTGCACCCACTCTGGAACCAGCCGCTTCTCTCTGCTCCCACTCTGGAACCAGCCGCTCCACTCTGCTCCCACTCTGTAACCAGCAGCTCCTCATTCCCTGCCTCTGTAACCATCCGCTCATCTCTGATCCCACTCTGCAACCTGCCGCTCCTCTCTGCTCCCACTCAATAAACAGCTGCTCCTCTCTGTTCCAACTCCGTAAACAGCCGCTCCTCTCTGCTCCCGCTCCGTCAACAGCCCCTCCTCTCTGCTGCCACTCTATAAACAGCCGCTCCTCTCTGCTCCAACTCTGTAACCAGCAGCCCATCTCTGCTGCAACTCTAACCAGCCGCTCCTCATTTGAGCTTCTGTAACCAGCTGTTCCTCTCTGCTCCCACTCATTAACCAGCCGCTCCTCTCTGCACCCACTCTGGAACCAGCCGCTCCTCTCTGCTCCCACTCTGGAACCAGCCGCTCCTCTCTGCACCCACTCTGGAACCAGCCGCTCCTCTCTGCTCCCACTCTGGAACCAGCCGCTCCTCTCTGCTCCCACTCTGCAACCAGCCGCTCCTCTCTGCTCCCAATCCGCCAACAGCCCCTCCTCTCTGCTCCCACTCTGTAACCAGCCGCTCCTCATTCCCTGCCTCTGTAACCATCCGCTCATCTCTGATCCCACTCTGCAACCTGCCGCTCCTCTCTGCTCCCACTCAATAAACAGCTGCTCCTCTCTGCTCCAACTCCGTAAACAGCCGCTCCTCTCAGCTCCCACTCTGCAAACAGCCGCTCCTCTCTGCTCCCGCTCCGTCAACAGCCCCTCCTCTCTGCTCCCACTCTGTAAATAGCCGCTCCTCTCTGCTCCCACTCTGGAACCAGCCGCTCCTCTCTGCTCCCACTCAGCAACCAGCCGCTCCTCTCTGCTCCCAATCCGTCAACAGCCCCTCCTCTCTGCTCCCACTCTGTAACCAGCCGCTCCTCTCTGCTCCCACTCTGTAACCAGCCTCTACTCTCTGCTCCCACTCTGGAACCAGCCGCTCCTCTCTGCTCCCACTCTGGAACCAGCCGCTCCTCTCTGCTCCCACTCTGGAACCAGCCGCTCCTCTCTGCTCCCACTCTGGAACCAGCCGCTCCACTCTGCTCCCACTCTGTAACCAGCCGCTCCTCTCTGCTCCCAATCTGGAAGCAGCCGCTCCTCTCTGCTCCCACTCTGTAACAAGCCTCTCCTCTCTGCTGCAACTCTATAACCAGCCGCTCCTCATTCTCTGCCTCAGTAACCAGCCGCTCCTCTCTGCTCCCGCTCTGTAAACAGCCGCTTCTCTCTGCTCCCACTCTGGAACCAGCCGCTCCTCTCTGCTCCCACTCTGGAACCAGGCGCTCCTCTCTGCTCCCACTCTGAAATTATCCGCTCCTATCTGCTCCCACTCTGTAAACAGCGGCTCCTCTCTGCTCCCACTCCGTCAACAGCCCCTCCTCTCTGCTCGAACTCTGTAAACAGCCGTTCCTCTCTGCTCCCACTCCGTAGCCAGCCGCTCCTCTCTGCTCCCACTCTGTAAACAGCCGTTCCTCTCTGCTCCCACTCTGTAAATAGCCGCTCCTCTCTACTCCCACTCTGGAAACAGCCGCTCCTCTCTGCTCCCACTCTGCAACCAGCCGCTCCTCTCTGCTCCCACTCTGGAACGAGCCGCACCTCTCTGCTCCAACTCTGGAACTAGCCGCTCCTCTCTGCTCCCACTCTGTAACCAGCAGCCCATCTCTGCTGCAACTCTGTAACCAGCCGCTCCTCATTCTGAGCTTCTGTATCCAGCTCTTCCTCTCTGCTCCCACTCATTAACCAGCCGCTCCTCTCTGCTCCCACTCTGTAAACAGCCGTTCCTCTCTGCTCCCACTCTGTAAATAGCCGCTCCTCTCTGCTCCCACTCTGGAACCAGCCGCTCCTCTCTGCACCCACTCTGGAACCAGCCGCTCCTCTCTTCTCCCACTCTGGAACCAGCCGCTCCTCGCTGCTCCCAATCTGGAACTAGCCGCTCCTCTCTGCTCCCACTCTGCAACCAGCCGCTCCTCTCTGTTCCCACTCTGTAACCAGCCGCTCCTCTCTGCTCCCACTCTGGAACCAGCCGCACCTCTCTGCTCCCACTCTTGAACCAGCCGCTCCTCTCTGCTCCCAGTCTGGAACCACCCGCTCCTCTCTGCTCCCACTCTGGAACCAGCAGTTCCTCTCTGCTCTCACTCTGTAACCAGCCGCTCCTCTCTGCTGCAACTCTATAACCAGCCGCTCCTCATTCTCTGCCTCTGTAACCAGCCGCTCCTCTCTGCTCCCACTCTGTAACCTGCCGCTCCTCTCTGCTCCCATTCTATAAACAGCCGCTCCTCTCTGCTCAAACTCCGTAAACAATCGCTCCTCTCAGCTCCCACTCTGTAAACAGCCGCTCCTCTCTGCTCCCGCTCCGTCAACAGCCCCTCCTCTCTGCTGCCACTCTATAAACAGCCGCTCCTCTCTGCTCCAACTCTGTAACCAGCAGCCCATCTCTGCTGCAACTCTAACCAGCCGCTCCTCATTTGAGCTTCTGTAACCAGCTGTTCCTCTCTGCTCCCACTCATTAACCAGCCGCTCCTCTCTGCACCCACTCTAGAACCAGCCGCTCCTCTCTGCTCCCACTCTGGAACCAGCCGCTCCTCTCTGCAGCCACTCTGGAACCAGCCGCTCCTCTCTGCTCCCACTCTGGAACCAGCCGCTCCTCTCTGCTCCCACTCTGCAACCAGCCGCTCCTCTCTGCTCCCAATCCGTCAACAGCCCCTCCTCTCTGCTCCCACTCTGTAACCAGCCGCTCCTCATTCCCTGCCTCTGTAACCATCCGCTCATCTCTGATCCCACTCTGCAACCTGCCGCTCCTCTCTGCTCCCACTCAATAAACAGCTGCTCCTCTCTGCTCCAACTCCGTAAACAGCCGCTCCTCTCAGCTCCCACTCTGCAAACAGCCGCTCCTCTCTGCTCCCGCTCCGTCAACAGCCCCTCCTCTCTGCTCCCACTCTGTAAATAGCCGCTCCTCTCTGCTCCCACTCTGGAACCAGCCGCTCCTCTCTGCTCCCACTCTGCAACCAGCCGCTCCTCTCTGCTCCCAATCCGTCAACAGCCCCTCCTCTCTGCTCCCACTCTGTAACCAGCCGCTCCTCTCTGCTCCCACTCTGTAACCAGCCGCTACTCTCTGCTCCCACTCTGGAAACAGCCGCTCCTCTCTGCTCCCACTCTGGAACCAGCCGCTCCTCTCTGCTCCCACTCTGGAACCAGCCGCTCCTCTCTGCTCCCACTCTAGAACCAGCCGCTGCACTCTGCTCCCACTCTGTAACCAGCCGCTCCTCTCTGCTCCCAATCTGGAAGCAGCCGCTCCTCTCTGCTCCCACTCTGTAACAAGCCTCTCCTCTCTGCTGCAACTCTATAACCAGCCGCTCCTCATTCTCTGCCTCAGTAACCAGCCGCTCCTCTCTGCTCCCGCTCTGTAAACAGCCGCTTCTCTCTGCTCCCACTCTGGAACCAGGCGCTCCTCTCTGCTCCCACTCTGAAATTATCCGCTCCTATCTGCTCCCACTCTGTAAACAGCGGCTCCTCTCTGCTCCCACTCCGTCAACAGCCCCTCCTCTCTGCTCGAACTCTGTAAACAGCCGTTCCTCTCTGCTCCCACTCCGTAGCCAGCCGCTCCTCTCTGCTCCCACTCTGTAAACAGCCGTTCCTCTCTGCTCCCACTCTGTAAATAGCCGCTCCTCTCTGCTCCCACTCTGGAACCAGCCGCTTCTCTCTGCTCCCACTCTGGAACCAGCCGCTCCTCTCTGCTCCCACTCTGGAAACAGCCGCTCCTCTCTGCTCCCACTCTGCAACCAGCCGCTACTCTCTGCTCCCACTCTGGAACTAGCCGCTCCTATCTGCTCCCACGCTGTAAACAGCGGCTCCTCTCTGCTCCCACTCCGTCATCAGCCCCTCCTCTCTGCTCCAACTCTGTAAACAGCCGTTCCTCTCTGCTCCCAGTCCTTAGCCAGCTGCTCCTCTCTGCTGCCACTCTGTAAAGAGCCGTTCCTCTCTGCTCCCACTCTGTAAATAGCCTCTCCTCTCTGCTCCCACTCAGGAACCAGCCGCTTCTCTCTGCTCCCACTCTGGAACTAGCCGCTCCTCTCTGCTCCCACTCTGGAAACAGCCGCTCCTCTCTGCTCCCACTCTGCAACCACAGCTCGTCTCTGCTCCCACTCTGGATCAAGCCGCTCCTCTCTGCTCCCACTCTGTAACCAGCCGCTCCTCTCTGCTCCCACTCTGTAAACAGCGGCTCCTCTTTGCTCCCACTCCGTCAACAGCCCCTCCTCTCTGCTCCCACTCTGTAACCAGCCGCTCCTCTCTGCTCCCACCCTGTAACCAGCCGCTCCTCTCTGCTCCCACTCTGTAAACAGCCGCTCCTCTCTGCTCCCACTCTGTAACCAGCCGCTCCTCTCTGCTCCAACTCTGCAACCAGCCGCTCCTCTCTGCTCCCACTCTGCAACCAGCCGCTCCTCTCTGCTCCCACTCTGTAACCAGCCGCTCCTCTCTGCTCCCACTCTGTAAACAGCGGCTCCTCTCTGCTCCCACTCCGTCAACAGCCCCTCCTCTCTGCTCCCACTCTGTAACCAGCCGCTCCTCTCTGCCCCCACTCTGTAACCAGCCGCACCACTCTGCTCCCACTCTGTAACCAGCCGCTCATCTCTGCTCCCAATCTGGAAGCAGCCGCTCCTCTCTGCTCCCAATCTGTAACAAGCCTCTCCTCTCTGCTGCAACTCTATAACCAGCCGCTCCTCATTCTCTGCCTCAGTAACCAGCCACTCCTCTCTGCTCCAGCTCTGTAAACAGCCGCTTCTCTCTGCTCCCACTCTCGAACCAGCCGCTCCTCTCTGCTCCCACTCTGGAACCAGCCGCTCCTCTATGCTCCCACTCTGGAACCAGCCGCTCCTCTCTGCTCCCAATCTGGAACTAGCCGCTCCTCTCTGCTCCCACTCTGCAACCAGCCGCTCCTCTCTGCTCCCACTCTGTAACCAGCCGCTCCTCTCTGCTCCCACTCTGGAACCAGCCGCACCTCTCTGCTCTCACTCTTGAACCAGCCGCTCCTCTCTGCTCCCAGTCTGGAACCAGCCGCTCCTCTCTGCTCCCACTCTGGAACCAGCAGTTCCTCTCTGCTCCCACTCTGTAACCAGCCGCTCCTCTCTGCTGCAACTCAATAACCAGCCGCTCCTCATTCTCTGCCTCTGTAACCAGCCGCTCCTCTCTGCTCCCACTCTGTAACCTGCCGCTCCTCTCTGCTCCCATTCTGTAACCAGCCGCTCCTCTCTGCTCCCAATCTGGAAGCAGCCGCTCCTCTCTGCTCCCAATCTGTAACAAGCCTCTCCTCTCTGCTGCAACTCTATAACCAGCCGCTCCTCATTCTCTGCCTCAGTAACCAGCCACTCCTCTCTGCTCCCGCTCTGTAAACAGCCGCTTCTCTCTGCTCCCACTCTCGAACCAGCCGCTCCTCTCTGCTCCCACTCTGGAACCAGCCGCTCCTCTCTGCTCCCACTCTGGAACCAGCCGCTCCTCTCTGCTCCCAATCTGGAATTGGCCGCTCCTCTCTGCTCCCACTCTGCAACCGGCCGCTCCTCTCTGCTCCCACTCTGTAACCAGCCGCTCCTCTCTGCTCCCACTCTCGAACCAGCCGCTCCTCTCTGCTCCCACTCTGGAACCAGCCGCTCCTCTCTGCTCCCACTCTGGAACCAGCCGCTCCTCTCTGCTCCCAATCTGGAATTGGCCGCTCCTCTCTGCTCCCACTCTGCAACCAGCCGCTCCTCTCTGCTCCCACTCTGTAACCAGCCGCTCCTCTCTGCTCCCACTCTGGAACCAGCCGCACCTCTCTGCTCCCACTCTTGAACCAGCCGCTCCTCTCTGCTCCCAGTCTGGAACCAGCCGCTCCTCTCTGCTCCCAATCTGGAACCAGAAGTTCCTCTCTGCTCCCACTCTGTAACCAGCCGCTCCTCTCTGCTGCAACTCTATAACCAGCCGCTCCTCATTCTCTGCCTCTGTAACCAGCCGCTCCTCTCTGCTCCCACTCTGTAACCTGCCGCTCCTCTCTGCTCCCATTCTATAAACAGCCGCTCCTCTCTGCTCCAACTCTGTAAACAGCCGCTCCTCTCTGCTCCCGCTCCGTCAACAGCCCCTCCTCTCTGCTCCCATTCTATAAACAGCCGCTCCTCTCTGCTCCAACTCCGTAAACAGCCGCTCCTCACAGCTCCCACTCTATAAAGAGCCGCTCCTCTCTGCTCCAACTCTGTAACCAGCAGCCCATCTCTGCTGCAACTCTGTAACCAGCCGCTCCTCATTCTGAGCTTCTGTAACCAGCTGTTCCTCTCTGCTCCCACTCATTAACCAGCCGCTCCTCTCTGCTCCCACTCTGTAAACAGCCGTTCCTCTCTGCTCCCACTCTGTAAATAGCCGCTCCTCTCTGCTCCCACTCTGGAACCAGCTGCTCCTCTCTGCACCCACTTTGGAACCAGCCGCTCCTCTCTGCTCCCACTCTGGAACCAGCCGCTCCTCTCTGCTCCCACTCTGGAACCAGCCGCTGCTCTCTGCTCCCACTCTGGAACCAGCCGCTCCTCTCTGCTCCAACTCTGTAACCAGCCGCTCCTCATTCCCTGCCTCTGTAACCATCCGCTCATCTCTGATCCCACTCTGCAACCTGCCGCTCCTCTCTGCTCCCACTCAATAAACAGCTGCTCCTCTCTGCTCCAACTCCGTAAACAGCCGCTCCTCTCAGCTCCCACTCTGTAAACAGCCGCTCCTCTCTGCTCCCGCTCCGTCAACAGCCCCTCCTCTCTGCTCCCACTCTGTAAATAGCCGCTCCTCTCTGCTCCCACTCTGGAACCAGCCGCTTCTCTCTGAACCCACTCTGGAACCAGCCGCTCCTCTCTGCTCCCACTCTGGAAACAGCCGCTCCTCTCTGCTCCCACTCTGCAACCAGCCGCTCCTCTCTGCTCCCACTCTGGAACGAGCCGCTCCTCTCTGCTCCCACTCTGTAACCAGCCGCTCCTCTCTGCTCCCACTCTGTAAACAGCAGCTCCTCTCTGCTCCCACTCCGTCAACAGCCCCTCCTCTCTGCTCCCACTCTGTAACCAGCCGCTCCTCTCTGCTCCCACTCTGGAACCAGCCGCTACTCTCTGCTCCCACTCTGGAACCAGCTGCTCCTCTCTGCTCCCACTCTGTAACCAGCCGCTCCTCATTCCCTGCCTCTGTAACCATCCGCTCATCTCTGATCCCACTCTGCAACCTGCCGCTCCTTTCTGCTCCCACTCAATAAACAGCTGCTCCTCTCTGCTCCAACTCCGTAAACAGCCGCTCCTCTCAGCTCCCACTCTGTAAACAGCCGCTCCTCTCTGCTCCCGCTCCGTCAACAGCCCCTCCTCTCTGCTCCCACTCTGTAAATAGCCGCTCCTCTCTGCTCCCTCTGGAACCAGCCGCTTCTCTCTGCTCCCACTCTGGAACCAGCCGCTCCTCTCTGCTCCCACTCTGGAAACAGCCGCTCCTCTCTGCTCCCACTCTGCAGCCAGCCGCTCCTCTCTGCTCCCACTCTGGAACGAGCCGCTCCTCTCTGCTCCCACTCTGTAACCAGCCGCTCCTCTCTGCTCCCACTCTGTAAATAGCGGCTCCTCTCTGCTCCCACTCCATCAACTGCCCCTCCTCTCTGCTCCCACTCTGTAACCAGCCGCTCCTCTCTGCTCCCACTCTGTAACCAGTCGCTCCTCTCTGCTCCCACTCTGTAAACAGCCTCTTCTCTCTGCACCCACTCTGTAACCAGCCGCTACTCTCTGCTCCCAATCTGGAAGCAGCCGCTCCTCTCTGCTCCCACTCTGCAACCAGCCGCTCCTCTCTGCTCCCACTCTGGAACGAGCCGCTCCTCTCTGCTCCCACTCTGTAACCAGCCGCTCCTCTCTGCTCCCACTCTGTAAACAGCGGCTCCTCTCTGCTCCCACTCCGTCAACAGCCCCTCCTCTCTGCTCCCACTCTGTAACCAGCCGCTCCTCTCTGCTCCCACTCTGTAACCAGCCGCTCCTCTCTGCTCCCACTCTGTAAACAGCCGCTCCTCTCTGCTCCCACTCTGGAACCAGCCGCTCCTCTCTGCTCCCACTCTGGAACCAGCCGCTCCACTCTGCTCCCACTCTGGAACCAGCCGCTCCTCTCTGCTCCCAATCTGGAAGCAGCCGCTCCTCTCTGCTCCCACTCTGTAACAAGCCTCTCCTCTCTGCTGCAACTCTATAACCAGCCGCTCCTCATTCTCTGCCTCAGTAACCAGCCGCTCCTCTCTGCTCCCGCTCTGTAAACAGCCGCTTCTCTCTGCTCCCACTCTGGAACCAGCCGCTCCTCTCTGCTCCCACTCTGGAACCAGCCGCTCCTCTCTGCTCCCACTCTGGAACCAGGCGCTCCTCTCTGCTCCCATTCTGAAATTATCCGCTCCTATCTGCTCCCACTCTGTAAACAGCGGCTCCTCTCTGCTCCCACTCCGTCAACAGCCCCTCCTCTCTGCTCGAACTCTGTAAACAGCCGTTCCTCTCTGCTCCCACTCCGTAGCCAGCCGCTCCTCTCTGCTCCCACTCTGTAAACAGCCGTTCCTCTCTGCTCCCACTCTGTAAATAGCCGCTCCTCTCTGCTCCCACTCTGGAACCAGCCGCTTCTCTCTGCTCCCACTCTGGAACCAGCCGCTCCTCTCTGCTCCCACTCTGGAACGAGCCGCACCTCTCTGCTCCCACTCTGGAACTAGCCGCTCCTCTCTGCTCCCACTCTGTCAACAGCCCCTCCTCTCTGCTCCCACTCTGTAACCAGCAGCCCATCTCTGCTGCAACTCTGTAACCAGCCGCTCCTCATTCTGAGCTCCTGTATCCAGCTCTTCCTCTCTGCTCCCACTCATTAACCAGCCGCTCCTCTCTGCTCCCACTCTGTAAACAGCCGTTCCTCTCTGCTCCCACTCTGTAAATAGCCGCCCTTCTCTGCTCCCACTCTGGAACCAGCCGCTCCTCTCTGCACCCAATCTGGAACCAGCCGCTCCACTCTGCTCCCACTCTGGAACCAGCCGCTCCTCTCTGCTCCCACTCTGGAACCAGCCGCTACTCTCTGCTCCCACTCTGGAACCAGCTGCTCCTCTCTGCTCCCACTCTGTAACCAGCCGCTCCTCATTCCCTGCCTCTGTAACCATCCGCTCATCTCTGATCCCACTCTGCAACCTGCCGCTCCTTTCTGCTCCCACTCAATAAACAGCTGCTCCTCTCTGCTCCAACTCCGTAAACAGCCGCTCCTCTCAGCTCCCACTCTGTAAACAGCCGCTCCTCTCTGCTCCCGCTCCGTCAACAGCCCCCCCTCTCTGCTCCCACTCTGTAAATAGCCGCTCCTCTCTGCTCCCACTCTGGAACCAGCCGCTTCTCTCTGCTCCCACTCTGGAACCAGCCGCTCCTCTCTGCTCCCAATCTGGAAACAGCCGCTCCTCTCTGCTCCCACTCTGCAGCCAGCCGCTCCTCTCTGCTCCCACTCTGGAACGAGCCGCTCCTCTCTGCTCCCACTCTGTAACCAGCCGCTCCTCTCTGCTCCCACTCTGTAAACAGCGGCTCCTCTCTGCTCCCACTCCGTCAACTGCCCCTCCTCTCTGCTCCCACTCTGTAACCAGCCGCTCCTCTCTGCTCCCACTCTGTAACCAGTCGCTCCTCTCTGCTCCCACTCTGTAAACAGCCTCTCCTCTCTGCACCCACTCTGTAACCAGCCGCTACTCTCTGCTCCCACTCTGGAACCAGCCGCTCCTCTCTGCTCCCACTCTGGAACCAGCCGCTCCTCTCTGCTGCAACTCTATAACCAGCCTCTCCTCATTCTCTGCCTCAGTAACCAGCCGCTCCTCTCTGCTCCCGCTCTGTAAACAGCCGCTTCTCTCTGCTCCCACTCTCGAACCAGCCGCTCCTCTCTGCTCCCACTCTGGAACCAGCCGCTCCTCTCTGCTCCCATTCTGGAACCAGCCGCTCCTCTCTGCTCCCAATCTGGAACTAGCCGCTCCTCTCTGCTCCCACTCTGCAACCAGCCGCTCCTCTCTGCTCCCACTCTGTAAGCAGCCGCTCCTCTCTGCTCCCACTCTGGAACCAGCCGCACCTCTCTGCTCCCACTCTGTAAGCAGCCGCTCCTCTCTGCTCCCACTCTGCAACCAGCCGCTCCTCTCTGCTCCCACTCTGTAAGCAGCCGCTCCTCTCTGCTCCCACTCTGGAACCAGCCGCTCCTCTCTGCTCCTACTCTGGAACCAGCAGTTCCTCTCTGCTCCCACTCTGTAACCAGCCGCTCCTCTCTGCTGCAACTCTATAACCAGCCGCTCCTCATTCTCTGCCTCTGTAACCAGCCGCTCCTCTCTGCTCCCACTCTGTAACCTGCCGCTCCTCTCTGCTCCCATTCTATAAACAGCCGCTCCTCTCTGCTCCAACTCCGTTAACAGCCGCTCCTCTCAGCTCACACTCTGTAAACAGCCGCTCCTCTCTGCTCCCGCTCCGTCAACAGCCCCTCCTCTCTGCTGCCACTCTATAAACAGCCGCTCCTCTCTGCTCCAACTCTGTAACCAGCAGCCCATCTCTGCTGCAACTCTGTAACCAGCCGCTCCGCATTTGAGCTTCTGTAACCAGCTGTTCCTCTCTGCTCCCACTCATTAACCAGCCGCTCCTCTCTGCTCCCACTCTGTAAATAGCCGCTCCTCTCTGCTCCCACTCTGGAACCAGCCGCTCCTCTCTGCACCCACTCTGGAACCAGCCGCTTCTCTCTGCTCCCACTCTGGAACCAGCCGCGCCTCTCTGCTCCCACTCTGTAACCAGCAGCTCCTCATTCCCTGCCTCTGTAACCATCCGCTCATCTCTGATCCCACTCTGCAACCTGCCGCTCCTCTCTGCTCCCACTCAATAAACAGCTGCTCCTCTCTGTTCCAACTCCGTAAACAGCCGCTCCTCTCAGCTCCCACTCTGTAAACAGCCGCTCCTCTCTGCTCCCGCTCCGTCAACAGCCCCTCCTCTCTGCTCCCACTCTGTAAATAGCCGCTCCTCTCTGCTCCCACTCTGGAACCAGCCGCTTCTCTCTTGACCCACTCTGGAACCAGCCGCTCCTCTCTGCTCCCACTCTGGAAACAGCCGCTCCTCTCTGCTCCCACTCTGTAAATAGCCGCTCCTCTCTGCTCCCACTCTGCAACCAGCCGCTCCTCTCTGCTCCCACTCTGGAACGAGCCGCTCCTCTCTGCTCCCACTCTGTAACCAGCCGCTCCTCTCTGCTCCCACTCTGTAACCAGCCGCTCCTCTCTGCTCCCACTCTGTAACCAGTCGCTCCTCTCTGCTCCCACTCTGTAAACAGCCTCTCCTCTCTGCACCCACTCTGTAACCAGCCGCTACTCTCTGCTCCCACTCTGGAACCAGCCGCACCACTCTGCTCCCAATCTGGAAGCAGCCGCTCCTCTCTGCTCCCAATCTGTAACAAGCCTCTCCTCTCTGCTGCAACTCTATAACCAGCCGCTCCTCATTCTCTGCCTCTGTAACCAGCCACTCCTCTCTGCTCCCGCTCTGTAAACAGCCGCTTATCTCTGCTCCCACTCTCGAACCAGCCGCTCCTCTCTGCTCCCACTCTGGAACCTGCCGCTCCTCTCTTCTCCCACTCTGGAACCAGCCGCTCCTCGCTGCTCCCAATCTGGAACTAGCCGCTCCTCTCTGCTCCCACTCTGCAACCAGCCGCTCCTCTCTGCTCCCACTCTGTAACCAGCCGCTCTTCTCTGCTCCCACTCTGGAACCAGCCGCACCTCTCTGCTCCCACTCTTGAACCAGCCGCTCCTCTCTGCTCACAGTCTGGAACCAGCCGCTCCTCTCTGCTCCCACTCTGGAACCAGCAGTTCCTCTCTGCTCCCACTCTGTAACCAGCCGCTCCTCTCTGCTGCAACTCTATAACCAGCCGCTCCTCATTCTCTGCCTCTGTAACCAGCCGCTCCTCTCTGCTCCCACTCTGTAACCTGCCGCTCCTCTCTGCTCCCATTCTATAAACAGCCGCTCCTCTCTGCTCCAACTCCGTAAACAGCCGCTCCTCTCAGCTCCCACTCTGTAAACAGCCGCTCCTCTCTGCTCCCGCTCCGTCAACAGCCCCTCCTCTCTGCTGCCACTCTATAAACAGCCGCTCCTCTCTGCTCCAACTCTGTAACCAGCAGCCCATCTCTGCTGCAACTCTAACCAGCCGCTCCTCATTTGAGCTTCTGTAACCAGCTGTTCCTCTCTGCTCCCACTCATTAACCAGCCGCTCCTCTCTGCACCCACTCTGGAACCAGCCGCTCCTCTCTGCTCCCACTCTGGAACCAGCCGCTCCTCTCTGCACCCACTCTGGAACCAGCCGCTCCTCTCTGCTCCCACTCTGGAACCAGCCGCTCCTCTCTGCTCCCACTCTGCAACCAGCCGCTCCTCTCTGCTCCCAATCCGTCAACAGCCCCTCCTCTCTGCTCCCACTCTGTAACCAGCCGCTCCTCATTCCCTGCCTCTGTAACCATCCGCTCATCTCTGATCCCACTCTGCAACCTGCCGCTCCTCTCTGCTCCCACTCAATAAACAGCTGCTCCTCTCTGCTCCAACTCCGTAAACAGCCGCTCCTCTCAGCTCCCACTCTGCAAACAGCCGCTCCTCTCTGCTCCCGCTCCGTCAACAGCCCCTCCTCTCTGCTCCCACTCTGTAAATAGCCGCTCCTCTCTGCTCCCACTCTGGAACCAGACGCTCCTCTCTGCTCCCACTCTGCAACCAGCCGCTCCTCTCTGCTCCCAA
Source organism: Pristiophorus japonicus (assembly GCF_044704955.1). Lineage (NCBI taxonomy): Eukaryota > Metazoa > Chordata > Chondrichthyes > Pristiophoridae > Pristiophorus > Pristiophorus japonicus. Next base: position 2,650,432 of record NC_092009.1, read on the forward strand.
TCCGTCAACAGCCCCTCCTCTCTGCTCCCACTCTGTAACCAGCCGCTCCTCTCTGCTCCCACTCTGTAACCAGCCGCTACTCTCTGCTCCCACTCTGGAACCAGCCGCTCCTCTCTGCTCCCACTCTGGAACCAGCCGCTCCTCTCTGCTCCCACTCTGGAACCAGCCGCTCCTCTCTGCTCCCACTCTGGAACCAGCCGCTCCACTCTGCTCCCACTCTGTAACCAGCCGCTCCTCTCTGCTCCCAATCTGGAAGCAGCCGCTCCTCTCTGCTCCCACTCTGTAACAAGCCTCTCCTCTCTGCTGCAACTCTATAACCAGCCGCTCCTCATTCTCTACCTCAGTAACCAGCCGCTCCTCTCTGCTCCCGCTCTGTAAACAGCCGCTTCTCTCTGCTCCCACTCTGGAACCAGCCGCTCCTCTCTGCTCCCACTCTGGAACCAGCCGCTCCTCTCTGCTCCCACTCTGGAAACAGGCGCTCCTCTCTGCTCCCACTCTGAAATTATCCGCTCCTATCTGCTCCCACTCTGTAAACAGCGGCTCCTCTCTGCTCCCACTCCGTCAACAGCCCCTCCTCTCTGCTCGAACTCTGTAAACAGCCGTTCCTCTCTGCTCCCACTCCGTAGCCAGCCGCTCCTCTCTGCTCCCACTCTGTAAACAGCCGTTCCTCTCTGCTCCCACTCTGTAAATAGCCGCTCCTCTCTGCTCCCACTCTGGAACCAGCCGCTTCTCTCTGCTCCCACTCTGGAACCAGCCGCTCCTCTCTGCTCCCACTCTGGAAACAGCCGCTCCTCTCTGCTCCCACTCTGCAACCAGCCGCTCCTCTCTGCTCCCACTCTGGAACGAGCCGCACCTCTCTGCTCCAACTCTGGAACTAGCCGCTCCTCTCTGCTCCCACTCTGTCAACAGCCCCTCCTCTCTGCTCCCACTCTGTAACCAGCAGCCCATCTCTGCTGCAACTCTGTAACCAGCCGCTCCTCATTCTGAGCTTCTGTATCCAGCTCTTCCTCTCTGCTCCCACTCATTAACCAGCCGCTCCTCTCTGCTCCCACTCTGTAAACAGCCGTTCCTCTCTGCTCCCACTCTGTAAATAGCCGCTCCTCTCTGCTCCCACTCTGGAACCAGCCGCTCCTCTCTGCACCCACTCTGGAACCAGCCGCTCCTCTCTTCTCCCACTCTGGAACCAGCCGCTCCTCGCTGCTCCCAATCTGGAACTAGCCGCTCCTCTCTGCTCCCACTCTGCAACCAGCCGCTCCTCTCTGCTCCCACTCTGTATCCAGCCGCTCCTCTCTGCTCCCACTCTAGAACCAGCCGCACCTCTCTGCTCCCACTCTTGAACCAGCCGCTCCTCTCTGCTCCCAGTCTGGAACCAGCCGCTCCTCTCTGCTCCCACTCTGGAACCAGCAGTTCCTCTCTGCTCTCACTCTGTAACCAGCCGCTCCTCTCTGCTGCAACTCTATAACCAGCCGCTCCTCATTCTCTGCCTCTGCAACCAGCCGCTCCTCTCTGCTCCCACTCTGTAACCTGCCGCTCCTCTCTGCTCCCATTCTATAAACAGCCGCTCCTCTCTGCTCCAACTCCGTAAACAGCCGCTCCTCTCAGCTCCCACTCTGTAAACAGCCGCTCCTCTCTGCTCCCGCTCCGTCAACAGCCCCTCCTCTCTGCTGCCACTCTATAAACAGCCGCTCCTCTCTGCTCCAACTCTGTAACCAGCAGCCCATCTCTGCTGCAACTCTAACCAGCCGCTCCTCATTTGAGCTTCTGTAACCAGCTGTTCCTCTCTGCTCCCACTCATTAACCAGCCGCTCCTCTCTGCACCCACTCTGGAACCAGCCGCTCCTCTCTGCTCCCACTCTGGAACCAGCCGCTCCTCTCTGCACCCACTCTGGAACCAGCCGCTCCTCTCTGCTCCCACTCTGGAACCAGCCGCTCCTCTCTGCTCCCACTCTGCAACCAGCCGCTCCTCTCTGCTCCCAATCCGTCAACAGCCCCTCCTCTCTGCTCCCACTCTGTAACCAGCCGCTCCTCATTCCCTGCCTCTGTAACCATCCGCTCATCTCTGATCCCACTCTGCAACCTGCCGCTCCTCTCTGCTCCCACTCAATAAACAGCTGCTCCTCTCTGCTCCCGCTCCGTCAACAGCCCCTCCTCTCTGCTCCCACTCTGTAAATAGCCGCTCCTCTCTGCTCCCACTCTGGAACCAGCCGCTCCTCTCTGCTCCCACTCTGCAACCAGCCGCTCCTCTCTGCTCCCAATCCGTCAACAGCCCCTCCTCTCTGCTCCCACTCTGTAACCAGCCGCTCCTCTCTGCTCCCACTCTGTAACCAGCCGCTACTCTCTGCTCCCACTCTGGAACCAGCCGCTCCTCTCTGCTCCCACTCTGGAACCAGCCGCTCCTCTCTGCTCCCACTCTGGAACCAGCCGCTCCTCTCTGCTCCCACTCTGTAACCAGCCGCTCCTCTCTGCTCCCAATCTGGAAGCAGCCGCTCCTCTCTGCTCCCACTCTGTAACAAGCCTCTCCTCTCTGCTGCAACTCTATAACCAGCCGCTCCTCATTCTCTGCCTCAGTAACCAGCCGCTCCTCCCTGCTCCCGCTCTGTAAACAGCCGCTTCTCTCTGCTCCCACTCTGGAACCAGCCGCTCCTCTCTGCTCCCACTCTGGAACCAGCCGCTCCTCTCTGCTCCCACTCTGGAACCAGGCGCTCCTCTCTGCTCCCACTCTGAAATTATCCGCTCCTATCTGCTCCCACTCTGTAAACAGCGGCTCCTCTCTGCTCCCACTCCGTCAACAGCCCCTCCTCTCTGCTCGAACTCTGTAAACAGCCGTTCCTCTCTGCTCCCACTCCGTAGCCAGCCGCTCCTCTCTGCTCCCACTCTGTAAACAGCCGTTCCTCTCTGCTCCCACTCTGTAAATAACCGCTCCTCTCTGCTCCCACTCTGGAACCAGCCGCTTCTCTCTGCTCCCACTCTGGAAGCAGCCGCTCCTCTCTGCTCCCACTCTGGAAACAGCCGCTCCTCTCTGCTCCCACTCTGCAACCAGCCGCTCCTCTCTGCTCCCACTCTGGAACGAGCCGCACCTCTCTGCTCCAACTCTGGAACTAGCCGCTCCTGTCTGCTCCCACTCTGTCAACAGCCCCTCCTCTCTGCTCCCACTCTGTAACCAGCAGCCCATCTCTGCTGCAACTCTGTAACCAGCCGCTCCTCATTCTGAGCTTCTGTATCCAGCTCTTCCTCTCTGCTCCCACTCATTAACCAGCCGCTCCTCTCTGCTCCCACTCTGTAAACAGCCGTTCCTCTCTGCTCCCACTCTGTAAATAGCCGCTCCTCTCTGCTCCCACTCTGGAACCAGCCGCTCCTCTCTGCACCCACTCTGGAACCAGCCGCTCCTCTCTGCTCCCACTCTGGAACCAGCCGCTCCTCTCTGCTCCCACTCTGGAACCAGCCGCTACTCTCTGCTCCCACTCTGGAACCAGCCGCTCCTCTCTGCTCCCACTCTGTAACCAGCCGCTCCTCATTCCCTGCCTCTGTAACCATCCGCTCATCTCTGATCCCACTCTGCAACCTGCCGCTCCTCTCTGCTCCCACTCAATAAACAGCTGCTCCTCTCTGCTCCAACTCCGTAAACAGCCGCTCCTCTCAGCTCCCACTCTGTAAACAGCCGCTCCTCTCTGCTCCCGCTCCGTCAACAGCCCCTCCTCTCTGCTCCCACTCTGTAAATAGCCGCTCCTCTCTGCTCCCACTCTGGAACCAGCCGCTTCTCTCTGCTCCCACTCTGGAACCAGCCGCTCCTCTCTGCTCCCACTCTGGAAACAGCCGCTCCTCTCTGCTCCCACTCTGTAACCAGCCGCTCCTCTCTGCTCCCACTCTGGAACGAGCCGCTCCTCTCTGCTCCCACTCTGTAACCAGCCGCTCCTCTCTGCTCCCACTCTGTAAACAGCGGCTCCTCTCTGCTCCAACTCCGTCAACTGCCCCTCCTCTCTGCTCCCACTCTGTAACCAGCCGCTCCTCTCTGCTCCCACTCTGTAACCAGTCGCTCCTCTCTGCTCTCACTCTGTAAACTGCCTCTCCTCTCTGCACCCACTCTGTAACCAGCCGCTACTCTCTGCTCCCACTCTGGAACCAGCCGCTCCTCTCTGCTCCCACTCTGGAACCAGCCGCTCATCTCTGCTCCCACTCTGGAACCAGCCGCTCCTCTCTGCTCCCACTCTGGAACCAGCCGCTCCACTCTGCTCCCACTCTGTAACCAGCCGCTCCTCATTCCCTGCCTCTGTAACCATCCGCTCATCTCTGATCCCACTCTGCAACCTGCCGCTCCTCTCTGCTCCCACTCAATAAACAGCTGCTCCTCTCTGCTCCAACTCCGTAAACAGCCGCTCCTCTCAGCTCCCACTCTGTAAACAGCCGCTCCTCTCTGCTCCCGCTCCGTCAACAGCCCCTCCTCTCTGCTCCCACTCTGTAAATAGCCGCTCCTCTCTGCTCCCACTCTGGAACCAGCCGCTTCTCTCTGCTCCCACTCTGGAACCAGCCGCTCCTCTCTGCTCCCACTCTGGAAACAGCCGCTCCTCTCTGCTCCCACTCTGTAACCAGCCGCTCCTCTCTGCTCCCACTCTGGAACGAGCCGCTCCTCTCTGCTCCCACTCTGTAACCAGCCGCTCCTCTCTGCTCCCACTCTGTAAACAGCGGCTCCTCTCTGCTCCCACTCCGTCAACTGCCCCTCCTCTCTGCTCCCACTCTGTAACCAGCCGCTCCTCTCTGCTCCCACTCTGTAACCAGTCGCTCCTCTCTGCTCTCACTCTGTAAACTGCCTCTCCTCTCTGCTCCCACTCTGGAACGAGCCGCTCCTCTCTGCTCCCACTCTGTAACCAGCCGCTCCTCTCTGCTCCCACTCTGGAACCAGCCGCTCCTCTCTGCTCCCACTCTGGAACCAGCCGCTCATCTCTGCTCCCACTCTGGAACCAGCCGCGCCTCTCTGCTCCCACTCTGGAACCAGCCGCTCCACTCTGCTCCCACTCTGTAACCAGCCGCTCCTCTCTGCTCCCAATCTGGAAGCAGCCGCTCCTCTCTGCCCCCACTCTGTAACAAGCCTCTCCTCTCTGCTGCAACTCTATAACCAGCCGCTCCTCATTCTCTGCCTCAGTAACCAGCCGCTCCTCTCTGCTCCCGCTCTGTAAACAGCCGCTTCTCTCTGCTCCCACTCTGGAACCAGCCGCTCCTCTCTGCTCCCACTCTGGAACCAGCCGCTCCTCTCTGCTCCCATTCTGGAACCAGCCGCTCCTCTCTGCTCCCACTCTGGAACCAGCCGCTCCTCTCTGATCCCACTCTGCAACCTGCCGCTCCTCTCTGCTCCCACTCAATAAACAGCTGCTCCTCTCTGCTCCAACTCCGTAAACAGCCGCTCCTCTCAGCTCCCACTCTGAAAATAGCCGCTCCTCTCTGCTCCCACTCTGGAACCAGCCGCTTCTCTCTGCTCCCACTCTAGAACCAACCGCTCCTCTCTGCTCCCACTCTGGAAACAGCCGCTCCTCTCTGCTCCCACTCTGTAACCAGCCGCTCCTCTCTGCTCCCACTCTGGAACGAGCCGCTCCTCTCTGCTCCCACTCTGTAACCAGCCGCTCCTCTCTGCTCCCACTCTGAAAACAGCGGCTCCTCTCTGCTCCCACTCCGTCAACTGCCCCTCCTCTCTGCTCCCACTCTGTAACCAGCCGCTCCTCTCTGCTCCCACTCTGTAACCAGTCGCTCCTCTCTGCTCCCACTCTGTAAACTGCCTCTCCTCTCTGCACCCACTTTGTAACCAGCCGCTACTCTCTGCTCCCACTCTGGAACCAGCCGCTCCTCTCTGCTCCCACTCTGAAACCAGCCGCTCCTCTCTGCTCCCACTCTGGAACCAGCCGCTCCTCTCTGCTCCCACTCTGGAACCAGCCGCTCCACTCTGCTCCCACTCTGTAACCAGCCGCTCCTCTCTGCTCCCAATCTGGAAGCAGCCGCTCCTCTCTGCCCCCACTCTGTAACAAGCCTCTCCTCTCTGCTGCAACTCTATAACCAGCCGCTCCTCATTCTCTGCCTCAGTAACCAGCCGCTCCCATCTGCTCCCACTCTGTAAACAGTGGCTCCTCTCTGCTCCCACTCCGTCAACAGCCCCTCCTCTCTGCTCGAACTCTGTAAACAGCCGTTCCTCTCTGCTCCCACTCCGTAGCCAGCCGCTCCTCTCTGCTCCCACTCTGTAAACAGCCGTTCCTCTCTGCTCCCACTCTGTAAATAGCCGCTCCTCTCTGCTCCCACTCTGGAACCAGCCGCTTCTCTCTGCTCCCACTCTGGAACCAGCCGCTCCTCTCTGCTCCCACTCTGGAAACAGCCGCTCCTCTCTGCTCCCACTCTGCAACCAGCCGCTCCTCTCTGCTCCCATTCTGGAACCAGGCGCTCCTCTCTGCTCCCACTCTGTAAACAGCCGTTCCTCTCTGCTCCCACTCTGTAAATAGCCGATCCTCTCTGCTCCCACTCTGGAACCAGCCGCTTCTCTCTGCTCCCACTCTGGAACCAGCCGCTCCTCTCTGCTCCCACTCTGGAACGAGCCGCTCCTCTCTGCTCCCACTCTGTAACCAGCCGCGCCTCTCTGCTCCCACTCTGTAAACAGCGGCTCCTCTCTGCTCCCACTCCGTCAACTGCCCCTCCTCTCTGCTCCCACTCTGTAACCAGCCGCTCCTCTCTGCTCCCACTCTGTAACCAGTCGCTCCTCTCTGCTCTCACTCTGTAAACTGCCTCTCCTCTCTGCACCCACTCTGTAACCAGCCGCTACTCTCTGCTCCCACTCTGGAACCAGCCGCTCCTCTCTGCTCCCACTCTGGAACCAGCCGCTCATCTCTGCTCCCACTCTGGAACCAGCCGCTCCTCTCTGCTCCCACTCTGGAACCAGCCGCTCCACTCTGCTCCCACTCTGTAACCAGCCGCTCCTCATTCCCTGCCTCTGTAACCATCCGCACATCTCTGATCCCACTCTGCAACCTGCCGCTCCTCTCTGCTCCCACTCCATAAACAGCTGCTCCTCTCTGCTCCAACTCCGTAAACAGCCGCTCCTCTCAGCTCCCACTCCGTAAACAGCCGCTCCTCTCAGCTCCCACTCTGTAAACAGCCGCTCCTCTCTGCTCCCGCTCCGTCAACAGCCCCTCCTCTCTGCTCCCACTCTGTAAATAGCCGCTCCTCTCTGCTCCCACTCTGGAACCAGCCGCTTCTCTCTGCTCCCACTCTGGAACCAGCCGCTCCTCTCTGCTCCCACTCTGGAAACAGCCGCTCCTCTCTGCTCCCACTCTGTAACCAGCCGCTCCTCTCTGCTCCCACTCTGGAACGAGCCGCTCCTCTCTGCTCCCACTCTGTAACCAGCCGCTCCTCTCTGCTCCCACTCTGTAAACAGCGGCTCCTCTCTGCTCCCACTCCGTCAACTGCCCCTCCTCTCTGCTCCCACTCTGTAACCAGCCGCTCCTCTCTGCTCTCACTCTGTAAACTGCCTCTCCTCTCTGCACCCACTCTGGAAACAGCCGCTCCTCTCTGCTCCCACTCTGTAACCAGCCGCTCCTCTCTGCTCCCACTCTGGAACGAGCCGCTCCTCTCTGCTCCCACTCTGTAACCAGCCGCTCCTCTCTGCTCCCACTCTGTAAACAGCGGCTCCTCTCTGCTCCCACTCCGTCAACTGCCCCTCCTCTCTGCTCCCACTCTGTAAATAGCCGCTCCTCTCTGCTCCCACTCTGGAACCAGCCGCTTCTCTCTGCTCCCACTCTGTAACCAGCCGCTCCTCTCTGCTCCAACTCCGTAAACAGCCGCTCCTCTCAGCTCCCACTCCGTAAACAGCCGCTCCTCTCTGCACCCACTCTGTAACCAGCCGCTACTCTCTGCTCCCACTCTGGAACCAGCCGCTCCTCTCTGCTCCCACTCTGGAACCAGCCGCTCATCTCTGCTCCCACTCTGGAACCAGCCGCTCCTCTCTGCTCCCACTCTGGAACCAGCCGCTCCACTCTGCTCCCACTCTGTAACCAGCCGCTCCTCTCTGCTCCCAATCTGGAAGCAGCCGCTCCTCTCTGCCCCCACTCTGTAACAAGCCTCTCCTCTCTGCTGCAACTCTATAACCAGCCGCTCCTCATTCTCTGCCTCAGTAACCAGCCGCTCCTCTCTGCTCCCGCTCTGTAAACAGCCGCTTCTCTCTGCTCCCACTCTGGAACCAGCCGCTCCTCTCTGCTCCCACTCTGGAACCAGCCGCTCCTCTCTGCTCCCATTCTGGAACCAGCCGCTCCTCTCTGCTCCCACTCTGGAACCAGCCGCTCCTCTCTGATCCCACTCTGCAACCTGCCGCTCCTCTCTGCTCCCACTCAATAAACAGCTGCTCCTCTCTGCTCCAACTCCGTAAACAGCCGCTCCTCTCAGCTCCCACTCTGTAAATAGCCGCTCCTCTCTGCTCCCACTCTGGAACCAGCCGCTTCTCTCTGCTCCCACTCTGGAACCAGCCGCTCCTCTCTGCTCCCACTCTGGAAACAGCCGCTCCTCTCTGCTCCCACTCTGTAACCAGCCGCTCCTCTCTGCTCCCACTCTGGAACCAGCCGCTCCTCTCTGCTCCCACTCTGTAACCAGCCGCTCCTCTCTGCTCCCACTCTGGAACAAGCCGCTCCTCTCTGCTCCCACTCTGGAACCAGCCGCTCCACTCTGCTCCCACTCTGTAACCAGCCGCTCCTCTCTGCTCCCAATCTGGAAGCAGCCGCTCCTCTCTGCCCCCACTCTGTAACAAGCCTCTCCTCTCTGCTGCAACTCTATAACCAGCCGCTCCTCATTCTCTGCCTCAGTAACCAGCCGCTCCTCTCTGCTCCCGCTCTGTAAACAGCCGCTTCCGTCTGCTCCCACTCTGGAACCAGCCGCTCCTCTCTGCTCCCACTCTGGAACCAGCCGCTCCTCTCTGCTCCCATTCTGGAACCAGGCGCTCCTCTCTGCTCCCACTCTGAAATTATCCGCTCCCATCTGCTCCCACTCTGGAAACAGCCGCTCCTCTCTGCTCGAACTCTGTAAACAGCCGTTCCTCTCTGCTCCCACTCCGTAGCCAGCCGCTCCTCTCTGCTCCCACTCTGTAAACAGCCGTTCCTCTCTGCTCCCACTCTGTAAATAGCCGCTCCTCTCTGCTCCCACTCTGGAACCAGCCGCTTCTCTCTGCTCCCACTCTGGAACCAGCCGCTCCTCTCTGCTCCCACTCTGGAAACAGCCGCTCCTCTCTGCTCCCACTCTGCAACCAGCCGCTCCTCTCTGCTCCCATTCTGGAACCAGGCGCTCCTCTCTGCTCCCACTCTGAAATTATCCGCACCCATCTGCTCCCACTCTGTAAACAGTGGCTCCTCTCTGCTCCCACTCCGTCAACAGCCCCTCCTCTCTGCTCGAACTCTGTAAACAGCCGTTCCTCTCTGCTCCCACTCCGTAGCCAGCCGCTCCTCTCTGCTCCCACTCTGTAAACAGCCGTTCCTCTCTGCTCCCACTCTGTAAATAGCCGCTCCTCTCTGCTCCCACTCTGGAACCAGCCGCTTCTCTCTGCTCCCACTCTGGAACCAGCCGCTCCTCTCTGCTCCCACTCTGGAAACAGCCGCTCCTCTCTGCTCCCACTCTGCAACCAGCCGCTCCTCTCTGCTCCCATTCTGGAACGAGCCGCACCTCTCTGCTTCCACTCTGGAACTAGCCGCTCCTATCTGCTCCCACTCTGCAAACAGCGGCTCCTCTCTGCTCCCACTCCGTCATCAGCCCCTCCTCTCTGTTCCAACTCTGTAAACAGCCGTTCCTCTCTGCTCCAACTCCTTAGCCAGCTGCTCCTCTCTGCTCCCACTCTGTAAACAGCAGTTCCTCTCTGCTCCCACTCTGTAAATAGCCGCTCCTCTCTGCTCCCACTCTGGAACCAGCCGCTTCTCTCTGCTCCCACTCTGGAACCAGCCGCTCCTCTCTGCTCCCACTCTGGAAACAGCCGCTCATCTCTGCTCCCACTCTGCAACCAGCCGCTCGTCTCTGCTCCCACTCTGGATCGAGCCGCTCCTCTCTGCTCCCACTCTGTAACCAGCCGCTCCTCTCTGCTCCCACTCTGTAAACAGCGGCTCCTCTCTGCTCCCACTCCATCAACAGCCCCTCCTCTCTGCTCGAACTCTGTAAACAGCCGTTCCTCTCTGCTCCCACTCCGTAGCCAGCCGCTCCTCTCTGCTCCCACTCTGTAAACAGCCGTTCCTCTCTGCTCCCACTCTGTAAATAGCCGCTCCTCTCTGCTCCCACTCTGGAACCAGCCGCTTCTCTCTGCTCCCACTCTGGAACCAGCCGCTCCTCTCTGCTCCCACTCTGGAAACAGCCGCTCCTCTCTGCTCCCACTCTGGAACGAGCCGCACTTCTCTGCTTCCACTCTGGAACTAGCCGCTCCTATCTGCTCCCACTCTGTAAACAGCGGCTCCTCTCTGCTCCCACTCCGTCATCAGCCCCTCCTCTCTGCTCCAACTCTGTAAACAGCCGTTCCTCTCTGCTCCCACTCCTTAGCCAGCTGCTCCTCTCTGCTCCCACTCTGTAAACAGCCGTTCCTCTCTGCTCCCACTCTGTAAATAGCCGCTCCTCTCTGCCCTCACTCTGGAACCAGCCGCTTCTCTCTGCTCCCACTCTGGAACCAGCCGCTCCTCTCTGCTCCCATTCTGGAAACAGCCGCTCCTCTCTGCTCCCACTCTGCAACCAGCCGCTCGTCTCTGCTCCCACTCTGGATCGAGCCGCTCCTCTCTGCTGCCACTCTGTAACCAGCCGCTCCTCTCTGCTCCCACTCTGTAAACAGCGGCTCCTCTCTGCTCCCACTCCGTCAACAGCCCCTCCTCTCTGCTCCCACTCTGTAACCATCCGCTCCTCTCTGCTCCCACGCTATAACCAGCCGCTCCTCTCTGCTCCCACTCTGTAAACAGCCGCTCCTCTCTGCTCCCACTCTGTAACCAGCCGCTCCTCTCTGCTCCCACTCTGGAACCAGCCGCTCCTCTCTGCTCCCACTCTGGAACCAGCCGCTCCTCTCTGCTCCCACTCTGGAACCAGCCGCTCCTCTCTGCTCCCACTCTGGAACCAGCCACTCCTCTCTGCTCCCACTCTGTAAACAGCGGCTCCTCTCTGCTCCCACTACGTCAACTGCCCCTCCTCTCTGCTCCCACTCTGTAACCAGCCGCTCCTCTCTGCTCCCACTCTGTAACCAGTCGCTCCTCTCTGCTCCCACTCTGTAAACTGCCTCTCCTCTCTGCACCCACTCTGTAACCAGCCGCTACTCTCTGCTCCTACTCTGGAACCAGCCGCTCCTCTCTGCTCCCACTCTGGAACCAGCCGCTCCTCTCTGCTCCCACTCTGGAACCAGCCGCTCCTCTCTGCTCCCACTCTGGAACCAGCCGCTCCACTCTGCTCCCACTCTGTAACCAGTCGCTCCTCTCTGCTCCCAATCTGGAAGCAGCCGCTCCTCTCTGCCCCCACTCTGTAACAAGCCTCTCCTCTCTGCTGCAACTCTATAACCAGCCGCTCCTCATTCTCTGCCTCAGTAACCAGCCGCTCCTCTCTGCTCCCGCTCTGTAAACAGCCGCTTCTCTCTGCTCCCACTCTGGAACCAGCCGCTCCTCTCTGCTCCCACTCTGGAACCAGCCGCTCCTCTCTGCTCCCATTCTGGAACGAGCCGCACCTCTCTGCTTCCACTCTGGAACTAGCCGCTCCTATCTGCTCCCACTCTGTAAACAGCGGCTCCTCTCTGCTCCCACTCCGTCAACAGCCCCTCCTCTCTGTTCCAACTCTGTAAACAGCCGTTCCTCTCTGCTCCCACTCCTTAGCCAGCTGCTCCTCTCTGCTCCCACTCTGGAACCAGCCGCTCCTCTCTGATCCCACTCTGCAACCTGCCGCTCCTCTCTGCTCCCACTCAATAAACAGCTGCTCCTCTCTGCTCCAACTCCGTAAACAGCCGCTCCTCTCAGCTCCCACTCTGTAAATAGCCGCTCCTCTCTGCTCCCACTCTGGAACCAGCCGCTTCTCTCTGCTCCCACTCTGGAACCAGCCGCTCCTCTCTGCTCCCACTCTGGAAACAGCCGCTCCTCTCTGCTCCCACTCTGTAACCAGCCGCTCCTCTCTGCTCCCACTCTGGAACCAGCCGCTCCTCTCTGCTCCCACTCTGGAACCAGCCGCTCCTCTCTGCTCCCACTCTGGAACAAGCCGCTCCTCTCTGCTCCCACTCTGGAACCAGCCGCTCCACTCTGCTCCCACTCTGTAACCAGCCGCTCCTCTCTGCTCCCAATCTGGAAGCAGCCGCTCCTCTCTGCCCCCACTCTGTAACAAGCCTCTCCTCTCTGCTGCAACTCTATAACCAGCCGCTCCTCATTCTCTGCCTCAGTAACCAGCCGCTCCTCTCTGCTCCCGCTCTGTAAACAGCCGCTTCCGTCTGCTCCCACTCTGGAACCAGCCGCTCCTCTCTGCTCCCACTCTGGAACCAGCCGCTCCTCTCTGCTCCCATTCTGGAACCAGGCGCTCCTCTCTGCTCCCACTCTGAAATTATCCGCTCCCATCTGCTCCCACTCTGTAAACAGCCGCTCCTCTCTGCTCCCACTCCGTCAACAGCCCCTCCTCTCTGCTCGAACTCTGTAAACAGCCGTTCCTCTCTGCTCCCACTCCGTAGCCAGCCGCTCCTCTCTGCTCCCACTCTGTAAACAGCCGTTCCTCTCTGCTCCCACTCTGTAAATAGCCCCTCCTCTCTGCTCGAACTCTGTAAACAGCCGTTCCTCTCTGCTCCCACTCCGTAGCCAGCCGCTCCTCTCTGCTCCCACTCTGTAAACAGCCGTTCCTCTCTGCTCCCACTCTGTAAATAGCCGCTCCTCTCTGCTCCCACTCTGGAACCAGCCGCTTCTCTCTGCTCCCACTCTGGAACCAGCCGCTCCTCTCTGCTCCCACTCTGGAAACAGCCGCTCCTCTCTGCTCCCACTCTGGAACGAGCCGCACCTCTCTGCTTCCACTCTGGAACTAGCCGCTCCTATCTGCTCCCACTCTGTAAACAGCGGCTCCTCTCTGCTCCCACTCCGTCATCAGCCCCTCCTCTCTGCTCCAACTCTGTAAACAGCCGTTCCTCTCTGCTCCCACTCCTTAGCCAGCTGCTCCTCTCTGCTCCCACTCTGTAAACAGCCGTTCCTCTCTGCTCCCACTCTGTAAATAGCCGCTCCTCTCTGCTCCCACTCTGGAACCAGCCGCTTCTCTCTGCTCCCACTCTGGAACCAGCCGCTCCTCTCTGCTCCCATTCTGGAAACAGCCGCTCCTCTCTGCTCCCACTCTGCAACCAGCCGCTCGTCTCTGCTCCCACTCTGGATCGAGCCGCTCCTCTCTGCTGCCACTCTGTAACCAGCCGCTCCTCTCTGCTCCCACTCTGTAAACAGCGGCTCCTCTCTGCTCCCACTCCGTCAACAGCCCCTCCTCTCTGCTCCCACTCTGTAACCATCCGCTCCTCTCTGCTCCCACGCTATAACCAGCCGCTCCTCTCTGCTCCCACTCTGTAAACAGCCGCTCCTCTCTGCTCCCACTCTGTAACCAGCCGCTCCTCTCTGCTCCCACTCTGGAACCAGCCGCTCCTCTCTGCTCCCACTCTGGAACCAGCCGCTCCTCTCTGCTCCCACTCTGGAACCAGCCGCTCCTCTCTGCTCCCACTCTGGAACCAGCCACTCCTCTCTGCTCCCACTCTGTAAACAGCGGCTCCTCTCTGCTCCCACTCCGTCAACTGCCCCTCCTCTCTGCTCCCACTCTGTAACCAGCCGCTCCTCTCTGCTCCCACTCTGTAACCAGTCGCTCCTCTCTGCTCCCACTCTGTAAACTGCCTCTCCTCTCTGCACCCACTCTGTAACCAGCCGCTACTCTCTGCTCCTACTCTGGAACCAGCCGCTCCTCTCTGCTCCCACTCTGGAACCAGCCGCTCCTCTCTGCTCCCACTCTGGAACCAGCCGCTCCTCTCTGCTCCCACTCTGGAACCAGCCGCTCCACTCTGCTCCCACTCTGTAACCAGTCGCTCCTCTCTGCTCCCAATCTGGAAGCAGCCGCTCCTCTCTGCCCCCACTCTGTAACAAGCCTCTCCTCTCTGCTGCAACTCTATAACCAGCCGCTCCTCATTCTCTGCCTCAGTAACCAGCCGCTCCTCTCTGCTCCCGCTCTGTAAACAGCCGCTTCTCTCTGCTCCCACTCTGGAACCAGCCGCTCCTCTCTGCTCCCACTCTGGAACCAGCCGCTCCTCTCTGCTCCCATTCTGGAACGAGCCGCACCTCTCTGCTTCCACTCTGGAACTAGCCGCTCCTATCTGCTCCCACTCTGTAAACAGCGGCTCCTCTCTGCTCCCACTCCGTCAACAGCCCCTCCTCTCTGTTCCAACTCTGTAAACAGCCGTTCCTCTCTGCTCCCACTCCTTAGCCAGCTGCTCCTCTCTGCTCCCACTCTGGAACCAGCCGCTCCTCTCTGATCCCACTCTGCAACCTGCCGCTCCTCTCTGCTCCCACTCAATAAACAGCTGCTCCTCTCTGCTCCAACTCCGTAAACAGCCGCTCCTCTCAGCTCCCACTCTGTAAATAGCCGCTCCTCTCTGCTCCCACTCTGGAACCAGCCGCTTCTCTCTGCTCCCACTCTGGAACCAGCCGCTCCTCTCTGCTCCCACTCTGGAAACAGCCGCTCCTCTCTGCTCCCACTCTGTAACCAGCCGCTCCTCTCTGCTCCCACTCTGGAACCAGCCGCTCCTCTCTGCTCCCACTCTGGAACCAGCCGCTCCTCTCTGCTCCCACTCTGGAACAAGCCGCTCCTCTCTGCTCCCACTCTGGAACCAGCCGCTCCACTCTGCTCCCACTCTGTAACCAGCCGCTCCTCTCTGCTCCCAATCTGGAAGCAGCCGCTCCTCTCTGCCCCCACTCTGTAACAAGCCTCTCCTCTCTGCTGCAACTCTATAACCAGCCGCTCCTCATTCTCTGCCTCAGTAACCAGCCGCTCCTCTCTGCTCCCGCTCTGTAAACAGCCGCTTCCGTCTGCTCCCACTCTGGAACCAGCCGCTCCTCTCTGCTCCCACTCTGGAACCAGCCGCTCCTCTCTGCTCCCATTCTGGAACCAGGCGCTCCTCTCTGCTCCCACTCTGAAATTATCCGCTCCCATCTGCTCCCACTCTGTAAACAGCCGCTCCTCTCTGCTCCCACTCCGTCAACAGCCCCTCCTCTCTGCTCGAACTCTGTAAACAGCCGTTCCTCTCTGCTCCCACTCCGTAGCCAGCCGCTCCTCTCTGCTCCCACTCTGTAAACAGCCGTTCCTCTCTGCTCCCACTCTGTAAATAGCCGCTCCTCTCTGCTCCCACTCTGGAACCAGCCGCTTCTCTCTGCTCCCACTCTGGAACCAGCCGCTCCTCTCTGCTCCCACTCTGGAAACAGCCGCTCCTCTCTGCTCCCACTCTGCAACCAGCCGCTCCTCTCTGCTCCCATTCTGGAACCAGGCGCTCCTCTCTGCTCCCACTCTGAAATTATCCGCTCCCATCTGCTCCCACTCTGTAAACAGTGGCTCCTATCTGCTCCCACTCCGTCAACAGCCCCTCCTCTCTGCTCGAACTCTGTAAACAGCCGTTCCTCTCTGCTCCCACTCCGTAGCCAGCCGCTCCTCTCTGCTCCCACTCTGTAAACAGCCGTTCCTCTCTGCTCCCACTCTGTAAATAGCCGCTCCTCTCTGCTCCCACTCTGGAACCAGCCGCTTCTCTCTGCTCCCACTCTGGAACCAGCCGCTCCTCTCTGCTCCCACTCTGGAAACAGCCGCTCCTCTCTGCTCCCACTCTGCAACCAGCCGCTCCTCTCTGCTCCCATTCTGGAACGAGCCGCACCTCTCTGCTTCCACTCTGGAACTAGCCGCTCCTATCTGCTCCCACTCTGCAAACAGCGGCTCCTCTCTGCTCCCACTCCGTCATCAGCCCCTCCTCTCTGTTCCAACTCTGTAAACAGCCGTTCCTCTCTGCTCCCACTCCTTAGCCAGCTGCTCCTCTCTGCTCCCACTCTGTAAACAGCAGTTCCTCTCTGCTCCCACTCTGTAAATAGCCGCTCCTCTCTGCTCCCACTCTGGAACCAGCCGCTTCTCTCTGCTCCCACTCTGGAACCAGCCGCTCCTCTCTGCTCCCACTCTGGAAACAGCGGCTCCTCTCTGCTCCCACTCCATCAACAGCCCCTCCTCTCTGCTCGAACTCTGTAAACAGCCGTTCCTCTCTGCTCCCACTCCGTAGCCAGCCGCTCCTCTCTGCTCCCACTCTGTAAACAGCCGTTCCTCTCTGCTCCCACTCTGTAAATAGCCGCTCCTCTCTGCTCCCACTCTGGAACCAGCCGCTTCTCTCTGCTCCCACTCTGGAACCAGCCGCTCCTCTCTGCTCCCACTCTGGAAACAGCCGCTCCTCTCTGCTCCCACTCTGGAACGAGCCGCACCTCTCTGCTTCCACTCTGGAACTAGCCGCTCCTATCTGCTCCCACTCTGTAAACAGCGGCTCCTCTCTGCTCCCACTCCGTCATCAGCCCCTCCTCTCTGCTCCAACTCTGTAAACAGCCGTTCCTCTCTGCTCCCACTCCTTAGCCAGCTGCTCCTCTCTGCTCCCACTCTGTAAACAGCCGTTCCTCTCTGCTCCCACTCTGTAAATAGCCGCTCCTCTCTGCTCCCACTCTGGAACCAGCCGCTTCTCTCTGCTCCCACTCTGGAACCAGCCGCTCCTCTCTGCTCCCATTCTGGAAACAGCCGCTCCTCTCTGCTCCCACTCTGCAACCAGCCGCTCGTCTCTGCTCCCACTCTGGATCGAGCCGCTCCTCTCTGCTGCCACTCTGTAACCAGCCGCTCCTCTCTGCTCCCACTCTGTAAACAGCGGCTCCTCTCTGCTCCCACTCCGTCAACAGCCCCTCCTCTCTGCTCCCACTCTGTAACCATCCGCTCCTCTCTGCTCCCACGCTGTAACCAGCCGCTCCTCTCTGCTCCCACTCTGTAAACAGCCGCTCCTCTCTGCTCCCACTCTGTAACCAGCCGCTCCTCTCTGCTCCCACTCTGGAACCAGCCGCTCCTCTCTGCTCCCACTCTGGAACCAGCCGCTCCTCTCTGCTCCCACTCTGGAACCAGCCGCTCCTCTCTGCTCCCACTCTGGAACCAGCCACTCCTCTCTGCTCCCACTCTGTAAACAGCGGCTCCTCTCTGCTCCCACTCCGTCAACTGCCCCTCCTCTCTGCTCCCACTCTGTAACCAGCCGCTCCTCTCTGCTCCCACTCTGTAACCAGTCGCTCCTCTCTGCTCCCACTCTGTAAACTGCCTCTCCTCTCTGCACCCACTCTGTAACCAGCCGCTACTCTCTGCTCCTACTCTGGAACCAGCCGCTCCTCTCTGCTCCCACTCTGGAACCAGCCGCTCCTCTCTGCTCCCACTCTGGAACCAGCCGCTCCTCTCTGCTCCCACTCTGGAACCAGCCGCTCCACTCTGCTCCCACTCTGTAACCAGTCGCTCCTCTCTGCTCCCAATCTGGAAGCAGCCGCTCCTCTCTGCCCCCACTCTGTAACAAGCCTCTCCTCTCTGCTGCAACTCTATAACCAGCCGCTCCTCATTCTCTGCCTCAGTAACCAGCCGCTCCTCTCTGCTCCCGCTCTGTAAACAGCCGCTTCTCTCTGCTCCCACTCTGGAACCAGCCGCTC
Source organism: Pristiophorus japonicus (assembly GCF_044704955.1). Classification (NCBI taxonomy): domain Eukaryota; kingdom Metazoa; phylum Chordata; class Chondrichthyes; family Pristiophoridae; genus Pristiophorus; species Pristiophorus japonicus. The sequence continues at coordinate 2,668,128 of NC_092009.1, forward strand.
CTCTCTGCTCCCACTCTGGAACCAGCCGCGCCTCTCTGCTCCCATTCTGGAACGAGCCGCACCTCTCTGCTTCCACTCTGGAACTAGCCGCTCCTATCTGCTCCCACTCTGTAAACAGCGGCTCCTCTCTGCTCCCACTCCGTCAACAGCCCCTCCTCTCTGTTCCAACTCTGTAAACAGCCGTTCCTCTCTGCTCCCACTCCTTAGCCAGCTGCTCCTCTCTGCTCCCACTCTGTAAACAGCAGTTCCTCTCTGCTCCCACTCTGTAAATAGCCGCTCCTCTCTGCTCCAACTCTGGAACCAGCCGCTTCTCTCTGCTCCCACTCTGGAACCAGACGCTCCTCTCTGCTCCCACTCTGGAAACAGCCGCTCATCTCTGCTCCCACTCTGCAACCAGCAGCTCGTCTCTGCTCCCACTCTGGATCGAGCCGCTCCTCTCTGCTCCCACTCTGTAACCAGCCGCTCCTCTCTGCTCCCACTCTGTAAACAGCGGCTCCTCTCTGCTCCCACTCCGTCAACAGCCCCTCCTCTCTGCTCGAACTCTGTAAACAGCCGTTCCTCTCTGCTCCCACTCCGTAGCCAGCCGCTTCTCTCTGCTCCCACTCTGTAAACAGCCGTTCCTCTCTGCTCCCACTCTGTAAATAGCCGCTCCTCTCTGCTCCCACTCTGGAACCAGCCGCTTCTCTCTGCTCCCACTCTGGAACCAGCCGCTCCTCTCTGCTCCCACTCTGGAAACAGCCGCTCCTCTCTGCTCCCACTCTGGAACGAGCCGCACCTCTCTGCTTCCACTCTGGAACTAGCCGCTCCTATCTGCTCCCACTCTGTAAACAGCGGCTCCTCTCTGCTCCCACTCCGTCATCAGCCCCTCCTCTCTGCTCCAACTCTGTAAACAGCCGTTCCTCTCTGCTCCCACTCCTTAGCCAGCTGCTCCTCTCTGCTCCCACTCTGTAAACAGCCGTTCCTCTCTGCTCCCACTCTGTAAATAGCCGCTCCTCTCTGCTCCCACTCTGGAACCAGCCGCTTCTCTCTGCTCCCACTCTGGAACCAGCCGCTCCTCTCTGCTCCCAATCTGGAAACAGTCGCTCCTCTCTGCTCCCACTCTGCAACCAGCCGCTCCTCTCTGCTCCAACTCTGTAAACAGCCGTTCCTCTCTGCTCCCACTCCTTAGCCAGCTGCTTCTCTCTGCTCCCACTCTGTAAACAGCCGTTCCTCTCTGCTCCCACTCTGTAAATAGCCGCTCCTCTCTGCTCCCACTCTGGAACCAGCCGCTTCTCTCTGCTCCCACTCTGGATCGAGCCGCTCCTCTCTGCTGCCACTCTGTAACCAGCCGCTCCTCTCTGCTCCCACTCTGTAAACAGCGGCTCCTCTCTGCTCCCACTCCGTCAACAGCCCCTCCTCTCTGCTCCCACTCTGTAACCATCCGCTCCTCTCTGCTCCCACGCTATAACCAGCCGCTCCTCTCTGCTCCCACTCTGTAAACAGCCGCTCCTCTCTGCTCCCACTCTGTAACCAGCCGCTCCTCTCTGCTCCCACTCTGGAACCAGCCGCTCCTCTCTGCTCCCACTCTGGAACCAGCCGCTCCTCTCTGCTCCCACTCTGGATCAGCCGCTCCTCTCTGCTCCCACTCTGGAACCAGCCGCTCCACTGTGCTCCCACTCTGTAACCAGACGCTCCTCTCTGCTCCCAATCTGGAAGCAGCCGCTCCTCTCTGCTCCCAATCTGTAACAAGCCTCTCCTCTCTGCTGCAACTCTATAACCAGCCGCTCCTCATTCTCTGCCTCAGTAACCAGCCGCTCCTCTCTGCTCCCGCTCCGTAAACAGCCGCTTCTCTCTGCTCCCACTCTCGAACCAGCCGCTCCTCTCTGCTCCCAATCTGGAACCAGCCGCTCCTCTCTGCTCCCAATCTGGAACTAGCCGCTCCTCTCTGCTCCCACTTCGTAGCCAGCCGCTCCTCTCTGCTCCCACTCTGTAAAAAGCCGTTCCTCTCTGCTCCCATTCTGTAAATATCCGCTCCTCTCTGCTCCCACTCTGGAACCAACCGCTTCTCTCTGCTCCCACTCTGCAACCAGCCGCTCCTCTCTGCTCCCACTCTTGAACCAGCCGCTCCTCTCTGCTCCCACTCTGGAAACAGCCGCTCCTCTCTCCTCCCACTCTGCAACCAGCCGCTCCTCTCTGCTCCCACTCTGGAACGAGCGATCCTCTCTGCTCCCACTCTGTAACCAGCCCCTCCTCTCTGCTCCCACTCTGTAACCAGCCGCTCCTCTCTGCTCCCACTATGTAACCAGCCAGTCCTCTCTGCTCCCACTCTGCAAACAGCCGCTCCTCTCTGCTCCCACTCTGTAACCAGCCGCTTCTCTCTGCTCCCTCTCTGTAACTAGACGCTCCTCTCTGCTCACACTCTGTAACCAGCCGCTCCTCATTCTGAGCTTCTGTAACCAGCCGCTCGTCTCAGCTCCCACTCTGTAACCAGCCGCTCCTCTCTGCTCCCACTCTGTAAACAGCCGCTCCTCTCTGCTCCCACTCCGTAAATAGCCGCTCCTCTCTGCTCCCACTCTGTAAACACCCGATCCTCTCTGCTCCCGCTCCGTCAACAGCCCCTCCTCTCAGCTCCCATCTGTAACCAGCCGCTCCTCATTCTGTGCCTCAGTAACCAGCCGCTCCTCTCTGCTCCCACTCAGTAAACAGCAGCTCCTCTCTGCTACCACTCTGTAAACAGTAGCTCCTCTCTGCTCCCACTCTGTAACCAGCCGCTTCTCTCTGCTCCCACTCTGTAACCAGCCGCTCGTCTCGGCTCCCACTCTGTAAACAGCCGCTCCTCTCTGCTGCAACTCTATAACCACCCGCTCCGCATTCTCTGCCTCTGTAACCAGTCGCTCATCACTGCTCCCACTCTGTAACCAGCCGCTCCTCTCTGCTCCCACTCTGGAACCAGCCGCTCCTCTCTGCTCCCACTCTTGAACCAGCCGCTCCTCTCTGCTCCCAGTCTGGAACCAGCCGCTCCTCTCTGCTCCCACTCTGGAACCAGCAGCTCCTCTCTGCTCCCACTCTGTAAACAGCCGCTACTCTCTGCTGCAACTCTATAACCAGTCGCTCCTCATTCTCTGCCTCTGTAATCAGCCGCTCCTCTCTGCTCCCACTCCGTAAACAGCCGCTCCTCTCAGCTCCCACTCTGTAAACAGCCGCTCCTCTCTTCTCCCGCTCCGTCAACAGCCCCTCCTCTCTGCTCCCACTCTATAAACAGCCGCTCCTCTCTTCTCCCGCTCCGTCAACAGCCGCTCCTCTCAGCTCCCACTCTGTAAACAGCCCCTCCTCTCTGCTCCCACTCTGTCAACAGCCCCTCCTCTCTGCTCCCACTCTGTAACCAGCAGCCCATCTCTGCTGCAACTCTGTAACCAGCCGCTCCTCATTCTGAGCTTCTGTAACCAGCCGTTCCTCTCTGCTCCCAATCATTAACCAGCCGCTACCCTCTGCTCCCACTCTGTAAATAGCCGTTCCTCTCTGCTCCCACTCTGTAAATAGCCGCTCCTCTCTGCTCCCACTCTGGAACGAGCCGCTCCTCTCTGCACCCACTCTGAAACCAGCCGCTCCTCTCTGCTCCCACTCTGGAACCAGCCGCTCCTCTATGCTCCCACTCTGGAACGAGAACCTACTCTCTGCACCCACTCTGGAACCAGCCGCTCCTCTCTGCTCCCACTCTGGAACCAGCCGCTCCTCTCTGCTCCTACTCTGGAACGAGAACCTACTCTCTGCTCCCACTCTGGAACAAGCCGCTCCTCTCTGCTCCCACTCTGTAACCAGCAGCTCATCTCTGCTGCAACTCTGTAACCAGCCGCTCCTCATTCTGAGCTTCTGTAACCAGCCGCACCTCTCTGCTCCCAGTCCGTAAACAGCCGCTCCTCTCTGCTGCCACTCTGTAAACAGCCGCTCCTCTCTGCTCCCACTCCGTAAACAGCCGCTCCTCTCTGCTTCCACTCTGTAAACGCCCGATCGTCTCTGCTCCCGCTCCGTCAACAGCCCCTCCTCTCTGCTCCCACTCTGTAACCAGCCGCTGCTCTCTGCTCCCACTCCGTAAACCGCCGCTCCTCTCTGCTCCCACTCTGTAAACGCCCGATCCTCTCTGCTCCCGCTCAGTCAACAGCCCCTCCTCTCTGCTCCCACTCTGTAACCAGCCGCTCCTCTCTGCTCCCACTCTGTAACCAGCCGCTTCTCTCTGCTCCCGCTCTGTAACCAGCCGCTCCTCTCTGCTCCCAATCTGCAACCAGCCGCTTCACTCTGCTGCAACTCTTAAACCAGCCGCTCCTCATTCTCTGCCTCTGTAAACAGCCGCTGCTCTCTGCTCCCGACATGTAACCAGCCGCTGCACTCTGCTGCCACTCCGTAAACAGCCGCCCCTCTCTGTACCCACTCCGTAAACAGCCGATCCTCTCTGCTCCCACTTTGTAACCAGCCGCTCCTCTCTACACCCACTCTGTAACCAGCCGCTCCTCTCTGCTCCCACTCTGTAACCTGCCGCTCCTCTCTGCTCCCACTCTATAAACAGCCGCTCCTCTCTGCTCCAACTCCGTAAAAAGCCGCTCCTCTCTGCTCCCACTCTGTAAACAGCCGCTCCTCTCTGCTCCCACACTCTAAACACCCGGTCCTCTCTGCTCCCGCTCCGTCAACAGCCCCTCCTCTCTGCTCCCACTCTGTAACCAGCCGCTCCTCTCTGCTCCCACTCTTTAACTAGCCGCTCCTCTCTGCTCCCGCTCTGTAACCAGCCGCTCCTCTCTGCTCCCGCTCTAACCAACCGCTCCTCTCTGCTCCCACTCTGTAACCAGCTGCTGCTCTCTGCTCCCACTCCCTAACCAGCCGCTCCTCCCTGCACCCACTCAGTAAGCAGCCGCTCCTTTGTGCTTCCACTCTGTAAACAGCCGCTCCTCTCTGCACCCACTCCAATAACAGCCGATCCTCTCTGCTGCAACTCTAAACCAGCCGCTCCTGATTCTCTGCCTCTGTAATCATTCGCTGCTCTCTGCTCCCGCTCTGCAAACAGCCGCTCCTCTCTGTCCCACTCTGTAACCAGCCGCTCCTCATTCCCTGCCTCTGTAACCATCCGCTCCTCTCTCCTTCCACTCTATAAACAGCTGCTCCTCTCTGCTCCAATTCCGTAAACAGCCGCACCTCTCTGCTCCCACTCTGTAAACAGCCGCTCCTCTCTGCTCCCGCTCCGTCAACAGCCCCTCCTCTCTGCTCCCACTATGTAACCAGCCGCTCCTTCCTGCTCCCACTCTGTAACCAGCCGCTCCTCTCTGCTCCCACTCTAGAAACAGCTGCTCCTCTCTGCTCCAACTCCGTAAACAGCCGCACCTCTCTGCTCCCTCTCTGTAAACACCCGCTCCTCTCTGCTCCCGCTCCGTCAACAGCCCCTCCTCTCTGCTACAACTCCGTAAACAGCCGCTCCCCTCTGCTCCCACTCTGTCAACAGCCCCTCCTCTCTACTCCCACTCTGTAACGACCAGCTCATGTCTGCTGCAACTCTGTAACCAGCCGCTCCTCATTCTGAGCTTCTGTAACCAGCCGCTTCTCTCTGCACCCACTCCGTAACCAGCCGCTCCTCTCTGCTCCCACTCTGTAAACAGCCGCTCCTCTCTGCTCCCACTCCGTAAACAGCCGCTCCTCTCTGCTCCCACTCTGTAAACACCCGATCCTCTCTGCTCCCGCTCCGTCTACAGCCCCTCCTCTCTGCTCCCACTCTGTAACCAGCCGCTCCTCTCTGCTCCCACTCTGTAAACAGCCGCTCCTCATTCTGTGCCTCTGTAACCAGCCGCTCCTCTCTGCTCCCACTCCGTAAACAGCCGCTCTTCTCTGCTCCCACTCTGTAAACAGTAGCTCCTCTCTGTTCCCACTCTGTAACCAGCCGCTTCTCTCTGCTCCCACTCTGTAACCACCATTCCTCTCTGCTCCCACTGTGTAACCAGCCGCTCCTCAGTGCTGCAACTCTGTAAGCAGCCGCTCCTCATTCTCTGCCTCTGTAAACAGCCGCTCCTCTCTGCTCCCGCTCTGTAACCAGCCGCTGCACTCAGCTCCCACTCTGTAACCAGCCGCTCCACTGCTCCCACTCTGTAAACAGCCGCTCCTCTCTGCTCCCGCTCTGTAACCAGCCGTTTCTCTCTGCTCCCGCTCTATAACCAGCCGCTGCTCTCTGCTCCCACTCTGTAACCAGCCGCTCCTCTCTGCTCCCACTCTGTAACCAGGCCCTCCTCTCTGCTGCAACTCTGTAACCCGCCGCTCCTTTTTCACTGCCTCTGTAAACAGCCAGGCTTCTCTGCTCCCGCTCTGTAACCAGCCGCTCCACTCTGCTGCCACTCTGTAACCAGCCGTTCCTCTCTGCTCCCACTTTGTAAACAGCCGCTCCTCTATGCTCCCACTCTGTAACCAGACGCTCCTCTCTGCTCCCGCTCTGTAACCAGCCGCTCCTCTCTGCTCCCGCTCTGTAACCAACCGCTCCTCCCTGCTCCCACTCTGTAACCAGCTGCTGCTCTCTGCTCCCACTCCCTAACCAGCCGTTCCTCTCTGCACCCACTCCGTAACCAGCCGATCCTCTCTGCTCCCACTCTGTAACCAGCCGCTCCTCTCTGCACCCACTCCGTAACCAGCCGCTTCTCTCTGCTCCCAATCTGTAACCAGCCGCTTCACTCTGCTGCAACTCTTAAACGAGCCGCTCCTCATTCTCTGCCTCTGTAAACAGCCGCTGCTCTCTGCTCCCGACATGTAACCAGCCGCTGCACTCTGCTGCCACTCCGTAAACAGCCGCCCCTCTCTGCACCCACTCCGTAAACAGCCGATCCTCTCTGCTCCCACTCTGTAACCAGCCGCTCCTCTCTACACCCACTCTGTAACCAGCCGCTCCTCTCTGCTCCCACTCTGTAACCTGCCGCTCCTCTCTGCTCCCACTCTATAAACAGCCGCTCCTCTCTGCTCCAACTCCGTAAAAAGCCGCTCCTCTCTGCTCCCACTCTGTAAACAGCCGCTCCTCTCTGCTCCCACTCTGTAAACACCCGGTCCTCTCTGCTCCCGCTCCGTCAACAGCCCCTCCTCTCTGCTCCCACTCTGCAACCAGCCGCTCCACTCTGCTCCCGCTCTGTAACCAGCCGCTCCTCTCTGCTCCCGCTCTAACCAACCGCTCCTCTCTGCTCCCACTCTGGAACCAGCTGCTGCTCTCTGCTCCCACTCCCTAACCAGCCGCTCCTCTCTGCACCCACTCCGTAAGCAGCCGCTCCTCTGTGCATCCACTCCATAAACAGCCGATCCTGTCTGCTGCAACTCTAAACCAGCCGCTCCTCATTCTCTGCCTCTGTAATCATTCGCTGCTCTCTGCTCCCACTCTGCAAACAGCCGCTCCTCTCTGTCCCACTCTGTAACCAGCCGCTCCTCCTTCCCTGCCTCTGTAACCATCCGCTCCTCTCTGCTCCCACTATGTAACCAGCCGCTCCTTCCTGCTCCCACTCTGTAACCAGCCGCTCCTCTCTGATCCCACTCTAGAAACAGCTGCTCCTCTCTGCTCCAACTCCGTAAACAGCCGCACCTCTCTGCTCCCACTCTGTAAATAGCCGCTCCTCTCTGCTCCCGCTCCATCAACAGCCCCTCCTCTCTGCTACAACTCCGTAAACAGCCGCTTCCCTCTGCTCCCACTCTGTCAACAGCCCCTCCTCTCTGCTCCCACTCTGTAACGACCAGCTCATGTTTGCTGCAACTCTGTAACCAGCCGCTCCTCATTCTGAGCTTCTGTAACCAGCCGCTCCTCTCTGCACCCAGTCCGTAACCAACCGCTCCTCTCTGCTCCCACTCTGTAAACAGCCGCTCCTCTCTGCTCCCACTCCGTAAACAGCCGCTCCTCTCTGCTCCCACTCTGTAAACACCCGATCCTCTCTGCTCCCGTTCCGTCTACAGCCCCACCTCTCTGCTCCCACTCTGTAAACAGCCGCTCCTCTCTGCTCCCACTCTGCAAACAGCGGCTCCTCATTCTGTGCCTCTGTAACCAGCCGCTCCTCTCTGCTCCCACTCCGTAACCAGCCGCTTCTCTCTGCTCCCACTCTGTAAACAGTAGCTCCCCTCTGTTCCCACTGTGTAACCAGCCGCTCCTCAGTGCTGCAACTCTGTAAGCAGCCGCTCCTCATTCTCTGCCTCTGTAAACAGCAGCTCCTCTCTGCTCCCGCTTTGTAACCAGCCGCTGTACTCAGCTCCCACTCTGTAACCAGCCGCTCCTCTGCTCCCACTCTGTAAACAGCCGCTCCTCTCTGCTCCCGCTCGGTAACCAGCCGTTCCTTTCTGCTCCCGCTCTGTAACCAGCCGCTCCTTTTTCGCTGCCGCTGTAAACAGCCAGGCTTCTCTGCTCCCGCTCTGTAAATAGCCGCTCCACTCTGCTGCCACTCTGTAACCAGCCGTTCCTCTCTGCTCCCACTCTGTAAACAGCCGCTCCTCTATGCTCCCACTCTGTAACCAGCCGCTCCTCTCTGCTCCCGCTCTGTAACCAGCCGCTGCTCTCTGCTCCCACTCTGTAAACAGCCCCTCCTCTCTGCTCCCAGTCTGTAACCAGCCGCTCCTCTCTGCTCCCACTCTGTAAACAGCCCCTCCTCTCTGCTCCCAGTCTGTAACCAGCCGCTCCTCTCTGCTCCCACTCTGTAAAAACCCGATCCTCTCAGCTCCCGCTCCGTCAACAGCCCCTCCTCTCTGCTGCAACTCTGAAAGCAGCCGCTCCTCATTCTCTGCCTCTGTAAACAGCCACTCCTCTCTGCTCCCGCTCTGTAACAAGCCGTTCCGCTCTGCTCCCACTCTGTAACCAGCCGCTCCTCTCTGCACCCACTCCATAAACAGCCGATCCTCTCTGCTGCAACTCTAAACCAGCCGCTCCTCATTCTCTGCCTCTGTAATCATTCGCTGCCCTCTGCTCCCACTCTGCAAACAGCCGCTCCTCTCTGTCCCACTCTGTAACCAGCCGCTCCTCAATCCCTGCCTCTGTAACCTTCCGCTCCTCTCTGCTCCCACTCTATAAACAGCTGCTCCTCTCTGCTCCAATTCCGTAAACTGCCGCACCTCTCTGCTCCCACTCTGTAAACAGCCGCTCCTCTCTGCTCCCGCTCCGTCAACAGCCCCTCCTCTCTTCTCCCACTATGTAACCAGCCGCTCCTTCCTGCTCCCACTCTGTAACCAGCCGCTCCTCTCTGCTCCCACTCTAGAAACAGCTGCTCCTCTCTGCTCCAACTCCGTAAACAGCCGCACCTCTCTGCTCCCACTCTGTAAACAGCCGCTCCTCCCTGCTCCCGCTCCGTCAACAGCCCCTCCTCTCTGCTACAACTCCGTAAACAGACGCTCCCCTCTGCTCCCACTCTGTCAACAGCCCCTCCTCTCTGCTCCCACTCTGTAACGACCAGCTCATGTCTGCTGCAACTCTGTAACCAGCCGCTCCTCATTCTGAGCTTCTGTAACCAGCCGCTCCTCTCTGCACCCAGTCCGTAACCAGCCGCTCCTCTCTGCTCCCACTCTGTAAACAGTCGCTCCTCTCTGCTCCCACTCCGTAAACAGCCGCTCCTCTCTGCTCCCACTCTGTAAACACACGATCCTCTCTGCTCCCGCTCCGTCTACAGCCCCTCCTCTCTGCTCCCACTCTGTAACCAGCCGCTCCTCTCTGCTCCCACTCTGTAAACAGCCGCTCCTCATTCTGTGCCTCTGTAACCAGCCGCTCCTCTCTGCTCCCACTCCGTAAACAGCCGCTCTTCTCTGCTCCCACTCTAAACAGTAGCTCCTCTCTGTTCCCACTCTGTAACCAGCCGCTTCTCTCTTCTCCCACTCTGTAACCAGCCATTCGTCTCTGCTCCCACTGTGTAACCAGCCGCTCCTCAGTGCTGCAACACTGTAAGCAGCCGCTCCTCATTCTCTGCCTCTGTAAACAGCCGCTCCTCTCTGCTCCCGCTCTGTAACCAGCCGCTGCACTCAGCTCCCATTCTGTAACCAGCCGCTCCTCTGCTCCCACTCTGTAAACAGCTGCTCCTCTCTGCTCCCGCTCTGCAACCAGCCGTTCCTCTCTGCTCCCGCTCTATAACCAGCCGCTGCTCTCTGCTCCCACTCTGTAACCAGCCGCTCCTCTCTGCTCCCACTCTGTAACCAGGCGCTCCTCTCTGCTGCAACTCTGTAACCCGCCGCTCCTTTTTCAATGCCTCTGTAAACAGCCAGGCTTCTCTGCTCCCGCTCTGTAACCAGCCGCTCCACTCTGCTGCCACTCTGTAACCAGCCGTTCCTCTCTGCTCCCACTCTGTAAACAGCCGCTCCTCTATTCTCCCACTCTGTAACCAGCCGCTCCTCTCTGCTCCCGCTCTGTAACCAGCCGCTTCTCTCTGCTCCCAATCTGTAACCAGCCGCTTCACTCTGCTGCAACTCTTAAACCAGCCGCTCCTCATTCTCTGCCTCTGTAAACAGAGGCTGCTCTCTGCTCCCGTCATGTAACCAGCCGCTGCACTCTGCTGCCACTCCGTAAACAGCCGCCCCTCTCTGCACCCACTCCGTAAACAGCCGATCCTCTCTGTTCCCACTCTGTAACCAGCCGCTCCTCTCTACACCCACTCTGTAACCAGCCGGTCCTCTCTGCTCCCACTCTGTAACCTGCCGCTCCTCTCTGCTCCCACTCTGTAACCAGCCGCTCCTCTCTGCTCCCACTCTAGAAACAGCTGATCCTCTCTGCTCCAACTAGGAAACCGCCGCACCTCTCTGCTCCCACTCTGTAAACAGCCGCTCCTCTCTGCTCCCGCTCCGTCAACAGCCCCTCCTCTCTGCTACAACTCCGTAAACAGCCGCTCCCCTCTGCTCCCACTCTGTCAATAGCCCCTCCTCTCTGCTCCTACTCTGTAACGACCAGCTCATGTCTGCTGCAACTCTGTAACCAGCCGCTCCTCATTCTGAGCTTCTGTAACCAGCCGCTCCTCTCTGCACCCAGTCCGTAACCAGCCGCTCCTCTCTGCTCCCACTCTGTAAACAGCCGCTCCTCTCTGCTCCCACTCCGTAAACAGCCGCTCCTCTCTGCTCCCACTCTGTAAACACCCGATCCTCTCTGCTCCCGCTCCGTCTACAGCCCCTCCTCTCTGCTCCCACTCTGTAACCAGCCGCTCCTCTCTGCTCCCACTCCGTAAACAGCCGCTCTTCTCTGCTCCCACTATGTTAACAGTAGCTCCTCTCTGTTCCCACTCTGTAACCAGCCGCTTCTCTCTGCTCCCACTCTGTAAACAGCCATTCCTCTCTGCTCCCACTGTGTAACCAGCCGCTCCTCAGTGCTGCAACTCTGTAAGCAGCCGCTCCTCATTCTCTGCCTCTGTAAACAGCCGCTCCTCTCTGCTCCCGCTCTGTAACCAGCCGTTCCTCTCTGCTCCCGCTCTATAACCAGCCGCTGGTCTCTGCTCCCACTCTGTAACCAGCCGCTCCTCTCTGCTCCCACTCTGCAACCAGGCGCTCCTCTCTGCTGCAACTCTGTAACCCGCCGCTCCTTTTTCCCGGCCTTTGTAAACAGCCAGGCTTCTCTGCTCCCGCTCTGTAACCAGCCGTTCCTCTCTGCTCCCGCTCTATAACCAGCCGCTGGTCTCTGCTCCCACTCTGTAACCAGCCGCTCCTCTCTGCTCCCACTCTGTAACCAGGCGCTCCTCTCTGCTGCAACTCTGTAACCCGCCGCTCCTTTTTCCCGGCCTTTGTAAACAGCCAGGCTTCTCTGCTCCCGCTCTGTAACCAGCCGCTCCACTCTGCTGCCACTCTGTAACCAGCCGTTCCTCTCTGCTCCCACTCTGTAAACAGCCGCTCCTCTATGCTCCCACTCTGTAACCAGCCGCTCCTCTCTGCTCCCGCTCTGTAACCAGCCGCTCCTCTCTGCTCCCGCTCTGTAACCAACCGCTCCTCCCTGCTCCCACTCTGTAACCAGCTGCAGCTCTCTGCTCCCACTCTCTAACCAGCCGTTCCTCTCTGCACCCACTCCGTAACCAGCCGATCCTCTCTGCTCCCACTCTGTAACCAGCCGCTCCTCTCTACACCCACTCCGTAACCAGCCGCTCCTCTCTGCTCCCAGTCTGTAAACACCCGATCCTCTCTGCTTCGGCTCCGTCAACAGTCCCTCCTCTCTGCTCCCAGCTGTAACCAGCCGCTCCTCTCTGCTCCCACTCTGTAACCAGCCGCTCCTCATTCTGTGCCTTAGTAACAAGCCGCTCCTCTCTGCTCCAACTCAGTAAACAGCCGCTCCTCTCTGCTCCCACTGTGTAAACAGTAGCTCCTCTCTGCTCCCACTCTGTAACCAGCCGCTTCTCTCTGCTCCCAATCTGTAACCAGCCGCTTCACTCTGCTGCCACTCCGTAAACAGCCGCCCCTCTCTGCACCCACTCCGTAAAAAGCCGCTCCTCTCTGCTCCCACTCTGTAAACAGCCGCTCCTCTCTGCTCCCACTCTGTAAACACCCGGTCCTCTCTGCTCCCGCTCCGTCAACAGCCCCTCCTCTCTGCTCCCACTCTGTAACCAGCCGCTCCTCTCTGCTCCCGCTCTAACCAACCGCTCCTCTCTGCTCCCACTCTGTAACCAGCCGCTCCTCTCTGCACCACTCCGTAAGCAGCCGCTCCTCTGTGCTTCCACTCTGTAAAAAGCCGCTCCTCTCTGCACCCACTCCATAAACAGCCGATCCTCTCTGCTGCAACTCTAAACCAGCCGCTCCTCATTCTCTGCCTCTGTAATCATTCGCTCCTCTCTGCTCCCACTCTGTAACCAGCCGCTCCTCATTCCCTGCCTCTGTAACCATCCGCTCCTCTCTGCTCCCACTCTATAAACAGCAGCTCCTCTCTGCTCCAATTCCGTAAACAGCCGCTCCTCTCTGCTCCCGCTCTGTAACCAACCGCTCCTCCCTGCTCCCACTCTGTAACCAGCTGCTGCTCTCTTCTCCCACTCCCTAACCAGCCGTTCCTCTCTGCACCCACTCCGTAACCAGCCGATCCTCTCTGCTCCCACTCTGTAACCAGCCGCTCCTCTCTCCACCCAATCCGTAACCAGCCGCTCCTCTCTGCTCCCAGTCTGTAAACACCCGATCCTCTCTGCTTCCGCTCCGTCAACAGCCCCTCCTCTCTGCTCCCATCTGTAACCAGGCGCTCCTCTCTGCTCCCACTCTGTAACCAGCCGCTGCTCATTCTGTGCCTCAGTAACAAGCCGCTCCTCTCTGCTCCAACTCAGTAAACAGCCGCTCCTCTCTGCTCCCACTGTGTAAACAGTAGCTCCTCTCTGCTCCCACTCTGTAACCAGCCGCTTCTCTCTGCTCCCAATCTGTAACCAGCCGCTTCACTCTGCTGCAACTCTTAAACCAGCCGCTCCTCATTCTCTGCCTCTGTAAACAGCCGCTGCTCTCTGCTCCCGTCATGTAACCTTGCCGCTGCACTCTGCTGCCACTCCGTAAACAGCCGCCCCTCTCTGCACCCACTCCGTAAACAGCCGATCCTCTCTGTTCCCACTCTGTAACCAGCCGCTCCTCTCTACACCCACTCTGTAACCAGCCGGTCCTCTCTGCTCCCACTCTGTAACCTGCCGCTCCTCTCTGCTCCCACTCGGTAACCAGCCGCTCCTCTCTGCTCCCACTCTAGAAACAGCTGCTCCTCTCTGCTCCAACTCCGTAAACAGCCGCACCTCTCTGCTCCCACTCTGTAAACAGCCGCTCCTCTCTGCTCCCGCTCCGTCAACAGCCCCTCCTCTCTGCTCCCACTCTGTAACGACCAGCTCATGTCTGCTGCAACTCTGTAACCAGCCGCTCCTCATTCTGAGCTTCTGTAACCAGCCGCTCCTCTCTGCACCCAGTCCGTAACCAGCCGCTCCTCTCTGCTCCCACTCTGTAAACAGCCGCTCCTCTCTGCTCCCACTCCGTAAACAGCCGCTCCTCTCTGCTCCCACTCTGTAAACACCCGATCCTCTCTGCTCCCGCTCCGTCTACAGCCCCTCCTCTCTGCTCCCACTCTGTAACCAGCCGCTCCTCTCTGCTCCCACTCTGTAAACAGCCGCTCCTCATTCTGTGCCTCTGTAACCAGCCGCTCCTCTCTGCTCCCACTCCGTAAACAGCCGCTCCTCTCAGCTCCCACTCTGTTAACAGTAGCTCCTCTCTGTTCCCACTCTGTAACCAGCCGCTTCTCTCTGCTCCCACTCTGTAAACAGCCATTCCTCTCTGCTCCCACTGTGTAACCAGCCGCTCCTCAGTGCTGCAACTCTGTAAGCAGCCGCTCCTCATTCTCTGCCTCTGTAAACAGCCGCTCCTCTCTGCTCCCGCTCTGTAACCAGCCGCTGCACTCAGCTCCCACTCTGTAACCAGCCGCTCCTCTGCTCCCACTCTGTAAACAGCCGCTCCTCTCTGCTCCCGCTCTGTAACCAGCCGTTCCTCTCTGCTCCCGCTCTATAACCAGCCGCTGCTCTCTGCTCCCACTCTGTAACCAGCCGCTCCTCTCTGCTCCCACTCTGTAACCAGGCGCTCCTCTCTGCTGCAACTCTGTAACCCGCCGCTCCTTTTTCACTGCCTCTGTAAACAGCCAGGCTTCTCTGCTCCCGCTCTGTAACCAGCCGCTCCACTCTGCTGCCACTCTGTAACCAGCCGTTCCTCTCTGCTCCCACTCTGTAAACAGCCGCTCCTCTATGCTCCCACTCTGTAACCAGCCGCTCCTCTCTGCTCCCGCTCTGTAACCAGCCGCTCCTCTCTGCTCCCGCTCTGTAACCAACCGCTCCTCCCTGCTCCCACTCTGTAACCAGCTGCAGCTCTCTGCTCCCACTCCCTAACCAGCCGTTCCTCTCTGCACGCACTCCGTAACCAGCCGATCCTCTCTGCTCCCACTCTGTAACCAGCCGCTCCTCTCTACACCCACTCCGTAACCAGCCGCTCCTTTCTGCTCCCAGTCTGTAAACACCCGATCCTCTCTGCTTCCGCTCCGTCAACAGTCCCTCCTCTCTGCTCCCATCTGTAACCAGCCGCTCCTCTCTGCTCCCACTCTGTAACCAGCCGCTCCTCATTCTGTGCCTCAGTAACAAGCCGCTCCTCTCTGCTCCAACTCAGTAAACAGCCGCTCCTCTCTGCTCCCACTGTGTAAACAGTAGCTCCTCTCTGCTCCCAATCTGTAACCAGCCGCTTCACTCTTCTGCAACTCTTAAACCAGCCGCTCCTCATTCTCTGCCTCTGTAAACAGCCGCTGCTCTCTGCTCCCGACATGTAACCAGCCGCTGCACTCTGCTGCCACTCCGTAAACAGCCGCCCCTCTCTGCACCCACTCCGTAAACAGCCGATCCTCTCTGCTCCCACTCTGTAACCAGCCGCTCCTCTCTACACCCACTCTGTAACCAGCCGCTCCTCTCTGCTCCCACTCTGTAACCTGCCGCTCCTCTCTGCTCCCACTCTGTAACCAGTCGCTCCTCTCTGCTCCCACTCTAGAAACAGCTGCTCCTCTCTGCTACAACTCCGTAAACAGCCGCTCCCCTCTGTTCCCACTCTGTAAACAGCCGCTCCTCTCTGCTCTCACTCCGTAAACAGCCGCTCTTCTCTGCTCCCACTCTGTAAACAGTAGCTCCTCTCTGTTCCCACTTTGTAACCAGCCGCTTCTCTCTGCTCCCACTCTGTAACCAACCATTCCTCTCTGCTCCCACTGTGTAACCAGCCGCTCCTCAGTGCTGCAACTCTGTAAGCAGCCGCTCCTCATTCTCTGCCTCTGTAAACAGCCGCTCCTCTCTGCTCCTGCTCTGTAACCAGCCGCTGCACTCAGCTCCCACTCTGTAACCAGCCGCTCCTCTGCTCCCACTCTGTAAACAGCCGCTCCTCTCTGCTCCCGCTCTGTAACCAGCCGTTCCTCTCTGCTCCCGCTCTATAACCAGCCGCTGCTCTCTGCTGCAACTCTGTAACCCGCCGCTCCTTTTTCATTGCCTCTGTAAACAGCCAGGCTTCTCTGCTCCCGCTCTGTAACCAGCCGCTCCACTCTGCTGCCACTCTGTAACCAGCCGCACCTCTCTGCTCCCACTCTGTAAACAGCCGCTCCTACCTGCTCCCACTCCGTAAACAGCCGCTCCTCTCTGCTCCCACTCTGTAAACACCCGATCCTCTCTGCTCCCGCTCCGTCTACAGCCCCTCCTCTCTGCTCCCACTCTGTAACCAGCCGCTCCTCTCTGCTCCCACTCTGTAAACAGCCGCTCCTCATTCTGTGCCTCTGTAACCAGCCGCTCCTCTCTGCTCCCACTCCGTAAACAGCCGCTCTTCTCTGCTCCCACTCTGTAAACAGTAGCTGCTCTCTGTTCCCACTCTGTAACCAGCCGCTTCTCTCTGCTCCCACTCTGTAACCAGCCATTCCTCTCTGCTCCCACTGTGTAACCAGCCGCTCCTCAGTGCTGCAACTCTGTAAGCAGCCGCTCCTCATTCTCTGCCTCTGTAAACAGCCGCTCCTCTCTGCTCCCGCTCTGTAACCAGCCGCTGCACTCAGCTCCCACTCTGTAATCAGCCGCTCCTCTGCTCCCACTCTGTAAACAGCCGCTCCTCTCTGCTCCCGCTCTGTAACCAGCCGTTCCTCTCTGCTCCCGCTCTATAACCAGCCGCTGCTCTCTGCTCCCACTCTGTAACCAGCCGCTCCTCTCTGCTCCCACTCTGTAACAAGGCGCTCCTCTCTGCTGCAACTCTGTAACCCGCCGCTCCTTTTTCACTGCCTCTGTAAACAGCCAGGCTTCTCTTCTCCCGCTCTGTAACCAGCCGCTCCACTCTGCTGCCAGTCTGTAACCAGCCGTTCCTCTCTGCTCCCACTCTGTAAACAGCCTCTCCTCTATGCTCCCACTCTGTAACCAGCCGCTCCTCTCTGCTCCCGCTCTGTAACCAGCCGCTCCTCTCTGCTCCCGCTCTGTAACCAACCGCTCCTCCCTGCTCCCACTCTCTAACCAGCTGCTGCTCTCTGCTCCCACTCCCTAACCAGCCGTTCCTCTCTGCACCCACTCCGTAACCAGCCGATCCTATCTGCTCCCACTCTGTAACCAGCCGCTCCTCTCTACACCCACTCCGTAACCAGCCGCTCCTCTCTGCTCCCAGTCTGTAAACACCCGATCCTCTCTGCTTCCGCTCCGTCAACAGCCCCTCCTCTCTGCTCCCATCTGTAACCAGCCGCTCCTCTCTGCTCCCACTCTGTAACCAGCCGCTCCTCATTCTGTGCCTCAGTAACAAGCCGCTCCTCTCTGCTCCAACTCAGGTAACAGCCGCTCCTCTCTGCTCCCACTCTGTAACCAGCCGCTTCTCTCTGCTCCCACTCTGTAACCAGCCGCTTCACTCTGCTGCAACTCTTAAACGAGCCGCTCTTCATTCTCTGCCTCTGTAAACAGCCGCTGCTCTCTGCTCCCGACATGTAACCAGCCGCTGCACTCTGCTGCCACTCCGTAAACAGCCGCCCCTCTCTGCACCCACTCCGTAAACAGCCGATCCTCTCTGCTCCCACTCTGTATCCAGCCGCTCCTCTCTACACCCACTCTGTAACCTGCCGCTCCTCTCTGCTCCCACTCTATAAACAGCCGCTCCTCTCTGCTTCAACTCCGTAAAAAGCCGATCCTCTCTGCTCCCACTCTGTAAACAGCCGCTCCTCTCTGCTCCCACTCTGTAAACACCCGGTCCTCTCTGCTCCCGCTGCGTCAACAGCCCCTCCTCTCTGCTCCCACTCTGTAACCAGCCGCTCCTCTCTGCTCCCACTCTTTAACTAGCCGCTCCTCTCTGCTCCCGCTCTGTAACCAGCCGCTCCTCTCTGTTCCAGCTCTAACCAACCGCTCCTCTCTGCTCCCACTCTGTAACCAGCCGCTCCTCATTCCCTGCCTCTGTAACCATCCGCTCCTCTCTGCTCCCACTCTATAAACAGCTGCTACTCTCTGCTCCAATTCCGTAAACAGCCGCACCTCTCTGCTCCCACTATGTAACCAGCCGCTCCTTCCTGCTCCCACTCTGTAACCAGCCGCTCCTCTGTGCTCCCACTCTAGAAACAGCTGCTCCTCTCTGCTCCAACTCCGTAAACAGCCGCACCTCTCTGCTCCCACTCTGTAAACATCCGCTCCTCTCTGCTCCCGTTCCGTCAACAGCACCTCCTCTCTGCTACAACTCCGTAAACAGCCGCTCCCCTCTGCTCCCACTCTGTCAACAGCCCCCCCTCTCTGCTCCACCTCTGTAACGACCAGCTCATGTCTGCTGCAACTCTGTAACCAGCCGCTCCTCATTCTGAGCTTCTGTAACCAGCCGCTCCTCTCTGCACCCAGTCCGTAACCAGCCGCTCCATTCTGCTCCCACTCTGTAAACAGCCGCTCCTCTCTGCTCCCACTCCGTAAACAGCCGCTCCTCTCTGCTCCCACTCTGTAAACACCCGATCCTCTCTGCTCCCGCTCCGTCTACAGCCCCTCCTCTCTGCTCCCACTCTGTAACCAGCCGCTCCTCTCTGCTCCCACTCTGTAAACAGCCGCTCCTCATCTGTGCCTCTGTAACCAGCCGCTCCTCTCTGCACCCAGTCCGTAACCAGCCGCTCCATTCTGCTCCCACTCTGTAAACAGCCGCTCCTCTCTGCTCCCACTCCGTAAACAGCCGCTCCTCTCTGCTCCCACTCTGTAAACACCCGATCCTCTCTGCTCCCGCTCCGTCTACAGCCCCTCCTCTCTGCTCCCACTCTGTAACCAGCCGCTCCTCTCTGCTCCCACTCTGTAAACAGCCGCTCCTCATCTGTGCCTCTGTAACCAGCCGCTCCTCTCTGCTCCCACTCCGTAAACAGCCGCTCTTCTCTGCTCCCACTCTGTAAACAGTAGCTCCTCTCTGTTCCCACTCTGTAACCAGCCGCTTCTCTCTGCTCCCACTCTGTAACCAGTCATTCCTCTCTGCTCCCACTGTGTAACCAGCCGCTCCTCAGTGCTGCAACTCTGTAAGCAGCCGCTCCTCATTCTCTGCCTCTGTAAACAGCCGCTCCTCTCTGCTCCCGCTCTGTAACCAGCCGCTGCACTCAGCTCCCACTCTGTAACCAGCCGCTCCTCTGCTCCCACTCTGTAAACAGCCGCTCCTCTCTGCTCCCACTCTGCAACCAGGCGCTCCTCTCTGCTCCCACTCTGTAAACAGCCCCTCCTCTCTGCTCCCACTCTGTAACCAGCCGCTCCTCTCTGCTGCAACTCTGTAACCAGCCGCTCCTCATCTCAACCTCTGTAACCAGCTGCTCCTCTCTGCTCCCACTCTGTAAACAGCGTCTCCTCTCGGCTCCTGCTCTGTAAACAGCGGCTCCTCCCTGCTCCCGCTCTGTAAACAGCCGCTCCTCTCTGCTCCCGCTCTGTAACCTGCCGCTCCACTCTGCTCCCACTCAGTAACCAGCCGCTCCTCTCTGCTCCCACTCCGTCAACAGCCCCTCCTCTCTGCTCCCACTCTGTAACCAGCCGCTCCTCTCTGCTCCCACTCTGTAACCAGCCGCTCCTCTCTGCTCCCACTCTGTAAACAGCCGCTCCTCTCTGCTCCCACTCTGTAAACAGCCGGTCCTCTCTGCTCCCGCTCCGTCAACAGCCCATCCTCTCTGCTTCCACTCTGTAATCAGTCCCTGCTCTCTGCTGCAACTCTGTAACCAGCCGCTCCTCATTACCTAACCTCTCTAACCAGCCGCTCCTCATGCTCTTCCAAACGTGCGTAACACATCCAATGAGACACACAGCCATATACACCCGGTATCAAATAACTTTACTCAGTCGGTTGGTTTTAAAGTTGCTGCTGTGAAGCTCTGTTATTTCGGATGATGTACAAAATACGGTACAAATTCGCACATTTTAACTTAATTGATTGATCTTTTCTGCAGTGCCTTTCGGCTGTGAAAATGTGATTTTTGTCTAAATCCTTGTGACAACAGTCCAGGAATTGCAACCAGGATCTGTCGTATTTTAACACTGAAAATCCCAAAGCGAGAATCAAATCGCGAGACCAACGAGCCTCCGATAAAAAAAACAATGCAACTCATTGTGTTTAGAAATCTCATATTCTATCGGTAAAGAATAAAAGTTCAACGCCCATCCTGCCTCTGCTATGTCCCTGAGAGATATCGAATTAGTCCCACACCCCATAATCCTTCAATTGTATTCCTTTTAATGGAAATATTAGTAAAGTGAGAAATGACATGAGCTGAGTATATGATATGTGGAGCAAAAGGTGAACTTGGACATTAAGCTTACGGTGATGAAAAAAACAAACAGAAGATTACACTGTACATTAATGCTTTAGACGGGGATTAAATGTAGTATCTCCAAATTTGCGGATGACACTAAGTTGGGTGTCAGTGTGAGCTGCGAGGAGGATGCTGTGAGGCAGTAGAGTGACTTGGATAGGTTAGGTGAGTGGGTAAATGCATGGCAGATGAAGTATAGTGTGGATAAATGTGAGGTTATCCACTTTGGTGGTAAAAACGGAGAGACAGACTTTTATCTGAATGGTGACAGATTAGGAAAAGGGGAGGTGCAACGAGACCTGGGTGTCATGGTACATCAGTTATTGAAGGTTGGCATGCAGGTCCAGCAGGCAATTAAGAAAGGAAATGGCATGTTGGCCTTCATAGCGAGGGTTATTGAGTACAGGAGCAGGGAGGTGTTACTGCAGTTGTACAGGGCCTTGGTGATGCCACACCTGGAGTATTGTGTGCAGTTTTCATCTCCTAACTTGAGGAAGGACATTCTTGCTATTGCGGGAGTGCAGCGATGGTTCACCATGCTGATTCCCGGGATGGCGGGACTGAACTATCAAGAAAGACTGGATCAACTGAGCTTGTAATCACTGGAGTTCAGAATAATTGGAGGGGTCCTCATAGAAACGTTTAAAATTCTGACGGGTTTAGACAGGTTAGATGCAGGAAGAATGTTCCCGATGTTGGGGAAGTCCAGAACCTGGGGTCACAGTCTAAGGATAAGGGGTAAGCCATTTCAGAAGGAGATGAGGAGAAGCTTCTTCACCCATAGCTGTGAACCTGTGGAATTATCTACCACAGAAAGTTGTTGAGGCCAATTCACTAAATATATTCAAAAATGAGTTAGATGAAATCCTTACTACTCGGGGGATCAAGGGGTATGGTGAGAAAGCAGGATTGAGGTACTGAAGTTGCATGTTCAGCCATTAACTCGTTGAATGGCGGTGCAGGCTAGAAGCGCCGAATGGCCTTCTCCTGCACCTATTTTCTATGTTTCTATGTTCCTGACCATCAAATGTTCAAGGCAATAACAACGAGGATTATAATCGCATCAGCACATGCCGCGCACAATGCATAAGCAGACTTTTGCATGAACCACTCAGCCACGACGTTGTATTGCAATAGTGTAATCAGTCACTCAGCTATCTCCTTTTTGCATCCAAACAGCAATCCCCAGCGACAAATTCAACTCAACGCTTGTCCTGCCCATGCACCAAGTTGCAACAATCTTGAAAGTGTACAACTAGCGTCTGTCAGTAAAAGGTCTCCCGTTACTTCGGGTGAGGGAAGGAGCGCGGGAAATGTTATGTTGCCAAACAGTTTCAAAGCTGAGAAAAAGAAACGATTGAGCGGGGGAACTGAACGCCCACGACAGAACTTCGTTGGTATCGAAGTCAGGCGCCTTTTCAATTAACCAACGCAGACACTGCTGTGCCACTACAGCTGTTGATGGGAGCATTTTAAGCAAAGGGCTATTGTTTCTGGAAGGCATAATAAGCTGAGACAACTGGTTGTTTGAATGAGTAAACATGTTTCTACTGTCAAAAAAATAATACTTGTTCAATAAAGTAAAGATTGATGTGTTGCTGTTTACTTTCAGCAGTTGCCGCAGAGGACAAAAGATAAACTGTGCGGTAATTCAGATTCGAACCGAGGTTGCTGCGATCACAACGGCGAGTATTAATCACTATACGATCACAGCACCTCACATCAGCTACTGCAAGTTTGCAGTGACTAAAATAAAGTCACACACAGCACTGCTTGGAATTTATTGATGAGGCAAAAATTCGCCCCGCCAGAAATGATGGCAGTGGTGGAATTCGACATACACCCTCCAACGACTGGAGTGTTTATCCTGAATGGCAACTGGTTCTTGGCGGTAGGTAAACTTAGAAGCCCTTTCACGCAGGAAGAAATTCGCCCATTATGCGTTATGAAAAAAAATTAGGCCTCGCTGATAGTTGAACCCAAGATTGTCCTATTCACTATACAAGTGCTTTGACCAGCTAAGCCACGGAACCAAACCTCTACTTTACTGGTTTGCCTCCATTAACTGATATCAGTCGGCGACCTGTGACTGCATTTTGGATTCGGAGGCTGTTTTGCATCTAACCATCTCCCTTGTCTATTCCGCCACGTGACCCGATTCTGCCGCTATGCCTCCTGCGTTTATCTCAATTTCAATCTGTCGCTTGATGCTGAAGGAATTCCAATGTTTCTTTCGAACATGAACTAAATGGGAACATAAGAACATAAGGAATTGGGGCAGGAGATGTCCATTTGGTCACTCCAGCTTGTTCCGACATTCAATAAGATCATGGTGGATTTGCTAATGGACTCAGCTCCACTTCCCTGCCCGCTATCCATAATCCTTTAAACCCTCAAAACGCAAAAATCTATCTATCTCCACATGAAATATGTTCAATAACAAAGCCTTCACAGCTCTCTTGGGCAGCGAATTCCTCAGATTCACAACCCACTGAAATAAAATATTTCTCCTCACCTCAGTTTTAAATGGGCGGCCCCTGATTCTAAGATTATACCCTCTAGATCTAGTCTGCCCTATCAGTGGAAACATCCTCTCTGCTTCCACCTTTCCAAGCCCTCACTTAGTCTCATACGTTTCGATAAGCTCACCTCTCATTCTTCTGAATTCCAATGAATAGAGGCCCAACCTACTCAACTTTTCCACAGCTGCCAACCTCCTCATCTCTGGAATCAACCTTGTGAACCTTCTCTGAACTGCCTCCAAAGCAAATACAATATTTCGTAAATATGAAAAACAAAACTGCACGCATTATTCCAGGTGTGGACTCACCAATATCCTGTGCTACTGCAGCAAGAATTCCAAACGCCTTTGGAATAAAGGCCAATATTCCATTGGCCTTCCTGATCACTTGCTTTATCTGCATACTAACCTTTTTGCGTTTCATGCAAATTACCCCCAGGTCCAGCTGTACAGCAGCACTTTGCAATCATTCTACATTTAAATAATAAATAACTCTTAATTTTTGCTGCATCTTACTTTCCAAAATTATACTCCAACTGTAAAATTTTTGCCCGCTCAATTAGCCTGTCGATTTCCTTTTGCAGATTTTGTGTGCGCTTTTCACGCATGGCTTTTCATCCCATCACTGTATCGTCGGAAAACGTAGCTACTTTACACTCGCTACTTTCCTCCAAGTCGTTAATATAGATTGTAAATGGTTTGGTCCCACCACTGACCCATGCAGCACCCCCTGGTTATTAATTGCCATCCTGATAATGAAACATTTATCCTTACACTCTGTTTTCTGTTCATTAGATAATCCTCTAGCAATGCTATTATATTACCCACTAGCACGTGAAGCTTTATCTTGTGCAGTAATATTTTATGTGGCACATTGTCAAACGCCTTCTTGAAGTCCAAATACACCACATCCACTGGTTCCCCTTCATCGACCCTGTTCGTTACGTCTTCAAATAATTCTAGCCAATGTGCCAAACATGAATTCCCCTGCAGGAATCCATGCTGACTCTACCTGACCTAATTTTGCTTCTCCAAGTTACCTGCTGCTGCTTCTCTAATAATGGACTTCAACATCTTCCCTTCCACAGATGTTAGGCTAACTGGTCTAGAGTTATTTGCTTTTTATCGGCCTCCTTTTTGAAATAGGGGTGTTACATTTTCTGTTTTCCAGAATCCAGTGAATGTTGGTAAATTACAACCAATTTATCCACGATTCCTGCCGCAACTTTTCCTAAACCCTAGGGTGCATGCCATCTGGTGCAGGGTTTTTTTTATCTGCCTTTCGTCCCATTAGCTTACTGAGAGCCACATCTTTAGTGAATTTGATTGTGTTAAGTTCCTTCCCCCTTTTAGCCCCTTGACTATCCATTGTTGGAATATTATTAGTGTCCTCTCCCGTAAAGAACAATACAACATATTTGTTCAGAGTTTCTGCATCTTCATGTTATTAACTCCCCGGTCTCGTCCTATTAGGGATCAAGATTTAGCCCAGCCACGATTTTCATTTTTACAAATCTATAGAAACTCTTGCTATCTGTTTTTATATTTTGTGCTCGTTTACTTTCATAGTCTATCTTCCCATTCTTAATTATTTTTTTGTCAATCATTGTTGGCTTTTAAACACTTCCCAATCTTCAGCCTCCCACTCGTTTTGGCCACATTGTATGCCCTTGTTTTTAATTCGATACCATCGCTTATTTCTTTAGTTAGCCACGGAATGCTATCTTTTCTCTTTCGCCGTTCCCTCCTCAGTGGACTATCTTTTCCTGGAGAGTTGTGAAATATGTCCACCGCTGTTCATCAACCGATCATCAAGCTAATGATTGGACATGAGGTTTGGATTTATAAAGTTAAAATAGAATTAACAAGTATACAATGCATCCGGGACAAGACTCGAACCTGCAAACTTCAGATCTACATAAAAATCACACACCTTATTATTTAAGTCACATCGCATCTGCAATTAACATTCGTGTAATGGCGATAATGATAGATTAAAGCCCCTGATTATATTTGTTTCACTTCCATTATTTACACTCCAACAGCGGATGTGAACCATTCACTGATTGAAATAAGAGAAGTCCAGAAGTCGAACCACAATCCAAGCGTTTCCTCTCGTCCTCTTTTCCAGCTTTTCTGCTGCCATCAGGAAACTGCTTTGCCACTTGTCCTCCACAGAAAAGCTCCGAATTCACTTAAATTAAACCATAGCTGAGGCTCATAATCTATGCCGATGACTGCATTTCACTAAATCTCTCCCACGTCGGTGCCAAACATTTGCTCCCGAGCTGTCTCCTTGAGGAGTGTTCCCAATCCGCAATTTCGCCCATCACCGCCGCTACCGTCACACATCTGCTGCAGAAATCCTGACCATGCCTTCGTTATCTCTGACTTGTCTACTCCAACGCACTCCTTACTGGCCTCCCACGATCTACCCTACGTAAATTGAGGTCATTCCAAAACTCTCTGGCTGTATCCAAACCCGCATCAATCCCATTCACCCAGCACCCTGATGCTCGCTCATCGATATTGGCTCGCGCTGAAGCAATGCATCAAATTCTCACTGCTGTTTTCACAACCCGTTATGTCTTCGCCCCTCCCAATGCCATTAATCTCCTCCATCCCCATAACCACTGGAGATATCTGCAATCTTCGAATTCCGCCATCTTGTGCATCCCTGATTCAAATCGTTCAACAATCGCGGGACATCCCTTCAGCTGCCTGAGCCCTAATCTCTGCAATTCCTAGCTAAACCTCTCCACTTCTCTCCACTACTGCAGGACGCTTTGAAACCTAGCTCTGTGACAAAGTTTTTGATCACCTATTCTGATTTCTCCTGATGTGGCTCGTTATCAAATTATAATTTTATACCATAAGAGCATAAAAAGATAAGAAAATGGAGCAGGGGATGGTCATTTGGACCCTCTAGCCCACAACTTCATTCTATTTGATCATGGTAGATCTGATCATGGACTCAGCTCTACTTCCCTTCCCGCACTGCACAACCCTTTATTCTCTTATCGCTCACAATTATGTCCATCCCTGCCTTATATATATTCGATGACCCAACCTTCACAGTTCTCTAGGACAGAGCATTCCATAGATTTACAACCCTCTGGGAGAACAACTTTATAATCTGTTTTAAATGGGTGGCCCCTTATTCTGAGAGTATCTCCCCTCGTTTTACTTTCCCCTATGAGTGGAAATATCGTCTCTCATTCTCTTACAAGTTTCAATATCATCACCTCTCATTCTTCTGAACTGCAATGAGTATATGCCCAACCTACTCAACCTATCGTCATAATTCAACCTTCGCATCTCCGAAATCATTACAGTGAACCTTCTCTGAACAGCCTCCATTGCAAGTATATCCCTCATAACAACGGATATCAAAACTGGATGCAGTAATCCTGGTGTAGCCTGAATAATAACCTGTAAATTTGTAGCGAGACTTCTCTGCTTTTATATTCTATCCCACTTGTAATAAATGCCAACATTCCAACTCCTGATTACTTGCTCTACATTCATAATAACTGTTTTGTGTTTCATGCGCAAGGCCCCTACGTCTCGCTGTACTGCAGCACTTTGCAATTTGTCTCAATTTAAATTATAATTTGCTTTCCGATTATTTATACCAAAGTGGATAACCTCACAATATCCCACAAGATTCGCCTGCTGCCAAATGTTTGCCCACTCATTATCCTCTCTATCTCCTTTGCAGATCTTTTACGTCGACCTCGAAAGGATTTCCCACCCATCTTTGTATCATCGTAGGTCCCCTGCAGTCAGAATCAGGGGACGTCATAACGGGGAGCAAAGAAATGGCGGACGAATTGAACAAGTACATTGGTTCGGTATTCACTGAGTATTCACAAACAACCTTCCGGATATAAAAGGGGTCAGAGGGTCTAGTAAGGAGGAGGAACTGAAGGGAATCCTTATTAGTGGGTAAATTGGGTTGGGGAAATTGATGGGATTGAAGACTGATAAATCCCCAGGACCTGTGGACTGCATCTCAGAGTACTAAATGAGGTGGCCTTGGAAATAGCGGATGCATTGACATTCATTTTCCAACATTCCATTGACTCTGGATCAGTTCCTATCGAGTGGAGGGTAGCCAATGTAACCCCACTTTCATAAAAGGAGGGAGAGAGAAAACAGGGAATTATAGACCGGTCAGTCTGACATAGGTAGTCGGTAAATGATGGAATCAATTATTTAGGATGCCATAGCAGCGCATTTGGAAAGAGGTGACATGATAGGGCCATTCAGCATGGATTTGTGAAAATTTAATCATGCTTGACAAATCTTGTGGTATTTTTTGCGGATATTTCCAGGAGAGTGGACAAGGGAGAACCAGTTGATGTGGTACATTTGGACTTTCAGAAGGCTTTCGACATGGCCCCACACGAGAGATTAATGTGCAAATTTAAAGCACATGTATTTTGGAGTAGTGTGCTGACATGGTTTGAGAACTGGTTGTCAGACAAGAAGCAAACATTAGGAGTAAATGGGTACTTTTCAGAATGGCAGGCAGTGACTAGTGGGGAAACGCAAGGTTCTGTGCTGGGTCCCAGCTGTTTACACTGTACATTAGCGATTTCCACGAGGGGATTAAATGTCGTATCTCCAAATTTGCGGATGTCACTAAGTTGCTTGGCAGTGTGAGCTGCGAGGAGGATGCTATGAGGCTGCAGAGCGACTTGGATAGGTTCGGTGAGTGGGCAAATGCATGGCAGATAAAGTATAATATGGATAAATGTGAGATTATCCACTTTGGTGGTAAAAACAGAGAGACAGACTATTATCTATTATCTGAATGATGACAGATTAGGAAAAGGGGAGTTGCAACGGGTCCTGGGTGTCATGGTACATCAGTCATTGAAGGTTGGCATGCAGGTACAGCAGGCGGTTAAGAAAGCAAATGGTATGTTGGCCTTCATAGCGAGGGGATTTGAGTACAGGGGCACGGAGGTGTTGCTACAGTTGTACAGGCCTTGGTGAGGCCACACCTGGAGTATTGTGTACAGTTGTGGTCTCCTAACCTGAGGAAGGACATTCTTGCTATTGAGCGAGTGCAGCGAAGGTTCACCAGACTGATTCCCGGGATGGCGGGACTGACCTATCAAGAAAAACTGGATCAACTGGGCTTGTATTCACTGGAGTTCAGAAGAATGAGAGGGGACCTCATAGAAACGTTTAAAATTCTGACGGGTTCAGACAGGTTAGATGCAGGAAGAATGTTCCCGATGTTGGAGAAGTCCAGAAGCAGACGTCACAGTCTAATGATAAGGGGTAAGCCATGTCGGAATGAAATGAGGAGAAACTTTTTCACCCAGAGAGTGGTAAACCTGTGCAATTCTCTACCACAGTTGTGGAGTCCAGTTCGTTGGATATATAATCAAGAGGGAGTTCGTTGTGGCCCTTACGGCTAAAGGGATCAAGGGGTAGGGAGAGAAAGCGGGAGTGGGGTATTGAAGTTGCATGATCAGCCATGATCATATTGAATGGCGGTGCAGACTCGAAGGGCCAAATGGCCTATTCCTGAACCAATTTTCTATGTTTCTTTCCATTCTTGGTGTGTGATGTGTATTTTGCGCTGCATCTGTCCATCTCTTTTGTGAATGTGAGCTCTACTCCATACCTGTCATTCTCCAGTATATTATTATTGTTTTACTGTGTACCACCAATTCCTGATAGAGTATTGGTTTTACTTTTTAACTGTCAATTTGTGTTATGGAGGTGAGTGTTTATGCTGAATCTGTCGGTCTCTGGTAAATTAATCTGAGTTTCACTCTGCATCTATCTGTCTCTGCTATGGGTGTGGGCCTTTCTCTGTATCTCTCCATTTGTTATGGGAGTCTGGGTTTTATTTTGCACCTGTCACATTCTGACATGTGATTGTGCGCCTTACTCTATACCTGCCAGTTTCTGCTTAATTGTGAGTAGACTTTCCTTTGTACCTGTCAGTTTCTGGAATGAAAGAGAGGTCTTTACCCTGTACCTGTCAATTACTGGTTCGTGAGTCTGGGCATGTCACTGTATGTCAATTTATGTTATGGGAATATGGATTTTAAAATGTCATCCTCTGATATGTGAGTGTGGGTTTTATACTGTATCTCTCAGCCTGTGATATGTTTGTGTGCGTTTTATACTGTATCTCTCAGTCTCTGATATGTGAGTATGGGTTTTATACTGTATCACTCAGTCTCTGATATGCAAGTGTGTGTATTTTTCTGTAACTGTCAGGTTTTGGCGTGTGTTGAGGTTTAATCTGTGCCTCTCAGTTTCTGATATGTTACATTGTACCTATTTGTTCCTGCTACTTGATTGTGTGTTTTCGACTGTACCTGTCAGTTCCTGCTATGCGAGTGTGGAATTTACTCTGTATTTGCCAGTCTCTGGTACGTGAACATGAGAATCAATTTTACTTTAACCTGTTTTTCTCTGATATGTGAGTGAACATTTTGACTTCTGCCTGTCATTTGTTCTGATGTAGGTGTGGGTTTTACTCTGCCCCTATCAGTTTTTGCGATGCAAGTAAAAATTGTTCTTTCTGACTTTCAGTTTTCCGATATGTGCTCATGGGAGTTACACGTTACCTGTCACTCTCCGGTATGCAAGTGGGGATGTTATTCTGTTACTGTCACTTTCATATATGTGGGTGTGAGTTGTATACTGTATCTGTCAGTCTGTGGTACAGGAATGTGAGGATTATTCTGCACCTGTCATCTTCTGGTAAGTTCGGGGGGTTTAAATACTGAATCCGTCAGATTCTGAAACATGAATATGGCTTTTGCTCTGTAACCATCAGCTTCTGATATGCGAGTGTGGTTTATACTACCTGTTTGACATTTTTTCTGATAGTTGATTGTCTTTTATTCTCTACCTGCAAGTTTCGGGCAAGTGAGTGTGTGTGTTTAATGTAGCGTCAGTGTGATCAGTTTCAATGGTGAAACAGCTTGTGATTCTACTGCTCCATGTGGCTGTAAGATTCACAATGTAACTCTGCTACTTCGGATCACTGTGGGACTGACAGCTTCTGCTGTCTGTGACAACAGGATTGAGGCCAGTTCTGTGTCTCTGCGCTCTGTGTGTGATAATCTACTTACTGTGTGTGAGAAGGAGCTGCCTGCACTGTTCCTTGTGTTCCGGGTGGAGGAAAGATCACATTTGTTCTGGATGAAGTATTTTGCTCTGAGAATAATAATACGAGAACATTATTAGTTCTAAGAGATGGATGCGGGGGAGCATATGAGGGAGCGACAATGTATCTCAAGACCACAAGCAACATGGTTCTGGAGAACTCAGCTCACAAAAACAATATAACCCGTCTTTAAAATATCTTCACTCACACTCCTCTCCTGGTGCCTGCAATAGATGCACTTTTTGAAACTCCCCACATCCTCACTGTCAGGCTGTGTTTCCACTGCTCACTGCCCGAGAAAAACAGACACGGTGAGATTGGAACTGAATCAGGAACATTCACTACTGATTTGGGGAAAGAAAGCAGCAATGACTTGAAACAGCGAGTGGTTTACTTTCTCTGTTACCTTACACTGTCCACACACAGCCCGAGAATGGCCTCCCCCTTCCCCCACTCACACCATGTCCCGGAACTATTTCCTGATCCACTCTGCACCTTAGAGACAGCCCCCGAGGGAACTAAACCAGGAACGTTCACGACAGGTTTGGAGAGAGAAAGCAGCAGATTGTTAATAGCAGATTCTGCCCATTCTGTCTCCCTTACCCTGGACACACACTGTCCACACACAGCCCAAGAATGGCCTCTCCATTCCCCCTCTCACACCACGCACTGCCACTGGTTACTGATCCACTCTGCCCCTTACACACAGCCCCCGAGGGAACTAAACCAGGAACGTTTTCGACTGGTTTGGAGAGAGAAAGGAGCAGATTGTAAAAAGCAGATTCTGCCAATTCTGTCTCCCTTACCCTGGACACACGCTGTCCACACACAGTCCGAGAATGGCCTCTCGCATCCCGCACTCACAGACACTGATTCTTGGTCCACTCTGCCTCTTACACACAGCCCCTAACTCTCCCTGAACTCCCCCCTGATTCAATGCTGATCTCTGAGCCCATCTGCGAACACACTCCCAAAGCACTGCGCTGCTGCAAGGAGGCTGCACTCGCTGCCTTACCTCGGGGCCGTGGTGTCTCCATTACTGGCTGTTTTAAACCATATTCTTCCACGCACTGAGCGAATGGCGATCACAGGCAGGGCTGTTGGAGGGGAGGGTGCATGTGCTCTTCTAATCACTGGGAATTGACACAGGAGGTGGGGCTGAAGCGTGCATGCGCAGCTCTCTGCAATAATTCAATCTGTAAATAACAAAGTCCACTTTTCCCAATTTACTTTTATCAGAATAAGGAACTGGGCCTGGGGGAAAGGACAGAGAATGATTAAAGCTGCAAGCCTTGTCCCTTGGAGATGATCAATTTGGGATCATTCCGTGCAGGATGTTTCTCTCCATGAGCCCGTCTTCCCAAAGCAATTCTGCAGAAACATCAGCGGGGCGAGGGAGTGGGAGTTTTTGCTGGGACCGTGCAGGAGTTAATATCTGACAGAAACAATCTGAGATCAGTTTAATTACAGTAAAACACTCGGTCACTGAGAGTAATACCGAAGTGGATAATCAAGGGGCTATAGTGAGGGAAGAACTTTATACAATAACTATTCATAATGAAGTAGTACTCGGTAAAATAATTGGACTAAAGGCAGAAAAGTCACCTTGCCCTGAGGTTTACATCGTAGGGTCTTAAGAGAAGTGGCTGCAGAGATAGTGGACACATTAGTTGTAATCTACCAAAATTCCCTGGATTCTGGGGCAGTCCCAACAGATTGGAAAACTGCAAATGTAACGCCTCTCTCTTAAAAAATGAGGCAGACAAAAAACAGGAAACTATAGACTAGTTAGCCTAACATCTGTTATTGGGAAAATGCTGGAGTCCATTATTAAGGAAGTAGTAGCGGGACATTTGGAAAAGCATGATTCAATCAAGCAGAGTCAGTATGGCTTTATGTAAGGGAAATCATGTTTGACAAATTTGCTGGAGTTCTTTGAGGATGTAATGAGTAGGATGGATAAGGTGGAACCAGTGGATGTGGTGTATTTGGATTTCCAGAAGGCATTTGATAAGGTGCCACATAAGAGATTACTGCACAAGATAAAAGCTCACTGGGTTGGGGGCAGTATATTAGCATAGATAGAGGATTGGTTAACTAACAGAAAACAGAGAGTCGGGATAAATGGGTCTTTTTCCGGTTGGCAAATGGTGACTAGTGGGGTGCCGCAGGGATCGGTGCTGGGTCCTCAACTATTTACAATTTATATTAATGACTTGGAAGAAGGGACCGAGTGTAATGTAGCCAAGTTTGCTGATGATACAAAGATGGGTGGGAAAGCAAATTGAGGGCACAAGAAATCTGCAAAGGGATTATAGACAGGCTAAATGAGTGGGCAACAATTTGTCAGATGGAGTATAATATGGGAAAATGGGAGGTTATCCACGTTGGCAGAAATAATAGAAAAGCATATTATAATTTAAATGGAGAAAAATTGCAAGTGCGACAGGACAGAGAGACCTGAGGGTGTTTGTGCATAAAACACAAAAAGTTAGTATGCAGGTTCAGGAAGTATTCAGGAAGGCGAATGTAATGTTGGGCTGTATTGTAAGGGGGATAGAATAAAAAGCAGAGAAGGCCTGCTACAAGTGTACGGATATTGGTGAGACCACACCTGGAATACTGTATATTTAAGGAAGGATATACTAACATTGGAGGCTTTTCAGAGGTTGATTCCGGCGAGGAGGGGGTTCTCTGATGAGGACAGGTTGAGAAGGTTGGGACGATACACTTTGGAGTTCTGAACAATGAGAGAAATCCGAGGTGTGAGAATACAATAACTCAGCTGTTACTTTACCAAGATGGCCGCGCATGCGCTTTGTTGCTCACTGAACCAAGATGGCGGAGGACTGACCCTCCCTTCCTGTACAAAGATGGCCGCAGTTACCCCGGGCCTGTGAGCGGGAGAAAGCCTTGAGGCTGCAGTCGCCGAGATTCCGGGCTTGCAGCGGGCACCAGTTGTTTACGAAGCCTCCCCGGCTACCCGCTGGTCCATTACTCCATTCCGCCCCGCGTAGATTGAGCTGTTTTGCGGAGCACATTTCCCCACAGCCGCTCCGCCATTACATGCACCGCGCATGCTCCAAATACAGCCAGGTCTCGTGCCTGCGCAATGGGCCCCTGTAGTCTGGGCTCGGCACATTCTCCATCGCGAGGAATGCTGGGTAAATACCCAAGACCACTTTATTGAATGGGACAGGATTTACTGGGCCCCCATTGGGCACTGAACCATGTTCATTCTGGCACTTCGACTTTGTTTCTGCTGCTCTGAATAACCCTGTACCTGAGCTGGTGATTAATGTTCTGTCTCAATATTGAATCAATCAGCTTGTTTCAAACACCAAGTGTCCAATATTTATTTTCTCCATAATAAGAGACTAATTAATGTTCCCTTCACTTCCATTTTGGGCCTTTTCTTACTCTAGATTATTTCACTTCTCACGTAATTGATCTTATACCACATCAAATCCCAAGCTTGTTTCATTTGAGTATACGGCTTGTGCATGTCTCAGACTGAACCGGCGTATCTCACTTTACACTCATTTAAGGTTCCTTTCAACCAACTATCTTGCGTAAGACTGTAAATCTGTTATTTCCTGTATTTAACGATTTTTGAATGCGATTAATAGATCTTGACACATACTGAATGTGATCAACTTTGAAATGTTCTGACCTTTGAAATTGCCTTTGCTAATTTTGGTGGGTTAGTTGATTACAATTACTTATTACTAACATACCTTGCAGTATTTCTTGCATCAAAATAATTGTTTAAATACTTCCTTTATCAGGTCTTTACCTTCCCCACTGATCTCTGTTTCTTCTTGTGGGGGAATCCAGAACTAGGTGGCAAAGCCTGAGCATAAGGGGGCGCCCATTTAAAATGGAAATGAAGAGGAATTTATTCTCTTAGAGGGTCGTGAATCTTTGAAATTCTCTACCCCAAAGAACAGTGGAGTCTGGGTCATTGAAAATATTTAAGTTGCAGATAGAGTGATTTTTGAAAGAGAGTGATGTCAAGGTTTATGAGGAGATGGCAGGGAAGCGGAATTGAGGCCAAGATTAGATGAGCCAAGATGTTATTGAATGGCGGGGTGGGCTGAAGGGGCCTGATGGCTGCTGCTGCCCCTATTTCTTATATTCTTAGCTTTGGTTAGGGGCTGGGTTTAGATGTAAGTTTAGTGGTTGTGTTTTGTGGTTATTTGTTTAAATTGGGATTAGTGATTGGGATCGTCAATAGGATATTCGGCTTAGGATTTAATGATTAACTTAGAAAGCACTATTGGCAATATAGGTGTTATTGGACATGCTCTTTTCCATTTCATGTTTTTAACCTCACAGAGCCGAGTCACAAAACAGCCTCACAATGTGTTCATTCAAGGAACCATCGTTCCTGCACAAACCTCGTTTCTTTCTGTCAACAACACATCGTAACCTCTACATTTCTCATGGAAAAATAAATTAGTGACATTAGATTTTGGTATTTTGGAACAATAACAGATGTATACAGTTGTTGCACTGGTTACATCGAATCATCAACCTGCCTGAAAAGGACTTCTGTCAATAATCTGTCACCAGGCCTCACCAGTCACCGTCTGATTCCTCCATCGTCTCTTCATTCATTACCCACCATTCCCTCTAAACAGAGCTCCTTTCACCGGCATGACCATTCTCCATACTGAGGCTATCTCATTACCAAGCAGAGCATAATCACTGGCACGGACTGTTTAGTCCGAATGGCTTATTTCTGTGTAATTCTATAATTTTGTAGTCTCATTGTAAGTGGTCCCTGGATTTGATGATTCATTGAAACTGGTCCCTGGATTTGGAGCCTCAGTGTAAGGGGTCCAAGGATTTCATGCCTCAGTGCAAGTGGTCCCTGGATTTGATGCCTCAGTGCAAGTGGTCTCTGGATTTGAAGTCACAATGCATGTGGTTCCTGGATTTGGTGTCTTAATGTAAGTGGTCCCTGGATTTCGTCACGTATTCAACTATCATTGTAACCCATGTATAAGCTGACCTAAGTTGTACACCTTGAGAACATTGAACACAAGGCGGTGAACAAGTGGCAGACACTCCTAACCTGGACTTACAGGTATAAAAGGGAAAGCTCCACCCACCCTCATCGCTTGAGGTCTTGGTAATAAAGGTAACTGGTCACAGAGTGACCTTCTCTCAAGTATGGGCCTCGTATCCATTTATACTGTATAATAAGTACATATCATTTGCGACGAGAAAGTAGGATTTAAACCACGTGAGCATAGCCACTAGTAGCACCGAAGAGAGGTACTGTGTTGGTGATGATTGGGATGACTTTATTGAGAGACTACAACAAAGTTATGTCACTAAGGAATGCTTGGGACAAGATTCGGCCGACAAACGCAGAGCTCATCTCCTGACGATTTATGGATCCAGAATATACTCCCTGATGAAGGCCCTTCTAGCAGCAGAGAAGCCGGAGACAAGACGTTCGAAGAGCTCAGTAAGTTGATCGGGGAACACATTAAACCTGCGAGCAGCATGCACAAAGCGAGACACTAGTTTTACATGAATTGGCGGTGAGAAGGGCAAAGCGATCCTGACTTCATGCCAGATCTCCGACGACTGGCGAGCCTATATAAGTGCACAGATGCAGGCAGAGCGGAGATGATGCGAGACTTTTTTATTGAGGGCATCGGGCGTGCTGGGGTTTTCGGGAAACTGATTGAGACCAAAGACTTGACCTTGGAAGCGGCGGCTCTGATAGCCCAGACTTTAACTCAGGGGAGGAAGAGACCAGAATGATGTATGACAAAAATATTGGCTCAAATTGAAACATAGAAACATAGAAACATAGAAAATAGGTGCAGGAGTAGGCCATTTGGCCGTTCGATCCTCCACCGCCATTCAATAAGATCATGTCTGATCATTCACCTCAGTACCCCTTTCCTGCTTTCTCTCCATACCCCCTTGATCCCTTTAGCTGTAAGGGCCATATCTAACTCCCTCTTGAATATATCCAATGAACTGGCATCAACAAATCTCTGCGACAGGGAATCCTACAGGTTAACAACTCTGAGTGAAGAAGTTCCTCCTCGTCTCAGTCCTAAATGGCCTACCCCTTATCATAAGACTATATCCTCTGGTTCTGGACTTCCCCAACATCGGGACTTCTGGACATCCTCAACATGGCGAACATTCTTCCCGCATCTAACCTGTCCAGTCCCGTCAGAATCTTATACGTTTCTATGAGATCCCCTCTCATCCTTCTAAACGCCAGTGAACAAAGGCCCAGTTGATCCAATCTCTCCCCATATGACAGTTCAGCCATCCCTGGAACTAGTCTGGTGAACCTTCGCTGCACTCCGTCAATAGCAAGAACGTCCTTCCTGAGATTAGGAGACCAAAACTGAACACAATATTCCAGGCGAAGCCTCACCAAGGCCCTGTAGAACTGCAGTACATAAGAAGATAATAACTAGGAACAGGAGAAGGCCATCTAGCCCCTCGAGCCTGCTCCGCCATTCAACAAGATCATGGCTGATCTGGCCGTGGAGTCAGCTCCACTTACCCGCCCGCTCCCCATAACTCTTAATTACCTTATTGGTTAAAAATCTATCTGTCTGTGATTTGAATACATTCAATGAGCTAGCCTCAACTGCTTCCGTGGGCAGATAATTCCACAGATTCACAACCCTCTGGGAGAAGAAATTCCTTCTCAACTCGGTTTTAAATTGGGCTCCCCCGTATTTTGAGGCTGTGCCCCCTAGTTCTAGTCTCCCCGACCAGTGGAAACAACCTTTCTGCCTCTATCTTGTCTATCCCTTTCATTATTTTAAATGTTTCTATAAGATCACCACTCATCCTTCTGAACTCCAACCAGTAAAGACCCAGTCTACTCAATCTATCATCATAAGGTACCCAACCCTCTCATCTCCGGAATGCGGCAAATGACCAGGGATTCTACATTGTTAACGCACACACAATTCTCTCGACAGACAAGGGCAATCGGACATGTCCCAGCATGCAGTAGAAACCAAAAGGCGAATTCAACAGAGACGATGGCGAGCTGAACGGTTTATCATGCCATTGCAATGGACAATGCGGCCAGTAATGGGGCAATCAACACCTGTTAATGGTGCACTTAAGGACAGTTACAAAGACAGTTAGTGACGATCGACTGGTAATTGACCTTTTGTTTCCAACAACGGGTCCTCCACCTCATGCTAGAGGTGTGGAGCCAAACACCCAGCCAGAGCCTTCAGGTATCAGCAATATACCTGCAGAAACTGCAACTTCAGTGGTCATTTGGCGCGTATGTGCAGGAAGCCTGCAGCCAGGTTAATGTACGAGGACGGCGGGCCTGCTGTTAGCACTACGACGCCAAATGAATACTGGGGAAAATCACTGGAAGCTGAAGTTCAGCGAGTTCATGTGGAGCACATATACAGTTCATATACCAGGACGCTACCAATAATGATGAAAGTGCTCCTCAATGGCATCCCATTATTAATGGAGCTCGACACGAGGGCCAGCCAGTCCTTAATGAATATCAACCAGTTTGAAAGATTGTGGGTGTCCAAAACCAGGAGGCCAAAATTATTGCCGATTGATGCACAGCTACGGACATATACAAAGGAGATAATTCCGGTGTTAGATTCGGAGAACAGGTTGCCGCACTGGATTGTCCTGGGGGACGGTCCCACACTACTGGGGAGGAGTTGGCTTGCTGTCATGAACTGGAAATGGGGCGATGTCAATGCATTTCTTCTTTAGAGCAAGTAACATGCTCACAGGTCCTGGACAAAATTGACTAATTATTTCAAACCGGCATCAGCACTTTCTTGGGGGCTAAGGTAGTGATTCACATAAACCCAGACGCCAGGCCAGTACACCACAAGACCGGAGCGGTGCCGTACGTGATGCAGGAAAAAATAGAATGTGAATTGGACCGCCTGCTGAGGGAAGGCATCATCTTGCCAGTTGAATTCAGTGACTGGGCGAGCCCGATCGTGCCGGTGCACAAGGCGGATTGGTCAGTCAGGATATGTTGCGCTAACAAGGCCACCATCAATCGGGTGTCACTCTAACACCAGTACCCACTACCGAGAGTGGAGGACCTCTTTGTGACACTATCCGCTGGCAAACCTTTTTCAAAATTGGACCTGACCTCAGCTCCCTTGAGCCAGGAACTGGCGAGTGAGTCGCAAAGCCTGACCACCATTACGACACACAAGGCGTTGTTTGAGTATAACAGATGTCCGTTCGGGATTCGTTCAGCCGCCGTGATCTTTCAGCAAAATATGAAAAGCCTCCTCAAGTCGATTCCAAGTCGATTCAAGTGGTTTTTCAGGACGACATCCTCATCACGGATCGCGATGCTGAAGAACACCTCCATGAACTGGATGAGGTGCTACGCAGACTGGACCGGGTAGGTCTGCGACTGCAAAAGGCAAAGCGCGTCTTCTGAGCTCAAGAGGTAGAATTCCTCGGGATGAGGGTAGCAGCTGACGGGATCAGACCTGCTGTGTCGAAAGCGGAAGCGATCCGGAGAGCACCCAGACCCCGTAAAACGATGGAGCTGCATTCATTCCTGGGTCTCCTGAAATATTTTGGTAACTTTCTTCCCAAATTGAGCATACTGTTAGAGCCCCAGCACATACTCCCATTCAAAGGTCGCGATTGGGTCTGGGGGAACAGCCAGAAAAGGGCTTTTGATAGAGCACGCAACTTGTTATGCTCCAACAAACTGTTAATATTACATGACCCATGTAAGAAACTTGTTCTAACGTGCGATGCGTCGTCCGATTGGGTCGGGTGTGTGTTGCAGCATGTGAATGCCAATGGTCAGTTACAGCCGGTAGCTTATGCCTCCAGAAGACTGTCCCATGCAGAAAGGGGCTGCGGGATGGTAGAAAAGGAAGTGCTAGCATGTGTATATGCAGTAAACAAAAATGCACCAGTACCTGTTTGGCAGGAAATTTGAGCTAGAGACAGATCACAAATGCCTAACGTCCCTTTTGGCCGACAACAAGGCCATAAATGCGAATGCGTTGGCCCGCATACAGAGGGGGGCACTTACGTTAGCCGCCTATGTATATACAATTCAGCACAGACCGGGCACTGAAAACTGCGCCGATGCACTGAGCAGCCTCCCACTAGCCACCACCGAGGGGGCAACTGAGCATCATGCTGAGATGGTCATGGCTGTTGAAGCTTTCGAAAGCGAAGGTTGACCTGTGACAGCCCATCAGATTAAAGACTGGACAAATAAAGACCCCCTACTGTCTTTAGTTAAGAAATGTGTCCTGAATGGGGACTGGGCAGCCACGTGCAGGGCATGCCCTGAGGAATTTAAACCGTTTCATCGGCACAAGGATGAACTCACGATTCAGGCCGATTGCCGACTATGGGAAAAGCGAGCAGTCATGTCCCAGATGGGCAGAGTGGTGTTTATCAGTGAACTTCACAATGGGCATCCGGGCACTGTCACGATGAAGGCCATTGCCAGGTCACATATTTGGTGGACAGGTATAGATGCAGACCTGGAACTTTGTGTTCGCAGGTGCAACACGTTTGCTCAGCTGCTCAACGCATCCAGGGAAGCCGCCATTAGCCCCTGGTCCTGGCCCACCAAGCCATGGTCACGCAACCATGTGAACTACGCAGGTCCTTTCATGGGAAAACATTTTTTGGATGTAGTAGACGCCTTCTCTAAATGGATTGATTGTGCCATTTTAAATTCAAGCACATCCTCTGCCACGGTAGAATGTCTGCGGGCAATGTTCGCTGCCCATGGTGTACCGGATGTCTTGGTAAGCTACAATGGCCCGTGCTTCACAAGCACTGAATTCCGGGACTTCATGGCAGGCAATGGAATCAACAATGTCAGAATGGCACCGTTCAAGCCGGCCTCAAATGGCCAGGTGGAACGTGCTGTGCAGATAATCAAACAGGGGTTGCTCAGAATCCAAGGGGATTCCCGACAAAGCCGCTCATCACGCCTCTTGTAGGCCAATAGATCCCGACCACACTCACTCACAGGGGTTCCACCCGCAGAGCTGCTAATGAAAAGGACGCTCAAAACAAGGTTATCCCTTATACACCCTACTATGAAAGAAATTGTTGAGAGCAGGCGTGAGTCACAATGTGAATAGCATGACAGGAATGCGAAAGCGCCATGTATTGATGATAATACACTGTTTTTTTTTCTTAATTACGCTGCAGGGCCAAAATGCCTTGCAGGCACTGTGATTGCCAAAGAGGGGAATTGGGGTTTTGGAGGTTTACTTACCAATGGACAAATATGCCGTAAACTAGTGGATCAAACTAAAAGGAGGTTCAGCAACCGCATAGAAGAAGCAGAGGAAGAACACGACGTAGAGTTTACTCCACCACAGGTGACCAAACATCGGAACCAAGTGGAGGAGAGCCCAGTCACTGTGGGCAGTCCGGACAGGCCTGAGGCATCGCAAACAGCAGACACTCAGGCCAGCGCCCAACAACCAGAACCCCAACTCAGGCGCTCTACAAGGGAGTATAAACCACCAGAGAGACTTAACCTGTGATTTCAATAAGACTTTGGGGGGAGGTGATGTCATGTATTCAACAATCATTGTCACCCATGTATAAGCTGACCGAAGTTGTACACCTTGAGAACATTGACCACAATGGGATGAACTTGTGGGAGACACTCCTAACCTTGACTTTCAAGTATAAAAGGAGGAGCTCCACCCACCTTCATCACTTGAGGTATTGGTAAAAAAGGAGACTGCTCACAGAGTGACCTTCTCTCAAGTCTGGGCCTCGTGTGCATTTATACAGTATCGTAAGGACATATCAGATTTGGTGTCACAATGAAAGTGGTCCCTAGATTTGGTGTCACTATTGAAGGGAATCCTGGATTTGTTGTCGTCATTGGGACTGTGGACAACCCTGCAGACCAGCAACGCATTTAGCCCAGAATGATCCCACTGAAATCTATTCCCAATTAACACTACCCACATTAATTCACCAGAAACAGCCCCGTGCCTGCAAAGAACTGCAGCCCCGCATTTAGCTTCGGTGGAATATACAATACCAAACATTTTAAAGAAAAAGGAAACCCATCATACTTCAAGAAAGGCGATTAATGGGCAGTAAATACCCCTCAATCATACAACTCATTCACCTCTACTCTCCAACTCACCCTCGCCCATTACTCTTTCGCCCCTACTCTCCAAACCCCTTACCCAACTCCTCTATCACCACATTTCTTTCAAACCCTCACCCCAGCTCCTCTTTCACCCTTCTCTCCAAACCCCTCCACCAACTCCTCTTTCACTCCTACAATTTCATTTTCAACATCACTTACACAAGTCATCCACACTGGAGGTAAATCTGAGGAGCGTCTATGTGCTGGTGAGTTGATCACTGGAAAATTAAGTGCAGAATCTGATGGGTGCTGCTCATTACCCTCGGTGAGATTTAATCCCCTTACCACTGAATACTGCGGACAGACAGTAACCTTGCTAACGGAATGGTCATTGTGACATCACTTTCTAATCAAGGGCACACAGGACAATGGGTCATCAATAAATGGTAAAGGGATTAAACACTCTGCAATTACATCATAAATAATAGGAAATAAATGCTGAAAAATAACTGGCGAAGATAATAGCTTATCTCTGTGAAATTCACGAGCAAACAATAAGAATGATGTGTTTAGTTTACACACACACACACACTTACACATATATATATAGCAAAGACTTTGTGTGCACACTTTTCATTTGTTGTGCTTAAGCTGATGCAATATGTTTTATTAGGTCTTGCTGCGTCAGGATATAAAGATACCGCACGCTATTGCTCCAACTGCTGCCTGGGGGAATGGAGCAGATATTTAAAGGGACATGGACTCCCTTTTCTCTGCCTAGTTATACTTAAAAGAACAGTCCAGTTTATCTCGCAGTGTCGGAGGACTTCACAAGCCGAGCTCGCATTAACAATCGCTCCCTTCTATATTGTGCCGTGATTGTAAAGCTATTTATTTTCAGTGACTTGAGCCTTTCTATAATGTCTCAATTGTTTTTGATGATCCATTTGAATTGCTTTTCTAACTTGAAAGGATTTAAGAATTGTGCATTGTGACGAAGGTTTTGTTTAAAGGTGGATTTACATTTGTTTGAAAATATTCTTTCTAACCCTCCCCCAACCCCACAAATTTTGGAACACTCTGCAATACTGACTGGGAAGGTCCCAAGTTCGGTCCTTGATCTGGGCTATTAGTTGTTCTCAGTCAAGGCAGCAATTCAGG
This sequence comes from Pristiophorus japonicus, assembly GCF_044704955.1. Taxonomy (NCBI): domain Eukaryota; kingdom Metazoa; phylum Chordata; class Chondrichthyes; family Pristiophoridae; genus Pristiophorus; species Pristiophorus japonicus. Next base: position 2,710,264 of record NC_092009.1, read on the forward strand.
GGTTCTAACTGTCCTCACTACCACTGGGTTAAATATAAGTAAAAATTATCCAGTTCCCTTGCTCTTGATACCGATCCAGTGACATCAACTGCGAAGTGTGTGGATGTCACTTGAGGGCAGGATTGAACTCGGCTCTGATGCCTAACACAGTGGAAATTTATATCTTGTTGTTAAAGTAACAACTTTTGTAACCTCCATTTGCAGGGTATTAGAAGGGGAGGATCTGCAGCTTGGAAACTCAAACCAATCATCACGTCAATATTTGAGGGAATCATCGGATTCATCAGGATCACCTTATCATCAGTCTTTGGACAAACGCCAATCACAGCGAGGAGAAACAGTACATATGTTCTGTGTGTGGATGTGCCTTCAACAAGTCATCTTGCCTGTGAGACTCGTGTGCCCAGCTGACTCAACACTGTGAATGTGGGGACAGTGGGAATGGATGCAGATGCACGTCAGGTGAAAACACATCAGGGAGAGGCCGTTTACCAGCTGAATGTGGAAAGAGATGCAGTCGCTTATCTCAACAACTGCTGGAGGCACATGCTAAATCCTCTAAGTGAAAGTGATTAACAGACTGGATTTTGTGTTCAGTGAACCCGGGCCTGTTAGCTATCCCTAATCTGGACAGCAAGGCATAGAGAGGCACTCTGGAATCTGTGGGGAACTGGGACTTGTCCCTGAGAGTAACCAATGGCATGAGAACTGAAACAATCGAGAGTTAGAATGGAGAAAAGGCCCAAAATGGAGCAGTCAGTAACAGGACATCAATAGTCGCCTCTTATCATAGAGATATCAAATATTGACATATTGTGTAATTTGAAATATCAAAATATTAAACTCCAGCCCAGTTTTCAGTATGATTAACATCAGCAGAAACAAATCCCAACTGACAGGCCAAACATGATTCAGTCAGAATGTGATTAGCAGCAGTAATACAGTAGAACCCAACCCCTGTAGTCACTTGTGAACTCGCAATTCAGATGACTGAATGAAACTCTTCCCACATTTCCCCAGTGTGAACTCGCTGGAGTTTCAGCAAATGATGGAGTGAAACCCTACCCACACACGGAGCAGGTGAACGGCCTCTTCCTGGTGTGACTGTGACCATGAATTTCTAGATCAGACGGGGAGCTGAATCCCTCCCCATTACCTCCACATTCCCTCGGTTTCTCCATGGTGTTGGTGTCATTGTGTCTCTCCAGGTTGGAGGATCAGTTAAAAATTCGTCCACACACACAACATATATGTAGTTTCTCTCCCCTGTGAATGATGCGAAGTTTTTTCAGGCTGTGTAACTGGTTGTGTAACTGGTTGAAGCTCTTTCTAGTGCACTGGAACAATTACACTCATATGCTTGTGTGTCGCGGTGTTTTGCCAGATGTTTGTAATATTTTCCCACAGAGAGAAAAGACAAACATTCCTGCTTCAACATTCAAAGGCCGAGGATGTTGATCATTTCCACGTTATATAGTTGGGTTCAGACCTGCACCAGCTGTGTGCAAAGTGAGAATAAAATCAATGAGATGCTGATTTTCTCTGCTGGCCACTGGGACTTTTGACTGGCCCAATAGGATGAGTTTGTAATTGCCCGATAGTTTGAGCCTGGACTGGTCCAATAGGGCGAGATTGTGCTGGCCCAATAGTGTGAGCCTGTGCTGGCCCGATAGTGTGAGATTGTGCTGGCCCATTAGTGTGAGACTGTGCAGGCCCAATAGTGTAAGCCTGTGCTCGGCCGATAGGGTGAGACTGTGCTGGCCCGATAGGGTGAGACTGTGCTGGCCCGATAGGACGAGCCTGTGCTGGGCCAATTGGGTGAGCCAGTGGTGGCCCGATAGGGTGAGACTCTGCTGCCCGACAGGGTGAGCCTGTGCTGGGCCAAAAAGGTGAGCCTGTGCTGCCCGATAGTGTGAGCCTGTGCTGCCCGATAGGGTAAGACTGTTCTGGCCCAATAGGGTGAGCTTGGGCTGGACCGATAGCGTGAGCCTCTGCTGGGCCAATAGGGTGAGACTGTGCTGGCCCGATAGGGTGAGACTGTGATGGCCCGCAAGGGTGAGACTGTGCTGGCCCGATAGGGTGAGCCTGTGCTGGGCCAATTGGGTGAGACTGTGCTGGCCCGATAGGGTGAGACTGTGCTGGCCCGTAAGGGTGAGACTGTGCTGGCCCGATAGGGTGAGCCTGTGCTGGGCCAATCGGGTGAGACTGTGCTGGCCCAATACGGTGAGCCTGGGCTGGCCCGATATGGTGAGCCTGTGCTGGGCCAATTGGGTGAGACTGTGCTGGCCCGATAGGGTGAGACTGTGCTGGCCCGTAAGGGTGAGACTGTGCTGGCCCGATAGGGTGAGCCTGTGCTGGGCCAATCGGGTGAGATTGTGCTGGCTCGATAGGATGAGACTGTGCTGGCCCAATAGTGTGAGACTGTGCTGGCCCGATAGGGTGAGCCTGTGCTGGGCGATTAGCGTGAGACTGTGCTGGCCCTATAGGGTGAGACTGTGCTGGCCCGACAGGGTGAGCCTGTGCTGGGCCAATAGGGTGAGACTTTTTTTAAAATATTTTTTTAATTATTTTTTTTTTAAAACATTTTTCGTTACCAATCTTTCCAATTCTTTGTCAAATCACAAACGCCCGAGGTCACCATTCACACATCAACGATCACTCTGCGCCAATGCTCTTAGCCAAAAGGCCGAGAGCCACGGCATCGTTCCTGGAAGTACTGCAATACCAGGTTCGTGCCATGGAGGTGGATCGGTCAGGCCCCCCACATACTTCCGTGGAGGTGGATGGGTCAAGCCACCCCACCCACCTCCTATTTTGTGCTGGCCCGATAGGGTGAGACTGTGCTGGCGTGATAGGGTGACCCTGTGCTGGGCCGATAGGGAGAGACTGTGCTGGCTCGATAGGATGAGACTTGTCTTACCCGATAGTGTGAGACCATGCTGGCCCGATAGGGTGAGCCTGGGCTGGCCCGATAGTGTGGGACTGTGCTGGCCCAATAGGGTGAGATTGTGCTGGCCCAATATTGTGAGCCTGTGCTGGCTCGATAGTGTGAGGCTGTGCTTGCTGAATAGTGTGAGAATGTGCTGGCCTAATAGGGCGAGCCTGGGTTGGTTTGATAGGGTGAGGCCGGGCTAGCCCAAAAGTGTGAGCCTGTGCTGGCTCAATGGGGCGAGCCTGGGCTGGCCCGATAGGGTAAGCCCGGGTTGGCCCAATAGTGTGCACTTGGACTTCCCCAATAGGTTGTATCAGTGCTGTCCCAATCGGGTGCATTGGCTGCTGTATAGTGTCCACATCTCTGAGCCATACAGAGGGGATGTACTAAACAGCCCTGGAGACAATGTGCTTGCTGAAAGATTTGAACTCAAATTGCTGGAGAAATAACATCAACGATGTATTCACAAGATCCTGCAAATCCCCTGGGAGGACAGATGCACCAACGTTAGCGTCCTTGACCAGGCCAACATCACCAGCATCGAAGCACTGACCACACTCGACCAGTTCCGCTGGCCGGGCCGCATTGTTCACGAGCCTGACACAAGACTCCCAAAGCAAATGCTCTACTCGGAACTCCTACATGGCATGCGATCCTAAGGTGGGCAGAGGATGCGTTTCAAAAACACCCTCAAAGCCTGTCTGATAAAGTGCAACATCCCCACCGGTACCTGGGAGTTCCTGGCCAAAGACCACCCGAAGTGGAGGAAGTGCATCCGGGAGGGCATTGAGCACCTCGAGTCTCATCGCCGAGAGCATACCGAAATCTAGCACAGGCAGTGGAAGGAGCGTGCAGCAAACAAGTCTACACACTCTTTCATTCAACCACTGTCCATCCCAAAAGGGATCAGACTGTAATTCCCGTATTGGACTGTTCAGTCACCTGAGAGCTCACTTTTAGAGTTGGATCAAGACATCCTCGATTTCGAGTGATTATCTATGATGATGATGAATACGGTGAGCTTTGGATGGCGCAATAGGGTGAGCATGGGATGGCCCAATAGGGTGAGCCAGGCTTGGACCAATAGGATGAGCCCAGGCCCAGGGTCACCAGACAACAATCAGCACAGCAAGGCTCCCTTACAGGGGCCACTGACCTGGGCACAAACATGTGATCAATCAAACTGACATACACCCTGAAGCCCCGCCCACACATAGTCCCTGCACAAAGGAGCACACATGCGCCGTGAGACCCGCCCTGAACAAGATGGCGGCCGCTGAGCCCGCTCCCTGCCCGGAAAACAGTTACCACCAAGAAAGTAATCAAGAAAACATCACCGAAGGGCGGCAAGGAACGTCGAAGGTGGAGGAAGGAGAGTTACTCCATCTACATCTACAAAGTTCAGCCCGACACCTGCATCTCCTCCAAGTCTATGGGCATCATCAACTCGGTTGTGAACGATATTTTGGAGAGCATCGTGGGTGAGGCTTCCCGCCTGGCCCATTACAACATGCGCCACACCATCAGCTCCCGGGAGATCCAGACCGCCGTGCGCCTGTTGTTGCCCGGGGAGCTGGCCAAGCACGCCGTGTCGAGGGACAAAGGTGGTTACCAAGTCCACCAGCTCCAAGTAAAACTGCACGCTGTCCTGAGAGATCAAACTCAAACATAACGGCTCTTTTAAGCGCCATCCACAACATAGAAACATAGAAAATAGGTGCAGGAGTAGGCCATTCGGCCCTTCTAGCCTTCACCGACATTCAATGAGTTCATGGCTGAACATTCAACTTCAGTACCCCATTCCTGCTTTCTCGCCATACCCCTTGATCCCCCAAGTAGTAAGGACCTCATCTAACTCCTTTTTGAATATATTTAGTAAATTGGCCTCAACAACTTTCTGTGGTAGAGAATTCCACAGGTTCACCACTCTCTGGGTGAAGAAGTTCCTCCGCATCTCGGTCCTAAATGGCTTACCCCTTATCCTTAGACTGTGACCTCTGGTTCTGTACTTCCCCAACATTGGGAACATTCTTCCTGCATTTAACTTGTCTAACCCCGTCAGAATTTTAAATGTTTCTATGAGGTCCCCTCTCATTCTTCTGAACTCCAGTGAATACAAGCCCAGTTAATCCAGTCTTTCTTGATAGGTCACTCCCGCCATCCCGGGAATCAGTCTGATGAACCTTCGCTGCACTCCCTCAATAGCAACAATGTCCTTCCTCAGGTTAGGAGACCAAAACTGTATACAATACTCCAGGTGTGGCCTCACCAATGCCCTGTACAACTGTAGCAACACCTCCCTGCCCCTGTACTCAAATCCCCTTGCCATGAAGTCCAACATGCCATTTGCTTTCTTAACCACCTGCTGCACCTGCATGCCAACCTTCAATGACTGATGTACCATGACACCCAGGTATCTTTGCACCTCCCCTTTTCCTAATCTGTCACCATTCATATAATAGTCTGTCTCTCTGTTTTTACCAACAAAGTGGATAACCTCACATTTATCAACATTTTCTTCATCTGCCATGCATTTGCCCACTCAGCTAACCTATCCAAATCGTTCTGCAGCCTCACAGCATCCTCCTCGCAGCTCACACTGCCACCCAACTTAGTGTCTTCCGCTAATTTGGGGTTACTACATTTAATCCCCTCATCTAAATCATTAATGTACAGTGTAAACAGCTGGTGCCCCAGCACAGAACCTTGCGGTCACTGCCTGCCATTCTGAAAAGTACCCATTTACTCCTACTCTTTGCTTCCTGTCTGACAACTAGTTCTCAATCCATGTCAGCACACTACACCCAATCCCATGAGCTCTAACTTTGCACATCAACCTCTTGTGTGGGACCTTGTCGAACGCCTTCTGAAAGTCTAAATTTACCACATCAACTGGTTCTCCCTGTCCACTCAACTGGAAACATCCTCAACAAATTTCAGAAGATTTGTTAAGCATGATTTCACTTTCACAAATCCATGCTGACTTGTACCTATCATTTCACCTCTTTCCAAATGCACTGCTATGAAATCCTTAATAATTGATTCCATCATTTTACCCACTACCGATGTCAGGCTAACCGGTCTATAATTCCCTGTTTTCACTCTCCCTCCTTTTTTAAAAAGTGGGGTTACATCGGCTATCCTCCACTCGAAAGGAACTGATCCAGAGTCAATGGAATGTTGGAAAATGAATGTCAATGCATGCACTATTTCCAAGGCCACATCCTTAAGTACTCTGGGTTGCAGTCCATCAGGCCCTGGGGATTTATCGGCCTTCAATACCATCAATTTCCCCAACACAATTTCCCGGCTAATAAGTATTTCCCTCAGTTCCTCCTCATTACTAGACCCCCCGACCCCTTTTATAACCGGACGGTTGTTTGAGTCCTCCTTCGTGAATACAGAAGCAAAGTACTTTTTCAATTGGTCTGCCATTTCTTTGTTCCCCGTTATGACTTCCTCTGATTCTGACTGCAGGGGACTTACGTTTGTCTTTACCAACATTTTTCTCTTTACATATCGATAGAAAGTTTTGCAATCTGTCTTAATGTTCCCTGCAAGTTTCTTCTCATACTCCATTTTACCTGCCCTAATCAAATCCTTTGTCCTCCTCTGCTGAGTTCTAAATTTCTCCCAGTCCCCAGATTCGCTGCTATTTCTGGCCAATTTGTATGCCACTTCCTTGGCTTTAATACTATCCCTGATTTCACTTGATAGCCACGGTTGAGCCACCATCCCTTTTTTATATTTATGCCAGAGAGGAATGTACAATTGTCGTAGTTCATCCATGCGGTCTCTAAATGTCTGTCATTGCCCATCCACAGTCAACCCCTTCAGTATCATTCGCCAATACATCCCAGCCAATTCACGCCTCATTCCTTCAAAGTTAGCCTTCTTGGAATTCTGGACCATGGTCTCTGAATTAACTGTTTCATTCTCCATCCTAATGCAGAATTCCACCATAGTATGGTCACTCTTCCCCAAGGGGCCTCGCACAACCAGATTGCTAATTAATCCTCTCTCATTACATAACACCCAGTCCAAGATGGCTTCCCCCCTAGTTGGTTCCTCGACATATTGGTCTAAAAAACCATCCCTTATGCACTCCAGGAAATCCTCCTCCACCGTATTGCTTCCAGTTGGGTTAGCCCAATCTATGTGCATATTAAAGTCACCCATTATAACTGCTGCACCTTTATTGCATGCACCCCAACTTTCCTGTTTGATGCCCTCCCGAACATCACTACTACTGTTCGGAGGTCTGGACACAACTCCCACTAACGTTTTTTGCCCTTTGGTGTTCTGCAGCTCTACCCATATAGATTCCACATCATCCAAGATAATGTCCTTCCTAACTATTGCCTTAATCTCCTCCTTAACCAGCAATGCTTCCCCACCTCCTTTTCCTTTTATTCTATTCCTTCCTGAATGTTGAATACCCCTGGATGTTGAGTTCCCAGCCCTCATCATCCTGGAGCCACGTCACCGTAATCCCAATCACATCATATTTGTTAACATCTATTTGCACAGTTAACTCATCCACCTTATTACGGATACTCCTTGCATTTCGACACAAAGCCTTTAGGCTTGTTTATTTAACACCCTCTGTCCTTTTAGAATGTTGCTGTACAATGGCCATTTTTGTTCTTTGCCTTGGGTTTCTCTGCCCTCCAATTTTCCTCATCTCCTTTCTGTCTTTTGCTTTTGCCTCCTTTTTGTTTCCCTCTATCTCCCAGCATTGGTTCCCATCCCCCTGCCATATTAGTTTAACTCCTCCCCAACAGCACTAGAAAAATCTCCCCTGTGGACATTGGTTCCGATTCTGCCCAGGTGCAGACCGTCCGGATTGTACTGGTCCCACCTCCCCCAGAACCGGTTGCAATGCCCCAGAAATTTGAATCCCTCCCTGCTGCCCCATTGCTCAAGCCATGTATTCATCTGAGCTATCCTGCGATTCCTACTCTGACTAGCATGTGGCACTGGTAGCAATCCCGAGATTACTACTTTTGAGGTCCTGCTGAAAGAGCTGCACAAACGCATCACCCTTTCGACTCAATTTAATGTAATTCTTTCCTGAACAAGTGTATGGGGACCTTTGCAGTTCGAGCTGTAGATTTAGTTTTAAATTTTCAGATAACTGATTTTACTTTCCGGTTCTTCCTTTTCCCGCCCTAAACTACAAACACGGTCACTGGTCGCCTTTTCCCTTTGCTCTCAGATCCGTTCATTTGCATCGCCTGCCAAAGAATTAGAAACTTGTTTTCGGATGATACTCAGACATTAGCCACCTTGATCTCTCTCACGCCCTTTTCAATTTAAAAGAAAATTCTACTTAGGATTCAAACCCATTATTAACCTTCGAGTCCGAGTGTAACAACCCAGAATGGGTGTTCTTACAGAGACCAGAACCGGGGCAGTTTGAACACTCTGTCCCTCTTCCCTTTTCACAGAAGGACTCCCAGTTCTGGTCTCACTGATGCCTGTGCGGTTGATCGATCGATAATCTATGAAATCCAACTTTTACAAAGATTGAGATGGATTGTGTCCCGTTACAGAATAAGTGGGGAGTGATTCCCTCCCATTACATATAGTTTGAAACTGAACCCGAACTTAATCCTGATTGTAACAGCCTGGAACTTGCACGTGAAATGTGGATTAAGACAAAGGGAAAATAAAAGTGTTTGGACTTATTTTTGGCTAATGGGGAAGTTACTAACATTATACGCAATTTTAACAATTATTGGCGGGATTTTTGAATTTCTAAATCCTTCGAAGACTGACTGTTCAGAACAGTCATTTGCGCCTCGATTTCTTTGGTGGGCTAAACAGGCTGCGATTGGTCATCCGAAAGGACCAATGAAATTCACCACAGAGCGACCAATCATAAGTTCGCTCCCTGCATTCCTCCAGAAGGTATAAGGCAGATGTGGGAGGAGTTTCTCATTCTTTCCATGAACGTGTAGATTGTGGAAATATCTAGAAGATGAAAAACAGGCGGAAAAGCTCGGGCCAAGGCCAAGTCTCGCTCCTCCCGGGCCAGACTGCAGTTCCCTGTGGGCCGTGTTCACAGGCTCCTGCGGAAGGGGAACTATGCTGAGTATGTGGGTGCCGGAGCTCCGGTCTACATGGCTGATGTGCTCGAGTATCTGACCGGCTGAAATCCTGGAGCTGGCCCGCAACCCGGCCCACGACAACAAGAGGACCGGCACCATCCCCAGACACATGCAGCTGGCCATCCACAACGACCAGGAGCTCAACAAGCTGCTGGGAAAGGTGACCATCGCTCAGGGCGGGGTGCTTCCTGATATACAGGCTGTGCTGCTGCCCAAGAAAACCACCAGTGTGTCCAAGAGCAAGTAAAGAGGACAGGATTTAATCTAATAAACCAAAGGCTCTTTTCCGAGCCACCCACAGGATCAATGTAAGGGCAGGTTAATGCTCTATCGATCACAATTGTCCCAGATCTAAATTAACAATTCAATCTCTGCAATTAAGCGGTTAGGTTCCTGATCAGAAAGGACCCTCAGACATTGTCGGTTTTAAACTGGTCACTGCCGACAGACAGTGCAACAAGTTTGCTGTTATAAAATCCTGCTGTAAGGTACCATAAATCATTTCTGGCCTGCAAGGCCGTAAACATACACCGATTGCGATGGCCGGGTAGGTCTGCGACAGAAAAAGGTGAAGTGCATCTTCCTAGCTCTAGAGGTAGAATTCCTGTGGATGAGGGTAGCAGCAGACGGGATCAGACCTACTGTGTCCAAAACGGAAGCGATTCAGAGGGCACCCAGAAACCGTAACACGACGGAGTTGCATTCATTCCTGGGGCGGCTGAATTATTTTGGTCACTTTCTTCCCAAATTGAGCAGGCTGTTAGAACCGCCACACGTGCTCCTGCACAAAGGTCCTGAATGCTTCTGGGGGGACAGCCAGGAAAGGGCTTCTAATTGAGCACAACATTTGTTATGCTCCACCAATATGTTAACGCTATATGACCCATGTAAGAAACTTGATTTAACATGCGATGTGTCGTTCTATGGGGTCAGGTATGTGTTTCAGCATGTGAATGCCAATGATCAGTTACAGCCGGTAGCTTATGCCTCCAGAAGTCTGTCCCAGGCAGAACGGGGCTACGGGATGGTAGAAAAGTAAGCGCTTGCATGGATATATGGAGTAAAAAAATGCACCAGTACCTGTTTGGCAGGAAGTGTGAGCTGGAGACAGGTCACAAACCCCGAACGTCCCTTTTGGCTGACAGCAAGGCCATAAATGCAAATGGATTGGCCCCCATACAGAGGGGGCACTCACGTTCGCCGCCTATGACGACACAATTCAGCACAGACCGGGCACTGAAAACTGCACCGAAGTACTCAGCAGGCTCCCACTTGCCACCACCGAGGGGCCAACCGAGCATGCTGCTGAGATTGTCATGGCTGTTGAAGTTGTCGAAAGCAAAGGCTCACCTGTGACAGACCGTCGGATCAAAAGCTGGACAAATAGAGACCCACTATTGTCTTTAGTCAAGAAATGTGTCCTAAATGTGGACTGGGCAGCCACGTACGGCGCTTTCCCTGAGAAATTCAAACCATTTCACAGACACAAGGATGAACTTTCGATTCAGGCAAATTGCCGACTATGGGGAAACCGTGTAGTCATGCCCCAGATGGGCAGAGAGATGTTCAACAGAGAACTCCACAATGAACACCCAGGCATTGTCATGATGAAAGCAATTGCCAGGTCACAGGTTTGTTGGCCAGGGATAGATGCAGACCTGGAATTTTGTGTTCACAGATGCAACACATGTGCCCAGCTGGGCAATGCGCCCAGGGAAGTCTCACCTTAGCCGCTGGTCCTTGCCCGCCAAACCATGGTCATGTATCCATGTGGACTACGCAGGTCCTTTCATGAGAAAAAATGTTTTTCGTTGCAGTCGAGGCCTACTTCAAATAGATCGAGTGTGACATTCTCAATTCAAGCACATCTTCCGCCAAGGTTTCAAGTCAACGTGCAATGTTCGCTCCCCATGGTCGACCGGACGCCTTTGTCAGCGACAATGGCCCGTGCTTTACAAGCATTGAATTCCAGGACTTCATGGCAGGAAATGGTATCAACCATGTCAGAACGGCACCGTTAAAGGCGGCCTCAAATGGTCAGTTGGAACGAGGAGTGCAGATAATCAAACAGTGAATGCTCAGAATCCAAGGGGGTTCCCTACAAAGCCGCTTATCATGACTCCTGTTGGCCAATAGATCCTGACCACACTCGCTCACAGAGGTTCCACCCGCAGAGCTGCTAATGAAAAGGACACTCAAAACCAGGTTATCCATTATACACGCCACCATGAAAGAAATTGTTGAGAGCAGGCGCCAGTCACAATGTGACTACCATGACGAGAATGCGAGAGCACGATGTATTGATGTCAATGACTCTGGGTTTGTCCTCAACTACGCTGCAGGGCTTAAGTAACTCGCAGGCACTGTGATTGCCCAAAGAGGGGAATAGGATTCTGATAGTTAAACTTACCAATGGACAAATCTGCCGCAAACACGTGGATTAAACAAAAAGAGAGTTCAGCAACCACATAGAAGAAGCAGAGGAAGAACACGATATAGAGTTCACTCCTCCACAGGCGAGCGTACATCGGAACCAAGCGGAGGAGAGCCCAGTGATTGTGGACAGTCCGGAAGGGCCTGATGCACCGCAAACAGCAGACACTCAGGCCAACGCCCAAAAACTGGATCCCCAACTCAGCCGCTCTACAAGGCAGCGTAAACCGCCAAAAAGACTTAACCAATGATCCCAATAAGTCTTTGGGGAGAGGTGTGCAGTTTTATTTGGAGCTGGTGTACTTGGGCACCGCCTTTGTCCCTTCCGAGGCGGCGTGCTTGGCCAGCTCCCCCGGCAGCAGCAGGCGCATGGCGGTCTGGATCTCCCGAGAGCTGATCGTGCGGCGCTTGTTGTGATGGGCCAGGTGGGAAACCTCACTAGTGATGCGCTCCAAAATATCGTTCACAACCGAGTTCATGATGCCGATGGCCTTGGAGGATATGCCAGTGTCAGGGTGTACCTGCTTGATCACTTTTTAGATGTAAATGGAGTAACTCTCCTTCCTCGACTTTCTGCGCTTCTTGCTGCTCTTCGGTGGTATTTTAGTGACCGTTTTCTTTGCGCCTTTCTTGGCAGTATCTAATAAGAACATAAAAACATAAGAATTAGGAACAGGAGTAGGCCTTCTAGCCCCTCGAACCTGCTCCGCCATTCAACACGATCATGGCTGATCTGGCTGTGAACTCAGCTCCACTTACCCGCCCGCTCCCCATAAACCTTAATTCCATTATTGGTTAAAAATCTATCCATCTGTGACTTGAATACATTCAATGAGCTAGCCTCAACTGCTTCCTTGGGCAGAGAATTCCACAGATTCACAACCCTCTGGGAGAAGAAATTCCTTCTCAACTAGGTTTTTAATTGGCTCTCCCGTAGTTAGAGGCAGTGACCCCTACTTCTATCTCCCCGACCAGTGGAAACAACCTACTTGCCTCTATCTTGTCTATCACTTTCATTTATTTTAAATGTTTCTATAAGGTCACCCCTCATTCTTTTGAACTCCAACGAGTAAAACTGTTTCCCCCGGTGGTGGGAGCGTGCTCAGCAGCCGCCATATTGGTCAGGGCGGTCTCACGGCGCATGCACGGTCCTTTGTGCAGGGAAAAAAGGGTGACCGGTGCTTCAGGATGTCTGTCAGTTTGATTGGTCACATGTTTATGTCCAGCTCAGTGGCCCCTGAAAGGGAGCCTTGTTGTTGTGATAGTTGTCTGGTGACACTGGGCCAGCACGCCTCACGCTCTTCGGTCAGACCAGCCCACGGTAACAGTATTGGGCCAACAAAGTCTCATCTCCTTGGGTCAACCCGAACTCACACTATTGGGCCAGACCGGGCTCACCCTATTGGGTCACGCAGGCACATCCTATTGGGCCAGCTCGGGTTCCCCCTATTTGGCCAGCACAAAAGGCCCAGTGATCAGCAGAGAAAATCAGCAGCTCATTTATTTTATTCTCACTTTGCGTACTTAACCAACCATGTAAACTGGAAATGATGAATACCATCTGGCTTTGAATGTGGAAGGAGACACATTTTTCTGTTCTGTCTGTGGGAAAATATTTCAAACATCAGTGTGACTGTAAAAGCACCGAGACACACATACACTATCGGAGTGAGAATGTTCCAGTTTACTGAATGTGGAAAGAGCTTCAACCAGTTACACAGCCTGAAAAACATCGCACCATTCACAGCGGAGAGAAGCTACACGTGTGCTGTGTGTGGACGAAACTTCAACTGATCGCCCAACCTGGAGAGACATAAGGACACCTGCTCCATGGAGAAATCATGGAAATGTGGAGACTGTGGAATGGATTCAGTTCCCCGTCTGATCTAGAAATCCTTCATCGCATACACACTGGGGAGAGACCATTCACCTGCTCTGTGTGTGGCCAAGGTTTCACTCAGTTATCTGATCTGCTGAAACTCTAGCGAGTTCCCACTGGGCAGGTGTGGGAAGGGATTTACTCAGTCATTTGAATTGCGAGTTCGTAAGGGACTGCAGGGGTTGGGTTCTACTGTCCTTACTGCTGTTAATCACATCCTGACTGAATCGTGTTCATTCTGTCAGTTGGGATTTGTTTCTGCTGATGTTAATCACCCATAAAACTGGGCTGGAGTTTAATATTTTGATATTTCAAATAACACAGTGTGTCGATACTCGATGTCTCCATGATAAGAGGTGACAAATTGATGTCTTGTTATCGAACGCTTCATTTTGCGCCTTTACTCCTTTCTACCTCTAGATTGTATCAGTTCTCAGACCTTTGGTTACTCTCAGGACAAGTCACAGTTCCCCATACCGTCCAGAGTGCCTTGATGTCCAGGGTAGGGATAGCTAACACGCCCAGGATCACTAAACACAAAATCCAGTCTGTTAATTACTTACACATACTGGAATTTTCTTGTGCCCACAACATCTCTCTCAGCTTCAATGTGTGAATAGAGTATCACACCTGCAAAGCTTGCTTCAATTTAAATTTGAATCCACTGAGTAAATGTATTTTTTTAAAATATCTGTAAGTAAACCGAACACATCAACTAATTGGCAAAGGTTTAAAGTCAACTAGATGGACAAGTAAAAACATCATGAGCCAATAACACAGCTCGATATTCACAGGAGAAAGTATGTTATCTAAGTCCTCGAATGTCAGTTGGTGAGATGAGAGACTGAATCTTTTTCCACACTCAGGCGGTAAACGGTCTCTCCCTGATGTGTTTCCACCAAACGCACATCTGCAACCAATCCCACAGTCCCCACATTTACAGTGTTTAGTCAGCTAGGCACACGAGTCTCGGAGGTTGACGAATAGTTGAAGTTCTATCAACACGCAGAACATGTGTCCTGTTTCTCACCGCTGTGATTGGTGTTTTTCCAAAGGCTGATGATAACGTGATCCTGATGAATCTGTTGATTCTCTCAAATCTTGACGTGATGTTTGGTTTGAGTTACCAAGCTGCAGATTCTCCCATTCTAATACCCTGCAAATGTAGGTTGCAAAAGTTGTTCCTTTAAGTACAGGATATAAATTCAGAATCGACAAATCTAGATTCTATAGGACATCCTGTCCGCTCCTGTCCCTCCAACGATGTAAAAGCCTTATTCTAGACACACTCCCTCCATCCTTACTGTCTAAAATCAACTGCGAGTTACTTTCTCCAGGAAGTTCTGAATCTGGCTGGGTGCAATTCCACAGAAATTTGTTAACCTCTAGTGCTTCACCATCAGTCGAGTCAGTGAGTGTCAGCAGGATTTCCGCTGTGGTAGGCATCAGAGCCGAATCCAATCCTACCCCCAAATGACATCGACAAACCTCCCAGTTGAAGTCACTGCATCAGTATCAAGAGCAAGCGCAGTGGCTAATTTTTAGTCATATTTAGCCCAGTGGTACTGAGGACAATTATAACCCCTGAACTGCTGCCTTGCCTGAGATCAACTAACAGCCCAGACCATGGACCGAACTTGGGAACTTCCCAGTCAGTATTGCAGAGTGTTCTAAAATTTGGATGGTTGAGGGAGGGTTGGAAAGAATATTTTGAAACACATTTTACTCCACCTTTAAACAAAACCTTCGTCACACTGGACAATTCTGAAATTTTTCCAAATTAAACAAGCAAGTCAAGTGGATTATAAAAACAATGTGCAATTTTAGAAAGGCTCAAGTCACTCGAATAGACAGCTTTACACTCACAGGACTTTACAGAAGGGAGCGAATGTTAATGGGAGCTCGGTTAGTGAAGTCCGCCGACACTTTGTATTAAACTGGACTGTTCCTTTAAGTATAAATAGGCAGAGAAAAGAGAGTCCGTGTCCCTTTAAATATCTGCCCCATTCCCCCGGGCAGTGTGAGGAGCAAAGGCGCGCAACCTCTTGAGATACTGACACAGCAAATACCGCCGAATTGGTTCCCGCAAGTTCCTAAAGTCCTAAGAAATACGTTACATCAGGCTAAGTAGAACAACTGAAAAGACTGCTCACAGAGTCGTTGCTATGTGTGTGTGTGTGTACACAAAACACATCATTCTTAATCTTTGCGAGGGATAAGCTACTTTCTGCACCAGTTATTGTCCAGCATTTTATTTCATATTTTTTACAATGTAATAGCAGAGTGTTTAATTCATTTACCATTTATTGATGACCCATTGTCTTGTGTGCTATTGTTTAGAAAGTGATGACAGAATGACCATTCCGTTACCAAGGTAAGCATGTCTGTCCGCAGTAGTCAGTGGGAAGGGAATTAAATCTTTGCCTTGGGATTTGGACGCTGTGGGAACATCGGCGCAAAATCACACGTTTTAATGTGAAATGTGTGTGGTTTCTCACATGTCGACCGGCTGTGAGAAATGGAACTTTGAGTAAAAAATGGCGGGGCTCGTCCGCGAATCTCTCACATATCAAATCACATATCTCATTCCGAAGTGAGAATAAAACCCCTAGACCAACGAGCCGCCGACAGTGAAAAACGCTGCTCTCAGATTCTGACGGTAATGAGAAAAGATATTAGCCCCATCGTGCTTCTGCTATCCCTCAGAAAACTATCTAATTAATCCCCCTCTCCATAATCCTACAAATGTTATCCTTTTGAAGAATATATTCTTAATTTGAGACATGACATGAGCAAAGTACAGCATCCTTGCAAGTAAAAGGCGAATTTGAATGACAAACCGATCAGCAAGGTCAACGCTGTAAGACAACGACGAAGCGAATGGGATTCGAACCTATGCATGCAGAGCACACTAGATTAGCAGTCCATCGCCTTAATCTCTCTAATTAGTCCCCCTCGCCATTATCCTGCAAATGCTCTCCTTTTGACGAATATATTATTAATTTGAGACATGACATGAGAAAAGAACAGCATCCCTGTAATAAAAGTGGAATTTGGCGATGACGTTAAATATGAATGTAAAAACGTGGTCAAGCTGTACACCAACGACGACGAGGATGGGCTTCGAACCCAAGCATGCTGAGCACAATGGATTAGCAATCCATCGCCTTAACCTCTCGGCCACCTCGCCTCTGCTTCAACAATCGTCAGCCATTCAATCTCCTGCTTTTTGTATCCAAACAGAAATAATGTGCAAGAAAGGCCACTTCACAGCTTGCTCTGCCCGTGCATGCAGATCGACAATTATGAATGCTTGCCATGAGATTCTTGAAACAAACAGCCTTCCTTTGCTTCAGGTGAGTGACTGGAAGAGATGGTTGGTTTTTCGCCAGAATCACAACAAAGAATATAACATTTCACGTAGCGAGCTGCGTTGACCGCGGAAGGACACAAACCTGCAAACTTCTGATAAATTTGCGGTTGTAATCGAAGGCAGACGCCTTATCTATTAGGCCACTCGGCCTCTGCCTGCACCAGCCGTTGTGTTATTGTGTATATTGCGAGCAAATTCGGGGCAACTGCAATATCAAGGAGCGGATTTTGGAAAAGATGAGCATATTTCGAGTGAATGAACAGGTGCACTGCGATCTGGGTGCGCACCGGCGCAGGCAAGCCAAATGTCAATTGGAACACACAGTTTAACAATTCGGTCATTGCAGCTGAAATGATACACCTTCTGAAACAATACAGGATGACCCGGGTTTATGAGAAAATCCATTTCAAAGGGAAAGATTATGAACCTGTACTGACAACCAGCCCATTTAAACAGACACAGAATAATCCGGGACTGCAAGGACATCCCCTTTGCCCAGATGCAGAATAACCCTTGACTGACAGCAGTTCCCTTTTAAAAGAATAAAGTGAGATTTCGATCATCCCTGAAGGCAATTGTGCAGTGGGGCTCAGGACCACGCGAGGCAGAGGCTGTTATTGAAGCCACAGGTGATAAACAGGCAGAAAGGAGGGAGGGACGTTAAACCAGCCCAGTCTGAAATATATAAGTATTTAACATTTTAATAAAATGAATGCATTTAAATTGTATTTAAAAAAAATTTAATTTGAGTGGTTTTAAATAAATAAATAATTGATTCTTAATCTATGTATTTTTTGATTGAACGAAGGCTGTGTGACTAGAAGAATTCAATTGGAAATGAGGGGTGCAGTCAATAAATATCCAAACACAGTAAGCCCATGGTGGAAGACAAGCCATGAGGGAAGATGTGGGATACAAGAGCGATCTTTTAAAGTCGCGTGTGTCTTTCTGTTGGATCTGACAGCAGTTGCTTGTGCTGTGAAAGAGGTCAAATGTAAGAGAGCCCCGTGCAGGCAGAACAGAAAAAGCATATTTATTTTGGAAGTTAAAAATTTAGGATTATATATAAATATACACATATATATATACATGTATAAACAAAGTCAGTCAGTCAGTCATGTCTTGTCTTGGTTTGATTTGATTTGAATTTGAAAATAAGGATGGAGGATGTCATCATATCACACAGCCCACACGCAAGCCCTACCTAAAATCGCTATATTTCTAACTTGTGTATTTTCCCTTCTTTCAGATGTGGAATAGCAAAATCCCACAGCAGATTCTTCTACCGTCAGAGAGTCCACGAATAAGTGTTCAATCAAATCAGTACGGTTTCAAGTTGCATGCAATGCATTTTTCTCACATGACAGTAAAATCGCACAGCACGTTTGCACACACACTGGCTTACGCAAAGACACAAACAAACCAAAATTCCTGCACCCTCCAAAGGCAGTTTTTGAAATTTAGAATGTGAACTCCGGGTCAGACAGCACATCACTTTTAAACAGACACAGAATGAAGCGGGTTTGATAGCACACCATTTTAAAGAGACAGAGAATGACCTCGGACAGACAGCACATCCCCTTATAAGGGACACGGAAATAGAATGAATAAAAACAGATAAATATGTAAAACTCGGCAGGTCGCGCAGATTTTGATGAGGAAGATTCCGGTTTCACGTTCTGGCGGATGATCATTCCGATATTTTAGGAAAAAGTTAAAGATTACAGATTTTTTCAACAAAAAGAGCGCCTGAAAAAAATATGCAGCGAGAAAGGTCAAATGGCAACGTCTGTGATACAGTGGAACGCAGGAGTGATTAAATAATAAATGGCACAATGGAGAAAGGCAAACTGGGTGGTAATCGGACAATAACGTAACAAAGGATGGTCCAGAGGAGGTGTTAGTGGGAATAGCAGAACCATTAACAGACAATGAGAGCGGTACTTATCATCCGATACGTTGAACCTAATGTTGAGGTCAGAAGGCGAGTACATGCCTATAATATAGGGTGTCACCGCCTTTTAATCAGACCAGGCAGCTTTGCCAGCCCGGATTGAATTCTTGTCCGCTTTGAATTCGGCAGCCAAGGTTCGAATTCAAAAGGCAGCTTCTCTCATCTTTTCAGCTCTAGAGAAACAGGACGCACTCATATTCAGGGCAGAGGTGGAGATTGACACTGAATGTATGCTTATCTCAATTGAGGTGAGCTCATGCGTACAGACAGCAAGATATACTGATCAAGTATTGGACGGAACCAAACAAGGGTTTAGGTGATGCACCGAGTCACAGAGCCGAGTACCTCTGAGATATTTTAACTTTACTCAGTTTGGCGGGTTTCACTTTGCTCTGGGATTTGGATGCGAAAGGAACATCGGCGCAAAATCACACGTTTTAACGTGAAATATGTCTGTTGTCTCACATGTCGAGTGGCTGTGAAAAGCGGAACTTTGAGTAAAACATGGCGGGGCTCTTGAGGGATTTGGCCCGAGAGCTCTCGCATTTCAAATGTGATCATTTCTGAGCGAGAATCATATCCCTAGACCAACGAGCCGCCGACAGTGAAAAGCGCAGCTCTCAGATTCTGACGGTCGTGAGAAAAGATATTAGGCCCATCGTGCTTGTTCTGTCCCTCAGGGAACTATCTAATTAGTCCCCCTCGCCATTGTCCTGCAACTGTTCTCCTTCTGACGAATATATTATTATTTTGAGACATGACATGAGAAAAGTACAGCATCCCTGGAAGTAAAAGGGGAATTTGGCGATGATGTTAAATATGAATGTCAAAACGTGGTCAAGCTGTACGCCAACAACGACGAGGATGGGTTTCGAACCCAAGCATGCTGAGCACAATGGATTAGCAATCCTTCGCCTTAACCTCTCGACCACCTCGTCTCTGTTTTAACAATCGTCAGCCATTCAATTTCCTGCTTTTTGTATCCAAACAGAAATAATGTGCAAGAAGGACCAATTCACAGCTTGCTCTACCCGTGCATGCAGAACGACAATGGTGAATGATTGCCATGAGATTCTTGAAGCAAACAGCCTTCCTTTACTTCAGGTGAGTGACTGGAAGAGATGTTGGTTTCTCGGCAGAATCAAAATAAACAATATAAAATTGCACGTATCGAGCTAAATTGACCGCGGAAAGACTCGAACCCGCAACCTTCTGATAACTTTGTTGTTATAATCGAAGTCAGGCACCTTATCCATTAGGCCACGCGGACGCTGCCAGCACCATCCATTGTGTTGTTGTGTATATTGCGAGCAAATTGGGGGCAACTGCAATATCAACGAGTGGATTTTGGAAAAGATGAGCATATTTCGAGTGAATGAACAGATGCACTGCGATCTGGGTGCGCACCGGCGCAAGCAAGCCCAATGTAAATTGGAACACAACAGTTTAACAATTCGGACATTGCAGCTGAAATCATACTCCTTCACAAACTATACAGGATGACCCGGGTTTATGAGAAAATCCGTTTTAAAGGGAAAGATTATGAACCGGAACTGACAACCAGCCCATTTAAACAGACACAGAATGATCCGGGACTGCAAGGATATCCCTTTTAACCAGATGTAGAATAAACCTTGACTGACAGCAGTTCACTTTTAAAAGAATAAAGTGAGATTTCGATCATCCATGAAGGCAATTGTGCAGTGGGGCTCAGGACCACGCGAGGCAGAGACTGTTATTGAAGCCACACGTAATAGAAAGGCAGGAAGGAGGGAGGGACGTAAAACCAGCCCAGTCTGAAATATATAAATATTTAACATTTTAAGAAAATAAATGCATTTATATTGTATTTAAAAAAAATTTAATTTGAATTGTTTTAAATAAATAAATAATTGATTCATAATCTAAGTATTTTTTGATTTAACGAAGGCTGTGTGACTAGAAGAATTCCATTGGAAATGAGGGGTGCAGTCAAAAAATACCCAAATACAGTAAGCCCATGGTGGAAGACAAGTCATGAGGGAAGATGTGGGCTACAAGGGCGATCTTTTAAAGTCGCGTGTGTCTTTCTGCTGGATCTGACAGCAGCTGCTTGTGCTGTGAAAGAGGTCAAATGTAATAGAGCCCAACGCAGGCAGAACAGAAACAGCATATTTATTTTGGAAGTTAAAAATTTGGGATTATATATAAATATACACATATATGTATACATGTATAAACAAAGTCAGTCAGTCAGTCATGTCTTGTCTTTGTTTGATTTGATTTGAATTTGAAAATTAGGATGGAGGATGTCATCATATCACACAGCCCACAGGCAAGCCTTGTCTAAAGTCGCTATATTTCTAACTTGTGCATTTTCCCTTCTTTCAGATGTGGAATAGCAAAATCCCACAGCAGATTCTTCTACCCTCAGAGAGTCCACGAAGGAGTGTTCAGTCAAATCAGTACTGTTTCAAGTTGCATGTAATGCACTTTTCTCACATGACAGTAAGGTCGCACAGCACGTTTGCACACACTCTAGCTTACACAAACACACAAACAAACTAAAATTCCTCAACCTCCAAAGGCAGGTTTTGAAATTTGAAATTGGAAATCCGGGACAGACAGCACATCCCTTTTAAACAGACACAGAATGATGAGGTTCTGAAAGCACATCATTTTAAAGAGACAGAGAATGATCTCGGACGGACAGCACATCCCCTTAAAAGGGACACGGAAATAGAATGAATAAAAACAGATAAGTATGAAAAACTCGGCAGGTCGTGCAGAATTTGTGGAGGAAGAATCCGGTTTCACGTTCTGTCGGATAATCATTCCGAGATTTTAGGAAAAAGTTAAAGATTACAGATTTTTTCAACAAAAATAGCGCCTGGAAAAAATACGCAGCGAGAAAGGTCAAATGGGAACGTCTGTGATACAGTGGAACGCAGGAGTGATGAAATAATAAATGGCACAATGGAGAAAGACAAAGTGGGTGGTAATCGGGCAATAACGTAACAAAGGATGGTCCAGAGGAGGTGTTAGTGGGAATAGCAGAACCATTACCAGACAATGGAAGCAGTGCTTATCATCCGATACGTTGAACAAAATGTTGAGGCCAGCAGACGAGAACATGCCTACAATATAGGGTGTCACCGCCTTTTAATCAGACCAGGCAGCTTTGCCAGCCCGGATTGATTTCCTGTCCGCTTTGAATTCGGCAGCCAAGGGACGAATTCAAAAGGCAGCTTCTCTCATCTTTTCAGCTCTGGAGAAACAGGACGCACTCATATTCAGGGCGGAGGTGCAGATTGATGCTAATGTATGCTTATCTCAATTGAGCTGAACTTATGCGTACAGGCAGGAAGATATACTGATCAAATATTGGCCGGAACCAAACAAGGGTTTAGGGGATCCAACGAGTCACAGAGCCGAGTACCTCTGAGATATTTTAACTTTACTCACTTTTGGTGGGTTTCACTTTGCTCTTGGATTTGGATGCTTATGGATCATCGGCGTAAAATCACACGTTTTAACGTGAAATATGTCTGTTTTCTCACATGTCGAGCGGCTGTTAGAAGCGGAAATTTGAGTAAAACATGGCGGGGCTCGTCCGGGATTTGGCCCGTGACCTCTCACATTTCAAATGTGATCATTCCGAAACGAGAATCATAGCCGTGGACCAGCGAGCCGCCGACAGTGAAAAGCGCAGCTCTCAGATTTTGACAGTGGTGAGAAAAGATATTATGGCCCATCGTGCTTGTGTTGTCTCTCAGACACCTATCTAATTAGTGCCGCTCGCCATTGTCCTGCAACTGTTCTCCTTTTGACGAATATATTATTAATTTGAGACATGACATGAGGAAAGTACAGCATCCTTGTAAGTAAAAGGGGAATTTGGCGATGAGGTGAAATATGAATGTCAAAACGTGGTCACACTGTGAGCCAACGACAACGCGAATGGGATTCGAACCCATGCGTGCAGCGCACAATAGATTAGTAATCCATCGCCTTAACTTCCCGGCCACCTCGGCTTTGCTTGAACAATCATCAGCCATTCAATCTCCTGCTTTATGTATCCAAACAGAAATAACGTGCAAGAAAGTCCACTTCACAGCTTGCTCTGCCCGTGCATGCAGATCGACAATGATGAATGCTTGCCATGAGATTCTTGAAGCAAACAGCCTTCCTTTACTTCAAGTGAGTGACTGGAAGAGATAGTTGGTTTCTCGGCAGAATCACAACAAAGAATATAAAATTTCACTTATCGAGCTAAGTTGAACCGAGGAAAGACTCGAACCCGCAATCTTCTGATAACTTTGCTGTCATAATCAAAATCAGTCGCCTTATCCATTAGGCCACGCAGACGCTGACAGCCATCCATTGTGCTGTTGTTTATATTGCGAGAAAATTGGGGGCAACTGCAATATCAAGGAGTGGATTTTGTAAAAGATGAGCATATTTCGAGTGAATGAACAGATGCACTGCGATCTGGGTGCGCACCGGCGCAGGCAAGCCCAATGTAAATTGGAACACAACAGTTTAACAATTCGGTCATTGCAGCTGAAATCATACTCCTTCTCAAACTATACAGGATGACCCGGGTTTATGAGAAAATCAGTTTTAAAGGGAAAGATTGTGTATCGGAACTGACAACCAGCCCATTTAAACAGACACAGAATGATCCGGGACTGCAAGGACATCCCTTTTAACCAGATGTAGAATAAAACTTGACTGACAGCAGTTCCCTTTTAAAAGAATAAAGTAGGATTTCGATCATCCATGAAGGCAATTGTGCAGTGGGGCTCAGGACCACGTGAGGCAGAGACTGTTATTGAAGCCACAGGTGATAGACAGGCAGGAAGGAGGGAGGGACGTAAAACCAGCCCAGTCTGAAATATATAAATATTTAACATTTTAAGAAAATAAATGCATTTAAATTGTATTTAAAAAAAATCGAATTTGAGTTGTTTTAAATAATTAAATAATTGATTCATAATCTATGTATTTTTTGATTGAACGAAGGCTGTGTGACTAGAAGAATTCCATTGGAAATGAGCGGTGCAGTCAATAAATACCCAAACACAGTAAGCCCATGGTGGAAGACAAGCCACGAGGGAAGATGTGGGCTACAAGGGCGATCTTTTAAAGTCGCGTGTGTCTTTCTGCTGGATCTGACAGCAGCTGCTTGTGCTGTGAAAGAGGTCAAATGTAATAGAGCCCAGCGCAGGCAGAACAGAAACAGCATATTTATTTTGGAAGTTAAAAACTTGGGATTATATATAAATATACACATATATATAAACATGCATAAACAAAGTCAGTCAGTCAGTCATGTCTTGCCTTGGTTTAATTTGATTTGAATTTGAAAATTAGGATGGAGGATGTCATCATGTCACATAGCCCACACGCAAGCCCTGCCTAAAATCGCTATATTTCTAACTTGTATATTTTCCCTTCTTTCAGATGTGGAATAGCAAAATCCCACAGCAGATTCTTCTACCGTCAGAGAGTCCACGAAGAAGTGTTCAATCAAATCAGTACGGTTTCAAGTTGCATGCAATGCGTTTTTCTCACATGACAGTAAGGTCGCACAGCACGTTTCCATACACTGTAACTTACACAAACACACGAACAAACTAAAATTCCTTAACCTCCAAAGGCAGGTTTTGAAATTTGAAATTGGTAATCCGGGAGAGACAGCACATCCCTTTTAAACAGACACAGAATGATGAGGTTCTGATAGCACACCATTTTAAAGAGACAGAGAATGATCTCGGACAGACAGCACATCTCCTTAAAAGGGACACGGAAATAGAATGAAGAAAAACAGATAAATATGTAAAACTCGGCAGGTCGTGAAGAATTTGTGGAGGAAGACTCCGTTTTCACGTTCTGTCGGATAATCATTCGGATATTTTTATCAAAAGTTGAAGATTACAGATTTTTCAACAAAAATAGCGCCTGGAAATAATACGCAGCGAGAAAGGTCAAATGGGAACGTCTGTGATACAGTGGAACGCAGCAGTGATTAAATAATAAATGGCACAATGGAGAAAGGCAAAGTGGGTGGTAATCGGGCAAGAACGTATCAAAGGATGGTCCAGAGGAGGTGTTAGTGGTAATAGCAGAACCATTACCAGATAATGTGAGCGGTGCTTATCACCCGATACGTTGAACCTAATGTTGTGGCCAGAAGACGACAACATGCCTACAATGTAAGGTGCCACCGCCTTTTAATCAGACCAGGCAGCTTGGCCACCCCGGATTGATTTCCTGTCCGCTTTGAATTCGGCAGCCAAGGGACTAATTCAAAAGTTAGCTTCTCTCATCTTTTCAGCTCTAGAGAAACAAGATGCACTCATATTCAGGGCAGAGGTGGAGATTGACGCTGAATGTATGCTTACCCCAATTGAGTAGAGCTGATGCGTACAGAGAGGAAAATATACTAATCAATTATTGGCCGGAACCAAACAAGGGTTTAGGTTATCCATCGAGTCACAGAGGCGAGTACCTCTGAGATACTTTAACTTTACTCAGTTGTGTGAGTTTCACTTTGCTCTGGGATTTGGACGCTGTGGGAACAATCGGCGCAAAATCACACGTTTTAATGTGAAATATGTCTGTTTTCTCACATGTCAAGCGGCTGTGAGGAGCGGAACTTTGAAAAAAAATGGCGAGGCTCGTTCAGGATTTGGCCCGAGACCTGTCGCATTTCAAATGTGATCATTCCTAAGCGAGAATCATACCCCGAGACCAACGAGCCGCCGACAGTGAAGAGTGCAGCTCTCAGATTCTGACGTTAGTGAGAAAAGATATTCGGCCCATCTTGCTTGTGCTGTCCCAAAGAGACTTATCTAATTAGTCCACCTCTCCGCAGTCCTGCAAATGTTATCCTTTTGACGAATATATTATCAATTTGAGACATGACATGAGCAAAGTGCAGCATCCTTGTCAGTGAAAGGGAAATTCGGCGATGAGCTTAATGTGATTAACAAAGTGACCAGGGGAGTCAAATCTGAACACAAATCCGACGAGGATGGGATTCGAACCCATGCGTGCAGAACAAAATTGATTAGTAGTCCATCGCCTTAGGTTCTCGGCCACCTCGTCTCTTATTCAGCCAAGCGTCAGCCTTTCAATCTCCTGCTTTTTGTAACCCAACAGAAATAATGTGCAAGAAATTCCACTTCACAGCTTGCTCTGGCCGTGCATGCAGATCGGTAAAGATGAACACGTGCCATGAGATTCTTAAAGCAAACAGCCTTCCTTTACTTCAGGTGAGTGACTCGAAGAGATGGTTGGTTTTTCGGCAGAATCGCAACAAATATAAAATTTCACGCAGCAAGTTAAATGACCGCGGAAAGATACGAATCTGCAATGTTTTGATAAGTTCGCGGTTATAATCGAAGTCAGACGCCGTATCCATTAGACCACGCGGCCGCTGCCAGCATCAAGCAATGTGTTGTTGTGTATATTGCGAGAAAAATCAAGGAGTGGATTGAGGAAAAGATGAGCATATTTCGAGTGAATGAACAGATGCACTGCGATCTGGGTGCGCACCCGGCGCAGGCAACCCCAATGAAAATTGGAACACTACAGTTTAACAATTCGGTTATTGAAGCTGAAATCATACTCCTTCTCAAACTATACAGGATGTCCCGGGTTTATGAGAAAATCCGTTTTAAAGGGAAAGATTATGAACCGGAACTGGCAACCAGCCCTTTTTGACAGATACAGAATGATCGGGGACTGCAAGGACATTCCTTTTACTCAGATGCAGAATCATCCTTGACTGAACGCAGTTCCCTTTTAAAAGAATAAAGTTAGATTTCTATCATCCCTAAAGGCAAGTGTGCTGTGGAGCTCCGGACCACGCGGGGCAGACACGGTAATTGAAGCCACAGGTGATCGACAGACAGGAAGGAGGGAGGAACGTAAAACCAGCCCAGACTGAAAGTCAATTTACAAATATATATACATTAAACATTTTAAGAAAATAAATACATTGAATTTTTATTTTAAAAAAATTGAATTTGAGTTGTTTTAAATAAATAATTAATTGATTCATAACCGAGATATTTTTTGATTGAACGAAGGCTGTGTGACTGGAAGAATTCCATTGGAAATGAGGGGCTGCCTCTTATCAACAAAGGCAGACATTGATGTGGAAATTTATCATCGCCTCCAGTGCTCCAGTGCAGCCTTCGGCCCCTTGTGGAAAAGACTGTTTGAAGACCAGGCCCTCAAATCTACCACCAAACTCATGGTCTGCTGGGCTGTAATAATACCCGCCCTCCTGTATGGGTCTGAGGCATGGACGATGTGCAGAAGGCAGCTCAGGTCGCTGGAGATATATCACCAACGATGTCTCCGCAAGATCCTGCAAATTTCCTGGGAGGACAGGTGCATCAACATCAGTGTCCTCGACCAGGGTAACATCCCCAGTATTGAAGCACTGACGACACTCGATCAGCTTCGCTGGGCAGGCTATATAGTACGCATGCCAGATGTGAGATTCCCTAAGCAATGCTTTATGCGGAGCTTCTTCATGGTAAACGAGCCAAAGGAGGACAGCGGAATTGTAATAATGACACGCTCAAAGCCTCGCCGATAAAGTGCGACATCACCACTGACAGCTGTGAGACCCTGGCCGCAGATCGCCCGAGGTGGAGAAAATCCATTCGGGAGGGCATTGAACTCTTTGAGGCTCGATGCAAGGAGCATGAAGAGCCCAGGTGCACGCAGCAGAAGTAGAACTAGCGACCCCTTCCCCTGACGAATGTCTGTTCCAACTGTGCAAGGGTCTGTGGCTCTCGTATCGGAATGCTCAGCCATCAAGGAATTCACTTTGTGAGTGGAAACAAGTCCTCCATAGGACCCATGGACCTGATGGCTTATATCCTGTGGATACAACCAATGCATTCATAGGATATATGCCATCGGGTCCAGGGGACTTGTCCGCCTTTAGTCCCATCATTTTACCTCATAATACTTCATTAGTGATAATGATAGAATTAAGATCCTCTCTCCATATAGCCCTTGGATTATCCACTATTTGGATGTTTTTACTGACATCTACCTTGAGAACTGAAACAAAATATTTGTTCAAAGTCTCTGACATTTCCCTGTTCTCGATTATTAATTCCCCAGTCTCATCCTCCAGGAGACTAACATTTACTTTATTCACTCTTTTCATGTTTACTTACCTGTAGAAACTCTTACTATCTGTTTTTATATTTCGTTCAAGTTAACATTCATAAGCTACCCTCTTTTAATCATATTTTTAGTCGTTCTGTGCTGGATTATAAAAATGTCCCAATCCTCTGGACTCGCACGAGTGGATAATTTGGTGAGCGTGACGCAATAGGAGGCTTAAAAGTTGCTGCAAAATACTTCAGAACAATTGCACCTCAAATGACCTCCAAACAGAGCGGATTACGTGCCAATGCCGACAGCTACTGATTCATTGTGAACAGGGCACGAATTTACTCAGAAGCAATTCGATTACATTCCTAATTCAACGATTTAACCACCCAGCCACGGCAGCTATCACGTCGCCTTTTTTTAAACACACACTGAATGAAGCAGCACTGAGAGCGCAAACCTTTTAAACAGATTAAGACTGATGCTAGACTGACAGTACAACAACTTGATATCGCTGTATTACACAACAGAAAGCGGGAATGGCTGAATCGCTTTCGGCGGGAATTAGCTTGTCTCAGCTAATCAGCTCGTTGGTCAAGGGGTATGATAGTCACTTATATAGGAAAATAATGGAACCCTTACTAATGGAGAAAATAGAAGAACATCTAGAAACCAAAAGTATAAAAATGAATCATCAGCATGGATTTCAACAGGGAAAGTACTGCTGGACCAAACTCATAATTTTTGATGAGGTTATAGAGTGGGTAGACATTGATCATGCAATAAGTGTAATGTATCTAGATTTTCAAAAGACCCTCGCTATGATACCCAATAATAGCCTGCTGAGCAAAGTCAGGGGATAAGCAGCAGAATGAATAGCGAGCGAGCTTCAAGACTGAAATCAGAGATTGGAGGTAAAAGGCAGATATTCATATTGGCAGAAGATGGGTAGTGGTGTTCCAAAAGGATCAATGCCGGAACCCCTATTTTTCACAATTTATATTAACGATTTAGAATTTGGAACTAAAAACAGAATTTCCAAATTTGCCAAAGATGCCAAATTGGAGGAAATTTATACTGAGGAGGACTGCAACACATTAAGGACAACATTAATAAACAAGCAGAATGATCATATAATTTTCAATTAATTTCCACACACATACATGTAAGGTATCACATTTTGGCGGGAAGAATATGGAGGTCACTTATTACTTGGCGCAAAGGACTCTAGATACGGAAGAGGAACAATAGGATCTCTGAGTGCAATTACACAAATCACAAAAATTGTGACAGAGTTTAGCAAGGAAAAATAAAGGTAACGAAGCAGTGAAGGTTATTTCTAGTGGTATAGAATTGCCTTAATAGGAAGGTTATGCTAAACCTGTATTGAACCTCGTTTAGACCAAACTTAGCGTACTGAATGCAGTTCTGGTCATCCTATTATAAAGATGATATAGAGGCACTTGGGAGGGTGCAGAGAAGATTTACACGGATGCTACCAGCAATGGGAAGTTATTCATAAGTGGAAATAATGAACAATCTGAGTCTCTTTTCTCTTGAAGATTGATCTATACTGGTGACCTAATAGATTTATATAAAATTATGAAAGATTTTGATAGATTGTTTACATAGAGAATGTTTTCACATGTGGAGAAGAGCATAACTGGAGGCCACCAATATACGATAGCCATTAAGAAATCCAGAAATCAAATAGAGAATTCAGAAGCAACTTCTTTCTGGAAAGAGTGACGAGAATGTGGAACTCAAAAGCGCAGGAGTGGTTCAAACGCATAGTATAGATACATTAAAGGAGAGGCTATACAAGCATATGAGGTACAAAGGAATAGAAGGCTATGCTGATAGATTTAAATCAAGAAAGACTCCAGAATATTCGAGTGGAACATACACGCTGGCATTGTCAGAATAGCCAGAAAGGCAATATCCGCTATGCTGTCCTTTGTAAGCCTATTTAATTCAGTTATCTGCAGCATTATGCATTGGATTCAATGACAACCTCTCTGGATATATGTAGGAGTGCCTGGGTCACTGTAAGAACTTTCTGTTTCTGTGTAGTAGTTTCTGGATCTCTTTAGGTGCTGTCCGGGTCTGTGTTGCAGCTGCCTTTGTCAGAATATGAGCTGACTGTGTCTGTCTAAGTGTTGTCTGGGTTTGCGTAGGAGCGTCGGGGTTTGTGTTGCTGTTCTATGTGTCAGGTTTGGAGCTGACTGGGTCTGTGCAAGAGTTGTTTCTGTTTGTGCCGGAGAGACTGCGTCTGTGTTGGAGTGTGTCGGTCTGTTATTGATCTCCCTGGGTTAGTGTGGTTTGTATTGAGCTTTTTGATTCATTCCCATTTGAGCTTTAAATGAGGTGTCTGCATCTCCGAAGCGAGCTGTCTGGCTCGGTGAACGAGCAGTCTGGCCCTTTCTCGGAACAGTCTGCGCACGTGTAAGAACTGCTTATATCTGTGTAGGAGCTCTTGGACCTGTGTTGGTGATGCCTTGACCAGGGTAGAGCTGTCTATGTCTATGTAGGAGGGAATTAATCTGTCTCGGAGCTCCCTATGTCTCTGAAACTAGCTGTATGGGTCTGTATAGGATGTTTGGGCCTGTGCTGTTGATCCCTGCTTCAGTGTAGCACCTGCCTGGTTCTGTACAGGAGCTGCCTGCTTTCGCGAAGGAAATGTCAGTGTCGCTGTCGAAGCTCTCTGGAAATGTGTTGGTGTTGTCTGCGGCTGATGAGGACATGCTTGCTCCTGTGCAGGTGATGCTGGGTCTGTGAAAGGAACTGTCTGAGTCTGTCCACAAGCATTTTGATGCGGTGTGTGCGCTTTGCCTGTCTGCACTGGAGTGCTTGGATCTGTGCAGTAATGTCTGGCTCAGTGTAGAATCAGTACTCCTCTGTACGGGAGCTGCCTGTGTCTGTTGAGCCGCTGTCTGGGTCGGTGCAGGAAAAGTCTGGATCTGTGAAGGTAGATTGTGGGACTGTGTCGGAAGATTGTGAATCTGTGAAGGTAGAGTCTGGGACTGTGAAAGAGTCGTCTGAATATGTGTTGCAGCTGTCTGGCTCTGTGAAAGAATAGTCTGGGGCTGTGAAAGTACATAGAAATCTAGAAATCCACAGCGCTGAAGGAGGCCAATTCGACCGATAGTATACGTGCCAGCCGACGAAGAGCAACAAGGCCCTTTGATCAACAACCCTGAAGACTATATATGAACCTGTGAAGTATGACAATGGCGAAAAGATAAAG
This sequence comes from Pristiophorus japonicus, assembly GCF_044704955.1. NCBI lineage: Eukaryota > Metazoa > Chordata > Chondrichthyes > Pristiophoridae > Pristiophorus > Pristiophorus japonicus. The sequence goes on from NC_092009.1 coordinate 2,741,321, forward strand.
AACGCCCAGCCCAATAAGTCCGCCCCACACAACTTCTACACCCCTTGCACCGAAAAATTATACACACCCACCCCAACCCGAGCCATGCGAATGCATGGGAGAAGCAAAAAACAGAAAAAACCCCAGGCTAATTGTGGGAAAAGACATCTGTTAAAATTACTCTCCATCTACGCGATCAAAATTAGTCCAAGAGATCAACTTGGTCTTATTGGAATCCCTACAGTACTTACCAGCGTATATGCGCCAGCCAACAAGAGGCTATCCAGCCTAATCCCACTTACCAGCTTTCGGTCCATAACTCTGCTGGTTACAGCAAGGACATTGTCCTTGACTGTATAAAACATTGGTTAGGACGCAGCTGGAGTACTGGTCACCACATTTCAAAACAAAAATATGCGATTGCACTGGAAAGGGTTCTGAGGAGATTTAAAAAAAAAAGTTGCCTGGACTGGAGAATTTTGGTGATGTGGAAAGATTGGAAATGCTGAGTCTGTTTTCTTTGGACCAGAGGAGGCTGAGGGGAGACAATATTGTGGTGCATAACTTTATGAGGGCTCTAGATAGAGTTGGTAGGAAGGTCCTGTTTCCCTTTGCAGAGTGGTCAACAACCAGGGGGAATCGATTTAAACTAATTTCTGGTTGGACCAATTTCCCGATCTCGAACGCCTCCTATCAACAAGAGCAGGCATTGATGATGAGATCCAACACCGCCTGCAGTACGCCAGTGCTGCCTTCGGCCGCCTGAGGAAAAGAGTGTTTGAAGATCAGTCCCTCAAAACGTTCACCAAGCTCATGGTTGACAAGGCTGTAGTAATAGCCGCCCTCCTGTATGGCTGAGGGACGTGGACTATGTACAGTAAACACCTCAATTCGCTGGAGAAATGCCACCAGCGATATCTCCTCAAGATTCTGCAAATCCCTGGCAGGATAGTCGCGCAACCATTCGCGTCCTGGTCCAGGACATCATCCCTAGCATTGCACCACTTACCACACTTGATCAGCTCCGTTGGGCAGGCCATATGCCACACACGAGACTGCCAGAGCAAGCGCTCTTCTCGGAACTCATCCACGGCAAATGAGCAAAAGGCGGACAGAGAAAACATTACAAAGACACCCTCAAAGCCTCCCTGATAAAGTCTGACATCCCCACTGTGACCTGGGAGTCCTTGGCCATAGATCGCCCTAAGTGGATGAAGTGCCTGCGTGAGTGTGCTGAGCTCCTCGAGTATCGTCGCCGAGAGCATGCAGAAATCAGGTGCAGGCAGCGGAAGGAGCTGCGGCAAACCAGACTCCCTGCCCATCCTTTCCCTCAACGACGGTCTGCCTGACCTGTGACAGAAACTGTGGTTCCCGCATTGAACTGTACAGCCATCGAAGAACAAATGCTAAGAGTGAGAGCAATTCTTCCTCGATTCCGAGGGACTGCCTATGATGATGAATTAGGGGGAGGTTTAGATGAGCTGTGAGGATAAATGTCTTTACCCAGGGCGTCGTGGCAGTCGGGAACTCAATGCCTCAATGGGTGGTAGCGGCAGAAACCCTCACACATTTTAAAAATACTTGAATGCCACTTAAATTGCTGTAATCCATTTGACGGACTTAGAGCTGGGAAATGGGAATTAGGCTGGAAAGCTCTTGATCGGCCTCCTCGGGCACTATTGGCTGAAATGGACTCCTTCCATGCTGTACATGTTTGCATTTCCTGCACTACAAAGTGATCACATTTTAAAAGTAATGAATTTGCTCTGAACTGCTTTGGGAAGTGCTGAGGTGAAAGTCGCTATAGGAATGCTATCATTTTAATGTGAAAGTGCCATTAGAAAGTACTTGGCATGAAGACAGGTTGCTTCACTCGGTTAGCGTTTGGTGTTAATAATGCCAAATTGGCGAGTTCGAGCCCATTACGGGCCATTTATTTTATTTTTGGTGGTGCGGTTGGGCTGCAAGTATTTTAGAGCAGCTTAAACATTCAGGGACGAAACTCACACTAAACCTGTAATACATTGAAGCAATGCTGCAATACATTAGCTCTGCCGAGAGCTGGTGGCCCTGCCGAGTGCTTCCAGCATTAAATGAACAATTCCATATCATGCGGGGATTTGTGACTTCTCGTATTTCAATCAGTGAATTGCTCACTGCCGCTGATTGGTTTGTAGTGCAAAGTATGGAACTGATCTAAATACAATTTCACTGCGTAATCACTCATTATAAGAACATAAGAAATAGGACAGGAGTCGGCCATCTAGCACCTGGAGCCTGATCCGCCACTCAACAAGATCATGGCTGACCTGGCCGTGGACCCAGTTCCACTGACCCGCCCGCTCCCCGTAACCCTTAATTCCCTTATTGGTTAAAAATGTATCTATCTGTGATTTGAATACATTCAATGAGCTAGCCTCAACTGCTTCCTTGGGCAGAGAATTCCACACATTCACTACTCTCTGGGAGAAAAAAATTCTTCTCAACTCGTTTTAAAATTGGCTCCCCCGTATTTTGAGACTGTGCCCCCGAGTTCTGGTCTCCCCGACCAGTGGAAACAACCTTTCTGCCTCTATCTTGTCTATCCCTTTCATTATTTTAAATATTGCTTTCAGATCACCCCTCATCCTTCTGTACTCCAACGAGTAAAGACCCAGTCTATGCAATCTATCATAATAAGGTAACCCCCTCATCTCCGGAATCAGCCTAATGAATCGTCTCTGTACCCGCTTCAAAGCTAGTATATCCTTCTTAAAGAAAGGTGATCAAAACTGCACGCAGTACTCCAGGTGCATCCTTACCAATACCTTGTACAGTTGCAGCAGGACCTCCCTGCTTTTGTACTCAATCCCTCTCGCAATGAATGCCAACATTCCATTCGCCTTGCTGATTACTTGCTGCACCTGCAAACTAACAATTTGGTCGGGTGGCACGATTTAATGTTTTATGTTTTGTAGGTAGACTCTAAAAGAGTTTCATGCACAAGGACCCCCAGGTCACTCTGCACCTCAGCATGTTGTAATTTCTCCCCATTCAAATAACATTCCTTTTTACTGTTTTTTTTCCCCAAGGTGGATGACCTCACATTCTCCGACATTGTGTTCCATCTGCCAAACCTTAGCCCATTCACTTAACCTATCTACATCTCTTTGCAGCATCTCTGTGTCCTCTAAACAATCCGCTTTCCCACTAATCTTTGTGTCATCTGCAAATTTTGTTACACGACACTCTGTCCCCTCTTCCAGGTCATCTATGTATATTGTAAACAGTTGCGGTCCCAGCACCGATCCCTGTGGCACACCATCAACCACCGATTTCCAACCCGAAAAAGGACCCAATTATCCCGAATCTCTGCTTTCTGTCAGCTCGCCAATTCTCTATCCATGCTAATACATTTCCTATGACTCCGCGTACCTTTATGTTCTGCAGTAACCTTTTGTGTGGCACGTTATCGAAAGCCTTTTGGAAATCTAAATACACCACATCCATCGGTACACCTCGATCCACCATGCTCGTTATATCCTCAAAGAATTCCAGTAAATTATTTAAACATGCTTTCCCCTTCCTAAATCCATGCTGCGTCTGCTTGATTGTATTATTTCTATCTAGATGTCCCGCTATTTCTTCCTTAATGATAGCTTCAAGCATTTTTCCCACTACAGATGTTAAACTAACCGGCTTATAGTTACCTGCCTTTTGTCTGCCCACTTTTTTAAACAGAGGCGTTACATTTGCTGCGTTTTAATTCGCTGGTACCTCCCCAGAGTCCACAGAATTTTGGTCGATTATAACGAATGCATCTGCTCGAACGTCTACCATCTCTTTTAATACCCTGGGATACATTTCATCAGGACCAGGGGACTTGTCTACCTTGAGTCCTATTAGCTGTCCAGCACTACCCCGCGAGTGATAGTGATTATCGCAAAGTCCTTCCGTCCCACATTCCCGTGACCAGCAATTTTTGGCATGGATTTTGTGTGTTCCACTGTGAAGACCGAAGCAAAATAATTGTTTGAGGTCTCAGCCATTTCCACATTTCCCATTATTAAATCCCCATTCTCATCTTCTAAGGGACCAACATTTACTTTAGTCACTCTTTTCCGTTTTATATATCGGTAAAAACTTTTACGAACTATTAATATATTTTGTGCAAGTTTACCTTCGTAATCTATCTTTCCTTTCTTTATTGCTTTCTTCATCATTCTTTGCTGTCGTTTAAAATGGTCCCAACCTGCTAGTTTCCCACTAACCTTGGCCACCTTATATGCATTGGTTTTTATTTTTATACTCTCCTTTATTTCCTTGGTTATCTATGGCTGGTTATCCCTTCTCTTACCGCCCTTATTTTTCACTGGAATATATTTTTGTTGAGCACTATGAAAGAGCTCCATAAAAGTCCTCCACTGTTCTTCCATTGTGGCACCGTTTAGTCTGTGTTTCCAGTCTACTTTAGACAACTCTGCCCTCATCCCACTATAGTCACCTTTGGTTAATCATACTACGCTCGTTTGAGACACTACTTCCTCACCCTCAAACTGTATTACAAATTCAAACATACTGTGATCACTCATTCTGAGAGGATCTTTTACTGGGAAATCGTTTATTATTCCTGTCTCATTGCACAGGACTAGATCTAAGATAGCATGCTCCCTTGCATGTTCTGTAACATACTGTTCTAAGAAACAATCCCGTATGCATTCTATGAATTCCTCCTCAAGGCTTCCCAGTGCGATTTGATTTGACCAATCGATATGTAGGTTTAAAATCCACCATGATTACTGCCGTTGCTTTTTCACATGCCTCCATTATTCCGTTGGTTATTGCCCGCCCCACCATGAAGCTATTATTTGGGTGCCTATAAACTACGCCCACCAGTGACTTTTTCCCTTTACTATCTCTAATCTCCACCCACAATGATTCAACATTTTGTTCATTAGAGCCAATATCGTCTCTCACAACTGCCCAGATATCGTCCTTCATTAACAGAGCTACCCCACCTCCTTTCCCTTCTTGTCTATCTTTCCGAATTGTCAGATACCCCTGGATGTTTAATTCCCTGTCCTGGCCAACCTGCAACGTTTCTGCAATGGCCACCAAATCATACCCATTTATGATGATTTGTGCCGTCAACTCATTTACTTTATTTCGAATGCTGCGTGCGGTTAGGTAGAGTGTTTTAAAACTAGTTTTTAATCCATGATTTTTAGTTTTGACACCTCCTGCAGCCCCTTTATATTCATACATATTTTCCCTTCCTATCACCTTGTCGTTTACACTTACCCCAGTGCTAGTCTGCTTTACTGCCTCCAGCTTTTTGCATTTTTTCTTGGGGTCCTGTGATCTGAGCTCTCACCCACTCTAACTAGCTCTGTGTCCTCTCCTGGGTTCCGAATACTCCTTGCATTGCGGCACCGAGATTTCATGCTTGCCTTTTTATTACATTCTGACCCTTTAGAATTTTGCTGTACATTAGTCTGCTGCAAAAGCAGGGGCCACGTCGCTTAATGGATAAGGCATCTGCTTTGATGCAAACACTGATGTTATCAGAAAATTGCAACGTCAAATGCTGCCGTGGTTATTTTGGCAAAACTTCTTCATCTTTATAAAACCAAACCACGTTCGCACTCATTAAGGTGAGTTCCATCCAAACAATGCAATGATCTTTATTAAAAGGCATTTTTTCATGCTGTGTATATTGCTCACTGATTTTTGGAGATAGTGTCCAACAAACCAACAATTAATACCGAAAAGATATTCATGTTTCCAGTTTGAACAACAGCTTCGCGTCAATTAGTGCAACAAAGGGCAGTGGAGGGAATTGTGATCAGATTCCAATGAGATCCATCGTGAGTCGATAAAAAAAAATCACTTGCAGAATCGCTGCGAGCAGGGAAACCCCTATTGGATTTCGAGTCCAACGCCTTAACCACTCGGCCATCGCAGCTTTACAGTCGAGCTGCTTTAATAGTCGAATCGTTGGTACAATTTATCAGAGAGACCGCCTGCATGCTTGCCCGATTGGATCTCCCAGTCGATGTGAAAATTAAATCGTAGAATCGCAGAATCTTACAGCAAAGAAGGAAAAATTTTGGTCAGAACTGAAAGAATTTACATTTCGCAAAAACTGAACAGTCTTGAGAGCTTCTTTCTCGAAAAACAAGTGAGATATATTTTTAAAATTATGAAGGTATATGATCGAGTTGATGTGGAGAAAATGTTTGCTATTGTGCAGGAGTTCAGAACGGGAGGTCAACGATAAAATCAGGAGACAATTCAAGAGCAACTTATTTACCAAAAAGTGGTTAGAATGTGGAAGATGCTACACGAGCAGTAGTTGAGGCGAATAGCACAGATTCATTTTAAAGGGAATTGCGTAAGCAGATGACTGAGAACGCAACAGAACAATATGCTGATAGGATCAAGTGAAATAGGGTAGTGTGCAGCATTAACTCTAGCAACACCAGTTAGGTACAATTGTCTCTTTCTGTGATGCAATCTCTACATAACGTTATGTAACACTCATGTTAAACAACAACAACTTATATATAATTAGCACCTTGAAATTAGCGAAACGTCCAAGGCGCTTCGCAAGAGTATTATGCGATACAAATTTGGCACCGAGCCACTAAATACAAATTAGCGCAGGTGACTAAAAGATTGGTCAACCAGTTATGCTTGATAATGAGGAAGAAAGCTGTACATTGCAGGTAGATTTCAAAGAACTGGTCAGGGGTTTAATGGAATTCAGCCCGGAGAAGTGTTAGATAATGCATTTGGGGAGTGCTTATAGGGAAAGCGAATAAACATTAAATGTTCGGCCACTGATAAGTGTAGAGGTGCAAATGACATTGAAGTGCATGTCCACAGAATCCTTGACGATAGCAGGGCAGGTAGATAAGATGCTTGTGAAGGATAGACAGAAAGCTAAAGGAGGCGGGGTGGCGTTGCTGGTTAAAGAGGAAATTAATGCATGATAAGGAGGGACATTAGCTTGGATGATTTGGAAGCGGTATGGGGGGAGTTTCATAATACCAAATGGCAGAAAACGCTAGTGGGAATTGGGTACAGACCTCCAAACAGTGGTAGTGACGTTGGGGACAGCATCAAACTTGAAATAAGGGGTGTGTGCAATAACGGTACAGCAGTTACCATGGGCGACTTTAATCTATATATTGATTGGGCTGACCAAACAGGTAGCAATGCGGTGGAGGACGATTCCCTGGAGCATATTAGGGATGGTTTTCCAGACCAATATGTCGAGGAACGACCAAGAGAGCTGGCCATCGTAGACTAGGTGATGTGTAATGAGAAGGGACTAATTGGCAATCTTGTTGTGCGAGGCACCTTGGGGAAGAGTGACCATAACATGATAGAATTCTTTATAAGAAGGAGAGTGACAAAGTTAATTCAGAAATTAGGGACCTGAACTTTAGGAAAGGTAATTTCGATGTTATGAGGCGTGAATTGGCTAGAATAGACTCGCAAATGATGCTTAAAATGTTGACGGTGGATAGGCAATGGCAAACATTTAAAGACCACATGATAAACTTCACCAATTGTACATCCTTGTCTGGAGTAAAAATACAACGGGGAAGATGGCTCAACCGTGGCTACCAAGGGAAATTAAGGATAGTGTTAAATCCCAGGAAGATTTATATAAATTGGCCAGAAAAATCAGCAAACCTGAGGACTGGGAGAAATTTAGTATTCAGCCAAGGAGGACTAAGGGTTTCGTTAAGAGGGGGAAAAAAGAGTACGAGACGAAGTGCGCCAGGAGCATAAAAATGACTGCCAAAGCTTCTATATATATCTGAAGAGAAAAAGATTAGTGAAGTCAAACGTAGGTCTCTTGCATTCGGATTCAGGTGAATTTATAATGGGGAACAAAGAAAAGGCAGAATAATTGAACAAATACTTTGGTTCTGTCTTCACGACGGAAGAGACAAATAACCTTATGGATGTACTAGGGGAGCGAGGGTCGAGTGCAAAGGAGGAACTGAAGGATATGCTGATTAGATGGGAAATTCTGTTGGGGATAATTGATGTGATTGAAGGCCGATAAATCCCCGGGGCCTGATAGTCTGCATCCGAGAGTATATAAGGAAGTGTCCCGAGAAATAGTGAATGCATTCGTGATCATTTTCCAACAGTCTATCGAATCTGGGTCAGTTCCCATGGACTGGAGGGTTGGTAATGTAACACCACTTTTTAAAAAAGGAGGGAGAGAGAAAATGGGTAATTATAGATCGGTCAGCCTGACATCAGTCGTGGGGAAAATGTTGGAATCAATTATTAAAGATGAAATCGCAGCGCATTTGGAAAGCAGTGACAGTGTCGGTACAAGTCAGCATGGATTTATGAAGGGAAAATCAAGCTCCAGAATTTTCTGAATATGTAACTTGCAGAGTGGACAAGGGAGAACCAATGGATGTGGTGGGGGTATTTGGACTTTCAAAATGCTTTAGATAAGGTCCGACACAAGAGATTTGTGTGCAAAATCAAAGCACCTGGTATTGGGTGTAATGTACTTACGTGGATAGAAACAGAGAAACAAAGAAAATAGGTGCAGGAGTAGGCCATTCGTCCATTCGAGACTGCACCGGCATTCAATCAGATCATGGCTGACCATTCCTTCAGTTCCGCTGTCCTGCTGTCTCTCCATACCCCTTGATCCCCTTAATCGTAAGGGCCATATATCCAATGAACTGGGATCAACAACTCTCTGCGGCAGGGAATTCCACAGGTCAACAACTTTCTGAGTGAAGAAGGTTCTCCTCATCTCAGTCGTACATGGCCTGCCTCTCATCCTAAGACTATCTCACCTGGTTCTGGACTTCCCCAATATCAAGAACATTCTTCCCGCATCTAACCTGTCCAGTCCTGTCAGAATCTTAAATGTTTCTTTGAGATCCCCTCTCATCCTTCTCAACTCCAGTGAGTAAAGGCCTAGTTGATCCAGTCTCTCCTCATATGACAGCCCAGCCATCCCTGGAATCAGTCTGGTGAACCTTCGCTGTACTCCCTCAATAGCAAGAACGTCCTTCCTCAGACTAGGAGACCAAAACTAAACACAATATTCCAGGTGAGGCCACATTAAGGCCCTGTACAATAGCAGTAAGACCTCCCTGCTCCTATATTCAATACCCGAGCTACGAAGGCCAACATAGCATTTGCCTTCTTTACCACCTGCTTTCTTTACCACCTTCTTTACTACCTGCGTGCCCACTTTCAGTGACTGATGAACCAAGACACCCAGGTCTCGCTGCACCTCCCCTTTTTCTCGTCTGCCACCATTCAGATAATATTCTGCCTCCGTGTATTTGACCCCAAAATGCATAACCTCATATTTATCAAGATTATACCACATCTGCCATGTATTGGCCCACTCACCTAATCTGTCCACATCATCCTGCAGCCTCTGAGCGTCCTCCTTACAGCTCACACCGCCACCTAGTTTAGTGTCGTCCACAAACTTGGAGATATTACACTCTATCCCTTTATCCAAATCGTTAATGTATATTGTAAAGAGCTGGGATCCCAGCACTGAGCCCTGCGGCACTCCACTAGTCACTGCCTGCCATTCTGAAAAGGAGCCGTTTATCCCGACTCTCTCTATCCACGTCATTACATTACCACCAACACCATGAGCTTTGATTTTGTATACCAATATCCTCGTCAAAAGCCTTTTGAAAGCCCAAATACACCACATCCATTGCTTCTCCTTGTGCACTCAACTAGCGATATCCTCGAAAAATTCCAGAAGATTCGTCAAGCATGATTTCCCTTTCATAAATCTATGCTGACTCGGTCCGATCCTGTCACTGCTTTCCAAATTAACTCCTTAGTGATTGATTCCGATAGTTTCCCCATTACGGATGTCAAGCTAACGGGTATATAATTACCCGCTTTCTCTCTCCCTCCATTTTTAAAAAGTAGCATTAAATCAGCTACCCTCCAGTCCATCGGAACTGATCCAGAGTCGATAGCTTGCTGGAAAATTATCACCAATGCATCCACTATTTCTCGGGCCACTTCGTTAAGTACTCTGACATGCAGACTATCAGGACTCGGGGATTTATCGGCCTTTAATCCCATCAACTTCCTTAACACAATTTCCCACCTAATAAGGATATCTTTCAGTTCTTCATTCTCACTAGACCCATTGTCCCCTATTACATTCGGAAGTTGATCTGTATCTTCCTTTGTGAAGACAGAACAAAAGTGTCGAGAATTGGTTGGCAGACAGGAAGCAGAGAGTCGGGTTGAACGGCTCCTTTCCAGAATGGCCGGCAGTGACTAGTGGAGTGCCTCAGGGCTCAGTGCTGGGACCCCAGCTCTTCACAGAATACATTAATGATTCAGATGAAGGAATTGAGTGTAATACCTCCAGGTCTGCAGATGAAACTAAATTATCTGGCGGTGTGAGCCCTGAGGAGGACGCTAAGAGGCTGCAGGTTGGCTTGGACAGGTTAGGTGAGTGGGCAAATACATGGCAGATGCAGTATAATGTTGATAAATGTACGGTTATCCACTTTGATGGCAAAACAACGAAGGCAGAACATTATCTGCATGGCGGCAGATTAGGAAAAGGTGAGGTGTAACGAGACCTGGGTGTCATGGTTCATCAGTCATTGAAAGTTGGCATGCAGGTACAGCAGGCTGTGAAGAAGGCAAATGGTATGTTGGCCTTCATAGCTAGGGGATTTGAGTATAGGAGCAGGGTCGTCTTACTGCAGTTGTAAAGGGCATTGGTGAGACTCACCTGGAATATTGTATTCAGTTTAGGTCTCCTAATCTGTGGAAGGAAGTCCTTGCTATTGAGGGAGTGCAGCGAGGTTTCGACAGACTGATTCCAGGGATGGCTAGACTGACATATGAAAATAGACTGAATCGACTGGGCCTTTATACACTGGAGTTTAGAAGGATGAGAGGGGATCTCGTAGAAACATGTAAGATTCCGACTGGACTGGACATGTTCGATGCAGGAAGAATGTTCAAAATGTTGGGAAAGTCCAGAACCAGGGGACACAGTTTTACGATAAGGGGTAGGCCATTTAGAACGAGGATGAGGAGAAACTTCTTCACTCAGAGAGTTGTTAACCTGTGGAATTCCCTGCCGCAAAGAGTAGTTAATGCCAGTTCATTGGGTATATTGAACAGGTAATTATTGTGGCCCTTATGGCTAAAAGGATCAAGAGGTAGGGAGGAAACAGGAAAGCGGTACTGAGGGAATGATCAGCCATGATCTTATTGAGTGGTGGTGCAGGCTCTAAGTGTCGAATGGCGTACTGCTGAATCTATTTTCGATGTTTACATGTTGAGAAGCAACACGGAATACTTGCATTCATTAGATGAGCCATAGAATATAAGATCGGGGAAGTTAGCTTCAAATGTGTAAAACTCTAGTTGGGCCACAGCTAAATTATTGCATGCTTCTCTGGTCACCGCATTACAGGAATGTTCAGACAGCACTCGTGAGCATAAAGGTTAGATTTAGGCGGATGTTGAATTTAGCTCTGAGTAAATATTGCATTGGCTGGGTGTGTTTTCCTTGGAAAAGATGAGGCTAAGGGGATCCGTATTGAAGTGAATAAAATTTTGAGTGGCCTCGATCGAGTGCATAGAAAGGATCTATTTCCCTTAGCAGAGTGGCCAACAACCAGGCATCATAGATTTAAAGTAATTGCTAGGAGGTTTTCCGGAATTTGAGGGACACTGTTTCCAACCAGGGGTAGTGAGAGTCTGGAACTCACTACTGAAAGTGATTTAAAGGCAGAAGTCCTCACCACTTTTAAAAGTCCTTGAATATGCACTTCAATTCCAGTCACCTAAAAGGCTATGGAATAAGAGCTGGAAAGTGGCATTAGTCTGGATATGTCGGATTTTAGTCGGAATTTAGGTCATGATCTGGTGTTTCTTCGGCAGCTCAGTGCATTTTGCAGCAAATCAATACTTCAGAGAAGGGAAACTGCGTTCCCTGCAATTCCTGCTGCACAAGTAGTTCCAATCCTACCCACTTTTCCATTGAGCTCACTTAGAACCTGAGACTATTACACAGGAACAAGAGCAAGCCATCGATCCTGTTACAGAAGGACAGCAGAATTCCATTAGCCCCTCGAGCCAGTTGCAAAGGACAAGAGGAAGTAATTCAGATCCTTAGGCTTTTTATACAAGAAGAGTAGAACTCCATTCGGCCGCTCGTACCTGCTGCATAGATGACGAGGAGGCACACTTTCCTGTTACACATAATTAGCTGGAGGCCAATCAGCCTCACTGCACTGTTGCACAGGGAAAGGAGGAGGCCATTAACGCCTCAAATCTGAGCCTTAGGAGAGGCAGAAGGCGATCAATTCATTGAGCTTGCTCTACAAGAAGAGTATAAGTCCATTTAGATCCTAGAACATAGAAACATAAAAAACGGGAGCAGTAATAGTCCGTTCGGCCCTTCGAGTCTGCACCGCCATTTAATATGATCATTGTTAATCCTCTATCTCAACAACATATTCACGCTTTCCCCCCATATCACTTGTTCTCTTTTGTGTCTGTAAATCTATCTCCCTCTTAAATATATTCAGTGACTCGGCATTCAAAGCCTTCTGTGGAAGGGAATTCCACAGCTGCACTACTCTCTGAATGAAAAAAAAATCTCACCTTCTCCTTCCCAAATTTCCTACCCCGTATTCTGAGACTGTGACCCCTTGTTATAACCTTCCCAAACAGGTGAATCATCTTCCCCGTATCCAGTCTATTCAACCCTTTCAGAATGGTATACGTTTCAATGAGATCCTCTCTCATTTTACTAAACTCTACAGAATACAGGCCTAGTCGACCCAATCTCTGCTCATACGACAGTCCTGCCATCCCAATAATCCATCTGGCGAACCTTCGCTGCACTCCCTCTATGGCAAGTATATCCTTTCTTCGATAACGAAACCAAAACTGCACACAATACTCCAGGTGCGGTCTCACAAAGGCCCTGTAGAACTGTAGTAACACATCTTTACTCATTTACTCACATCCTCTTGGAATGAAGGCGAACATATCATCTGCCTTCCTATATGCTTGCTGCACCTGCATGTATGCTTCCAATAGACTATTTTACAAGGACATCAGGTCCCTCTGCCCATCGATCCTGTTTCCTGTCCATTAACCAATTTTCAATCCATGCTAGTATATTACCCCCAATCATATATGCTTTAATTTTGCACACTACATCGTACGTGGGACTTTATCAGAGGCCTTCTGTAAATCCAAGTACACTATATCCACTCATTCTCCCTTTACTTTTCTATCAGTTACATCCTCAAAAACTCGAGGAGGTTTGTCAAACATGGTGTTCTTTTCGGAATTCGTGTTGACTTTGTCTAATCCCTTTGGTATTATCTAAGTGTTTTGTTATAATATCCTTTACTATAGATTCTCGCATTTTCCTTACAACTGGTGTTCGGCTAACCGGTCTGTAGTTCCTTTTTTTCTCTCTCCCTCCATTTTTAAACAGTGGGGTTACATTTGCCACCGTTCAAACTGCAGGAACTGTTCCATAACCTATAGATGTTTCGAAGTTGTCAACCAATGCATGCACTGTTTTCATTGCAACCTCTTTTAGTACTCTGGGATGCAGATCATAAGGCCCTGGTTCTTTATCGGCCCTCATTCCCATTAGTTTCCTCAGCACTATTTTCTTACAAATAATCATGTCCGTTAATTCCTCTTGCTCACTCGACCTTTGGTTCACAAGCATTTTTGGGGTGTTATTAATGTCCTCCGTGAAGACAGAACCAAAGTATTTATTTAATTGTCCTGCCATTTCCTTGTTCCACATTATAAATTCCCCCATTTCTGTCTGTTAAGGGCATACATTTGTCTTCACTAATCTTTTCCTTTTTACGAGCTTGTAGAATCTACTGCAGCCTGTTTTTATGTTCCTTGCAAGTTCACTGTTATACTCTATTCCTCGCCTCTCAATCAATCTCTTGGCACATTTTTGCTGAATTTTAAATTGTTCCCCATCCTCAGGCTTGTACTTTTTCTGGCAACTTTGTATAACTCTTCTTTGAATCTAAGACTATCCTTAATTTATTTTGTTAACCATGGTTGGGCCAGCATCCTTTTTTTTTACACCAGAAAGGAAAGTATAACTGCCGCAATTCATACATTCGTTACTGAAATTTCATTCCTTGCCCGTCCACCAACATGACGTTTCTTGACTCTTCCCAATCTATCATACCCCTTGCAATTCATTTCCCATGCATTCGTTGTATCCTTTGCTTAGATTTAGGACCATAGATTTGGATTGGGCTACTTCACTTTCCATCTTAATAACGATTTGAATCGAGTTATTGCCACTCCTCGCTAAATGACCCCAGACAACTTGACTTTTAATTAATCCCTTCTCTTTCCACAAGGCCCAATCTAGGATATTCTGTTCCCGAGTACGCTCCGCAAAATATTGGGCTAAAAAAACAACTGGTATAAACGCCATGTATTCATCGGCCACATTATTATTACTTTAATTTACATGTAGTTTAAAGTCACCTTCGATGATGGTAGTACCTTTGTTACATGCAGCTCTGATTTCCTGTTAATGTTATCCTCCACACTACCACAACTGTTTGGAGGCCTCTGGGCAACTCACACCAATCTTTTCTGGTCCTTCATTCTCCTTAGTGCCATCCAACTGAATCTACATCTTGTCTTTCTGAGCCGAATACCTTTCTCATTATTGCACTGATATCGTCCTTTACCAACACCGCAACACAACCCGCTCTTTCTTTTTGCCTGTCCTTTCTAAATACCGAATTCATTTGATATTCAGTTCCCAACCCTGGTCAACGTGCAACCAAATATCTGTAATTGCTCCGATATTGTATCTGTTTACATCTGTTTGTGCTGTTAATTCTTCTAACTTATTACAGATGCTTCGTCCATTCAGATACAATGCTTTTAAATTGGTCTTTTTAACATTATTAGAGATCATAACATTTTTTTGCACTATAGCCCGATTTATCTTATCGCTTTTTTTCTTATCAGGATCCTATTTTTTAGTGCACTCTTTTGATTGTATACTCAGTCCCTTCTTGACATAATGTGGATACATTACAACAATCACTTTCCGGCATTGCTTCATTTTCATTTCTCTTTAGCAGTCTAGATTTCTCTGCATTGCGACCGTCCTCCCCACCGCCTCCCCTCCCCCACTCCGCTCTCCCCTTAATAGAAGATGTTGCACAGGATTAGGACGAGGCATTTCAGACACACCGACCTATTATACAGGAACAGGTGTAGACTAATCAACCCCTAGAACCTGTTACATTGGAAGCGGGGGATGACATTCCGTCCCTCAAACTATTGCACAGGAACAGCCTGAATCATTCAGCCCCTCTTGCACATTGCACAGCCGGAGGCCTGTGGCACTGGACTAGTAATTCAGTGAGAGAAAATCACAGTCCACCAAGAGAGTAGGACAATTTAAATTCAATTAAATACATCTAGAATTTTAAAAGTTTTAATAATATTTACCATTGACGCAACACACCATCTCGTTCAAAAGTCTCCTTTAATGAAGGAAATCTGCAGTCCTTACTGCTCTGGGCCAAATGTGGCCCCAGATCTAGAGCAACGTGGTTGGCTCTTTGCGGCCCTCTGAAAAGGCCCAGCGAGAAACTCATTTGTATAAGGTGGTGAACCATCACCTTCACAAGGGCAATTAGGGAAGTGCAATAAAGGCTGCCCTTGCGAGCATTGTCCACATAATAGAATGAATAAAAGAAACAATATGATCTCGAGATTGTAACACAGGAAAAAGAAGAACCGCAAGAGAGGTCAGAGAATGTGGAGTCTGGAGACAACTGGATGAATGCATAGCTATCTGGCTTTAAGACAGAAAGCAGAGAGTAGGGGTAAAAGTTAGCTTTTTAGAGTGGCAGAATGTGGGCAGTGCTGTTCCACAAGGATCGGTGCTGGGAACACTGTTGTTTACAATTTATATTAATGACTTCTACCTGGGAATCAAAAACACAATTTCTCAATTTGCGGATGATGCCAAATTAGTTGGATATTCAAAACTGAGGATGACTGCAACAAATTCTGTTGCACAGATGAGGAGAAGGCAATGCCACACCAACGAACCTGTTGCACAGAAATAGTAGGAGGCAATTGAGCATTACCAGTCTGTTACACAAGAACAGGAGAAGGCCATTAACCGCTTGCTAGCGATGTCAACATGCTTAAATGAATAAAATAAAATAATAGATTTTTGCATGGTTACAAGAAGAGTTGGAAAGTGGGATTAGGAGGGATAGCAATTTTCGGACGGTGCGGACACGCTGGCCGAAGTGGCCTCCTTCCGTGCTGAAAGGTTCTACGAGTCCATGACAAAACATCCCTTTCAAACAGAAACATGATGATTCGGGTCTGACAGGGCATCCGTTTTAGACGGCGGATATTGATCCAGTGGCGATGAATGTTCATCGACTTGAAACATTCACTCTGTTTCTCTGTCCGCAGATTCTGCCTCATCTGCTGAGTGTTTCCAGATTTTTTTCAGCTCAGATTACGTATCAACACTATTTTACTTTTGTATTGATGCACAATTTGGCGACTCTGCGGCGCAATGGATATCACGTTGTTTTTCTAATTCTTGGCATATTAAACATTCAAAATTTTTGGTCTCGATTCCCACCAGAGTCAGGATTTGAGTCTGGGCCGCACAGTGAACTTTGCATCAAAGCAATACTTCAGACAAGGCTAACTGTGGTCCCTGCACTTTCTGTTGCACAAGTGGCTCCAGTCCTTCCCAAGTATCATCTGAATATTTTGCACGGTAACAGATGCAAGCAATCGAGCCTGTTACACAGGGACAGGTGGAGGCCAATGAGTCACTTAACCACTCAAACCAATTGCAAAGGGCAGGAGGAAGCCATTCAGTTGTGTGCGCCTGTTTTACAAGAAATGTCGAACTCCATTCGGTCGCTCGAACTTTTCGCATAGTTGATCATAAGGCACTGCCAATCCAATGAAGCTATTGAGCAGAAATAGGACTATGTAATTGAACCTCTCCAGTCTGTTGCACAAGGACAGGGGAAGGCCATTAGCCCCTCGAGCCTGAGGCATCGGACTGGCGGAAGCCATTCCGCTCCTTGAGACATATCTATAAGAAGAGTAGAAGTGCAGGTAGCCATTCGAAAGGCTCAGGATGAGGCATTTGCGAATCACGAACCTGTTATACAGGAACAGGAGGAGGCTAATCAATCTCCCGATCCTGTTGCGTAGGAACAGGGCACACCATTCCTTCCCTCAACCTATTGCAAAGGAATAAGAGGTGTCATTCAACCCCTTGAGCGCATTACACAGATGGAGTTCAATCATAGTAGCATGATGGTTATGTCACTGGACTAATAATCCAGAGAGAATAAATCATAGCCCACCACGAGAGTAGGGAAATTTAAATTCAATTAAGTAAATCTGGAATTTTAAAAGTATCAATAATGATGACCATTGTAACAAACTCCTCATCTGGTTCACTTGTCTCCTTTCGGGAAATAATTCTGCTGTCCTTACCGGTCTGGGCCTATATCATACTCCAAACCCACAGCAATGTCGTTGGCTCTTAACTGACCTCTGAAATGGCCTGGCGAGCCAGTCGGTTGCGTAATGTGACTCACCAACAATTTCACAGGGGCAGATGGAGATGGGCAACAAATCCGGCCCTTGCTAGCGATGTCGACATGCTTGAATGAATGAAATAAAAAAAATAGATTGTAACATCGGAACAAGAAGAGCCTCAAGCCAGGTCAGAGAATGCGAGGTCAGGTGACAACTAGCAGAATGGATAGCGAGCTGGCTTCAAGAAAGAAATCAAAGAGTATGTGTAAAAGTTAGCGTTTCTTAGACGCAGAAGGTGGGTAGTGGCGTTCCACAAGGATCGGTGCTGGGACCACTGTTGTTCAAAATTAATATTAAAGATTTAGACCTTGGAATCAAAAACAACATTTCTAAATGTACGGGTGACACCAAATTAGGAGGGATAGTTAATACGGAGGAATACTACAACAACATACAAGAGGACATTAAGAAACTTGCAGAATGGGCATATAATTGGCAACTGAATCTCAAACCTTATAAATGTGATGTGTTACATTTAAGTAGGAGACTTAGTGACGTCACTTATTAATGGAAGTTGCCAGTCTGGGTGGTGTACAGGAACAAAGAGATTTCGGAGTACAAATACAAAAAATCTAAAAAAATAACGGCATAAGTTAGCAAGGCCATAAAAAAGCAAACCAAACACGCTGATTTATTTCTAGACATACAGAATTGAAAAGTAGCGATATTATGCATACCAGTATTTAACCTTCATTAGATCACGCTTAGAGTACTACGGACAGTTCAGGTCGTCATATTATAACAAGGACATAGAGGCATTTCAGAGGATGCAGAGAAGATTTTCAAGGATGATACCTCAAGAAGAGATTCCTCAAGCCAGCGTATAAAAATCAGGAAAGGATCAACAGGCAGTGTATCTTTTCTCTTGAAAAAGGAAGGCTGAGGCGTGACATGATACAGACATTTAAAATTATGAAAGATTTTGATGGAGTGGATACAGTTAGAATGTTTCAACTTGTGGGGAACGGAATAACTAGATGCTATCAATATAAGATAGTCACCTTGAAATCAAAATAGGGAATTTAGAAGAAACTTATTTACCCAAAATGTGGTGAGATTGTGGAACTCGGCACCACAGGGAGTGGTTGAAGAGAATAGTATGGAAGTATTTAAGGAGGAGCTAGACAGGCGTATGAGAGAGAAGGGAATAGAGCGTTAGGCAGTTGAGGAATGTTGAGCGGAGGCTCGAGTGGAGCATAACAGACTGGCTGAGGCGAATGGCCTGTTTCAGTGCTGTATATCCGATGTAATCCAATGCTTGACATGAGTGTACTTGACTCCATTCCGCAGAATGCTACCCGCCACCACCTGAATGAGACCCCAACACTGCATGAGGTAGAAAACGCCATAAGAAAGCTAAAAAAATAAAATGGCTACGGGGGCTGACGGAATCGTTGCTGAGGCATTAAAGTATGGTGGTGAGGCACTGCTGGCGCGAATACCTGACCTTCTTTCTCTCATCTGGAGGGAGGAAAGCATGCCGGGAGATCATAGTGATTCAGTGATCGTGAACATCTTTAATAAGACAATAAGTCCGACTGCAGCAACTAAAGGGGAATCTCCCTGCTATCAGCCACTTGGAAAGTCGTCGCTAGCCTCCTTCTCAACTGACTTCTCCCTGTGGCCGAGGAGCTCCTCATGGAGTTGCAGAGCGGATTTCGTCCCCTCTGGGGCCCAACGGACATGATGTTTTGCAGCACGACAGCTGCAGGAAAAATACAGGTAACATGGCCTTCTTCGACCTTACAAATGCCTTTCCCACTCTCAACCACGAGAGCCGAAGGAGCGTCCACCTCCGTTTCGGACACGACCAAAAGTACATCACCATCCTCCGCCTTCTCCACGATGACATGCAGGCCGTGATCCTTACCAACGTATCCATCACAGACGCAATCCAGTTCCGGACCGGGGGTCAAGCAGTCTGCGTCAACGCTCCAACCCTCTTCTCATTCTTCCTCGCTGCCATGTTCCACCTGACAGTCCACAAGCTCCCCGCTGGAGTGGGACTAAATTACAGAAGCAGGGGAAACCTATTCATCCTTCTCCATCCCTAGGCAAGGTCCAAGATCATCCCAACCTCTGTCGTGAGCTACAGTGCGCGGATGACGCCTGCGTCTGTGCTCACACAGAGGCTAAACTGCAGGATATACGAAAGCATGGCGCTTGCGCTAAACATCAGTGAGACAAAGGTCCTGCACCAACCAGTCCTCGCTGCAGAGCACTGCCCCCCAGTCATAAACATCCATGGTACGGCCCTGGACAACGTGGAACAATTCATTATTTCGGGCGCCTCCTATCAACAATAGTTGGCATTGAAGACAAGTTCCAACACCGTCTCCAGTGCACCAGTGCAGCCTTCGGCCGCCTGTGGAAAAAGTGTGTTTGGAGACCAGAACTTCAACACTTTCACCAAGCTCATGGTCGACAGGCCGTAGTAATAGCCGCCCTCCTGTACTGCTCAGAGGTGTGGAACATGTAAAGTAGACACCGCACGTCGCTGGAGAAATACCATCAACGATTTGTCCGAAAGATCCTACAAATTCCCTGGGAGGACAGACGCACCAAATTTAATATCCTCGCCCAGGCCAACATACCCAGCATTATAACACTGACTACACATGATCAGCTCCGTTGGGCAGGCCACATAGTTTGCATGTCAGACACGAGGTACCCATAGCAAGCGACCTACTCGCAACTCGTCCACGGCCAACGAGCCAAAGGTGGGCAGTGGAAACGTTACAAGGATACACTCAAAGCCTCCCTGATAAAGTGTGACATTCCCACTGACACTTGGGAGTCACTGGCCCATGACCGCCCTTAGTGGAGCAAGTGTATCCGCGGGGGGCACTGAGCTGCTCGAGTATCATCCCCGAGAGCATGCAGACATCAAGCGCAGGCAGCGGAAAGATCGTGCAACAAACCAGACTCCACGCCCACCCTTTAGTTCAAACACTGTCTGTCCCACTTGTGACAGAGACTGTGGTTCTCGTATTAGACTGTACAACCACCTACCAACTCATGCTAAGAGTGGAAGCAAGTCTTCCTCGATTCCGAGGGACTGCCTACGATGATGATGATGATGATGTGAGGCTATTGCACAGGAAGAAGCCTTTCAGTACCTTAAACCTTGTACGCAGGAGCAGGCTATTCATCCCCACATACATGTTAAATAGTAATAGGTGGCCAGCATTCAACTTCTCAAGCGTTTTAAATAAGAACAGGAGGTGGGTCATTCGGCACTTTCCAGACAGTTTTATAGTTGTAGGAAAAGGCAATTCTGCCACTCGAATCCGCTGCATAGGAACAGGAGGTTGTCATTAAGCCCATAGATGCTCATACACTAGAAAAAGAGCAAGACATTCAATCTCCAGAGCCGGTTACAGAGGAACAGGAGAAGAATATTCAATCCACAGAGGCTAGTTAATCAGGAACAGGAGGAATTAATTCACTCCCTCAAGCTTGTTAGACAAGACAGCAGGAGGGCATTCAGCCACTCGAGCTTGTTACACATGAATAGGAGGAAGCCATTCATCCCCATAAATTGTTACACAGAAGCACACTATTCGGCCCCTCAAAACACTTACATTGCAATAGAGGGGATGATTAAACGCTATTCAGCCTATTAGACATCAACAGGACACATAGAAACATACCAACATAGAAAATGGATGCAGAAGTAGGCCATTAGGCCCTTCGAGCCTGCACCACCATTCACATGATGATGGCTGATCATTCAAATCAGTACACAATTCCTGCTTTCTCTCCATACCACTTGATCCCTTCAGCAGTCGGTGACACATCTTACTCCATTTTGACTACATCGAACGAACTGGCTACAACAACTTTCTGTGATAGAGAATTCCACAGGTTCACAATTCTCTGAGCGAAGAAGTTTCTGCTCATCTCAATCCTAAATGGCTTATCCCTTATCCTTAGACTCTAACGCCTAGTTCTGGATTTCCCTAACATCGGGAAAATTCTTGCTGCATTTAACCTGACCAAAGCCGTCAGAATTGTATCTGTTTCCAAGCAATCCCCTCTAATTCTTCGAAATTCCAGTTAATATAAGCCAGTCGATCCAGGAGGAGGCGATTCAAGCCCTCGACCCTTGTATTTAGGAAACGGAGCAGGCCATTCAGCCGCTCAAGCCTGTAACATAAGAGTTAAGGAGGCTATTCACCTCCTTGATCCATTTGCATAGGTAAAGGATGAAGTTAAGAGAACGGTTGCACTGTGGTTATGTTACTTGTTTAGTAATTCAGAGGCATGTGTACACATTCAACCATGGCAGCTGTGGAATTTAAATTGAATTCATTAAATACATCTGGAATTAAAATGATGTTATCCTGTCTTCCTCGTCAACTCTATCAGCCTAATGTTCCATTCCCTTCTCCCTCATATGCGTATCTCAATTTTCCTCGCCGCCATGCTCCAGCTCACAATCAACAAACTCCCCATTGAAACTCAGGACCAGTCGGAAGCTGTTTAAACAATGCCGTCTCCAGGGCAGATACAAGATCTACCCTACCTCTGTCATTGAGCTGCACTATGCGGACGACGCCTGCGTCTGTGCACATTCAGTGGCTGAACTCCAGGGTATAATCACTGCATTCCCTGAGGCATATGAAAGCATGGGCCTTACGCTGAATATCCGTGAGACAAAATTCCTTCACCAGCCTGCCCTCGCCGCACAGCACTGTCGTCCAATCATCAAGGCCCAAGGCACGGCCCTGGATAACGTGGACCATTTCACATATCTCGGCAGCCTCTTATCAACAAAGGCATATGGGAATGCAGAGATTCAGCATCGCCTCCAGTGCGCCAGAACAGCCTTTGGCCGCCTGCAGAAATAAGACTTTTAAGATCAGATCTTAACAAAACTACTACCAAACTCATGGTTCCTCGGGCTGTAGAAAGACCCGCGCTCCTGTATGGGTCTGAGGCATGTACGATGTACAGAAGGCACCTCAAGTCGCTGGAGTTATATCACCAAAGATGTCTCTGCAAGATCGTGAAAATCTCCGGGGAGGACAGGCACACCAACATCAGTGCCCTTGACCAGGATAAAATCCCCAGTAATGAAGCACTGCCCACACTCGATCAGCTTCGCTGTGCAGGCCACATAGTACGCATGCCAGATACGAGAATCCCGAAGCAAATGCTTTAGGCGGAGCTCCTTCATGGTAACCGAGCCAAAGGAGGACAGCATAAACGCTATAAGGACACCCTCAAAGCCTCCCTGGTAAACTGCGACATCACCACTGACAACTGGGAGACCCTGGCCGCAGATCGCCCGAGTTGGAGAAAGTCCATCCGGGCGGGCGTTGTGCTCTTTAAGGCTTGACGCAAAGTGCATGAAGAGCCCAGGCGCACGCAGCGCAAGGAGCGAGCGGCAATCCAGCCCAACCTACCCCTTCCCCCGTCGAATGTCTGTCCCACCTGTGACAGAGTCTGTGGCTCTCGTATCGGACTGTTCAGCCATGAAATAACTCACCTTGGGAGTGGAAGCAACTCCTCCTCAATTCCGAGTGACTGCCCATGATGATGGGGGAATTTTAGGATTTGCAAAGTAGACCAATATGTGTTTAAATATGTCTGTGCTGTCAGTCCCGATTCATTCTGTGTCTCTTTAAATGGATATGCTGTCAGTTCAGTTCATTCTTTGTCAGTATAGAAGGGATGTGCTGTCTGTCCAGGATCATTCTGTGCGTGTGTCTACTTAATATTAGTGTGATTACAGCTATGAAGACCGAATTTCTAAGGTGATATATTTGAAAGCGAAGTGGGTTTCCTACCGTAGGAGCGAACCCAGTTGACAGCGCGTCTGTTGAATAATTCAAAATGTATTTATATCTGAGTAAAACCCTTTCTCTAATCATAGCTGAAGCTCTGAAAAACTCCCAATTCTCTCAACAACAAAGTGACCAGCTGTGGACGCATTGCCGAAAGGATAAGGCATCCGCGTTCAGTGATAACCGTGATGTTGTCAGAAGATTGCAGGTTCGGGTTGTGCTACGGTTGTTTAACTCACCGGGCAAAACTTATTCTTCTGTGTTCCGAATCTCCCCAAAAAGTGACCAATTCTGACAGTTACTCAACTGAAGTTAGGAAACGCCTGCTGACTGAGACTGATTCTGCGTTTTCCACATTGTCGATCTGGGGGCACCGGCAAGGCTTGGGACGAACATAAGAAAATAAGCATGAGTAGAAAGGGTCGGCCATTCTGCCCTTCGAGCCTGTTCCGCAATGAAAACACCTCCTATTCTTCTAAACTCTGTAGAATATCGGCCTAGTCTATTCAACCTCTCCTCATGGAACATAACATTGCGGTTTCGAGTCTGTTGAGGTCGGTTTGCCCACTGGCTTCCAACATGGAAAGGAACTGTTTTTACCCGACCATTTCTAACAGTCTCTGACCTTACGTAACGGACTTAGCAAAATTAATTTTGCTCACAGAAGCTGACTGTAAGTTTTTCACATTGTTGATCGGGGTGCACGGGCAGGTCTTGTGGTAAAGAGAACTGTCGTGCATGTTTTATCTTTGAATGTCATTTCTTAAAAAATCTTTGTCAGTTCACTCCTGACGAATGATCTGAAGGAAGAAGTGGGGAAAATTTCCATCTCCGATCCGGATCTCTGTTCCACCTTCATTCAAGAAGTGAACAATTCCAATAGTCAGTGTTCATTTTAACAAGACCTGAACAATGCTGGGACAGAGACAAGTGGTTTTAAGGAGATTTGGATTCAAAGCCTATTGTTTGTAAGTTTCAATCAAATTCTGGGATGATTCATCAGCATCAAAAGTTTACAATAATTGAGCACAACGATTTAGGCGGCAATCGCCATAACGTCCCGTCTACTGTCTAAGACAACTCAGCCATTCAATCTGGTGCTGTTAGTATCCAACCATAAATACTCTGCTAAAAGGTCCCCCTCATCTTCAAAGTTCTGCCCGTGCACCCAGATTGACAAAGTTCAAAATGTCGAATCAGATTCTGCAAGCAAAATACCTTCAGGAATGCTATAAACTACCTCATGGAATGAAGCCTTTTACACTGATTAGACAGCCTGGCGACGCCGTGTTCATTCTCAGTCATTACAGAATCCTCCACAGAGAGACAACATTTGGCGTACTGTGTGCAAATCTGGTCGCCATATTATTTACAAAATTGATATAATGGAACTGGAGAGGGTAAAGAGAGGATGTACAAGGAGGATACATGAAATGCGAGGATATATATCAGAAAGGATGAACAGGCCGCGTCTCTTTTCACTTGAAAAGAGAAGTCTGAGGGTGACCTAAAAGAGGTCTGCTCGACATGAAAGGGTTTGATAGGTTAACTGCACAGAGAGAGAGATTCCACATGTGGAGAGGACCGTCACTGGAGGGTATCAATATAAGATCGTCACCAACAAATCCAATAAAGAATTCACAAGAAACTTATTTATCAGAGATTAAGAATGTGGAACTCACTATCACAGGGATTTGTTGAAGCAAGTAGGATATAATCATTTAAGGGACAGTTATATAAATATATGTGCGAAAAAGGAATATAGCGTTATTCTGATGAGAGGATGTCCAGTGGACCATAAAGGTGGGAATCGACTGGTTGGGTCGAATGGCCTGCTGCTGCTCTGTATATCCTAAATAATCGTATGCATTCGGCACACATGATTCTAATTCAAAGGCCAGCTCCTTCAAACCTTCAGCACTAGAGAATGGGCACTGACTAAAATACAGTGCTGTGGATTCTTCAAGATTATTTTGAGATTGACGCCGAATTTAAATGTATCCAAACCAGGCGAGTTCCTGCGTGCTGAATGGAACACGGGTGTCAGACGTCAAGTCGACACAGCGACGCATACACCGGGAAATATGTATCTTTACTCAGTTGATTAGTTTTCATTAGTTGCTCATGTGAAGCTCTGAGATTTAGGAAAATGTGGGGAAAATGGAGCAATTTCTAGTTTATATTTACTTTTATACAAAAGCCAGCGAGGCTCGCTTATTAATTTGAGAAATTTCATGAGCTGAGTGTAACATGTTTGGTAGAAAAAGATGAATTTGGACATGAGCTTCAAGGTAAAAGTACAATGAAAAAAAAAACAGGGGCATGAAACATTCCACAAAAAAACTACGAGAATGGGATCCGAACCAACACGTGCAGTGCATAAGGGATTTGCTGTACATCGACTTAACCACACGGCCACCTCGTCTGAGGCCTAAAGTGTGATCTGCCCTTCGGTTTCCTGTTTTTTGCATCCAAACATATATACCCTGCGACAAAGTCCAGTTCACCACTTGTATGGCCCGAGCATCCAGGTCGACAAAGTTCAAAGTCTACAATCAGCTTATGTCAGCAAAAGCCCTTCCAAAACTTCAGGTGAGGGAGTATCAGAAATGGCCAGTTTTGAGACAGTTTCACAGCAGAATAGAAAAGGTATTACCCGGTGAGTTATACAGCCCCGACAGGACATGGTTAGCACCGAAGTCAGACGCCTCATCCATTGGGCCACATCCCACTGCCGTTGCCAGAAGATGTGTTGTATTTGGAACATACGAACTTAAGAAATAGGAACAGGAGTAGGCTTTTTGGCCCTGCTCGACTATTCAATAAGATGATTGCTGATCTGATAATGGAATCAGCTCCACTTCCCTGTCCACACTCCATAATCCTTTCCACAATTATTGTACAAAAAGCTATCTATCTCCGCTTTAAATATATTCAGACCAAGGCTCCACAGCGCTCTGGGGCATTGTTTAACAAAACTCTGAGAGCGGAAATGTTTCCTCATCGCAGTTTTAAATAGGTGGCACATTATTTTAAGACTATAGCCCCTTGTTTTATTTTCTCCTATGAGTGGAAATATCCTCTCTGCATCCACCTTGTCGAGCCCCCGCATTATCTTATGTTTCGATAAAATCACCCCTCATTCATTACAGACAAGGTGACACTGGGAGAAATGTTCAGTTACAACATAAGAACATAAGAAATTGTAGCAGGAGTAGCCATTTGGCCACTCGGGCCTGCTCCGCCATTCAATAAGATCATGGCTGATCTGAGCATGGACTCAGTTCCAATTCCCTGCCCGCTCCCCATCACCCTTTACTCCCTTAATCGCTCAAAAATCTATCTCTCTCTGCCGTAAATATATTCAAAGACCCAGCCTCCACAGCTCTTTTGGGCAGAGCATTCCACAGATTTACAACCCTCAGAGAAGAAATTCCTCGTCTCAGTTTTAAATGAGCGGCCCCTTATTCTAAAACTATGTCCCCTAGTTTTAGTTACCCCTATGAGTGGAAATATCCTCTCTGCATCCACCTTGTCGAGCCCGCTCATTATCTTATGTTTCGATAAAATCACCTCTCATTCTTCTGAACTCCAATGAGTTTAGGCCCAATCTCGTCGACCTATCTTCATAAGTCAATCCTCTCATCCCTGGAATCAACCGAGTGAACCTTCACTGAACAGCCTCCAAGGCAAGTAAATCCTTTTGTAAATACGGAGACCAAAATACGGAGTCCATTACAGGCAAAATGCCAAGCAAACCAGCAGCACACTGGCACCTTAACAGTGTCTTATTGGCCTGCAGGCTTTTCTTAAATAGATTTGCTGAGTGGATATAAATTTAAACCAGGTTTACAGGCATGATGCTCTATTCACATATTGAAGGTAGAAGAGATGCTGTGGGACACATGCTATGTCCAGTAGCTGAAAGTGATTAACAGACTGGGTTTTGTGTTTAGTGATCCCGGGCGTGTTACCAATACCAGCAAAATCGAAGCACATGGAATAACGGGGACAGTGGCAGCATGGATATGACAGTGGCTAAGTGATACAGACAGAGTAGTGGTGAACGGTAGTTTTACAGACTGGATGAAGTGGTGTTCCCCAGGGGTCGGTAGTTGGGCCACAGCTTATCCTGATCTATATTAATGACATTGACTTGGGTGTACAGGGCACAATTTCCAAATTTGCAGATGACACAAAACTTGGAAGTACAGTGAACAGTGAGGAGGTAGTGATAGACTTCAGAAAGACATTGACAGGCTGGTGGAATGGGCGGACATGTGGCAGATGAAATTTAACGTAGAAAAGTTCAAAAGTGATATATTTTGGTCGGAAGAAAGAGGAGAGGAAATATAAACTAAAGGGTACAATTATAAAGTGGTGCGTGAGCAGAGAGACTCAGGAGTCGATGTGCACCAATTGCTGAAGGTTGCAGCGCTGGTTGCGAAAGCAGTTATAAAGACTTAGCGGATTATAGCCTTCATGAATAGAGGTATAGAATACAGAAGTGTGGATATTAGGATGAACCTGCATAAATTACTGGTTCGGCCTCAACTGGAGTATTGTGTCCAATTCTGGGTCACCATCATCATCATAGAAACAAAGAAACATAGAAAATATGTGCAGGAGTAGGCCATTCGTCCCCTTGACCAACAATATGATCATAGCTGATCATGCAACTTCAGCACCCCATTCCTGCTTTCTCTCCATACCCCTTGATCCGTTTAGCTATAAGAGCCACATCTAACTCCCTTTTGAATATAATCTAACGAATTGACCTCAACGACGTTCTGTTGAAGAGAATTCCACATGTTCACAACTCTCTGAGTGAAGAAGTTTCGCCTCATCGCAGTCCTAAATGTCCTACCCCTTTTCTTTAGACTGTGACCCCTGGATCGGGACAGCCTCAACATCGGGAACATTCTTCCTGCATCTAACCTGTCCAATTCCATCAGAATTGTTCATGTTTCTATGAGATACCCTCTCATTCTTCTAAATTCCAGTGAATATAAGCCGAATCAATCCAGTCTCTCCTCATCTGTCAGTCCTGCCATCTCGGAAGTCAGTCTTGTGAACCTTCGCTGCATTTCCTCAATAGCAAGAATGTCCTTCTTCAGATTTGGATATCAAAACTCTACACAATATTCAAGGTGTGGCCTCTCCAAGGCCCTGTATAACAGCAGCAAGACCTCCCTGCTCCTATACACAAGTCCGCTCATTAAAATGGCCAACATGCAATTTGCCTTCTTCACCGCCTGCTGTACCTGCATACCAAATTTCAGTGACTGATGTACCATGACACCCAGGTCTCGTTGCACCTCTCCTTTGCCTGATCTCTCACCATTCAGATAATATTCTGCCTCCCTGTTTTTGCCAACAAAGTGGATAACCTCACGTTTATCCACATTATACTGCATCTGTCATGCATTTGGCCACTCACCAAACCTGTCCAAGTTACCTTGCAGCCTCCTAGCATCCTCCTCACAGGTCACACTGCCACCCAGCTTAGTGTCATCTACAAACTTGGAGATATTACATTCAATTCCTTCATCCAAATCATTAAAGTATATTGTAAATAACTGGGGGCCCAACACTGAACCTTGCGGCACCCCACTCGTCACTGCCTGCCATTCTGAAAAGGACCCATTTATTCCTCGTCTTTGCTTCCTGTCTGCCAACCCATTCTCTATCAACTTCAATACATTACCCCCAATAACATGTGCTTTAATTTTGCACACTAATCTCTTCTGTGGGACCTTGTCAAAAGCCTTTTGAAAAAGTCCAAATACACCACATCCAATGATTCTCCCTTGTCCACTCTACTCGTTACATCCTCAAAAACTTCTAGAATATTTGTCAAGCATGATTTCCTTTTCATATATCCATGCTGACTTGGACCGATCCTGTCACTGCTTTCCAAATGCGCTGCTATTAAGTATTTTATAATTGATTCCAACATTACCCCATTGCCGCTATCAGGCGAACCGGGTCAAAATTCCTAGGTTTATCTCCCAACTTTTTAAAAAGTGGGGTTACATTCGCTATGCTCCAATCCATAGGAATTAATTCCGAGTCTGTAGAATGTTGGAAAATGACTACTAATAAATCCACTATTTCGAGAGCCACTTCCTTAAGTACTCTGGCATGCACACTATCAGGGCCTGGGGATTTATCAGCCTTCAATCCCATCAATTTCCCTAACTCAATTCCCAGACTAATAAGGATTTCCTTCAGTTCCTCCTTCTTGCTCGACCCTCCGTCCCATAGTATTTTCGGAAGGTTATTTGTGTCTTCCTCAGTGAAGAAAGAACCAAAGTATTTGTTCAATTGGTCTGCCATTTCTTTGTTCCCCATTATAAGTTCACCTGATACTGGCTGTGAGGGAACTTCATTTGTTTTCCTGAATCGTTTTCTCTTCACATATCTATAGAAGCTTTTGCAATCCGTTTTTATCTTCTCTGCAAGCTTACTCTCATACTCGATTTTCCCCCTCCTAATTAAACCCTTTGTCCTCCTCTGTTGAATTCTAAATTTCTCCCAGTCCTCACGTTTGCTGCTTTTTCTGGCCACTTTATATGCCTCTTCCTTGGATTTAAAACTATCCCTAATTTCCCTTGTTCATGACAGTTGAACCACTTCACCGTTTTATTTTTACGCCAGACAGAGATGTACAATTGTTGAAATTCATCCAGGCGATCTTTAAATGCCTGCCATTGCTTATCTACCGGTAACCCTTTAAGTATCTTTTTCCAGTCTATCCTAGCCAATTCACGTCTCATACCTTCTAAGTTACCTTTCTTTAAGTTCGGGACCCTAGTCTCTGAATTAACTGTGTCACTCTCCAGTTTAATGAAGAATTCTACCATATTATGGTCACTCTTGCCCAAGGGGTCTCGCACAACAAGATTGCTAATTAATCCTCTCTCATTACACAAGACCCAGTCTAGAATGGCCGGCTCTCTCGTGCATTCGTCGACATGTTGGTTTCGAAAACCATCCCTTATATGCTCCAAAAAATCCACCGTGTTGTAACAAGATTGGTTAGCCCAATCTATATGTAGATTAAAGTAACTCATGATAACTGCTGTACCTTTATTGTAAGCATCCCTAATTTCCTGGTTGATGCCATCCCCAACCTCACTACTACAGTGGTGGTCTGTACACAAATCCCAACGGCGTTTTCTGCCCTTTGGTGTTCCGCAGCTCTACCCATACAGTTTCAACATCCAAGCTCATGTCCTTCCTTACCGTTGCATTAATCTTCTCTTTAACCAGCAATGCTACCCCACCTCCTTTTCCTTTCTGTCTATCCTTCCTGAATATTGATTACCCCTGGATGTTGAGTTCACAGTCTTGGTCACCTTGGAGCCGTGTCTCAGTAATCCCATTTACAATATATCCGTTAACAGCTATCTGCGCAGTTAATTCATCTACCTTATTATGAATGCTCCTCGCATTGAGACACAGAGCCTTCAGGCTTGATTTTTTAACACTCTTTTTCCTTTTAGAATTATGTTCTAATGTGGCCCTTTATGATTTTTACCTTTGATTTCTCTGGCCTCCTACTTTCCTTATCTCCTTTTTACCTTTTGCTTCTGTCCCCATGTTGCTTCCATCTGTCTCCCTTAATAGATTCCCATACCCTTGCCATATTAGTTTAAAACCTCCCCAATAGCACGAGCAAACATTCCCCTTAGGACATTGGTTCCAGTCCTGCCCAGGTGCACACTGTCTGGTTTGTACTGGTCCTACCTCCCCCAGAACTGGTTCCAATGTCCCAGGAAGTTGAATCACTCCCTCTTGTACCATTCCTCAAGCAACGTATTCTTCTTAACTCTCCTGCTATTTCTACTCTGACTAGCACGTGGCACTTGTAGCAATCCTGAGATTACTACCTTGGAGGTCCTACTTTTTAATTTAACTCCTAGCTCCCTAATTTCTGCTTCAGGACATCATCCCATTCTTTATCTTTATCGTTGGTACTTATGCACCACGACAACTGGCTGTTCACCCTCCCCCTCCAAAATGCCCTGAAGCCACTCCGAGACACTCTTGACCCTTGCAACAAGGAGGCAACATACCATCCTGAAGTCTCGGTTGCAGCCGCAGAAACGCCAATCTCTTCCCCTTACAATAGAATGCTCTACCACTATAGCTCTCCCACTCTTTTTTCTGCCCTCCTGTGCAGCACAGCAACCCATGGTGCCATGAACTTGGCTGCTGCTGCACTCCCCTGATGAGTCATCTCCTGCAACCGTACCGAATAAGGTGTATCTGTTTTGGAGGGAGATTACCACAGGAGACCCCTGCACTACCTTCCTTCCACTGCTCTGCCTGATGGTCACCCATTCCCTACCTGCCTGAGAAAACTTTACCTGCGGTATGAACAACTCACTAAACATGCTATTCACGACATCCTCACCATCGCGGATGCTCCAGAGTGAATCCATTTGCAGCTTCAGTGCTGCAATGCGGTCTGTCAGGAGCTGCAGCTGGATACTCATCCTGCACACGTAGTAGTCTGGGACACCGGATGTGTCCACATAGCACAGGAGGAGCATGACACTGGTCTGGGCTCCCCTGCTGTAAATTAACCTCTGAATTAATTTAATTTGGCAACAATGGCAAGGTTTCTTACTGCTAAGGATATAAAAAGCAAAAGAAAGATTAAATAGTCACCAATCCACCAGCCAATCACTTACCCGCTTGACTGTGACATCACACTTCGATTTATTTTTGCTTCTTTGTTAACCTTCTGCCCCTGCACCAGCTGGCCTCCTCCGATCTGTCACCGCTCCCACTCGCTGCCACCGCCCTTTATCCTCCTGCACCACCCGCTCTCGCGATGCTGGCCTTCTCCGATCCACCGCTGCTCCCACTCGCTGCCACCGCCCTTTATCCTCCTGTGCCGCCCGCTATCTCGATGCTGGCCTGCTCATCATAGGCAATCCCTCAGAATCGATGAAGACTTGCTTCCACTCTAAAAATGAGTCCTTAGGTAGCTGAACACTCCACTATGAGAGCCACAGACCCTGACACAGGTGGGACAGATAGTCATTGAGGGAAATGGTGAGTGGGACTGGTTTGCCGCACGCTCCATCCGCTGCCTGCGCTTGATATCTGCATGCTCTCAGCGGCGAGACTCGACGTGCTCAGCTCCCTCCCGGATACACTTCCTCCACTTAGGGCAGTCTTTGGATATTGCACTTAATCAGGGAGGCTTTGTGAGTGTCCTTTTAACGTTTCCTCTGCCCATCTTTGGCTCATTTGTCGAGAAGGAGTTCCGAGCAGAGCACTTGCTTTGGGAGTCTCGTATCTGGCAAACAATATGCCCTTCCAGCAGAGCTGATTAAGTCTGGTCTGTGCTTCAATGCTGGGGATGTTGGCCTGGTCAACGACGCTAATTTTGGTGCGTCTGTCCTCCCAGGGGATTTGTCGATTCTTGTGGAGACATTGATAAAAATGGATTATTTTCCCTCAATCTGGTTCAGCGAAATTACTGAGTCGAATACCGTTTCTGCCTTAAACAAAGCAAACTTTTATTTCAAAGCAAGTCTCGATCGGGGTCACGGTCAGCCATGATCTTATTGAATGGTGGTGCAGGCTCGATGGGCCAAATGGCCTACTCCTGCACCTATTTTCTCTGTGTCTATGAACCCAGCCAGATTCAGCACCTTTAGGGGAGCGGAACCAGTGAGTGTAGAACTGAACTCAGCCAGAGTCAGCACCTCAGTGAGAGGGGAACCAATGAGTGTAGAACATAACCCAGTCAGTCAGCACCTCAGGGGAGCAGAGGGAGGTGAACCAGTGAATGTAGAATTTTAACCGAACCAGAGTCAGCACCTTTAGGGGAGGGGAACCAGTTAGTGTAGAACTGAAACCAGCCAGAGTCAGACCTTCAGGGGAGGCGAACCAGTGAGTGTAAAACTGCAACCAGCCAGAGTGAGCACCTTAATGAGAGGGGAACCAGTGAGTGTAGAACTGAACCCAGTCAGTCAGCACCTTCAGGGGAGGAGAGGGAGGGGAACCAGTGAGTGTAGAAATGAACCCTGCCAGAGTTGGTGATGATAATTGGGAGCGGAAGACATGCTGCCTTCAAACGTGCGATATGTTTTGAATTTCAAGACAGGCAGAGGGAAGTGTATGGGGCGGGGATTTACTGCTTTGGGACGAACAAGAGAGCAAAGAATGTTCCATAGAATCTAGAATTGTCCGTTCTGAATTTCTGTCCTGTACTTGCAGTAATAATTTTTGTAAACTCCTTTTCCAGAGTATTCAATGAGCAGAATTTGCAGACGGGAAAATCAAACCAACCAACACGTCAAGATCTGAGAGAATCACACGACTCCTCAGGACAAGAATATCATCGTTTTTTGAATATGGAAGGAAAGAAGTTTGTCTGTTCTATCTGTGGGAACAGATTTCAAACATCAATGATACTGGAAAACTACAGAGACACACACACCCGAGTGAGAGTGTTCCAGTGCACTGACTGTGGAACGAGCTTTAACCAGTTACACAGCCTGAAAAAAACATTGCACCATTGACAGCAGGGAGAAAATGTACACGTGTTCTGTGTGCAGACCAGGCATCAACTGATCGTCCAACCTGGAGAGACACGAGGACATCCGCACCACTGAGAAACCGTGGAAATGTGGGGACTGTGGGAATGGATTCAATTACCCGTCTAATCTGGAAATTCATCGGCGCAGTCACATTAGGGAGAGGACGTTCACCTGCTCCAACTGTGGGAAGAGATTCACTACATCATCGATCCTGCTGAGACACCAGCGATTTCACACTGGGGAGAGGCCATTTACCTGTTCCGAATGTGAGAAGCGATTCACTACTTCATCGATCCTCCTGAGACGCCTCCGATTTCACACTGGGGAGAGGCCATTTACCTGCTCCGAATGTGAGAAGCGATTCACTACTTCATCGATCCTCCTGAGAGACCTGCGATTTCACACTGGGGAGAGGCCATTTATCTGCTCCGAATGTGAGAAGGGATTCACTACATCATCCGAGCTGCTGACACACCAGCGAGTTCACACTGGGGAGATGCCGTTCACCTGCTCTGAGTGTGGGAAGGGATTCACTAATCATCCGAGCTGCAGAAACACCAGCGAGTTCACACTGGGGAGACGCTGTTCACCTGCTCCGAGTGTAAGAAGGGATTCACTCAGTCATCCCGCCTGCTGCAACACCAGGGATGTCACACAGGGTAGAGGCCGTATATCTGCTTCGAGTGTGGGAAGAGATTCACTACATCATTGACCTTGCTGACACACCAGCGAATTCACACTGGGGAGAGACCGTTCACTTGCTCCGAGTGTGGGAAGTGATTCACTACATCATCGATCCTGCTGAGACACCAGCGAGTTCACACTGGGGAGGGGCCGATCACCTGCTCTGTGTTTGTGATGGGATTCACAGAGTTATCCCACCTGCTGACACACCAGCAAGTTCACACTGGGGAGAGGCCATTCATCTGCTCCGAGTGTGAGAAGGGATGCACTTAATCATCCAGCCTGCTGAGACACCAGCGAGTTCAAAATTGACTGCAGGGTTTGGATTCTGCTGCTGTCCCAGGCTGAATAGTGTCCATTCTGACAGTTGGGCTTTCTTTCTGCTGATACTGATTGCCCCTATAACTGGGCTGGAGTTTAATATTCGCGATATTTGACAAATTAATCAATGGAAAAATGGTCAGATAAAAATATTATGCTGATTATGTTTGCATCTATACTTCACACTTTAAAAAACGTAAGAAATAGGAGCAGTAGTAGACCATCGGCTACTCAAACCTACTCTGCCAGTTAATAAGATCATGGCTGACCTGACCTTGGGCATAGCTCCACTTCCCCGCATACGCTCCATAAGCCTTCATTCCATTATCGTTCAAAAATCTTTCTATCTCCACCTTAAATATATTCAATGACCCAGTCTCCACAGCTCTCTGCGGTAGAGAATTCAAAAATTCACGACATTTCGAGAGAAGAAAATTCTCCTCATCACAGTTCTAAATCGGCTACCCCTTATTCTGAAACTATGCCCCTAGTTCTAGATCCCCCACGAGTGGAAACATCCTCGCTGCATCTATCTTGTCGCGCCCCCTCAGCATCATATATTTCAATAAGTTAATCTTTATTCTTCTAAACTCCAATGAGTATAGGGCCCAACCTGCTCAACCTATCTTCATAAGTCAACCCATTCATCTCAGAAATTAAACTAGTGAAGATTCTCTGAACTGTCTCCAATGCAAGTATATCCCACCTTAAATAAGGAGATCAAAATTGCAAGCAGTTCTCCAGGTGTGGTCTCACCAATACTCTGTACAATCGTAGCAGGACTTCCCTGCTTTTATACTGCATTCCCTTTGCAATACAAGCCAACATGTATTTGCCTTCATAATTACTTGCTGTATTTGCATACTAACTTTTTGTGTTTCATGCACAAGGACCCCGAGATCCCTCTGTATTGCAGCATTTTGTAATATTTCTCCATTTCAATAATAAATTGTATTTTTATTGTGTCTGCCAAAGTGGATAACCTCACACTTTGCCAGATTATACTCAATTTGTTGGTCCACTCAATTAGCCTGTCTACATACCGTTGCAGATTATTTCTGTCCTCCACACAATTTGATTTCCCACCCATCTTTGTATCATCAGCAAACTTGGAAACATTACATTCGTTCCCTTCTTCCAAGTCATTAATATATATTGAAATAGTTGGGACCCCAGCAATAATCCCGGTGACACCCTACTAGTTGCCATTTGACAACCGGAAACTTACACATTTATCCTGACTCTCTGTCTTCCGTTAGTTAGCCCACCCTCCATCGATGAGAATATATTACTCCCCAAAACCGTCAACTTTTATCTTGTGCAGTAACCTGTTATGTGGCACCTTATTGAGTGCCTTCTGGAAATCCAAATACACCACATCCACTGGTTCCCACTTATCTACCTTGCACATTACTTCCTCAAAGAACTCCAGCAAATTTGTCAAACATGATTTCCCTTTCTTTAAACCATGCTGACTCTGCTTATCTGTATTATGCTTTTCCAAATGTCCTGTCACTGCTTCCTTAATAATGTACTCCAGCTTTTTCCCAATGACAAAAGTTAGGCTATTTTCTGTCTCCAACTTTTTTTAAATAGGGTGTTATATTTGTGGTTTTCCAATCTTCTGGGACCTCCCAAGAATCCAATGAATTTTAGTAGATTACAACCAATGCATCCACTATTTCTGCAGCCAGTTATTTAAAGACCCGAGGATGCAAACCTTTAGTTCCAGGGGACTTGTCCACCTTTAGTTCCATTATTTTACCAAATACTACTTCTTTAGTGAAAGTGATTGTTTTTAGTTCCTCCCTCTCTATAGCCTCTTGATTATCTACTATTGAGATGTTTTTAGTATCCTCTAATCTGAGGACCGATACAAAATATTTATTCAATGTCTCAGACATTTCCCTGCACCCCATTATTAGTTCCCCAGTCTCATTCTCCAGGGGACCAACATTTATCTTAGCCAGATTTTTTCCATTTTTTTCCTGATATCAGTCATAATATAGTGAGCTGGATTGTGAGTGAGCTGTTATAGATGGAAATGGGTTGGTTTGGATACCAGTCAGCAGTGAGGTTGCGTAGAAGTTGCTGTTGAGCGGGATGGCAGTGTGTCGGCATCAAGCTGTTGTAGATGGAGTTGGGTTGGTTTGGATACCGGTCAGCAGTGAAGTTGCGTAGCAGTTGGTGTTGACCTGGATGGCAGTGTGTAGGCAGCAAGCTGTACAGATGGATTTGTGTTGGTTTGGATACCAGTCAGCAGTGAGGTCCTGCAGGATTTGGTGTTGAGGGGGCTGGCAGTAAGCTGTTACAGATGGATATGGGTTGGGTTGGAGGTCCCGCAGGGGTTGTATGATCCGTTGCTTTTTACTAATTTTATTAATGATCAGGATGTAGGTGATGGGACAACCTGCAAATTTGCAAAGGATATAGAGATTTGTGCGAGTATTCGGGTCTCATCTGCTTCAGGCAGATCTTACTATTTTGGGAGATTGGTCTCATTACTGGCAAATTATGTGCAACTTAGATAAGTGCACGTGCTCAACAGTCATTCATATGTCAGGGATAAGCACGAAAGAAAGTTGAGACAGAGAGAGATTGGGGTATTCTAGCACACACATCTTTAAAGGTTCGCAGGCTGTGGGCCGCTGAGCCAACGGAGCAGGTTCGGGAGTGGAAAGAGCAGCGTGGAGGCCTGTCCCAGTACTCCATGGCCCTGCGAGCACCATCGGTGATACAGAATGGCTTTCGCTGATCCAAATGGAGGATCTCACACTTTCCGACTTGAAGACCAGCTGGCACAGTTTCCCCCCATTTTCTTGCAGACAAACCCACAGATATTGAAGACCAGGAAGTGAAAGCACAATCCTCGGTGGTCTCGAATCATCACCCTGTCAGTTAACAGTTCGTTAATAAACTAGCATGCCACCCGATTGCACCACAGAGATGTGCGGAATTATTGGCTACAACATATGGCGTTATCGAGGCAAAACTTCAGATATTGAGGATTCGCAGGCCATTTGCCAGCTCTGAATTCATGCAGTTTTTGATGTAATTCACTGTGTCTTCAGCACAGTGAGATCTAGCCTGGTGTACAAGCTTTGTATCTTTCTGAACACTTCACAACACTAGCCTGGTTTGCAAGCTTTGTATCTTTATGAACATTTCAGCAGAAGATTAATTCAACAGATGGAACTAGAATTGCTAATTGACACTACAATTTTGCCAACATTTAACTACAGTGTGAGAACAATCACAATTATCATTATGCTTCCATGTACGTTCTGGCGCTGCATCACGCTAACAAACCTAGCTCATCACAGCACATATATCAGGCAATTCATTGCCAGTGTGCAAATATGCACATTTTGAACTATGCAACTTGGGCAAGACTGGAATCAGAAAGTGCCTGGGCCGTGGGCAGTGATAACTTAATCTGAGCGTTAAGATTTTCATTTTCATTATACATTACATTACATTGACACAATCTGATCTCCGAGATCTGTTTGGGACCCATTGCCCCGAAGTGAGGACTGCGTGGGCGAGATAATTCCTTCTGGGGTTAGGTTTTCTTTTAAAAAGGTGTGAGAAAGTTATGGTTTTCTTCCTGGTGGACTGATATAGCTCAGTTTGGAGAGCGTTCGCTTTAAAACTCAAACAGTATCTGGTTCAATTCTGGGTTTTCGCAATTTTTGATTATTTTGTTGAAGGGGAGAGGCTGGTTTTGGATGCGGACAGTGCTTGTGGGATGGG
Organism: Pristiophorus japonicus; assembly: GCF_044704955.1. NCBI lineage: Eukaryota > Metazoa > Chordata > Chondrichthyes > Pristiophoridae > Pristiophorus > Pristiophorus japonicus. Next base: position 2,780,079 of record NC_092009.1, read on the forward strand.
CTGTTCAGCGGTTCCATGACAATTTTCAAAATGAATTTTGTTAGATGCAGTGCTCTTTTTCTGTTACTTTCAATGTACACTCTGCCCAGTTTTGCATATGAATCGTGAAAAATGTTTAAGCGATGTGATGTGTTCAATGGTTGTGTTGTAACCTTGTCACCCAGTGTCGAGCCGGAAGCACGAACGTTTGCTGTACTTTGTAGTCAGTTAGCTTAGTTGCTGAGCGCATGATGTTCATAACGTGGAGGTCGTAGTTTCAGTTCCTGTACGGGCCATTGGAATGCAATTGATACTTTTTTCGTTTTTTTATGACATTTAAAATCCAATCTTTATAATGAATCAAATCTATACTGTATCCCAAGGGTTGGGATTATTTGGAATAACAGCTATTGCTTCTTTGCCGCCGGGGTGGAGAGGCACATCTTTCAATTTATTTGTGTTTCTTGGTCAGCTGATAAAAATAAACTGGCGGCCTGTTCCCGTAAATGGTCATAAGCAGGAATGGACAGACAGAACGGTCCTATCTCCCGAGATGAGCAAAAGGCTTCAGTTCAGGACAAACACGCCAAATGAAATGTTCACCCGGCACCGAGAGTGAACAACCCAGAGAAAAAGGCAGAATGAAATAGATTTCAGTGGATGCCTACCCGCACTTAATGCTGTGGTTGTGCTGACATGCCTTTCGTGTTCTCAGCAAAAATCCCATTCCTACCAACGGTTTTACCTGGCACGAATCTGATGTGAATTTCGAAGGAGCAAGGAGGAAAGACTGCGTTGGTCTGCTTGCTGGCAAAGTCACTTGCAGCAGCTTCCCTGGTGGTCTAGTGGCTAGGATTTGCACTTTCACTGTTCGTGCTCAGGGTTTGCTTCCCGGTCAGGGAACAGTGTATTTTGCGCTGTTTGAACTGCAAGGTAAATGGCTGCTCCTGAACAAATTTACAGCTCACCATAGTGCTGCTGCCCCAACCTTCAGCATCGCATCATTCGTTGCAACGATACAAAATACTTCTGTGCTTGCTATTTCAAAGTCAGCAGTAAATAACTAGATGTCTCTCAACAAATGGAACTAGAATTGCTGATCGATGCTGTAAATCTTTCTAATCATGTCCATCTTTAGTCTTCCATGTACATTATTGCACCACATCACTCTCGCTTATCACAGCACGGCTATTAATCAAAGCATTGCCAGTGTGGAAACTTTCAACATTGTAATCTTAGTAACTTGTGCAACACTGTAATCAGTGAATGCCTGGGCCATGGGCTTATCCTGAACATTAAGATATCCATTTGGCCTGGCCCGTCCTGTATTGCACATTGGCTCACTATGTCTATGTTTAAGTTTCACAGGCGATTTCCCAGATCTGAATTCCCCAGCAGAAACTTCATGGCGTGTTTGATCTCAAAGAGATTCAACATCAGTATCGTTAACTCTCTCCTTGTTTCACGACTCTTATCTCTCTTCAGCATCTCACGGCTAAGGACTGAACCTGTTGTAATTTCACGTTCGCTCGAATTCAGTGCGGCTCAGTGTGACTTCGGCCCATCTCCCTTTCACAACCTATCACTGCCATCAAAAGAACGGGAAATTTAGGTAAATTTTATACTCTGAAATTTGAATAAACACAACAGCATATTTCATTGTGTCTTCAACACTGTGAGATGTAGCCTGGTGAGCTTTGCATCTTTATGAACACTTCAGCAGAACATTAAATCAACATATGGAACTAGAATTACTGATTGACACTGTAAGTTTTGCCAAAATTTAACTGCAGTGTGAGAACAATCACAATTATCATTAGGCTTCCATGTACGTTCTGGCGCGGCATCACCCTAACAGACCTAGCTGATCACAGCACGGCGATCAGACAATTCATTGCCAGTATGGACAAATACACATTTTGAACTTAGCAAGGTGTGCAAGACTGGCATCAGAGAGTAAATTTCATCCAATATTTATAATGAAACAAATTCATACAGAATCCCAAGGGTTGCGAATTATTTGGAATAACTTCCATTGCTTCCTTGCCGCTGAGGCGATGAGGCACATCTTTCTGTTTATTTCTATTTCTTGGTCCGCTGACAAACGATGAACTGGCGGCCTGTTGCCGTTAATGGTCAAAAGCAGGAACGGTTAGACAGAACGCTCAGAGATGGGCAAATGGCTTCAGTTCAGGACAAATACTTCAAATGAAATGTTCACACGGCACCGATAGTGAACAAACCAGAGAAAAGGACAGGGCGAAATAGATTTAAGTGGATGCCTACCCGCACTTAATATTGTGGTTGTGCGGACATGTCTTTCATCAGAATATAAGAACATAAGAATTCGGAACAGGAGTAAGCCATCGAGCTCCTCGAGCCTGCTCCGCCATTCAACAAGATCATGGCTCATCTGGCCGTGGACTCAGCTCCACTTACCCGCCCGCTCCCCGTAACCTATAATTCCCTTATGGGTTAAAAATCTATCTATCTGTGATTTGAAGACATTCAATGAGCTACCCTCAACTGTTCCTTGGGCAGAGATTCACAACCTTCTGGGATAAGAAATTCCTTCTCAACTCGGTTTTAAATTGGCTCCCCCTAGGCTGTGCCCCCTCGTTCTAGTCTCCCCGACCAGTGGAAACAACCTCTCTGCCTCGATCTTATCTATACCTTTCATTATTTTAAATGTTTCTATAAGATCACCCCTCATCCTTCTGAACTCCAACGAGTAAATACCCAGTCTTCTCAATCTATCATCATAAGGTAACCCTCTCATCTCCGGAATCAGCCGAGTGAATCGTCTCTGTACCCACTCCAAAGCTAGTATATCCTTCCTTAAGTAAGGTGATCAAAACTGCATGCAGTACTCCAGGTGCGGCCTCACCAATACTATGTACAGTTGCAGCAGTACCTCCCTGCTTTTGTACTCCATCCCTCTCGCAATGAAGGCCAACATTCCATTCGCCTTCCTGATTACGTGCTGCACCTGCAAACTAACTTTTTGGGTTTCATGCACAAGGACGCCCAGGTCCCTCTGCACCGCAGCATGTTGTAATTTCTCCCCATTCAAATAATATTACCTTTTACTGTTTTTTTTTCCAAGGTGGATGACCTCACATTTTCCGACATTGTATTCCATCTGCCAAACTTAGCCCATTCGTTTAACCTATCTAAATATCTTTGCAGCCTCTCTGTGTCCTCTGCACAACCTGCTTTCCCAATAATCTTTGTTTCATCTGCAAATTTTGTTACACTACACTCTGTCCCCTCTTCCAGGTCATCTATGTCTCAACAAAAATACCATTTGCTACAAACAGTTTTACGTTGCACGAATGTGATATGAATTTCGAAGGAGCAACGAGGAAAGACTGCGTTGGTCTGTATTGTATGTAGGCACCCGTTTAATGACTCCACGAGGCAGTGGTCTGGTACTTAAACTATGAAGATTGTAGTCCTTTGTTGCAGCTCCTAGGGAGAGGACACTAAGAGGTGAGCACACTTTTATACTGGTTTACCTGCAGTGTGCAGGTGACCCTTAGGCCTCCAGCAGCAGCACCCTCTGGTTTACGGGTAAGGTCTGTGCATGGTGAAGGTGGTGATGTGATCAGTCGTGGGCAGTGGGAGCGTTTGTTGAGGGCTGTGTTGGTGCCAGATGTGATCCCTGTGATCGAAGCTGGTCTCATATATTTTCCCCCTCACGCACAGCCAATTTGGGTGTCACATTTGTGGGATCCCTCAGTGGGGGTGCCAGTGCAGCAGTGGGTAGGATACATAATCTGTCGAGTGGGTAAGTGTGTAATGGTGGGCAGGGATAAGCAGCGAGGGTGCATGTTGTGCGGACTGTAATGCATTAATGCAGGCTGAGTGGCCCGCAGCCTGCGAGTACCTTCGGAGCAGGCCGGGGAGCGGAAGGAGCAGTGTGGCGGCCTGGCCTAGTAGGCTGAGCGGCACCAGTCCTGTGAGCACCAGCGGAACAGGCCGAGGAGCGGAAGGAGCAGTGTGGCGGAATACCACTCCTGGGAGCAGCACGTTCTGGAGCAGGAGAGAAACGGCAGTGCAGAGTGACGTCACCAATGTCCAGGTCGGTGATTGGAGCTTGGGCAGTTACTGCAGGAGCGGCGATGTCGCGGCGAAGGATTGGCGAGAGATTGCAGAGGGGTATGATCGGGACCCAGGAGTGGCGCGAGTTCGGGGCTCAGAAGATGCGCAGGCCGAGGGGCAGCAACGATCAGCCCACACTTCGATTTGTGCAGCAGAACTGGTCTCCAGTCGTCTTGGTTAATCCTTGCCACTGGACCAAGAGCGAGCTCTGTCAAGACCTAGCAACGGCCACCACACGTTAAAAAAAATTCCACGTACAGGCAACGTCCAAATTTCAAGGTTTAGTTCGGACCTGGAATTTTAGGTGCTTCATTGAAACACCTGTGAACTTTTTGACGTGGAAGCAAGTCATCCTGGATAAGAGGGACTGCCAATGATGATGGATGATGATGGTGGTGGGCATGGCCACATGGCTGTGTGGGCTTCTTGCCCTCCGTTTGTGATGAAAGTCTGCTCATTCCAGGGTCCGGCAGGAATGCTGGAGGGTACTGGCCTCTCGTTCCTGGTGTTGGCCCTGGTGACCGGGGGTGTATGGCCGATCTGGGGCACGTTGCCAGTATTGGTGGCTGTGCTGCCCAATGATCGCTGTCCCTGTCCCTGCAGTGGGTCTGTACACACTGTATGTGTATAAGCCCTTCCTGGGGCATCACATTCGTCCCAAAAGTCCAGGCAACATGGTCAGGTAGCCCGCTGGACCTGGGGGTCTCCCACTGGTGGATTCCTCTGGCATAAACATTGTCCCTGTTGAACCCAGTGTCCTTTAACAGTATATTTCTTGTATACATGACAGATTGGCTCCTGTCATACCTAGTCCAATCTACACTGCTTTCTCTCTTTATATTGTCACTTAGAGCATTTACATCAATTTCTTGTATCTTGGTCTCTCCATACATGATTGTATTTGTCATTTTTAAATTTCTGTCATCATCATTAAGCGTTACAAACTTGTTCTCAACATCACTTACAGAAGCATTCATTACATTTTCTCATCAGTTACTCCGGCATCACAATTCAACGTTACATTAGGGGTTGAGCATCATCGTCTTCATCTATGTCGGAGCCCAGGTGATCAGACAATTCTTCAGCGACGTGCTGAGTAAAGATTTTTCTGTACATTCTCTGAAGGTGCCCTTTCGCATTGCAGCTTTGCATCTATAGTCTTTGTAGCGGCACTGCTGGGACCTGTGGATTCCTCCACAGCGCCAGCATGGGGCTGGCGATTTGCCCCATGTGGTGGACTCAGGGTTGTGGGACTCAGGGCAGCATTTCTGCCTTTAGAAGTAGCCATTCAGTTCACTGCATTCGTTAGTTTAGAGTTCTGGGTGTGGGTCATTATTCGCTTGGAGTCGCCGACTGAAATCTCGTAGGCCCGGCTCAATTTAATTGCATTCTACTTGGTGACTGCGATGTCCGCAGAAAGCAGTGTGTGGAGGAGGCCCTTGTGGCCGATTCCGATAACAAATATGTCCCTTCGTGCTTCGTTAAGGTGGTCGCCAAAATCACATGGTGATCTTCTTAAATCTGCAGCATACTTACAATTTCTTGGCCTTAAGGTCGCCAGTGAGTGTAGAACCGGTGCCTGGCTGTGAGGATGCTGTTTTTGGGTTTTAGTTACTGCTGTATTAAGGTGACAAGTTCCCCATAGCTCTTAGTTGTTGTCTTCGCTGGGGCTAGCAAGTCCCTGACAAGGCCATGGATAGTGGGCCCACAACTACTAAGCAGGACGGCCCTGCACTTGTGCGGCAGTGTAGCCGGTGTGTCCCCATCCAGGTCGTTGGCTATGAAGAAGTGTTCTAACCTTTCCATGAAGGTGTCCATATCTTCCCCATCGGTGAATAGTTGAAAGTTGATGATATTCGAAATGATGTGCGTGAAGTTCATGACCTCTTCGCCAGTTATTGTGTAGGTAGGTATTCTGTTAATGACTCCACGATGCAGGGGTATGATACTTAATGTGAAGACTGTAGTTCTTTATTGCAGCACCTAGAGTGATGACACCAAGAGGTGATCTCCCCTTTATACAGTGTTTCCTGCAGTGTGCAGGTGACTCTTAGGTCTCCAGCAGCAGCCTCTGGTGTACAGGTAAGGTGTGTACAGGGTGAAGGTACATTCAGTGTTACAGTACATCATAACATTACATCATAACATTGTAGGCGTACATGCATAGCAGACTGTTTGCTGGCAAATATATTTGCAGCAGCTTCCCAGGTGGACTGGTGATAAGGATTTGGTGCTTTCACCGCTGCAGCCTGCGTTTGATTTCCGGTCAGAGAACAGTGTATTTTTGGCTCTTTACAGTGGTACTCCTGAACAGATTTACAGCTCAACACACTGCTGCTGCTCCAACCATCAGCAGCGCATTATTTGTTGCAGTTATACAACATTCACTTTCTGCCTGCTGTTTTAAAGTCAGGAGTCAATGACTAGACCTCTCTCAACAACTGAAACTAGAATTGCTGATTGACACTGTAAATGTTGACAGTCATGTCCATCATTAGTCTTCAATGTACCTTTTTGCACCATATCAACCTTGCTTATCACAGCACGGCTTCAGTCAATGCACTTCCAGTATGGAAAATTCAACATTTTAAACTTAGCAACGTGTGCAAGATTGGAATCAGATTATGCCTAGCCTATGGGCACTGATAACGTATTCTGAGCATTAAGATTTTCATTATCATTATATATTACATTCGCACAATCTGAACTCCGAAAAGTGTTTGGAACCATTGCCCCGAAATGAGGACTGAGTGGGCGGGGCAATTCCTCCCGGGGTTAGCTTGTCCTTCAAAAAGCTGTGAGAAAATTTTTCTTCATTTGCTGTCGGGCCGAAAAAGCTCAGTTGGGAGAACGTTAGACTGTAGATTTCAACGTCCCGGGTTTCGGCAATTGTTGGTTATTTTTTGTTCCCTTAATTTTATGGGAGAAGATAGTTTTATATCTGGACAGTGCTTGAGAGATGGGCTGCTCAGCGCTTGCATGATAATAATTTCTACAATGAATTGTTGGATTCATGCGCTGTTTTTCTGTTACTTCTTATTTACACCCTGCCCAGTTTTATATATGAACAGTGAACAATGTTTAAGCGATATCATGTGTTCAATGTTTTTTGCAGTAAGTCGGTCACCCAGTGTGAGCCGGAAACACAACCCCCTCAGGTTGGGCTGGCACCGACCTTCAACACACTTTGTGACTGGTTAGCTCAGTTGGTACTAATAACGCCGATATCCCCTTACGCGTTCAAATATTTCTCATAATTTTTTCAGTTCTTCCTAACATTTAAAATCCAATCTTTCAAAAGAAACAAATCCACACAGAATCCCAAGGGTTGGGAATTATTTGGAATAACATCCATTTCTTGTTTGCCGCTGGGGCGGAGAGGCAAACCTTCTGTTTATTTGTGTTGCTGGGATGCTGATAAAAGGTGAAGCAGCGGCCTGGTCCCGTAAATAGTCATAAGCAGGAATAGACAGACAGAACAGCTCTGTCCCCGAGACGGGCAAACCAAATCAAATGTTTACCGGCTCCAAGAGTGAAAAATCCAGTGAAAAGGACAGAATGAAATAGATTTCAGTAGATGCCGAGCCGCACTGTGACCGCTCCTGAACAACGTGCAGCTCACCACACTGCTGCTGCCCCTAACATCAGCAGCGCATCATTCGTTGCAGCTATATAAAATACTTCCCCCACTATTGTTTTAAGTTCAACAGTAAACAAATCGACCTCTCTCAACATTGCTGATTCACACTGTAAGTTTTGCCAACATTTAACTGCAGTGTGAGAACAATCACAATTTCATTAGTCTTCTATGTACGTTCTGGTGCTGGATCACCTTAACCAACCTCGCTCATTACAGCACGGCTGTCAGGCAATTCCTTGCCAGTGTGGACATATGCATCATTTTGAACTTAGCATCGTGTACAAGATTGTAATCTGAGAGTGCCTGCGCCATAGGCAATGATAACTTAACCTGAGCATAGAGATTTTCATTATCATTTTACTTTAGATGAACACAACCTGAGCTCTGAGATTTGTTTGGGACAAATTGCCCCGAAGTGAGGATTGAGTGGGCAGTGCAATTCATCCAGGGGTTAGGTTTTCTTTCAGAAATGTGTGAGAAAGTTTTCGTACGGTTGCTGTCGAGTGGAATAGCTCTTTTGGAGAGCGTTAGATTTCAAAGTCCATGGTTCAATTCTGGGTTTCGGCAATTTCTCATAATTTTGTGTTCCCTTCATTTTAAAGGGAGAGGCTGGATTTATATCCGAACAGTGCTCATCTCTGTTTTAAATGGGCGGCCCCTTATTCTACGATCATGCTTTCTAGTTCTCGTCTCTCCCATCAGTGTAAAGATCCTCTATGCATTCACTTTGTCAAGCCCCCTCATAATCTTATACTTTTCAATAAGATCACCTCTCATTTTTCTGAATTCCAAAAAGTAGAGGCCCAGCCAGCTGAACCTTTCCTCATACGTCAACCCCCTCATCCCCGGAATCAACCCAGTGAAGTTTCTCTGAACTGCCTCCAAAGCAAGTATATCCTTTCATTAATATGGAAACCAAAACTGCACGCAATATTCCTGGTGTGGCCTCACCAATAACTTGTATAGCTGGAGCAAGACTTCCTGCTTTTATACTCCATCCCCTTTGCAATAAATGCCAATATTCCATTGGCCTTCCTGATCAGTTGCTGTACCTGCATACTATCCTTTTGTGTTTCATGCAAGTACTCTCAGTTCCCGCTGTACTGCAGCACTTTGCAATCATTCCCCATTTAAACAATAACTTGCTCTTTAAATTTTCTGCAAAAGTGTATGATCTCACACTTTCAAACATGATACTCTATCTGCTAAATTTTTGCCCACTCACTTAGCCTGCCTTTGTCCTTTTGCAGATTTTTTGTGTCCTCCTCGCAAATTGCTTTTCCTCCCATCTTTATATCGTCAGCAAACTTGGCTACGTTACACTCAGGCCATTCTTCCCCGTCGTTAATATAGATAGGAAATAGTTGGGGTCCGAGCACTCATCTCTGCGGCACCACACAGGTTACTGGTTGTCAACCAGCGAATTAACCATGTATCCCGACTATCTGTTCTCTGTTAGTTAGCCAATCCTCTAGCCATGCTAATATAATACCCACAACCCCGTGAGCTTTTTACTTGTGCAGTAACCTTTTATGTGGCAACTTATGGAAGTGCAAATATATCACAGCCACTGGTTCCTTCCTTTCCCACCTTGTTCTTTACATTCTCAAAGAATTCCAGCACATTTGTCAAACATAATTTCCCCTTCATAAATCCGTGCTGTCTCTGCCTGACCAATTTATGCTTTTCCAAATGTCATGTTACTGCTTCCACACCTGGAATGCTGTGTCTGTTTAAAAGAGAAGGATGTCAGTTCCGGTTCAAAATCTGTCCCTTCGAAACGGGTTTCTTTATACTTCCGGATCATCCTGTGTATTTTTAAAGGGAGCGCGATTTCAGTTGTGATTACCGAATTGTTAAGCTGTTGTGTTCCAAGTGCCTGTGCTGACTCTCAGAAACCGATCTAATGAGTCCCCTTCTCCATAGTCCTGCTAAAGTTTTCCCTTTGATGAATATGTTATTAATTTGAGACATTACAGAACAAAGAGCTGCATTCTTTTCTGTAAAAGCTGAATTTGGCAATGAGGTTAAATGTGATTGACAAAAACAACAGAGGGCTCAAATGTTTAACACAATAACGACGAGGGTGGGAGAATACTGGATCAGCAGTCCATTGCCTGAACCTCTCGGCCACCTCGTCTCCTATTTACAGCAACGTCAGACATCCATCCCCTAATTTTTGCATCCAAACAGAAATAATGTGCAAGGAAGTGTATTTCACCGCCTATTCTGCCCGTGCAACCAGATCTAAAGTGATGGAAATGAGCCATAATCTTCTTAAAGCAACCAGCCTTCCTTTACTTCAGGTGAGTGACTGTACGAGATGGTTGGTTTTGAGGCAGAATCAAGACAAAGAATATAAAATTTCACGCTGCGAGTTAGTTGACCGCGGTAGAACTCAAACCTGCAATCTTCTGATAACATCTTGGTTACAACCGATGTCAGACGCCTTATCCATTAGGCCACGTGGCCGCTGCCACCGGCACAACATTGTTGTTTTTTAAATTGAGAGCAAATTTGGGACAAGGGTTATATCAAGGAGTGGATGTAGGAAAACATGGGCATATTTTGTGTAATGAATAGATGCGCTGCGATATGGATGTGCACGGACAGAGGCAACGTCAATGTACCTTGAAAGACAGCAGTTTAACAATTAGGTCATCGCAGCTGAAAGCTCACTCCTTTTAAAACTATACAGAATGATCCGGACTATGAGAAAATACGTCATAAAGGGGCAAATTTTGAACCAGAACTGACAACCATCCAGTTTAAGCAGACATCGAATGATCCTGAACAGCAAGCAAATCCCTATTACAAAGGGATGACCCTTGACTGACAGCAGTTCACTTTTAAAAGAATTAAATGGGAATTCTGTCATTCTTGAAGGCAATTGTGCTGAGCCTGAGTGAGAGTGGGGCTCAGAACCACGCGGGGCTGGGACGGTTTTAATGCCACAGATGATAGACAGGCAGGAAGCAGGGAGGGAAGTAAAACCAACCCAGACAAAAAGACAATTTAATAGATATATATATTTATCATAATAAGAAAATAAATAATTTCAAAATTTTATTGCAAAAAAGTGAATTTGATTTGATTTAAATAAATAAATAATTGTTTTATAATCTATATATTTTTGATTGAACGAAGGCTGTGTGACTGGATGAATTCCACTGGAAATCAGGTGGTGCAGTCAGAAATACCCAAGCACAGTAAACCCATAGTGGAAGACAAGCCACGATGGAAAATGTGGGCAACAAAGGCGATCTTTTAAAGTCGCGAGTGCCTTTCTGCTGGATCTGACAGCAGCTGCGTGTGTTGTGAAAGAGGTCAAATGTAATAGAGCCCAGTGCAGGCAGAACAGAAAAAGCACATTATTGTGAAAGTTAAAAAATAGGGAATGTTTATAATTATATATATATATAAACAAAGTCAATCAGTGAGTCATGTCGTGTCTTGTCTTGATTTGATTTGTATTTGAAAATAAGGCGGAAGGAGGTCATCATGTCACACAGCCCACAAGTAAGCTCTCGCTAATATCGCGATGTTTCTAACTTATGTCATTTGCCTTCTTTCAGATGTGGAATAGCAAAATCCCACAGCAGTTTCTTCTGGAATGCGTGTTCAATCAAAACAGTATGGTATCAAGTTACATGTGATGCCTTTTTTCTCACATGACATGAAATGCACAGTAAGATCGCGCAGCACAATTGCACACACTCTCTCGCTTAAACAAACACACAAACAAAGTAAAATTCCTGCACTCTCCAAAGGCTGTTTTTGAAATTTGAAATTGAAATCCGGGAGAGTCACTACAATCACTTTCAAACAGACACAGAATGATCCAAGACTAATAGCATTCCATGTTTGAGAGAAAGAGAATGACCCCGGCGATCAGCACATCACCATAAAAGGGATACGGAAACAGAACGAACAAAAACAGAGAATTCTGTAAAACTCACTAATTCGTGCAGATTCTGTGGACGAAGATCCAGGGTTCAGGTTCAGTCAGATGATCATTCCGATATTTTAGGAAAAATGTAAAGTTTACAGATTTTTTCAACAAAAATAGTGCCTGGAAAAAAATAGGCAGCGAGAAAGGACAAAAGGGAATGTCTGTGATATAGTGGAGCGTAGGAGTGATTGAATAATGAATGGCACAATGCGAAAAGGCAAATTGGGTGGTTAACGGGCAATAAAGTAACAAAGGATGGACAAGAGGAGGTGTTAGTTTGAACAGCAGAACCATTAGCAGACAATGGGAGCGGTGCTTATGATCCGATACGCTAATGTTGAGGCCAGAAGACTATAACATGCCTGACATATAGGGTGTGAACGCCTTTTAATCAGACCAGGCAGCTTGGCCACCCCGGATTGATTTCCTCTACGGTTTGAATTCGGCAGCCAAGGGACAAATTCAAAAGCCAGCTTCTCACATCCTTTCGGCAAGAGAGAAACAGGACGCCCTCATATTCAGGGCATAGTATGTTTCACGTTGAACTGGGGATGGACGCCGAATGTATGCTTAACCCAATGGAGGTGAGCTCATACATGGAGAAATGAAGATATACTGATCAAGTATTGGCCGGAACCAAACACGGGTTTAGGTTGTCCAATCAGAGAAAGAGCATTGTCCATCTGAGATACTTTAACTTTACTCAGTTCGGTGAGTTTCACTTTGCTCCTTGGAAACTCCAGGATTAGGACGCTGCGGGAACAACGGAACGAAATCACAAATTTTAATTTCAAATATGTACGTTTTCTCACATGTCGACCTGCTCAGAAGCGGTTCTTTGACTAAAAGTTAACAGGGCTCGTCCGGGATTTGAACCCGGCTTCTTTTGCATTTCAATTGTGAAAATCCCAAAGCGAGAATCATACACTTAAACCAAAGAGCCGCCGAAAATGAGCAGCGTAACTCTCAGATTCTGACGGTAGTTTACTATTCAGCCCATCGTGCCTGTGCTGACTCTCAGAGACCGATCGAATGAGTCCCTCTTCCATCGTCCTGCTTATGTTTTCCCGTTGATGAATATATTATTAATTTGAGACATTACATTACAAAAGAGCTGCATCCTTGTCAGTAACAAGTGAATTTTGCAATGAGGTTAAATGTGATTGAAATAAAAACAGAGGGATCAAATTTTTAACACAATAACGACGAGGGTGGGAGCACACTGGATCAGCAATCCATCACCTGAACCTTTCGGACACCTCGTCTCCTATTTACAGCAACATCAGACATCCATTCCCTACTTTTTGCATCTAAACAGAAATAATGTGCAAGGAAGTCTACTTCACCGCCTGTTCTGCCAGTGCAACCAGATCGACAGTGATGAAAATGTGCATTAGCTTCTTAAAGCAAACAACCTTCCTTTGCTTCAGGTGAGTGACTGTCCGAGATGGTTGATTTCGAGGCAGAATCAAAACAAAGAATATAAAGTTTCACGCTGCGAATTAGTTGACTGCGGTAGGACTCGAACCTGTAATCTTCTGATAACATCGGTGTTATTATCGAAGTCAGACGCCTTGTCCATTCTGCCACGCGGCCGCTGCCATTGGCTCAAAATTTGTTGTTTTTTATATTGAGAGCAAATTTGGGATAAGGGTTATTTCAACGATTGGATGTCGGAAAACATGAGTATATTTCGAGTAATGAATAGATGCGCTGCGATATGGATGCGCATGGGCACAGGCAACTTCAATGTAGCTTGAAACACAACAGTTTAACAATTCGGTCATCGCAGCTGAAATCACACTCGTTTCAAAACTATACAGAATGATCCAGATTATGAGAAAATACGTCATAAAGTGGCAAATTATGAACCGGAACTGACAAGCATCCCGTTTAAGCAGACACCGAATGATCCTGAACAGCAAGCACATCCATATTAAAAAAATGTAGAATCACCCTTGACTGACACAGATCGCTTTTAAAAGAATAAAGTGGGATTTCTGTCATTCTTGAAGGCAATTGTGCTGGGTGGGGTGAGCGTGGGGCTCAGGACCAGTCGGGGCTGGGACGGTTGTTGAAGCCACAGGTGACAGAAGGCAGGAAGCAGGGAGGGAAGTAAAAATAACCCTTAAAAAAAGATAATTTAAAAGATCTATATATTTATCATATTAAGAATATAAATAATTTTGCAATTTTATTGCAAAAAATTGAATTGATTTGATTTGAATGAATAAATAATTGTTTCATAATCTATATATTTTTGATTGAACGAAGGCTGTGAGACTGGATGAATTCCACTGGAAATCAGAGGGTGCCGTCAGTCAATAGCCAATCACAGTAATCCCATAGTGGAAGACAAGCCACGATGGAAGATGTGGGCAACAAAGGTGATCTTTTAAAATCGCGAGTGCCTTTCTGCTGGATCTGACAGCAGCTGCGTGTGCTGTGAAAGAGGTCAAATGTAATAGAGCCCAGTGCAGGCAGAACGGAAAACGTAAATTTATTGTGAAAGTTAAAAAGTAGGGAATGTATATAAATATACATACATATAAATATTTATATACATATATATATTAACAAAGTCAGTCAGTCAGTCATGTCTTGTCTTGTCTTGATTTGATTTGTATTTGAAAATAAGGGGGAAGGAGATCATCATGTCACACAGCCCATACGCAAGCTCTCGCTAAAATCGCTTTGTTTCAAACTTATGTCATTTGCCTTCTTTCAGATGTGGAATAGCAAAATCCAACAGCAGTTTCCTCTCTTGTCAGGCAGTTCTCGAATGCGTGTTCAATCAAATCAGTATGGCTTCAAATTGCATGGAATGCCTTTATTCTCACATTAAATGAAATGCACAGTAAGATCGCACAGCACGTTTGCGCGCACTCACTCGCTTACAAAAAAACAAACATACTAAAATTCCTGCACCCTCCAAAGGCAGTTTTTGAAATTTGAAATTGAAATCCGGGACAAACAGCACATCCCTGTTAAACAGAAATAGAATTATCCGGGACTGATAGCACATCATTTCAGAGAGTCACAGAATGACCCCGGACAGACAGCACAACACCTTAACAGAGCTACGGAAACAGAATGAACAAAAGCTGTAAAACTCAGGAGGTCGTGCAAATTCTGTGGAGGAAGAATCCGGTTTCACGTTCAGTCAGATGATCATTCCGATATTTTAGGAAAAATGTAAAGTTTGCAGATTTTTTCAACAAGAATAGCGCCTGGAAAAAAATAGGCGGCGAGGAAGGACAAAAGGGAATGTCTGTGATACAGTGGAGCTTAGGAGTGATTAAATAATAAATGGCACAATGCGAAAAGGCAAAGTGGGTGGTAAGCGTGCAATAAAGTAACAAAGGATGATCCAGAGGAGGTGTTAGCGGGAACAGCAGAACCATTACCAGAAAGTGCTTAGGATCCGACACGTTGAACTTAATGTTGAGTACAGAAGACTATAGCATGCCTGAAATATAGGGTGTGAACGCCCTTTCATCAGACAAGGCAGCTTGGCTACCCCGGATTGATTTCCTGTACGGTTTGAATTCAGCAGCCAAGGGACAAATTCACAAGGCAGCTTCTCACATCTTTTCGGCACGAGAGAAACAGGACGCACTCAGATTCAGGGCAGAGTATGTTTGACGTTGAAGTGGAGATTGGAACAAAATGTATGCTTATCCCAAAGGAGGTGAGTTCATGCATGCAGAAATGAAGATATACTGAACAAGTATTTGCAGGAACCAAACACGGGTTCAGGTTGTCCAATGAGACACAGAGCTGAGTACATCTGAGATACTTTAACTTTGCTCAGTTAGGTGAGTTTCACTTTGCTCCTGGGAAACTCCAGGATTTGGACGCTGTGGGAACAACTCAGCGAAATCACACGTTTTAATTTGAAATATGTCAGTTTTGCCCCATGTCGACCGGCTCGGAAGCGGTTCTTTGACTAAAAGGTGGAAGGGCTCGTCCGGGATCTCTCGCAATTCAATTATGAAAATCCCAAAGCGAGAATCATACCCCTTGACCAACGAGCCGCGACAGTGTGAAACGTAGCGCTGAATCTAACGGTAGTATGCTGTTCGCCCGATCGTGCCTGTGCTGACTCTCAAAGACATATCAAATGAGTCCACCTCTCCATTGTCTTGCTTATGTTTTCCCTTTGATGAATATATTGTTAATTTGAGACATTACATTACCAAAGAGTTGCATCCTTGTCAGTAAAAGGTGAATTTGGCAATGAGGTTAAATTTGATTGAGAAAAAAACAGAGGGGTCAAATGTTTAACACTACAATGACGAGGGTGGGAGCACACTGCATTTGCAGTCCATCGCCTGAACCTCTCGGCCACCTCGTCTGCTATTTACAGCATCGTCAGCCATCCATCCCCTACTTTCCGCATTCGAACAGAAATAATGTGCAAGGAAGTCAACTTCACCGCCTGTTCTGCCCGTGCAACCAGATCGACAGTGATTAAATGTGCCATTAGATTCTTAAAGCAAACAGCTTTCCTTTACATCAGGTGAATGACTGTCCGAGATGGTTGATTTTGAGGCAGAATCAAAGCAATGAATATAAAAATTCACGCGGCGAGTGAGTTGACACAGACAGGACTCGAACCTGCAATCTTCTGATAACATTTTGGTTATAACCGAAGTCAGACGCTTTATCCTTTCGACAATGCGGCCACTACTGTAGGAAGAAAATTTGCTGTTTTTTATATTGAGAGCAAATTTGGGACAAGAGTTACATCAAGGAGTGGATGTCAAAAAACATGAGCATATTTCGAGTAATGAACAGATGCGCTGTGATATGGATGCGCACGGGCACAGGCAACGTCAATGCAGCTTGAAACATAACAGTTTAACAATTTGGTCATCGCAGCTGAAATCACACTCCTTTTAAAACTATACAGAATGATCCGGATCGTGAGAAAATACGTAATAAATGGACAAATTATGAACCGGAACTGACAACCATCCCGTTTGAGCAGACACCGAATAATCCAGAACAGCAAGCACATCCCGATTACAAAGATGTAGAATGACCCTTAACCTCAGCAGTTCCCTTTTAAAAGAATAAAATGGGATTTCTATCATTCTTGAAGGCAATTCTGCTGTGCGTGAGTGAGCGTAGCGCTCAAGACCACGCTGGGCTGCGACGGTTGTTGCAGCCACAGGGGATAGACAGGCAGGAAGGAAATTGGGAAGTAAAACCAACCCAGACAAAAAGCCAATTTAAAATATATATATATTTATCATAATAAGAAAATAAATAATTTTACAATTTTATTGCAAAAAATTGAATTTGATTTGATTTATATAAATAAATAATTGTTTCATAATCTATATACTTTTGGTTGAACGAAAGTTGTGTGACTGCATGAATTTCACTTGAAATCAGGTGGTGCAGTCAGTAAATACCCAAACACAGTCAGCCCATGGTGGAGGGCAAGCCACGAGGGAAGATGTGGGCAACAAAGGCTATCTTTTAAAGTCGCGAGTGCCTTTCTGCTGGATCTGACAGCAGATGCGTGTGCTGTGAAAGAGGTCAAATGTAATAGAGCCCAGTGCAGGCAGAACAGAACAGGTACATTTATTGTGAAAGTTAAAAAGTGGGGAATATTTGTAAATATACGTAAATATAAATATTTATATATAAATATATATATATAAACAAAGTCAGTCAGTCAATCATGTCTTGTCTTGTCTTGCTTTGATTTGTATTTGAAAATAAGGGGGAAGGAGGTCATCATGTCACACAGCCCATACGCAAGCTCTCGCTAAAATCGCGATGTTTCTAACTTTTGTAATTTGCCTTCTTTCAGATTTGGAATAGCAAAATCCCACAGCAGTCTCTTCTCCTGTCAGGCAGTCCTCGAATGCGTATTTCAATCAAATCAGTCTGGCTTTAAGTTGCATATAATGCCTTTTTTCTCACATGAATTGAAATGCACAGTAAGATCGCCCAGCACGTTTGCTCGCAATCTCTCGCTTACACAAACACACAAACAAATTAAATTCCTGCACTCTCCAAAGGCAGTTATTGAAATTTGGACGCTGTGGGAACAATGGAGCGAAATTACACGTTTTAATTTAAAATATGTCTGTTTTATCACATCTTGACCGGCTCAGAAGCGGTTCTTTGACTAAAAGTTGGCAGCGCTCGTCCAGGATCTCTCGCATTTCAAATATGAACATCCAGAAACAAGAATCAGACCCCTACACCAGCCGCTGACAACGAGGAGCGTAGCTGTCAGATTCTGACGGTAGTTTACT
This sequence comes from Pristiophorus japonicus, assembly GCF_044704955.1. NCBI lineage: Eukaryota > Metazoa > Chordata > Chondrichthyes > Pristiophoridae > Pristiophorus > Pristiophorus japonicus. The sequence continues at coordinate 2,798,032 of NC_092009.1, forward strand.
AATCGGCCCATCCTGCCTGTGCTCACTCTCAGAGACCGATCTCATGAGTCCCCCGCTTCACAGTCCTGCTTAGGTTTTCGCTTTGATGAATGTATTATTACATTGCATAATTAAACTGCAGTATCCTTGTCAGTAAATGTTGAATTTTGCAATGAGATTAAATGTGATTGATAAAAAAAACAGAGGGATCAAATATTTAACACAATAACGACGAGGGTGTGAGCACACTGGATCATAAGTCCATCGCCTGAACCTCTCGGCCACCTCGTCTCCTATTTACAACGACGTCAGATATCCATCCCTTACTTTTGCAATGCAAACAGAAATAATGTGCATGAAAGTCGACTTCACTGCTTGTTCTGCACGTGCAACCAGATCGACAGTGACGAAAATGTGCCATTAGCTTCTTAAAGCATACAGCCTTCCTTAACTTCAGGTGAGTGACAGTACGAGATGGTTGGTTTTGAGGCAGAAAAAAACAAAGAATATAAAATTCGACAAGGCGAGTTAGTTGACCGCAGCAGGAATGGAACCTGCAATCTTTTGATAACATCGACGGTTATAATTGAAATCAGACGCTTAACCATTAAGCCACGCGTCCGCTGCTAGGTACCGAAAATGTTTTGTTGGTTATATAGAGAGCTAATTTGGGACAAGGGTGAAATCAAGGATTGGATGTAGGAAAACATTAGCATATTTCGAGCAATGAATAGATGCGCTGCGATATGGATGCGCACGGGCACAGGCAACGTCAATGTAGCTTGACACATAACAGTTGAACAATTCGGTCATCGCAGGTGAAATCAACTCCTTTTAAAACTATACAGGATGATCCGGATTATGAGGAAATACGTCTTAAAGTTGCAAATTATGAATGGGAACTGTCATCCATCGCGTTTAAACAGACATCGAATGATCCGAGACTGCAGGCACATGCCTCAGAATGACCCTTGACGGACAGCAGTTCCCTTTTCAAAGAATAAAACGGGATTTCTATCATTCCTGAAGGCTGTGCGTGAGTGAGCGTGGGGCTCTGGACCACGCGGGGCTGGGACGGTTGTAGAAGCCACAGGTGATTGACAGGCAGGTCGGAGGGAGGGAAGTAAACCGACCCCGACAAAAAGCCAATTTAAAATATATATATATATTCATCATAATAAAACAATAAATAAATTTACAATTTTCTTGCAATAAATTAAATTATATTTGATTTAACTAAATAAATAATTGTTTCATAATCTGTATATTTTTGGTTGGACGAAGGCTGAGTGACTGGACAAATTCCATTAGAAAGCAGCGGGTGCAGTCAGTCAATACCCAAACACAGCAAGCCGATGGTGTAAGACAAACCACGAGGGAAGATGTGGGCAACAAAGGCGATCTTTTAAAGTCGCGAGTGCCTTTCTGCTGGATCTGACAGCAGCTGCGTGTGCTGTGAAAGATGTCAAATGTAATAGAGCCCGGTGCAGGCAGATCAGAAAAAGCACATTTGTAGTCAAAGTTAAAAAGTAGGGAATGTATGTAAATATACTTATATATAAATATTTGCACATGCATATACATAAACAAATTCAGTCAGTCAGCCTTGTCTTATCTTGTCTTGATTTGATTTGTATTTGAAAATAAGGGGGAAGGAGTTCAACGTGTCACACACCCCGCACGCAATCTCTCGCTAAAATCGCTATGTTTTATCCAGCTTTTACCACTAGGTCGGAAAATTCAGCTCATGATTTGCGGCGGTGCAAAAGCTTACCGGCCCGCCTTCTAGTTTCACTGTAATTATGATGTCAATCGCCATGCAGTGCTCTGCCAGCACCCCGGATGGAAAATTAGGCCCTAACGCCTCATTATACGCCCTCCCCTGGAAACGGCTGAAAAACCAGACATTCGCAGGGTGCAGCAGGCAGTATTTGCGGCGTATTTAAATAGACTGATGAGGATCCTACATCGCAAGTCACATTGACTGTAACAGTTGCACACAGCACACTGGCTGAAGTTCTGACTTGAAAGCGGTAGCTTTATTTGCAATTACAGTGTCCTAACAACGTCAGTGGTGTGAGTTAAAGATCTCATGATCTCAGGTGCGAGAATCTGACTTTTTCGCCGTGCAGTGAAAATCAGTAAATTAAGGAAAGGTAACTTCGAGGTCTGAGGCGTGAACTGGCTAGAATAGACTGGCAAATGATACTTAACGGCCTGACGGTGGATAGGCAATTGCAAACATATAAACATCACATGGATGAACTTCAGCAATTGAACATCACTGCCTGGAGTAAAAATTAAACTCGGAGGGTGGCTCAACCGTGACTAACGCGGGAAATTAATGATAGTGTTAAATCCAAGGAGGAGGAACATAAATTAGTGAGCAAAATCAGCAAACCAGAGGACTCGGAGGAATTTAGAATTCAGCAGAGGAGACCAAAGGGTTTAATTAAGAGTGGGAAAATAGAGTATGAGAGGAAACTTGCCAGGAACATAAAAACTGACTGCAAAAGTTTCTATATATATGTGAAGAGAAAAAGATTAGTGAAGACAAACGTAGGTCCCTTGCAGTCGGATTCAGGTCAATTCATAATGGGGAACAAAGAAATGGCAGACCAATTGAACAAATACTTTGGTTCAGTCTTCATGAAGGAAGACACAAATAACCTTCCAGAGGTACTAGGGGACAGAGGGTCTAGTGAGAAGGAGGAACTAAAGGATATCCTTATTAAGCGGGAAATTGTGTTCGGGAAATTGATGGGATGAAAGGCCGATAAATCCCCAGGGCCTGATACTCTGCATCCCAGAGTACTTAAGGAAGTGGCCCTCGAAATAATGGATGCATTGGTGATAATTTTCCAACAGTCTATCGAATCTGGTTCAGTTTCTATGGACTGGAGGGTAGCAAATGTAACACCACTTTTTAAAAAGGGAGGGAGAGAGAAAACGGATAATTATAGACCGGTTAGCCTGACATCACTCGTGGGGAAAATGTCGGAATCAATTATTAAGGATGAAATAGGAGCACATTTGGACAGCAGTGACAAGATCGTTCCAAGTCAGCATGGATTTATGAAAGAGAATCATGCTTCACCAATCTTCTGGAATTTTTTGAGGATGTAACTAGTAGAGTGGACAAGGGAGAGCCAGTGGATGTGGTGTATTTGGACTTCCAAAAGCCTTTTGACAATGTCCCACATAAGAGATCGGTCTGCAAAATAAAAGCACATGATATTGGTGGTAACATACTGACGTGGATAGAGAATTGTTTGGCAGACAGGAACCAGAGAGTCGGATAAACTGGTCCATTTCAGAATGGCAGGCAGTGACTACTGGAGTGCCGCAGCGCTCAGTGCTGGGACACAAGCTCTTTACTACATAAATTAATCATTTTGATGAAAGAATTGCGTGTAGTATTTCTCAGTTTACAGATGAAGCTAAACTGGCTGGCGTTGTGCGCTGTGAAGAGGACGCTAAGAGGCTGCAGGTTGATTTGGACAGGTTCGGTGAGTTGTCAAATGCATGGCAGATGCAGTATAATGTGGATAAATGGGAGGTTATCCACTTTGGTGACAAAAAAATGAACGCAGAATATTATCTGAATGGCGGCAGATTAGGAAAAGGGGAGGTGCAATGAGACATGGGTGTCATGGTACATCAGTCATTGAAATTTTGCATGCAGATATAGCAGGCAGTGAAGAAGGCAAATGGTATGTTGGCCTTCATAGCTAGGGATTTTGAGAAGAGGAGCAAGGAGGTCTTACTGCAGTTGTACAGGGCCTTGGTGAGGCCTCACCTTGAATATTGTGTTCAGTTTTGGTCTCCTGATCTGAGGAAGGAGTTACTTGTAATTGAGGGAGTGCAGCGAAGGTTCACCAGACTGATTCCAGGGATGGCTGGACTGACATATGAGGAGAGACTGGATCAACTGGGCATTTATACACTGGAGTTTCGAAGGATGAGAGGCGATCTCATAGAAAGATAGAAGATTCTGAGGGGACTGGACGAGTTAGATGCAGAAGGAATGCAACCGATGTTTCAATTGTGAAAATCTTGAAACAATCCTACCCCAAGACCAAAAAGCCACCGACAGCGAGAAGCGTAGGACTCAGACTCTGATGGTAGTTCACTATTAGGCCCATCCTTCATGTGCTGTCTCTCAGAGACCTATCTAATTCGTCCCCATGTCCATCGCCCTGCTTATGTTTCCCTTTGATCAATATATTATTAATTTGAATCACTACATTATCAAGGTGCAGCATCCTTGTCATGAAATGTTGAATTTGGCCATGACATTAAATATGATTGAAAAAGTAAACGAAGGAGTCAATTGTTTAACCTGCACAGCATACTGGAATAGACATCCATCGCCTGTCGTTCGCAGCCACCTCGTTTCCTATTAACAGCTACGTCAGCAATTGAATTTGCTTCTTTTTTGCATTCAAACAGAAATAATGTAAAAGAAAGTCTACTTCACCGCTGGTTCTGCCCGTGCAACAGGATCGATATTGAAAATGTGCCATTACCTTCTTAAAGCAAACAGCCTTCCTTTCCTTCAGGTCAGTGACTGTACGAGATGGCTGCTTTTGCGGCAGCATGACAACAAAGAATATAACATTTCGTGCAGCGAGATAATTTACCGCGGCACGACTCAAATCTGAAAATTTCCGATAACGTCGCGGTTACAATCGAAGTCAGATGCCTTATCCATTACGCCACGCGGCTGCTGCCATGAGGGAAAACAATTTTGTTTTTTTATATTAGGAGCAAATTCGGGGCAATAGCTGTACAAAGGAGTGGGTTTTGGAAAAGATGAGCATATTTCAAGTAAATGAACAGAAGCGCTGCGATCTGGGTGCGCACTTTAGCTGGGCTTCGAACTTGGAACACAACAGCTTAACAATTCGGTCATCACAACTGAAATCAGACTCCTTTTCAAAATATACATAGAGATCCGGGACTGTGCGAAAATCTGTCTTGAAGAGAAAGATTGTGAACCGAAACTTACAACCATCCCGTTTAAACAGACACAGAATGATCCGGGACTGCAAGCACATCCCTTTTACACCGGTGTAGAATGACCCTTCACTGATAGCAGTTCTCTTTTAAAAGAATAAAGTGGGATTTCTATGATCGCTGAAGGCAACTGTGCTGTGCGTGAATGAGCGTGGGGCTCAGGACCACGCGGGGCTGGGAAGGTGATTGAAGCCCCAGGTGATAGACAGGCAGGAAGGACGGAGGGAAGTAAAACCCTCCAGAAAAAAAACAATTTAATAACATTTATCTGCTTAATTTTTTAAGAAATGTATTGATAAGAATTTTAGTTAACAAAAATTGAAATTGATTTGATTTCAATAAATATATCATTAATTAATCATTTATTTATTTTTTGAACGAAGGCCGTCTGTGTCTAGATGTTTACCATTGGAGATAAGTGTGTGCACGCAGTAAATACCAACAGGCACCGTCAGCCCATGGTGGAAGACAAGCCTCGAGGGAAGATGTGGGAGGCAACGGCGAACTTTTAAAGTGACGTGTGTCTGTCTGCTGTTTTTCAGATGTGCAATGTCAGGATCCGACAGCAGCTGCTTGTGCTGTGAAAGTGGACAAAAGCAATCGAGTCCAGTGCAGGCAGATCAGAAAAAGCACATTTATTGTGAAAGTTAAAAAGCGGAGAGGTATACATTGCACATAAGTATACACTCACACACACAAACACACACACACACACACTTATATACTTATAAATATATATATATATAAAAACAAAGTCAGTCAGTCAGTCATGTCTTGTATTGTCCTGTTTTGATTTGATTTGAATTTGAAAATAAGGTGGTTAAACTCATCATGTCACAAAACCCACACGCAAGCCCTGGCTGAAATCCATTTGTTTCTAACTTGTGTTTTTTGCCTTTTTTCAGATGTGGAATGGCAAGATCCCACAGCAGATTCTTCTCCTGTAAGATATTCCACGAAGGAGTGTTCAAGCAAATCGGCATGGGTTCAAATTCCATGTAATGCCTTTTTTCACACATGATATTAAATGCCATGCACGATCGCACAATTTGTTTGCACTCTCTCCCTCTCTCTCTTACACAAACTCACAAACAAACTAAAATTCCTACACCCTCCAAAGGCAGTTTTTGAAATTTGAAATTTGAAATCTGGAATAGACAGCACATCCCTTTTAACCAGACACATAATGATCTGGGACTGATAGCATATCCCTTTTAAACAGACACAGACATTTGTGGGACTGAAAGCAAATCCCTGTGAATCAGATATAGAATGTTCTTGGACTGAGAGTTCTTTAATTTTAAACCGGCCCAGAATGACCCTGGACTGAGAGCAAATCGCTTTGAAAACAGACACAGATTGATCCTGGACTGACAGCAAATCGGTTTAGACAGACACAAACTGATCGGTGACCTCTCGCATTTCCACTGTGAATATCACAAAGAGAGGTTCATATCCCTCGACCAACGAGCAGCCGACAGTAAAGTGCGTAACCCATTCTATATTAAAGCGGCATATTCTGACGGTAGTAAAGAAAACTATTCGGCCCAACGTGGCTGTGCTGTGTCTCTGAGAGAGCCGACAAATTAGTTCCCCTCTCCATAGTCCTGCGAATAACAACATAAGAACGTAAATTTTACCTTTGATGAATATATTGGGCCTGAAGTCATTGTGCTCGGCTTACCCCAGGCGCTCGGCTGCAAATAGTGATAACGTTCCACACCTACCTTTTGCTCCTGCAGCCTCCGCATCTGAGACCTTCTCTTCCCGCGCTTCGCAGTGCATTCACGTCTTGGTGCTGCGGAGGGAGAAGCTGGATTCACGTGGCTCTGGACAGCCAATGAAGGTACAGTATTATCATTCGTAATAATAGCATCTCCGGAAGTCGGGATTCTCAGCATGACGAATGAAAACGCCCCCATCACCCAAACACACATAAAAGTAAAAAAAAAGACCTCATGTATGTAATATTAATTTAAATTTAAGTTAACAAATGTGTTGGAAAAAAATATAGTATTCAGATTTTTTTAAATGTTGATATTTAGGGTTTAAAATAAACCTTCCTTAGTGGTTTTTATGTTTTTATATTTTTTACATGTTATAAAACACTTACGCTGATAAAAGCAGGCTATGCACCTGCTTTTCCCAGGCGCAACCAATTTAAGGACATTCGCTGGGCAATTGATGGGCGAATAGTACGTACTCACGCGATTGTCCTTCTCCTGAAGAAACGTTGGGTCTGACAAGCAAGAAGTTGACATTGGAAAACCTGGTTTTCAGTGCATGTGCATCGCACGCCAAAGAAGGGCTTTTGTGGGTCCTTGCCGGTTGCGTACTTACACCGTGCAGGCCCAGTGAGGCTGGAATTACAGGCCCTATATTCATTTGAGACATGACATGACCAAAGTACAGCATCCTTGACAGTAAAATGCAAATTTGTCCATGAGGTTTTATGTGATTGACAAAACAACAAGAGGCTTCAAACGTTTTGCACAATAAGGACGAGTATGGGATTCGGAGCCACGCATGCCGATCACAATGGATTAGCAGTTATTCGCATTAAACTCTGGGCCACCTCCTCTCCCGTTTGAAGCAACGCTAGGCATTCAAAGTCCTGCTTTCTGCATCCAAACAAAAATATTCTGCAAGAATGTCCACTTCACCGCTTGTCCTGCCTATGCAAGCAGATCGACAATGTTGAAAATGTGCCATCAGCTTGTTAAAGCAAACGGCTTTCATTACTTCAGGTTGTGTACATTCCTGGAATTAAATGCACCAGATACAGTAGAAGTCGGAGCTGCTGAAACAGCGGAGTTAGGATATTCATAAAATGAAAGAATTGGGATGGGGCAGCAGAAAAGGGGAACTAGGAGCTCCGGAATCACAGGAATTCGGAGCTCCGGAAACAAGGTAATTAGGAGCTCCAGAAACATCAGCATTGGTTGATCTCCAGAAACAACGGAATGAGAGTGCCCTAGAATGATGGGAAATAGGATCAAGATACAGTTGAATTAGGATCTCCAGAAACACGGAGAATTAGGATCAACAGAAACAGGGGAATTAGCACCTCCAGGTACGGGGGAATTAGGAGACCGTAACAGAAACCTGAAAATTACTAGAGAGCTCCATAAACAGGAATATTACGAGACAGCTACAGTTACAATGGAATTCTTAGCTCCAAATACTGGGAAGTTAGGAGAGGGCATCATAATCAGGGAAAGTAGGAGCGCCAGATATAGGGTAATTCGGGTAATTAGGAAGAGGAAAATTAAGAGCTCCAGCACTTTACGTTATAAATCAGGATAATTAGGAGCAGCAGAAAAGGAGAGTTAGCAGTTGAACAAAGAGGTGAACTAGGATCACCTGATACAGCGGAATTATGAGCTCCAATGACAGGGGCATTATTTACTCCAAAACATGGGACAAAGATGCTACTGAAACAGTAGAACGAGGAGCTGCAGAAACAGTGTAATTGGAGCGCCAGAAAAAGGGTAATCTGGAGTTCCTGACACAGGGAAATGAGGAGCACCTGAAACTGGAGAATTAGAAGCTGCTGAAATAGAGAAATGAGGAATGCAAGAAAATGGAGAATTCGGATCTCCAGAAACAGATCCATAAGGAGTTCCTGAAACAGAGGGATAAGGATCTCCAGAAACAGCTGAATTATGAGCTTCAGAAACAGTGGGATAAGGAGCTCCAGAAACAGGGGAATTAGAAGTTCCTGAAACAGAGGGATAAGGAGCTCCTGAAACAGAGGAATTAGGAGCTCTTGAAACAGTGGAATTCAGAGCTCCGGGTACATGGAAATTAGGAGTTTAAGAAACAGGGGAATTATGACCACCAAAAACAGGGGGATTCGGAGAGATTTCAGCACTTGCACCTCTAAATATCAATTGTCAGGCACATTTTCTAAGTATAATATACTCTAATCCATCTGTCTTAGGTTCAATATGAAATAATTTACACTTCGTCACTGGGACCTATATTTGCATAGTTATTTTCACAAACACATAATAAGCATCTCTTTGCAACGTTATGTTCCAAGACACTATTTACAGTGCCAATTACATTTTTATTCTCTAAAATTGGACGAGAGAGCGGAACTGGAAAGTGCTTCCCCGTTTGTTTGTCGTTCTCTGTCTCCTCACGTCTGTCTTTCTTTCTGTCTCGCCATCTGTTTCCAACACTCTCTTACCCAACATGTCACTCCGCGTCTTTCGCGCCACTTGTGTAACACCCGTCTGTCTTTCTCTGTGCCCCTCCCGCCTGTCTCTCCATCTGACTCCCACTGTCTTTTGCTTTCCTCTGCTGTTATCTCTATATCTGTCTCCCCGTCTGTGCCCATCAGTCTCTCCCCCTCCTTCCCTCTCCCGTCAGTCTCTCGAGTCTGTCCCTTGCTGTGCTCCGTCCGTCTGGCGCCCCCCTCTGTCAACATTTCTCTCTCACTGTCTGTCTCTGTCGTTACCTCCCTGTCTGCCTCCTGTTTAGCTCCCCCGTTTGTCACCCTCTATGTCTCCCCAGTCTTGCTCTCTCTCTCCTTAAATTTTATGTGTCATTCTGATTCGTCTGTTCTATTTCTGTCTTGCCCGTTTCCCTCTGCTCTATCTCTCTCCCCTTCTACATCCTTCCGTCTGTCTACAACCATCAGCCTCACCCACTCTGTATCCTTCTTTTACATTTCTAGTCGGTTATCTCCACCACACGGTCTCTCGCTCTCTCTCTATCACCTCCTGTAGGTCTCTCTCTCTTTCTGTCCCCACGCCCCGCCGCTCTCTATCACCTTCCTATCTCTCGCCTGTCTTTCTCTCGCTCTCTCTGCTGCCCCTCTGGCTCACCAGTTTTCCGATTCCCGTCAAGCACCGTCTCAGCCTTTGTCTTTGTAACATATCATCTATCTACCGCAGCATGTCGCAATGCATCATTCTTCCAGTCAATCACTATCCCAACACACCCAGTTTGTTGCTTTCTCTCTCTGTCTGTCGCTCCCCCAGCTTTTTTCTTTGTCTACCACGTCATTTTCTCCCTGTCTTTTCTGTTTTCTGACCATTTCTCTCACGCGTCTGACCCACTCTAACCCTCCACACGTGTGCACACTTCTTCATCAAACCCGTCTGTCCCTGTCTATCAATCTCTCATTCTCTCTGTCACCGTCACATGTTTTATCTCTCTTTATCTCGCCGAGCTGTCCATCTGACTCCGCCTTCTGGTTCTCTTCCACTTTCTCCCCACGTCTGTCTCCTCATTTCTCTTCATCTCTGTTACTTTGTTTGACCCATCTATTACCCCGCCGTCTGCCTCTGTCGCTATATCTCTCTCTGTCGGCCTCTTTCCCTGTCTCCAAAGTTTTTTAAAAAATTAATTCAGAAATGTGGGCGTCGCTACCAAGGCCTTCCTTCTTTTATTGCCCTTCTGAAACTACCCCGGAGAATGTGGTGGTGAGCCGACTATTTGTAACCGCTGCAGTCCGTGTGGTGAAGAGACTCCCGCAGTGCCGACTTTGTCGCTGCAGTTTGATTCAACTGAATGTCTCGCTGGGCCATTGTAGAGGGCATTGAAGTGTCAACCACATTGCTCCGCGTCTGGTATCACGTACAGCCTAGACCAGGAAAGGAGGGCATATTTCATCACCTGAAGGACATTAGTGAACATTAGTGAACCAGATGGATTATTATGACAATCCAGTATTAACATGGTCATTTCTGATACTAGCTCTTTCAATCCAGATTCATGTAATTAACTCAATTTAAATTCTGCAGCTGCCATGGCAGGATTTCAACTTCCATCTCGGCGATCTTCAGACTAGACCTCTGGATTAGTAGTTCCGTAACATTCCCACTCTGCTACCCTGTGGTTTCTCTCCCTCTCTCTCTCGGTGTTTTCCAGGTCTGTCTCCTCCTTCTTTCTCCCCCACCTGCCTCTCTCTGTCTTGCCATCTGTCTTTTTCCACCGCCAGTCTCCATTACTCTATCTCTCTCCACAGCCTCCTACCCGTGTCTGTCTCTCGCTCTGATCCGCCGTATGTCCCTCTCATTCTGACACCTCATATGTCTTTCTGGTCCTGTCTCTCCTGTATGCCTCTTTCTCTGCCTCTGTCTCCTCATCTGTCTGCCGTTGCTGTCTGCCCCATTTGTTGCTCTCGCCGTTTCGCCCTGTTTGCCCCGATTGTTTCACCAAACTCTATATTTAACTGTCTCTTACACGTCTGTCTCATCCCCTCTCTCCCACTCTCACTGCCTCACCCCACTGTCTGTCTCTCTCTCTTTATCTCGAACTCAGCCAAGTGTGTTATCTTTCTGGCTAACGCCCTTCTGTCTCCCCTGCCTGTCAATTACTGTCCCCTTCCAACATTCAACCCCGTCTGCCTCTGTCTGTCGCTTTCTATCTGCAATCGTCAGTCTTCCATTTCTGCCTACCCTGTCTGTCACGCACTTCCCCCTTCCATCATTCTCCGCCGCCTGCCTCCTCCCTTCTGCCTTCCACGTCTATCTCTCTTTTTGTCATCCATCACATCTCCCACCTATCCAGTTTGTCTCCATCCGTTTCTCACCTGTCGGTCGGTCTTGCCGCCCACTCCCCTCAGTATTGTCGTTCTCTATATCCCCCACCATAATTAACTCACTCTGTCATCACTCCGTGGCATCGAACAGGAAATTAGAGGTGCATGCAATAAGGGTGCAGCATTTAATGGGTGACGTTAATATGCAAATAGATTGGGCGAACCAAACTGGAAGCAATACGGTGGAGCAGGATTCCTTGCGTGCAGATGGGATGGTTTTCTAGACCAATATGTCGAGGAACCAACTAGGGGGGAGGCCATCTTAGACTGGGTGTTGTGTAATGAGATAAGATTAATTAGCAATCTCGTTGGGCGAGGCCCCTTGGGGAAGAGTGACCATAATATGATGGAATTCTGCATTAGGAGGGAGAATGAAACAGTTAATTCAGAGACCATTGTCCAGAACTTAAAGAAGGGTAACTTTCAAGGTATGAGGCGTGAATTGTCTAGGATAGATTGGCGAATGATACTTAAGGGGTTGACTGTGGATGGGCAATGGCAGACATTTAGAGACCGCATGGATGAACTGCAACAATTGTACATTCCTGTCTGGCGTAAAAATAAAAAAGGGAAGGTGGCTCAGGGAACATTAAGACGGATTGCAAAAGTTTCTATAGATATGTAAAGAGAAAAAGGTTAATAAAGACAAACCTAGGTCCCCTGCAGTCAGAATCAGGGGAAGTTATAACGGGAAACAAACAAATGGCGGACCAATTGAACAAGTACATTGGTTCGGTATTCACTCAGGAGGACACTAACAACCTTCCGGATATAAAAGGGGTCAGAGGGTCTAGTAAGGGGGAGGAACTGAGGAAATCCTTATTAGTCGGGAAATTGTGTTGGGGAAATTGATGGGATTGAAGGCCGATAAATCCTGATGGACTGCATCCCAGAGTACTTAGGGAGGTAGCCTTGGAAATAGCAGATGCATTGACAATCATTTTCCAACATTCCATTGACTCTAGATCAGTTCCTATCGAGTGGAGGGTAGCCAATGTAACCCCACTTTTTAAAAAAGGAGGGAAAGAGAAAACAGGGAATTATAGACCGGTCAGCCTGACATCGGTATTGGGTAAAATGATGGAAACAATTATTAAGGATGTCATATCAGTGCATTTGGAAAGAGGTGACATGATACGTCCAAGTCAGCATGGATTTGTGAAAGGGAAATCATGCTTGACAAATCCTCTGGAATTTTTTTGAGGATGTTTAGAAATAGTTGTCAAGGGAGAACCAGTTGATGTGGTATATTTGGACTTTCAGAAGGCTTTCGACAAGGTCCCACACAAGAGATACATGTGCAAAGTTAAAGCACATGTGATTGGGGGTAGTGTGCTGACATGGATTGAGAACTGATTGTAAGACAGGAAGCAAAGAGTCATGGTAAATGGGTACTTTTCAGAATGGCAGGCAGTGACTAGTGGGGTACCGCAAAGTTCTGTGCTGGGGCCCCAGCTGTTTGGATTGTACATTGATGATTTGGACGAGGGGATTAAATGTAGTATCTCCAAATTTGCGGATGACACTATGTTTGGTGGCAGTGTGAGCTGTGAGGAAGATGCTATGAGGCTACAGAGCGACTTGGATAGGTTAGATGAGTGGGCAAATGCATGGCAGATGAAGTATAATGGGGATAAATGTGAGTTTATTAACTTTGGTGGTAACTACAGAAGGACAGACTGTTATCTGCATGGTGACAGATTAGGAATAGGGGAGGTGCAACGAGACCTGGGTGTCATGGTTCTTCAGTCATTGAAGGTTGGCAAGCAGATACAGCAGGCGGTTAGGAAAACAAATGGCATGTTGGCCTTCATAGCGAGGGGATTTGATTACGAGGCAGCGAGGTGTTGCTACAGTTGCACAGGGCCTTGGTGAGGCCTCACCTGCAGAATTGTGTACAGTTTTGGTCTTCTAACCTGAGGAAGGACATTCTTGTTATTGAGGGAGTGCAGCGAAGGTTCACCAGACTGATTCCAGGGATGGCGGGACTGACCTATCAAAAAGACTGGGTCAACTTGGCTTGTATTCACTGGAGTTCAGAAGAATGAGAGGGGACCTCATAGAAACGTTTAAAATTCTGACGGGTTCAGACAGGTTAGATGCAGGAAGAAATTTCCCAATGCTGTGGAAGTCCAGAACCAGGGGTCACAGTCTAAGGATAAGGGATAAGCCATTTAGGACCGAGATGAGGAGAAACTTCTTCAGCCAGAGAGTGGTGAACCTGTGGAATTCTCCTCAACAGAAAGTTGTTGAGGCCAATTCACTAAATATATTCAAAAAGGAGTTAGATGTAGGCCTTACTACTCGGGGGATCAACGGGTATGGCGAGAAAGCAGGAATGGGCTACTGAAGTTGCATGTTCAGCCATGAACTCATTGAATGGCGGTGCAGGCTGGAAGGGCCGAATGGCCTACTCCTGCACCTATTTTCTATGTTTCTACGTTTCTATGTCCCCCCTCCCCCTCGTCTGTCTCTCTCTCTCTCTTTCAAAATCTCTGTCTCGCTTTCTTTCTTTCAGGACAGTCTCCTCTGCATCAAAACCACCATGTCTGTCTCTCTCTTTCTGTGACATGCACATAACTGTCTCCCCCTGCCTATCTATCTCTCTGTCACCTTTACCAAGTGTAAGATTTTGAAGGAGATCTTCTAGGCAAGAGTTGAGAAAATCGCGCAAATCTCCGACCTCAAGCACCCTTCTCTCGGGGATGCGTTGGATCTGTCAAAAGACATTTTGACTGTCCCAGTGCCAGTTTTCGGCGCAATCACATCGCGCTCTGAGAAGCGCACTTGAGGGGCCTCGACGGTTGCGTGCTGACATCGTACGTGCCCTTTTGGAACTCAATTGTTGGAAGTTTGGCAAGCTCTCTGTTGCCATGTATTTCCATCAGTCTGAAACAGAACCTGACAAGTTGTCAATGGCGATTGCAATAATTATAAATCTTTCACAGCATGTTATGAAATTAATTTATTAAGCTTCATTTTAATTTAATAAATCCCTGAATGGGCATCGAACATGTGCCGACAAGGAGCGAGCGCTGCATCCTAACCACTAGGTGGCGGTCACAGGGGTGAGTCAACATTGATGTCGAGAACTCGTGAACCAGTCAGCCGGCCGCTGTGAGAATGTTTAAAGGGAGAATGTTCAAAGTAAACTCGTCGCAACAGCAATGAACTGCAATTAAAAAAAACAGCCAATACCTGAGTTTTACCCCGGCAGACATGCCGAAAATTAAACGGCGGTAGTTAACCGTTTTGAAGATTGAATGTCTTTTGGAACTGGCTCGTTTTATTAATTGTAAAACATATGATTTATCTTAAATACTTGGATATTTCATTGCAGTCCTCTGCTGTTGCGACTTTACCAGAACAGCAGCAACAATTTAACTCCCAGATTAATGCGTGGTAACCGCATTGGTTTCAATACTCACAAACTGGTGCTTTGGGATTACAATATCGGACCGTATCTGGATTGCATTGTTGACGCTTCACGTCAATCAAATTTAATCACAACGCCATCATCAGAAAACTTTCCATAGATGCTGCCTGACTGGCTGAGTATCGCTAACATTTTCTGATTTAATTTCAGATTTACAGGATTCGCAGTTATTTGGTTCTGAAACGAAAAAGTAATATAAGATGACGTCATTGGGGATTCGAATGTCAGTACCTTTCTGCAACGGCAAACGTGAGTCATGCGTGGTGTGCATCCTCCCTTCTGCCAGGCAAAGAACATCACTGAGTGGGTGCAGAACATTTTCAGGGGCGAAAGGGAGCAGCATAAGCCGTGATCTATGTGCTAACCAATGACATAACGAAACAAGGGGTTGAGTTCCTTTAATCAGAGTTTCAGGTGCAATTGAGGAAATTAATGAGCAGGACCACAAAGGAATTCTATAGATTATTCCCAGTGCCCCGCGCTATTGAGTTTAGAAATAGCAACGTATGTCTGGATAAACGGTGCACGAGGTTGGGCTACACAATCATGGGGCATTGGGACCAGTTCTGGCGCAGGAGGGACCTGTTCCATTCGGTCGGGTTGTACATCAATAGAGCTTGGACCAATGCACTCGCGGGAAGTTTAACAACTGGGGCGGGTGAGGGGTTGAACTAATTTGGCAATGCATTTGTGTACCAGGATGAAACATCTGTAGATGTTCTAATTATGCATTTATTCACAATTCCAGATGATTTTTATTTTTTAACGATAGCAGTGAACGTGTCCTCAGACAGCGCACATCAGCTCATCCTTGGGAAACGATAGACCCCGGTTCGGCTAAACCTTCCCTTACACTGAGCATAAGCAGAGGAAACACAGGCACAGCAGAATTTGCTGAGGACCGTAAGGAGTAAAATATTCTTTGATCAGAGATAGCTCTAAATATATTTTGGTGTCTCTGTGTTAAGTTGCAAATTGTTCTGTGGGATATAAATATATTTTGTATATCTGTGTTAGTGTTTATGTATTTGAATGCAACAAAGTTATTTATAATAGTATTGTGGAGTATCTGTGTTTGTTATATATGTATTTGCTGTTTATATCTTAGTATCTATGTTACCTGTAAACTCCTCGCAAATAAAAGTAAATACAAGTATAGGACGGAGATACTTAGAGATAAATTCATGAAGAAAAAAGACATAAAAACAAATACATTTAGAATAACACATATATGAACACAGATAATTTGATTATCAATGTTCCACACAATTTAATTTACAACTCACAGATAGATGCACAAATATATTTATAAATTTGCCGCATGGACATCCAAATTCATTACAAATAACAAAAATTTATACAAAAAATAAAACACGTCTATGGCGAAAATCTATGGAGTCTCACTAACTGAAGGCTTCTTGCAGAGAGTCGGCACAGACACGGTGGGATGAACAGCTTCCTTCTGTGTTGAATGATTCGATAATTCTTTGCCTTTCTCCTTGTAAGACAGATAAAACAGGCAGCTATATGATGGGAGCACTAAGACCGTAGGCTGTGTAGCTCTAGTGGCGCAACCGGTTAGCGCGCGGTACTTATAAATCACTACAGGCCCGGGAAATGCCGAGGTTGTGTGTTCGAGCCTCACCGAGAGCATCCAATGCTTTTGCATGTGATGTTTGCACTTTTCAGAGTTTGAGGCCGTTTCCTATTTGTCCATCTCTCTTGTCTCTTCCGCCATGTACCAAGGTGCTGTCTGTCTCTCTTGCTGCGGTTATCTCAGTGTCAATCTGTGGGTTATTTCTGAATGAATACCCGTGCCTGTTCCCCACATGAAATAAATGAGGGGATCAAACAATTCCTCATCTGGCACTAGGGAGCGAATGAACCAACATTTATACAAGATATAGTTTATTGTAAATATAACATTCCCTCTTGAGTGATATAGATTCAATTATGTACAAAACCAAACTATGATCACAACGTGTTTCCAATAAGCCGCCTTTTAATATATTGTCGCAAGCGCTACCATTGTAGATCAAGGAGTTTCAGAATTAATAAACATAGAAATCAAGCAATGAAACGGTAGAGATGGTTCTGAGAATGTGGAACGCCCTCGCCCAGAGCAACATTCAAAACAAGGTTTAAAAACTCTCAGCTTGCAGGAGGAAGGGAAGAGAGGAAAGAGCCACAGAAAAGCCACGGGAGTTTCGGAAGCTTCGGCGTTTTTCTCTGAACACAGCATAGTTGCGCACGGCACATATATTGTTGCTGTTAAATATGAATAAAATGCTATGTTTGTTTGCAGCTGTTTCTGTTTCTGTCCCTTTTGATTAATTCTTAAATCCATTTGTCTGCAATGATTCCATAAATCTTCATATCCTTGCCCAACAAAAATCGATCAATGCGAAACTTGAAGATGTCAATTGCCCCAACCTCGATAGATTTTTAGGGGAGGAATTATAAGATAGGTGGAATAGGCAGCTGTATGATGGAAGCACTAATACCACACAGCATCCGCACATAATTCCAGCGACGGAATTGCATATGGCGCAGTACTTATATGACAGTGTAAGCACCTAGAAAGGCCGAGGTTGTAAGCACGAGCCTCACCTACTACAGCTGATCGCTTTGCTTGTGACATTTCGACAGCAATCGAAGGTACAATTGATGTATCCCCAAATGTTACCTACATATTCACTGTGTTATTCCAGCACACAATATTGCAGCGGAGGATGAAAAATTTACATATATGTGGGATGGAGTGGAGGCGTTTTGACATTTAATCAATAACTCTGATGTAAATAATAATGTGCCGGAAAAACACTCGATTTCAAAGAGAAGATATGTAAATGCATTGGTGATCTCCACATAATTCCTGCACCACATTCAAAAGAAACAATGATTTTCCTGAACATTTCACTAAAAATGTTGTGCTCAGTGTTTCAGTGGCTCGTGCATTGGACTTCTCGCCGATTCAGTTCCATAGAAACATTCAAACTTATTGATTCGATTCCCATCAAAGTCCAAATGTAAATTAATAGAATGGTTACCGCACAGCAGGAATCCATTCGTCCCATCGAGAGCATGCCAGCTCTCAGCTAGTTCCTCTCCCCTGTCCTTTCCCCATAGCCCTGCAGGACAGGATTGGCTTGTTCCGAGGCTGGAAAGTAATTGTTTGCAGCAAACCACAACTGTCTGCAATAGCCAGAAGTTTTAATGTTTTGGGCCTGAAATCCACTCAGGTTTACCTGCTCGCCGCTGTACTGTTTGAAGCTCCGTTCAGTGCTTGAATAAGTAAGAGCTGTAGCTGCCGGGCTGCATTTCCATCTTGCAGAGCCTGAGAGATCCGCCAGGGCGGGAGGCACGTTTAAACTGTCGCCCAATTATCCTTTACGCTTTTACAACATTTCAAGAGAGCAAAAGGATTTCCCTCAAGCTGCAATGATCATTTCTGTTATTGTCTTCGCATGCTTCTTTCTATCTCTCCCTGTCTCTGCCTCTTATATTTCTCTGCTTTTCGCTGATTGGGTTCTCACTTTTAAATGGACGGACTGGGCTGATCTAACCAGCAACAAGTTCAGCAATGGGTATCGAAAGACGTGGACTATAGGACAGGAATGGTGTAAATTAGGGGCAAATATCGTCACAGATATGTCCCTTCGCGCTCGCAGTGAAATAAAGCAGCATCGAATATAGTTGTCTTAACGTAGAGTGTGCCTTAAGTGGATGCCGACACAGACGACAATATAAAGCTATTAATGCTTCAAAATCTTATGTGATAATACAGGTCACGTTTCAAAACTAGTTTTGTAAAGACATTCCAATATTGTTGTATTGGAATAGTCAGCAATGCTCGCACGGCTGTTGGAAGCCAGTTGGAAAGCTGGCTGAAAGAACACGCAGAAGATTGATTTCTGCTGAGCAGACCATGAGCCTCTTTCTTGAAAATGGTTCTCCAGTCCCACTAAGAGGGGATTAAGCATCATGGGAGTTGGATTGGACTCTGCCCACGTGTATAGCAGGACGTATAGGGGGCATTTACCCTTCCTTAAAGAACAGTAATGACTCAGTTCCAGAATTTGCTCGCACCACTCGCAATTCGGCCCAAGGATGAGCCGAGCCGATCACGTGGAGTTAATACAATTCTTCCAGTCAGTAAATTCAGTTGGCATATCAAGAAAAACGTAAGAAATCACCGTGACTTAGTCATTGAGCCCGCAGCATAATGGATAAGGTGTTTATTTCTGGTATGTACCATAATGGTACCAGGAAATTACAGTTTTGATGAGATTTGGATTCAATGCCTAATTTATGTAATATTCAGTCAAATGCTTGGAAGGTTTATCAGCAACAAACGCTTAACAAAGTAAATTGACACAATCGATTTGCACTCCATCGCCTTAACCTCTCGTCTGCCATCTAGCACAACTCAACTATTCCATTTCAGGCTTTTTACATCCATACAGAATTACACTGCAACAAGTCCCTGTCACGACCTGTCCTGCCCGTGCACCCAGATCGACAATGTTGAAAATGTACAATCAGCTTCTGTAAGCAACCATCCTTCAGTTACTACAGGATGCCTGTGAACTGTCTCCTCAAAAGATGAGGTGCGGGCCCTTTTAAATAGACCAGTCAGCCTGGCCAAGCCGGTTTCAAAACCGACCAATATCGAACTCTCTACAGTTAGACAACATTAGGAGTACTGTGTGCAATTCTGGTCGCCATATTATAAAATAAACTAGCAAGACACTGGATCGGGTGCAGGGAAGATGGTATACTATCAGGAAAGAATCGACAAGCTGAATTTATTTTGTCATGAAATGAGAAGTCTGAGTGGTGAACTAATAGAGCTCCTTAATATCTTGAAAGATTTTGATAGAGTAGATACAGAGTGGTTCCACTTGTGGGGAAGGTATGACACAAAGATTAGTGGGAGAGTGGGTGTGCAGAGGACACAGAGAGGTTGCAACGAGATTTAGATAGGTTAAGCCAATGGGTAAGGTTTGGCAGATGGAATACAATGTCTGAAAATGTGAAGTCATCCACCTTGGATTAAAACAGTAAAAGGGAATATTATTTGAATGGGGAGGAATTACAACATGCTGTAGTGCAGAGGGACCTAGGGGTCCTTGTGCATGAATCCCAAAAAGTTAGTTTGCAGGTGCAGCAGGTAATCAGGAAGGCGAATGGAATGTTAGTTTTCATTGCGTGAGGGATGGAGTGCAAAAGCAGGGAGGTCCTGCTGCAACTGTATAGGGCATTGCTGCGGCCGCACCTGGAGTACTGCATGCAGTTGTGGTCACCTTACTTAGGGAAGAATATACTAGCTTTGGAGAGGGTACAGAGACGATTCACTGGGCTGATTCCGGAGAGGAGGGGTTTACCTTATGATAATAGACTGCGTCTTTACTCGTTGGAGTTCAGAAGGATGAATGGTGATCTTAGAGAAACATTTAAAATAATAAAAGGAATAGACAAGATAGAGGCAGATAGGTTGTTTCCACTGGTTGGGGAGACTAGAACTTGCGGGCACAACCTCAAAATACGGGGGAGCCAATTTAACACCGAGTTGAGAAGGAATTTGTTCTCCCAGAAGGTTGTGAATCTGCGAAATTATCTGCCCAGGGACGCAGTTGAGCCTAGCTGATTGAATGTATTCAAATCACAGTTAGATAGATTTTTAACCAATAAGGGAATTAAGGGTTATTGGCAGCGGGTGGGTAAGTGGAGTTCAGTCCACGGCCAGATCAGCCATGATCTTGTTGAGTGGTGGAGCAGGCTCGAGGGGCTAGATGGCTTACTCCTGTTCCTAATTCTTCTGTCAGTATTTCAATCTCCTGCTTCTTGTGCACAAAGATAAATTTTGTGCAAGAAAGCCCACGACACAGCTTGCTCTGCCCATGCAACCAGATGGTTAATGATGAAAACGTGCCATTAGATTCTTAAAGCAAACAGCCTTCCTTTACTTCAGATCATTGACTGCAATAGATGGTTGATTTTTCGGCAGAATTACATGAACGAATATAAGATTGCACGCAACGAACTAATTGACCACGCCACTACTAGAGACCATCAATTAAAAAAAATTAGCAACAAATCAAATTGCGAATTAAGAAGAATCTTCTTTATCCAGAGAGTTGTACGGATGTAGAACTCGCTACCACCAGAGTAGTTGAATCAAATATTATAGATTCATGTAATTAAGGTTTGATAAATATATGAGGGAGGACTGACTGGAGGGCTGTGCTATAGTGCTGGATGTGGAAAGAGGGGAGGATGCTCCAGTGGACCACAAACGACGACATTGACAGGTTGTGCCGAATAGCCTGTTTTTGCATTGACTATCCTATGTAATCGTATGAAATCGACACCCATGGGTCCAATTCAAAAGTCAACTTTTCACAAATTTCAGACCTAGAGGAAATAACACTGATTAATATTCCTGGCATAGGGCGTTTCAAAAAGATGTCCAAATGGATGCTCCTTAAAACCAAGCTTCGGGGTATCTGCCGTAATTTTTCTTTTATGTGGCTCCATCTCAGTGTCATTTGATTTGTCTGAAGCTTTTGTGGAGCGTCGTGTGACGTCTTACTCTGTTAAAGGCGCAACAAAAATGCAAGTTGTTGTTGTTGTAGTATTTATATCATTGCCTGTTTCAGGTTTCAAAGAAAACGTGCTGTTTGAGAAGGCATGTGGCATACTTACCTTTATTCGCCGAGGTATATTGTACAAGAGCAGTGAAGTTATGCTTGAGCTATATAAAACATTACTTGGGCGACAGCTAGAATACTGCGTAGACGTCATTGCAGGAAAGATGTAATTGCTCTAGAGAAGGTTCAAAAGAGATTTACGAGAATGTCCCTGGACTGGGGAATTTTAGCTATGAGTAATGATGCGGTAGGCTGGGTTTGTTTTCATTGGAATATAGGAAGCTGAGGGGAAACATTATTGATGTGTTCAAAATTATGAGGGGTAGAGAGAGACTGGACAGGAAGGACCTATTTTTCTGAGCAGATTGGTCAACAAACAGGGGACATAGATTTAAAGTCATTGGTAGCAAGTTTAAAGGTGATTTGGCGGGAAATCTCTTCAACCAGAGCAAGTTGGGAGTCTGGAACTCACTGCCTGAAATGGTGGTTGAGGCAGAAACCCTCACCACATTTAAAACACGCTTGGATATGCACTTGAAGTGCAATAATCGACAGGGCTACGGACTAAAAGCTGGAACATGGGATTCTGCTGAATAGCTCTTTGTTGGCCGCGTTGGCCGGATGAGCCGAAATATCCTTCTTCCATGCTGTAAATAACTATGATTCTATGATTCAGTTCTAAGCGAGGATCTAACTTCAGATAAACCGGACGTGGAGACTTTACGGGTAGAATTAAGAGATAGGAAAGGATTGAAGACAATAGTGGGAGTTGTGCATAGGCCCCCTAGTCGTAGCTGTGAAGTACTAGAATATATAAACGTAGAGATTAGACAAACGTGTCGTCAAGACAGTGTGGTTTTAATACGAGATTTAAATTTTCATACATATTGGGATAATCGGACTAGCACCTGTCAGAAAGATTTTTCTCATTGGAATAGAAAACGTTTAGAGGCGATTTATGACATAAGTTCAAAATTATGAAGTGTTTTGATCGTCAAAAAGGAAAAAGCTTTAAAATGTCGCATTTAACGTGATACAATCTCGATCGGCCCAGATGGTTTATGAGACCGACAGCTTACCACTTGACCACCGCACCCTGAAAATCTCGTGCTTTGTCTGCTAGCAAGGACACGATGGGCTCAATGGTTTCCTTCTGTGCTGTAAATTTCTATGGTTTTATGGTTCAGTCACTGAGGTGATGTTACTACCAATGTGCTGTTATAGAAGGAGTTCAATGATTTTCACCACGCCACAATAATGGAAAGATAATATTTTTCCTGTTTCATTTTCTGCGGAGTTGATACTAGAGTTGGAAAAATCAATCTTCAAAGATCATGCCCACTTCTGACTTCACGATGAACGGCAGATCATTGATGAAGCAGGTGAAGATGAACTCCTTCAGAGTAGCCTGGGCTGAGATGATTGGCATCGAACACCCACAATCATCTTCTTTTAGGCTAGGTATGTCTTCTGCAGTGGAGATTAACCCCGCGATGACTTCAACGTTAGGAGCCTCCTTGTTGAAACATTCGGCCAAATGCTGCTTTGATGTCAAGGCAATCACTCTCGCCTCATTTTAGAATTAATCACTTTTTGCCATATTTGGACCAAGGCTGTAATGATGTCTGGAGGCTGGGGTTCGTGTCGGAACACAAACTGAGCAACGGCGAGCAGTTGGGTCATCGTACGTTCGTGAAAGATGCTACGGGAATGCAAGCTCGTGCCTTTGCTGTTTGAAAACATCGCACACTTGCATGATGTATATTTGTAGGGTCAAATGAGTCATCGAGCTGAAATCTTACTCCTACCTTCCTCTTCGCACAGACCCTATCAGGGCTTCAAAGCATTGCACGTTTTAAAATGTCAGTTTTAAAGAAATTGTTTCATTTTATATTTCTTAAAGATTAAGAAGGCACAACAGGCAGCCAGATATCCCAGTTTGCCGATGATGCAAATATTGGTGATGTAGTAATTAGTACAGACGTTAGCGTATACTTATAAAGATATACTGATAGTTTAAATGAATGGACGATTCAGTGGCAGATAGATTCCAAACAGGTAATAGTATGGTCACCCATTTTAGATCACAAAGTTTAGATCCGAGTAGTAATTAAATGGAGCACAGCTCGGAGGGATGGATTTCCAAAGTGGTTTGCAGTCCCAGTGCGCATACCGCTAAAATGCAGTACCAAGTTAGGAATATATTCGAAAGAACTAATGGCATGTTAGGCTTTATAACTAGGGGTTAGACTATAAAGCAATGGAAGTTGTTCTTCAACTGAACAGAGATGTAGTTAGACTATATCTGGAGTCCTCTAAGTTATAGAATATAATGGATTCATAGAAGTTTACAGCATGGAACGAGGCATTTTCGGCCCATCCTGTCCGCGCCACTGTTACCCAGCCTAATCACACTTTCCACCTTAAGCTCCATAACCCTGCACGTTACGGCGTTTCAGTTGCACATCCAAATACTTTTGAAATGTGCTAAACGTATCTGCCTCTACCACTCTTTAGGTAGTGCGTTTTACACAGCCACAACTATCTGCGTGTGGAAATTTCCCATCACATCTCCTGTAAACCTTCTCCAATCAGTATAAATATATGGCTGCTGATTGTTGAGCCCTCTGCTAAGGGCAATAAGCTGTTTCTACCCATTATATCTTGTCCCCTTAAGGGCACGGACCCTTAGAAATGATAGGCTGCATTGGAATGTGTTCAGTTCATACTCACCAGTATGTTACCAGAATGCCACGGGTTAAATTATGAGGAGAGATTACATAAACTTGGCCTGTACTCCCTGGAATATAGAAGGTTAAGTGGCGATTTTATTGAGATTTTAAAGGTTTTGAAATGAATTGTTAAGATAGATAGAGATAAAACTTTTTTCACCGTTCGTGGGGGAGTTTCCGACAAGAGGACATAATGTTAAAATTAGAGACAGGCTATTCGGAAGAGAAGTTAGGAAAATCTTCTTCGCGCAAAGGGTGATGGATTTATCTTCTACAAAAAGCAGGATATACTAGCTCAATTAAAAATGTTAATTTTAGATTGATAGCTTTTGCTTGACACTGGTTAAAATGACGTGGAGCCAATGCAGATGGATGGAGTTATGATAGAGCTCAGCCAAGAATTAACAGAATGGCGAATAGGCACAAGGGGCGAAATAGCCTAATCCTGTTCCTTTGTTCAGTCAATTGGCAAACACCTATTATAAATAAAGAAACGTTGCCTCGAAGGGAGAATTACAAATATATCATTTGCAGAGATTATGGACCGCTTCCACGCTTTCATACAAACAAGGATTAAGTCTAATTCTCAAACCAATTAATTGAACATTTACTTGCAGTGGGTTGGAACCCACGCAGACATACATCAGTTGGATTTTAATTCAAACGCCTTAACAACTCGGCGATCTCGTCATGGGCACGCTGCAGTGCATTGCTTGCAAATTTGGCAAATCGCTTGGAGACTTAAAATTGAACTTTCAATGCAGAGCAAACTACACGTCTGCATACACTGCAAACATGGGAGGATATATGTCTAGTAAAAACTGTGGATGGTGAAAAGCTGTACTGCAAAACACAGCACTTAGGTAATTAACGCATTGAACTGGTCGTCCGTAACTAGACAACAAACCCCCTTGCTTTAACCCACAGAACATATAATCTTCCCGTCAACACTGAACATGTTTGAATGAATAATGTAAAATGCACGTCATCGACCAAGTATCAGCAATCTCAGACTAAACCAGCGCATAAAGCATAAACCATAAGTTATGGAGTAAACTGATATGGGGAGCGATGGAGAGAGTGATGGAGAGAAAGTCATATTTGGACGGATAAACAGAACCCCAATGAGAAAAGCGTACACAAATTGACTGCAACTGAGATAGACATAAAGCGACACTGACACACGGAAAGAAAGTTAGAGTCAGAGAGAAATAGAATGAATGATAGAGGGAGAAAAAGAGGACCAGCACACTAAATGTGAGAAAATTCCTGCCGTCACGGCCGGGATTTAAATCCGTGAGGTTTACAGGTGAAAAAAAAGCTCACTGAGAGAGAGGATTGTAGCATCACAGAAACATGGGATGAGACACTTTCCCCAGAGCTCGACAAACTGTTCGCCATCAACTATTTATCCAATTCCCTTCTTGAGGTGGTCATCACGCAGCTTAAGAGCGTGCAGGTAGAGAGGGAGTGGGTGATCAGCAGACAGAATAGGAGGACTAGGCAGGTAGTGCACGAGCCCCCGAGTCCATCTCACTCGCCAACAGATATTATCTTCTGAGTACCTGTGTGGAGATCGTGCCTCTGACGACTGCAGCCACATCCAAATCCACGGCACCGAAGGTGGTTCAGGTGCACAGGGGAGGAGAGAGAAGAATGGAAGAGCTATACTGGTCGGGGTTTCAATAATCAGGGGAGCAGACAGGCGTTTCTGCCACCGCAGACGTGACACCAGAATAATATTTTATTTCCTGGAGGCAAGGATGTCACCGAGCGGCTGCAGGGCATTCTGATGGAGGAGGGTCATCAGCCAGAGGTCATTGTCCATACTGTTACCAATGACATAGGGAGAAAGAGGGGTGAGGTCTGCAGGCAGAGTTTGGGGAAATACGAGAGAAGTTAAAAAGTAGGACCAGAAAGGTAGTTATGTCCGGAATACTCCAGTTGCTACGAACTAGTGATTCGAGAAATAGGAGGATAGAGCACGTGAATGCATGGCAGGAGAGATGGTTCAGGAGGGAGGGTTTAATTTCCTGAGACATTTGGACTGCTCTTTGCGGAGTTGGGACCTGTACAAGCCGGACGGTTTGCACCTCAACAGAGCCAAAATTAATAACCTCGCATTGCGGTGGGCCGGGGGGAGGCGGTGCTTGCTCGTGCTGTTGGGGAGGATTTAAACTAGTATGGCAGGAGATGGGAACCTTAGAATAGATTCAATCGGGAGAATAGTAGAGTTTGAATTAAAAAGCAAAAAGGTACAAAGTGAGTTTGTAGGACAGAGGAAACAAGCAGGAAAAAAGGGTAAAAAAACAAATTTTAAAAGAATTTTGTCGAAATGCACGTTGCATTCGTAACACAACAGATGAGTTGACGGCACAAATAGATACAAATGAGTATGATCTGATAGTCATTACATAGACGTAGTTGCAACGTGACCAGGACTGGAAACTAAATATTCAGGGGTTTTTGACATTTCGGAGGGACACAGAAAAAGGAAAAGGAGGTGGGGTAACACTGTTAATAAAAGATGGGATCAGTGCGTTCGTGAGAAACGATATTGGCTCTGAGGATCAAGAGATTGAATCAGTTTGGGGGGAGATAAGAAATAATAACGGGGAAAATTCGCTGTTGTGCGTAGTCCATCGACCCCCAAAGAGCAGCTGCACGGTTGGACGGAGTATAAATCAAGAAATAATGGAGGCTTGTAAAAAAGACACGGCAATAATTATAGGGACTTTTAACCTTCATAGCTTCTGGATAAAATTAATTGGTCAGGATAGACTTGAAGAGACGTTCATAGAGTTTATCGTGGATACGAAGGACACGAAACAGACAGAGAGAGAGAGAAACAGAGAGAAAGAGTGAGAGAGAGAGAGAGAGGGATAGTGATGGAGGGGGATATAGAGTGAGAGAAAATGAGAGAATGAGGGTGAGTGAGAGGAAACAAATAGACAGAGGGATGAGGGATAGTGCAAGGGAGAGTGAGGATGACAAAGAGGCGGAAAGGGATAGAGCGAGAGAGAGAGAGAGAGAGAGAGAGAGAGAGAGAGAGAGAGAGAGAGAGAGAGAGAGAGAGAGAAAGAAGGAGGGAGAGAAAGAGAAAGAGTGATGGTGCGTGAGAGAAAAACAAACGGACAGAAAGCGAGAGAGAGCGAGAGCGAGCGAGGGAGGCGGGACGGTGTGGGCCGAGCGAGAGGGAGTGAGGGAGAGAGAGAGAAATAGACAGAAAGAAACTGCCGTGAATTTGCTATATTTTCCCCAATCCTGGGTAGGAACACGAAGTTCCAACACAATTACTTTTTTTCACGTTTCGAATCCTGAAAGGCGCGACAAAATGTAAGTCATTTGGTTAATCATATTTACTAACTGCGAGGGATAACAATTAGATAGGTTGATAAGGATGTTTGTCTCTCTCTTTGTCCCTCTCCCTTTCTGTCTCTGTCTCTGTCTTTGGCTCTCTCTCTCTCGCTCTCTCTGACTCTCCTTGTCCCTCTCCCTTTCTGTCTCTGTTTGTATTATTGTCCCACTCTCTCGCTTTCACTGACTCTCCTTGTCGCTCTCCCTTTCTGTCTCTGTCTCTGTCTTTGGCCCTCTCTCGCTCTCTCTCTCTCTCCTTATCCCTCTCCCTTTCTGTCTCTGTCTCTGTCTTTGGCCCTCTCTCACGCTCTCTCTGTCTCTCCTTGTCCCGCTCCCTTTCTGTCTCTGACTCTGTCTGTGGCCCTCTCTCTCGCTCTCTCTCTCTCTCCTTGTCCCTCTCCCTTTCTGTCTCTGCCTCTGTCTTTGGACCTCTCTCTCGCTCTCTCTGTCTCTCCTGCCCCGCTCCCTTTCTGTCTCTGTGTCTGTCTGTGGCCCTCTCTCTCGCTCTCTGTGTCTCTCTTTGTCCCTCTCCCTTTCTGACTCTGTCTTTGGCCCTCTCTCTCGCTCTCTCTGTCTCTCGTTGTCCCTCTCCCTTTCTGTCTTTGTCTCTACCTTTGGCCCTCTCTCTCACTCTCTCTGTCTCTCCTTCTCCCTCTCGCTATCTGCCTCTGTCACTGTCTTTCGCCCATCTCTCGCTCGCTATGTCTCTCCTTGTCCCTCTCCCTTTCTGTCTCTGACTCTGTCTGTGGCCCTCTCTCTCGCTCTCTCTCTCTCTCCTTGTCCCTCTCCCTTTCTGTCTCTGCCTCTGTCTTTGGACCTCTCTCTCGCTCTCTCTGTCTCTCCTGCCCCGCGCCCTTTCTGTCTCTGTGTCTGTCTGTGGCCCTCTCTCTCGCTCTCTGTGTCTCTCTTTGTCCCTCTCCCTTTCTGACTCTGTCTTTGGCCCTCTCTCTCGCTCTCTCTGTCTCTCGTTCTCCCTCTCCCTTCCTGTCTCTGTCTCTACCTTTGGCCCTCTCTCTCACTCTCTCTGTCTCTCCTTCTCCCTCTCGCTATCTGCCTCTGTCACTGTCTTTCGCCCATCTCTCGCTCGCTATGTCTCTCCTTGTCCCTCTCCCTTTCTGTCTCTGCCTCTGCCTTTGTCCCTCTCTCTCGCTCTCTCTGTCTCTCCTTGTCCCTCTCCCTTTTTTTCTTTCTCTGTCTTTGCCCCTCCCTCTCGCTCTCTCTGTCTCTCTTTGTTCCAATCTCTTTCTGTCTCTGCCTCTCTCTTTGTCCATCTCATCCCCTCGGACTATCTCTCTCCTTGCGTCCTTCTCTCTCTCTCTCTCTCTCTCTCTCTCTCTCTCTCTCTCTCTCTCTCTCCCTAATACCGGCAGATTAGCGAAACACATGTTCAATGAAAGAAACAGATTAGTGTCACTGTCCTATTTCAAAATCGCAAAATGAAGGAATTGCTGCTCCCGCGATAAGTGCTCCGGTAGAATTGATAAATGTTGGAAGTTTCGGAGGTGCGGGGGAGGCGGTGGGTTGTGGAGGATTTTGCTCCTTGCACCTGAGACGTCGGGAGTCAAGGACATAAGATTAGTAACAGGCTTTCGTGAAAATAATTGCATTTTGTTTTGGAGCCGAAAGCAGCTACGGATCTATGAAGTATTCAGATATATTGCATCTGCTGTACAGGACATGAAGAGGCCATTCTCCTCAATTGGCCTTTTCAGGCGTTTGTGCTCCACAGGATCGTTCTCCAATTCAGCTTAATCTAAGTCTAGCAGCATATCCTTCGATTGCCATGTCGCTCATGTTCGTATCCAGTTCCTCATTAAATGCCTATCTGCTATTCACCTCAACTACTCCCTGTTTTAGCTGGTTCCACATTTTAACCTCTCTTTCTCCTGATCTCCCTATTGGATTCATGAGCGACTTCCTTATATTGGTGACTTCCAGTTTTACTCAGTGTGACACAAGAGCTTTCCAATCCCCACCACCGGCAGGACACCAAGAAATCCGTCAGAAGCAGCATTCACCATCAGAACAGAAATCTTGCTCGGTTTAACCTCCTGTTTTCAGCGGGCTGCAGCATATCCGATCCTACAATGCAAATCAGGACCGACTGTATCTGGAAACAGTTAAACGATCATTGTTTAGACTTTGAGTATTTCAAGGACTGTACCACATCCAATGATGAATATGCGAGACAGGACGGACAGAATCTGGAAATTGCAAAAGGTCAATGTGTGGCCTTGTGTCAAAACTGCAATCAGAACATGGGCTAGATATAAACGAGGTCGGTATGTAGGAGTGCGCTGTTGTAAAATAAATATTCGGTGTGTATATATGAGTCGAATATTTAGATATAAATTGTGTAAGTGTATATGTACATTTGTCACATTTTTCACAATTTTTAACTAAGATAGAAATTCACTGTTGATTTTAAGGTAAATTGTTACTTTTTGCTCTCTCAGTTTTCGTGTTTGACAGTTTGGTTTTGACTACAATTTTCGGCGATAACCGCTCTATATCTTGATACATTCAGTCTATATTCCATTCATCAATACACACAGTCAACAGGACTGAAAACATGGGACTCTACTAGCCACAACCACCCCGATAAACTGTCCTTCACTCTTAAATTCTCCTTTCTATCCTCAAACCCCATTTTACTCGATTTTTTAACCTGTTCTTCACTCCATAACCCGCCATCGTCGACAACTATCCTTTCAGATGCCGGCACTTCGTCTTCATTTAGCCTAACTCAATTACCTAAACATTTACTTTATCCCTCATAATAGTGCTAAGTCAGTAGCACATTTATATTACAATTGCTCCACGACAAACTTATTTCATGTTAATGGGAGATGCTTATTTCACAGCCTGAGAAAAGCAGAAAAGTTAAAGCAGGAAAAGCAATGAATTTCTTAATGTCGATGGGACAGTTTCTACAATAGGTATTGGAGCCGAAAAAGGAAACTGTCAAATTAGATTTGACGATGAACAATCGACCCGAATCAATTATCAACTGAATGTCTTGCTAATAATGCAGGTAATATGATTACAATTGTTACTGTTTTTAAGAGGCATAATGGAGTCAGAAACCACGTTTTTAACTCAAAGTAAGACCAAGCTGAAGGGATGCCAAATGTAATAAAAGTAGATGTCAAATAACGTGCAAGGAATATACAAGTTAGCAACAAATGTTTATTTGAGTATATTAATAGAATAGGAGAGGCAAGAGAAAATGGTGTCCCTTTAAAGACAGATGCAGCAAAACTATGATAGAAAGTAAGGAAATGGAAGAATGGATAGCCAGCTAGTTATATATTAGTAAACACACTGTAGGGTGTAATTGTAGTAAACCATGGGAGGTGCTGTTCTACAGCGATCTGTGCTGTGACCACTGCGGTTCATAAAACCAAAAGCCATTCGGCCTTCCAGCAACAGTTAGCGAAGTGAATGATAGGTTTTATTTACCTCGGGGGTAAATCCAGGGACAATGATGTATGGATGATGAACTCAGGAATGCTGAGCGGTTTAAGGCTCTCCAGTCAGATTGTCGTCTCTTCTGGAGACGTGGTTTCGAATCTTACATTTGACATATAAACAATACCTTGTATAGAATGTTTTTATGTAGTTTCTGCATTTTCGGCGCAGTTGATTTATACCTTCCAGGAAACGATGTCGCCTTGCATCCACGGCAGGTTTGCTTTAATAGTTCTACGTAAGCATTGTGTTGGGGTCAGCAGAATAGGGCCAGTGGAATAAAAACATAAGAAATAGGAGCAGGATTAGGCCATTTGCCCCCTGGGAGCCTGCACTGCCATTCAATAAGTTCAAGGCTGATCAAATCTAGGACTCAGTTCCACTTCCCTGCTGGGTGCACGTAACGCTTCACTAACTAATCGTCCAAAAGACTGTCTATCTCCACCTTAAATTTATTCAATGACTCAGCCTCCACAGCTCTTTGGGGCAGCTAATTCCACAGATATCCGACCCTCTGAGAGAAGAAAGTTCTGCTGATCTGTTCGAAATGGGTGAATCCTTATTCTTAAAATATGCCCCCTAGTTCTAGATTCCCCAACTAGTGGAAACGTCCTATCAGCAACTACCGTATTGAGTGAGTCCCCTCATTATCTTATTTATTTAAATAGGATCACCTCTCTTTCTTATAAATTCCAATGAGAATAGGCGAAATCTGCTCACCATTTTATCATAAGCCAACCCCTTTATTGCAGGAATCATCCAAGTGCTCCTTCTATGAAATGTTTTAATAAGGTGAACACAACTGTAAGCAGTACTATGCTATGTGCGGTCTCACCACTACCCTGTACAGTTGTAACAGGACTTCTCTGCTTTTATACTCCATCCCCCTTACAATAAAGGATAGCATTCCTGATTACTTGTACTTGTGCATACTGTTTTGTTCTGTTTCATGCACAGGGACCGTAAGGTCCTTATGTACTGCAGCATTTTGTAATCTCTCTCCATTTAAGTAATAATTTGCTTTGTTATGTTTTCTGACAAATGGATAACTTCACAATTTCACGCATTTTATTGCTTCTGCCAAATGTTTACTTCGCCTATGTATAAGCCTTTGCAAATTTCTTGTTTAATTTTCAGAACTTGCTTTCCAACCTATCTGTGCTTTATCAGCAAACTTCGCTAAATTACACTCGGTCCCTTCATCCAAGTCATTGATTTAGATTGTAAATAGTTGAGGCCCCAGCACTGATCCCTGTGGCACCTCACGAGTCACTGTTTGCAAGCGGATAATGACTCATTTATAGTCACTCTCTGTTTCTGTTATTTAGCCAATCTTCTATCCATGCTAATATGTTACCTCCAACACCTGAGCTATTATCTTTCGCAGTACCATTTTACTTGGCATCTTATTGAATGCCTTCTGTAAATCCAAATATACCTCAACCACTGGTTCCCCTTAATCAACCTGCTCGTTACATCCGCAGATAACTTAGGAAAATTTGTCAAACATGATTTCCCATTCATAAAACTAGGCTGACTCTGTTTGACTGCAATATTAATTTGCAACTGTGCTGGTACTGCTTCCTTTATAATGAATTCCTCAATTTTCCAACGACAGATATTAGGTTAACTGGTCTATAGTTTCCTGCTGTCTGCCTCCCTTCTTTTTTATATGGGGACTAAACATTTTCAGGTTTCCAATCAGCTGGGATCTCTCCAGACGCCAGTGGATTTTGGTAGATTGCAAACAATATCTCTGCAGCATCTTCTTTTAAGACCCGAGGCTGCAGACAATCAGCTCCAATAGACGTGGCTGGCTTTAGTTCCATTATTTTACTGAACTCATTTTCTTCAGTGATAGTGATTGTATTAATTTACTCCTCAATATAGGCCCTTAATTATCTATTATTGGGATATTCTTAGTGTCTTCTACCGTGAATACCGGTACAAAATATGTGTTCAAAGTCTCTCCCATTTTCCTGCTCCCCATTATTTATTTCCTGGTCTCAAACTCTTGCGCAATTCTCTTCATTTTTATATAACTGTAGAATCTCTTAATATCTGTTTATATATTTCTTGTTTCTTTACTCTCATAATCCATGTTCACTCTATTACTTTTTCAGTCGTCCTTTGCTGTTATTTTTAAATAATCTGGCCTTCCACTAACCTTGCCTACATTGTATGCCATTGTTTTAAATTTGATACCATCCTTTACTTCCTTAATTTGCCACGGTTGCTTCTCCCTTCTCTTAATGTCTTTCCTTCTGACTGGAATATATTGTTGTGGAGAGTTAGGAAATATCAACTTAAATATCCGCCATTGCTCATCAACATTCTTACACTTTAATCTATTTTACCTATCAACTTTAGCCAACTTTGCATAGCTTTGGAAGCGACTTTATTTAAGATCATTCTGTTAAGAATCAATCCATTGGTCTCAAATGTTGCAGTAATCAACATCATAAATTATCGGATAGGAGTTAAATCATTCCACAGAAATCTACAGCGGCTTTTGAAGAAAGTTCACATAAACTTTCATATTTACAGCATGGTTAAAAAAAAACTCAATTAAAATTCTGTTACAACAATCAATTACCTGTGATTTTTTTAATTACACTTGAGTGTCTCCAATTTAGATTCACATCTTTTTGTGAGTTGTTATTGTGTTAAATGCAACGGTTTTTGCGTCTCTGATTATTCGAATGTAATTAACGGTATCTATATTGTTATTTAATGCATTGGGCTGGAGGATCTGTGTTAGTTATCAATGTATTTTTGAGCGCTTCAAATGTTCAGTCTGGCCTGAATCGACCATCTCATATCCCCGAAGTGGGAGACGGCAAACTATCTGTGACATTCGATTTCAACGTTTGCTTTAATTAACCATGCTTATATTTATAAAATGTGATGTTCAGAAGATAACTACTCAAGTTACATTAGACTTTCTGAAGCATCAAATGTTTCACATACGCTCTCTGCTAGATCCCGAGCTAGCCTTACTCACTCCAATACCTCCTTAGCGTCATTAATACATCCTGAGCTTCCCTTACTATCTCTGATACCTACTAAGTGTGGATTACCCGCTCTGATATTCTCTGAGGTCCCGTAATTTCTCCAAAATATTTTGAGAGTCAGTTATCTCTGATATCTACTGAGAACCGTCATAATCACATGACACAATTTCAGAAACCCTTCAATTGCCAAAGATCCTCTGAGATCCCCTTGCTCTCAGAATCCACAATAGGAAATTATGAGACTCCACGATACCGTGAGCAAAGTCTATTTTGAATGTCTGGGAGAAGGATAATGCAGGGAGAAATGGCTGACTTTACAGCTGGTGTGTAGGAACGTTAATTTAGAACTTGTGTTTGAGAAGAGCACAGAAACCTTCAGCTAGGACTTGCGCCCTTGCGGCAAGTTTTGAGTTCTCTGGTAAACTGCTATAATGAAAGCACAAAATTATGAACGGAAAGTGCTGGCAACATTCAGCAGCTCAGGCATCATCGGTGGAGAAATATTGATTTTCCCAGGACCTCACTTCCACTTTGATTTCTACTTCACGTAGTTCATGTCTTACAATTCCAATCACCCCGTGGAATTAAAATTTGTGGATGGAATTCGGACTTTGCTGTTTTGCACAAATAGATTAAGGGAGCAAAATAAAACTCTCCCACTGCGGCTTCGGCAAGGATGGAACTCAGACGGAGGAATCTTGAATGAGTAGCAAAAAGCAAATAACAATATTATTCAATGCAAAAACGATATAATTGGAAGCCACACACAGTCGATTAGCGGCACATCACCTTAACCAGTCAGCCACCTTGACCCGTGAACACAGCTCAAGAAGCTCTTTTATTTCCTTCTTTCTCAATGCAAAGGCCTGGACTCAAATGAAGCAACGGGAGAGCAAGTTTTCAATTATCTAACACCAGCATCATATGAATTGACTTTGGCATTGCCGCGTGGCTGAGCAGTCGAAGGCGCTGGATTTATGTTCCAGTTCCCGAGAGGGTCTGTGTTAGAAACCCATCGCTGTCATAGTTTGCTTTATATTGGTGTTTTTAAACGAACTCAGAGTTGCAATGTTAAAACGAAAAAAATAAAAATTGCTGGAAAATTTAGTAAGGTATCGAATGAGACAAACTCTTCACAAAAAAAACTATTTTTGAAATCGGCGTCGTTCGTCGCAAAATTGATTTTTTAATTCATTCCTGGGATGTGGGTATCGCTGGCAAGGTCAGCACTTATTGCCCATCTCTCATTGTCCTTGAGAAGGTGATGGTAATCGACATTTTCTCGAGGCCTCCTTTTCTGAAACTTCCAGGCAATCTGCAGAATAACTTTGGAATAGGTCAGCCGTCCCAGCATGCCTTCTTGAAGTACATCAATATTCCAGGTCTCTCCCAAAACCTTTTGTTTCCTCAGAACTGATATTTAAATCTCCGAAACCCTTTTGCAAGCGATCACTTAGAAGTGGGAAATGAAGTTTGACGGGAGCGGAAAAACCGCCCCGCTCGCTGTGAGCAACCCGACTCCTCAGACTACCACTGCCATTTATAGGTTTTTCGGCGTTTTTTTGATTTGAACAATTAGGCAGATGTTGGCAATTGTGCTGCAAGAAACAAATTAAAACCGTTGAGGTGTTAGGGCTTGGGAGCGGCTTTGTGGCGCAATGGGTATTGCATTGACCATTTATATAATTCTATTATATAGACACATTCAAAGGTTATCGGCTCAAATTTTAGGCAGGGTTTGGTGTTTAGGACACCGGAAGTGAACATGTGGAGCAAAACCTCATATGTCTTCTTTCCGGCCGCACTGTTTCGAGAATCGGACCAATGAAAGAGACACAAAATAACTAAAAACTTCCGAAGCCCGCAAACTTTACGTCTTTAGCAAAACGCGCTGCCAACTGCGCTATTCCGGCAATTCCAATTCAATGACCCACAGCAATGAATGAGTTGTAGGTGTGCTGCAAAGGTTCCTCACCGAAACATGATTAAGTAACAACACGGGTCGAACGCGAACCCACAACCTTTGAATGATTGTTTGAAGTTTAGCAAGAAATCTAATGTGCTACAGATTGCGACACAGAGCCGAATAGAGTATACGTTTCTGAATTACTGACTTTGTGCTTCATGTTAGTGAATGTAAGATTTGATATGTTTTGAAGGTATCTCTGCAACATTTAACCTCTGTGTTTTTAGCAACGCATTAATGAGAGAACCAGGCACATTGGTCCGAGAAACCCGTTTTCTAAACGTGAAAAAATGACTGTTTACTGTGAAGAGTTTTGATTTATTCGGAAGGACATCTTCTTTAAAAGCCGCCGCGATACAGGTGTGATACGATCACGCAGTCTTATAATCTGGAGTCAGACGGATACAATCCTGTTGTGTCTCAAATACCCCCACACGTTGAGGCACAAGTTCTACATAGTGGCACTTTGAGACATCGCTTCCTTAATTCTAACTTTGTGACACATGAAGGTTTTCCAATCCCCGCCAGCTCCCGCGGGATATAAGGCAACCATGTGAAGCAGCATTCTCTGTCAGGTTCCATATCCCGCTCACTTCTGCCGCCTGCTGCCAATGATCGACAACTAATCCAATTGTCGAGATAGGGCGCAGAGAATCATCAGAGAAAGTGGCATGATCTCAACATACAAATTCGAGGGACAGCATCAGGGGAACAGGTAATGTTCTGGGGTGTGGAGTTCAGTCAGAGTTGCAAACAAATAGGTGAAAGATAGAGAGAAATATTTTCCGTAGTGGGAATGTCCAATTCAATGGGAGCTACACGTAAAATTAAATAAAAACCTGTCCAAGGATGATGAAAGGAATCGATTTGCTCACAGAAGTTAGGGAAATCTAGGAACTTCCTCCCCTAATAATCGTTGATGCTGGGGGTCGATTGACAATTTCAAACTAGTGATTGATAGATTGTTGTTCGACAAGGTTATGAAGGTGTATGGAATCATCGCACAGACCATCCCTGATCTAATTAAATGTCGGAGCAAGCTTGAGAGGTTGAATAGCCACCTCCTGTTTCTATTTTCATATGACCGTAACAGGACAGAAACAGAACCAGCTGCAAATACACGTTGCATTTTATTCATATTTAACAGCAAAATAACCATGCCACTCGCAATGATGCTGTCGTCAGAGAAGAACTCCCCCGACTTTCCTGTGGTTCTCTTGCCTCTCTCGCCCCTTCATCCCACACGCTGCATGTTTTTAAACCTTGTTTTAAGTCTGCTGCTCTGAGCCAGTGCATTCTGCAGTCTCACAACTCTTTCTGCAAATATAGTTTCACTGCATGCTTCCATGTTTATTGTTATGAATCTCGTTGTTGTGAAATGGGACTGCTTCGGACATCGAATTAAAAGATGCCTTATTGGAAACACGTTGGCGTCATAATCTCGTTCGCACAGAACTGAATCTAAATCGTTCAAGTTGGAATATTGTATTTTCTGGATCACAATAAAGAATATCTTGTTATAAATGTTGGCTCCTTAGTTCCCTGGTGTCAGAGGAGGAATTGTCTGCGTCCTTCATTTATTTCACGTTAGAGACAAACATAGGTATCCATTCAGAATCAACGCACAAATTGACATCGAGATAAATGCAGCGAGAGATACAGGCAGCATTGGCACACATGGCGGAATAGACAAGAGAGATGCTTAAATACAAAATGGACTCAAACTCTAAATGGAAGTGACAGGTGGCTGATAGATATGAGTGATTGGAGGCGCTAGACCAAAGGCGTGGTTTGACTCTGTGGCTCAACGAGTCAAAGCGCCTATCTGGTAAACAAAAGATTCTCGGTTTGACTCACAGCGGGGCTGGCACTTACTATCTTCATGATTCACAAAGGGTGAGTTTCTTGCCATGGGAAAGAGCTGCAATCGTTTTTAACGTAACTGGGGTTGCACTAGTTCCCATTCTGGATTAAGGCCCTATTCAGTGCGTGGCCTTGGTCGCATACCACTGCTGCTATAATTTCGGACGGGGTCGAATTTGGCCTCATCAAAAAACTATATATTTTCTGACCAGCGCCGTGTGTAACTTTGCTGCAGTCAACAGAAAACCGTTGTAGCTGATGTGTGGCGCCGTGATCGTATAGTGGTTAGTACTCTGTGTTGTGGCCGCAGCAACCTCGGTTCGAATCCGAGTCATGGCACATCTCGCTTTATTTATTTTATTCACTACAGCACCTGCTGATAGAACACAGCCAAACATCTATCCTTACTAAATGAAACAGATATTACGTTTTTAGCGTTGGAAACATATTTACTCCTTCAAACCCATCTCTTCTCCCAGCTTTTTCTACCTTCCACAATCAACTCACATTAACTCACCGGGCGAAACATCTTTTTTTCCGTTCTGAATCTGTCTCAAAACCGACCATTTCAGAAAGTCGCTCACTTGAACTAACGGAAGGCCCTTTGCTTACAGAAGCTGATTGTACATTTTCAATATTGTCGATTTGGGTGCACTGGCAGGACCAGCGGCGAAGTCACGTTGTCACAGGTGAATTCTGTTTGGATGCAAAAATAATGAACAGGTTGGCTGATCGTGTTGCGACACTAGGTGAGCGACTTGATAACGCGATGGAAAATGAATCCATTGTATTCTGCACACGTGGGTCCGGTCCCATCCTCGTTGGTAGTGTGTTAAATATTTGATGCATGTGGTTCTTTTGTCAATCACTGAAAAATCTTATACAAATTCACCTTTTTTCCCTAGCTTGCTACACTCAGCTCATGACATGTCTCAAATTACTCATATATACTTTAATGGGAAAATAAGGCAAGAGAATACACAATAAATTGTAGAAAACTAAGATGTGTAGTGGAACAAATGGACCTTGGAGTGCAGGTCCACAGGTCCATGAACGTTGCAGGCCTGGTCGAGAACGTGGTTGATAAGGCATATGTAATACTTGCTTTTACCAGTGGATGCATAGTATTCAAGAGCAGGGGGGTTATGCTTGAACTACATACAACACTAGTTAGGCCACCACTAGAGTCCTGTTTCAGCACATTACAGGAAAGATGTAATTGCATTGGAGAGAATACAGAGGAGATTTACGAGAATGATGCCTGGACCAGAGAACTTGAGCTGCGAGGAAAGATTAGATAGGCTGTGTTAGTTGTCTGTGGAAAAGAGGAGGCTGAGGAGAGACGATATTCATGCATATACAATTGTAAGTGGACTAGGTAGAGGTTTAAGGGCGGACCTATTTCCATTAGCAGTGCATTCAACAAAGAGGAGGCATGGATTTATTGTAATTGATAGGAGGCTTAGAGGTGATTTGTGGGGATTATTTTTCACACAAAGGGTTCAGTAGCACACCGCTGAAAGGATAGTCGAGGCAGATTCCCTGCCCACGTTTCAAAAAAGTACTTGGATTTGCCCTTAAAGTGTCGTTAGCTACAAGATTTCGGAACAAGAGCTGGAAAGTCGGATGAGGCTCGTTAGCTCTTGTTCGGCAAACGTGGAAACGATGGGCCGGAATGGCCTCCTTCTATTCTATGAAATGCAATGATTCGATAATATGCATTGGTGTAAAGAGAATTGTGAACTTTTTCAGAGCCACTATTATGATAAAAAAATGTTTCACGTAAAGATAAACATATATTGAATTACTGAACAGAAGCATTGCAAAGTGGGTCCGCACATACGCAGGTAAACAACATGTGCTTTCGATTACATCACATTAAATATTCGGTAATCACAACTGTAATCGCGCTCCATTGAAACAGACACAAACATAGAATGATCCCGGACTGAGAGCATACCCATTCTACACACACACATAATGATCCCGGACTGAGACAATATCCCTTTTATACACACACAGAATGATCCGGGACTGAGAGAACATCCCTTTTACACACACACAGAATGATCCGGGACTGAGAGAATATCCCTTTTACACACACATAGAATGATCCCGGACTGAGAGAATATCCCTTTTACACACACACAGAATGTTCCGGGGCTGAGAGAATATCCCTTTTACACACACATAGAATGATCCGGGACTGAGAGAATATCCCTTTTACACACACATAGAATGATCCAGGACTGAGAGAATATCCCTTTTACACACACAGAATGATCCAGGACTGAGAGAATATCCCTTTTACACACACAGAGAATGATGCCGGACTGAGAGATTATCCCTTTTACACACACACAGAATGATCCAGGACTGAAATAATATCCCTTTTACACACACATAGAATGATACCGGACTGAGAGAATATCCCTTTTACACACACAGAGAATGATACCGGACTGAGAGAATATCCCTTTTACACACACACAGAATGATCCAGGACTGAAATAATATCCCTTTTACACACACATAGAATGATACCGGACTGAGAGAATATCCCTTTTACACATACATAGAATTATCCAGGACTGAGAGAATATCCCTTTGACACACACACAGAATGATCCGGGACTGAGAGAATATCCCTTTTACACACACAGAATGATCCCGGACTGAGAGAATATCCATTTTACACACACACAGAATGATCCGGGTCTGAGAGAATATCCTTTTTACACACACACAGAATGATCCAGGACTGAGATAATATCCCTTTTACACACACATAGAATGATCCAGGACTGAGAGAATATCCATTTTACACACACACAGAATGATCCGGGTCTGAGAGAATATCCTTTTTACACACACATAGAATGATCCAGGACTGAGAGAATATCCATTTTACACACACACAGAATGATCCGGGTCTGAGAGAATATCCTTTTTACACAAACATAGAATGATCCAGGACTGAGAGAATATCCATTTTACACACACAGAATGATCCGGGACTGAGAGAATATCCATTTTACACACACAGAATGATCCGGGACTGAGAGAATATCCATTTTACACACACAGAATGATCCGGGACTGAGAGAATATCCATTTTACACACACACAGAATGATCCGGGACTGAGAGAATATCCATTTTACACACACACAGAATGATCCGGGTCTGAGAGAATATCCTTTTTACACACACACAGAATGATCCCGGACTGAGAGAATATCCCTTTTACACACACATAGAATGATCCGGGACTGAGAGAATATCCCTTTGACACACACACAGAATGATCCGGGACTGAGAGAATATCCCTTTTACACACACACAGAATGATCCCGGACTGAGAGAACATCCATTTTACACACATATAGAATGATCCAGGACTGAGAGCATTTCCCTTTTACACACACACAGAATGATTAGGGACAGAGGGCACATTCATTTTACGCATACACAGAATGATCCGGGACAGAGAATATATCCCTTTTAAACAGGCAAAGAAAGATCCAGGATAGACAGCACATCCCATTAAAACAGGCACAGAATGATCCGGGACAGAGAATATCCCTTTTACACACACACAAAATGATCCCGGATTGAGAGCACTTCCCTTCTACACAGGCACAGAATGACCCGGGACAGAGAAAATATCCATTTTAAAAAGGCAAAGAAAGATCCAGGACAGATAGCACATCCCATTTCGACAGACACAGAATGATCCGGGACTGAGAGCACAACCCTTTTAAACAGACACAGCATGATCCGGGACTGACAGCACATCTCTTTTTAACAGACACAGAATGGCCCAGGACTTACAACAGATCCCTTTTAAACAGACACAGCGTGATCCGGGACTGAAAGCACACAGCTTTTTAAATTATAAAAAGCCCCTTATGTTCAGGCTTACTACTCTTTTTGGCAATATTATTAATCTCTCCATTGAAATAATACGATCTTTAATTTCTCTTGATAGCCACGATTGGAACATTTTTAGTTTTGTGTTATTATTCCTTCAAGGAATGTACATTGTAGCGAATGATCACATTTTCTTGAAATGCTTGCCATCAAACGTTAATTGGATAACATTTGATAGGAATGAATTGCAGGACTATGTTGAAAGTCTAGGGAGTGGGTCTAATTTTATAGCATTTTCACAAAGCCGGCTGAGTCATGATGGGACAAAAAGTCTCCTTCATTTCTGTCACTCTCGGATACTCATCCTCTACCTTCGTGTGGTTCGTTTAGTCCTGTGGGAAACGGATAATAATGTTCTGCACGTGACTTCAGATTAAAACATTGAGCAAACGATTGGGAACATTAACGGACTCAGAAACATTCAATGGCTCTTCAAAATCTCGGGTCAGCGGACTTGCTAAACTATTAACATTTGAGATAATTATGGGCTGTTCGGAACAACAGGACATCCTCAGGGCACTTGTATGAAAGCGCGGACAGGAGTTGAACCCACATTTTCCGGTTTACAGGACGGCGACATCACCACTTGATAACGAACCCTCTCATCCACAGCACTGATGTTATTTTTTTCTGAAGCAACTTACTATGGATGCTGGGAATTGGAAATGCAACCGAAATTGCTGAACATATTCAGCAGGACAAGCAGCATTAGTGAAGCGAGAAACAGAGATAATGTTTCAAGCCGATGATATTTCATCAAAACTGTCAGAAGTTGAAGGCG
This sequence comes from Pristiophorus japonicus, assembly GCF_044704955.1. Classification (NCBI taxonomy): domain Eukaryota; kingdom Metazoa; phylum Chordata; class Chondrichthyes; family Pristiophoridae; genus Pristiophorus; species Pristiophorus japonicus. The sequence goes on from NC_092009.1 coordinate 2,840,791, forward strand.
TAACAGGTTTTAAGCAGGTACTTAAGCAGGGAGAGGTGGAGGGGAGGAAAGAACAAAAAGGAAGGCCTGTAACATGGTGGAAAGCAGGAAAGATTTCATGACAAAGCGATAGTGCATGATAATGGGACACTGCAAGAAACAAATATGCGTTTAGAGAAAGGGTAAGCGTTAATAGCAAGAGCATTACTAACAGCTACTGTCCGAGAAAATGGGAGCAGTGGTTAGAATCTGAAATTGTTGAATTCAACTTTGAGCCCGGAAGGCTGTAAAGTGCCGAATGGAAAGATGAGCTGCTGTTCCTCGATCTTACGTTGAGCTTCATCGGAACAGTGTAGGAGGACGGGACAGGCGACCGAAAGTTTGGGGTTTTCATTGCGGACTGAATGAGCTGCTTGGTAAAGTGCTCACCTAGTATGTGCCTGGTCGCCCCAATGCAGAGGAGATTTCAGTCGATACAGTACACTATGTTGAAAGAAGTACAAGTACGTTGTTTCACCTATACTGGCCTGAACTGTGTGAAGGGAGGAGGAAATCGCCAGGTGTTGCTTCTTCTGCGCTTGCACGGGAAGGTGCTGTGGGAAGAAAAGCTTTGTTGGTGGTGATTGGATAGTGGACCAGGGCGTGCCGGATAGACTGGTCCCTTTGGACTGTTGAAAAGAGAGGGGAGAGTAAGATGTGTTTAATGGTGGAACCACGATGGATGTGTCAGCAATGGGGGAGGATGATACGTTAAATGTGGCGGTTAGTGGGGTGAATGTTAAGCACAAGTGGAACTTATTGTGGTTCTGCGAGGGAGGAGAAGGGATGAGAGCAGAAGTGCGGGAAATGTGCCGGACAAGGTCGAGGGTCATGTGCACTCGGGTTGAGGGTTTTTCTTGCTGGAGAATCATTTGGCCTCATATCGGTAGCACTTTTATTGACTTTGCCATCGTCAGGACACATACGATGGAGATGGAGAAACTGGGAGAATGGAATAGAGTACTTATAGAAAGCGAGTGGGAAAAAGTGTAATTAAGGTAGCTGTGGGAATCAGTGGGGTTATAGTAGATTCTGGTCGGCCGACTCTCCCCAGCAATGGACGTAGCGAAATGAGGAGGGGAAGGGAAGAGTCGGAGATGGGCAATGTGAAGGGCAGGGAAGGGTGGAAATTTAAAGCAAAGTTGACTAAACGTATTTTTCACTGCGAAAGCTGGAAATGGCACAAATAAAATCATCAATGTTCCAGAAAACGAGGTGATGGATGGGACCTGAGTAGAACTAGAACAAAGAATGTTGCACTTATACCATTGATATAGAGGCATAACTAGGCCGCATGCGGGTTACCATCGCAACAAATTTAATTTGGAATAAATGTGTGGAATCACAGAAGAAGTTGTCCAATGCCAGTTTAAATCAAGTTCCACCAGGCGGATGAATTGATGATGGATGGAAATTGGTTGAGCGTCCTTTCAATAAAGAAGTGGAGGAGCCTCAAGCCGTCCTGGTGGGGAATGGATGACCAGAGTGATTGGACGACCATAGTGATGGGGAGAATGAGAGTCAGGAAACTGAAAAGTAAATGATGTTACTTTTATTCTACAGCAGCTTTGCAATTACTGGCATTATCAATGGATTGGTATTTGGTGTGGAATGAATTTGCTGAATTGTCGAAAATTGCAATTTTTGCTTCAATCGTCAGGATGACTGAGTGAGTAATACGTTTTGGATTGAAAATCAAATTTGCGAATGTCGGCATCAGTTTGAGCTCAAGTATTAGCAGATGGTGTCTATTACGATAACTTGTTAAAATGTTATAATCATTGGAAAGGAAGTTTCTGTATTTATATTTTACATTTCCAGGAAGCGCTCCTACATTTACAAGAGGTGCTCAGCCGATTCATGGAAAGTAAAAGCAGGGGTCGTTGAACCCTCGAGTCGTTCAGTGAGATAAGTTTTGAAATTATCTTCACTTCATCCATCTGCTTTGACTCCAAATCAATTCCTACCAGTATCCAGCAAAAATCTATCAATCTCAGCTTTAAATTAGCAATTTAGTTGACAAATAAACCGGAGATGAGATGAGAAGAGTATTGAATTATTCTCCAATTAGTTCAGGTTTGGACAGCATTACCTGAACTGTTGGTTGGCACAGATACGATCAGAACTTTCTTAAGTATATAAGAACATAAGAATAAGGGGCAGGAGTATTATGCACCCTCGAGCCTTCTGCTCCACTGAATAAGATCGTGGATAATCTAATCAAGGACTCAGCTCTAATTCCCTGCCCGCTCCCCATAACCCTTTACTCCCTGATCATTCAAAAATGTGTCTAACTCCGATTTCATATATTTATTGACCCAGCCTCCATGGCTCTCTGGGAGAGAGAATTCCATAGATTTAAAACGAACTGAGAAAAGAAGTTTCTTCTGATCTCAGTTTTAAATCTACATAAACGACTGGGAAGAAGGGACCGAGTGTAACGTAGCCACGGTTGCTGACGATGAAAAGGTGGAATGAAAAGCAATGTATGAGTATAATGTTGGAACAAAGAAATGGCGGGCCAATTGAACAAGTACTTTGGTTCGGTATTCACTGAGGAGGACACAAACAACCTTCCGGATATAAAAGGGGTCGGAGGGTCTAGTAATTGGGGGAACTGAGGGAAATCCTTATTAGTCGGGAAATTGTGTTGGGGAAATTGATGGGATTGAAGGCCGATAAATCCCCAGGGCCTGATGGACTGCATCCCAGAGTACTTAAGGAGGTGGCCTTGGAAATAGTGGATGCATTGACAGTCATTTTCCAACATTCCATTGACTCTGGATCAGTTCCTATGGAGTGGAGGGTAGCCAATGTAACCCCACTTTTTAAAAAAGGAGGGAGAGAGAAAACAGGGAATTACAGAGCGGTCAGCCTGACATCGGTAGTGGCTAAAATGATGGAATCAATTATTAAGGATGCCATCGCAGTGCATTTAGAAAGAAGTAATATGATAGGTCCAAGTCAGCATGGATTTGTGAAAGGGAAATCATGCTTGACAAATCTTCTGGAATTTTTTGAAGATGTTTCCAGTAGAGTGGACAAGGGAGAACCAGTTGATGTGGTATATTTGGACTTTCAGAAGGCTTTCGACAAGGTCCCACACAAGAGATTAATGTGCAAAGTTAAAGCACACGGGATTGGGGGTAGTGTGCTGACATGGATTGAGAACTGGTTGTCAGACAGGAAGCAAAGAGTAGGAGTAAATGGGGACTTTTCAGATTGGCAGGCAGTGACTAGTGGGGTACCGCAAGGTTCTGTGCTGGGGCCCCAGCTGTTTACACTGTACATTAATGATTTAGACGAGGGGATAAATGTAGTATCTCCAAATTTGCGGATGACACTAAGTTGGGTGGCAGTGTGAGCTGCAAGGAGGATTCTATGAGGCTGCAGAGCGACTTGGATAGGTTCGGTGAGTGGGCAAATGCATGGCAGATGAAATATAATGTTGATAAATTTGAGGTTATCCCCTTTGGTTGTAAAAACAGAGAGACAGACTATTATCTGAAAAGTGACAGATTAGGAAAAGGGCAGGTGCAAAGAGACCTGGGTGTCATGGTACATCAGTCATTGAAGGTTGGCATTCAGGTACAGCAGGCGGTTAAGAAAGCAAAAGGCATGTTGGCCTTCATAGCGAGGGGATTTGAGTACAAGGGCAGGGAGGTGTTGCTACAATTGTACAGGGCCTTGGTGAGGCCACACCTGCAGTATTGTGTACAGTTTTGGTCTCCTAACCTGACGAAGGACATTCTTGCTATTGAGGGAGTGCAGCGAAGGTTCACCAGACTGATTCCCGGGATGGCGGGACTGACCTATCAAGAAAGACTGGATCAACTGGGATTGTATTCACTGGAGTTCAGAAGAATGAGAGGAGACCTCATAGAAACGTTTAAAATTCTGACGGTGTTAGACAGGTTAGATGCAGGAAGAATGTTCCCAATGTTGGGGAAGTCCAGAACCAGGGGTCACAGTCTAAGGATAAGGGGGAAACCATTTAGGACCGAGATGAGGAGGAATTTCTTCACACAGAGAGTGGTGAACCTATGGAATTCTCTACCACAGAAAGTTGTTGAGGCCAATTCACTAAATATATTCAAAAAGGAGTTAGATGAAGTCCTTACTACTAGGAGAATCAAGGGGTATGGTGAGAAAGCCGGAATGGGGTACTGAAGTTGCATGTTCAGCCATGAACTCATCGAATGGCGGTGCAGGCTAGAAGGGCTGAATGGCCTACTCCTGCACCTATTTTCTATGTTTCTATTTTTCTAAGTGTGAGTTCATGCAATTTGACAGAAAAAACTTTGACAGAAAAGAACAAGCTATTATTTAAATGGAGAAATATTGCAACGTGCTGCAGTACAGCGGGAACTATGAGTACTTGTGTATGAAACACAAAAGGTTAGTATGCAGCTGCAGCAAATAATCAGGAAGGCCAATGGAATCATGGCGTTTATTACAAAGGAGATGGAGTATAACAACAGGGAAGTCTTGCTACAGCTATATCGGGTATTGTGAGGCCACACCTGAAATACAGTGTATAGTTTTGGTTTCCATATTTACGAAAGGATACTTGCTTTGGAGGCAATTCAGATAAGGTTCAATGGGTTCATTCGGAGATGAGGGGGTTGATCTATGATGAAAGATTGAGGAGGTTCAGCCATTACTCATTGGAATTCAGAAGAATGAGAGATGATCTTATCAAAACGTATACGTTTATGAGGGGGCTTGACAAGATGGATGCAAAGAGGAGGTTTCCATTGATAGGGAAGACTAGAACTAGGGGGCAACATCTTAGAAAAAGCGGGCACCCATTTAAAACAGAGATGAGGAGGAATTTCCTCTTTCAGAGGGTTGTAAATTTGTGGAATTCGCCGCCTCAGAGCGCTGTGGAAGCCGGGACGTTGAATAAATATAAGTCAGAGACAGTTTCTTAACCAATAAGGGATTACGGGCTTATGGGGAGCGGGCAGGAAAGTGAAACTGAGTCCATGATCCGATCAGCAATTATCGTATTAAATGGTGGTGCAGAATCGATGGGCTGTATGGCTTATTCCTGCTCATCTTTCACATGTTCTTATGTTCTTATAAATGGGCGGTCCGTTATTCTAAGTCTTTGTCCCCTAGTTTTAGTTTCCTGTATGTGTGCGAATATGCTCAGTGCATCCATCTTGTCGAGCGTCCTCATTATCTTATACGTTTCCATTAGATTACCTCTCATTCTTCTGAATTCCCGTGTGGATAGTGCCAACCTACTGAACCTATCTTCTTAAGTCAACCCTCCCCATCTCCGAAATCGACTTAGTGAACCCTCTCTGAACAATCTCCAAGTATATCCTTCCTTAAATACGGAGACTAAAACTGTACGCAATACTCCAGGTGTGACCTCACTAATATGCGGTACAATTGTAGCAGGTCTAATCTGCCTTTATAAAGCATCTTACTTGCAATAAACGCATATTCCATTTGCTTTCCTGATTAAGTGCTGCACATGCACACTAATTTTTGTATTTCTTGCACAAGGACCCTCAGGTGTCCCTGTACTGCAGCACTTTGCAACTTTTCTCCTTTTAAATTATAATTTGCTTTTCTATTCTTTCTGCCACAGTTGGTAACGTCACATTTTCACACATTATATTGCAACTGCCAAACTGTTGCCCACTCACTTAGCCTGTCTATATCTCTTTGCAGATTTATTTTGTCCTCCTCAGAATTATTTGCTTTCCTACCCATCTTTGTATCATCAGCAAATTTAGCTCCGTTACACTCGGTCCTTTCATGCAAGTCATTAGTATAGATTGTAAATATTTGTGGACCCAGCACCGATACCTGCGTCACCCCAGTAGTCATTGTTTGCCAACTGGAGAATTACGCATTTATCCCGACGCTCTGTTTTCTGTTATTTAGCAAAGCCTCTATCCATGCTAATATTTTACTCCCAACCCCATGAGCTATTATCTTGTGCAGTAACCTCTTATATGGCACATTATCGAATGCCTTCTGGAAATCCAAATACACCACATCTACTGGTTGCCCCTTATCCATACGCTACATCCTCAAAAATTTCAGCAAATTTGTTTAACATGACTTCCTTTTCATCAAACCATGCTGATGCTGCTTGATTGAATCATGCGTTTCCAAATGTACTGCTACTGCTTCCTTAATAATGGACTCCAGCATTTTCGCAACGGCAGATGTTAGGCTAACTGGTATATAGTTTCCTGCTTTTTGCTTGACTCGTATTTTAGGGGCGTTACATTTGCGGTTTTCCTATCCACTGGGACCACTCCAGAAAAAGGGAATTTTGAGAAATTATAACGAATGCATTCACTACCTCTGCAACCACTTCTCATAAGACCCTAGGATGTAAGCCATCAGGTCCAGGGGACTTGTCTGCCTTCAGGGCAATTATTTTACTAGTGCTACTTCCTTCGTGATAGTGATAGTATTAATTCATCCCTGCCTATACCCGCTTGATTATCCACTATTGGGTTGTTTTTAGTGTCATCTGCATTAAAGACCAATACAAAATATGTGTTCAACATCTCTGCGATTTCCCTGTTCTCCAATATTCATTCCCCAGTGTCATCATCCAAGGGGCCAACATTCACATTAGCAACTCTTTTCCTTTTTATGTATTTGTAGAAACTCTTACAATCTGTTTTTATATTTCGTGCTCGTTTAATTTCATAATCTATCTTCCCCCTTTTATAATGTATTTAATCGTTCTCTGCTGGCTTAAAAAAATTCCCAATGCGCTGCTCTCGTCTCCCACAAGTCTTGGCCACATTGTATGCCTTTGATTTCAATATGATACACTCCGTTATTTCCTTAGATTGACGCCTTTAAGTTATCCCTTCTCTCACAGCCTTTCCTTCTCATTGGGTCATGTTTTGTTCCATGTTATAAAATATCTCCTTAAATATCTCATTACACAGTACTAGATCTAAGATAGCCTGCTCCCGGTAGAAATAAACTCTCCCGGATACAATCCATGAACGCCTCCTCAAGTCTAGCTTGGCCAATTAGGTTGATCCAGTAAATATGAAGGTTAAAAGCCTCTATCATTATTGCCGTTTCTTTTTTCCAAGCTTCTATTATTTCTTGATTTATACTCCGTCAAACCGTGTAACCACTGTTAGGGGGCCTATAGACTATGCCCAGACACGACTTTTTGCCGTTATTTTTCTTATCTCTATCCAAACTGATTCAACCTCTTGACCCTCCGAGCCAATATCGTTTCTCACAAACGCACTGATACCATCTTTTATTAACAATGTTAACCCACCTACTTTCCCTTTTTGTCTGTCCTTCCGAAATGTCAAATACCCCTGAATAATTAGTTTCCAGTCCTGGTCACCTTGCAAACTCGTCTCTGTAATTACTATCAGATCGTACTCATTTGTATCTATTTGTTCCGTCAACTCATCTTTTTTGTTATGAATGCTACGTGCATTTGGACAAAAACTTTTTAAATTTGTTTTTTAAACTTATTTCCTGCTTGTTTCCTCTGTCCTACAAACTAACTTTCTACCTTTTTGCTTTTTAATTCCAACTCGACTCCCCTTCCTATTGAATCTATTCTAAGGTTCCCATCCCCCTGCCAAACAAATTTAAACCCTCCCCAGCCTGCCGCCACTCGAGGTTATTGGTCCCGGCTCTGTTGAGGGGCAACCCGTCCCGCTTGTACAGGTACAAACTCCGCCAAAAGCAGTCCAGATGTCTCAGGGAACTAAAGCCCTCCCCCGTGCACTATCACTCCAGCAATGCATTCACTTGCTCTATCCTCCTTTTTTTGTACTCACGAGTTCGTGGCACCTGGAGTATTCCGGAGATTACTACCTTTCAGATCCTGCACTGTAACTTCTCTCGCAGCCTCCCAAACTCTGCCTGCAGGACTTAACCCTTCTTTCTACCTATGTCATTGGTAACGATATGGACAATGACCGCTGACTGATCACCCTTCTCCATCAGAAAGTCCTGCAGCCGCTCGGTGACATCCTTGCCTCCAGGAAGGCAACATATTATTCTGCTGCAGAAACGCCTGTCTGCTCCCCTGATTATTGAAACCCCGACCATTATAGCTCTTCCATTCTTCTCTCTCCTCCCCTGTGCAGCTGAACCACCTTCGGTGCCGTGGATTTGGATCTGGTTCCACGCTGTTGGCGAGAGAGATGGACTCGGGGGCTCGTGCACTACCTGCCTGGACCTCCTATTCTGTCTGCTGATCAGCCACTCCCACTTTACCTGACCACCTCTAGAAGGGAATTGGGTAAATAGTTGATGGTGAACAGTTTGCAGGGCTCTGGAGAAACTGTCTCATGGGATGCTACAATCCTTTCTCTCAGTGAGCTTGTGTTTTCACCTGTAAACCTCAGTTCACGGATTTCATTCCCGGTCCTGCCGGCAGGGATTTTCTCACATTTAGTGTGCTGGTTCTGTTTTTCTCTCTCTATCATTTATTCTAATTCTCCCTGACTCTAACTTCCTTTCCAGGTGTCAGTCTCGCTTTATGTCTATCTCAGTTGCAGTCAATTTATGTAAGCTTTTCTCATTGAGGATCTGTTTATCCGTCCAAATATGACTTTCTCTCTGTCACTCTCTCCATCGCTCCCCACTTCAGTTTACTCCATACCTTATGCGTTATCACTTTAAGCGCTGGTTCAGTCTGAGCTTGCTGATACTGGGTGGTTGACGTGCATTTTAACATTATTCATTCAAAAATGTTCATTGTTGACGGGAAGATTACATGTTCTGTGGGTTAAAGCAACGGGGTTTCTTTTCTAGTTACAGACGGTCAGTTCAATGCGTTATTGCCGACGTGGTGTGCTTTTGCGGTTCAGCTTTTCACCCTCCTCAGTTAAAAACAAGGCATATATCCTCCCACGTTTGTAGATTATGCAGACGTGTAGTTTGCTCTGCGCTCAAAACTAAATTTTGAGTCTGCAAGCGATTTGCCGAATTTCCAAGCACTGCACTGCAGCGTGCCCATGACCAGAATGGCCGAGATGTTAATGCGTTGGAATTAAAATCCAATTGATGTGTTTCTGCTCCTGGTAAATATTCAAACAACTGGCTTGGCAATTAGACTTAATGCTTGTTTGTTATGAAAGCGTGGAAGCGGTCCATAACCTCTGCAATTAATATATTTTAATTCACCCTTCAAGACAACGTTTCTTTATTTATAATAGGTGTTCTGCCAATTGCCTGAACATCGGAACAGGATTACACCATTCCGCCCCTTGTGCCTGTTCGCCATTCTGTTAATTCTGGGGTGAGCTCCATCGTAACTCCATCCACCTACATTGGCTCCACATCATTTCAACCTGTGAATCGCAAAACTTATAAACATAAAATTAACATTTTTAATTATGCTAGTATGTCCTGCCTTTTGTAGAAGATATATCCATCACACTTTGCGTGAAGAAGATTTTCCTAACGTGTCTGTCGAATGTCCTCCCTCTGATTTTAACATTATGTCCCCTTGTCAAAACTCCCCCACGAACGGTGAAAAAATCTTTATCTCTATCTATCTTATGAATTCGTTTCAAAACCTTAAAAATCTCTATCAAATCGACACTTAACCTTCTATATTCCATGGAGTACAGACCTAGTTTACGTGATCTCTCCTCATAATTTAACCCGTGGCATTCTGGTAACATTCTGGTGAGTATGAATAGTGCACATTCCAATCTAGCGTATCATTTCTAAGGGGCCGTGCCCATAAGGGGACGAGATATAATGGATAGAAACGGCTTATTTCCCTTAGCAGAGTGCTCAACAACCAGCGGGCATACGGTTATAGTAATTGGAGAAGGTTTGCAGGAGATGTGATGGGAAATTTCCACACGAAGATAGTTGTGGTACTCTAAAACACACTGCCTTAAGGAATGCTAGAGGCAGAAATCTGTTGCACCTTTAAATCGTATTTGCATGCGCATCTGAAGGGCCTTAACGTGCAGGGTTATGGACCTAGAGCTGGAAAGTGGTATTAGGCTGGATAACCGTGGCACAGAAAGGATGGGCCGAAATTGCCTCCTTTCATGCTGTAAACGTGTATGAATCTATTATATTCTATAACTTAGAGGAGTCCAGATATAATCTAACTACATCTCTGTACAGTTGAAGAAAAACTTCCATTGCTTTATAGTCCAACCCGTAGTTATTAAGCCTAACATGCCATTAGTTGTTTTGAATATATTTGTAAATTGCAACTGCATTTTAGCGGTATGTGCGCTTGGACTGTGACCACTTTGGAACTCCATCCCTCCGAGCTGTGCTCCATTTAATTAGTACTCGGATCTAAACTTTGTGATCTATAATGGATGACCACACAATTTCCCGTTTAGAATCTATCTGCCACTGAATTGTCCGTTCATTTAATATATCAATATATCTTTATAAGTATACGCTAACTTCTGAACTAATTACTATATCACCAATATTTGCATCATCGGCAAACTAGGATATATGGCTGCCTGTTGTGCCATCTTAATCTTTAAGAAATATAGAATGAAACAATTTTTTTAACACTGACACTTCAAAACGTGCCATGCTTTGAAGCCCTGGTAGGGTCTGTCGGAAGAGGAAGTTAGGAGTAAGATTTGAGGTCGATGACACATGTGATCCTACAAATATACATCATGCAACTGTGCACTGTTTTCGAACAGTAACAGCACGAGGTTGCATTCCCGTAGCATTTTCACGAACATAGAATGACCCAATTGCCCGCCTTTGCTCAGTTTGAGTTCCGACAAGACCCCCAGCCTCCAGACATCATTACAGCCTTGGTCCAAATATGGCCAAAAGTGACTAATTCTAAAATGAGGGGAGAGTGATTGTCCTTGACATCAAATCAGTATTTGACCGAATGTTTCATCAAGGAGGTTTCTAACGTTGAAGTCATTGCTGGGTTGATCTCCACTGCTGGAGACATACTTAGCATAAAAGAAGGTGATTGTGGTTTTTCGACGCCAATCATCTCAGCCCAGGATATCGATGCAGGAGTTCATCATCACCTGCTTCATTAATGACCTGCCGACCATCATAAGGTCAGAAGTGGGCATGATCGATGAAGATTTATTTTTCCAACTCGAGTATCAACTCCGCAGATGTTAATGCGTTGGAATTAAAATCCAATTGATGTGTTTCTGCTCCTGGTAAATATTCAAACAACTGGCTTGGCAATTAGACTTAATGCTTGTTTGTTATGAAAGCGTGGAAGCGGTCCATAACCTCTGCAATTAATATATTTTAATTCACCCTTCAAGACAACGTTTCTTTATTTATAATAGGTGTTCTGCCAATTGCCTGAACATCGGAACAGGATTACACCATTCCGCCCCTTGTGCCTGTTCGCCATTCTGTTAATTCTGGGGTGAGCTCCATCGTAACTCCATCCACCTACATTGGCTCCACATCATTTCAACCTGTGAATCGCAAAACTTATAAACATAAAATTAACATTTTTAATTATGCTAGTATGTCCTGCCTTTTGTAGAAGATATATCCATCACACTTTGCGTGAAGAAGATTTTCCTAACGTGTCTGTCGAATGTCCTCCCTCTGATTTTAACATTATGTCCCCTTGTCAAAACTCCCCCACGAACGGTGAAAAAATCTTTATCTCTATCTATCTTATGAATTCGTTTCAAAACCTTAAAAATCTCTATCAAATCGACACTTAACCTTCTATATTCCATGGAGTACAGACCTAGTTTACGTGATCTCTCCTCATAATTTAACCCGTGGCATCCTGGTAACATTCTGGTGAGTATGAATAGTGCACATTCCAATCTAGCGTATCATTTCTAAGGGGCCGTGCCCATAAGGGGACGAGATATAATGGATAGAAACGGCTTATTTCCCTTAGCAGAGTGCTCAACAACCAGCGGGCATACGGTTATAGTAATTGGAGAAGGTTTGCAGGAGATGTGATGGGAAATTTCCACACGAAGATAGTTGTGGTACTCTAAAACACACTGCCTTAAGGAATGCTAGAGGCAGAAATCTGTTGCACCTTTAAATCGTATTTGCATGCGCAGCTGAAGGGCCTTAACGTGCAGGGTTATGGACCTAGAGCTGGAAAGTGGTATTAGGCTGGATAACCGTGGCACGGAAAGGATGGGCCGAAATTGCCTCCTTTCATGCTGTAAACGTGTATGAATCTATTATATTCTATAACTTAGAGGAGTCCAGATATAATCTAACTACATCTCTGTACAGTTGAAGAAAAACTTCCATTGCTTTATAGTCCAACCCGTAGTTATTAAGCCTAACATGCCATTAGTTGTTTTGAATATATTTGTAAATTGCAACTGCATTTTAGCGGTATGTGCGCTTGGACTGTGATCACTTTGGAACTCCATCCCTCCGAGCTGTGCTCCATTTAATTAGTACTCGGATCTAAACTTTGTGATCTATAATGGATGACCACACAATTTCCCGTTTAGAATCTATCTGCCACTGAATTGTCCGTTCATTTAATATATCAATATATCTTTATAAGTATACGCTAACTTCTGAACTAATTACTATATCACCAATATTTGCATCATCGGCAAACTAGGATATATGGCTGCCTGTTGTGCCATCTTAATCTTTAAGAAATATAGAATGAAACAATTTTTTTAACACTGACACTTCAAAACGTGCCATGCTTTGAAGCCCTGGTAGGGTCTGTCGGAAGAGGAAGTTAGGAGTAAGATTTGAGGTCGATGACCCATGTGATCCTACAAATATACATCATGCAACTGTGCACTGTTTTCGAACAGTAACAGCACGAGGTTGCATTCCCGTAGCATTTTCACGAACATAGAATGACCCAATTGCCCGCCTTTGCTCAGTTTGAGTTCCGACAAGACCCCCAGCCTCCAGACATCATTACAGCCTTGGTCCAAATATGGCCAAAAGTGACTAATTCTAAAATGAGGGGAGAGTGATTGTCCTTGACATCAAATCAGTATTTGACCGAATGTTTCATCAAGGAGGTTTCTAACGTTGAAGTCATTGCTGGGTTGATCTCCACTGCTGGAGACATACTTAGCATAAAAGAAGGTGATTGTGGTTTTTCGACGCCAATCATCTCAGCCCAGGATATCGATGCAGGAGTTCATCATCACCTGCTTCATTAATGACCTGCCGACCATCATAAGGTCAGAAGTGGGCATGATCGATGAAGATTTATTTTTCCAACTCGAGTATCAACTCCGCAGATAATGAAACAGGAAATATATCGAATTCCAATATTGTGCCTGGGTGAAAATCTTGGAACTCATTCTACAACAGCACATTGGTAGTGCCATCACCTCACTGAATCATGGAACCATGGAAATTTACAGCACAGAAGGAAACTATTTAGCCCTTCGCGTTCTTGCTGCTGGACAAAGTACTCTCTTGCCAAATCCAATTTATAGCTCTTGGACCAGAGCCATCAAGTGCATATCCAAGTACTGCAGTGGTTCACAAAGTTTGTTCATCACTACCTTCTCAAACCCTATTAGCGTTGGGCAATAAATATCAGCCTTGCTAGCTACTCAATTAATATTTTATTAAAATGTGCTTTGCAGAAAATGAAGTAGATCTTGAAGTGTAGTCACTGGATGTACTATTGCGCAATACGGCAGCCAATTACCACACAGCAAGATCCCATCGATGGTGCGATACAGATACGAGCAGGACACAAAGGAGCATTCCCCACCTCATGGAATCATAGAATTGTGGACGTTTTCCGCAGAGAAGGAGGGCATTCGGCCGATCCTGTCTCCGCCAATCAAAAGAGCTATTCAGCCTAATCTCACGTCCCAGCTCTTGATCTGTAGCGTTGCATATTAGGGCAATTCAATCCCTTTACAAGTACTGCTTAAATGTGATGCGATTGTGTCTCCACCAACTTTTCAGTCAGTGAGTTCAAGACCCAAATTCACCTCTGGGTGAAAATTTTTCTCTCGACTCTCGTGTAATCCTTTTATCAATTACTTTAAATCTATGCCCCTTGGTTATTGACCTCTCTGCTCAGGGTTAAAGATGTTTCTTATGCACACTATATGGGCCCCACATAAAGTTAAACACCTCAATTATGTCACCCATTATCCTGATCTGTTCCGACGAAAACAACTCCAATCTTTCCCCATAACCAAATCAATCCAGTCTTGGGAACATCCAGAGCAAAACAAAGGAAACAGATGTAAGTGTAGGAGAATTGTTTGTTTTTAAGCTGTGAGTTGTTGTGATTTGTAATGCACTGCCTGAAAGTGTGGTGAACCATCGAGTCATCGATTCATAGAATTGTTAGAGCACAGCAGAAGACAATTCGCCCCGTCGAGCCCGTGCTGACACTCAGCAAGTCTCACCACCCTGTCATTTCCCTGTTGCACTACAGATTCAATTGTAAACCTCAAAATGGAATTGTATAAATGCTTGAAGAGGCATATTTTGCAGGGCGTTGTGGAAAGAGCTGGGAACAATTGGATAGCTCGTTCAAGAGTACGATGGACCAAGTACTCTCCATCGGTAATGTATGGTTTTATGAAATGTTTTATGTTAGTTTCATATAAATTACGGTGATCATTTGCCCGTTGCACTATCCCACTTTATATTTTTTACATGCGTCTGTGCTTCGACAACGGAATTGAAATTAATTGGGATTCGGTAGCAATGCGACGAAAATCACGTAGCCCAGTGGTAAGGTGTTGGTCTTATAAACCGAATATCATGGATTCGACCCCCATTTACACATGTTTTATATTTGTGTGTAATGCTTTGTTATTTCCAATGAATTTGGATGTCCGTGCGGGAAATTTAAACTATATTTGTGTATCTATCTGTGACATGTAAATAAAATTGTGTGGAACCTCGATAATCAAATTATTTGTGCTCATCTCTGCGTTATTATAAATGTATTTGTTTTTATCTCTGTTTTCTTTCTCAATTTTTCTCTAAGTATCTCTGTGCTGCAATTATCTGTACTTTTATTTGCGAGGTGATTACAAGTAACATAGATGCAAAGATTGACACAGAATATACATTTATAACGCACACAGATGATCCATAATACAATTATAAATAACTTTGTTGCATTCAAATATATAAACACTAACACAGATATACAAAATATATTTATAACCCACAGAATACATTGCAACTTAACACAGAGACATTAACATATATTTAGAACTATAACTAATCAAAGAACATTTTGCTCTCTGTGGTCCTCAGCAAATTCTGCTGTGCCTGTTTTGCCTGTGCTTGTGCTCGGTGTAAGGGAAGGTTTGTTCGGGCCGTGGTATATCATTACCCGTGGATGGGCTGCAATGCCCTGTATGAGTCCACGTTCACTGCTATATTTGATATATAATAATCATCTGGACTTGGGTATACAGTGCAAAATTACAACATCTACTGATATTTCATCCTGATACACAAATCCACTGCCAAATTAGTTCAACCCCTCACACGACACAGTAGTTAATCTTCCCTCGAATACTTTGGTCCAAGCTCTGTTGATGTCCAACCCGACCTACTGTAACAGGTCCGTCCTGCGCCAGAACTGGTCCCAATGTCCCAGGTTTCTGTAACCCAACCTCGTGCACCATTTATTCTAAACTCAATTGAGCGGGGCACTGGGAATAATCCATGGAATGCCTTTGTGGTCCTGCTCATTAATCTCCCCAATTACACCTGAAACTCTGACTGAAGGAATTCATCCTCTTGTCTCCTGATGTCTTCGTTAGCACATAGATCACGGCTTATGCTGCTCCCGTTCACCCCTCAAAATGTTCCTCACCACTCAGTGATGTTCTTTACCTGGCAGCAGGGAGGATACACACCACGCACGTCTCACGTTTGCCGTTGAATAAACGCCCTGACTTTCGAATCCTCAATGACGTCAAATTACATAAATTTTTAGTTTCAAAAGCAAAGTACTGCGAAGCCTGTAAATCTGAAATGACATCAAAAATTTTTGGATATACTCAGCCAGCATCTCTGGAAAGATTTATTATGACGAGGTTGTGATTAAATGTCATTGACGGGAAGCGTCAACAATGCAATCCAGATACTGTCTGATGTAATCCCAGTGATCCACTTTGCGGGTATTGAAGCCAATGTGGATAACGCACATCAGTCTGCGAGCTAAATTGATGTTGTTGTTCTTGTAAAGTCGCAACAGCAGAGCACTGCAATAAAATATCCAATCTTTAAGATAAATCATATGTTTTACAGTTAACAAAACGAGCAGTTCAACACGACATTAAATCTTCACATCGGTAAAATTGCGCCGTTTAATTTCCGCCATGTGTGGCAAGGCAAAACACAGGCTTTGGTTTTTTTTTTAAATTGCAGTTCAATGCTGTTGCGACTAGTTTACTTTGAATATTCTCCCTTTGAAGATTCTCACAGAGGGATGCCGTCTGCCTGGCTCACGAGTTCTCGGCCTCAACGGTTTCTCACCACTGTGACCACCACCTAGTGGTTCGGATGCAGGGCTGCATCCTCGTCGGCACAGGTTCGATGCCCGTTCCCGGATTTATTAAATTAAAATTAAGCTTATTAAATTAATTTGATAACTCTCTGTGAGAGAATAATAATTATTGCAATCGCCATTCACAATTTGTCAGCACGCACCCGTCGAGGACCCTCAAGTGCGCTTCTCAGAGCCCGATGTGCATACGCTGAAAACTGGCACTGGAACAGTCAAAGTGGCTTTTGACAAATCCACCGGATGCCTGAGAGAAGGGTCTTTGTGGTCGGAGATTTGCCCTATTTTACCAACTCTTGCCTGGAAGATATCCTTCAAAATCTTACGCCTGGTAATGGTGACAGAGAGATAGACAGGCAGGGGGAGACATTTATGTGCATGTCACAGAAAGAGAGAGGCAGACAGGTGGTTGTGATGGAGAGGAGACAGTCCGGAGAGACAGAAAGCGAGACAGACAGATTTTGAAAGAGAGAGAGCCACAGACTTGGGGAAGGGGAGACAGAGTGAGTTAATTATGGTGCGGGATATACAGAGCGACAATGCTGAGGGGAGGGGCCGGCAAGACAGACCGACAGGGTGAAAAACGGATGGAGACAAACTGGGGGGGGAGGCGGTGGAAGATATGGTGGGAGACAAAGAGAGAGATAGACGTGGAAGGCAGAAGGGAGGAGGCAGACGGGGGAAAATAATGGAAGGGGGCAGTGCGTGACAGACAGGGGAGGCAGACAGGAAAAACTGACGGAACACAGACAGAGAGCGACAGACCGGGGCAGACGGCGGTGAATGGTGGAAGGGGACAGTAATTGGCAAACAGGGGAGGCAGAAGTGTGTTAGCCAGCAAGATAGCAGATTGGGCTGAGATCGAGATAGAGAGAGGCAGACAGACGGTGGGGTGAGGCAGTGAGTGAGAGAGACGTATCAGGGACAGAAAAATAGAGAATTGGTTGACACTATCGGGGCAAACAGGGCGAGACGGCGAGAGATACTGATGGACTAGACAGCAACGGCAGACAGATGCGGAGATAGAGACAGAGAGAGAGAAATACAGGAGAGATCAGAGCGTGGGGAGAGAGATAGAGTGACGGAGACAGGCAGTGGAAAAAGCCAGATGGCAAGACAGAGAGAGGCAGGTGGGGGAGAAGGAAGGATGAGACAGACCGGGAATACACCGAGAGAGGGCAGGAGAGAAAATTTCCGGTAGCAGAGTGGGAATGTTACTGAACTAATCCAGTGGCCTGGAATAAAGATCCCGAGATGTAAGTAAAAAATCTGCCACAACAGCTGAGGAATTTAGGTTCATTTAATTACGTCAATCTGGATTTAAATATGTCAGCATTGTAGAAACATAGAAACATAGAAAATAGGTGCAGGAGCAGGCCATTCAGCCCTTCTAGCCTGCACCGCCATTCAATGAGTTCATGGCTGAACATGAAACTTCAGTACCCACTTCCTGCTTTCTCGCCATAACCCTTGATCCCCCGAGTAGAAAGGACTTCATCTAACTCCATTTTAAATATATTTAGTGAATTGGCCTCAACTACTTTCTGTGGTAGAGAATTCCACAGGTTCACCACTCTCTGGGTGAAGAAGTTTCTCCTCATCTCGGTCCTAAGTGGCTTACCCCTTATCCTCATACTGTGACCCCTGGTTCTGGACTTCCCCAACATTGGGAACATTCTTCCTGCATCTAACCTGTCTAAACCCGTCACAATTTTAAACGTTTCCATGAGGTCCCCTCTCATTCTTCTGAACTCCTGTGAATTCAAGCCCAGTTGATCCAGTCTCTCCTCATATGTCAGTCCTGCCATCCCGGGAATCAGTCTGGTGAATCTTCGCTGCACTCCCTCAATAGCAAGAATGTCCTTCCTCAAGTTAGGTGACCAAAACTGTACACAATACACCAGGTGTGGCTTCACCAAGGCCCTGTACAACTGTAGCAACACCTCCCTGCCTCTGTATTCAAATCCCCTCGCTGTGAAGGCCAACATGCCATTTGCTTTCTTAACCACCTGCTGCACCTGCATGCTAAGCTTCAATGACTGATGTACCATGACACCCAGGTCTCGTTGCATTTCCCTTTTCCTAATCCGTCACCATTCAGATAATAGTATGTCTCTCTGTTTTTACAACCAAAGTGGATAACCTCACATTTATCCACATTATACTTCATCTGCCATGCATTTGCCCACTCACCTAACCTATCCAAGTCACTCTGCAGCCAAATAGCATCCACCTCGCAGCTCACACTGCCACCCAACTTAGAGTCATCCACAAGTTTGGAGATACTGCATTTAATCCCCTCGTCTAAATCATTAAGGTACAATGTAAACAGCTGGGGCCCTAGCACAGAACCTTGCGGCACCCCACTAGCCACTGCCTGCCATTCTGAAAAGTACCCGTTTACTCCTACTCTTTGTTTCCGGTCTGAAAACCAATTCTCAATCCACTTCAGCACACTACCCCCAATCCCATGTGCTTTAACTTTGCACATTAATCTCTTGTGTGGTACCTTGTCGAAAGCCTTCTGAAAGTCCAACTTTACCACATCAACTGGTTCTCCTTTGCCCACTTTACTGGAAACATCCTCAGAAAATTCCAAAAGATTTGTCAAGCATGATTTCCCTTTCACAAATCCATGCTGACTTGGACCTATCATGTCACCATTTTCCAGATGCACTGCTATGACATCCTTAATAATTGATTCCATAATTTTACCTACTACAGAGGTCAGGCTGACCGGTCTATAATTGCTTGTTTTCACTCTCCCTCCTTTTTTAAAATGTGGGATTACATTGGCTACCCTCCACTCCATAGGAACTGATCCAGAGTCAATGGAATGTTGGAAAATGACTGTCAATGCATCCGCTATTTCCAAGGCCACCTCCTTAAGTACTCTGGGATGCAGTCCATCAGGCCCTGGGGATTTATCGGCCTTCAATCCCATCAATTTATCGAACACAATTTCACGACCAATAAAGAGTCCCCTCAGTTCCCCCTCCTTACTGGACCCTCTGACCCATTTTATATCCGGAAGGTTGTTTGTATCCTCCTTAGTGAATACCGAACCAAAGTACTTGTTCAATTGGTCTGCCATTTCTTTGTTCCCCGTTATGACTTCCCCTGATTCTGACTGCAGGGGACCTACGTTTGTCTTTACTAACCTTTTCCTCTTTACATACCTATAGAAACTTTTGCAATCCGCCTTAATGTTCCATGCAAGCTTCTTCTCGTACTCCATTTTTCCTGCCCTAATCAAACCCTTTGTCCTCCTCTGCTGAGTTCTAAATTTCTCCCAGTCCCCAGGTTCGCTTCTATTTCTGGCCAATTTGTATGCCACTTCCTTGGCTTTAATACTATCCCTGATTTCCCTAGATAGCCACGGTTGAGCCACCTTTCCTTTTTTATTTTTACGCCAGACAGGAATGTACAATTGTTGTGATTCATCCATGCGGTCTCTAAATGTCTGCCATTGCCTTTCCACAGTCAACCCCCTAAGTATCATTCGCCAATCTATCCGAGCCAATTCACGCCTCATACCTTCAAAGTTACCCGTCTTTAAGTTCTGGACCATGGTCTCTGAATTTACTGTTTCATTCTCCATCCTAATGCAGAATTCCACAATATTATGGTCACTCTTCCCCAAGGGGCCTCGCACAATGCAATTGTGAATTAATCCTCTTTCATCACACAACACCCAGTCTAAGATGGCCTGCCCCCTTGTTGGTTGCTCAACATATTGGTCTAGAAAACCATTCCTTATGCACTCCAGGAAATCCTCCTCCACCGTATTGCTTCCAATTTGGCTAGGCCAATCTATGTGCATATTAAAGTCACCCATTATAACTGCTACACCTTTATTGCATGCACCCCTAATTTCCTGTTCGATGCCCTCCCCAACATTCCTATTACTGTTTGGAGGTCTGTACACAACTCCTACTAACGTGTTTTGCCCTTTGGTGTTCTGCAGCTCTACCTATATAGATTCCACATCATCCAAGCTAATGCTTTCCTAACTATTGCATTAATCTCCTCTTTAAACAGCAATGCTACCCCACCTCCTTTTCCTTTAATTCTATCCTTCCTGAATGTTGAATACCCCTGAATGTTGAGTTTCCAGCCCTGATCATCCTGGAGCCACGTCTCCGTAATCCCAATCACATCATATTTGTTAACATCTATTTGCACAATTAATTCATCCATCTTATTGCGGATACTCCTTGCATTAAGACACAAAGCCTTCAGGCTTGTTTTTTTAACACCCTTTGTCCTTTTAGAATTTTGCTGTACAGTGGCCCTTTTTGTTCTTTGCCTTGGGTTTCTCTGCCCTCCACTTTTCCTCATCTCCTTTCTGTCTTTTGCTTTTGCCTCCTTTTTGTTTCCCTCTGTCTCCCTGCATTGGTTCCCATCCCCCTTCCATATTAGTTTAAATCCTCCCCAACAGCACTAGCAAACACTCCCCCTAGGACATTGGTTCCGGTCCTGCCCAGGTGCAGACCATCCGTTTTTAAATGGTCCACCTCCCCCAGAACTGGTCCCAATGCCCCTGGAATTTGAATCCCTCCCTGCTGCACCACTGCTCAAGCCACATATTCATCTGCGCTATCCTGCGATATCGACTCTGACTATCACGTGGCACTGGTAGCAATCCCGAGATTACTATTTTGAGGTCCTACTTTTTAATTTAGCTCCTTGAAGTCATTTCGTAGGACCTCATCCCTTTTTTTACCTATGTCGTTGGTACCAATCTGCACCACGACAGCTGGCTGTTCTCCCTCCCATTTCAGAATGTCCTGCACCCGCTACGAGACATCCTTGACCCTTGCACCAGGGAGGCAACATACCATCCTGGAGTCTCGGTCGCGGCCGCAGAAACGCCTATCTATTCTCCTCACCATTGAATCCCCTGTCACTATTGCTGTCCCACTCTTTTTCTTGCACTCCTGTGCAGCAGAGCCAGCCACAATGCCATGAACTTGGCAGCTGCTGCCCTCCCGTGATGAGTCATTCCCCTCAACAGTACTCAAAGCGGTGTATCTGTTTTGAGGGGGATGACCGCAGGGGACCTCTGCACTACCTTCCTTGCACTACTCTTTCTGCTGGTCTTCCATTCCCTATCTGGCTGTGGACCCTTTCCCTGCGTTAAGACCAACTCACTACACGTGATACTCACGTCATTCTCAGCATCGTGGGTGCTCCAGAGTGAATCCACCCTCAGCTCCAATTCCGTAACGCGGACAGTCAGGCGCTTGAGGTGGACACACTTCCCGCACACGTAGTCATCAGGGACACCGGAAGTGTCCCTGATTTCCCACATGGCACAGGAGGAGCATAACACCCGACCGAGCTCTCCTGCCATGCCTTATCCCTTAGATACAATTAAATTGGCAACAACAATGTTAAAAGTTACTGACTAATATAAGAAGAAAAAGTAACTTCACCACACGTACTACAGCGTTTCAAGCAGTCGGCTCACCACCACCTTCTCCGGGGCAGTTTCAGAAGGGCAAAAAAGAAAGGAAGGCCTGAATAGCGGACGCCCAAATTTCTGAATAAATTTGGAGACAGGGGAAGAGAGAGATATATAGACAGAGGCAGACGGTGAGGTAATGCATGGGTCAAACAGAGTGAGAAAGATAGGGTGACCGACGTGTGGAGAAAGAGGGAGAGAATGAGAAGGTGGAGGCACAGAGACAGACAGACAGACAGATCGGCGGAGCAAAGAGAGATATACATTTGGGGGTGACAGAGAGAGAGCGAGATGGGGAGACAGCTGTGCATACTCAGAAAAAGACGGGTTTGATGCAGAAGTGAGTAGACGTGAGGCGGGTTAGAATGGGACAGACGTGGGAGAGAAATCGGCAGAAATCAGATCCAGGGAGAAATCGACGGGATACACAAAGAAAAAGAATTGGGGGAGCGCAAGGTGATAGACAAAGAAAAAGAGCTGGGGAAATGAGAGACAGAGAGAGAACAACAAATTGATTGCGTTGGGATAAAGTTTGACTGGAAGAATGGTGGATGCGACAGCATTGGGTACATAGATGATATGTTACAAAGACAAAGGCAGAGACGGTGCCAGAGGGGAGCAGGCAAACTGGTGAGCTAGAGGGGACAACAGACAGAGTGAGAGTAAGATAGGCGAGAGATAGGAAGGAGATAGAGAGGAAGGGACAGAGAGAGAGAGACACCTACAGGAGGTGATAGAGAGAGAGAGAGCGACAGACCGTGTCTGGCTCTGTTGCACAGGAGGACAGGAAAAAGAATGGGAGAGCGATAGTGATAGGGGATTCAATTGTAAGTGGAATAGATAGTCGTTTCTGCGGCCGCAACCGAGACTCCAGGGTGGTATGTTGCCTCCCAGGTGCAAGGGTCAAGGATGTCTCAGAGTGGGTGCAGGACATTCTAAAAAGGGAGGGAGAACAGCCAGTTGTCGTGGAGCACTTTGGTACCAAAGACAGAGGTACATAAAAGGAATGAGGTCCTACGAAACCAATTTAAGGAGCTTGGAGCTAAATTAAAAAGTAGGACTTCAAAAGTAGTAATCTCGGCATTGCTACCAATGCCACGTGCTAGTCAGAGTAGGAATCGCAGGATAGCGCAGATGAATACGTGGCTTGAGCAGTGGCGCAGCAGTGAGGGATTTAAATTCCTGGGGCATTGGAACTGGTTCTGGGGGAGGTGGGACCAGTACAAACCGGACGGTCTGCACCTGGGCAGGACCGGAACCAATGTCCAAGGGGATGTGTTTGCTAGTGCTGTTGGGGAGGAGTTCAACAAATATGTCAGGTGGATGGGAACCAATGCAGGGGGACAGAGGGAAACAAAAAGGAGACAAAAGCAAAAGAGAGAAAGGAAATGAGGAAAAGTCTAGGGCAGAGAAACCCAAGTCAAAAACAAAAAGGGCCACTGTACAGCAAAATTCTAAAAGGACAAAGGGTGTTAAAAAAACAAGCCTGAAGGCTTTGTGTCTGAATGCAATGTATATCCTTAATAAGGTGGATGAATTAACCGTGTAAATAGATGTTAACAAATATGATGTGATTGGGATTAAAGAGACATGGCGCCAGGATGATCAGGGCACGGAACTCAACATCCAGGGGTATTCAACATTCAGGAAGGATGGAATAAAAGGAAAACAAGGTGGGGTTGCATTGCTGGTTAAAGAGGAGATTAATGCAATAGTTAGGATGGATATTAGCTTGGATGATGTGGAATCTATATGTGTCGAGCTGCAGAACACCAAAGGGCGTAAAACGTTAGTGGGAGTTGTGTACAGACCTCCAAACAGTAGTAGTGATGTTGAGAAGGGCATCAAGCAGGAAATTAGGGGTGCATGCAATAAAGTTGCAGCAGTTATAATGGGTGACTTTAATATGCACACAGATTAGGCTAACCACACTGGAAGCAATAGGTTGGAAGAGGATTTCCTGGAGTGCAGAAGGGATGGTTTTCTAGACCAATATGTCGAGGAACCAACGAGAGGGGATGTCATCTTGGACTGGGTGTTGTGTAATGAGAGAGGATTAATCAGCAATCTCATTGTGCGAGGCCCCTTGGGGAAGAGTGACCATAATATGGTGGAATTCTGCATTAGAATGGAGAATGAAACAGTTAATTCAGAGACCATGGTCCAGAACTTAAAGTAGGGTAACTTTGAAGGTCTGAGGCGTGAATTGGCTGAGATGGATTGGCGAATGATACTTAAGGGGTTGACTGTGGATGGGCAATGGCAGACATTTAGAGAACGCATGGATGAACTACAATAATTGTACGTTCCTGTAGGCGTAAAAATTAAAAGGGAAGGTGGCTCAACCGTGGTTATCAAGGGAAATCAGGGATAGTATTAAAGCCAAGGAAGTGGCATATAAATTGGCCAGAAATAGCAGCGAACCTGGGGACTGGGAGAAATTTAGAACTCAGCAGAGGAGGACAAAGGGTTTGATTAGGGCAGGGAAAATGGAGTACGAGAAGAAGCTTGCAGGGAACATGAAGACGGGTTGCAAAATTTCTATAGATATGTGAAGAAAAAAAGGTTAGTAAAGACAAGCGTAGGTCCCCTGCAGTCAGAATCAAGGGAAGTCATAACGGGGAACAAAGAAATGGAAGACCAATTGAACAAGTACTTTGGTTCGGTATTCACAAAGGAGCACACAAACATACTTCCGGATATAAAAGGAGTCAGACGGTGTAGAAAGGAGGAGGTACTGAGGGATATCCTTATTCGTCGGGAAATTGTGCTGAGGAAATTGATGGGATTGAAGGCTGATAAATCCCCAGGGCCTGAATGGACTGTATCCCAGAGTACTTCAGGAGGTGGCCTTGGAAATTGCGGATGCATTGACAGTCATTTTCCAACATTCCATTGATTCTGGATCAGTTCCTATCGAGTGGAGTGTAGCCAATGTAACCTCACTTTTTAAAAAAGGAGGGAGAGAGAAAACAGGGAATTATAGACCGGTCAGCCTGACATCGGTAGTGGGTAAAATGATGGAATAATTTATTAAGAATGTCATAGCAGCGCTTGTGAAAAGAAGTGACATGATAGGTCCAAGTCAGCATGGATCTGTGAAAGGGAAATCATGCTTGAAAAACCTTCTGGAATTTTTGGATGATGTTTCCAGTAGAGTGGACAAGGGAGAACAAGTTGATGTGGTATATTTGTACTTTCAGAAGGCGATCGACAAGTTCCCACACAAGAGATTAATGTGCAAAGTTAAAGCACATGGGATTGGGGGTAGTGTGCTGACATGGATTTAGAACTGGTCGGCAGACAGGAAGCAAAGAGTAGGAGTAAATTGCTACTTTTCAGAATGGATGGCAGTGACTAGTGGGGTACCGCAAGGTTCTGTGCTGGGGCCCCAGATTTTTACACTGTACATTAATGAATTAGACGAGGGGATTAAATGCAGTATCTCTAAATTTTCGGATGTCACTAAGTTGGGTGGCAGTGTGAGCTGCGAGGAGGATGCTATGTGGCCGCAGAGCGGCTTGGATAGGTTAGGTGAGTGGGCAAATGCATGGCACATGAAGTTTAATGTGCAAAAATGTGAGCTTATCCACTTTTGTGGTAAAAATAGAGAGACAGACTATTATTTGAATGGTGACAGATTAGGAAAAGGGGAGGTGCAATGAAACCTGGGTGTCATGGTACATCAGTCATTGAAGTTTGGCAAGCAGGTACAACAGGCGGTTAAGAATGCAAATGGCATGTTTGCCTTCATAGCGAGGGGATTTGATTACATGAGCAGGGACGTGTTGCTACAGTTGTACAGGGCCTTGGTGAGGCCACACATGGAGTATTGTGTACAGTTTTGGTCTCCTAACGTGAGGAAATACATTCTTGCTGTTGAGGGAGTGCAGCGAATGCTCACCAGACTGATTCCCGGGATGGCGGGACAGACCTATCAAGAAAGACTGGATCAACTGGGCTTGTATTCACTGGAGTTCAGAAGAATGAGAGGGGACCTCATAGAAACGTTTAAAATTCTGATGGGTTCAGACAGGTTAGATGCAGAATGAATGTTCCCAATGTTGGGGAATTGCAGAAGCAGGGGTCACAGTCTAAAGATAAGGTGTAAACCATTTAGAACCGAAATGAGGAGAATCTTCTACACCCAGAGAGTGGTGAACCTGTGGAATTCTCTACCACAGAAAGTTGTTGAGGTCAATTCACTAAATATATTCAAAAAGGAGTTAGATGAAGTCCTTACTACCAGGGGGATCAAGGGGTATGGCGAGAAATCAGGAATGGGCTACTAAAGTTGCATGTTGAGCCATGAACTAATTGAATGGCGGTGCAGGCTAGAAGGCCTGAATGGCCGACTCCTGCACCTATTTTCTATGTTTCTATGATTCTCTGACTGATGGTGGTAGACAGACGGGAGGATGTAAAAGGGGGGAGAGATACAGCAGAGGGAAACGGGGAAGACAGAAATAGAAAAGAAGGATCAGACAGACACAGGAAAGCAAGAAATTTAGGGAGAGGGAGAACCAGACTGGGAGTCAGAGAGGGTGCAAACGAGGAAGTTAAACAGATGGGAGGCAGGCAGGCAGCGAAAGAGACAGAGAGTGAGAGAGATAGGTTCACAGACTGCGGGGTCAGACGGACGGAGAACTGCAAGGGACAGACTCGAGAGACAGACGGGAGAGGGATGGAGGTGGAGAGACTGATGGGCACAGACGGGGAGACAGAAATAGAGATAACAGCAGTGGAAAGAAAAAGACAGTGGGAGTCAGACGGAGAGACAGGCGGGAGGGGCACAAAGAAAGACAGACGCGGGTTACACCAGTGACGAGAAAGACGGTGGAGTGATCGTTTGGATGAGAGAGTGTTGGAAATAGATGGGGAGACAGAAAGAAAAACAGACGTGAGAAGACAGAGGAAGAAAAACAAACGGGGAGATTCTTTCCAGTCCCGCTCTCTCGTCCAGTTTTAATGAATAACAATGTAACTGGCACTGCAAATAGTGTCGTGGAACATAAAGTTGCAAAGAGACGTTTATTAAATGTTTGCGAATATAACTGTGCAGGTCTCTGTAGCGAAGTGTAAATTCTTCCACATTGAACCTAAGAAAGATGGATCAGAGTACATTGTATTTAGAAACTGTACCTGACAATGATATTTAGTGGTGCAAGTGCTGAAATCTCTCCTAATCACCCTGTTGTTGGTGGTCATAATTCACCTGTCTTTTGAACACCAAATGCTCCTCTTTGTGAAACTCCTAAAATCCCTGTAGGGGCTCTGAATTCCCCATGATTCAGGAGCTCCTTTTCCCTCTATTTCTGGAGCTCCCTATCCCTCTGTTTCTGGAGTTCCTTGTCCCTCTGTTTCTGGATCTCCTTATCCCTCTGTTTCTGGAGCTCCTTATCCCTCTCTTTCTGGAGCTCCTTATCCCTCTGTTTCAGGAGCTCCTTATCCCACTGTTTCAGGAGCTCCTTTTCGCTTTTTTGCAGGAGCTCCTAATTCCACTGTTTCAGGAGCATCTTCTCCCTCTGCTTCAGGAGCTCCTTACCCCTCTGTTGCAGGAGCTCCTAGTTCCTCTGTTTGAGGAGCATCTTCTCCCTCTATTTCAGGAGCTCTTTATCCCTCTATTGCAGGAGCTCCTAATTCCTCTGTTTCAGGAGCTCCTTCTCCCTCTATTGCAGGAGCTCCTAATTCCTCGGTTTCAGGAGCTCCTTCTCCATCTATTGCAGGAGCTCCTAATTCCTCTGTTTTAGGAGTTCCCTACCCCTCTATTTCAGGAGCTCCTAATTCCTCTGTTTCAGGAGGTCCTTACCCCTCTGTTGCAGGAGCTCCTAATACCTCTGTTTCAGGAGCTCCTTATCCCTGTGTTTCAGTAGCTCCTCATCCCCCTGTTTCTGTAGCCCCTTATTCCTCTGTTTCAGGAGCTACTTATCCCCGTGTTTCTGGAGCCCCTTATTCCTCTGTTTCAGGAGCTACTTATCCCTCTGTTTCACGAGCTCCTTATCCCCTTGTTTCAGGAACTCCTTATCAGTCTGTTTCAGGAGCTCCTTATCCCCCTGTTTCAGGAGCTCCTTATCCCTATCTTTCAGGAGATACTTAACCCACTGTTTTTGGAGCTCCTTATCATTCTGTTTCAGTAGCTCCTTATCAGTCTGCTTCAGGAACTCCTTATCCCCCTCTTTCAGGAGTTCCTTATCCCTCCGTTTCAGGAGCTCCTTATGCCACTGCTTTTGGAGCTCCTTATCATTCTGTTTCAGGAGCTCCTTATTGCTCTGTTTCCAGAGCTCCTAATTTCCCAGTTTCTGCTGCCCTATTCCAATTCCTCCTTTTTATGAATATCCTAACTCCACTGTTTTAGCAGCTCCACCTTCTGTTGTATCTGGTGCACTTAATTCCACTTGTGTACAGCCACTCACATGAAGTAATGGAAAGCCGTTTGCTTTAATAATCTGATGGCACATTTTCAACATTGTCGATCTGGTTGCATAGGCAGGACAAGTGGTGAAGTGGACTTTCTTGCAGAATATTTCTGTTTGGATGCAAAAAGCAGGAAATTGAATGCCTAACGTTGCTGCAAACGGGGGAGGAGGTGGTGCAGAGTTTAAAGCGAATAACTGCGAAACCATTGTGATCTGCATGCGTGGGTCCGGATCCCATCCTCGTCCTTATTGTGTTACACGTAGAAATCCTCTTGTTGTTTTGTAAATCACCTTAATCCTCGTGGCCAAATTTGCCTTTTACTGTCAAGGATGCTGCAATTTGGTCATGTCATGTCTCAAATTAATATAGGGCCTATAATTCCGGCCGCACTGGGTCTGTACAGAATACCTACGCAACCGGCAAGGACCCACAAAAGCTCTTCTTTGGCGTATGGGATGCATGCACTGAAAACCAGCATTGCCAATGACAAATTATTGCTTGACAGATCCAACGCTTATTCAGGAAAAGGATATTCGCATGGGTGAGTATGCACTATTTGCCCATCTGTTGCTGAGCGAATGTCCTTGAATTTCTTGCGACTGGGAAAAGCAGTTGCATCGACTGCTTTTATCAATGTAAGATTTTTAAAACATATAAAAAAGATAAAACATATACAAATAAAATGTAATAAAATTTTTACGTTAAAAAACCCTGTCCACTATGGTAGGTTTATTTTAAACTGTAAATAGCAAACTTTTTTTAAAAATCCGAAAAATATATTTTTTTCTAAAACATTTATAAACTTTAATTTAAATTAATATTAAAAATGCAAGATATTGTTTTTTAATTTTTTATGTGTGTTTGGGTGATGGGGCGTTCTCATTCGTAATAATGAGAACCCCTACTTACGGAGATGCTGTTATTATGAATGATATTGCTGTACGTTCATTGGCTGTCCAGAGCCACATGAATCCAGCTTCTCCCTCCGCATCTCCAAGACCTGAATGCGCTGCGAAGGGCGGGAAGAGAAGGCCTCAGAAGCGGACTGCTGAAGGGCGCAGGAGCAAATGGTAGGTGTGGAACCTTATTCCTGTTTTCAGCCGAGCGCCTGGGGGAAGCCAAGCACAGTGACTTCAGGCCCAATATATAAATCAAAGGGAAAATCTATGTTTTTATGTTCTTATTCGCAGGACTATGGAGAGGAGGACTAATTTGATCGCTCTCTCAGAGACACAGCACAGCCACGTTGGGCCGAATAGCTTTCTTCACTGCCGTCAGAATATGCCGTTTTAATATAGAATGGGTTGCGCACTTTACTGTCGACGGCTCGTTGGTCGAGGTGCATGGTTCTCTATTTGGGATTTTCACAGTGGAAATGCGAGATGTCCCGGATCATTCTTTGTCGGTCTTAACCGATTTGCTTTCATTCCAGGATCATTCTGTATCTGTTTCCAAAGGAATTTGCAATCAGTCCCGGGTCATTCTGGGCCTGTTTAAAATTAAAGAACTCTCATTCAAAGATCATTCCATATCAGCTTCAGAGGGATTTGCATTCAATCCTGGAAATGTCTCTGTCTATTTAAAGGGGATATGCTATCAGTCCCGGATCATTCTGTGTCTGTTCAAAAGGGATGTGCTGTCTGTGCCAGATTTCAAATGTAAAATTTCAAAAACTGCCTTTGGAGTGTATAGGAATTTAAGTTTGTTGCTGAGTTTGTGTAATAGAGGGAGAGAGTGCAAACCTGTTGTGCGATCTTGCTGGACATTTAATATCATGTGTGAAAAAACGCATTACGTGGAATTGAAGCCATGCCGATTTGATTGAATACTCCTTCGAGGAATATCTTACAGAAGAACAATCTGCTGAGGGATCTTGCCATTAAACATCTGAAAAATTGCAAAATTCCCAAGTTAGAAACACACGGATTTCAGCCAGGGCTTGCGTGTGGGCTTTGAGACATGATGACCTTAACCACCTTTTTTTCAAGTTAAAATCAAAACAGGACAAGACAAGACAGGACTCACTGACTGACTTTGTGTATATATATGTGTGTGTGTGTGTGTGTATATACCTTTATACAATTTATACATTCCCGCTTTTTAAATTTCACAATAAATGTGCATTTTCTGATCTGCCTGCACTGGAATCTATTGCTTTTGTCCACTTTCACAGCACAAGCATCTCCGGTCGGATCATGCCATTGCGCAACTTCAAAACAGTAGACAGACACACGTCATTTTAAAAGATCACCATTGCATCCCACATCTTCCCTCGTGGCTTGTCTTCCACCAAGGGCTGACTGTGGCTTTTAGTATTTACTGCGTGCACACCCTTATTTACAATGCTAGCCATCCAGACACACAGCCTTCGATAAATCAAAAAATAAATAGATTATTAATTAATGAGATATTTATTTAAAACAAATCAGATTCAAATTTCGTTAAATAAAATTCATATGTATAAATTTTTTTTAATTATGTATATACATTTTATTAAATTGGCTTTTTGTCTGGGTTGGTTTTACGTCACTCCCTCCTTCCTGCCTTCCTATCACCTGTGGCTTCAAACATAATCCCGGCCCCGCGTGGTCCTGAGCCCCACGCTCACTCACGCACTGCACAATTGCCTTCAGCGATGATAGAAATCTCACGTTATTCTTTTAAAAGGGAACTGCTGTAAGTCAAGGGTCATTCTGCATCTGGGTAAAAGGGACGTGCTTGCAGTCGCGTATCATTCTGTGTCTGTTTAAACGGGATGGTTGTCCGTTCCACTTCATAATTTGTCTCTTTAAGACGAATTTTCTTATAATCACGGATCATGTTGTACTGTTTTGGAGTGTGATTTCAGCTGCAATGACCGAATTGTTAAACTGTTGTGTTCCAAATGGGGTTGCCTGCGCCGGTGCGCATCCAAATCGCTGTGCAACTGTTCATTTACCGGAAATATGCACATCTTTTTCGAAATCCACTCCTGAAGAAAGCAGTTGGCCCGAATTTGCTCCCAATGTACACAACAACACATTTGGCGCAAATGGCAGAGACCACGTGGCCTAATCGCGAAGTTATCAGAAGATTGCAGGTTTGAGTCCTGCCGCGGTCAATTAGACCGCTCTGTGATAGTTGATATTGTTTGCTGGGGTTCTGCCGAAAAACCAAACATCTCGTTCAGTCACTCAGCAGAAGTAAAGGAAGGCTGTTTGCTTTAAGAATCTAATCGCACGTTTTCATCATTGTCGATCATGTTTCATAGGCAGAGCAAGCTTTGAAGTGGATTTTCTTTGTTACGTTATTCCCCGCTTACCACCCACTTTGCATTTCTCCATTGTGCCATTTATTATTTAATCACTCCTGCGTTCCACTGTATCACAGACGGGTCCATTTGACCTTTCTCACTGCGTATTTTTTCCAGGTGCTAGATTTGTTGAAAAAATCTGTAATCTTTAACTTTTCCCTAAAATATCGGAATGATAATCCAACAGAACGTGAAACCGGATTCTTCCTCTACAGAACCTGCACGACCTGCCGAGTTTTACATATTTATCTGTTTTTATTTATTCTATTTCCGTGTCACTTTTAAGGTGATGTGCTGTCTGTCCGAGATCATCCTCTCAGACTGTTAAAAATGCTGTGTTATCAGACCCTCATCATTCTGTGTCTGTTTAAAAGGGATGTGCTGTCTGTCCCAGATTTCCAATTTGAAAATTCAAAAACTGCCTTTGGATGGCGCAGGAATTTTAGTTTGTTTGTGTGTTTGTGTCAGCCACAGTGTGTGCAAAAGTGCTGTGCGATCTTACTGTCATGTGAGAAAAAAGCATTACATGCAAATTGAAAACGTAATGAATTGATTGAACACTCCTTCGTGGACTCTCTGCTGGAAAGAATCTGCTGTGGGATTTTGCTATTCCACATTGAAAGAAGGGAAAATACACAAGTTAGAAATATAGCGATTTTAGGCAGGGCTTGCGTGTGGGCTGTGTGACTTGTGACGTCCTCCATCCTTATTTTCAAATTCAAATCAAATCAAATCAAGACAAGACAAGACAATACAAGACATGACTAACTGACTGACTTTGTTTATACATGTATAAATATATGTCTATTCATATATAATCCCAAATTTTTAACTTACAAAATAAATATGCATTTTTTGTTCTGCCTGCACCGGGCTCTAATACATTTGACCTCTTTCACAGCACAAACAACTGCTCTCAGATCCAGCAGAAATGCACAAGCAACATTAAAAGATCGCCTTTGCAGCCCACATCTTCCCACGTGGCTTGTCTTACACCACGGGCATACTGTGTTTGGTTAATTATTTACTGCACCCCTCATTTCCAATGAAAGTATTCTAGTCACACAGCCTTCGTTCAATCAAAAAATATATAGATTATGAATCAATTATTTATTTAATTAACACAAATGAAATTTAATTTTTTTAAACTAAAATTTAAATGCAGTAATTTTCTTAAAATGTTAAATATAGATATACATTACAGTCTGGGCTGATTTTATGTCCCTCCCTCCTTCCAGCCTGTCTATTACCTGTGGCTTCAATAACCGTCTCTGGCCTGCGTGATCCTGAGCCCTACTGCACAATTGCCTTCAGTGATGATTGAAATCTCACTTTATTCTTTTAAAAGGGAAATGCTGTCATTCAAGGGTCATTCTGCATCTGGGTAAAAGGGATGTCCTGGCACTCCCGGATCATTCTGTGTCTTTTTAAACGGGCTGGTTGTCAGTTCCGGTTCATAATCTTTCCCTTTAAAACGGATTTTCTCATGAACCCGGGTAATCCGGTATAATTTGAGAAGGAGTATGATTTCAGCTGCAATGACCGAATTGTTAAACTGTTGTGTTCCAAGATACAGTGGGGTTGCCTGCGCCGGTACGCACCAAGGTCGCAGTGCATCTGTTCATTGACTCGAAATATGCTCATCTTTTCCTAAATCCTTGATATTGCAGTTGCCCCGAATTTACTCCCAAGATGCACAACAACGCAATGAACGCTGATGGCCGAGGACGCGTGGATAATTGCATGAGGCGTCTGACTTCTATTTTTACCGCGAAGTTACAAGAAGATTGCAGCTTCGAGTCCTGTCGCGGTCAACTTAGCTCGCTGCGTGCAATTTTATATTCTTTGTTGTGATTCTGCCGAGAAAGCAACAATCTCTTCCAGTCACTCAAATGAAGTAAAGGAAGGCTGTTTGCTTAAAGAATCTAATGGCACGTTTTCTTCATTGTCGACCAGCAGGCACGGGCAGAGCAAGCTGTGAAGTGGACTTTCTTGCACATTATTTCTTTAATGATACAAAAAGTAGGAGATTGAAGGGCTGACAAAATGCTACAGAAAAGACGAGGTGGCCGAGAGGTTAAGATGTTAGACTGCTAATCCATTGTGCTTTGTACGCATGGGCTCGAATTTCTTCGTCGTCGTTGTCTTGCAGCTTTGACCCCCCTGGTCGTTATGTCATTCACATTTCACGTCATCTCAAAATTCCTCTTTTACTGTCAAGGATGCCGCACTTTGTTCATGTCATGTCTCAAATGTATAATATATTCGTCAAAAGGATAACATTTGCAGGACTATGCCGAGGAGGACTAATTAGATACGTCTCTGAGGGACAGCACAAGCACGATGGGCCGAATTCCTTTTCTCACTACGGTCAGAATCTGAGAGCTGCGCTTTTCACTGTCGGCGGCTCTTTGGTCTCGGGGTATGATTCTTGCTTAGGGATGATCACATTTGATATGTGAGAGGACCCGAGTCGAAAGGGAGGGTGAACAGCCAGTTGTCTTGGTGCACATTGGTCCCACCAATATCGGTAAAATAGAGATGTGGTCCTACGGGACGAATTTAAGGAGCTATGAGCTAAATTAAAACGTCGGACCTCAAAAGTAGTAATCTCAGGATTGCTACAAGTGCCACGTGCTAGTCAGAGTAGGAATCGCAGGATCGCTCAGATGACGACGTGGCTTGAGCAGTGGTTCAGCAGGGAGGGATTCATATTCCTGGGGCATTGGAACCGGTTCTGGGGGAGGTGGGACCTGTACAAACCAGATAGTCTGCACCTAGGCAGGACCGGAACCAATGTCCTCGGCGAATTGTGTGCTCGAGCTGTTAGGAGGAGTTAAACTAATATGGCAAGGGGATTCTAACCCATGTAGGGAGACAGAGGGAAACAAAAAGGAGACAAAAGCAAAAGACAGGAAGGAGATGAGAAAAGTGAAGGGCAGAGAAACCCAAGGCAAAAAGCAAAATGGGCCACTGAATATAAAGGGGCTGCAGGAGAGGTCAAAACTAAAATCATGTTTAAAAACTAGCATTAAAACATTCCACCTAAATGCACGCAGCATTCAAAATAAATAAATGAGTTGACGGCACACATCATTACAAATGGCTATGATTTGGTGGCCATTAGAGAAACGTGGTTGCAGGGTGGCCAAGACTGGGAATTAAACATACAGGGGTATCTGGCGATTCGGAATGATAGACAAGAAGGGAAAGGAGGTGGGATAGCTCTCTTAATAAACGATGAAATCAGGGCAGTTGTGAGAGACGATATTGGCTCTAAGGAACAAAATGTTGAATCTTTGTGGGTGGAGATTAGCGATAGTAAGGGGAAAAAGTCACTGGTGGGCGTAGTTTATAGGCCCCCAAATAATAACTTCACGGTGGGGCGGGCAATAATCAAGTGACTAATGGAGGCATGTGAAAAAGGAACGGCATTAATCATGGGGGATGTTAACCTACATATCGATTGGTCAAATCAAATCGCACGGCGTAGCCTGGAGGCGGAATTCATAGAATGCATACGGGATTGTTTCTTGGGACAGTATGTTACAGAACTTACAAGGGAGCAAGCTATCTTTGATCTGGTCCTGTGTAATGAGACAGGAATAATAAAAGATCTCCTAGTAAAAGATCCTCTCGGAATGAGTGATCACAGTATAGTTGAATTTGTAATACAGATTGAGAATGAGGAAGTAGTGTCTCAAACGAGCGTACTGTGCTTAAACAAAGGGGACTACAGTGGGATGAGAGCAGAGTTGGCTATTGTAGACTGGAAACACAGACTAAACAGTGGCACAATTGAAGAAAGGTGGAGGGGTTTCAAGGAGCTCGTTCACCGTACTCAACAAAAATATATTCCAGTGAAAAAGAAGGGCGGTAAGAGAAGGGATAACCAGCCGTGGATAACCAAGGAAATAAAGGAGAGTATCAAATTAAAAACCAATGCGTATAAGGTGGCCAAGGTTAGTGGGAAACTAGAAGATGGGGAAAATTTAAAACGACAGCAAAGAATGACTAAGAAAGCAATAAAGAAAGGAAAGATAGATTACGAAGGTAAACTTGCGCAAAACATAAAAACGGATAGTAAAAGCTTTTACAGATATATAAAACGGAAAAGAGTGACTAAAGTAAATGTTGGTCCCTTAGAAGATGAGAAGGGGGATTTAATAATGGGAAATATGGAAATGGCTGAGACATTAAACAATTATTTTGCTTCGGTCTTCACAATGGAAGACACAAAAACCATGCCAAAAATTGCTGGTCACAGGAATGTGGTAAGGGAGGAGCTTGAGACAATCACTATCACTAGGGGGGTAGTGCTGGACAGGCTAATGGGACTCAAGTTAGACAAGTCCCCTGGTCCTGATAAAATGTATCCTAGGGTATTAAAAGCGATGGCGGAATTTATAGCAGATGCATTCGTTATACTCTACCAAAATTCTCTGGATTCAGGGAAGGTACCAGCCGATTGGAAAGCAGCTAATGTAACGCCTCCGTTTGAAAAAGGGGGCAGGCAAAAGGCAGGTAACTATAGGCCGGTTAGTTTAACATCTGTAGTGGGGAAAATGCTTGAAACTATCATTGAGGAAGAAATAGCGGGACATCTAGATAGGAATCGTGCAATCAAGCAGACGCAGCATGGATTCATGAAGGGGAAATCATGTTTAATTAATTTACTGGAATTCTGTGAGGATATAACGATCATGGTGGATAGAGGTGTACCGATGGATGTGGTGTATTTAGATTTTCAAGAGGCATTCGCTTAATGTGCCAATCAAAAGGTTACTGCAGAAGATAAAGGTATGCAGAGTCAGAGGAAATGTATTATCATGGATCGAGAATTGGCTGGCGAACAGAAAACATAGAGTCGGGATAATTGGGTCCTTTTCGGGTTGGAAATCGGTGGTTAGTGGTGTGCCACAGGGATCGGTGCTGGGAACACAACTGTTTACAATATACATTGATGACCAGGAAGAGGGGACAGAGTGTAGTGTAAAAACATTTGCAGATGGCACAAAGATTAGTGGGAAAGCGGGTTGTGTAGAGGACTCATAAGGCTGCAAAGAGATTTAGATAGGTTAAGCGAATGGGCTAAGGCTTGGCAGATGGAAGACAATGTCAGAAAGTGTGAGGTCATCCACCTCGGGAAAAAAAGCAGCAAAAAGGAATATTATTTGAATGGGGAGAAATTACAACATGCTGCGGTGCAGAGGGAGCTGGGGGTCCTGAATCCCAATAAGTTAGTTTGCAGGTGCAGCAAGTAATCAGGAAGGCGAATGGAATGTTGGCCTTCATTTCGAGAGTGATGGAGTACAAAAGCAGGGAGGTCCTTCTGCAACTGAAAAGGTTATTGGTGAGGCCGCACCTGGAGTACTGCGTGCAGTTTTGGTCACGTTACCGAGCTTTGAAGGGGGTACAGAGACGATTCACTAGGCTGATTCCGGGGATGAGGGGCTTACCAGTTGATGATAGATTGAGTAGACTGGGTCTTTACTCGTTGGAGTTCAGAAGGATGAGGGGTGATCTTATCAAAACATTTAAAATAATGAAAGAGATAGACAAGTTACAGGCAGAGAGGTTGCTTCCACTGGTCGGGGTGTGGAGAACGAGGGGGCACAGCCTCAAAATCCGGGTGAGACAATTTAAAAACAAGTTTAGAAGGAATTTCTTCTCCCAGAGGTTTGTGAATCTGTGGAATTCTCTGCCCAAGGAAGCAGTTGAGGCTAGCTCATTGAATGTATTCAAGTCACAGATAGATATATTTTTAACCAATCAGGGAATTAAGGGTTGCGGGGAGCGGGCGGGTAAGAGCAGCTGAGTCAACGGCCAGATCAGCCATGATCTTGTTGAATGGCGGAGCAGGTTCGAGGGGCTAGATGGCCTGCTCCTGTTCTTAATTCTTATGTTCTTATGTTCTTATGTTCTTATTATGAAATCGCGGACGAGCCCCGCCATTTTTTACTCAAAGTTCCATTTCTCACAGCCGGTCGACATGTGAGAAAACAGACATATTTCCCTTTGAGACGTGTGATTTTGCGCCGACGTTCCCACAGCATCCACACCCCAGAGCAAAGATTCAATCCCCTTCCCACTGAATACTGCGGTGACACATGGTCACCTTGGTAACGGAATGGTCATTCTGACATCACTTTCGAAACAATAGCACACAAGACAATGGGTCATCAATAAATGGTAAATGAATTAAACACTCCGCAATTACATTGTAAATAATAGGAAATAAATGCTGGATAATAACTGGTGCAGATAATAGCTTATCTCTAGCAAAGATTAAGAATCATGTGTTTTGTTTACACACACACGCACATAGCAAGGACTCTGTGTGCATTATTTTCAGTTGTTCTACTTAAGCTGATGCAATTTTATTTCTTCGGACTTCAGGAACCTGCAGGAAAACATTCAAGTTATAGTTGCAACTCGCAGTGCCCGGGCGAATGGGGCAGCTAATTAAAGGGACAGGGTCTCTTTTCTCGCTGCCTGTTTATATTTAAATGTACAGTCCAGTTTATCTCAGAGTGTCGCGTCTTCACGAACCGAGCTGCCATTAAAATGCGCTCCCTTCTGTATTGTGCTGTGATTGTAAAGCTGTCTATTCGAGTGACTTGAGCCTTTCTAAAATGGCACATTGTTTTTATAATCCATTTGACTTGCTTGTTTAATTTGGAAAAATTTCAGAATTGTGCAGTGTGACGAAGGTTTTGTTTAAAGGTGGAGTAAAATGTGTTTCAAAATATTCTTTCCAACCCTCCCTCAACACACCAAATTTTAGAACACTCTGCAATACAGACTGCGATATTCCAAGTTCGATCCTTGATCTGGGCTGTTATTTCTTCTCAGCCAAGGCAGCGGTTCAGGGGATATAATTGTCCTCCGTACCAATGCGCTAAATATGAGTAAAAATTAGCCACTGTCCTTGCTCATGATGCTGTTCCAGTGACATCACTTGGGAGGTTTGTGGATGTCATTTGGGGGTAGGATTGGATTCGGCTTTGATGCCAACCACAGTGGAAATCCTGCTGACACTCACTGAGTCGAATGATGGTGAAGCACCAGAGGTTAACATATTTCTGTGGAATTGCACCCAGCCAGATTCATCATTTCCTGCAGAAAGTTCCTCGCGGTTGATTTTAGACAGTGAGGATGAAGGGATAGCGTCTAGAATAAGGCTTTTATAGCTTGGCAGGGACAGGAGTGGCAGAATTTCTGTAGAATCTAGACTTGTCTGTTCTGAATTTCTATCCTGTACTTAAAGTAACACCTTTTGTAAACTACATTTGCAGGGTATTAGATGGGGAAGATCTGCAACTTGGTAACTCAAACCAAACATCACGTCAAGATTTGAGAGATTCACCAGATTCATCAGGATCACGTTATCATCAGCCTTTGGAAAAACACAAATCACAGCGGTGAGAAACAGTAGACATGTTGTGTGTGGATAGAACTTCAACCATTCGTCAACCTGTGAGGCACTTGTGCCCAGCTGACAAAACACTGTAAATGTGGGGACTGTGGGAATGGATGCAGATGTGCGTCGGGAGGAAACACATCAGGTAGAGGCCATTTACCAGCTGAGTGTGGAAAGAGATTCGCTCTCTCATCTCAACAACTGACATTCGAGGAATTAGATAATAGACTTTCTCCTGTGAATATAGAGCTGTGATGTTTTTACTTGTTCATCTCGTTGACTTTAAATCTTTGCCAATTAGTTGATGTGATCGGTTTACTTGTAGATATTTTTAAAAATACATTTACTGAGTGGATTCAAATTTAAATTGAAAGCGGCTTTGCTGGTGTGATACTCTATTCACACATGGAAGGTGAGAGAGATGTTGTGGACACACGAAAATTCCAGTATCTGTAAGTGATTAACAGACTGGATTTTGTGTTTAGTGATCCTGGGCGTGTTAGCTATCCCTACCCTGGACATCAAGGCACTCTGGACGATATGGGGAACTGGGACTTGTCCTGAGAGTAACCAAAGGTCTGAGAACTGAAACAATCTAGAGTTAGAAAGGAGTAAAGGCGCAAAATGAAGCAGTCGATAACAAGACATCAATATGTTTCCTCTTATCATGGAGACATCAAGTATCGACACACTGTGTTATTTGAAATATCAACATATTCAACTCCAGCCCAGTTTTATAGGTGATTAGCATCAGCAGAAACAAATCCCAACTCACAGAATGAACACGATTCTGTCAGGATGTGATTAACAGCAGTAATGACAGTAGAACCCAACCCCTGCAGCCACTTGCGAACTCGCAATTCAAATGACTGAGTAAATCCCTTCCCACACTTCCCCATTGTGAACTCGCAGGAGTTTCAGCTGATCAGATGACTGAGTGAAACCTTGGCCACACACAGAGCAAGTGAATGGTCTCTCCCCAGTGTGACTGCGATGATGGAATTCTAGATCAGACGGGAAACTGAATCCCTTCCCACAGTCTCCACATTTCCATGCTTTCTCCATGGATCAGGTGTCCTTGTGTCTCCCCAGGTTAGACGATCAGTTGAAGTTTCGTCCACACACAGAACACGTGCCGTTTTTCCCCGCTGTGGATGGTGCGATGTTTTTCAGGCTGTGTAACTGGTTGAAGCTCTTTCCACATTCAGTGCACTGGAACATTCTCACGCGGATAGGGTATGTGTGTCTCGGTGCTTTTCCAGTCACACTGATGTTTGAAATATTTTCCCACAGACAGAACAGAAAAATGTTTCTCCTGCCACATTCAAAGACCCATGGTAATCATCATTTCCAGCTAGCATGGTTGGGTAAGTACGCAAAGTGAGAATAAAATAAATGAACTGCTAATTTTCTCTGCTGGTCACTGGGCCTTTTATGCTGGCCCAAGAGGATGAAACCGGACTGGCCCAATAGGGTGAGCCTGCGTAGCCCAATAGGGTGAGCCCGGTCTGGTCCAATAGTGTGAGCCCGGGCTGAAGCAATGGGGTGAGACTGTGTTGTTTGAATTGGGTGAGCCTGGGCTGGCCCAATAGTTTTATATGGGCTGCGCTGGTCCAATAGGGTGAGGCATGCTGGCCCAGAGTCACCAGACAACGATCAGAACAACAAGCCTCCCTTCCACGGGCCACTGAGCTGGACATAAATATGTGACCAATCAAACTGACAGACATCCTGAAGCCCCGCCCACCCTTTGTCCCTGCACAAAGGAACGTGCATGCGCCGTGAGACCGCGCTGACCAATATGGCGTTCGCTGAGCACGGTCCCACCACCGGCGAAAACAGTTACAGCTAAGAAAGGCGCAAAGAAAACGGTCACTAAAACACCACCGAAGAGCGGCAAGAAGCGCAAAAAGTGGAGGAAGGAGAGTTACTCCATTGATAGCAACTAAGTGATGAAGCAGGTTCATCCTGACACTGGCAAATCCTCCATGGTCATGGGCATCATGAACTCGGTTGTGAACGATATTTTGGAGCGCATCACTGGTGAGGTTTCCCGCCTGGCCCATTAAAACAAGCGCCGCACCAGCAGCTCCCGGGAGATCCAGACCGCCGTGCGCCTGCTGCTGCCTGGGGAGCTGGCCAAGCACGCCGTGTCGGAAGGGACAAATGCGGTGCGCAAGTACAGCAGTTCCAAGTCAAACTGCACGCTGTCCTGAGAGATCAAACCCAAACATAACGGCTCTTTTAAGAGCCACCCACAACTTCTCTGAAAGAGCTGCACAAACGCATCTCCCTTTAAACTTAAATCACTAATTATTTCCTGAACAAGTGTCTGAGAACCTTTGGAGTTCCAGCTGTAGATTTAGTTTTGAATTCTCAGATAAGCAGCTTCAATCTCAGACCTGTTCATTTACACCGTCTGCCGAATTAAAAGCATGTTTAGGGTCTGAGACTCAGATCTCTGTCACACATTCTCTCTCGCAAGTAATTATGAAGTTTATTTTTCAATTCCTGTTGCGTCAGTCCGTTTATTAACCCGACACTCCCCGCAGTATAACAATCCAGAATGGGAGTTCTAAAAGAGACCAGAACCGGGGCAGTTTGAACACTCTGTCTAATATGTCCTTACTATGCAGTATAAATGCACACGAGGCCCATACTTGAGAGAAGGTCAGTCCGTGACCAGTAACA
Organism: Pristiophorus japonicus; assembly: GCF_044704955.1. NCBI lineage: Eukaryota > Metazoa > Chordata > Chondrichthyes > Pristiophoridae > Pristiophorus > Pristiophorus japonicus. The sequence goes on from NC_092009.1 coordinate 2,882,573, forward strand.
TTTACTAGCCAGCACAGAAGTGATGAAGGTGGGTGGAGCTTCCCCTTTTATACCTGAAAGTCCAGGTTATGAGTGTCTCCCACAAGTTCACGCCCTTGTGGTCAATGTTCTCTCGGTGTACAACTTCGGTCAGTTTATACATGGGTTACAATGACAGTTGAATACATGACATCACCTCTCCCCAAAGTCTTATTGGGATCACTGGTTAAGTCTCTCTGGTGGTTTACGCTTCCTTGTAGAGCGCCTGAGATGGGGCACCAGTTGTTGACACTAGTGTGCTGTTTGCGGTGGCTCAGGACTTTCCGGACTGCCCACAGTGACTCGGCTCTCCTCCGCTTGGTTCCGGTGTTCGTTCACCTGTGGAGGAATGAACTCTATATCGTGTTCCACCTCTGCTTCTTCTATGGGGTTGCTTAACCTCCTTTTTGTTTGCTCCACGTGTTGGCGGCAGGTTTGTCCATTGGTATGTTTAACGATCAGAATCCTATTCCCCTCTTTGGGCAATCGCAGTTGCTGCGAGTTATTTAAGCCCTGCAGCGTAGTTGAGGACAAAGACAGAGTCATTGAGATCAATACGTCGTGCCCTCGCATTCCTGTCATGGTAGCCACATTGTGACTGGCGCCTGCTCGCAACAATTTATTTCCTGGTGGGGTGTATAATGGACAACCTGGTTACATAGAAACATAGAGACATAGAAAATAGGTGCAGGAGTAGGCCATTCGGCCCTTCTAGCCTGCACCGCCATTCAATGAGTTCATGGCTGAACAGGCAACTTCAGTACCCCATTCCTGCTTTCTCACCATACCCCTTGATTCCCCTAGTAGTAAGGACTTCATCTAACTCCTTTTTGAATATCCTTTTTGAGTGTCAGTTTCATTAGCAGCTCTGCGGGTGGAATCCCTGTGAGCGAGTGTGGTCAGGATCTATTGGCGAACAGGAGGCAAGATAAGCGGCTTTGTAGGGAACGCCCTTGGATTCTTAGCATTCCCTGTTTGATTATTTGCAATGATCGTTCCACCTGACCATTTGAGGCCGGTTTGAACGGTGCCTTTCTGACATGGTTGATACCATTTCCTGCCATGAAGTCCTGGAATTCAATGCTTGTAAAGCGTGGTCCATTGTCGCTGACCAAGGCGTCCGTTAGATCATGGGCAGCAAACATTGCACATCGACTTTCTATATTGGCAGAGGCTGTGCTTGAATTGAGAATGTCACACTCGATCCATTTGGAGTAGGCATGTACTACAACCAAAAACATTTTTCTCATGAACGGACCTGCGTAGTCCACATGGATGCATGACCATGGTTTGGCGGGCCAGGCACCAGGGGCGAAGTGGGGGCTTCCTTGGGCGCATTGCCCAGCTGGGCACACGTGTTGCATCTGTTAACACAAAGTTCCAGGTCTGCATCTATCCCTGGCCACCAAACGTGTCAGCTGGCAATTGCCTTCATCGTGACAATGCCCGGATGCTCATTGTGGAGTTCTCTGATGACCATCTCTCTGCCCACCTGGGCATGACGACACGGTTTACCCATAGTCGGCAATCGGCCTGAATCGAGGGGTCATCCTTGCACCTGAGAAATGGTTTGAATTCCTCAGGGAATGCCCCGTGCGTGGCTGCCCGGTCCCCATTCAGGACACATTTCTTGACTAAAGACAGTAGTGTCTCTCTATTTGTCCAGACTTTGATCTGACGGGCTGTCACAGGTGAGACTTCAATTTTGAAAACTTCAACAGCCATAATCATTTCAGCAGCATGCTCGGTTGGCCCCTCGGTGGTGGCTAGTGGGAGCCTGCTGAGTGTATCGATGCAGTTTTCAGTGCCCGGTCTGTGCTGAATTGGATAGTCATTAGCGGCTAACGTGAGTGCCCACCTCTGTATGCGGGCCGATGCATTTGCAATTATGGCCTTGTTGTCGGCCAAAAGGGACATTCGGGGTTTCTGATTTGTCTCCAGCTCAAACTTCCTGCCAAACAGGTACTGGTGCATTTTTTGCAGCATATATCCATGCAAGCGCTTACTTTTCTACCATTCCGGAGCCCCGTTCTGCCTGGGACAGATTTCTGTAGGCATAAGCTACCGGCTATAACGGATCATTGGCATTCACATGCTGCAACACACACCTGCCCCCATAGGACGACGCATCGCATGTTAAAACAAGTTTCTTACATGGGTCATATGGCGTTAACACACTGTTGGAGCATAACAAATTTGTGCTCTATCAGAAGCCCTTTTCTGTCTGTCCCCCCGCCCCCCAGATCCATTCACGACCTTTGCGCAGGATCACGTGTCGCGGCTCGAACAGCGTGCTCAATTTGGGAAGAAAGTTACCAAAATAATTCAGGAGCCCCAGGAACGAATGCAGCTCCGTCGTTTTACTGGGTCTGCGTGCTCTCTGGATAGCTTCCGTTTTGGACACAGTAGGTCTGATCCCGTGTGCTGCTACCCTCATCCCCAGGAATTCTACCTCTGGAGCTAGGAAGATGCACTTCACGTTTTTTAGTCGCAGACCTACCAGGTCCAGTCTGCGTAGCACCTCCTCCAGGTTGCGGAGGTGTTCTTCAGTATCACAACCCATGATGAGGATGTCGTCTTGAAAAACCACTGTCCTTGGAATCGACTTGAAGAGTCTTTCCATATTTTGTTGAAAGATTGCGGCGGCCGAGCGAATTCCAAACGGTCATATGTTGTACTCAAACAACCCTTTGTGTGTTCTGACAGTGGTCAGCTTCTTTGACTCACTCGCCAGCTCCTGGGTCTTGTAAGCTGAGGTCAGGTCCAATTCTGAAAAAGGTTTGCCACCGGATAGCTTCGCAAAGAGGTCCTCCGCTCTCAGCAGCGGGTACTGGTCTTGGAGTGACACCCGATTTATGGTGGCCTTGTAATCACCACATATCATAACCGACACATCCGCCTTGAGCACCGGCAGAATCAGGCTCACCCAGTAACTGAATTCGACTGGCAAGATGATTCCTTCCCTTAGCAGGCGTTCCAATTCGCCTTCTATCTTTTCCCGCATCACGTAAGGCGCCACTTTGGCCTTTTGGTTCTACTGGACTGGCGTCCGGGTTTATGTGAATCACTACCTTGGTCCCCATGAAAGTGCCACTGCCTGGTTGAAATAGTGAGTCAAATTTTCCCAGGATCTGTGAGCATGATATTTGCTCCACAGAAGAAATTGCATTGACATCGCCCCATTTCCATTTCATGACAGCAAGCCAACTCCTCCCAAGAAGTGCGGGACTGTCCCCCGGGACAATCCAGACTGGCAACCTGTTCTCCGACACTTTGTGGGTCACAATTACCGTGGCACTGCCTAGCACCGGAATGATCTCCTTTGTATATGTCCGTAGCTGTGCGTCAATTGGCAATAATTTTGGCCTCCTGGCCTTGGACGCCCATAACTTGTGGAACTGTTTTCCATCAGGGACTGGCTGGCCTAAGTGTCTAACTCCATTGATACTGGGATGCCATTGAGGAGCACTTTCATCATTGTCGGTGGCGGCCTGGTGTATGAACTGTACATGTGCTCCACATGAACTCGCTGAACTTCATCTTCCACCGATTTCCCACATTGTCGCTTTGGCCTCGTTGGGCTTACATCGGGCCCGTCATCCTCGTACCTCAAAGCGGCAGCAGGCTTCCATCACATACGCGCCAAGTGACCGCTGACGTTACAGTTTCTGCAGGTATATTGCTGATACCTGCAAGCTCTGGCTGTGTGTTTGCCTCCACATGTCCAACATGAGCCGTTGTTGGAAACAAAATGTCCATTACCAGTCGATCGTCTCTGACTGACTCTGTAACTGTAATTAAGCGCACCATTGACAGGTGTTGATGTCCCCATTACTGGCCGCATTGTCGCTTGCGATTGATTTAATCACCGTTCAGCAAGCCATTATCTCTGTTAATTCCCCCTTTGGGTTCGACTACATGCTCGGGCATGTCCTATTGACCCTGTCTGCCGAGAGAACTGTGTGCCGCGTTAACAATGTTGACTCCCTGTCCATTTGCTGCTTTTAAACCAAGTTTTCTGTCAAACATCATTCTGGTCTCTTCGTTATCTAAAATAAATGTCTGGCCCATCAAAGCCCTGTTTCCAGGCTCAAGTCTTTGGTCTCAATCAGTTTCCTGAAAACCGCAGCATGCCCGTTGCCCTCAATAAAAAAGTCTCACAGCATTTCTGCTCTGCACGCATCTGGGAACTTACATAGGCTCGTCGGTCGCTGGAGGTCTGCCATGAAGTCTGTAACACTTTGCATTTATCGCCGCTGGTGCATGTAAAACCGATGTCTCGCCATGTGCATGCTGCTCGCCAGTTTAAAGTGTTCCCCGATCAACAAACTGAGCTCTTCAAAAGCCTTGACCACTGCCTTTTCCGGCACTAGAAGGTCCTTCGTCAGGTAGTAGGTCCTGGACCCACAAACCATCAGGAGATGAGCCCTGCGTTTGTAGGCCGAATCCTGTCTCAGCCATTCCTTAGTGACGAAACTTTGATCAGTCGCTCAATAAATTCGTCCCAATCATCACCAACGTAGTACCTCTCGTCTGTGCTGCTAGTGGCCATGCTCGCGTGCTTTAAATCCCAGTTTCTCGTCGCCAATAAGATGTCCTTACTATACAATATAAATGCACGCGAGGTCCATACTTGAGACAAGGTCACTCTGTGACCAGTAACATTTATTAGCCAGCACTGAAATGATGAAGGTGGGTGGAGCGTCGTCTTTTATGCCTGAAAGTCCAGGTTAGGAGTGTCTCCCAAATGTTCACCACCTCGTGGTCAATATTCTCACGGTGTGCAAATTAGGTCAGTTTATGCATGGGTAACAATGAGAGTTGAATACATGACTCTGTACCACTTCCCTTTTCACAGAGGGACTACCAGTTCTTGTCTCACTGCCGCCTTTGCGGGGTTCCATCGACAATCTATGAAACCCAACTTTTTCAAATATTGAGTTGGAATGTGTCCATTAAAGAATCAGTGGGGATTGACTCCCGCCCATTACAGACTTTTTGAAATAGCACCCGAATTTAATCCAGCCTGCAACTTGAAAGGGAGACCTGCATAAGACTAAATAAATTAAAACCTGTCGGCAAATCTTTGACGAATGAATGATTTATTAAGATAATACGCTATTTTAAATTTTTTGACGGGTTTTTTTTAAAATAAAAATCGTTATTCTGACTGTTGGAGACAGTAATTTCGGCCCTACTTTCATTGGTGGACTAAATAGACTGTGATTGGTTATCGGAAAAGACCAATGAAATTCATTCGAGAGCGACTAATCACAAGTTCGCATCCTGCATTTCTCCAGAAGTTTGACAAGGACAGATGTGGGAGGAGTTTCTCATTATTTCTCTGAACAAGTTGATTGTCTAGAAGAGGAAAAACCGGCGGTAAAGCTCGGGCCAAGTACAAATCTCGCTCCGCCAGGGCCGGACTGCAGTTCCCTGTGGGCCGTGTTCATTCTCTCCTGCGAAAGGGGAACTACGCTGAGCGTGTGGGTGCCGGAGCCCCGGTCTACATGGGTGTTGTGCTCGAGTATCTGACCGCTGATATCCTGGAGCTGGCCGGCAACGCTGCACGCGACAACAAGAAGACGAGCCTCATCCCCAGGCACCTGCAGCTGGCCATCCGCAACGACCAAGAGCTCAACAAGCTGCTGGGAAAGGCGACCATCGCTCAGGACGGGGGCGGGGGGGGGGTTCCGCCTAATATCCAGGCTGTGCTGCTGCCCAAGAAAACCACCGGTCCGTGCAAGAGCAAGTAAAGCGGACAAGATTTAATCTGATAACCCAAAGGATCTTTTCCGAGCCACCCACAGTATCAATGTAAGGGCAGGTTCATGTTCTATGGATCACAATTGTCCCAGATCTAAATTAGCATTGAATCTATGCAATTAAGCGGTTAGTTTCCTGATCAGAAATGAAGCTCAGCCATTCTCGGTTCTAAACTGGTCACTGTCGACAGATAGTGCAACAGGTTTGCTGTTATAAAATCCTGCTGCAAGATACTATGAATCATTTCTGGCCTGCGAGGCGGTAAACTTACCTCGATTGCGATGGCCGAAAATAGAAGCCGGGCCCACTGCTTCGGAGGCAGCTCACTGATCACTATACTACCATCGCTCACATTTGAGAAAGTGATAGGAAAAGGATGCTTTTAATCCATCAAACTTAGTGCTTTCAACAGGTTATGTCGTACAAATTAGATAATTTACAAAACTCATTCCTCATATCTGTTGAATATTTTTTAAACTAAAAGGGCAAAAAACTAATAAATGTGGTGCGCGCTCAGCACAAGCAGGGTAACTATTCACAGTGACCGTTTTTAATTGTAAGGAAAGTGTCCCAGCACCGTGCTTACATTCTGATTACTGAACATATTATTTGTCCCACTTAAGAGCCGCAAGAATTGGTTAGTCCGCAAATTACAATACCTATTGGTCGTCTAGTGGTGAGAATAGCTGTCTTCTAATCGAGGTTAGCCGGGTTCATTTCCTGGCCATCGTAACCGATATAACTTTAATATCCCTGTCAGATCAGAAATGAATTATGCGAGCTTCGAACAGCAGCATTTTATAACTAAATATAATTATGAATGAAATGATTCTTGACGAAAATCATTCTAGTGCGTCTGCCACAGCATTAAAACGGACTTTGCACCAATACATGAATTCTCAGTCAGAAACGTTGGACCCATCAACCGCTCATTCCCTTTATACTCAGCTCTTAACATCCGTTTATATTCGGCTCACACAACGTGTTCAATGACGGCCGGTCCCACGTTCAGGTTCCGTTTGCTTTGTATTTCTCTGAAGTCGGTTTCTCTCAATATTGATTCGCTGATCCGAATATCCGCTAACAGCAAACCTGCGGCAGTGTTTGTCGATCTAAATTTCTACATGTTCGATAGAGAGTGACCAATTTATTACCGAGATCAGGAAACGCCCAGCGTAATTGCAGAGATTTAATGTTAATTTAGATCTGGGACAATTGTGATCCATAGAGCATTAACCTGCCCTTACATTGATACTGTGGGTGGCTCTGAAAAGAGCCTTTGGTTTATTAGATTCAATTCTGTCCGCTAATTTTCTCTTGGACACACTGTTGGTTTTCTTGGGAAGCAGCACAGCCTGTATATCAGGCAGCACCCCGTCCTGAGCGATGGTAACCTTTCCCAACAGCTTGTTGAGCCCCTGGTCGTTGCGGATGGCAGCTGCAGGTGTCTGGGGATGATGCGGGTCTTCTTCTTGTCGTGGGCCGCGTTGCCGGCCATCTCCAGGATTTCAGCGGTCAGATACTCCAGCACAGCAGCCATGTAGACCGGTGCTCCGGCACCCACACGCTCAGTGTAGTTCCCCTTCCGCAGGAGCCTGTGAACACGGCCCACAGGGAACTGCAGTCCTTCCCGGGACGAGCGAGACTAGGCCTTGGCCCGAGCTTTACCGCCGGTTTTTCATCTTAAAGACATTTCCACAATCTACACATTCATGGAAATAATGAGAAACTCCTCCCACATCTGCCTTATAACTTCTAGAGGAATGCAGGGAGCGAACTTGTGATTGGTCGCTCTGTGGTGAATTTCATTGTTCCTTTCCGATGACCAATCGCAGCCTGTTTACCCACCAAAGAAACCTGGGCGTAAATGATTGTTCTCAACAGTCAGTCTTCGAAGGATTTAGAAATTCAAAAATACCACCAACAATGGTTAAAATTGCGGATTATGTTAGTAACTTCCCCATGAGCCACATATCTCCAAATACTTTTGTTTCCCTTTGTCTTAATCCATATGTCTCTTGCAAATTCCAGGCTGTTACAATCAGGATTAAATTCGGGATCAGTTTCAAACTATATGTAATGGGAGGGAATCACGTCCCACTTATTCTGTAACGGGACACAATCCAGCTCAATCTTTGTAAAAGTGAACTTTCATAGATTATCGATCGATCCACCGCACAGGCAGCAGTGAGACCAGAATTTAGAGTCCTTCTATGAAAAGCGAAGAGGGACAGAGTGTTCAACCTGCCGCGGTTCTGGTCTCTCTCAGAACTCCCATTCTGGGTTGTTACACTCCGACTCGAAGTTTAATAAACGGTTTGACTGCTCAGTAGAATTTTCTTTTAAATTGAAAAGGGCGTGAGAGAGAACGAGGTGGCTAAAGTCAGAGTCTCATCCTAAAACAATTTTCGAATTCGTCGGCAGCCGCTGTAAATGAACGGGTCTGAGAGCAAAGGAAAAGGGCGGCCAGGGACCGTGTTTGTAGTTTAGGGCGGGAAAAGGAAGAACCAGACAGTAAAATCGGTTATCTGAGAATTTGAAACTAAATCTAGAGCTGGAATTGCAAAGGTCCCCACACACTTGTTCAGGAAATAATTACAGTAAATTGAATCTAAAGCCAGATGGGTGTGTGCAGCTCTTTCAGAGAGGTTGTGGGTGGCTCTTAAAAGAGCCATTGTGTTTGGGTTTGATCTCCCCGGACAGCGCGCAGATTTACTTGGAGCTGGTGTACTTGGTCACCACCTTTGTCCCTTCCGACACGGCATGCTTGGCCAGCTCCACGAGCAGCAGCAGGCGCACGGCGGTCTGGATCTCCCCGGAGATGATGGTGCGCGCATGTTGTAATGGGCCAGGCGGGAAGCCTCAACTGCGATGCGCTCCAAAATATCATTCACAACCGAGTTCATGATGCCCATGGCCTTGGAGAAGATGCCGGCGTAGGGGTGAACTTTGTAGATGTAGACAGAGTAACTCTCCTTCCTCCAACTTCTGCGCTCCTTGCCGCCCTTCGGTGATGTTTTCTTGATTGCTTTCTTGGTGGTAACTGTTTCCCGGGCGGGAAGCGGTTCTCAGCGGCCGCAATCTTGCTCAGGGCGGGTCTCACGGCGCATGTGTGGTCCTTTGTGCAGGGACAATGTGTGGGTGGGGCTTCAGGGTGTATGTCAGTTTGATGGATCACATGTTTGTGCCCAGGTCAGTGGCCCCTGAAAGGGAGCCTTGCTGTGCTGATTGTTGTCTGGTGACCCTTGGCCTGGGCTCATCCTATTGGTCCAAAACTGGCTCACACTATTGGGGCATCCCCTGCTCAACCTATTGGGCCAGCACAGGCTCACCCTATTAGGCCATCAACAGCTCCACCCCATTCATCATCATCATAGGCAGTCGCTCGATATCTTAATCCAACTCTAAAAGTGAGTTCTCAGGTGACTGAACAGTCCAATATGTGAATTACAGTCTCTGTCCCAGTTGGGATGGATGGTGGTTGACTGGACTGTGACTCCTGTGGGACTGGACTGTGACCCCTGTGGGACTGGCATGTGAACCCTGTGGGACATGTCTGTGATCTCTATGGGATTGGACTGCGAGCCCGTGGGACTGGACTGCGATTCCAGTTGGACGAGATTGTGATCCCAATGGGACTGGACTGTGATCCCTGTGGGACTGGACTGAGATCCCTGTGGGACTCGACTGTAATCACGAAGGAACTGGACTGTGATCCCTGTGAAACTGGAGTGAGTCCCCTGTTGGACTGCACTGTGACTCGTTGGGACTGGACTGTCATCCCTGAGGGCAAGAATGTGAACCCCGTGGGACTGGATTGGGACGCCAGCGAGACTGTCCTGTGATCCCTGTGGGACTGGACTGTGACCACAGCGAGACAGGACTGTGAACACAGTGGGACAGGACAGTGACCCCTGTGGGGCAGAAATGTGAACCCTTGTGGTACTGGAGTGTGAGCTCTGTGGGACTGGTCTGGATCGACTGTGGGACATGGCAGTGATCCCTTTGGGACTGGACTGTGACCCCTGTGGGACTGGACTGTGAACCCTGTGGGACTGGTCTATTAACACTGTGGGACATGTCTGTGATCCCTGTGGGACAGGACTGTGATCCCAGTTGGGCGGAACTGTGAACCCTGTGGGACTGCAGTGTGATTCCTGTGCGACTGGACTGTGATCTCAGTGCGACAGAAATGTGACCCCTGCGGGAAAGGACTGTGAACCCAGTGGGACAGAAATGTGATTCCTGTAGGACTGGACTGTGAACCCTGTGGAACTGGACAGTGATCCCAGTGGGACTGGACTGTGATCCCTGTGGGATTGGCCTGCGAGCCCTGTGGGACTGAACTGTGAATCCATTGGGACTCGACTGTGAACACTGTGGTAATTGACTGTGATGCATATGGGACTGGACTGTGATCCCTGTGGGAAAGGACTGTGACCCCTGTGGGACTGGACTGTGACCCCTGTGGGACTGGACTGTGATCCCTGCGGGACGGGGCTGTGATTCCTGATGGACTGGAATATGATCCCTGTGGGACAAAACTGTGATCCCTATGGACTGGACCGTGACCCCTGAGGGATAGCACTGTGACCCCTGTGGTACTTGACTGTGATCCCTGTGGGACTGGACTGTGATCAATGTGGGACTGGATTGTGATCACTGTGGTAGTGGACTGTGAACGCTGAGGGACTGGACTGTGACCCCTTTGGGACTGGAATATGAGCCCTGTGGGACTGGACCGTGACCATGTGGGAGAGGGCTGTGATCCCTGTGGGACTCGATTGTAATCCCTGTTGAACTGAACAGCGATCCCTTTGAAATTGGACTGAGTCCTCTGTTGGACAGGACTGTGACGCCGGTGGATCTGGACTGTGACCCCTGTGGGACTGGACTGTGACCCCTGTGGTAATTGACTGTGATCCCAGTTTGTCTGGAATGTGAACCTGAAAGACAGGACTATGATCCCTTTGGGACAGGACTGTTGATCCCTGTGTGACTGGACTGTAATACCTGTGGGACTGGACTGTGACCCCTGTTGACTGGACTGTGATCCCTGTGGAATTGTAGTGTGAGCCCTGTGGTACTGGTCTATGATCCCTGTCGGACTGGACTGTGATCCCTGTGGGACTGGACTGTGATCCCTGTGAGACTGAACTGTGACCCTGTGGGACTGGTCAGTGAACCCTGTGGGACTGAACTGTGACAACTGTGGTACATGACTGTGGCCCCTGTGGGACTGGACTATGATTCCCTCTGGGACTGGACTGTGAACCCTGTGGGAATGGTCTGTGATGTATATGGGACTGGACTGTGATCCTTGTGGGACTGGACTGAACCCCTCTGGGACTGCACTGTGATCCCTGTGGGAGAGGATTGCAATCCCTGTGGGACTGGTCTCTGACCCCTGTGGGACTCGACTGTGATCCCTGTCGGACTGGACTGTGATCCCTGTGGGACAGGACTGCAATCACTGTGGGAGTGGGCTGTGAACCCTGTGGGACTCCACTTTAATCGCTCTGGAACTTGACTCTGATCCCTGTGGGACTGGACTGTGACCCCATTTTGATTGGACAGTGATCCCTGTGGGACTGGACTATGATCCCAGTGGGACAGAAATGTGATCCCTGTGGGACTGGACTGTGACCCCTGTGGGACCAGACTGTGAGCCCTGTGGGACCGGACTGTGATCCCTGTGGGACAGAATGTGATCCATGTGGGATTGGACTGTGATCCCAGTGGGACAGAAATGTGACCACTGTGGGACTGCACTGTGACCCCTGTGGCACTGGACTGTGATCCCTGTGGGACAGGAAAGTGATCCCTGTTAGACTGGACTGTGATCCCTTTGGGACTGGACTGTGATCCCTGTGGCAGTGGACTGTGATTTCTTTGGGACTGTACTGTAACCCCTGTGGGAGTTGTCTGTGACCCCTGTGGGACTGAACTGTGACCTCTGTGGGACTGCACTGTGACCTCTTTGGGACTGGATTGTGACCCCCTGTGGGGTAGGACTATGATCCCTGTGGGACTGGACTGCTATCCCTGTGGGAGTTTACTGTGATCCCTGTCGGACTAGAATGTGAGCCCTGTGGGACTCGACTGTGATCCCTGTCGGACTAGACTGTGATCCCAATGTGACCGGAGTATGATCCCTGTGAGACTGGACCCTGATCCCTGTGAGACTGGACTGTTATCCCTGCGGGACTCGACTGTAATCCCCCTGCAACTGGACTGTGATTCCTGTGAAACTGGGGCGAGTCCCCTGTGGGACTTGACTGTGACCCTTGTGGGACTGGACTGTTATCCCTGTGGGATTGGACTATCACTGATGTGGGAGTGCAATGTGACCCCTGTGGGACTGGACTTTGACCTCTGAATGACTGGACTGTGACCTCTATGAGCCTGGACTGTAATCCCTTTTGGGTATGGCCTGTGATCCCTGTGGGACTGGTCTATGGCCACGTGGGAATGGCTTGTGATGCATATGGGACTGGACTGTGACCCTGTGGGACTGGACTGTGACCTCTGTGGGACGGGTCCGTGACCCCTTTGGGACTAGATTGTGAAACCTGTGGGACTGAACTGTGATCCCGCTGGGACTGGACTCTTATCCCTGAGTGACTGGACACTGATCCCTGTGCGACTGGACTGCGACCCCTGTGGGACTAGATGTGATCCCTGTGGGACTGGACTGTGATCCCAGTGGGACTGGACTGTGACCCCTGTGGACCTGAACTGTGCTCCCTGTGGGACTGGACTGTGATCCCTGTGGGACTGGGCTGTGATCCCTGTGTGACTGGACTGTGTCCCCTGTGGGAATGGACTGTGACCCCTGTGGGACTGCACTGTGATCCCTGTGGGACTGGACTGTGACCCCTGTGGAACTGGACTGTGACCGTTGTGGGACTGGACAGTGATCCCTTTGTGACTGGTCTGTGACCCCCGTGGGACCGGACGGTGACCCCTGTGGGACTGGACTGTGACCCCCGTGGGATTGCACTGTGACACCCGTGGGACTGCACTGTGACCTCTTTGGGACTGGATTGTGACCCCCTGTGGGGTAGGACTATGATCGCTGTGGGACTGGACTGCTATCCCTGTGGGACTGCACTGTGATCCCTGTGGGACTGGACTGTGACCCCTGTGGGACTGGACTGTGACCCTTGTGGAACTGGACTGTGATCCCTGTGGGACTGGGCTGTGATCCCTGTGTGACTGGACTGTGTCCCCTGTGGGAATGGACTGTGACCCCTGTGGGACTGCACTGTGATCCCTGTGGGACTGGACTATGACCCCTGTGGGACTGGACTGTGACCCTTGTGGGACTGGACAGTGATCTCATTGTGACTGGTCTGTGACCCCTGTGGGCCTGGACGGTGTCCCCTGTGGGACTGGACTGTGACCCTTGTGGAACTGGACTGTGATCCCTGTGGGACTGGGCTGTGATCCCTGTGTGACTGGACTGTGTCCCCTGTGGGAATGGACTGTGACCCCTGTGGGACTGCACTGTGATCCCTGTGGGACTGGACTATGACCCCTGTGGGACTGGACTGTGACCCTTGTGGGACTGGACAGTGATCTCATTGTGACTGGTCTGTGACCCCTGTGGGCCTGGACGGTGTCCCGTGTGGGACTGGACTGTGACCCCCGTGGGACTACCCTGTCACCCCTGTGGGACTGCACTGTGAACTCTTTGGGACTGGATTGTGACCCCTGTGGGGTAGGACTATGATCCCTGTGGGACTGGACTGCTACCACTGTGGGATTTTACTGTGATCCCTGTCGGACTAGACTGTGATCCCTGTGGGACTGGACTGTGACCCTTATGGGACTGGACTGTTATCCCTGCGGGACTCGGCTGTAATCCCCATGGAACTGGACTGTGATTCCTGTGAAACTGGAGTGAGTCCCCTGTTGGACTGGACTGTGACCCCTTTGGGAATTGACTGTTATCCCAGTGGGTCTGGAATGTGATCCTGAAGTTCAGGACTGTGACGGCTTGGGACAGGACTGTGATCCCTGTGGGACTGGAATGTGATCCATGTCGGACTTGACAGTGATCCCTGTGCGACTGGACTGTGATTCCTGTGGGACTGGTCGATAACCGCGTGGGAATGGATTGTGATGCATATGGGACTGGACTGTGACCCCTGTGGGACTGGACTGTGACCCCTGTGGGATTGGACTGTGATCTCGATGAGCCTGGACTGTAATCCCTTTTGGGTATGGCCTGTGATCCCTGTGGGACTGGTCTATGACCACGTGGGAATGGATTGTGATGCATATGGGACTGGACTGTGACCCAAGGGACTGGACTGTGACCTCTGTGGGACGGGTCAGTTACCCCTTTGATACTGGATTGTGAAGCCTGTGGGATTGAACTGTGATCCCGGTGGGACTGGTCTGTTATCCCTGAGGGACTGGACTGTGATCCCTGTGCGACTGAACTGTGACCCCTGTAGGACTGGATGTGTTCCCTGTGGGACTGGACTGTGATCCCTGTGGGACTGGTCTATGACCCCTGTGGGACTGGATATGATCCCTGTGGGACAGGACTGTGACCCGTGTGAGACTGGACAGTGATTCCAGTGGGATTGGAATGTGAGCCCTGTGGGACTGAACTGTGAACCTTTTGAGAATGGACTGTGATTCCTGTGGGATTGGACTGTGAACCCAGTGGTACTGGACTGTGATCCTTGTGAGATTAGATTGTGATCCCTGTGGGGCAGAAATGTGACCCCTGCTGGACTGGACAGTGAGCCCTGTGCGACTGGACTGTGACCCTTGTGGGACTGCACTGTCGTCCCTGTGCGAATGGACTGTAATCACTCTGGGACAGGACTGTGGTCCCTGTGGGATAGGACTGTGACGTCAGTGGAATTTGGCTGTGATCCCTGTGGGACTGGTCTGTGATCCCAGTGGGACAGAATTGTGACCACTGTGGGACTACACTGTGACCCCTGTGGGACTGGACTGTGATCCCTGTGGGACTGGAAAGTGATCCCTGTAGGACTGGACTGTGATCCCTTTGGGACTGGACTGTGATCCCTGTGGGAGTGGACTGTGATCCTTGTGGGACTGTACTGTAAGCCCTGTGGGACTTGTCTCTGAACCCTGTGGGACTGGAGTGTGAACCCTCTGGGACTGAACTATGACATCTGTGGGACTATATTTTGACTCCTTTGGGACTGGACCGTGACCTGTGGGACAGGACTGTTGTCCCTGTTCGACTGGACAGTGACCCCTGTGGGATTGGACTATGAGCCCAGTGGGACTGGATTGTGACCCCTGTGGGACTGGACCGTGACCCTGTGGGACAGGACTGTGGTCCCTGTTGGACTGGACTGTGATCCCTGTGGGACTGGAGTGTGATCCTTGTGCGACTGTACTGTGATCCCTTTGGGACTGGACCGTGACCCGTTTTGGGACTGCACTGTGACCTCTTTGGGACTGGACTGTGACCCCTGTTGGATAGGACTATGATCACTCTGGGACTGGATGCTACCCCTGTAGGACTTAATATGCTCCCTGTCGGACTAGACTGTGAGCCCTGTGGGACTCGACTATGATCCCTGTCCGGCTAGACTGTGATCCCAATTGGACCGGAGTATTATCCCTGTGAGACTGGACCGTGATCCCTGCGGGATTGGAATGTGAGCCCTGTCAGACTGAACTGTGATCCCTGTGAGACTGGACTGTGATTCCTGTGGGATTGGAGTGTGAACCCTTTGGTACTGGACAGTGATCCCTGTGGGACTGGACTGTGATCCCTGTGCGAATGGACTGTAATCACTCAGGGACAGGACTGCGGTCCCTGTGGGACTGGACTGTGACTTCAATGGGATGGGTCAGTGACCTCTTTGGGACTGGATTGTGAAGCCTGTGGGATTGAACTGTGATCTCGGTGGGACTGGACTGTGATCCCTGTAGGACTGAACTGTGATCCCGGTGGGACTGCACTGTGACCCCTGTGGACGTGAACTGTGATCCCTGTGGGACTGGACTGTGACACCTGTGGGACAGGACTGTGACCCCCTGAGGGACAGGACTGTGAGCGCTGAGCGGCATGACTGTGATCCCTGTGAGACTAGACTGTGATCCCTGTGGGGCTGAAATGTGACCCCTGTTGGACTGGACAGTGATCCCTGTGGGACTGGACTGTGACCCTTGTGGGACTGCTCTGAGGTCCCTGTGCGAATGGACTGTAATCCCTCTGGGACAGGAATGTTGTCCCTGTGGGATAGGACTGTGACATCAGTGGGACTTGACTGTAATGCCTGTGGCACTGGACTGTGATCCCTGTGGGACCAGACTGTGATCCCTGTGGACCTGAACTGTGATGCCTGTCGGACTGGACTGTGATCCCTGTGGGACTGGACTGAGAGCCCTGTAGGGCAGAAATGTGACCACTGTTGGACTGGACAGTGATCATTGTGGGACTGGACTGTGACCCCTGTGGGACTGGATTGTGAACCCTGTGGGACTGAACCGTGACCTGTGGAACAGGACTGTTGTCCCTGTTGGACTGGGCAGTGACCTCTGTGGGATTGGAATATGACCCCTGTGGGACTGGACTGTGACCCCTGTGGGTCTGGACCGTGAACCTGTGCGAATGGACTGTAATCCCTCTGGGACTGGACTGTGGTCCCTGTGGGATAGGACTGTGACATCTGTAGGACTTGACGGTGATCCCTGTGGGACTGGAATGTGATCCCAGTGGTACAGAAATGTGACCTCTGTTGGACTGCACTGTGACCCCTATGGGACTGGACTGTAATCCCTGTGGGACTGGAAAGTGATCCCTGTGGGAGTGGACTGTGATCCCTTTGGGACTGGACTGTGATCCCTGTGGGACTGGACTGCGATCCCTGTGGGACTGTACTGTAACCCCTGTGGGACTTGTCTGTGACCCCTGTGGGACTGGACTGTGAACCATGTGGGACTGAACCGTGACCTGTGGAACAGGACTGTTGTCCCTGTTGGGCTGGACAGTGACCCCTGTGGGATTGGACTATGACCCCTGTGGGACTGGACTGTGACCCCTGTGGGACTGGACCGTGACCCTGTGGGACAGGACTGTGGTCCCTGTTGGACTGGACTGTGATCCCTGTGGGACTGGACTGTTATTCCCGTGCGACTGTACTGTGACCTCTGTGGGACTGGACTGTGATCTCTATGAGAACGGACTGTGATACCTGTGGGACTGGACTGTGATCCATTTGGGACTGAACAGTGACCCCTATGGGACTGGACTGTGACCTCTGTGGGATGGGTCACTGACCTCTTTGGGACTGGATTGTGAAGCCTGTGGGACTGAACTGTGTTCCCGGTGAGACTGGACTGTGACCCCTGTGGGACTTGAATGTGATCCCAGTGGTACAGAAATGTGTTCCCTGTTGGACTGCACTGTGACCCCTATGGGACTGGACTGTAATCGCTGTGGGACTGGAAAGTGATCCCTGTGGGAGTGGACTGTGATCCCTTTGGGACTGGTCTGTGATCCCTGTGGTACTGGACTGCGATCCCTGTGGGACTGTACTGTAACCCCTGTGGGACTTGTCTGTGACCCCTGTGGGATTGGACTGTGAACCCTGTGGGACTGAACCGTGACCTGTGGAACAGGACTGTTGTCCCTGTTGGTCTGGACAGTGACCCCTGTGGGATTGGACTATGACCCCTGTGGGACTGGACTGTGACCCCTGTGGGACTGGACCGTGAACCTGTGGGACAGGACTGTGGTCTCTGTTGGACTGGACTGTGATCCCTGTGGGACTGGACTCTGATCCCAGTGCGACTGTACTGTGACCCCTGTGGGACTGGTCTGTGATCTCTATGAGAACGGACTGTGATACCTGTGGCACTGGACTGTTACCCCTGTGGGACTGCACTGTGATCCCTGTCGGAAAGGATTAGGACTCCTGTGGGACACGACTGTGATCCCCTGAGGGATAGGACTACGAGCGCTGAGGGTCATGTCTGTGATCTCTGTGTAACTGGACTGTGACCCCTGTAGGACTGGACTGTGACCACTGTGGAACAGGACTGTGAGTTCTGTTTGACTGAACTGTGACTCCAGTGTGATTGGACTGTGACCCCATGTGGGAAAGAACTGTGTCCCCTGTGGGGCGGACTGTGACCCCTGTGGGACTGTACTGTGATCCCTGTGGGACTGGACTGTGACCCGTTTGGGGCTGCACTGTGACCTCTTTGAGACTGGACTGTGACCCCTATGGGACTGCACAGTGAATTCTTTGGGACTGGACTGTGACGCCTGTGGGACTGGACTGTGATCCCTATGGGACTGTTCAGTGATCCCTCTGGGAGTGGACTGTGATCCCAGTGGGACAGAAATGTGTACACTGTGGGAATGGACCTGGCTCCTGTTGTCCTGGATTGTGATCCCTGTTGGACTGCACTGTGACCTCTGTGGGACTGGACTGTGATGCCTGTGGGACTGGACTGTGACACTTGTGGGACTGCACTGTGGTCCCTGTGCGAATGGACTGTAATCCCTGTGGGACTTTTCCGAGACCCCTGTCGGACTGGACTATGAACCCTGCGGGACTGAACTATGACCCCTGTGGGACTGGATTGTGACTCCTGTGGGACTGGAAAGTGAGCTGTTGGACAGGACTGTTTTCCCTGTTGGACTGGACAGTGACCCCTGTGGGAATGGACCGTGATTCTGTGGGACAGGACTGTGGTCCCTGTTGGACTGCACTTTGATCCCTGTGTACTGGACTGTGATCCCTGTGTAAATGTACTGTGATCCCTGTGGGACTGGACTGTGATCGCTGTGGTACTGGTCTATGACCCCATGGGAATGGATTGTGATGCAAATGGGACTGGACTGTGACCCCTTTGGGACTGGACTGTAATCCCAGTGTGACTGGTATGTCATCCCTGTGGGACTGGACTGTGATCTCTGTGGGACGTGACTGTGAGTCCTGTGGGACTGGTCCGTGACCCTGTCGGACAGGACTGTTGTCCCTGTTGGTCTGGACAGTGACCCCTGTGGGATTGGACTATGACCCCTGTGGGACTGGACTGTGACCCCTGTGGGACTGGACCGTGAACCTGTGGGACAGGACTGTGGTCTCTGTTGGACTGGACTGTGATCCCTGTGGGACTGGACTCTGATCCCAGTGCGACTGTACTGTGACCCCTGTGGGACTGGTCTGTGATCTCTATGAGAACGGACTGTGATACCTGTGGGACTGGACTGTGACCCCTGTGGGACTGCACTGTGATCCCTGTCGGAAAGGATTAGGACTCCTGTGGGACACGACTGTGATCCCCTGAGGGATAGGACTACGAGCGCTGAGGGTCATGTCTGTGATCTCTGTGTAACTGGACTGTGACCCCTGTAGGACTGGACTGTGACCACTGTGGAACAGGACTGTGAGTTCTGTTTGACTGAACTGTGACTCCAGTGTGATTGGACTGTGACCCCATGTGGGAAAGAACTGTGTCCCCTGTGGGGCGGACTGTGACCCCTGTGGGACTGTACTGTGATCCCTGTGGGACTGGACTGTGACCCGTTTGGGGCTGCACTGTGACCTCTTTGAGACTGGACTGTGACCCCTATGGGACTGCACAGTGAATTCTTTGGGACTGGACTGTGACGCCTGTGGGACTGGACTGTGATCCCTATGGGACTGTTCAGTGATCCCTCTGGGAGTGGACTGTGATCCCAGTGGGACATAAATGTGTACACTGTGGGAATGGACCTGGCCCCTGTTGTCCTGGATTGTGATCCCTGTTGGACTGCACTGTGACCTCTGTGGGACTGGACTGTGATGCCTGTGGGACTGGACTGTGACACTTGTGGGACTGCACTGTGGTCCCTGTGCGAATGGACTGTAATCCCTGTGGGACTTTTCCGAGACCCCTGTCGGACTGGAATATGAACCCTGCGGGACTGAACTATGACCCCTGTGGGACTGGATTGTGACTCCTGTGGGACTGGAAAGTGACCTGTTGGACAGGACTGTTGTCCCTGTTGGACTGGACAGTGACCCCTGTGGGACTGGACCGTGATTCTGTGGGACAGGACTGTGGTCCCTGTTGGACTGCACTTTGATCCCTGTGTACTGGACTGTGATCCCTGTGTAAATGAACTGTGATCCCTGTGGGACTGGACTGTGATCGCTGTGGTACTGGTCTATGACCCCATGGGAATGGATTGTGATGCAAATGGGACTGGACTGTGACCCCTTTGGGACTGGACTGTAATCCCAGTGTGACTGGTATGTCATCCCTGTGGGACTGGACTGTGATCTCTGTGGGACGTGACTGTGAGTCCTGTGGGACTGGTCCGTGACCCTGTCGGACAGGAGTGTTGTCCCTGTTGGTCTGGACAGTGACCCCTGTGGGATTGGACTATGACCCCTGTGGGACTGGACTGTGACCCCTGTGGGACTGGACCGTGAACCTGTGGGACAGGACTGTGGTCTCTGTTGGACTGGACTGTGATCCCTGTGGGACTGGACTCTGATCCCAGTGCGACTGTACTGTGACCCCTGTGGGACTGGTCTGTGATCTCTATGAGAACGGACTGTGATACCTGTGGGACTGGACTGTGACCCCTGTGGGACTGCACTGTGATCTCTGTCGGAAAGGATTAGGACTCCTGTGGGACACGACTGTGATCCCCTGAGGGATAGGACTACGAGCGCTGAGGGTCATGTCTGTGATCTCTGTGTAACTGGACTGTGACCCCTGTAGGACTGGACTGTGACCACTGTGGAACAGGACTGTGAGTTCTGTTTGACTGAACTGTGACTCCAGTGTGATTGGACTGTGACCCCATGTGGGAAAGAACTGTGTCCCCTGTGGGGCGGACTGTGACCCCTGTGGGACTGTACTGTGATCCCTGTGGGACTGGACTGTGACCCGTTTGGGGCTGCACTGTGACCTCTTTGAGACTGGACTGTGACCCCTATGGGACTGCACAGTGAATTGTTTGGGACTGGACTGTGACGCCTGTGGGACTGGACTGTGATCCCTATGGGACTGTTCAGTGATCCCTCTGGGAGTGGACTGTGATCCCAGTGGGACATAAATGTGTACACTGTGGGAATGGACCTGGCCCCTGTTGTCCTGGATTGTGATCCCTGTTGGACTGCACTGTGACCTCTGTGGGACTCGACTGTGATCCCTGTCGGACTAGACTGTGATCCCAATGTGACCGGAGTATGATCCCTGTGAGACTGGACCCTGATCCCTGTGAGACTGGACTGTTATCCCTGCGGGACTCGACTGTAATCCCCCTGCAACTGGACTGTGATTCCTGTGAAACTGGGGCGAGTCCCCTGTGGGACTTGACTGTGACCCTTGTGGGACTGGACTGTTATCCCTGTGGGATTGGACTATCACTGATGTGGGAGTGCAATGTGACCCCTGTGGGACTGGACTTTGACCTCTGAATGACTGGACTGTGACCTCTATGAGCCTGGACTGTAATCCCTTTTGGGTATGGCCTGTGATCCCTGTGGGACTGGTCTATGGCCACGTGGGAATGGCTTGTGATGCATATGGGACTGGACTGTGACCCTGTGGGACTGGACTGTGACCTCTGTGGGACGGGTCCGTGACCCCTTTGGGACTAGATTGTGAAACCTGTGGGACTGAACTGTGATCCCGCTGGGACTGGACTCTTATCCCTGAGTGACTGGACACTGATCCCTGTGCGACTGGACTGCGACCCCTGTGGGACTAGATGTGATCCCTGTGGGACTGGACTGTGATCCCAGTGGGACTGGACTGTGACCCCTGTGGACCTGAACTGTGCTCCCTGTGGGACTGGACTGTGATCCCTGTGGGACTGGGCTGTGATCCCTGTGTGACTGGACTGTGTCCCCTGTGGGAATGGACTGTGACCCCTGTGGGACTGCACTGTGATCCCTGTGGGACTGGACTGTGACCCCTGTGGAACTGGACTGTGACCGTTGTGGGACTGGACAGTGATCCCTTTGTGACTGGTCTGTGACCCCCGTGGGACCGGACGGTGACCCCTGTGGGACTGGACTGTGACCCCCGTGGGATTGCACTGTGACACCCGTGGGACTGCACTGTGACCTCTTTGGGACTGGATTGTGACCCCCTGTGGGGTAGGACTATGATCGCTGTGGGACTGGACTGCTATCCCTGTGGGACTGCACTGTGATCCCTGTGGGACTGGACTGTGACCCCTGTGGGACTGGACTGTGACCCTTGTGGAACTGGACTGTGATCCCTGTGGGACTGGGCTGTGATCCCTGTGTGACTGGACTGTGTCCCCTGTGGGAATGGACTGTGACCCCTGTGGGACTGCACTGTGATCCCTGTGGGACTGGACTATGACCCCTGTGGGACTGGACTGTGACCCTTGTGGGACTGGACAGTGATCTCATTGTGACTGGTCTGTGACCCCTGTGGGCCTGGACGGTGTCCCCTGTGGGACTGGACTGTGACCCTTGTGGAACTGGACTGTGATCCCTGTGGGACTGGGCTGTGATCCCTGTGTGACTGGACTGTGTCCCCTGTGGGAATGGACTGTGACCCCTGTGGGACTGCACTGTGATCCCTGTGGGACTGGACTATGACCCCTGTGGGACTGGACTGTGACCCTTGTGGGACTGGACAGTGATCTCATTGTGACTGGTCTGTGACCCCTGTGGGCCTGGACGGTGTCCCGTGTGGGACTGGACTGTGACCCCCGTGGGACTACCCTGTCACCCCTGTGGGACTGCACTGTGAACTCTTTGGGACTGGATTGTGACCCCTGTGGGGTAGGACTATGATCCCTGTGGGACTGGACTGCTACCACTGTGGGATTTTACTGTGATCCCTGTCGGACTAGACTGTGATCCCTGTGGGACTGGACTGTGACCCTTATGGGACTGGACTGTTATCCCTGCGGGACTCGGCTGTAATCCCCATGGAACTGGACTGTGATTCCTGTGAAACTGGAGTGAGTCCCCTGTTGGACTGGACTGTGACCCCTTTGGGAATTGACTGTTATCCCAGTGGGTCTGGAATGTGATCCTGAAGTTCAGGACTGTGACGGCTTGGGACAGGACTGTGATCCCTGTGGGACTGGAATGTGATCCATGTCGGACTTGACAGTGATCCCTGTGCGACTGGACTGTGATTCCTGTGGGACTGGTCGATAACCGCGTGGGAATGGATTGTGATGCATATGGGACTGGACTGTGACCCCTGTGGGACTGGACTGTGACCCCTGTGGGATTGGACTGTGATCTCGATGAGCCTGGACTGTAATCCCTTTTGGGTATGGCCTGTGATCCCTGTGGGACTGGTCTATGACCACGTGGGAATGGATTGTGATGCATATGGGACTGGACTGTGACCCAAGGGACTGGACTGTGACCTCTGTGGGACGGGTCAGTTACCCCTTTGATACTGGATTGTGAAGCCTGTGGGATTGAACTGTGATCCCGGTGGGACTGGTCTGTTATCCCTGAGGGACTGGACTGTGATCCCTGTGCGACTGAACTGTGACCCCTGTAGGACTGGATGTGTTCCCTGTGGGACTGGACTGTGATCCCTGTGGGACTGGTCTATGACCCCTGTGGGACTGGATATGATCCCTGTGGGACAGGACTGTGACCCGTGTGAGACTGGACAGTGATTCCAGTGGGATTGGAATGTGAGCCCTGTGGGACTGAACTGTGAACCTTTTGAGAATGGACTGTGATTCCTGTGGGATTGGACTGTGAACCCAGTGGTACTGGACTGTGATCCTTGTGAGATTAGATTGTGATCCCTGTGGGGCAGAAATGTGACCCCTGCTGGACTGGACAGTGAGCCCTGTGCGACTGGACTGTGACCCTTGTGGGACTGCACTGTCGTCCCTGTGCGAATGGACTGTAATCACTCTGGGACAGGACTGTGGTCCCTGTGGGATAGGACTGTGACGTCAGTGGAATTTGGCTGTGATCCCTGTGGGACTGGTCTGTGATCCCAGTGGGACAGAATTGTGACCACTGTGGGACTACACTGTGACCCCTGTGGGACTGGACTGTGATCCCTGTGGGACTGGAAAGTGATCCCTGTAGGACTGGACTGTGATCCCTTTGGGACTGGACTGTGATCCCTGTGGGAGTGGACTGTGATCCTTGTGGGACTGTACTGTAAGCCCTGTGGGACTTGTCTCTGAACCCTGTGGGACTGGAGTGTGAACCCTCTGGGACTGAACTATGACATCTGTGGGACTATATTTTGACTCCTTTGGGACTGGACCGTGACCTGTGGGACAGGACTGTTGTCCCTGTTCGACTGGACAGTGACCCCTGTGGGATTGGACTATGAGCCCAGTGGGACTGGATTGTGACCCCTGTGGGACTGGACCGTGACCCTGTGGGACAGGACTGTGGTCCCTGTTGGACTGGACTGTGATCCCTGTGGGACTGGAGTGTGATCCTTGTGCGACTGTACTGTGATCCCTTTGGGACTGGACAGTGACCCCTGTGGGACTGGACGATGATCTCTGTGGCACGGGTCGGTGACCTCTTAAGGGACTGGATTGTGAAGCCTGTGGAACTGAACTTTGATCCCGTTGGGACTGGACTGTGATACCTGTGGGACTGAACTGTGATCCCAGTGGGACTGGACTGTGACCCCTGTGGATCTGAACTGTGATCCCTGTGGGACTGGACCGTGACACTTGTGGACTGGACTGTGACCCCTGTGGGACTGCACTGTGATCCCTATAGGACTGGACTGTGATACCTGTGGGACTGGACTGTGATCCCTGTGGACCTGAACTGTGATCCCTGTGGGACTGGACTGTGACCCTTGTGGGACTGGACAGTGATCCCTTTGTTACTGGTCTGTGACCCCTGTGGGACAGGACGGTGACCCCTGTGGGACAGGACTGTGAACCCCGTGGGACTGCACTGTGACCCGTTTTGGGACTGCACTGTGACCTCTTTGGGACTGGACTGTGACCCCTGTTGGATAGGACTATGATCACTCTGGGACTGGATGCTACCCCTGTAGGACTTAATATGCTCCCTGTCGGACTAGACTGTGAGCCCTGTGGGACTCGACTATGATCCCTGTCCGGCTAGACTGTGATCCCAATTGGACCGGAGTATTATCCCTGTGAGACTGGACCGTGATCCCTGCGGGATTGGAATGTGAGCCCTGTCAGACTGAACTGTGATCCCTGTGAGACTGGACTGTGATTCCTGTGGGATTGGAGTGTGAACCCTTTGGTACTGGACAGTGATCCCTGTGGGACTGGACTGTGATCCCTGTGCGAATGGACTGTAATCACTCAGGGACAGGACTGCGGTCCCTGTGGGACTGGACTGTGACTTCAATGGGATGGGTCAGTGACCTCTTTGGGACTGGATTGTGAAGCCTGTGGGATTGAACTGTGATCTCGGTGGGACTGGACTGTGATCCCTGTAGGACTGAACTGTGATCCCGGTGGGACTGCACTGTGACCCCTGTGGACGTGAACTGTGATCCCTGTGGGACTGGACTGTGACACCTGTGGGACAGGACTGTGACCCCCTGAGGGACAGGACTGTGAGCGCTGAGCGGCATGACTGTGATCCCTGTGAGACTAGACTGTGATCCCTGTGGGGCTGAAATGTGACCCCTGTTGGACTGGACAGTGATCCCTGTGGGACTGGACTGTGACCCTTGTGGGACTGCTCTGAGGTCCCTGTGCGAATGGACTGTAATCCCTCTGGGACAGGAATGTTGTCCCTGTGGGATAGGACTGTGACATCAGTGGGACTTGACTGTAATGCCTGTGGCACTGGACTGTGATCCCTGTGGGACCAGACTGTGATCCCTGTGGACCTGAACTGTGATGCCTGTCGGACTGGACTGTGATCCCTGTGGGACTGGACTGAGAGCCCTGTAGGGCAGAAATGTGACCACTGTTGGACTGGACAGTGATCATTGTGGGACTGGACTGTGACCCCTGTGGGACTGGATTGTGAACCCTGTGGGACTGAACCGTGACCTGTGGAACAGGACTGTTGTCCCTGTTGGACTGGGCAGTGACCTCTGTGGGATTGGACTATGACCCCTGTGGGACTGGACTGTGACCCCTGTGGGTCTGGACCGTGAACCTGTGCGAATGGACTGTAATCCCTCTGGGACTGGACTGTGGTCCCTGTGGGATAGGACTGTGACATCTGTAGGACTTGACGGTGATCCCTGTGGGACTGGAATGTGATCCCAGTGGTACAGAAATGTGACCTCTGTTGGACTGCACTGTGACCCCTATGGGACTGGACTGTAATCCCTGTGGGACTGGAAAGTGATCCCTGTGGGAGTGGACTGTGATCCCTTTGGGACTGGACTGTGATCCCTGTGGGACTGGACTGCGATCCCTGTGGGACTGTACTGTAACCCCTGTGGGACTTGTCTGTGACCCCTGTGGGACTGGACTGTGAACCATGTGGGACTGAACCGTGACCTGTGGAACAGGACTGTTGTCCCTGTTGGGCTGGACAGTGACCCCTGTGGGATTGGACTATGACCCCTGTGGGACTGGACTGTGACCCCTGTGGGACTGGACCGTGACCCTGTGGGACAGGACTGTGGTCCCTGTTGGACTGGACTGTGATCCCTGTGGGACTGGACTGTTATTCCCGTGCGACTGTACTGTGACCTCTGTGGGACTGGACTGTGATCTCTATGAGAACGGACTGTGATACCTGTGGGACTGGACTGTGATCCATTTGGGACTGAACAGTGACCCCTATGGGACTGGACTGTGACCTCTGTGGGATGGGTCACTGACCTCTTTGGGACTGGATTGTGAAGCCTGTGGGACTGAACTGTGTTCCCGGTGAGACTGGACTGTGACCCCTGTGGGACTTGAATGTGATCCCAGTGGTACAGAAATGTGTTCCCTGTTGGACTGCACTGTGACCCCTATGGGACTGGACTGTAATCGCTGTGGGACTGGAAAGTGATCCCTGTGGGAGTGGACTGTGATCCCTTTGGGACTGGTCTGTGATCCCTGTGGTACTGGACTGCGATCCCTGTGGGACTGTACTGTAACCCCTGTGGGACTTGTCTGTGACCCCTGTGGGATTGGACTGTGAACCCTGTGGGACTGAACCGTGACCTGTGGAACAGGACTGTTGTCCCTGTTGGTCTGGACAGTGACCCCTGTGGGATTGGACTATGACCCCTGTGGGACTGGACTGTGACCCCTGTGGGACTGGACCGTGAACCTGTGGGACAGGACTGTGGTCTCTGTTGGACTGGACTGTGATCCCTGTGGGACTGGACTCTGATCCCAGTGCGACTGTACTGTGACCCCTGTGGGACTGGTCTGTGATCTCTATGAGAACGGACTGTGATACCTGTGGCACTGGACTGTTACCCCTGTGGGACTGCACTGTGATCCCTGTCGGAAAGGATTAGGACTCCTGTGGGACACGACTGTGATCCCCTGAGGGATAGGACTACGAGCGCTGAGGGTCATGTCTGTGATCTCTGTGTAACTGGACTGTGACCCCTGTAGGACTGGACTGTGACCACTGTGGAACAGGACTGTGAGTTCTGTTTGACTGAACTGTGACTCCAGTGTGATTGGACTGTGACCCCATGTGGGAAAGAACTGTGTCCCCTGTGGGGCGGACTGTGACCCCTGTGGGACTGTACTGTGATCCCTGTGGGACTGGACTGTGACCCGTTTGGGGCTGCACTGTGACCTCTTTGAGACTGGACTGTGACCCCTATGGGACTGCACAGTGAATTCTTTGGGACTGGACTGTGACGCCTGTGGGACTGGACTGTGATCCCTATGGGACTGTTCAGTGATCCCTCTGGGAGTGGACTGTGATCCCAGTGGGACAGAAATGTGTACACTGTGGGAATGGACCTGGCTCCTGTTGTCCTGGATTGTGATCCCTGTTGGACTGCACTGTGACCTCTGTGGGACTGGACTGTGATGCCTGTGGGACTGGACTGTGACACTTGTGGGACTGCACTGTGGTCCCTGTGCGAATGGACTGTAATCCCTGTGGGACTTTTCCGAGACCCCTGTCGGACTGGACTATGAACCCTGCGGGACTGAACTATGACCCCTGTGGGACTGGATTGTGACTCCTGTGGGACTGGAAAGTGAGCTGTTGGACAGGACTGTTTTCCCTGTTGGACTGGACAGTGACCCCTGTGGGAATGGACCGTGATTCTGTGGGACAGGACTGTGGTCCCTGTTGGACTGCACTTTGATCCCTGTGTACTGGACTGTGATCCCTGTGTAAATGTACTGTGATCCCTGTGGGACTGGACTGTGATCGCTGTGGTACTGGTCTATGACCCCATGGGAATGGATTGTGATGCAAATGGGACTGGACTGTGACCCCTTTGGGACTGGACTGTAATCCCAGTGTGACTGGTATGTCATCCCTGTGGGACTGGACTGTGATCTCTGTGGGACGTGACTGTGAGTCCTGTGGGACTGGTCCGTGACCCTGTCGGACAGGACTGTTGTCCCTGTTGGTCTGGACAGTGACCCCTGTGGGATTGGACTATGACCCCTGTGGGACTGGACTGTGACCCCTGTGGGACTGGACCGTGAACCTGTGGGACAGGACTGTGGTCTCTGTTGGACTGGACTGTGATCCCTGTGGGACTGGACTCTGATCCCAGTGCGACTGTACTGTGACCCCTGTGGGACTGGTCTGTGATCTCTATGAGAACGGACTGTGATACCTGTGGGACTGGACTGTGACCCCTGTGGGACTGCACTGTGATCCCTGTCGGAAAGGATTAGGACTCCTGTGGGACACGACTGTGATCCCCTGAGGGATAGGACTACGAGCGCTGAGGGTCATGTCTGTGATCTCTGTGTAACTGGACTGTGACCCCTGTAGGACTGGACTGTGACCACTGTGGAACAGGACTGTGAGTTCTGTTTGACTGAACTGTGACTCCAGTGTGATTGGACTGTGACCCCATGTGGGAAAGAACTGTGTCCCCTGTGGGGCGGACTGTGACCCCTGTGGGACTGTACTGTGATCCCTGTGGGACTGGACTGTGACCCGTTTGGGGCTGCACTGTGACCTCTTTGAGACTGGACTGTGACCCCTATGGGACTGCACAGTGAATTCTTTGGGACTGGACTGTGACGCCTGTGGGACTGGACTGTGATCCCTATGGGACTGTTCAGTGATCCCTCTGGGAGTGGACTGTGATCCCAGTGGGACATAAATGTGTACACTGTGGGAATGGACCTGGCCCCTGTTGTCCTGGATTGTGATCCCTGTTGGACTGCACTGTGACCTCTGTGGGACTGGACTGTGATGCCTGTGGGACTGGACTGTGACACTTGTGGGACTGCACTGTGGTCCCTGTGCGAATGGACTGTAATCCCTGTGGGACTTTTCCGAGACCCCTGTCGGACTGGACTATGAACCCTGCGGGACTGAACTATGACCCCTGTGGGACTGGATTGTGACTCCTGTGGGACTGGAAAGTGACCTGTTGGACAGGACTGTTGTCCCTGTTGGACTGGACAGTGACCCCTGTGGGACTGGACCGTGATTCTGTGGGACAGGACTGTGGTCCCTGTTGGACTGCACTTTGATCCCTGTGTACTGGACTGTGATCCCTGTGTAAATGAACTGTGATCCCTGTGGGACTGGACTGTGATCGCTGTGGTACTGGTCTATGACCCCATGGGAATGGATTGTGATGCAAATGGGACTGGACTGTGACCCCTTTGGGACTGGACTGTAATCCCAGTGTGACTGGTATGTCATCCCTGTGGGACTGGACTGTGATCTCTGTGGGACGTGACTGTGAGTCCTGTGGGACTGGTCCGTGACCCTGTCGGACAGGAGTGTTGTCCCTGTTGGTCTGGACAGTGACCCCTGTGGGATTGGACTATGACCCCTGTGGGACTGGACTGTGACCCCTGTGGGACTGGACCGTGAACCTGTGGGACAGGACTGTGGTCTCTGTTGGACTGGACTGTGATCCCTGTGGGACTGGACTCTGATCCCAGTGCGACTGTACTGTGACCCCTGTGGGACTGGTCTGTGATCTCTATGAGAACGGACTGTGATACCTGTGGGACTGGACTGTGACCCCTGTGGGACTGCACTGTGATCCCTGTCGGAAAGGATTAGGACTCCTGTGGGACACGACTGTGATCCCCTGAGGGATAGGACTACGAGCGCTGAGGGTCATGTCTGTGATCTCTGTGTAACTGGACTGTGACCCCTGTAGGACTGGACTGTGACCACTGTGGAACAGGACTGTGAGTTCTGTTTGACTGAACTGTGACTCCAGTGTGATTGGACTGTGACCCCATGTGGGAAAGAACTGTGTCCCCTGTGGGGCGGACTGTGACCCCTGTGGGACTGTACTGTGATCCCTGTGGGACTGGACTGTGACCCGTTTGGGGCTGCACTGTGACCTCTTTGAGACTGGACTGTGACCCCTATGGGACTGCACAGTGAATTCTTTGGGACTGGACTGTGACGCCTGTGGGACTGGACTGTGATCCCTATGGGACTGTTCAGTGATCCCTCTGGGAGTGGACTGTGATCCCAGTGGGACATAAATGTGTACACTGTGGGAATGGACCTGGCCCCTGTTGTCCTGGATTGTGATCCCTGTTGGACTGCACTGTGACCTCTGTGGGACTGGACTGTGATGCCTGTGGGACTGGACTGTGACACTTGTGGGACTGCACTATGGTCCCTGTGCGAATGGACTGTAATCCCTGTGGGACTTTTCCGAGACCCCTGTCGGACTGGACTATGAACCCTGCGGGACTGAACTATGACCCCTGTGGGACTGGATTGTGACTCCTGTGGGACTGGAAAGTGACCTGTTGGACAGGACTGTTGTCCCTGTTGGACTGGACAGTGACCCCTGTGGGACTGGACCGTGATTCTGTGGGACAGGACTGTGGTCCCTGTTGGACTGCACTTTGATCCCTGTGTACTGGACTGTGATCCCTGTGTAAATGAACTGTGATCCCTGTGGGACTGGACTGTGATCGCTGTGGTACTGGTCTATGACCCCATGGGAATGGATTGTGATGCAAATGGGACTGGACTGTGACCCCTTTGGGACTGGACTGTAATCCCAGTGTGACTGGTATGTCATCCCTGTGGGACTGGACTGTGATCTCTGTGGGACGTGACTGTGAGTCCTGTGGGACTGGTCCGTGACCCTGTCGGACAGGACTGTTGTCCCTGTTGGTCTGGACAGTGACCCCTGTGGGATTGGACTATGACCCCTGTGGGACTGGACTGTGACCCCTGTGGGACTGGACCGTGAACCTGTGGGACAGGACTGTGGTCTCTGTTGGACTGGACTGTGATCCCTGTGGGACTGGACTCTGATCCCAGTGCGACTGTACTGTGACCCCTGTGGGACTGGTCTGTGATCTCTATGAGAACGGACTGTGATACCTGTGGGACTGGACTGTGACCCCTGTGGGACTGCACTGTGATCCCTGTCGGAAAGGATTAGGACTCCTGTGGGACACGACTGTGATCCCCTGAGGGATAGGACTACGAGCGCTGAGGGTCATGTCTGTGATCTCTGTGTAACTGGACTGTGACCCCTGTAGGACTGGACTGTGACCACTGTGGAACAGGACTGTGAGTTCTGTTTGACTGAACTGTGACTCCAGTGTGATTGGACTGTGACCCCATGTGGGAAAGAACTGTGTCCCCTGTGGGGCGGACTGTGACCCCTGTGGGACTGTACTGTGATCCCTGTGGGACTGGACTGTGACCCGTTTGGGGCTGCACTGTGTCCTCTTTGAGACTGGACTGTGACCCCTATGGGACTGCACAGTGAATTCTTTGGGACTGGACTGTGACGCCTGTGGGACTGGACTGTGATCCCTATGGGACTGTTCAGTGATCCCTCTGGGAGTGGACTGTGATCCCAGTGGGACAGAAATGT
This sequence comes from Pristiophorus japonicus, assembly GCF_044704955.1. Taxonomy (NCBI): domain Eukaryota; kingdom Metazoa; phylum Chordata; class Chondrichthyes; family Pristiophoridae; genus Pristiophorus; species Pristiophorus japonicus. The sequence goes on from NC_092009.1 coordinate 2,914,277, forward strand.
GTACACTGTGGGAATGGACCTGGCCCCTGTTGTCCTGGATTGTGATCCCTGTTGGACTGCACTGTGACCTCTGTGGGACTGGACTGTGATGCCTGTGGGACTGGACTGTGACACTTGTGGGACTGCACTGTGGTCCCTGTGCGAATGGACTGTAATCCCTGTGGGACTTTTCCGAGACCCCTGTCGGACTGGACTATGAACCCTGCGGGACTGAACTATGACCCCTGTGGGACTGGATTGTGACTCCTGTGGGACTGGAAAGTGACCTGTTGGACAGGACTGTTGTCCCTGTTGGACTGGACAGTGACCCCTGTGGGACTGGACCGTGATTCTGTGGGACAGGACTGTGGTCCCTGTTGGACTGCACTTTGATCCCTGTGTACTGGACTGCGATCCCTGTGTAAATGTACTGTGATCCCTGTGGGACTGGACTGTGATCGCTGTGGTACTGGTCTATGACCCCATGGGAATGGATTGTGATGCAAATGGGACTGGACTGTGACCCCTTTGGGACTGGACTGTAATCCCAGTGTGACTGGTATGTCATCCCTGTGGGACTGGACTGTGATCTCTGTGGGACGTGACTGTGAGTCCTGTGGGACTGGTCCGTGACCCTGTCGGACAGGACTGTTGTCCCTGTTGGACTGGACAGTTATCCCTGTGGGAATGGACTGTGACCCCTGTGGGAATGGACTGTGATCCCTGTTCGACTGGACTGTGACACCTGTGGACTGGACAGTAATCCCTGTGCGACTGGACAGTGACCCCTGTGGGAATGGATGTGATCTCTTTGGGACTGGAATGTGATCCCTGTGGAACTGGACGGTGATCCCTGTGGGTAAACTCGTCTATGACCCCTGTGGGAATGGATTGTGATGCATATTGGACTCGACTGTGACCCGTGTGTGACTGGACTGTGATCCCTGTGGGACTGGACTGTGATCATTGTGGGAGATCTCTGTGATACCTTTGGGACTGGACTGTGACCGTTGTGGGACAGGAGCGTGCCCCTGTGCGACAGGATTGTGAACTTGTGGGGCAGAAATGTGACCCCTGTTGAACTGGATTGCGGTCCCTGTTGGACTGGACTGTGACCACTGTGGGAATGCACTGTGATCCCTGTGGGACAGGACTGTAATCCCTTTGTGACTGGTCTGTGACCCCTGTGGGGCTGGACTGTGATGTATATGGGACTTGACAGTGATCCCTGTGGGACTGGACTGTGATCCCTGTGGGATAGGACTGCAATTCGTGTGGGACTGGGCTGTGATCCCTTTGGGACTGGACTGTGATCCCTTTGGGACAGGAATGCAATCCGTGTGGGACTGGGCTGTGATCCCTGTGGGACTGGACAGCGATCGCTGTGGGACTGGACTGTGATCCCTGTGGGAGAGGACTGTGACATCTGTGGGACTGGACTGTAATCCCTGTGGGACTGGACTGTGATCATAATGGGACTGTACTGTGATCCCTGTGGGACTGTAATGTCAACCAAGTGGGACTGAACTATGACCCCTGTGGGGCTGGACTGTGACCCCTGTGGGACTGGACCGTGACCCTGTGGAACAGGACTGTTCTCCATGTTCGCCTAGACAGTGACCCCTGTGGGATTGGACTATGACCCCTGTGGGACTGGACTGTGACCCCTGTGGGACTGGACCTTGACCCTGTGGGACAGGACTGTGTCCCTGTTGGACTGGACTGTGACCCTTGTGGGACTGCACTGTGATCCTTGTGTGACTGGGCTGTGATCCCTGTGGTACTCGACTGTAATCACTATGGAAATGGACTATGATTACTGTGAAACTGGAGTGAGTCCTCTGTTGGACTGGACTGTGACGCCGGTGGGACTGGACTGTGACCACTGTGCGACTGGACTGTGAACCCTGTGGGACTGAACTATTACCCCTGTGGGACTGGACTGTAACCCCTGTGGGACTGAACCGTGATCCTGTGGGACAGGACTGTTGTCCCTGTTGGAATGGACAATGATCCCTGTGGGATTGGACTATGACCCCTGTGGGACTGGACTTTGACCCCTGTGGGACTGCACTGTGACCCCTGTGGGACTGGACTGTGATCCCTGTAGGACTGAAAAGTGATCCCTGTGGGACTGGACTGTAACCCCTGTGCGACTGAACTATGACCCATGTGGGACTGGACTGTGAACCTGTGGGATTGGACTATGACCCCTGTGGGACAGGACTGTGATTACTGTGGGACTGGAATGTGATCCCTGTGCGATTGTACTGTGACACGTGTGGGACTGGACTGTGACCCCATCGGAATAGATTGTGATTCATATGGGACTGGACTGTGACCCCTTTGGGACTGGACTGTATTCCCAGTGTGACTGGAATGTGATCCCTGTGGGACTGGACTGTGATCCCTGTGGGACGCGACTGTAAGTCCTGTGGGACTGAACTATTACCCCTGTGGGACTGGACTGTAACACCTGTGAGACTGAATCGTGATCCTGTGGGACAGGACTGTTGTCCCTGTTGGACTGGACAGTGAGCCCTGTGGGATTGGACTATGACCCCTGTGGAACTGGACTGTGACCCCTGTGGGACTTGTCTGTGACCCCTGTGGGACTGGACAGTGAACCCTGTGGGACTGAACTATGACCCCTGTGGGACTGGACTGTGAACCCTGTGGGACTGGACCGTGACCCTGTGGGACAGGACTGTTTTCCTGTTGGACTGGACAGTTGCCCCTGTGGGATTGGACTATGACCCCTGCGGGACTGGACTGTGACCCCTGTGGGACTGGACCGTGACCCTGTGGGACAGGACTGTGGTCCCTGTTGGACTGGACAGTGATTCCTGTGGGACTGGACGGTGATCCCTGTGCGATCGTACTACGACCCCTGTAGGACTGGACTGTGATCCCTGTGGTACTGGTCAATGACCCCATGGGAATGGATTGTGATGCATATGGGACTGGACTGTGACCTTTTGGGACTGGACTGTAATCCCAGTGTGACTGGAATGTGATCCCTGTGGGATTGGACTGTGAACCCTGTGGGACGCGACTGTGAGCCCCGTGGGACTGGACCGTGACCATGTGGGACATGACTGTTGTCCCTGTTGGACTGAACAGTTACCCCTGTGGGACTGGACTGTGACCCCTGTGGGACTGGACTGTGACCCCTGTGCGACTGGACTGTGATCCTTGTGCGATTCTACTGTGACCCCTGTAGGACTGGACTGTGATCCCTGTGGTCCTGGTCTATGACCCCATGGGAATGGATTGTGATGCATATGGGACTGGACTGTGACCCCTTTGGGACTGGACTGTAATCCCAGTGTGACTGGAATGTAATCCCTTTGGGACTGGACTGTGATCCCTGTGGGGCGCGACTGTGAGCCCTGTGGAACTGGACCGTGACCCTGTGGGACAAGACTGTTGTCCCTGTTAGACTGGACAGTTACCGCTGTGGGATTGGACTGTGACCCCTGTGGGACTGGACTGTGATCCCTGTGGGATAGGACTGCAATTCGTGTGGGACTGGGCTGTGATCCCTTTGGGACTGGACTGTGATCCCTTTGGGACAGGAATGCAATCCGTGTGGGACTGGGCTGTGATCCCTGTGGGACTGGACTGCGATCGCTGTGGGACTGGACTGTGATCCCTGTGGGATAGGACTGTGATCATAATGGGACTGTACTGTGATCCCTGTGGGACTGTACTGTCAACCAAGTGGGACTGAACTATGACCCCTGTGGGTCTGGACTGTGACCCCTGTTGGACTGGACCGTGACCCTGTGGGACAGGACTGTTCTCCATGTTCACCTGGACAGTGACCAATGTGGGATTGGACTATGACCCCTGTGGGACTGGACTGTGACCCCTGTGGGACTGGACCGTGACCTGTGGGACAGGACTGTGTCCCTGTTGGACTGGGTTGTGACCCTTGTGGGACTGGACTGTGATCCTTGTGTGAGTGGGCTGTGATCCCTGTGGTACTCGACTGTAATCCCTATGGAAATGTACTATGATTACTGTGAAACTGGAGTGAGTCCTCTGTTGGACTGGACTGTGGCGCCGGTGGGACTGGACTGTGTCCACTGTGCGACTGCACTGTGAACCCTGTGGGACTGAACTATTACCCCTGTGGGACTGGACTGTAACCCCTGTGAGACTGAACCGTGATCCTGTGGGACAGGACTGTTTTCCCTGTTGGACTGGACAGTGATCCCTGTGGGATTGGACTATGACCCCTGTGGGACTGGACTTTGGCCCCTGTGGGACTGCACTGTGACCCCTGTGGGACTGGACTGTGATCCCTGTGGGACTGAAAAGTGATCCCTGTGGGACTGGACTGTAACCCCTGTGCGACTGAACTATGACCCCTGTGGGACTGGACTGTGAACCCTGTGGGATTGGACTGTGACCCCTCTAGGACTGGATGTGATCCCTGTGGTCCTGGTCTATGCGCCCATGGGAATGGATTGTGATGCATATGGGACTGGACTGTGACCCCTTTGGGACTGGACTGTGATCCCTGTGGGACGTGACTGTGAGCGCTGTGTGACTGGACCGTGACCCTGTGGGACAAGCCTGTTGTCCCTGTTGGACTGGACAGTTACCCCTGTGGGATTGGACTGTGACCCCTGTGGGACTGGACTGTGACCCCTGTGCGACTGGACTGTGAACCTTGTGGGACTGGACTGTGATCCCTGTGCGACTGGACTGTGACCCCTGTGGGACTGGATATGATCTCTGTGGGACTGGAATATGATACCTGTGGAACTGGACGGTGATCCCTGTGGTACACTCGTCTATGACCCCTGTGGGAATGGATTGTGATGCATATAGGACTGGACTGTGACCTGTGTGTGACTGGACTGTGATCCCTGTTGGACTGGACTGTGATCACTGTGGGATTGGATTGTGAGCCCTGTGGGACAGGACTGTAATCCCTTTGTGACTAGTCTGTGAACCCTGTGGGACTGGACTGTGATGCCTATGGGACTTGACAGTGATCCCTGTGGGACCGGACTGTGATCCCTGTGGTATAGGACTGCAATCGGTGTGGGACTTGGCGGTGATCCCTGTGGGACTGGACTGTGATCCCTTTGGGACAGGAATGCAATCCGTGTGGGACTGGGCTGTGATCCCTGTGGGACTGGACTGCGATCCCGGTGGGACTGGACTGTGATCCCTGTGGGATAGGACTGTGACATCTGTGGGACTGGACTGTGATCCCTGTGGGACTGTACTGTGAACCAAGAGGGACTGAACTATGACCGCTGTGGGACTGGACTGTGACTCCTGTGGGACTGGACCGTGACCCTGTGGGATAGGACTGTTCTCCATGTTCGCCTAGACAGTGACCCCTGTGGGATTGGACTATGACCACTGTGGGACTGGACTGTGACCCCAGTGGTACTGGACCGTGATCTTGTGGGACAGGACTGTGTCCCTGTTGGACTGGACTGTGACCCTTGTGGGTCTGGACTGTGATCACTGTGTGACTGGGCTGTGATCCCTGTGGTACTCGACTGTAACCCCAATGGAACTGGACTATGATTACTGTGAAACTGGAGTGAGTCCTCTGTTGGACTGGTCTGTGACGCTGGTGGGAATGGACTGTGACCCCTGTGGGACTGGACTGTGATCCCTCTGGGACTGGACTGTGATACCAGTGGGACTGGAAAGTGATCCATGTGGGACTGGACTGTAACCCCTGTGGGACTTGTCTGTGACCCCTGTGGGTCTGGACTGTGAACCCTGTGGGACTGGACTGTGATCCCTGTGTGACTGGAAAGTGATCCCTGTGGGACTGGACTGTAACCCCTGTGGGACTTGTCTGTGACCCATGTGGGACTGGACTGTGAATCCTGTGGGACTGAAATATGACCACTGTGGGACTGGACGGTGAACCCTGTGGGACTGGACCGTGACCCTGTGGGACAGGACTGTGGTCCCTGTTGGACTGGAACGTGATTCCTGTGGGACTGGACTGTGATCCCTGTTCGATTGTACTGTGATCCCTGAGGGACTGGACAGTGATCCCTGTGGGATTGGTCTATGACCCCATCGGAATGGATTGTGATGCATATAGGACTGGACTGTGACCCCTTTGGGACTCGATTGTATCCCAGTGTGACTGGAATGTGACCCTGTGGGACTGGACTGTGATACCTGTGGGACGCGACTCTGAGCCCTGTGGAACTGGACCGTGACCCTGTGGGACAGGACTGTTGTACCTGTTGGACTGGACAGTTACAACTGTGGGATTGGATTGTGACCCCTGTGGGACTGGACTGTGACCCCTGTGCGACTGGACTGTGACCCATGTGGGACTGGACTGTGATCCCTGTGCGACTGGACTGTGACACCTGTGGGACTGGATGTGATCTCTGTGGGACTGGAATGTGATCCCTGTGGAACTGGACTGTGATCCCTGTGGGTAAACTCGTCTATGACCCCTGTGAGAATGGATAGTGATGCATATAGTACAGGACTGTGACCCGTCTGTGACTGGACTGTGATCTCTGTGGGACTTGACTGTGATCACTGTGGGATTGGATTGCGAGCCCTGTGGGACTGGAAAGTGATCACTGTGGGACTGGACTGTGAACCCTGTGGGACTGGACTGTGACTACTGTGGGACATATCTGTGATCCCTTTGAGACTGGACTGTGACCCCTGTGGGACAGGAGCGTGCCACTGTGCGACAGGATTGTGATCCTTGTGGTGCAGAAATGTGACCTCTGTTGGACTGGATTGCGATCCCTGTTGGACTGGACTGTGACCCCTGTGGGAATGCACTGTGATCCCTGTGGGACAGGACTGTAATCCCTTTGTGACTGGTCTGTGACCCCTGTGGGGCTGGACTGTGATGCATATGGGACTTTACAGTGATCCCTGCGGGACTGGACTGTGATCCCTGTGGGAAAGGACTGCAATCCGTGTGGGACTGGGCTGTGATCCCTTTGGGACCGGAATGCAATCCGTGTGGGACTGGGCTATGATCCCTGTGGGACTGAACTGCGATCACTGTGGGACTGGACTGTGATCCCTGTGAGATAAGACTGTGACATCTGTGGGACTGGACTGTAATCCCTGTGGAACTGGACTGTGGTCATAATGGGACTGTACTGTGAACCCTGTGGGACTGTACTGTGAACCAAGTGGGACTGAACTATGACCCCTGTGGGACTGGACCGTGACCCTGTGGGACAGGACTGTGGTCCCTGTTGGACTGGATAGTGATTCCTGTGGGACTGGACGGTGATCCCTGTGCGATTGTACTACGACCCCTGTAGGACTGGACTGTGATCCCACTGGTACTGGTCAATGACCCCATGGGAATGGATTGTGATGCATATGGGATTGGACTGTGACCTTTTGGGACTGGACTGTAATCCCAGTGTGAATGGAATGCGATCCCTGTGGGACTGGACTGTGATCCATGTGGGACGCGACTATGAGCCCTGTGGGACTGGACCGTGACCATGTGGGACATGACTGTTGTCCCTGTTGGACTGAACAGTTACCCCTGTGGGACTGGACTGTGACCCCTGTGGGACTGGACTGTGACCCCTGTGCGACTGGACTGTGACCCCTGTAGGACTGGACTGTGATCCCTGTGGTCCTGGTCTATGACCCGATGGGAATGGATTGTGATGCATATGGGACTGGACTGTGTCCCCTTTGGGACTGGACTGTAATCCCAGTGTGACTGGAATGTAATCGCTGTGGTACTGGACTGTGATCCCTGTGGGACGCGACTGTGAGCCCTGTGCGACTGGACCGTGACCCTGTGGGACAATACTTTTGTCCCTGTTGGACTGGACAGTTATCCCTGTGGGATTGGACTGTGACTCCTGTGGGACTGGACTGTGACCCCTGTGCGACTGGACTGTGAACCTTGTGGGACTGGACTGTGATCCCTGTGCGACTGCACTGTGACCCCTGTGGGACAGGATGTGATCTCTGTTGGACTGGAATGTGATCCCTGTGGAACTGGACGGTGATCCCTGGGGTACACTCGTCTATGACCCCTGTGGGAATGGATTGTGATGCATATAGGACTGGACTGTGACCTGTGTATGACTGGACTGTGATCCCTGTGGGACTGGACTGTGATCACTGTGGGATTGGATTGCGAGCCCTGTGGGACTGGAATGTGATCACAGTGGGACTGGACTGTGAACCCTGTGAGACTGGACAGTGATCCCTGTGGGACTGGATTGCGATCCGTGTTGGACTGGACTGTGACCCCTGTGGGAATGCACTGTGATCCCTGTAGGACAGGACTGTAATCCCTTTGTGACTAGTCTGTGAACCCTGTGGGACTGGACTGTGATGCCTATGGGACTTGACAGTGATCCCTGTGGGACTGGACTGTGATCCCTGTGGTATAGGACTGCAATCGGTGTGAGACTTGGCTGTGATCCCTGAGGGACTGGACTGTGATCACTTTGGGACAGGAATGCAATCCGTGTGGGACTGGGCTGCCATCCCTGTGGAACTGGACTGTGATCCCTTTGGGATAGGACTGTGACATCTGTGGGACTGGACTGTAATCCCTGTGGGACTGGACTGTGACCATAATGGTACTGTACTGTGATCCCTGTGGGACTGTACTGTGAACCAAGAGCACTGAACTATGACCGCTGTGGTACTGGACTGTGACTCCTGTGGGACTGGACCGTGACCCTGTGGGATAGGACTGTTCTCCATGTTCGACTAGACAGTGACCCCTGTGGGATTGGACTATGACCCCTGTGGGACTGGACTGTAACCCAAGTGGTATTGGTCCGTGACCTTGTGGGACAGGACTGTGTCCCTGTTGGACTGGACTGTGACCCTTGTGGGACTGGACTGTGATCACTGTGTGACTGGGCTGTGATCCCTGTGGTACTCGACTGTAATCCCAATGGAACTGGACTATGATTACTGTGAAACTGGAGTGAGTCCTCTGTTGGACTGGTCTGTGACGCCGGTGAGAATGGACTGTAACCCCTGTGGGACTGTGATCCCTCTGGGACTGGACTGTGATACCAGTGGGACTGGAAAGTGATCCATGTGGGACTGGACTGTAACCCCTGTGGGACTTGTCTGTGACCCCTGTGGGACTGAACTATTACCCTTGTGGGATTGGACTATGAGCCCTGTGCGACTGGACTGTGATCGCTGTGGGACTGGACTGCGAGCTTTCTGGGACTGGACTGTGACCCCTGTGGGACAGGACTGTGACCTCTGTGGGACGTGTCAGTTACCACTTTGGGACTGGATTGTGAAGCATGTGGGACTGAACTGTGATCCCGGTGGGACTGAACTGTGATCCCTGAGGGACGGAACTTTGATCCCTGTGGACTGGTCTTTGACTCCTACGAGACTGGACTGTAAACACTGTGGGACTAGAGTGCGATACCTGAAAAACAGGACTGTGACCCCTGTGGGACGAGACTGTTAGCCCTGAAAAACATGACTGTGACCCATGTGGGACTGGACTGTGATCCCTGTGGGACTGAACTATGACCCCTATAGGACTGGACTATGACCCCTGTGGGACTGGACTGTGACCCCTGTGGGACTGGACCGTGACCCTGTGGGGCAGGACTGTGTCCCTGTTGGACTGGACTGTGGTCCCTGTGTGACTGGGCTGTGATCCCTTTGGTACTCGACTGTAATCCCTGTGGAACTGGACTATGATTACTGTGAAACTGGAGTGAGTCCTCTGTTGGACTGGACTGTGACGCCGGTGGGACTGGATTGTGACCCCAGTGGGACTGGGCTGTGACCCCTGTGGGACAGGGCTGCGATCCCTGTGGGACTGGATGCGATCCCAGTCGGACTGCAAAGTGATCCCTGTGGGACTGGACTGTGACCACTGTAGGACTGGACTGTGAACCCTGTGGGACTGAACTGTTACCCCTGAGGGACTGGACTGTAACCCCTGTGGGACTGAACCGTGGTCCTGTGGGACAGGACTGTTGTCCCTGTTGTACTGGACAGTGACCCCTGTAGGATTGGCTATGACCCCTGTGGGACTGGACTGTGACCCCTGTGCGACTGGACTGTGATGCCTGTGCGATTGTACTGTGACCCCTGTGGGACTGGACTATGATCCCTGTGATACTTGTCTATGACCCCATGGGAATGGATTGTGATGCATTTGGGACTGGACTGTGACCCCTTTGGGACTGGACTGTAATCCCAGTGTGACTGGAATGTGATCCTTGTGGGACTGGACTGTGATCCCTGTGGGACGCGACTGTGAGACCTTTGGGACTGGACCGTGATCTGTGAGACATGCCTGTTGTCCCTGTTGGACTGGACAGTGACCCTGGTGGGATTGGACTGTGAACCCTGTGGGACTGGAACGTGACCCTGTGGAGTGGTCTTTGACTCCTGTGAACCTGGACTGTGAACCCTGTGGGACTAGAGTGTGATCTCTGAAAAACAGGACTGTGACCCCTGTGGGACAAGACTGTTAGCCCAGAAAACCATGAATGTGAGCCCTGTGGGACTGGACCGTGACCTGTGGGACATGACTGTTGTCCCTGTTGGATTGGACAGTGACCCCTGTGGGATTGGATTGTGACCCCTGTGGGAATGGAACGTGATCCTGTGGGACAGGACTGTTATCCCTGTGGGACTGGACTGTGATCGCTGTGGGACTGGACTGCGAGCTTTCTGGGACTGGACTCTGACCCCTCTGGGATTGGACTGTGAACTCTGTGGGACGTGTCAGTGACCACTTTGGGACTGGATTGTGAAGCCTGTGGGACTGAACTGCAATCCCGGCGGGACTGGACTGTGATCTCTGAGGGACTGAACTTTGATCCCTGTGGACTGGTCTTTGACTCCTGTGAACCTGGACTGTGAACCCTGTGGGGCTAGAGTGTGATCCTTGAAAAACAGGACTGTGACACCTGTGGGACAAGACTGTTAGCGCAGAAAAACATGACTGTGACCCATGTGGGACTGGACTGTCGTCCCTGTGGGACTGGATCTGACCTCTTTGGGACTGAACTGTGATCCCTGTGGTGCTGGGCTGTGATCCCTGTGGGTAAACTTGTCTATGACCCCTCTGGGAATGGATCGTGGTGCATATAGGACTGGACTGTGACCCCTGTTGGACGGGACTGTGATCCCAGTGTGACTGGAATGTGATCCTTATGGGACTGGACTGTGATCCCTGTGGGACGCGACTGTGAGCTTTTTGGGACTGAACCGTGACCTGTGAGACATGACTGTTGTCCCTGTTTGACAGGACAGTGACCCCGGTGGGATTGGACTGTGAACCCTGTGGGACAGGAACGTGACCCTGTGGATTGGTCTTTGACTCCTGTGAACCTGGACTGTGAACCCTGTGGGACTAGAGTGTGATCTCTGAAAAACAGGACTGTGACCCCTGTGGGACAAGACTGTTAGCCCAGAAAAACATGACTGTGAGCCCTGTGGGACTGGACCGTGACCTGTGGGACATGACTGTTGTCCCTGTTGGACTGGACAGTGACCCCTGTGGGATTGGACTGTGACCCCTGTGGGACTGGACTGCGATCGCTGTGGGACTGGACTGTGATCGCTGTGGGACTGGACTGTAATCCCCGTGGGACTGGACTGTGATCATAATGGGACTGTACTGTGATCCCTCTGGGACTGTACTGTCAACCAAGTGGGACTGAACTATGACCCCTGTGGGGCTGGACAGTGACCCCTGTGGGACTGGACCGTGACCCTGTGGGACAGGACTGTTCTCCATGTTCGCCTGGACAGTGACCCCTGTGGGATTGGACTATGTCCCCTGTGGGACTGGACTGTGACCCCTGTGGGACTGGACCATGACCCTGTGGGACAGGACTGTGTCCCTGTTGGACTGGACTGTGACGCTTGTGGGACTGGACTGTGATCCTTGTGTGACTGGGCTGTGATCCCTCTGGTACTCGACTGTAATCCCTATGGAAATGGACTATGATTACTGTGAAACTGGAGTGAGTCCTCTGTTGGACTGGACTGTGACGCCGATGGGACTGGACTGTGAACCCTGTGCGACTGGACTGTGAACCTGTGGGACTGAACTATTACCCCTGTGGGACTGGACTGTAATCCCTGTGGGACAGAACCGTGATCCTGTGGGACAGGACTGTTGTCCCTGTTGGACTGGACAGTGATCCCTGTGGCATTGGACTATGACCGCTGTGGGACTGGACTTTGACCCCTGTGGGACTGCACTGTGACCCCTGTGGGACTGGACTGTGATCCCTGTGGGATTGAAAATTGATCCCTGTGGGACTGGACTGTAACCCCTGTGCGACTGAACTATGACCCCTGTGGGACTGGACTGTGAACCCTGTGGGATTGGACTATGACCCCTGTGGGACAGGACTGTTTTCTTGTTGGACTGGAAAGTTACCCCTGTGAGATTGGACTATGACCCCTGTGGGACTGGACTATGACCCCTGTGGGACTGGTCCGTGACCCTGTGTGTCTGGAATGTGATCCCTGTGCGATTGTACTGTGACACGTGTGGGACTGGACTGTGACCCCATGTGAATGGATTGTGATGCATATGGGACTGGACAGTGACCCCTTTGGGTCTGGACTGTATTCCCAGTGTGACTGGAATGTGATCCCTGTGGGACTGGACTGTGATTCCTGTTGGACGCCACTGTGAGCCCTGTGGGACTGAACTATTACCCCTGTGGGACTGGACTGTAACCCCTGTGAGATTGAATCGTGATCCTGTGGGACAGGACTGTTGTCCCTGTTGGACTGGACAGTGAGCCCTGTGGGATTGGACTATGACCCCTGTGGGACTGGACTGTGACCCCTGTGGGACTGCACTGTGACCCCTGTGGGACTGGACTGTGATCCCTGTGCGACTGGAAAGTGATCGCTGTGGGACTGGACTGTAACCCCTGTGGGACTTGTCTGTGACCCCTGTGGGACTGGACAGTGAACCCTGTGGGACTGAACTATGACCCCTGTGGGACTGGACTGTGAACCCTGTGGGACTGGACCGTGACCCTGTGGGACAGGACTGTTTTCCTGTTGGACTGGACAGTTACCCCTGTGGGTTTGGACTATGACCCCTGCGGGACTGGACTGTGACCCCTGTGGGACTGGACCGTGACCCTGTGGGACAGGACTGTGGTCCCTGTCGGACTGGATATTGATTCCTGTGGGACTGGACGGTGATCCCTGTGCGATTGTACAACGACCTATGTAGGACTGGACTATGATCTCTGTGGTACTGGTCAATGACCCAATGGGAATGGATTGTGATGCATATGGGACTGGACTGTGACCTTTTGGGACTGGACTGTAATCCCAGTGTGACTGGAATGTGATCCCTGTGGAACTGGACTGTGATCCCTGTGGGATGCGACTGTGAGCCCTGTGGGACTGGACCGTGACCATGTGGGACATGACTGTTTTCCCTGTTGGACTGAACAGTTACCCCTGTGGGTCTGGTCTGTGACCCCTGTGGGACTGGACTGTGAAACCTGTGCGACTGGACTGTGATCCCTGTGCGATTGTACTGTGACCCCTGTAGGACTGGACTGTGATCCCTGTGGTCCTGATCTATGACCCCATGGGAATTAATTGTGATGCATATGGGACTCGACTGTGACCCATTTTGGGACTGGACTGTATTCCCAGTGTGACTGGAATGTAATGCCTGTGGGACTGGACTGTGATCCCTGTGGGACGGGACTGTGAGCCCTGTGGGACTGGACCGTGACCATGTGGGACAAGACTGTTGTCCCTGTTGGACTGGACAGTTACCCCTGTGGGATTGGACTGTGACCCCTGTGGGACTGGACTGTGATCCCTGTGGGATAGGACTGCAATTCGTGTGGGACTGGGCTGTGATCCCTTTGGGACTGGACTGTGATCTCTTTGGGACAGGAATGCAATCCGTGTGGGACTGGGCTGTGATCCCTGTGGGACTGGACTGCGATCGCTGTGGGACTGGACTGTGATCCCTGTGGGATAGGAATGTGACATCTGTGGGACTGGACTGTAATCCCTGTGGGACTGGACTGTGATCATAATGGGACTGTACTGTGATCCCTTTGGGACTGTACTGTCAACCAAGTGGGAATGAACTATGACCCCTGTGGGGCTGGACTGTGTCCCCTGTGGGACTGGACCGTGACCCTGTGGGACAGGACTGTTCTCCATGTTCGCCTGGACAGTGACCACTGTGGAATTGGACTATGGCCCCGTGGGACTGGACTGTGACCCCTGTGGTACTGGACCGTGACACTGTGGGACAGGACTGTGTCCCTGCTGGACTGGACTGTGACCCTTGTGGGACTGGACTGTGATCCTTGTGTGACTGGGCTGTGATCCCTGTGGTACTCGACTGTAATCCCTATGGAAATGGACTATGATTACTGTGAAACTGGAGTGAGTCCTCTGTTGGACTGGACTGTGACGCCGGTGGGACCCGACTGTGACCACTGTGCGACTGGACTGTGAACCCTGTGGGGCTGAACTATTACCCCTGTGGGACTGGACTGTAACCCTGTGGGACTGAACCGTGATCCTGTGAGACAGGACTGTTGTCCCTGTTGGACTGGACAGTGATCCCTGTGGGATTGGACTGTGACCCCTGTGGGACTGAAAAGTGATCCCTGTGGGACTGGACTGTAACCCCTATGAGACTGAACTATGACCCCTGTGTGACTGGTCTGTGAACCCTGTGGGATTGGACTATGACCCCTGTGGGACAGGACTGTTTTCTTGTTGGACTGGAAAGTTACCCCTGTGAGATTGGACTATGACCCCTGTGGGACTGGACTATGACCCCTGTGGGACTGGTCCGTGACCCTATGGGACAGCACTGTGATCCCTGTTGTACGGACTGTGATTCCTGTGGGACTGGAATGTGATCCCTGTGCGATTGTACTGTGACACGTGTGGGACTGGACTGTGACCACATGGGAATGGATTGTGATGCATATCGGACTGGACTGTGACCCCTTTGGGACTGGACTGTATTCCCAGTGTGACTGGAATGTGATCCCTGTGGGACTGGACTGTGATTCCTGTGGGACTGGACTATAACCCCTGTGAGACTGAATCGTGATCCTGTGGGACAGGACTGTTGTCCCTGTTGGACTGGACAGTGAGCCCTGTGGGATTGGACTATGACCCCTGTGGGACTGGACTGGGACCACTGTGGGACAGCACTGTGACCCCTGTGGGACTGGAATGTGATCCCTGTGCGACTGGAAAGAGTGATCGCTGTGGGACTGGACTGTAACCCCTGTGGGACTTGTCTGTGACCCCTGTGGGACTGGACCGTGACCCTGTGGGACAGGACTGTGGTCCCTTTTGGACTGGATAGTGATTCCTGTGGGACTGGACGGTGATCCCTGTGCGATTGTACTACGACCCCTGTAGCACTGGACTGTGATCCCTGTGGTACTTGTCAATGACCCAATGGGAATGGATTGTGCTGCATATGGGATTGGACTGTTACCTTATGGGACTGGACTGTAATATCAGTGTGACTGGAATGTGATCCCTGTGGGACTGGACTGTGATCCTTATGGGACGCGACTGTGAGCCCTGTGGGACTGGACCGTGACCATGTGGGACATGACTGTTGGCCCTGTTGGACTGAACAGTTACCCCTGTGGGACTGGACTGTGACCCCTGTGGGACTGGCCTGTGACCCCTGTGCGACTGGACTGTGATCCCTGTGCGATTGTGCTGTGACCCCTGCAGGACTGGACTGTGATCCCTGTGGTCCTGGTCTATGACCCCATGGGAATGGATTGTGATGCATAAGGGACTGGACTGTGACGCCTTTGGGACTGGACTGTAATCCCAGTGTGACGCGAATGTAATCCCTGTGGGACTGGACTGTGATCCCTGTGGGACGCGACTGTGAGCCCTGTGGGACTCGACCGTGACCCTGTGCGACAAGACTGTTGTCCCTGTTGGACTGGACATTAACCCCTGTGGGATTGGACTGTGACCCTGTGGGACTGGACTGTGAACCCTGTGCGACTGGACTGTGAACCTTGTGGGACTGGACTCTGATCCCTGTGCGACTGGACTGTGACGCCTGTGGGACTGGATGTGATCTCTGTGGGACTGGAATGTGATCCCTGTGGAACTGGACGGTGTTCCCTGTGGTACACTCGTCTATGACCCCTGTGGGAATGGATTGTGATGCATATAGGACTGGACTGTGACCTGTGTGTGACTGGACTGTGAACCCTGTGGGACTGGACTGTGACCCCTGTGGGACTGGATTGCGATCCGTGTTGGACTGGACTATGACCCCTGTGGGAATGCACTGTGATCCCTGTGGGACAGGACTGTAATCCCTTCATGACTAGTCTGTGAACCCTGTGGGACTGGATTGTGATGCATATGGGACTTGACAGTGATCCCTGTGGGACTGGACTGTGATCCCTGTGGTATCGGACTGCAATCGCTGTGTGACTTGGCTGTGAACCCTGTGGGACTGGACTGTGACCCCTTTGGACAGGAATGCAATCCGTGTGGGACCGGGCTGTGATCCCTGTGGGACTGGACTGCGATCCCTGTGGGACTGGACTGTGATCCCTGTGGGATAGGACTGTGACATCTGTGGGACTGGACTGTAATCCCTGTGGGACTGTACTGTGAACCAAGAGGGACTGAACTATGACCGCTGTGGGACTGGACTGTGACACCTGTGGGACTGGACCGTGACCCTGTGGGATAGGACTGTTCTCCATGTTCGCCTAGACAGTGACCCCTGTGGGATTGGACTATGACCCCTGTGGGACTGGACTGTGACCCCAGTGGTACTGGACCGTGAGCTTGTGGGACAGGACTGTGTCCCTGTTGGACTGGACTGTGACCCTTGTGGGACTGGACTGTGATCACTGTGTGACTGGGCTGTGATCCCTGTGGTACTCGACTGTAATCCCAATGGAACTGGACTATGATTACTGTGAAACTGGAGTGAGTCCTCTGTTGGACTGGTCTGTGACTACGGTGGGAATGGACTGTGACCCCTGTGGGACTGGATTGTGATGTGTCTGGGACTGGACTGTGATACCAGTCGGACTGGAAAGTGATCCATGTGGGACTGGACTGTGACCACTGTGGGACTGGACTGAGAACCCTGTGGGACTGAACTATTACCCTTGTGGGATTGGGCTATGACCACTGTGCGACTGCACTGTGTTCCCTGTAGGACTGGACTGTGACCCCTGTGGGACTGGACTGTGATCTCTATGAGACTGGACTGTGATCCCTGTGGGACTGGACTGTGACACCTGTGGGACTGGACTGTGATCGCTGTGGGACTGGACTGCGAGCTTTTTGCGACTGGACTGTGACCCCTGTGGGACAGGACTGTGACCTCTGTGGGACGTGTCAGTGACCACTTTGGGACTGGATTGTGAAGCATGTAAGACTGAACTGTGATCCCGGTGGGACTGAACTATGTCCCCAATAGGACTGGACTATGACCCCTGTGCGACTGGACTTTGACCCCTGTGGGACTGGACCGTGACCCTGTGGGGCAGGACTGTGTCCCTGTTGGAGTGGACTGTGATCCCTGTGTGACTGGGCTGTGATCCCTTTGGTACTCGACTGTAATCCCTGTGGAACTGGACTATGATTACTGTGGAACTGGAGTGAGTCCTCTGTTGGACTGGACTGTGACGCCGGTGGGACTGGATTGTGACCCCAGTGGGACTGGGCTGTGACCCCTGTGGGACAGGGCTGCGATCCCTGTGGGACTGGATGCGATCCCAGTCGGACTGCAAAGTGATCCCTGTGGGACTGGATTGTGACCACTGTAGGACTGGACTGTGAACCCTGTGGGACTGAACTATTACCCCTGAGGGACTGGACTGTAACCCCTGTGGGACTGAACCGTGATCCTGTGGGACAGGACTGTTGTCCCTGTTGGACTGGACAGTGACCCCTGTGGTATTGGACTGTGACCCCTGTGGGACTGGACTGTGACCCCTGTGCGACTGGACTGTGATCCCTGTGCGATTGTACTGTGACCCCTGTGGGACTGGACTGTGATCCCTGTGAAACTGGTCTATGACCCCATGGGAATGGATTGTGATGCATACGGGACTGGACTGTGACCCCTTTGGGTCTGGACTGTAATCCGAGTGTGACTGGAATGTGATCCTTGTGGGACTGGACTGTAATCCCTGTGGGACTGGTAACTGATCCCAGTGGGCCTGGTGTAACCCCTATGGGACTGAACTATGACCCCTGTGGGACTGGACTGTGAACCCTGTGGGACTGGACCTTTACCCTGTGGGACAGAAATTTTGTCCTGTTGGACTGGACAGTTACCCGTGTGGGATTGGACTATGACCCCTGTGGGACTGGACTGTGACCACTGTGGGACTGGACCGTGACCCTGTGGGACAGGACTGTGGTCCCTGTTGGACTGGACTGTGATCCCTGTGGGACTTGACTGTGATCACTGTGGGATTGGATTGCGAGCCCTGTGGGACTGGAAAGTGATCGCTGTGGGACTGGACTGTGACCCCTGTGGGACAGGAGCGTGCCACTGTGCGACAGGATTGTGATCCTTGTGGGGCAGAAATGTGACCCCTGTTGGACTGGATTGCGATCACTGTTGGACTGGACTGTGACCCCTGTGGGAATGCACTGTGATCCCTGTGCGACAGGACTGTAATCCCTTTGTGACTGGTCTGTGACCCCTGTGGGGCTGGACTGTGATGCATATGGGACTTTACAGTGATCCCTGCGGGACTGGACTGCAATCCGTGTGGGATTGGGCTGTGATCCCTGTGGGACTGGACTGTGATCCCTTTAGGACAGGAATGCAATCCGTGAGGGACTGGGCTATGATTCCTGTGGGACTGAACTGCGATCACTGTGGGATTGGACTGTGATCCCTGTGAGATAGGACTGTGACATCTGTGGGACTAGACTGTAATCCCTGTGGGACTGGACTGTGGTCATAATGGGACTGGACTGTGATCACTGTGGGACTGAACTGTGAACCCTGTGGGACTGTACTGTGAACCAATTGGGACTGAACTATGACCCCTGTGGGACTGGACTTCAACCCCTGTGGGACTGGACCGTGACTCTGTGGGACAGGACTGTTCTCCATGCTCGCCTGGACAGTGCGCCCTGTGGGATTGGACTATGACACCTGTGGAACTGGACTGTGGCCCCTGTGGACTGGACCTTGACCCTGTGGGACAGGACTGTGTTCCTGTTGGACTGGACTGCGATCCCTGTGGGACTGGACTGTGATCCCTGTGGGATAGGACTGTGACATCTTTGGGACTGGACTGTGATCCCAGTGGGACTAGACTGTGATCCCTGTGGGATAGGACTGTGACCCCTGTGGGACTGGACAGTGATCTCTGTGGGTCTGGGCTGTGATCCCAGTGGGACTGGACTGTGATCACTGTGGGACTGAACTGTGATCCCTGTGGGACTGGAAAGTGATCCATGTGGGACTGCACTATGACCCTAGTGGGACCGGACTGTGATCCATGTGTGACTGGATTGTGATCCCTGTGGGATTCGACTGTAATCCCTATTGAACTGGACTGTGAATCCTGTGAAACTGGAGTCAGTCCACTGTTGGACTGCACTGTGACCCCTGTGGGACTGGACTGTGATTCCTGTGGGACTGGAAACTGATCCCAGTGGGCCTGGACTGTAACCCCTGTGGGACTGAACTATGACCCCTGTGGGACTGGACTGTGAACCCTGTGGGACTGAACCTTGACCCTGTGGGACAGAAATTTTGTCCTGTTGGACTGGACAGTTACCCTGTGGGATTGGACTATGACCCCTGTGGGACTGGACTGTGACCACTGTGGGACTGGACCGTGACCCTGTGGGACAGGACTGCGGTCCCTGTTGGACTGGACTGTGATTCCTGTGGGACTGGACTGTGATCCCTGTGCGATTGTGCTGTGACCGCTGTGGGACTGGACTGCGATCACTGTGGGACTGGTCTATGACCCCATGGGAATGAATTGTGATGCATATGCGACTGGACTGTGACCCCTTTGGGACTGGACTGTATTGCCAGTGTGACTGGAATGTGATCCCTGTGGGACTGGACTGTGATCCCTGTGGGACGCGACTGTTATCCATGTGGGACTGGACCGTGACCCTGTGGAACTGGACTGTTGTCCCTGTTGGACTGGACATTTACCCCTGTGGGACTGGACTGTGACCCCTGTGCGACCGGACTATGACACCTGTGGGACTGGACTATGATCCCTGTGCGACTGGACTGTGATCCCTGTGGAACTGGACTGTAATCCCTGTGGGTAATTTCGTCTATGACCTATGTGGGAATGGATTGTGAAGCATATAGGATTGGACTGTGACCCGTGTGTGACTGGACTGTGATCCCTGTGGGACTGGACTGTGATCACTGTGGGATTGGATTGCGAGCCCTGTGGGACTGGAATGTGATCACTGTGGGACTGGACTGTGAACCCTGTGGGACTGGACTGTGACCCCTGTTAAACATGTCTGTGATCCCTTTGGGACTCGACTGTGACCCCTGTGCGACAGGAGCGTGCCCCTGTGGGACAGGATTGTGATCCTTGTGGGGCAGAAATGTGACCCCTGTTGGACTGGATTGCGAAATCTGTTGGACTGGACTGTGACCCCTGTGGGAATGCAATGTGATCCCATTGGGACAGGACTGCAATCCGTGTGGGACTTGGCTGTGATCCCTGTGGTGTTGGACTGTGATCCCTGTGGGTAAACCGGTCTATGACGCCTGTGGGAATGGATTGTGGTGCATATAGGACGGAACTGTGACCCCTGTGGGACGGGACTGTGATCCCAGGGGGACTGGACAGTGATCACTTTGGGACTGGACTATGATCATTGTGGGATTGGATTGCGAGCCCTGTGGGCCTGGAATGTGATCACTCTGGGACTGGACTGTGAATCCTGTCGGACTGGACTGTGAACCCTGTGGGACAGGAGCGTGCCCCTGTTGGACTGGACTGTGAACCCTGTGGGACTGCACTGTGATCCCTGTGGGACAGGACTGTAATCACTTTCTGACTTTTCTGTGACCCCTGTGGGGCTGGACTGTGATGCATATGGGACTGGACAGTGAACACTGTGGGAATGGACTGTGGCCCCTGTGGGATTGCACTGTGACCCCTGTGGGACTGGACTGTGATCCCTGTGGGACTGGAAAGTGATCCCTGTGGGACTGGACTGTAACCCCTGTGGGACTTGTCTGTGACCCCTGTGGGACTGGACTGTGAACCCTGTGGGACTGAACTATGACCCCTGTGGGACTGGACGATGAACCCTGTGGGATTAGACCGTGACCCTGTGGGACTGGACTGTGAATCCTCTCTGACATGTCTGTGAACCCTGTGTGACATGTCTGTGATCCCTGTTGGACTGGATTGTGATCCCTGTTGAACTGGACTTTGACCCCTGTGCGATTGGACTGTGATCACTGTGAGACTGGACTGTGATCCCTGTGGAAATGGTCTGTGAGGCATATGGGACTGGACAGTGATCCCTGTGGGACTGGACTGGTACCCTTGTGCGAATACACTGTGATCCCAGTGGGACAGGACTGTAATCCCTTCGTGACTGGTCTGTGAGCCCTGTGGGACTGCAGTGTTGTCCCTCTGGGAAAGGACTGTGATGCATAAGGGACAGGACAGTGATCCCCGTGGGACTGGACTGTGACCCATGTGGGACTTGTGTGTGACCCCTGTGGGACTGGACTGTGAACGCTGTGGGACTGAACTATGACCCCTGTAAGACTGGACGATGAACCCTGTGGGATTGGACCGTGACCCTGTGGGACTGGACTGTGAACCCTCTCTGACATGTCTGTGAACCCTGTGTGACATGTCTGTGATCCCTGTTGGACTGGATTGTGATCCCTGTTGGACTGGACTTTGACCCCTGTGCGATTGGACTGTGATCACTGTGAGACTGGACTGTGATCCCTGTGGAAATGGTCTGTGAGGCATATGGGACTGGACAGTGATCCCTGTGGGGCTGGACTGGAACCGTTGTGCGACTGCACTGTGATCCCAGTGGGACAGGACTGTAATCCCTTCGTGACTGGTCTGTGAGCCCTGTGGGACTGCAGTGTTGTCCCTCTGGGAAAGGACTGTGATGCATAAGGGACAGGACAGTGATCCCCGTGGGACTGGACTGTGACCCATGTGGGACAGGACTGTTATCCCTGTGGGACAGGACTGCAATCCGTGTGGGACTGGGCTGTGATCCCTGTGGGACTGGACTGTGATACCTGTGGGACGGAACTGTGATCCCTGTGGGATTGGACTGTGATCCCTGTGGGATTGGACTGTGATACCTGTGGGACTAGACTGTGGTCCCTGTGGGACTGGACTGTGAGCCCTGTGTGACTGGAATGTGACCCCTGTGGGACTGGAATGTGACCCTGTGGGACAGGACTGTGAACCCTGTGTAACTAAATGTGACCCTGTGGGACTCGAATGTCACCCTGTGGCACTGGACTGTGACCCATGTGAGACTGGACTGTGACCCCTGTGGGACAGGACTCTGACCCCTGTCGGACTGGTCTGTCATCCCAGAGGGACTGGAATGTCACCCTTGTGGGATTGGACTGTGAACCCTGTGGGACTGGACCGTAATCATTGTGGGACTGCACTGTGATCCCAGTGGGACCGAAATGTGACCCCAGTGGGATTGGACTGCGATCCCAATGGGACTGAAGTGTGATCCCTGTCAGACTGGACTCTGATCCCAGTGGGACAGAAACGTGACCATAGTTGGATTGGATTGTGATCCCTGTCGGACTGCACTGTGTGCCCTGTGGGACTGGAGGGTGATCCCAATGAGACTGGAGTGTGATCCGTGTGGAACTGGACTTTGATCCCTGTGGGACTGGACTTTGATCCCTGTGGGACTGGACTGTTAGCCCAGTGTGACTGGATTGTGATTCCAATGGGACTGGACTGTAACCCCTGTGGGATTGGCCTGGTGATCCTGTGGGACTGGACTGCGACACCTATGGGACTAGACTGTGTTCCCCTTGGGATTGGACTGTGATCCATGTGAGACTGAACTGTGAAACATGTGTGACTGGATTGCGATCTTAATGGGACTGGTCTGTCACCCCTGTGGGACTGGACTCTGATCCTAGTGGGACAGAAATGTGTCCACTGTTGTAAATGGACTGTGGCCCCTGTTGGACTGGATTGTGATCCCTGTGGGACTGCACTGTGACCCCTGTGGGACTGGACTCTGATCCCTGTGGGACTGGAAAATAATCCCTGTGGGACTGGACTGTGACCCCTGTGGGACTGGACTGTGATCTCTATGAGACTGGACTGTGATCCCTGTGGGACTGGACTATGATCCCTGTGTGACTGGTCGATGACCCCTGGGTATGGATTGTGATGCATATGGGACTGGACTGTGACCCCTGTGGGGCTAGATTGTGATCTCAGTGGGACTGGACTGTGACACCTGTGGGACTGGACTGTGATCGCTGTGGGACTGGACTGCGAGCTTTTTGCGACTGGACTGTGACCCCTGTGGGACAGGACTGTGACCTCTGTGGGACGTGTCAGTGACCACTTTGGGACTGGATTGTGAAGCATGTGAGACTGAACTGTGATCCCGGTGGGACTGAACTAAGTCCCCAATAGGACTGGACTATGACCCCTGTGCGACTGGACTGTGACCCCTGTGGGACTGGACCGTGACCCTGTGGGGCAGGACTGTGTCCCTGTTGGACTGGACTGTGATCCCTGTGTGACTGGGCTGTGATCCCTTTGGTACTCGACTGTAATCCCTGTGGAACTGGACTATGATTACTGTGGAACTGGAGTGAGTCCTCTGTTGGACTGGACTGTGACGCCGGTGGGACTGGATTGTGACCCCAGTGGGACTGGGCTGTGACCCCTGTGGGACAGGGCTGCGATCCCTGTGGGACTGGATGCGATCCCAGTCGGACTGCAAAGTGATCCCTGTGGGACTGGATTGTGACCACTGTAGGACTGGACTGTGAA
This sequence comes from Pristiophorus japonicus, assembly GCF_044704955.1. Taxonomy (NCBI): domain Eukaryota; kingdom Metazoa; phylum Chordata; class Chondrichthyes; family Pristiophoridae; genus Pristiophorus; species Pristiophorus japonicus. The sequence goes on from NC_092009.1 coordinate 2,938,282, forward strand.
CCCTGTGGGACTGAACTATTACCCCTGAGGGACTGGACTGTAACCCCTGTGGGACTGAACCGTGATCCTGTGGGACAGGACTGTTGTCCCTGTTGGACTGGACAGTGACCCCTGTGGTATTGGACTGTGACTCCTGTGGGACTGGACTGTGACCCCTGTGCGACTGGACTGTGATCTCTGTGCGATTGTACTGTGACCCCTGTGGGACTGGACTGTGATCCCTGTGATACTGGTCTATGACCCCATGGGAATGGATTGTGATGCATACGGGACTGGACTGTGACCCCTTTGGGTCTGGACTGTAATCCCAGTGTGACTGGAATGTGACCCCTGTGGGACTGGACTGTGAACCCTGTGGGACTGGACCTTTACCCTGTGGGACAGAAATTTTGTCCTGTTGGACTGGACAGTTACCCGTGTGGGATTGGACTATGACCCCTGGGGGACTGGACTGTGACCACTGTGGGACTGGACCGTGACCCTGTGGGACAGGACTGTGGTCCCTGTTGGACTGGAATGTGATCCCTGTGGGACTTGACTGTGATCACTGTGGGATTGGATTGCGAGCCCTGTGGGACTGGAAAGTGATCACTGTGGGATTGGACTGTGAACCCTGTGGGACTGGACTGTGAGCCCTGTGGGACATATCTGTGATCCCTTTGAGACTGGACTGTGACCCCTGTGGGACAGGAGCGTGCCACTGTGCGACAGGATTGTGATCCTTGTGGGACTGGACTGGTACCCTTGTGCGACTGCACTGTGATCCCAGTGGGACAGGACTGTAATCCCTTCGTGACTGGTCTGTGAGCCCTGTGGGACTGCAGTGTTGTCCCTCTGGGAAAGGACTGTGATGCATAAGGGACAGGACAGTGATCCCCGTGGGACTGGACTGTGACCCATGTGGGACTTGTGTGTGACCCCTGTGGGACTGGACTGTGAACCCTGTGGGACTGAACTATGACCCCTGTGGGACTGGACGATGAACCCTGTGGGATTGGACCGTGACCCTGTGGGACTGGACTGTGAACCCTCTCTGACATGTCTGTGAACCCTGTGTGACATGTCTGTGATCCCTGTTGGACTGGATTGTGATCCCTGTTGGACTGGACTTTGACCCCTGTGCGATTGGACTGTGATCACTGTGAGACTGGACTGTGATCCCTGTGGAAATGGTCTGTGAGGCATATGGGACTGGACAGTGATCCCTGTGGGACTGGACTGGTACCCTTGTGCGACTGCACTGTGATCCCAGTGGGACAGGACTGTAATCCCTTCGTGACTGGTCTGTGAGCCCTGTGGGACTGCAGTGTTGTCCCTCTGGGAAAGGACTGTGATGCATAAGGGACAGGACAGTGATCCCCGTGGGACTGGACTGTGACCCATGTGGGACAGGACTGTTATCCCTGTGGGACAGGACTGCACTCCGTGTGGGACTGGGCTGTGATCCCTGTGGGACTGGACTGTGATACCTGTGGGACGGAACTGTGATCCCTGTGGGATTGGACTGTGATCCCTGTGGGATTGGACTGTGATACCTGTGGGACTAGACTGTGGTCCCTGTGGGACTGGACTGTGAGCCCTGTGTGACTGGAATGTGACCCCTGTGGGACTGGAATGTGACCCTGTGGGACAGGACTGTGAACCCTGTGTAACTAAATGTGACCCTGTGGGACTCGAATGTCACCCTGTGGCACTGGACTGTGACCCATGTGGGACTTACTGTGACCCCTGTGGGACAGGACTCTGACCCCTGTCGGACTGGTCTGTCATCCCAGAGGGACTGGAATGTCACCCTTGTGGGATTGGACTGTGAACCCTGTGGGACTGGACTGTAATCATTGTGGGACTGCACTGTGATCCCAGTGGGACCGAAATGTGACCCCAGTGGGATTGGACTGCGATCCCAATGGGACTGAAGTGTGATCCCTGTCAGACTGGACTCTGATCCCAGTGGGACAGAAACGTGACCATAGTTGGATTGGATTGTGATCCCTGTCGGACTGCACTGTGTGCCCTGTGGGACTGGAGGGTGATCCCAATGAGACTGGAGTGTGATCCGTGTGGAACTGGACTTTGATCCCTGTGGGACTGGACTTTGATCCCTGTGGGACTGGACTGTTAGCCCAGTGTGACTGGATTGTGATTCCAATGGGACTGGACTGTAACCCCTGTGGGATTGGCCTGGTGATCCTGTGGGACTGGACTGCGACACCTATGGGACTAGACTGTGGTCCCCTTGGGATTGGACTGTGATCCATGTGAGACTGAACTGTGAAACATGTGTGACTGGATTGCGATCTTAATGGGACTGGTCTGTCACCCCTGTGGGACTGGACTCTGATCCTAGTGGGACAGAAATGTGTCCACTGTTGTAAATGGACTGTGGCCCCTGTTGGACTGGATTGTGATCCCTGTGGGACTGCACTGTGACCCCTGTGGGACTGGACTCTGATCCGTGTGCGACTGGAAAATAATCCCTGTGGGACTGGACTGTGACCCCTGTGGGACTGGACTGTGATCCCTGTGGGACTGACTGTGATCCGAATGGGACTGGACTGTGATCCCTGTGGGACTTGACTGTGACCTCTGTGGGACTGGACCGTGAACCCTGTAGGACTGAACTATGTCACATGTGGGACTGGACTGTTACCCCTGTTGGACTGGTCTGTGACCCTGTGAGAAAGGACTGTGTTCCCTGTTGGACTGGACAGTGACCCCTGTGGGATTGGACTATGATCCCTGTGGGACTGGACTATGACCCCTGTGGGACGGAACTTTGATCCCTGTGGACTGGTCTTTGACTCCTACGAGACTGGACTGTAAACACTGTGGGACTAGAGTGCGATACCTGAAAAACAGGACTGTGACCCCTGTGGGACGAGACTGTTAGCCCTGAAAAACATGACTGTGACCCATGTGGGACTGGACTGTGATCCCTGTGGGACTGAACTATGACCCCTATAGGACTGGACTATGACCCCTGTGGGACTGGACTGTGACCCCTGTGGGACTGGACCGTGACCCTGTGGGGCAGGACTGTGTCTGTTGGACTGGACTGTGGTCCCTGTGTGACTGGGCTGTGATCCCTTTGGTACTCGACTGTAATCCCTGTGGAACTGGACTATGATTACTGTGAAACTGGAGTGAGTCCTCTGTTGGACTGGACTGTGACGCCGGTGGGACTGGATTGTGACCCCAGTGGGACTGGGCTGTGACCCCTGTGGGACATGGCTGCGATCCCTGTGGGACTGGATGCGATCCCAGTCGGACTGCAAAGTGATCCCTGTGGGACTGGAATGTGACCACTGTAGGACTGGACTGTGAACCCTGTGGGACTGAACTGTTACCCCTGAGGGACTGGACTGTAACCCCTGTGGGACTGAACCGTGGTTCTGTGGGACAGGACTGTTGTCCCTGTTGTACTGGACAGTGACCCCTGTAGGATTGGCTATGACCCCTGTGGGACTGGACTGTGACCCCTGTGCGACTGGACTGTGATGCCTGTGCGATTGTACTGTGACCCCTGTGGGACTGGACTATGATCCCTGTGATACTGGTCTATGACCCCATGGGAATGGATTGTGATGCATTTGGGACTGGACTGTGACCCCTTTGGGACTGGACTGCAATCCCAGTGTGACTGGAATGTGATCCTTGTGGGACTGGACTGTGATCCCTGTGGGACGCGACTGTGAGCCCTTTGGGACTGGACCGTGATCTGTGAGACATGACTGTTGTCCCTGTTGGACTGGACAGTGACCCTGGTGGGATTGGACTGTGAACCCTGTGGGACTGGAACGTGACCCTGTGGAGTGGTCTTTGACTCCTGTGAACCTGGACTGTGAACCCTGTGGGACTAGAGTGTGATCTCTGAAAAACAGGACTGTGACCCCTGTGGGACAAGACTGTTAGCCCAGAAAACCATGACTGTGAGCCCTGTGGGACTGGACCGTGACCTGTGGGACATGACTGTTGTCCCTGTTGGATTGGACAGTGACCCCTGTGGGATTGGACTGTGACCCCTGTGGGAATGGAACGTGACCCTGTGGGACAGGACTGTTATCCCTGTGGGACTGGACTGTGATCGCTGTGGGACTGGACTGCGAGCTTTCTGGGACTGGACTCTGACCCCTCTGGGATTGGACTGTGAACTCTGTGGGACATGTCAGTGACCACTTTGGGACTGGATTGTGAAGCCTGTGGGACTGAACTGCAATCCCGGCGGGACTGGACTGTGATCTCTGAGGGACTGAACTGTGATCCCTGTGGTGCTGGGCTGTGATCCCTGTGGGTAAACTGGTCTATGACCCCTCTGGGAATGGATCGTGGTGCATACAGGACTGGACTGTGACCCCTGTTGGACGGGACTGTGATCCCAGTGTGACTGGAATGTGATCCTTGTGGGACTGGACTGTGATCCCTGTGGGACGCGACTGTGAGCCCTTTGGGACTGAACCGTGACCTGTGAGTCATGACTGTTGTCCCTGTTTGACAGGACAGTGACCCAGGTGGGATTGGACTGTGAACCCTGTGGGACAGGAACGTGACCCTGTGGAGTGGTCTTTGACTCCTGTGAACCTGGACTGTGAAACCTGTGGGACTAGAGTGTGATCTCTGAAAAACAGGACTGTGACCCCTGTGGGACAAGACTGTTAGCCCAGAAAAACATGACTGTGAGCCCTGTGGGACTGGACCGTGACCTGTGGGACATGACTGTTGTCCCTGTTGGACTGGACAGTGACCCCTGTGGGATTGGACTGTGAACCCTGTGGGACTGGACTGCGATCGCTGTGGGACTGGACTGCGATCGCTGTGGGACTGGACTGTGATCCCTGTGGGATAGGACTGTGACATCTGTGGGACTGGACTGTAATCCCTGTGGGACTGGAATGTGATCATAATGGGACTGTATTGTGATCCCTCTGGGACTGTACTGTCAACCAAGTGGGACTGAACTATGACCCCTGTGGGGCTGGACAGTGACCCCTGTGGGACTGGACCGTGACCCTGTGGGACAGGACTGTTCTCCATGTTCGCCTGGACAGTGACCCCTGTGGGATTGGACTATGTCCCCTGTGGGACTGGACTGTGACCCCTGTGGGACTGGACCGTGACCCTGTGGGACAGGACTGTGTCCCTGTTGGACTGGACTGTGACCCTTGTGGGACTGGACTGTGATCCTTGTGTGACTGGGCTGTGATCCCTGTGGTACTCGACTGTAATCCCTATGGAAATGGACTATGATTACTGTTAAACTGGAGTGAGTCCTCTGTTGGACTGGACTGTGACGCCGATGGGACTGGACTGTGAACCCTGTGCGACTGGACTGTGAACCTGTGGGCTGAACTATTACCCCTGTGGGACTGGACTGTAATCCCTGTGGGACTGAACCGTGATCCTGTGGGACAGGACTGTTGTCCCTGTTGGACTGGACAGTGATCCCTGTGGGATTGGACTATGACCGCTGTGGGACTGGACTTTGACCCCTGTGGGACTGCACTGTGACCCCTGTGGGACTGGACTGTGATCCCTGTGGGATTGAAAAGTGATCCCTGTGGGACTGGACTGTAACCCCTGTGCGACTGAACTATGACCCCTGTGGGACTGGACTGTGAACCCTGTGGGATTGGACTATGACCCCTGTGGGACAGGACTGTTTTCTTGTTGGACTGGAAAGTTACCCCTGTTAGATTGGACTATGACCCCTGTGGGACTGGACTATGACCCCTGTGGGACTGGTCCGTGACCCTGTGGGTCTGGAATGTGATCCCTGTGCGATTGGACTGTGACACGTGTGGGACTGGACTGTGACCCCATGTGAATGGATTGTGATGCATATGGGACTGGACAGTGACCCCTTTGGGACTGGACTGTATTCCCAGTGTGACTGGAATGTGATCCCTGTGGGACTGGACTGACATTCCTGTTGGACGCCACTGTGAGCCCTGTGGGACTGAACTATTACCCCTGTGGGACTGGACAGTAACCCCTGTGAGACTGAATCGTGATCCTGTGGGACAGGACTGTTGTCCCTGTTGGACTGGACAGTGAGCCCTGTGGGATTGGACTATGACCCCTGTGGGACTGGACTGTGACCCCTGTGGGACTGCACTGTGACCCCTGTGGGACTGGACTGTGATCCCTGTGGGACTGGACTGTAACCCCTGTGGGACTTGTCTGTGACCCCTGTGGGACTGGACAGTGAACCCTGTGGGACTGAACTATGACCCCTGTGGGACTGGACTGTGAACCCTGTGGGACTGCACCGTGACCCTGTGGGACAGGACTGTTTTCCTGTTGGACTGGACAGTTACCCCTGTGGGTTTGGACTATGACCCCTGCGGGACTGGACTGTGACCCCTGTGGGACTGGACCGTGACCCTGTGGGACAGGACTGTGGTCCCTGTTGGACTGGATATTGATTCCTGTGGGACTGGACGGTGATCCCTGTGCGATTGAACAACGACCTCTGTAGGACTGGACTATGATCCCTGTGGTACTGGTCAATGCCCCAATGGGAATGGATTGTGATGCATATGGGACTGGACCGTGACCATGTGGGACATGACTGTTTTCCCTGTTGGACTGAACAGTTACCCCTGTGGGTCTGGTCTGTGACCCCTGTGGGACTGGACTGTGAACCCTGTGCGACTGGACTGTGATCCCTGTGCGATTGTACTGTGACCCCTGTAGGACTGGACTGTGATCCCTGTGGTCCTGATCTATGACCCCATGGGTATTAATTGTGATGCATATGGGACTCGACTGTGACCCATTTTGGGACTGGACTGTATTCCCAGTGTGACTGGAATGTAATGCCTGTGGGACTGGACTGTGATCCCTGTGGGACGGGACTGTGAGCCCTGTGGGACTGGACCGTGACCATGTGGGACAAAATGTTGTCCCTGTTGGACTGGACAGTTACCCCTGTGGGATTGGACTGTGACCCCTGTGGGACTGGACTGTGATCCCTGTGGGATAGGACTGCAATTCGTGTGGGACTGGGCTGTGATCCCTTTGGGACTGGACTGTGATCTCTTTGGGACAGGAATGCAATCCGTGTGGGACTGGGCTGTGATCCCTGTGGGACTGGACTGCGATCGCTGTGGGACTGGACTGTGATCCCTGTGGGATAGGAATGTGACATCTGTGGGACTGGACTGTAATCCCTGTGGGACTGGACTGTGATCATAATGGGACTGTACTATGATCCCTTTGGGACTGTACTGTCAACCAAGTGGGACTGAACTATGACCCCTGTGGGGCTGGACTGTGTCCCCTGTGGGACTGGACCGTGACCCTGTGGGACAGGACTGTTCTCCATGTTCGCCTGGACAGTGACCACTGTGGAATTGGACTATGGCCCCGTGGGACTGGACTGTGACCCCTGTGGTACTGGACCGTGACACTGTGGGACAGGACTGTGTCCCTGTTGGACTGGACTGTGACCCTTGTGGGACTGGACTGTAATCCCTATGGAAATGGACTATGATTACTGTGAAACTGGAGTGAGTCCTCTGTTGGACTGGACTGTGACGCCGGTGAGACCCGACTGTGACCACTGTGCGACTGGACTGTGAAACCTGTGGGGCTGAACTATTACCCCTGTGGGACTGGACTGTAACCCTGTGGGACTGAACCGTGATCCTGTGAGACAGGACTGTTGTCCCTGTTGGACTGGACAGTGATCCCTGTGGGATTGGACTATGACCCCTGAGGGACTGGACTTTGACTCCTGTGGGACTGCACTGTGACCCCTGTGGGACTGGACTGTGATCCCTGTGGGACTGAAAAGTGATCCCTGTGGGACTGGACTGTAACCCCTGTGAGACTGAACTATGACCCCTGTGGGACTGGTCTGTGAACCCTGTGGGATTGGACTATGACCCCTGTGGGACAGGACTGTTTTCTTGTTGGACTGGAAAGTTACCCCTGTGAGATTGGACTATGACCCCTGTGGGACTGGACTATGACCCCTGTGGGACTGGTCCGTGACCCTATGGGACAGCACTGTGGTCCCTGTTGTACTGGACTGTGATTCCTGTGGGACTGGAATGTGATCCCTGTGCGATTGTACTGTGACACGTGTGGGACTGGACTGTGACCACATGGGAATGGATTGTGATGCATATCGGACTGGACTGTGACCCCTTTGGGACTGGACTGTATTCCCAGTGTGACTGGAATGTGATCCCTATGGGACTGGACTGTGATTCCTGTGGGACTGGACTATAACCCCTGTGAGACTGAATCGTGATCCTGTGGGACAGGACTGTTGTCCCTGTTGGACTGGACAGTGAGCCCTGTGGGATTGGACTATGACCCCTGTGGGACTGGACTGGGACCACTGTGGGACAGCACTGTGACCCCTGTGGGACTGGAATGTGATCCCTGTGCGACTGGAAAGAGTGATCGCTGTGGGACTGGACTGTAACCCCTGTGGGACTTGTCTGTGACCCCTGTGGGACTGGACCGTGACCCTGTGGGATAGGACTGTGGTCCCTTTTGGACTGGATAGTGATTCCTGTGGGACTGGACGGTGATCCCTGTGCGATTGTACTACGACCCCTGTAGGACTGGACTGTGATCCCTGTGGTACTTGTCAATGACCCAATGGGAATGGATTGTGATGCATATGGGACTGGACTGTGACCTTATGGGACTGGACTGTAATATCAGTGTGACTGGAATGTGATCCCTGTGGGACTGGACTGTGATCCCTATGGGACGCGACTGTGAGCCCTGTGGGACTGGACCGTGACCATGTGGGACATGACTGTTGGCCCTGTTGGACTGAACAGTTACCCCTGTGGGACTGGACTGTGACCCCTGTGGGACTGGCCTGTGACCCCTGTGCGACTGGACTGTGATCCCTGTGCGATTGTGCTGTGACCCCTGCAGGACTGGACTGTGATCCCTGTGGTCCTGGTCTATGACCCCATGGGAATGGATTGTGATGCATAAGGGACTGGACTGTGACGCCTTTGGGACTGGACTGTAATCCCAGTGTGACGCGAATGTAATCCCTGTGGGACTGGACTGTGATCCCTGTGGGACGCGACTGTGAGCCCTGTGGGACTCGACCGTGACCCTGTACGACAAGACTGTTGTCCCTGTTGGTATGGACATTAACCCCTGTGGGATTGGACTGTGACCCTGTGGGACTGGACTGTGAACCCTGTGCGACTGGACTGTGAACCTTGTGGGACTGGACTCTGATCCCTGTGCGACTGGACTGTGACCCCTGTGGGACTGGATGTGATCTCTGTGGGACTGGAATGTGATCCCTGTGGAACTGGACGGTGTTCCCTGTGGTACACTCGTCTATGACCCCTGTGGGAATGGATTGTGATGCATATAGGACTGGACTGTGACCTGTGTGTGACTGGACTGTGATCCCTGTGGGACTGGACTGTGATCACTGTGGGATTGGATTGCGAGCCCTGTGGGACTGGAATGTGATCACAGTGGGACTGGACTGTGAACCCTGTGGGACTGGACTGTGACCCCTGTGGGACTGGATTGCGATCCGTGTTGTACTGGACTATGACCCCTGTGGGAATGCACTGTGATCCCTGTGGGACAGGACTGTAATCCCTTCATGACTAGTCTGTGAACCCTGTGGGACAGGATTGTGATGCATATGGGACTTGACAGTGATCCTTGTGGGTCTGGACTGTGATCCCTGTGGTATAGGACTGCAATCGGTGTGGGACTTGGCTGTGAACCCTGTGGGACTGGACTGTGACCCCTTTGGGACAGGAATGCAATCCGTGTGGGACCGGGCTGTGATCCCTGTGGGACTGGACTGCGATCCCTGTGGGACTGGACTGTGATCCCTGTGGGATAGGACTGTGACATCTGTGGGACTGGACTGTGATCCCTGTGGGACTGTACTGTGAACCAAGAGGGACTGAACTATGACCGCTGTGGGACTGGACTGTGACTCCTGTGGGACTGGACCGTGACCCTGTGGGATAGGACTGTTCTCCATGTTCGCCTAGACAGTGACCCCTGTGGGATTGGACTATGACCCCTGTGGGACTGGACTGTGACCCCAGTGGTACTGGACCGTGAGCTTGTGGGACAGGACTGTGTCCCTGTTGGACTGGACTGTGACCCTTGTGGGACTGGACTGTGATCACTGTGTGACTGGGCTGTGATCCCTGTGGTACTCGACTGTAATCCCAATGGAACTGGACTATGATTACTGTGAAACTGGAGTGAGTCCTCTGTTGGACTGGTCTGTGACTACGGTGGGAATGGACTGTGACCCCTGTGGGACTGGACTGTGATGTGTCTGGGACTGGACTGTGATACCAGTCGGACTGGAAAGTGATCCATGTGGGACTGGACTGTGACCACTGTGGGACTGGACTGAGAACCCTGTGGGACTGAACTATTACCCTTGTGGGATTGGGCTATGACCACTGTGCGACTGGACTGTGTTCCCTGTAGGACTGGACTGTGACCCCTGTGGGACTGGACTGTGATCTCTATGAAACTGGACTGTGATCCCTGTGGGACTGGACTGTGATCCCTGTGTGACTGGTCGATGACCCCTGGGAATGGATTGTGATGCATATGGGACTGGACTGTGACCCCTGTGGGACTAGATTGTGATCTCAGTGGGACTGGACTGTGACACCTGTGGGACTGGACTGTGATCGCTGTGGGACTGGACTGTGAGCTTTTTGCGACTGGACTGTGACCCCTGTGGGACAGGACTGTGACCTCTGTGGGACGTGTCAGTGACCACTTTGGGACTGGATTGTGAAGCATGTGAGACTGAACTGTGATCCCGGTGGGTCTGAACTATGTCCCCAATAGGACTGGACTATGACCCCTGTGCGACTGGACTGTGACCCCTGTGGGACTGGACCGTGACCCTGTGGGGCAGGACTGTGTCCCTGTTGGACTGGACTGTGATCCCTGTGTGACTGGGCTGTGATCCCTTTGGTACTCGACTGTAATCCCTGTGGAACTGGACTATGATTACTGTGGAACTGGAGTGAGTCCTCTGTTGGACTGGACTGTGACGCCGGTGGGAACGGATTGTGACCCCAGTGGGACTGGGCTGTAACCCCTGTGGGACAGGGCTGCGATCCCTGTGGGACTGGATGCGATCCCACTCGGACTGCAAAGTGATCCCTGTGGGACTGGATTGTGACCACTGTAGGACTGGACTGTGAACCCTGTGGGACTGAACTATTACCCCTGAGGGACTGGACTGTAACCCCTGTGGGACTGAACCGTGATCCTGTGGGACAGGACTGTTGTCCCTGTTGGACTGGACAGTGACCCCTGTGGTATTGGACTGTGACCCTTGTGGGACTGGACTGTGACCCCTGTGCGACTGGACTGTGATCCCTGTGCGATTGTACTGTGACCCCTGTGGGACTGGACTGTGATCCCTGTGATACTGGTCTATGACCCCATGGGAATGGATTGTGATGCATACGGGACTGGACTGTGACCCCTTTGGGTCTGGACTGTAATACCAGTGTGACTGGAATGTGATCCTTGTGGGACTGGACTGTGATCCCTGTGGGACTGGTAACTGATCCCAGTGGGCCTGGTGTAACCCCTATGGGACTGAACTATGACCCCTGTGGGAATGGACTGTGAACCTTGTGGGACTGGACCTTTACCCTGTTGGACATAAAATTTTGACCTGTTGGACTGGACAGTTACCCGTGTGGGATTGGACTATGACCCCTGTTGGACTGGACTGTGACCACTGTGGGACTGGACCGTGACCCTGTGGGACAGGACTGTGGTCCCTGTTGGACTGGACTGTGATCCCTGTGGGACTTGACTGTGATCACTGTGGGATTGGATTGCGAGCCCTGTGGGACTGGAAAGTGATCACTGTGGGACTGGACTGTGAACCCTGTGGGACTGGACTGTGACCCCTGTGGGACATATCTGTGATCCCTTTGAGACTGGACTGTGACCCCTGTGGGACAGGAGCGTGCCACTGTGCGACAGGATTGTGATCCTTGTGGGGCAGAAATGTGACCCCTGTTGGACTGGATTGCGATCCCTGTTGGACTGGACTGTGACCCCTGTGAGAATGCACTGTGATCCCTGTGCGACAGGACTGTAATCCCTTTGTGACTGGTCTGTGACCCCTGTGGGGTTGGACTGTGATGCATATGGGACTTTACAGTGATCCCTGCGGGACTGGACTGCAATCCGTGTGGGATTGGGCTGTGATCCCTGTGGGACTGGACTGTGATTCCTTTAGGACAGGAATGCAATCCGTGACGGACTGGGCTATGATTCCTGTGGGACTGAACTGCGATCACCGTGGGATTGGACTGTGATCCCTGTGAGATAGGACTGTGACATCTGTGGGACTGGACATTGATCCCTGTAGGATTAGATTGTGATCACTGTTGGAATGGACTGTAACCCCTGTGGGACTGGACCGTGACCCTTGTGGGACTGGACAGTGACCCCTGTGGGATTGGACTGTGACCCCTGTGGGACTGGACTGTGTCGCCTGTGGCAATGGACTGTGACCCTTAAGGGACTGGACAGTGACCCCTGTGGGATTGGCCCGTGATCCCTGTGGGACTGGTCTGTGCCCCTGTGGGAATGGACGGTGTCGCCTGTGAGACTGGACTGTGACCCCTGTGGGTCCTGGACTGTGACCCCTGTGGAAATGGACTGTGATGCCTCTGGAATTAGACTGTGTCTCCTGTGATCCTGTGGGGCTGGATTGTGACCCTGTGGGACTGGACTTCACCCCTGTTATAGTGGACTGCGACCCCTGTGGGACTGGACTGTGATCCATGTGGGACTGTACTGCGACCGCGGTGGGACTGGACGGTTGTTGACTCTGATCCCTGTGGCACTGGAATGTGATCCCTGTGGGACTGGACTGTGATCCCTGTGGGACTGGACTGCGATCCCTTTGGGACTGGACTGTAATCCTTTTAAGACTGGACTGTGATCCCTGAGGGACAGGACTGTGATCCCTGTGGGACTGTACAGTGATCCCTGTGGGACTGGACTGCGACACCTGTGGGAATGGACTGTTATCCCTGTGGGATTGGACTGTGACCCATCTGAGACTGAACTGTGACTCCTGTGGGACTGGACTCTGATCACTGTGGGACTGGATTGCGATCCCCACGGAACTGGATTGTGACCCCTGTTGGATCAGACTGTGATCCCTGTGGTACAGGACTGTGATCGCTGTGGGACAAGACTGTGGCCCTTGTGGGACTGGACTGTGACCCCTGTGGGACTGTACTGTGACCGCTGTTGGATCGGACTGTGATCCCTGTGGGACAGGACATTGATCGCTGTGGGATAGGACAGTGACTCCTGTGGGACTGGATTCTGACCCCTGTGGGACTGGACTGTGACCCCTGTGTGACTGGAATGTGATCCCTGTGGGCCTGGACTGTGAGTCATGTTTGTCTGGACTGTGAACCCAGTGGGAAAGAACTGTGATCCCTGTGGGACTGGACTGTGATCCCTTTGGGACTGGACTGTGACCCCTGTGGGACAAGACTGTGATCCCTGTGGGACTTGGCTGCAATCCCTGTGGGATTGGACTGTGACCCCTGTGGGACAGGACTGTGACCCGCGTGGCCCAGGACTGTGGTCCCTTTTGGATCAGGCTGTGATCCCTGTGGGACAGAACTGTGATCCCTGTGGGCATGGATTGTGATCCCTGTGGGACTGGACATTGATCCCTGTAGGATTAGTCTGTGATCCCTGTTGGAATGGATTGTAACACCTGTGGGACTGGACCGTGACCCTTGTGGGACTGGACAGTGACCCCTGTGGGATTGGACTGTGACCCCTGTGGGCCTGGACTGTGTCGCCTGTGGCAATGGACTGTGACCCTTAAGGGACTGGACAGTGACCCCTGTGGGATTGGCCCGTGACCCCTGTGGGACTGGACTGTGCCCCTGTGGGAATGGACGGTGTCCCCTGTGAGACTGGACTGTGACCCCTGTGGGACTGGACTGTGACCCCTGTGGAAATGGACTGTGATGCCTCTGGAATTGGACTGTGTCTCCTGTGATCCTGTGGGGCTGGATTGTGACCCTGTGGGACTGGACTTTGATCCATGTGGGATTTTACTGCGACCGCGGTGGGACTGGACGGTTGTTGACTCTGATCCCTGTGGCACTGGAATGTGATCCCTGTGGGACTGGACTGTGATCCCTGTGGGACTAGACTGCGATCCCTTTGGGACTGGACTGTGATCCTTTTAAGACTGGACTGTGATCCCTGAGTGACAGGACTGTGATCCCTGTGGGACTGTACTGTGATCCCTGTGGGACTGGACTGCGACACCTGTGGGAATGGACTGTTATCCCTGTGGGATTGGACTGTGACCCATCTGAGACTGAACTGTGACTCCTGTGGGACTGGACTGTGATCACTGTGGGACTGGATTGCGATCCCCACGGAACTGGATTGTGACCTCTGTTGGATCAGACTGTGATCCCTGTGGGACAGGACTGTGATCGCTCTGGGACAAGACTGTGGCCCTTGTGGGACTGGACTGTGACCCCTGTGGGACTGCACTGAGACCTCTGTGGGACTGGAATGTGATCCTTTGAGCCTAGACTTTGATCCATGTTTCTTTGGACTGTGAACCCTGTGGGACAGGACTGTGATCCCTGTAGGACTGGACTTTGATCCCTTTGGGACTGGACTGTGATCCCATTGGGACTGGACTGTGACCCCTGTGGGACTAGACTGTGATCCCTGTGGGACGGGACTTTGATCCCTGTGGGACTGGACTGTGATCTGTGTGGAACTGGACTGTGACCTCTGTGGGATTGGACTGAGACCCCTGGAGGACTGGACTGTAATCCCTTTGTGACTGGACTGTGATCCCTGTGGGATTGGACTGTGAGCCCGGTGGGACTGCAGTTTGATCGCTGTGAGACTGGACTATGACCCATGAAGTTCAGAAATGTGACCCCTGTGGCACTGGACTGTGATCCCTGAGGGACTGGACTGTGACCCCTGTGGGCTTGGCCCTTCATAACTGTGGGGCTGTGCTCCTTGTGAGCATTGACAGTGTTCCCTGTGGGACTGGACTGTGACCCCTGTTGGATCGGACAGTGATCCTTCTGCGACACACTGTGACCCCTGTGGACTGGACTGTGATCCCTGTGGGATTTGACTGTGATCCCTGTGTGATTGGACTGTGACCCTTGCGGTATTGGACTGTGACCCCTGTGGGACTGGACTGTGATCCGTGTGGGACTGGACTGTGACCCATGTGGAATTAGACTGTGATCCCTGTTGGAATGGTCTGTAACCCCTGTGGGACTGGACCGTGACCACTGTGGGACTGGACACTGACCAATGTGGGATTGGACTGTGACCCCTGGGGGACTGAACTGTGACCCCTGTGGGACTGGACTGTGACCCATGTGGGACTGCACTGTGGTCCCTGTGGGACTGGTCTGTGATCCCTGTACTGGAGTCTTTCCCCTGTAGGATTGGACTGTGATCCCTGTGGGATTTGACTGTGACCCCTGTGTGACTGGACTCTCACCTTGTGGGATTGGACTGTGATCCCTGTGGGATTGGACTGTGACCCGTGTGGGACTGGATTGTATCCCCTGTGGGACAGGACTGTGGCTCCTGTGGGCCTGGACTGTAAAACCTGTGCGACAGGACATTGATCCACGTGGCGCAGGACTATGATCTCATTGGGACTGGATTGGGATCCCTGTGGGACTGGACTGTAATCGCTGTGGGACAAGACTGTGGCCCCTGTGGGACTGGTCTGTGACCCCTGTGGGACTGTACTGCAACCTCTGTGGGACTGGAATGTGATCCTTTGAGCCTGGACTTTGATCCATGTTTGTTTGGACTGTGACCCCTGTGGGACTAGACTCTGATCCCTGTGGGACGGGACTTTGATCCCTGTGGGACTGGACTGTGATCTGTGTGGAAATGGACTGTGACCTCTGTGGGATTGGACTGAGACCCCTGGAGACTGGACTGTAATCCCTTTGTGACTGGACTGTGATCCCTGTGGGATTGGACTGTGAACCCGGTGGGACTGCACTTTGATCGCTGTGAGACTGGACTATGACCCCTGAGGGTCAGAAATGTGACCCCTGTGGCACTTGACTTTGATCCCTGAGGTATTGGACTGCGACCCCTGTGGGATTGGCCCTTGATATCAGTTGGGCTGTGCTCCTTGTGAGCATTGACAGTGTTCCCTGTGGAACTGGACTGTGAACCCCTTTTGGATCGGACAGTGATCCTTCTGGGACACACTGTGACCCCTGTGGACTGGACTGTGATCCCTGTGGGACTTGACTGTGATCCCTGTGGGACGGGACTTTGATCCCTGTGGGACTGGACTGTGATCTGTGTGGAACTGGACTATGACCTCTGTGGGATTGGACTGAGACCCCTGGAGGACTGGACTGTAATCCCTTTGTGACTGGACTGTGATCCCTGTGGGATTGGACTGTGAGCCCGGTGGGACTGCAGTTTGATCGCTGTGAGACTGGACTATGACCCATGCAGTTCAGAAATGTGACCCCTGTGGCACTGGACTGTGATCCCTGAGGGACTGGACTGTGACCCCTGTGGGCTTGGCCCTTCATAACTGTGGGGCTGTGCTCCTTGTGAGCATTGACAGTGTTCCCTGTGGGACTGGATTGTGACACCTGTTAGATCGGACAGTGATCCTTCTGGGACACACTGTGACCCCTGTGGACTGGACTGTGATCCCTGTGGGACTTGACTGTGATCCCTGTGTGATTGGACTGTGACCCTTGCGGTATTGGACTGTGACCCCTGTGGGACTGGACTGTGATCCGTGTGGGACTGGACTGTGACCCATGTGGAATTAGACTGCGATCCCTGTTGGAATGGTCTGTAACCCCTGTGGGACTGGACCGTGACCACTGTGGGACTGGACACTGACCAATGTGGGATTGGACTGTGACCCCTTGGGGACTGAACTGTGACCCCTGTGGGACAGGACTGTGACCCATGTGGGACTGCACTGTGGTCCCTGTGGGACTGGTCTGTGATCCCTGTACTGGAGTCTTTCCCCTGTAGGATTGGAATGTGATCCCTGTGGGATTTGACTGTGACCCCTGTGTGACTGGACTCTCACCTTGTGGGATTGGACTGTGATCCCTGTGGGATTGGACTGTGACCCGTGTGGGACTGGATTGTATCCCCTGTGGGACAGGACTGTGGCTCCTGTGGGCCTGGACTGTAAAACCTGTGCGACTGGACATTGATCCACGTGGCGCAGGACTATGATCCCATTGGGACTGGATTGGGATCCCTGTGGGACTGGACTGTAATCGCTGTGGGACAAGACTGTGGCCCCTGTGGGACTGGTCTGTGACCCCTGTGGGACTTTACTGCAACCTCTGCGGGACTGGAATGTGATCCTTTGAGCCTGGACTTTGATCCATGTTTGTTTGGACTGTGACCCCTGTGGGACTAGACTGTGATCCCTGTGGGACGGGACTTTGATCCCTGTGGGACTGGACTGTGATCTGTGTGGAAATGGACTGTGACCTCTGTGGGATTGGACTGAGACCCCTGGAGACTGGACTGTAATCCCTTTGTGACTGGACTGTAATCCCTTTGTGACTGGACTGTGATCGCTGTGGGATTGGACTGTGAGCCCGGTGGGACTGCACTTTGATCGCTGTGAGACTGGACTATGACCCCTGAGGGTCAGAAATGTGACCCCTGTGGCACTTGACTTTGATCCCTGAGGGATTGGACTGCGAACCCTGTGGGATTGGCCCTTGATATCTGTTGGGCTGTGCTCCTTGTGTGCATTGACAGTGTTCCCTGTGGAACTGGACTGTGAACCCCTTTTGGATCGGACAGTGATCCTTCTGGGACACACTGTGACCCCTGTGGACTGGACTGTGATCCCTGTGGGACTTGACTGTGATCCCTGTGGGATTGGACTGTGACCCTTGCGGTATTGGACTGTGACCCCTGTGGGACTGGACTGTGATCCGTGTGGGACTGGACTGTGACCCCTGTGCGGCAGAACTGTGACCCCTGTGGGCCTGTACTGTGAACCCTGTGGGACTGGACTGTGATCCCTGTGGGACAAGACTGTTATCTTTGTGGGATGGACTGTCATCCCTGTGGGAGTAGACTTTGATTCCTGTTTGACTGGACATTGATCCCCGTGAGATCTGTAAGTGGAATCTGATCCCTGTGGGCCTGGATTGTGAACCCTGCTTGTCTGGACTGTGATCCCTGTGGTACTGGCCTGTGACCCCTGTGGGACTGGACTGTGCTCCCTGTGGGACTGGACTGTTAGCCCTGTGGGACTGGACTGTGATCCCTGTGGGACTGGATTGCGATCCCCACGGAACTGGATTGTGACCCCGGTTGGATCGGACTGTGATTCCTGTGGGACAGGACTGTGATCGCTGTGGGACAAGACTGTGGCCCCTATGGGACTGGAGTCTGACCCCTGTGGGACTGTACTGTGACCTCTGTGGGACTGGAATGTGATTCTTTGAGCCTGGACTTTGATCCATGTTTGTTTGGACTGTGAACCCTGTGGGACAGGACTGTGATCCCTGTCGGACTGGACTTTGATCCCTTTGGGACTGGTCTGTGATCCCTTTGGGACTGGACTGTGACCCCAGTGGGACAAGACTTTGATCCCTGTGGGACGGGACTTTGATCCCTGTGGGACTGGACTGTGATCTGTGTGGAACTGGACTGTGACCTCTGTGAGATTACACTGATACCCCTGGAGGACTGGACTGCAATCCCTTTGTGACTGGACTGTGATCCATGCGGGATTGGACTGTAAGCCCG
Organism: Pristiophorus japonicus; assembly: GCF_044704955.1. Taxonomy (NCBI): domain Eukaryota; kingdom Metazoa; phylum Chordata; class Chondrichthyes; family Pristiophoridae; genus Pristiophorus; species Pristiophorus japonicus. Next base: position 2,957,104 of record NC_092009.1, read on the forward strand.
GTGGGACTGCACTTTGATCGCTGTGAGACTGGACTATGACCCATGAGTGTCAGAAATGTGACCACCGTGGCACTGGACTGTGATCCCTGATGGACTGGACTGTGACCCCTGTGGGATTGGCCCTTGATATCTGTGGGGCTGAGCTCCTTGTGAGCATTGACAGTGTTCCCTGTGGGACTGGACTGTGACCCCTGTTGGATCGGACAGTGATCCTTCTGGGACACACTGTGAACCCTGTGGACTGGACTGTGATCCCTGTTGGACTTGACTGTGATCCCTGTGGGATTGGACTGTGACCCTTGCGGTATTGGACTGTGAACCCCGTGGGACTGGACTGTGATCAGTGTGGGACTGGACTGTGAATACCCGTGCGGCAGAACTGTGACCCCTGTGGGCCTGTACTGTGAACCCTGTGGGACTGGACTGTGATCCCTGTGGGACAAGACTGTTATCTTTGTGGGATGGACTGTCATCCCTGTGGGAGTCGACGTTGATCCCTGTTTGACTGGACATTGATCCCCGTGAGATCTGGAAGTGGAATGTGATCCCTGTGGGCCTGGACTGTGAACCCTGTGGGACTGGACTGTGATCCCTGTGGGACAAGACTGTTATCTTTGTGGGATGGACTGTCATCCCTGTGGGAGTAGACGTTGATCCCTGTTTGACTGGACATTGATCCCCGTGAGATCTGGAAGTGGAATGTGATCCCTGTGGGCCTGGACTGTGAACCCTGCTTGTCTGGACTATGATCCCTGTGGTACTGGCCTGTGACCCCTGTGGGACTGGACTGTGCTCCCTGTGGGACTGGACTGTGATCCCTGTGGGACTGGACTGTGATCCCTGTGGGATTGGACTGTGCTCTCTGTGGGACTGGTCTGTGATCCTTGTGGAACTGGGCTGCGATCCCTGTGGGACTGGACTGTGATCCTTGTGGGCCTGGACTGTAAACCCTGTGCGACTGGACATTGATCCACGTGGCACAGGATTTTGATCCCATTGTGACTGGATAGTGATCCCTGTGGGACTGGAATGTGATCCCTGTGGGACTGGCGTGTGATCCCTGTGGGACTGGACTTTGATCCTTGTGGGACTGGACGGTGATCCCTATGGAACTGGACTTTGATCACTGTGGAATTAGACTGTGATCCCTGTTGGAATGGACTGTAACCCCTGTGGGACTGGACCGTGACCACTGTGGGACTGGACACTGATCAATGTTCGATTGGACTCTGACCCCTGTGGGACTGGACTGTGTCCCTTCTGGGACTGGACAGTGAACACTGTGGGACTGGACGTGACCACTGGGGGACATACTGTGACCCCTGTGGACTGGACTGTGATCCCTGCGGTATTGGACTCTGGCCCCTGTGGGCCTGTACTGTGAACCCAGTGGGACTGGACTGTGATCCCTGTGGGACAAGACTGTTATCTTTGCGGGAGTGGACTGTGATCCCTGTGGGTGTAGACTTTGATCCCTGTTTGACTGGACATTTTTCCCCGTGAGATCTGGAAGTGGAATGTGATCCCTGTGGGACTGGACTGTGCTCCCTGTGGGACAGGACTGTTATCCCTGTGGGACTGGACTGTGATCTCTGTGGGATTGGACTGTGCTCTCTGTGGGACTGGACTGTGATCCTTGTGGAACTGGACTGTGATCCCTGTGGGACTGGACTTTGATCCTTGTGGGACTGGACGGTGATCCCTATGGGACTGGACTTTGATCCCTGTGGAATTAGACTGTGATCCCTTTTGGAATGGTCTGTAACCCCTGTGGGACTGGACCGTGACCACTGTGGGACTGGACACTGACCAATGTGGAATTGGACTGTGACCCATGTGAGACTGGACAGTGAACACTGTGGAACTGGACGTGACCCCTGGGGGACTGAACTGTGACCCCTGTGGGGCTGGACTGTGACCCCTGTGGGACTGCACTGTGGTCCCTGTGGGACTGTTCTGTGATCCCTGTGGAACTGGAGTGTTTCCCCTGTAGGATTGGACTGTGATCCCTGTGGGATTTGACTGTGACCCCTGTGTGACTGGACTCTCACCTTGTGGGATTGGACTGTGATCCCTGTGGGATTGGACTGTGACCGGTGTATGACTGGATTGTATCCCCTGTGGGACAGGACTGCGGCCCCTGTGGGCCTGCACTGTGAACCCTGCGCGACTGGACATTGATCCCCGTGGCACAGGACTATGATCCCTTTGGGACTTGATTGTGATCGCTGTGGGACTGGAATGTGTTCCCTGTGGGACTTGGCTGTGCTCGCTGTGGGACTGGACTGTGATCCCTTCGGGACTGGACTGTGACCTCTGTGGTACTGCACTGTGACCCCTGTGGGACTGGACAGTGACCCCTGTGGGACTGGACTGTTATCCATTTTGGGACTGGAATTTAACCCGTGTGTGACTGGACTGTAACCCCTGTAGGACTGAAATGAAACCCGAGTGTGACTGAACTGTAACCCATGTGTGATTATACTGTGACCTCTGTGGAACAGGACTGTGACCTTTGTGGGGCATTATTGTGACCCCTATGGGCATGCACTGTGAACCCTGTGCCACTGGACTGTGATCCCTGTTGGATCGGACGTTGATCCCAGTGGGACAGCACTGTGATCCAAGTGTGTCTGCACTGTGACCCCTGTAGGACTGCAATGTGACAACTGTGGGATTGCAATGTGACACCTGTTGGAATTCAATGCGTCCCCTGTGGGTCGGCACTGTGTCCCTTGCAGGACTGCAATGTAACCCCTGTAGGACTGCAATATGACCCCTGTCGGACTGGACTGTGAGCACTGTGGTTATGGACTGTGATCCCTGTGCGACTGGATTGTGGCCACTGTGGGACTGGACTGTGATCCCTGTTGGATGGAAATGTGACCCCTGTGGGACAGGACTGTGATCCTGTGGGTCTGTAGTGTGAACCCTTGGCGACTGGACATTGATCCCAGTTCGACTGGACTGTGATCCCTGAGGTACTGGACTATGACTCCTTTGGGACTGGACTGTGATCCCTATGGGACTGGACTGTGACTCATGTGGGACTGGACTGTTTACCCTGTGGGGCTGGAATGTGACCCTGTGGGAACTGGACTGTGATTCCTGTTGGACCAGACTTTGATCCGTGTGGGACTCGACTGTAACCCCTGTGGGACTGGACTGGGATCCATGTGGGACTGGACTGTGATCCCTGTGGGACTGGACTGTGATCCCTCTTGGACTGGACTGTGGCTGCAGTGGGACTGGACTGTGACCCCTGTGGGACTGGACTATAACCCGTGTGGGACTGGACTGTGATTCCTGTGGGACAGGAGTGTGACCCATGTGGGACTGGACGGTGACCCCTGTTGGACTGGACTGTGATCCCTGTGGGACTGGACTGTGACCCCTGTGGGACTGGACTGTGCGCCCTGTGGGACAGAAATGTGAACCCTGTGGGATAGAAATGTGAACCCTGTTGGACAGGAATGTAACCCCAGTCGGCCTGGACTGTTTATCCTGCTGGGGCTGGACTGTGACCCTGTGTGAACTGGACTGTGATTCCTGTTGGACCAGACTTTGATCCGTGTGGGACTGGACTGTAAACCCTGAGGTACTGGACTGTGATCCCTGTGGGACTGGACAGTGATCCCTGTGGGACGGTACTGTGACCCCTGTGGGTCTGGACTGTGATTCCTGTGGGACAGGACTGTGACCACTGTGGGACTGGATTGTGATCCCTTTGGGACTGGACTGGGCTCCTAGTGGGACTGGACTGTGATCCATCTTGGACTGGACATTGATCCCTGTGGGACAGTACTGTGACCCCTGTGGGTCTGGACTGTGATTCCTGTGGGACAGGACTGTGATCCATGTGGGACTGGACTGTGACCCCTGTGGGACTGGACATGATGCCTGCGGGACTGGACTGTGAACGCTGTGGGACTCGACTGTGATCCCTTCGAGAATGGACTGTGATCCCTTTGGGACTCGACTGTAATCATTTCAGGACTGGACTATGATCCCTGTGGGACTGGGCTGTGAAACCTGTGGGACTGGACTGTGATCCCTGTGGGAGAGGACTGTGATCTCTGTGGGACTGGATCTTGATCCCTGTGGGACTGGACTGTGAGCCCTGTGGGACTGGACTGTGATCCCTGTGGGACTGGACTGTGACCCTTGTGGGACTGGACTGTGATCCCTGTGGGAAAGGACTGTGATCCCTGCAGGACAGGAGTGTGATCCCTTCGGGACTGGACTGTGATTCCTGTGGGACAGAACTGTGACCCCAGCGGGACTGTGACCCATGTAGGACTGGACTGTGATCCCTCAGGGACTGGACGGAGATCTCTGTGGGACAGGACTGTGATCCTTTCGGGAGTGGACCGTGACCGCTGTGGGACTGGACTGTGATCCATGTGGGACTAGACTGTGACCCCTGTGGGACTGCACTGTGGTCCCTGTGGGACTGTTCTTTGATCCCTGTGGAACTGGAGTGTTTCCCCTGTAGGATTGGACTGTGATCCCTGTGGGATTTGACTGTGACCCCTGTGTGACTGGACTCTCACCTTGTGGGATTGGACTGTGATCCCTGTGGGATTGGACTGTGACCCGTGTGGGACTGGATTGTATCCCATGTGGGACAGGACTGTGGCCCCTGTGGGCCTGCACTGTGAACCCTTGGCGACTGGACATTGATCCCAGTTCGACTGGACTGTGATCCCTGTGGGACTGGACTGTGACTCATGTGGGACTGGACTGTTTACCCTGTGGGGCTGGAATGTGACCCTGTGGGACTGGACTGGGCTCCTAGTGGGACTGGACTGTGATCCCTCTTGGACTGGACATTGATCCCTGTCGGACAGTACTGTGACCCCTGTGGCTCTGGACTGTGAATTCTGTGGGACTGCGCTGTGACCCCTGTGGGATGGGACATGATGCCTGCGGGACTGGACTGTGAACGCTGTGGGACTCGACTGTGATCCCTTCGAGAATGTACTGTGATCCCTTTGGGACTCAACTGTAATCACTTCAGGACTGGACTGTGATCCCTGTGGGACTGGGCTGTGAACCCTGTGGTACTGGACTGTGAACCCTGTGGGAGAGGACTGTGATCTCTGTGGGACTGGACTGTGATCCCTGTGGGACAGTACTGTGACCCCTGTGGGACTGGACTGTGATCCCTGTGGGACTGGACTGAGACCCTTGTGGGACTGGACTGTGATCCCTGTGGGAGAGGACTGTGATCCCTGCAGGACTGGAGTGTGATCCCTTCGGGACTGGACTGTGATTCCTGTGGGACAGAACTGTGACCCCAGCGGGACTGTGACCCATGTAGGACTGGATTGTGATCCCTTAGGGACTGGACGGAGATCTCTGTTGGACAGGACTGTGATCCTTTCGGGAGTGGACCGTGACCGCTGTGGGACTGGACTGTGATCCATGTGGGACTGGACTGTGATCCCTGTGGGAGAGGACTGCGATCCCTGGAGGACTGGACTGTGGTATCTTCGGGACTGGACCGTGATGCTTGTGGGACTGGAACGTGATCCATGTGGGACTGGACTGTGATCCCTGTGGGAATGGACTGTGACCCCTGTGGGACTGGACTGTGATCCCTGTTGGAATGGACTGTGATACTTTCTGGACTGGACTGTGATCGCTGAGCGACTGGACTGTGAACACTGTGCGACTGGACTGTGAGCCTTTCGGTACTGGACTGTGACCCCTGTTGGACTGGACTGTGATCCTTTCGGGACTGGACTGTGATCCCTGTGGGATTGAACTGTGAACCCTTCGGCAGTGGACTGTGATCCATGTGGGACTGGACTGTGATCCATGTGGGACTGTACTGTGACCCCTGTGGGACTGGACTGTGATACCTTCGGGACTGGACTGTGATCCATATGGGACTGGACTGTGACCCCTGTGGGACTGGAGTGTGATCCCTTCGGGACTGGACTGTGATTCATGTGGGACAGAACAGTGACCCCAGCAGGACTATGACCCATGTAGGACTGGACTGTGATCCCTTAGGGACTAGACGGAGATCTCTGTGGGACAGGACTGTGATCCTTTCAGGACTGGACCGTGACCGCTGTGGGACTGGACTGTGATCCATGTGGGACTGGACTGTGATCCCTGTGGGAGAGGACTGTGATCCCTGTAGGACTGGACTGTGGTCTCTTCGGGACTGGACCGTGAAGCTTGTGATCTGGAACGTGATCCATATTGGACTGGACTGTGATCCCTGTGGGAATGGACTGTGACCCCTGTGGGACTGGACTGTGATCCCTGTGGGAATGGACAGTGATCCTTTCGGGACTGGACTGTGATCGCTGTGCGACTGGACTGTGAACACTGTGGGACTGGACTGTGAACCTTTCGGGACTGGACTGTGACCCCTGTTGGACTGGACTGTGATCCCTTCGGGAGTGGACTGTGATCCCTGTGGGACTGGACTGTGATCCTTTCGGGACTGGACTGTGATCCCTGTCGGATTGGACTGTGAACCCTTCGGCAGTGGACTGTGATCCATGTGGGACTGGACTGTGATCCATGTGGAACTGGACTGTGACCCCTGTGAGACTTGACTGTGAAACCTGTGGGACTGGACTGTGATCCAAATGGGACTGGACTGTGACCGCTGTGGGACTGGACTGTGACCCCTGTGGGACTGGACTGTGGTCACTTCGGGACTGGACTGCGAACCCTGTGGGACTGGACTGTGAACCCTTCGGCACTGGACTGTGATCCCTGTGGGCCTGGACTGTGATCCGTGTGGAACTCGACTGTGATCCGCGTGGGAATGGAATGTGACCCCTGTGGATTGGACTGTGACCCCTGTGGGAAAGGCCTGTGATCCCTGTGGTACTGGATTGTGATCACTGTGGGACTGGACTCTAATCACTGTGATAATGGACTGTGACCCCTGTGGGACTGGACTGTGACCCCTGTGGGCATGGATTGTTTATCCTGTGGAGCTGGACTGTGACCCTGTGTGAACTGGACTGTGTTTCCTGTTGGACCAGACTTTGATCCGTGCAGGACTGGACTGTAACCCCAGTGGGACTGGATTGTGATCCCTGTGGGACTGGACAGTGATCCCTGTGGGATTGGATTGTGATCCCTGTGGGACAGGACTGTGCTCCTAGTGGGACTGGACTGTGATCCCTCTTTGACTGGACTTTGGCCGCTGTGGGACTGGACTGTAACCCGTGTGCGACTGCATTGTGATCCCTGTGGGTTTGGACTGCGTTCCCTGTGGCACTGGCCTCTGACCCCTGTGGACATGGACTGTGACCCCTGTGGGACTGGACTGTGACCCCTGTGGGCATGGACTGTGACCCCTGTGGGACTGGACTGTGATCCCTGTGGGACCGGACTGTGATCCCTGTCGGACTGGACTATGATCCCTTCGGGACTGGACTGTGATCCCTGTGGGACTGGACTGTGATACCCGTGGAACAGGATTATGATCCTTTCGGGACTTTACTGTGATCCCTGTGGGACTGGACTGTGATCCCTGTTGGATCGAAATGTGACCCCTGTGGGACAGGACTGTGACCCCTGTGAGCCTGTACTGTGAATCCTTGGCGACTGGACATTGATCCCAGTGCGACTGGAATGTGATCCCTGTGGGACTGGACTGTGACTCCTGTGGGACTGGACTGTGATCCCTCTGGGACAAGACTGTTATCTTTGTGGGATGGACTGTGATCCCTGTGGGAGTAGACTTTGATTCCTGTTTGACTGGACATTGATCCCCGTCTGATCTGTAAGTGGAATCTGATCCCTGTGGGCCTGGACTGTGAACCCTGCTTGTCTGGACTGTGATCCCTGTGGTACTGGCCTGTGACCCCTGTGGGACTGGACTGTGCTCCCTGTGGGACTGGACTGTGATCCCTGTGGGACAGGACTGTGATCGCTGTGGGACAAGACTGTGGCCCCTATGGGACTGGACTCTGACCCCTGTGGGACTGTACTGTGACCTCTGTGGGACTGGAATGTGATTCTTTGAGCCTGGACTTTGATCCATGTTTGTTTGGACTGTGAACCCTGTGGGACAGGACTGTGATCCCTGTCGGACTGGACATTGATCCCTTTGGGACTGGTCTGTGATCCCTTTGGGACTGGACTGTGACCCCTGTGGGACAAGACTTTGATCCCTGTGGGACGGGATTTTGATCCCTGTGGGACTGGACTGTGATCTGTGTGGAACTGGACTGTGACTTCTGTGAGATTACACTGAGACCCCTGGAGGACTGGACTGCAATCCCTTTGTGACTGGACTGTGATCCATGCGGGATTGGACTGTAAGCCCGGTGGGACTGCACTTTGATCGCTGTGAGACTGGACTATGACCCATGAGGGTCAGAAATGTGACCACCGTGGCACTGGACTGTGATCCCTGATGGACTGGACTGTGACCCCTGTGGGATTGGCCCTTGATATCTGTGGGGCTGAGCTCCTTGTGAGCATTGACAGTGTTCCCTGTGGGACTGGACTGTGACCCCTGTTGGATCGGACAGTGATCCTTCTGGGACACACTGTGAACCCTGTGGACTGGACTGTGATCCCTGTTGGACTTGACTGTGATCCCTGTGGGATTGGACTGTGACCCTTGCGGTATTGGACTGTGACCCCTGTGGGACTGGACTGTGATCAGTGTGGGACTGGACTGTGACCCCTGTGCGGCAGAACTGTGACCCCTGTGGGCCTGTACTGTGAACCCTGTGGGACTGGACTGTGATCCCTGTGGGACAAGACTGTTATCTTTGTGGGATGGACTGTCATCCCTGTGGGAGTAGACGTTGATCCCTGTTTGACTGGACATTGATCCCCGTGAGATCTGGAAGTGGAATGTGATCCCTGTGGGCCTGGACTGTGAACCCTGTGGGACTGGACTGTGATCCCTGTGGGACAAGACTATTATCTTTGTGGGATGGACTGTCATCCCTGTGGGAGTAGACGTTGATCCCTGTTTGACTGGACATTGATCCCCGTGAGATCTGGAAGTGGAATATGATCCCTGTGGTACTGGCCTGTGACCCCTGTGGGACTGGACTGTGCTCCCTGTGGGACTGGACTGTGATCCCTGTGGGACTGGACTGTGATCCCTGTGGGATTGGACTGTGCTCTCTGTGGGACTGGTCTGTGATCCTTGTGGAACTGGGCTGCGATCCCTGTGGGACTGGACTGTGATCCTTGTGGGACTGGACGGTGATCCCTATGGGACTGGACTTTGATCCCTGTGGAATTAGACTGTGATCCCTGTTGGAATGGTCTGTAACTCCTGTGGGACTGTACCGTGACCACTGTGGGACTGGACACTGACCAATGTGGGATTGGACTGTGACCCCTGTGGGACTGGACTGTGACCCTTGTGGGACTGGTCAGTGAACCCTGTGGGACTGGACGTGACCGCTGGGGGACTGAACTGTGACCCCCTGTGGGACTGGACTGTGACCCATGTGGGACTGCACTGTGATCCCTGTGGGACTGGTCTGTGATCCCTGTGGAACTGGATTGTTTCCCCTGTAGGATTGGACTGTGATCCCTGTGGGATTTGACTGTGACCCCTGTGTGTTTGGATTGTATCCCCTGTGGGACAGGACTGTGGCCCCAGTGGGCCTGGACTGTAAACCCTGTGCGACTGGACATTGATCCACGTGGCACAGGATTTTGATCCCATTGTGACTGGATAGTGATCCCTGTGGGACTGGAATGTGATCCCTGTGGGACTGGCGTGTGATCCCTGTGGGACTGGACTTTGATCCTTGTGGGACTGGACGTTGATCCCTATGGGACTGGACTTTGATCACTGTGGAATTAGACTGTGATCCCTGTTGGAATGGACTGTAACCCCTGTGGGACTGGACCGTGACCACTGTGGGACTGGACACTGATCAATGTTCGATTGGACTCTGATCCCTGTGGGACTGGAATGTGTCCCTTCTGGGACTGGACAGTGAACACTGTGGGACTGGACGTGACCCCTGGGGGACACACTGTGACCCCTGTGTACTGGACTGTGATCCCTGCGGTATTGGACTGTGGCCCCTGTGGGCCTGTACTGTGAACCCTGTGGGACTGGACTGTGATTCCTGTGGGACAAGACTGTTATCTTTGCGGGAGTGGACTGTGATCCCTGTGGGTGTAGACTTTGATCCCTGTTTGACTGGACATTGTTCCCCGTGAGATCTGGAAGTGGAATGTGATCCCTGTGGGCCTGGACTGTGAACCCTGCTTGTCTGGACTGTGATCCCTGTGTGCTGGCCTGTGACCCCTGTGGGACTGGACTGTGCTCCCTGTGGGACAGGACTGTGATCCCTGTGGGACTGGACTGTGATCTCTGTGGGATTGGACTGTGCTCTCTGTGGGACTGGACTGTGATCCTTGTGGAACTGGACTGTGATCCCTGTGGGACTGGACTTTGATCCTTGTGGGACTGGACGGTGATCCCTATGGGACTGGACTTTGATCCCTGTGGAATTAGACTGTGATCCTTTTTGGAATGGTCTGTAACCCCTGTGGGACTGGAACGTGACCACTGTGGGACTGGACACTGACCAATGTGGAATTGGACTGTGACCCTGTGGGACTGGACTGTGACCCATGTGGGACTGGACAGTGAACCCTGTGGGACTGGACGTGACCCCTGGGGGACTGAACTGTGACCCCTGTGGGACTGGACTGTGACCCCTGTGGGACTGCACTGTGGTCCCTGTGGGACTGTTCTGTGATCCCTGTGGAACTGGAGTGTTTCCCCTATAGGATTGGACTCTGATCCCTGTGGGATTTGACTGTGACCCCTGTGTGACTGGACTCACACCTTGTGGGATTGGACTGTGATCCCTGTGGGATTGGACTGTGACCGGTGTGGGACTGGATTGTATCCCCTGTGGGACAGGACTGCGGCCCCTGTGGGCCTGCACTGTGAACCCTGTGCGACTGGACATTGATCCCCGTGGCACAGGACTATGATCCCTTTGGGACTTGATTGTGATCCCTGTGGGACTGGAATGTGTTGCCTGTGGGACTTGGCTGTGCTCGCTGTGGGACTGGACTGTGACCTCTGTGGTACTGCACTGTGACCCCTGTGAGACTGGACAGTGACCCCTGTGGGACTGGACTGTTATCCATTTTGGGACTGGAATTTAACCCGTGTGTGACTGGACTGTAACCCCTGTAGGACTGAAATGTAACCCGAGTGTGACTGAACTGTAACCCATGTGGGATTATACTGTGACCCCTGTGGAACAGGACTGTGACCTTTGTGGGGCATTATTGTGACCCCTATGGGCATGCACTGTGAACCCTGTACCACTGGACTGTGATCCCTGTTGGATCGGACGTTGATCCCAGTGGGACAGCACTGTGATCCAAGTGTGTCTGCACTGTGACCCCTGTAGGACTGCAATGTGACAACTGTGGGATTGCAATGTGACACCTGTTGGAATTCAATGCGTCCCCTGTGGGTCGGCACTGTGACCCTTGCAGGACTGCAATGTAACCCCTGTAGGACTGCAATATGACCCCTGTGGGACTGGACTGTGAGCACTGTGGTTATGGACTGTGATCCCTGTGCGACTGGATTGTGGCCACTGTGGGACTGGACTGTGATCCCTGTTGGATGGAAATGTGACCCCTGTGGGACAGGACTGTGATCCTGTGGGTCTGTACTGTGAACCCTTGGCGACTGGACATTGATCCCAGTTCGACTGGACTGTGATCCCTGAGGTACTGGACTATGACTCCTTTGGGACTGGACTGTGATCCCTATGGGACTGGACTGTGACTCATGTGGGACTGGACTGTTTACCCTGTGGGGCTGGAATGTGACCCTGTGGGAACTGGACTGTGATTCCTGTTGGACCAGACTTTGATCCGTGTGCGACTCGACTGTAACCCCTATGGGACTGGACTGGGATCCCTGTGGGACTGGACTGTGATCCCTGTGGGACTGGACTGTGATCCCTCTTGGACTGGACTGTGGCTGCAGTGGGACTGGACTGTGACCCCTGTGGGACTGGACTATAACCCGTGTGGGACTGGACTGTGATTCCTGTGGTACAGGACTGTGACCCATGTGGGACTGGACGGTGACCCCTGTTGGACTGGACTGTGATCCCTGTGGGACTGGACTGTGACCGCTGTGGGACTGGACTGTGAGCCCTGTGGGACAGAAATGTGAACCCTGTGGGATAGAAATGTGAACCCTGTTGGACAGGAATGTAACCCCAGTCGGCCTGGACTGTTTATCCTGCTGGGGCTGGACTGTGACCCTGTGTGAACTGGACTGTGATTCCTGTTGGACCAGACTTTGATTCGTGTGGGACTGGACTGTAAACCCTGAGGTACTGGACTGTGATCCCTGTGGGACTGGACAGTGATCCCTGTGGGACAGTACTGTGACCCCTGTGGGTCTGGACTGTGATTCCTGTGGGACAGGACTGTGACCCATGTGGGACTGGATTGTGATCCCTTTGGGACTGGACTGGGCTCCTAGTGGGACTGGACTGTGATACATCTTTGACTGGACATTGATCCCTGTGGGACAGTACTGTGACCCCTGTGGGTCTGGACTTTGATTCCTGTGGGACAGGACTGTGACCCATGTGGGACTGGACTGTGACCCCTGTGGGACTGGACATGATGCCTGCGGGACTGGACTGTGAACGCTGTGGGACTCGACTGTGATCCCTTCGAGAATGGACTGTGATTCCTTTGGGACTCGACTGTAATCATTTCAGGACTGGACTGTGATCCCTGTGGGACTGGGCTGTGAAACCTGTGGGACTGGACTGTGATCCCTGTGGGAGAGGACTGTGATCCCTGTGGGACTGGACTGTGACCCTTGTGGGACTGCACTGTGGTCCCTGTGGGACTGTTCTGTGATCCCTGTGGAACTGGAGTGTTTCCCCTGTAGGATTGGACTGTGATCCCTGTGGGATTTGACTGTGACCCCTGTGTGACTGGACTCTCACCTTGTGGGATTGGACTGTGATCCCTGTGGGATTGGACTGTGACCCGTGTGGGACTGGATTGTATCCCATGTGGGACAGGACTGTGGCCCCTGTGGGCCTGCACTGTGAACCCTTGGCTACTGGACATTGATCCCAGTTCGACTGGACTGTGACTCATGTGGGACTGGACTGTTTACCCTGTGGGGCTGGAATGTGACTCTGTGGGAACTGGACTGTGATTCCTGTTGGACCAGACTTTGATCCGTGTGGGACTCGACTGTAACCCCTGTGGGACTGGACTGTGATCCCTGTAGGACTGGACTGTGATCCCTGTGGGACTGGATTGTGATCCCTGTAGGACTGGACTGTGACTCCTGTGGGACTGGACTGTTTACCCTGTGGGGCTGGACTGTGACCCTGTGGGAACTGGACTGTGATTCCTGTTGGACCAGACTTTGATCCGTGTGGGACTCGACTGTAACCCCTGTGGGACTGGACTGGGATCCCTGTGGGACTGGACTGTGATCCCTGTGGGACTGGACTGTGATCCTTCTTGGACTGGACTGTGGCCGCAGTGGGACTGGACTGTAACCCCTGTGGGACTGGACAGTGATCCCTGTGGGACTGGACAGTGATCCCTGTGGGACTGGACTGGGCTCCTAGTGGGACTGGACTGTGATCCCTCTTGGACTGGACATTGATCCCTGTGGGACAGTACTGTGACCCCTGTGGGTCTGGACTGTGAATCCTGTGGGACTGCACTGTGACCCCTGTGGGACTGGACATGATGCCTGCGGGACTGGACTGTGAACGCTGTGGGACTCGACTGTGATCCCTTCGAGAATGTACTGTGATCCCTTTGGGACTCAACTGTAATCACTTCAGGACTGGACTGTGATCCCTGTGGGACTGGGCTGTGAACCCTGTGGGACTGGACTGTGATCCCTGTGGGAGAGGACTGTGATCTCTGTGGGACTGGACTTTGATCCCTGTGGGACAGTACTGTGACCCCTGTGGGACTGGACTGTGATCCCTGTGGGACTGGACTGAGACCCTTGTGGGACTGGACTGTGATCCCTGTGGGAGAGGACTGTGATCCCTGGAGGACTGGAGTGTGTTCCCTTCGGGACTGGACTGTGATTCCTGTAGGACAGAACTGTGACCCCAGCACGACTGTGACCCATGTACGACTGGATTGTGATCCCTTAGGGACTGGACGGAGATCTCTGTGGGACAGGACTGTGATCCTTTCGGGAGTGAACCGTGACCGCTGTGGGACTGGACTGTGATCCATGTGGGACTGGACTGTGATCCCTGTGGGAGAGGACTGTGATCCCTGGAGGACTGGACTGTGGTATCTTCGGGACTGGACCGTGATGCTTGTGGGACTGGAACGTGATCCATGTGGGACTGGACTGTGATCCCTGTGGGAATGGACTGTGACCCCTGTGGGACTGGACTGTGATCCCTGTTGGAATGGACTGTGATACTTTCGGGACTGGACTGTGATCGCTGTGCGACTGGACTGTGAACATTGTGCGACTGGACTGTGAGCCTTTCGGGACTGGACTGTGACCCCTGTTGGACTGGACTGTGATCCTTTCGGGACTGGACTGTGATCCCTGTGGGATTGGACTGTGAACCCTTCGGCAGTGGACTGTGATCCATGTGGGACTGGACTGTGATCCATGTGGGACTGTACTGTGACCCCTGTGGGATTGGACTGTGATACCTTCGGGACTGGACTGTGATCCATATGGGACTGGACTGTGACCCCTGTGGGACTGGAGTGTGATCCCTTTGGGACTGGACTGGGCTCCTAGTGGGACTGGACTGTGATCCATCTTGGACTGGACATTGATCCCTGTGGGACAGTACTGTGACCCCTGTGGGTCTGGACTTTGATTCCTGTGGGACAGGACTGTGACCCATGTGGGACTGGACTGTGACCCCTGTGGGACTGGACATGATGCCTGCGGGACTGGACTGTGAACGCTGTGGGACTCGACTGTGATCCCTTCGAGAATGGCCTGTGATCCCTTTGGGACTCGACTGTAATCATCTCAGGACTGGACTGTGATCCCTGTGGGACTGGGCTGTGAAACCTGTGGGACTGGACTGTGATCCCTGTGGGAGAGGACTGTGATCTCTGTGGGACTGGATCTTGATCCCTGTGGGACTGGACTGTGACCCCTGTGGGACTGGACTGTGATCCCTGTGGGACTGGACTGTGACCCTTGTGGGACTGGACTGTGATCCCTGTGGGAAAGGACTGTGATCCCTGCAGGACTGGAGTGTGATCCCTTCGGGACTGGACTGTGATTCCTGTGGGACAGAACTGTGACCCCAGCGGGACTGTGACACATGTAGGACTGGACTGTGATCCCTTAGGGACTGGACGGAGATCTCTGTGGGACAGGACTGTGATCCTTTCGGGCGTGGACCGTGACCGCTGTGGGACTGGACTGTGATCCATGTGGGACTGGACTGTGACCCCTGTGGGACTGCACTGTGGTCCCTGTGGGACTGTTCTGTGATCCCTGTGGAACTGGAGTGTTTCCCCTGTAGGATTGGACTGTGATCCCTGTGGGATTTGACTGTGACCCCTGTGTGACTGGACTCTCACCTTGTGGGATTGGACTGTGATCCCTGTGGGATTGGACTGTGACCCGTGTGGGACTGGATTGTATCCCATGTGGGACAGGACTGTGGCCCCTGTGGGCCTGCACTGTGAACCCTTGGCGACTGGACATTGATCCCAGTTCGACTGGACTGTGATCCCTGTGGGACTGGACTGTGACTCATGTGGGACTGGACTGTTTACCCTGTGGGGCTGGAATGTGACTCTGTGGGAACTGGACTGTGATTCCTGTTGGACCTGACTTTGATCCGTGTGGGACTCGACTGTAACCCCTGTGGGACTGGACTGTGATCCCTGTAGGACTGGACTGTGATCCCTGTGGGACTGGATTGTGATCCCTGTAGGACTGGACTGTGACTCCTGTGGGACTGGACTGTTTACCCTGTGGGGCTGGATTGTGACCCTGTGGGAACTGGACTGTGATTCCTGTTGGACCAGACTTTGATCCGTGTGGGACTCGACTGCAACCCCTGTGGGACTGGACTGGGATCCCTGTGGGACTGGACTGTGATCCCTGTGGGACTGGACTGTGATCCTTCTTGGACTGGACTGTGGCCGCAGTGGGACTGGACTGTAACCCCTGTGGGACTGGACAGTGATCCCTGTGGGACTGGACAGTGATCCCTGTGGGACTGGACTGGGCTCCTAGTGGGACTGGACTGTGATCCCTCTTGGACTGGACATTGATCCCTGTGAGACAGTACTGTGACCCCTGTGGGTCTGGACTGTGAATCCTGTGGGACTGCACTGTGACCCCTGTGGGACTGGACATGATGCCTGCGGGAATGGACTGTGAACGCTGTGGGACTCGACTGTGATCCCTTCGAGAATGTACTGTGATCCCTTTGGGACTCAACTGTAATCACTTCAGGACTGGACTGTGATCCCTGTGGGACTGGGCTGTGAACCCTGTGGGACTGGACTGTGATCCCTGTGGGAGAGGACTGTGATCTCTGTGGGACTGGATCTTGATCCCTGTGGGACTGGACTGTGACCCCTGTGGGACTGGACTGTGATCCCTGTGGGACTGGACTGAGACCCTTGTGGGACTGGACTGTGATCCCTGTGGGAGAGGACTGTGATCTCTGCAGGACTGGAGTGTGATCCCTTCGGGACTGGACTGTGATTCCTGTGGGACAGAACTGTGACCCCAGCGGGACTGTGACCCATGTACGACTGGATTGTGATCCCTTAGGGACTGGACGGAGATCTCTGTGGGACAGGACTGTGATCCTTTCGGGAGTGGACCGTGACCGCTGTGGGACTGGACTGTGATCCATGTGGGACTGCACTGTGATCCCTGTGGGAGAGGACTGTGATCCCTGGAGGACTGGACTGTGGTATCTTCGGGACTGGACCGTGATGCTTGTGGGACTGGAACGTGATCCATGTGGGACTGGACTGTGATCCCTGTTGGAATGGACTGTGACCCCTGTGGGACTGGACTGTGATCCCTGTTGGAATGGACTGTGATACTTTCGGGACTGGACTGTGATCGCTGTGCGACTGGACTGTGAACACTGTGCGACTGGACTGTGAGCCTTTCGGGACTGGACTGTGACCCCTGTTGGACTGGACTGTGATCCTTTCGGGACTGGACTGTGATCCCTGTGGGATTGGACTGTGACCCCTGTGGGACTGGAGTGTGATCCCTTCGGGACTGG
Source organism: Pristiophorus japonicus (assembly GCF_044704955.1). Taxonomy (NCBI): domain Eukaryota; kingdom Metazoa; phylum Chordata; class Chondrichthyes; family Pristiophoridae; genus Pristiophorus; species Pristiophorus japonicus. The sequence goes on from NC_092009.1 coordinate 2,974,362, forward strand.
ACTGTGATTCCTGTGGGACAGAACAGTGACCCCAGCAGGACTATGACCCATGTAGGACTGGACTGTGATCCCTTAGGGACTAGACGGAGATCTCTGTGGGACAGGACTGTGATCCTTTCAGGACTGGACCGTGACCGCTGTGGGACTGGACTGTGATCCATGTGGGACTGGACTGTGATCCCTGTGGGAGAGGACTGTGATCCCTGAAGGACTGGACTGTGGTCTCTTCGGGACTGGACCGTGACGCTTGTGGGACTGGAACGTGATCCATGTTGGACTGGACTGTGATCCCTGTGGGAATGGAGTGTGACCCCTGTGGGACTGGACTGTGATCCCTGTGGGAATGGACAGTGATCCTTTCGGGACTGGACTGTGATCGCTGTGCGACTGGACTGTGAACACTGTGGGACTGGACTGTGAACCTTTCGGGACTGGACTGTGACCCCTGTTGGACTGGACTGTGATCCCTTCGGGAGTGGACTGTGATCCCTGTGGGACTGGACTGTGATCCTTTCGGGACTGGACTGTGATCCCTGTCGGATTGGACTGTGAACCCTTCGGCAGTGGACTGTGATCCATGTGAGACTGGACTGTGATCCATGTGGAACTGGACTGTGACCCCTGTGGGACTTGACTGTGAAACCTGTGGGACTGGACTGTGATCCATATGGGACTGGACTGTGACCGCTGTGGGACTGGACTGTGACCCCTGTGGGACTGGACTGTGGTCACTTCGGGACTGGACTGCGAACCCTGTGGGACTGGACTGTGAACCCTTCGGCACTGGACTGTGATCACTGTGGGCCTGGACTGTGATCCGTGTGGAACTCGACTGTGATCCGCGTGGGAATGGAATGTGACCCCTGTGGATTGGACTGTGATCCCTGTGGGACAGGCCTGTGATCCCTGTGGTACTGGATTGTGATCACTGTGTGACTGGACTCTAATCCCTGTGGGAATGGACTGTGACCCCTGTGGGACTGGACTGTGACCCCTGTGGGCATGGATTGTTTATCCTGTGGAGCTGGACTGTGACCCTGTGTGAACTGGACTGTGTATCCTGTTGGACCAGACTTTGATCCGTGCAGGACTGGACTGTAACCCCAGTGGGACTGGATTGTGATCCCTGTGGGACTGGACAGTGATCCCTGTGGGATTGGATTGTGATCCCTGTGGGACAGGACTGTGCTCCTAGTGGGACTGCACTGTGATCCCTCTTGGACTGGACTTTGGCCGCTGTGGGACTGGACTGTAACCCGTGTGCGACTTCATTGTGATCCCTGTGGGTTTGGACTGCGTTCCCTGTGGCACTGGCCTCTGACCCCTGTGGACATGGACTGTGACCCCTGTGGGACTGGACTGTGACCCCTATGGGCATGGACTGTGACCCCTGTGGGACTGGACTGTGATCCCTGTTGGACCGGACTGTGATCCCTGTCGGACTGGACTGTGATCCCTTCGGGACTGGACTGTGATCCCTGTGGGACTGGACTGTGATACCTGTGGAACAGGACTATGATCCTTTCGGGACTGTACTGTGATCCCTGTGGGACTGGACTGTGATCCCTGTTGGATCGAAATGTGACCCCTGTGGGACAGGACTGTGACCCCTGTGAGCCTGTACTGTGAATCCTTGACGACTGGACATTGATCCCAGTGCGACTGGAATGTGATCCCTGTGGGACTGGACTGTGACTCCTGTGGGACTGGACTGTGATCCCTTCGGGACTGGACGGAGATCCCTGTGGGACAGGACTGTGATCCTTTCAGGACTGGACCGTGACCCTTGTGGGACTGGAATGTGATTCATTTTGTACTGGACTGTGACCCCTTTGGCACTGGACTGTGATTCCTGTGGGAATGGACTGTGATCCCTGTGCGACTGGACTGTAATCGCTGTGGGACCGGACTGTGATCCCTGTAGGACTGGACTGTGATCCCTGTGGGACTGGACTGTGATCCCTGTGGGACAGGAATGAGATACTTGTGGGACACGACGGTGATCACTGAGAGTTTGGACAGTGTTCCCTGTGGTACTGCACTCTGACCCCTGTGGGCTGGACTGTGATCTCTGTGGGACTTGACTGTGAACCTTTCGGCACTGGACTGTGATCCCTGTGGGACTGGACTGTGATCCGTGTGGAACTCGACTGTGATTCCTGTTGGACCAGACTTTGATCCATGTGGGACTGGATTGTAACCCCTGTTGGAATGGACTGTGATCCCTGTGGGACTGGACTGTGATCCCTGTGGGACAGGAATGAGATCCTTGTGGGACACGAGGGAGATAACTGTGGGTTTCTACTGCGTTCCCTGTGGTACTGCACTCTGATCCCTGTGGGCAGGACTGTGATCTCTGTGGGACTGGACTGTGAACCCTTCGGCACTGGACTGTGATCCCTGTGGGACTGGATTGTGATCCCTGTGGGACTGGATTGTGATCCCTGTGGGACTGGACTGTGCTCCGAGTGGACTGGACTGTGATCCCTCTTGGACTGGACTGTGGCCGCTGAGGGACAGGACTGTAACCCACGTGGGACTGGACTATAACCCGTGTGGGCATGGATTTGATTCGTGTGCGACATGACTGTGACCCATGTGGGACTGGACGGTGACCCCTGTGGGACTGGACTGTGATCCCTGTGGGACTGGACTGTGATTCCTGTGGTACAGGACTGTGACCCATGTGGGACTGGACAGTGACCCCTGTGGGACTGGACTGTGACACCTGTGGGACAGAAATGTGAACCCTGTGGGATAGAAATGTGACCCCTGTGGGACAGGATTGTAACCTCAGTCGGCCTGGACTGTTTATCCTGTGGGGCTGGACTGTGACCCTGTGTGAACTGGACTGTGATTCCTGTTGGACCAGACTTTGATCCGTGTAGGACTGGACTGTAACCGCAGTGGGACTGGACTGTGATCCCTGTGGGACTGGACAGTGATCCCTGTGGGACTGGACTGTGATCCCTCTTGGACTGGACTGTGGCCGCTGTGGGACTGGACTGTAAACCCTGTGGGACTGGACTATAACCCGTGTGCGACTGGACTGTGATTCCTGTGGGAAAGGACTATGACCCATGTGGGACTGGACTGTGATCCCTGTGGGATTGGACTGTGCTCTCTGTCGGACTGGACTGTGATCCTTGTGGAACTGGACTGTGATCCCTGTGGGACTGGACTTTGATCCTTGTGGGACTGGACGGTGATCCTTATGGGACTGGACTTTGATCCCTGTGGAATTAGACTGTGATCCCTGTTGGAATGGTCTGCAACCCCTGTGGGACTGGACCGTGACCACTGTGGGACTGGACACTGACCAATGTGGGATTGGACTGTGACCCCTGTGGGACTGGACTGTGACCCTTGTGGGACTGGACAGTGAACCCTGTGGGACTGGACGTGACCCCTGGGGGACTGAACTGTGACCCCTGTGGGACTGGACTGTGACCCCTGTGGGACTGCACTGTGGTCCCTGTGGGACTGTTCTGTGATCCCTGTGGAACTGGAGTGTTTCCCCTGTAGGATTGGACTGTGATCCCTGTGGGATTTGACTGTGACCCATGTGTGACTGGACTCTCAACTTGTGGGATTGGACTGTGATCCCTGTGGGCCTGCACTGTGAACCCTGTGCGACTGGACAGTGATCCCCGTGGCACAGGACTATGATCCCTTTGGGACTTGATTGTGATCCCTGTGGGACTGGAAAGTGTTCCCTGTTGGACTGGGCTGTGCTCGCTGTGGGACTGGACTGTGATCCCTTCGGGACTGGACTGTGACCTCTGTGGTACTGCACTGTGACCCCTGTGGGACTGGACAGTGACCCCTGTGGGACTGGACTGTTATCCCTTTTGGGACTGGAATTTAACCCTTGTGTGACTGGACTGTAACCCCTGTAGGACTGAAATGTAACCCGAGTGTGACTGAACTGTAACCCATGTGGGATTATACTGTGACCCCTGTGGAACAGGACTGTGACCTTTGTGGGGCAGTATTGTGACCCCTATGGGCCTGCACTGTGAACCCTGTGCGACTGGACTGTGATCCCTGTTGGATCGGACGTTGATCCCAGTGGGACAGCACTGTGATCCAAGTGTGTCTGCACTGTGACCCCTGTAGGACTGCAATGTGACAACTGTGGGACTACAATGTGACACCTGTTGGAATTCAATGCGTCATCTGTGGGACGGCACTGTGACCCTTTCAGGTCTGCAATGAAACCCCTGTAGGACTGCAATATGACCCCTGTGGGACTGGACTGTGAGCACTGTGGTTATGGACTGTGATCCCTGTGCGACTGGATTGTGGCCACTGTGGGACTGGACTGTGATCCCTGTTGGATCAAAATGTGACCCCTGTGGGACAGGACTGTGATCCTGTGGGCCTGTACAGTGAACCCTTGGCCTCTGGACATTGATCCCAATTCGACTGGACTGTGATCCCTGAGGTACTGGACTGTGACTCCTTTGGAACTGGACTGTGATCCCTGTGGGACTGGACTGTGACTCATGTGGGACTGGACTGTTTCCCCTTTGGGGCTGGAATGTGACCCTGTGCGAACTGGACTGTGATTCCTGTTGGACCAGACTTTGATCCGTGTGGGACTCGACTGTAACCCCTGTGGGACTGGACTGTGATCCCTGTGGGACTGGACTGTGATCCCTGTGGGACTGGATTGTGATCCCTGTAGGACTGGACTGTGACTCCTGTGGGACTGGACTGTTTACCCTGTGGGGCTGGACTGTGACCCTGTGGGAACTGGACTGTGATTCCTGTTGGACCAGACTTTGATCCGTGTGGGACTCGACTGTAACCCCTGCGGGACTGGACTGGGATCCCAGTGGGACTGGACTGTGATCCCTGTGGGACTGGACTATAACCCGTGTTGGACTGGACTGTGATTCCTGTGGGACAGGACTGTGACCCATGTGGGACTGGACGGTGACCCCTGTTGGACTCGACTGTGATCCTTGTGGGACTGGACTGTGACCCCTGTGGGACTGGACTGTGAGCCCTGTGGGACAGAAATGTGAACCCTGTGGGATATTAATGTGAACCCTGTTGGACAGGAATGTAACCCCAGTCGGCCTGGACTGTTTATCCTGCTGGGGCTTGACTGTGACCCTGTGTGAACTGGACTGTGATTCCTGTTGGACCAGACTTTGATCCGTGTGGGACTGGACTGCAACCACTGTGGGACTGGACTGTGATCCCTGTGGGACTGGACAGTGATCCCTGTGGGACAGTACTGTGACCCCTGTGGGTCTGGACTGTGATTCCTGTGGGACAGGACTGTGACTCCTTTGGGACTGGACTGTGATCCCTGTGGGACTGGACTGTGACTCATGTGGGACTGGACTGTTTACCCTGTGGGGCTGGAATGTGACCCTGTGGGAACTGGACTGTGATTCCTGTTGGACCAGACTTTGATCCGTGTGGGACTCGACTGTAACCCCTGTGGGACTGGACTGTGATCCCTGTGGGACTGGACTGTGATCCCTGTGGGACTGGATTGTGATCCCTTTAGGACTGGACTGTGACTCTTGTGGGACTGGACTGTTTACCCTGTGGGGATGGACTGTGACCCTGTGGGAACTGGACTGTCATTCCTGTTGGACCAGACTTTGATCCGTGTGGGACTCGACTGTAACCCCTGCGGGACTGGACTGGGATCCCTGTGGGACTGGACTGTGATCCCTGTGGGACTGGACTGTGATCCCTCTTGGACTGGACTGTGGCCGCAGTGGGACTGGAGTGTAACCCCTGTGGGACTGGACTATAACCCGTGTGGGACTGGACTGTGATTCCTGTGGGACAGGACTGTGACCCATGTGGGACTGGACGGTGACCCCTGTTGGACTGGACTGTGATCCTTGTGGGACTGGACTGTGACCCCTGTGGGACTGGACTGTGAGCCCTGTGGGACAGGACTGTGGCCCCTGTGGGACTGGACGGTGACCCCTGTTGGACTGGACTGTGAGCCCTGTGGGACAGAAATGTGAACCCTGTGGGATAGAAATGTGAACCCTGTTGGACAGGAATGTAACCCCAGTCGGCCTGGACTGTTAATCCTGCTGGGGCTGGACTGTGACCCTGTGTGAACTGGACTGTGATCCCTGTGGGACTGGACAGTGATCCCTGTGGGACAGTACTGTGACCCCTGTGGGACTGGACTGTGATCCCTGTGGGACTGGACAGTGATCCCTGTGGGACAGTACTGTGACCCCTGTGGGTCTGGACTGTGCTTCCTGTGGGACAGGACTGTGACCCATGTGGGACTGGATTGTGATCCCTTTGGGACTGGACTGGGCTCCTAGTGGGACTGGACTGTGATCCATCTTGGACTGGACATTGATCCCTGTGGGACAGTACTGTAACCCCTGTGGTTCTGGACTGTGATTCCTGTGGGACAGGACTGTGACCCATGTGGGACTGGACTGTGAACGCTGTGGGACTCGACTGTGATCCCTTCGAGACTGTACTGTGATCCCTTTGGGACTCGACTGTAATCACTTCAGGACTGGACTGTGATCCCTGTGGGACTGGGCTGTGAACCCTGTGGTACTGGACTGCGATCCCTGTGGGAGAGGACTGTGATCTCTGTGGGACTGGACTGTGATCCCTGTGGGACAGTACTGTGACCCCTGTGGGTCTGGACTGTGATTCCTGTGGGACAGGACTGTGACCCATGTGGGACTGCACTGTGACCCCTGTGGGACTGGACATGATGCCTGCGGGACTGCACTGTGAACGCTGTGTGACTCGACTGTGATCCTTTCGAGAATGTACTGTGATCCCTTTGGGACTCGACTGTAATCACTTCAGGACTGGACTGTGATCCCTGTGGGACTGGGCTGTGAACCATGTGGGACTGGACTGTGATCCCTGTGGGAGAGGACTGTGATCTCTGTGGGACTGGATCTTGATCCCTGTGGGACTGGACTGTGACTCCTGTGGGACTGGACTGTGATCCCTGTGGGACTGGACTGTGATCCCTGTGGGAGAGGTCTGTGATCCCTGCAGGACTGGAGTGTGATCCCTTCGGGACTGGACTGTGATTCCTGTGGGACAGAACTGTGATCCCAGCGGGACTGTGACCCATGTAGGACTGGACTGTGATCCCTTAGGGACTGGACGGAGATCTCTGTGGGACAGGACTGTGATCCTTTCGGGAGTGGACCGTGACCTCTGTGGGACTGGACTGTGATCCATGTGGGACTGGACTGTGACCCCTATGGGACTGCACTGTGGTCCCTGTGGGACTGTTCTGTGATCCCTGTGGAACTGGAGTGTTTCCCCTGTAGGATTGGACTGTGATCCCTGTGGGATTTGACGGTGACCCCTGTGTGACTGGACACTCACCTTGTGAGATTGGACTGTGATCCCTGTGGGATTGGACTGTGACCCGTGTGGGACTGGATTCTATCCCCTGTGGGACAGGACTGTGGCCCCTGTGGGCCTGCAATGTGAACCCTGTGCGACTGGACATTGATCCCCGTGGCACAGGACTATGATCCCTTTGGGACTTGATTGTGATCCCTGTGGGACTGGAATGTGTTCCCTGTGGGACTGGGCTGTGCTCGCTGTGGGACTGGACTGTGATCCCTTCGGGACTGGACTGTGACCTCTGTGGTACTGCACTGTGACCCCTGTGGGACTGGACTGTTATCCCTGAGGTACTGGACTGTGACTCCTTTGGGAGTGGACTGTGATCCCTGTGGGACTTGACTGTGACTGATGTGGGACTTGACTGTTTACCCTGTGGGGCTGGAATGTGACCCTGTGGGAACTGGACTGTGATTCCTGTTGGACCAGACTTTGATCCGTGTGGGACTCGACTGTAACCCCTGTGGGACTGGACTGTGATCCCTGTGGGACTGGACTGTGATCCCTGTGGGACTGGATTGTGATCCCTGTAGGACTGGACTGTGACTCCTGTGGGACTGGACTGTTTACCCTGTGGGGCTGGACTGTGACCCTGTGGGAACTGGACTGTGATTCCTGTTGGACCAGACTTTGAACCGTGTGGGACTCGACTGTAACCCCTGTGGGACTGGACTCGGATCCCTGTGGGACTGGACTGTGATCCCTGTGGGACTGGACTGTGATCCTTCTTGGACTGGACCTTGGCCGCAGTGGGACTGGACTGTAACCCCTGTGGGACTGGACTATAACCCGTGTGGGACTGGACTGTGATTCCTGTGGGACAGGACTGTGACCCATGTGGGACTGGACGGTGACCCCTGTTGGACTGGACTGTGGTCCCTGTGGGACTGGACTGTGACCCCTTTGGGATGGACTGTGAGCCCTGTGGGACAGAAATGTGAAACCTGTGGGATAGAAATGTGAACCCTGTTGGACAGGAATGTAACCCCAGTCGGCCTGGACTGTTTATCCTGCTGGGGCTGGACTGTGACCCTGTGTGAACTGGACTGTGATTCCTGTTGGACCAGACTTTGATCCGTGTGGGACTGGACTGTAACCCCTGTGGGACTGGACTGTGATCCCTGTGGGACTGGACAGTGATCCCTGTGGGACAGTACTGTGACCCCTGTGGGTCAGTACTGTGACCCCTGTGGGTCTGCACTGTGATTCCTGTGGGACAGGACTGTGACCCATGTGGGACTGGAGATGATGCCTGCGGGACTGGACTGTGAACGCTGTGGGACTCGACTGTGATCCCTTCGAGAATGTACTGTGATCCATTTGGGACTCGACTGTAATCACTTCAGGACTGGACTGTGATCCCTGTGGGACTGGGCTGTGAACCCTGTGGGACTGGACTGTGATCCCTGTGGGAGAGGACTGTGATCTCTGTGGGACTGGATCTTGATCCCTGTGGGACTGGACTGTGACCCCTGTGGGACTGGACTGTGATCCCTGTGGGACTGGACTGTGACCCTAGTGGGACTGGACTGTGATCCCTGTGGGAGAGGACTGTGATCCCTGCAGTACTGGAGTGTGATCCCTTCGGGACTGGACTGTGATTCCTGTGGGACAGAACTGTGACCCCAGCGGGACTGTGACCCATGTAGGACTGGACTGTGATCCCTTCGGGACTGGACTGAGATCTCTGTGGGACAGGACTGTGATCCTTTCGGGAGTGGACCGTGACCGCTGTTGGACTGGACTGTGATCCATGTGGGACTGGACTGTGATCCCTGTGGGAGAGGACTGTGATCCCTGGAGGACTGGACTGTGGTATGTTCGGGACTGGAGCGTGACGCTTGTGGGACTGGAACGTGATCCATGTGGGACTGGACTGTGATCCCTGTGGGAATGGACTGTGACCCATGTGGGACTGGACTGTGATCCCTGTTGGAATGGACTGTGATACTTTCGGGACTGGACTGTGATCGCTGTGCGACTGGACTGTGAACACTGTGCGACTGGACTGTGAGCCTTTCGGGACTGGACTGTGACCCCTGTTGGACTGGACTGTGATCCTTTCGGGACTGGACTGTGATCCCTGTGGGATTGTACTGTGAACCCTTCGGCAGTGGACTGTGATCCATGTGGGACTGGACTGTGATCCATATGGGACTGGACTGTGACCCCTGTGGGACTGGAGTGTGATCCCTTCGCGACTGGACTGTGATTCCTGTGGGACAGAACAGTGACCCCAGCAGGACTATGACCCATGTAGGACTGGACTGTGATCCCTTAGGGACTAGACGGAGATCTCTGTGGGACAGGACTGTGATCCTTTCAGGACTGGACCGTGACCGCTGTGGGACTGGAACGTGATCCATGTTGGACTGGACTGTGATCCCTGTGGGAATGGACTGTGACCCCTGTGGGACTGGACTGTGATTCCTGTGGGAATGGACAGTGATCCTTTCGGGACTGGACTGTGATCGCTGTGCGACTGGATTGTGAACACTGTGGGACTGGACTGTGAACCTTTCGGGACTGGACTGTGACCCCTGTTGGACTGGACTCTGATCCCTTCGGGAGTGGACTGTGATCCCTGTGGGACTGGACTGTGATCCTTTCGGGACTGGACTGTGATCCCTGTCGGATTGGACTGTGAACCCTTCGGCAGTGGACTGTGATCCATGTGAGACTGGACTGTGATCCATGTGGAACTGGACTGTGACCCCTGTGGGACTTGACTGTGAAACCTGTGGGACTGGACTGTGATCCATATGGGACTGGACTGTGACCGCTGTGGGACTGGACTGTGACCCCTGTGGGACTGGACTGTGGTCACTTCGGGACTGGACTGCGAACCCTGTGGGCCTGGACTGTGAACCCTTCGGCACTGGACTGTGATCCCTGTGGGCCTGGACTGTGATCCGTGTGGAGCTCGACTCTGATCCGCGTGGGAATGGAATGTGACCCCTGTGGATTGGACTGTGATCCCTGTGGTACAGGCCTGTGATCCCTGTGGTACTGGATTGTGATCACTGTGTGACTGGACTCTAATCCCTGTGGGAATGGACTGTGACCCCTGTGGGACTGGACTGTGACCCCTGTGGGCATGGATTGTTTATCTTGTGGAGCTGGACTGTGACCCTGTGTGAACTGGACTGTGTATCCTGTTGGTCCCCTGCAGTCAGAATCAGGGGAAGTCATAACGGGGAACAAAGAAATGGCGGATCAATTGAACAAGTACTTTGGTTCGGTATTCACTAAGGAGGATACAAACAACCTTCCGGATATAAAAGGGGTCAGAGGGTCTAGTAAGGAAGAGGAACTGAGGGAAATCTTTATTAGTCGGGAAATTGTGTTGGGGAAATTGATGGGATTGAAGGCAGATAAATCCCCAGGGCCTGATGGCCTGCATCCTAGCGTACTTAAGGAGGTGGCCTTGGAAATAGCGGATGCATTGACAGTCATTTTCCAACATTCCATTGACTCTGGATCAGTTCCTATGGAGTGGAGGGTAGCCAATGTAACCCCACTTTTTAAAAAAGGAGGGAGAGAGAAAACAGGGAATTATAGACCGGTCAGCCTGACCTCAGTAGTGGGTAAAATGATGGAATCAATTATTAAGGATGTCATAGCAGTGCATCTGGAAAATGGTGACATGATAGGTCCAAGTCAGCATGGATTTGTGAAAGGGAAATCATGCTTGACAAATCTTCTGGAATTTTTTGAGGATGTTTCCAGTAAAGTGGACAAAGGAGAACCAGTTGATGTGGTATATTTGGACTTTCAGAAGGCTTTCGACAAGGTCCCACACAAGAGATTAATGTGCAAAGTTAAAGCACATGGGATTGGGGGTAGTGTGCTGACGTGGATTGAGAACTGGTTGTCAGACAGGAAGCAAAGAGTAGGAGTAACGGGTACTTTTCAGAATGGCAGGCAGTGACTAGTGGAGTGCCGCAAGGTTCTGTGCTGGGGCCCCAGCTGTTTACATTGTACATTAATGATTTAGACGAGGGGATTAAATGCAGTATCTCCAAATTTGCGGATGATACTAAGTTGGGTGGCAGTGTGAGCTGCGAGGAGGATGCTATTAGGCTGCAGAGTGACTTGGATAGGTTAGGTGAGTGGGCAAATGCATGGCAGATGAAGTATAATGTGGATAAATGTGAGGTTATCCACTTTGGTGGTAAAAACAGAGAGACAGACTATTATCTGAATGGTGACAGATTAGGAAAAGGGAAGGTGCAACGAGACCTGGGTGTCATGGTACATCAGTCATTGAAGGTTGGCATGCAGGTACAGCAGGCGGTTAAGAAAGCAAATGGCATGTTGGCCTTCATAGCGAGGGGATTTGAATACAGGGGCAGGGAGGTGTTGCTACAGTTGTACAGGGCCTTGGTGAGGCCACACCTGGAGTATTGTGTACAGTTTTGGTCTCCTAACTTGAGGAAGGACATTCTTGCTATTGAGGGAGTGCAGCGAAGGTTCACCAGACTGATTCCCGGGATGGCGGGACTGACCTATCAAGAAAGATTGGATCAATTGGGCTTGTATTCACTGGAGTTCAGAAGAATGAGAGGGGACCTCATAGAAACGTTTAAAATTCTGACGGGTTTAGACAGGTTAGATGCAGAAAGAATGTTCCCAATGTTGGGGAAGTCCAGAACCAGGGGTCACAGTCTGAGGATAAGGGGTAAGCCATTTAGGACCGAGATGAGGAGAAACTTCTTCACCCAGAGAGTGGTGAACCTGTGGAATTCTCTACCACAGAAAGTAGTTGAGGCCAATTCACTAAATATATTCAAAAGGGAGTTAGATGAAGTCCTTACTACTCGGGGGATCAAGGGTTATGGCGAGAAAGCAGGAAGGGGGTACTGAAGTTTCATGTTCAGCCATGAACTCATTGAATGGCGGTGCAGGCTAGAAGGGCTGAATGGCCTGCTCCTGCACCTATTTTCTATGTTTCTATGTTTCTATGTTTCTATGTTTCTATGTTTCTATGTTTCTATGATCAGACTTTGATCCGTGCAGGACTGGACTGTAACCCCAGTGGGACTGGATTGTGATCCCTGTGGGACTGGACAGTGATCCCTGTGGGACTGGACTGTGACCCCTGTGGGACTGGACTGTGATCCCTGTGGGACTGGACTGTGACCCTTGTGGGACTGGACTGTGATCCCTGTGGGAAAGGACTGTGATCCCTGCAGGACTGGAGTGTGATCCCTTCGGGACTGGACTGTGATTCCTGTGGGACAGAACTGTGACCCCAGCGGGACTGTGACACATGTAGGACTGGACTGTGATCCCTTAGGGACTGGACGGAGATCTCTGTGGGACAGGACTGTGATCCTTTCGGGCGTGGACCGTGACCGCTGTGGGACTGGACTGTGATCCATGTGGGACTGGACTGTGACCCCTGTGGGACTGCACTGTGGTCCCTGTGGGACTGTTCTGTGATCCCTGTGGAACTGGAGTGTTTCCCCTGTAGGATTGGACTGTGATCCCTGTGGGATTTGACTGTGACCCCTGTGTGACTGGACTCTCACCTTGTGGGATTGGACTGTGATCCCTGTGGGATTGGACTGTGACCCGTGTGGGACTGGATTGTATCCCATGTGGGACAGGACTGTGGCCCCTGTGGGCCTGCACTGTGAACCCTTGGCGACTGGACATTGATCCCAGTTCGACTGGACTGTGATCCCTGTGGGACTGGACTGTGACTCATGTGGGACTGGACTGTTTACCCTGTGGGGCTGGAATGTGACTCTGTGGGAACTGGACTGTGATTCCTGTTGGACCTGACTTTGATCCGTGTGGGACTCGACTGTAACCCCTGTGGGACTGGACTGTGATCCCTGTAGGACTGGACTGTGATCCCTGTGGGACTGGATTGTGATCCCTGTAGGACTGGACTGTGACTCCTGTGGGACTGGACTGTTTACCCTGTGGGGCTGGACTGTGACCCTGTGGGAACTGGACTGTGATTCCTGTTGGACCAGACTTTGATCCGTGTGGGACTCGACTGTAACCCCTGTGGGACTGGACTGGGATCCCTGTGGGACTGGACTGTGATCCCTGTGGGACTGGACTGTGATCCTTCTTGGACTGGACTGTGGCCGCAGTGGGACTGGACTGTAACCCCTGTGGGACTGGACAGTGATCCCTGTGGGACTGGACAGTGATCCCTGTGGGACTGGACTGGGCTCCTAGTGGGACTGGACTGTGATCCCTCTTGGACTGGACTTTGATCCCTGTGAGACAGTACTGTGACCCCTATGGGTCTGGACATGATGCCTGCGGGAATGGACTGTGAACGCTGTGGGACTCGACTGTGATCCCTTCGAGAATGTACTGTGATCCCTTTGGGACTCAACTGTAATCACTTCAGGACTGGACTGTGATCCCTGTGGGACTGGGCTGTGAACCCTGTGGGACTGGACTGTGATCCCTGTGGGAGAGGACTGTGATCTCTGTGGGACTGGATCTTGATCCCTGTGGGACTGGACTGTGACCCCTGTGGGACTGGACTGTGATCCCTGTGGGACTGGACTGAGACCCTTGTGGGACTGGACTGTGATCCCTGTGGGAGAGGACTGTGATCCCTGCAGGACTGGAGTGTGATCCCTTCGGGACTGGACTGTGATTCCTGTGGGACAGAACTGTGACCCCAGCGGGACTGTGACCCATGTACGACTGGATTGTGATCCCTTAGGGACTGGACGGAGATCTCTGTGGGACAGGACTGTGATCCTTTCGGGAGTGGACCGTGACCGCTGTGGGACTGGACTGTGATCCATGTGGGACTGGACTGTGATCCCTGTGGGAGAGGACTGTGATCCCTGGAGGACTGGACTGTGGTATCTTCGGGACTGGACCGTGATGCTTGTGGGACTGGAACGTGATCCATGTGGGACTGGACTGTGATCCCTGTTGGAATGGACTGTGACCCCTGTGGGACTGGACTGTGATCCCTGTTGGAATGTACTGTGATACTTTCGGGACTGGACTGTGATCGCTGTGCGACTGGACTGTGAACACTGTGCGACTGGACTGTGAGCCTTTCGGGACTGGACTGTGACCCCTGTTGGACTGGACTGTGATCCTTTCGGGACTGGACTGTGATCCCTGTGGGATTGGACTGTGAACCCTTCGGCAGTGGACTGTGATCCATGTGGGACTGGACTGTGAACCATGTGGGACTGTACTGTGACCCCTGTGGGACTGGACTGTGATACCTTCGGGACTGGACTGTGATCCATATGGGACTGGACTGTGACCCCTGTGGGACTGGAGTGTGATCCCTTCGGGACTGGACTGTGATTCCTGTGGGACAGAACAGTGACCCCAGCAGGACTATGACCCATGTAGGACTGGACTGTGATCCCTTAGGGACTAGACGGAGATCTCTGTGGGACAGGACTGTGATCCTTTCAGGACTGGACCGTGACCGCTGTGGGACTGGACTGTGATCCATGTGGGACTGGACTGTGATCCCTGTGGGAGAGGACAGTGATCCCTGAAGGACTGGACTGTGGTCTCTTCGGGACTGGACCGTGACGCTTGTGGGACTGGAACGTGATCCATGTTGGACTGGACTGTGATCCCTGTGGGAATGGAGTGTGACCCCTGTGGGACTGGACTGTGATCCCTGTGGGAATGGACAGTGATCCTTTCGGGACTGGACTGTGATCGCTGTGCGACTGGACTGTGAACACTGTGGGACTGGACTGTGAACCTTTCGGGACTGGACTGTGACCCCTGTTGGACTGGACTGTGATCCCTTCGGGAGTGGACTGTGATCCCTGTGGGACTGGACTGTGATCCTTTCGGGACTGGACTGTGATCCCTGTCGGATTGGACTGTGAACCCTTCGGCAGTGGACTGTGATCCATGTGAGACTGGACTGTGATCCATGTGGAACTGGACTGTGACCCCTGTGGGACTTGACTGTGAAACCTGTGGGACTGGACTGTGATCCATATGGGACTGGACTGTGACCGCTGTGGGACTGGACTGTGACCCCTGTGGGACTGGACTGTGGTCACTTCGGGACTGGACTGCGAACCCTGTGGGACTGGACTGTGAACCCTTCGGCACTGGACTGTGATCACTGTGGGCCTGGACTGTGATCCGTGTGGAACTCGACTGTGATCCGCGTGGGAATGGAATGTGACCCCTGTGGATTGGACTGTGATCCCTGTGGGACAGGCCTGTGATCCCTGTGGTACTGGATTGTGATCACTGTGTGACTGGACTCTAATCCCTGTGGGAATGGACTGTGACCCCTGTGGGACTGGACTGTGACCCCTGTGGGCATGGATTGTTTATCCTGTGGAGCTGGACTGTGACCCTGTGTGAACTGGACTGTGTATCCTGTTGGACCAGACTTTGATCCGTGCAGGACTGGACTGTAACCCCAGTGGGACTGGATTGTGATCCCTGTGGGACTGGACAGTGATCCCTGTGGGATTGGATTGTGATCCCTGTGGGACAGGACTGTGCTCCTAGTGGGACTGCACTGTGATCCCTCTTGGACTGGACTTTGGCCGCTGTGGGACTGGACTGTAACCCGTGTGCGACTTCATTGTGATCCCTGTGGGTTTGGACTGCGTTCCCTGTGGCACTGGCCTCTGACCCCTGTGGACATGGACTGTGACCCCTGTGGGACTGGACTGTGACCCCTATGGGCATGGACTGTGACCCCTGTGGGACTGGACTGTGATCCCTGTGGGACCGGACTGTGATCCCTGTCGGACTGGACTGTGATCCCTTCGGGACTGGACTGTGATCCCTGTGGGACTGGACTGTGATACCTGTGGAACAGGACTATGATCCTTTCGGGACTGTACTGTGATCCCTGTGGGACTGGACTGTGATCCCTGTTGGATCGAAATGTGACCCCTGTGGGACAGGACTGTGACCCCTGTGAGCCTGTACTGTGAATCCTTGACGACTGGACATTGATCCCAGTGCGACTGGAATGTGATCCCTGTGGGACTGGACTGTGACTCCTGTGGGACTGGACTGTGATCCCTTCGGGACTGGACGGAGATCCCTGTGGGACAGGACTGTGATCCTTTCAGGACTGGACCGTGACCCTTGTGGGACTGGAATGTGATTCATTTTGTACTGGACTGTGACCCCTTTGGCACTGGACTGTGATTCCTGTGGGAATGGACTGTGATCCCTGTGCGACTGGACTGTAATCGCTGTGGGACCGGACTGTGATCCCTGTAGGACTGGACTGTGATCCCTGTGGGACTGGACTGTGATCCCTGTGGGACAGGAATGAGATACTTGTGGGACACGACGGTGATCACTGAGAGTTTGGACAGTGTTCCCTGTGGTACTGCACTCTGACCCCTGTGGGCTGGACTGTGATCTCTGTGGGACTTGACTGTGAACCTTTCGGCACTGGACTGTGATCCCTGTGGGACTGGACTGTGATCCGTGTGGAACTCGACTGTGATTCCTGTTGGACCAGACTTTGATCCATGTGGGACTGGATTGTAACCCCTGTTGGAATGGACTGTGATCCCTGTGGGACTGGACTGTGATCCCTGTGGGACAGGAATGAGATCCTTGTGGGACACGAGCGAGATAACTGTGGGTTTCTACTGCGTTCCCTGTGGTACTGCACTCTGACCCCTGTGGGCAGGACTGTGATCTCTGTGGGACTGGACTGTGAACCCTTCGGCACTGGACTGTGATCCCTGTGGGACTGGATTGTGATCCCTGTGGGACTGGATTGTGATCCCTGTGGGACTGGACTGTGCTCCGAGTGGACTGGACTGTGATCCCTCTTGGACTGGACTGTGGCCGCTGAGGGACAGGACTGTAACCCACGTGGGACTGGACTATAACCCGTGTGGGCATGGATTTGATTCGTGTGCGACATGACTGTGACCCATGTGGGACTGGACGGTGACCCCTGTGGGACTGGACAGTGACCCCTGTGGGACTGGACTGTGACACCTGTGGGACAGAAATGTGAACCCTGTGGGATAGAAATGTGACCCCTGTGGGACAGGATTGTAACCTCAGTCGGCCTGGACTGTTTATCCTGTGGGGCTGGACTGTGACCCTGTGTGAACTGGACTGTGATTCCTGTTGGACCAGACTTTGATCCGTGTAGGACTGGACTGTAACCGCAGTGGGACTGGACTGTGATCCCTGTGGGACTGGACAGTGATCCCTGTGGGACTGGACTGTGATCCCTCTTGGACTGGACTGTGGCCGCTGTGGGACTGGACTGTAAACCCTGTGGGACTGGACTATAACCCGTGTGCGACTGGACTGTGATTCCTGTGGGAAAGGACTATGACCCATTTGGGACTGGACTGTGATCCCTGTGGGATTGGACTGTGCTCTCTGTCGGACTGGACTGTGATCCTTGTGGAACTGGACTGTGATCCCTGTGGGACTGGACTTTGATCCTTGTGGGACTGGACGGTGATCCTTATGGGACTGGACTTTGATCCCTGTGGAATTAGACTGTGATCCCTGTTGGAATGGTCTGCAACCCCTGTGGGACTGGACCGTGACCACTGTGGGACTGGACACTGACCAATGTGGGATTGGACTGTCACCCCTGTGGGACTGGACTGTGACCCTTGTGGGACTGGACAGTGAACCCTGTGGGACTGGACGTGACCCCTGGGGGACTGAACTGTGACCCCTGTGGGACTGGACTGTGACCCCTGTGGGACTGCACTGTGGTCCCTGTGGGACTGTTCTGTGATCCCTGTGGAACTGGAGTGTTTCCCCTGTAGGATTGGACTGTGATCCCTGTGGGATTTGACTGTGACCCATGTGTGACTGGACTCTCAACTTGTGGGATTGGACTGTGATCCCTGTGGGATTGGACTGTGACACGTGTGGGACTGGATTGTATCCCCTGTGGGACAGGACTGTGGCCCCTGTGGGCCTGCACTGTGAACCCTGTGCGACTGGACAGTGATCCCCGTGGCACAGGACTATGATCCCTTTGGGACTTGATTGTGATCCCTGTGGGACTGGAATGTGTTCCCTGTGGGACTGGGCTGTGCTCGCTGTGGGACTGGACTGTGATCCCTTCGGGACTGGACTGTGACCTCTGTGGTACTGCACTGTGACCCCTGTGGGACTGGACAGTGACCCCTGTGGGACTGGACTGTTATCCCTTTTGGGACTGGAATTTAACCCTTGTGTGACTGGACTGTAACCCCTGTAGGACTGAAATGTAACCCGAGTGTGACTGAACTGTAACCCATGTGGGATTATACTGTGACCCCTGTGGAACAGGACTGTGACCTTTGTGGGGCAGTATTGTGACCCCTATGGGCCTGCACTGTGAACCCTGTGCGACTGGACTGTGATCCCTGTTGGATCGGACGTTGATCCCAGTGGGACAGCACTGTGATCCAAGTGTGTCTGCACTGTGACCCCTGTAGGACTGCAATGTGACAACTGTGGGACTACAATGTGACACCTGTTGGAATTCAATGCGTCATCTGTGGGACGGCACTGTGACCCTTTCAGGTCTGCAATGAAACCCCTGTAGGACTGCAATATGACCCCTGTGGAACTGGACTGTGAGCACTGTGGTTATGGACTGTGATCCCTGTGCGACTGGATTGTGGCCACTGTGGGACTGGACTGTGATCCCTGTTGGATCAAAATGTGACCCCTGTGGGACAGGACTGTGATCCTGTGGGCCTGTACAGTGAACCCTTGGCCTCTGGACATTGATCCCAATTCGACTGGACTGTGATCCCTGAGGTACTGGACTGTGACTCCTTTGGAACTGGACTGTGATCCCTGTGGGACTGGACTGTGACTCATGTGGGACTGGACTGTTTACCCTGTGGGGCTGGAATGTGACCCTGTGCGAACTGGACTGTGATTCCTGTTGGACCAGACTTTGATCCGTGTGGGACTCGACTGTAACCCCTGTGGGACTGGACTGTGATCCCTGTGGGACTGGACTGTGATCCCTGAGGGACTGGATTGTGATCCCTGTAGGACTGGACTTTGACTCCTGTGGGACTGGACTGTTTACCCTGTGGGGCTGGACTGTGACCCTGTGGGAACTGGACTGTGATTCCTGTTGGACCAGACTTTGATCCGTGTGGGACTCGACTGTAACCCCTGCGGGACTGGACTGGGATCCCAGTGGGACTGGACTGTGATCCCTGTGGGACTGGACTATAACCCGTGTTGGACTGGACTGTGATTCCTGTGGGACAGGACTGTGACCCATGTGGGACTGGACGGTGACCCCTGTTGGACTCGACTGTGATCCTTGTGGGACTGGACTGTGACCCCTGTGGGACTGGACTGTGAGCCCTGTGGGACAGAAATGTGAACCCTGTGGGATATTAATGTGAACCCTGTTGGACAGGAATGTAACCCCAGTCGGCCTGGACTGTTTATCCTGCTGGGGCTGGACTGTGACCCTGTGTGAACTGGACTGTGATTCCTGTTGGACCAGACTTTGATCCGTGTGGGACTGGACTGTAACCACTGTGGGACTGGACTGTGATCCCTGTGGGACTGGACAGTGATCCCTGTGGGACAGTACTGTGACCCCTGTGGGTCTGGACTGTGATTCCTGTGGGACAGGACTGTGACCCATGTGGGACTGGATTGTGATCACTTTGGGACTGGACTGTGACTCCTTTGGGACTGGACTGTGATCCCTGTGGGACTGGACTGTGACTCATGTGGGACTGGACCGTTTACCCTGTGGGGCTGGAATGTGACCCTGTGGGAACTGGACTGTGATTCCTGTTGGACCAGAATTTGATCCGTGTGGGACTCGACTGTAACCCCTGTGGGACTGGACTGTGATCCCTGTGGGACTGGACTGTGATCCCTGTGGGACTGGATTGTGATCCCTTTAGGACTGGACTGTGACTCTTGTGGGACTGGACTGTTTACCCTGTGGGGATGGACTGTGACCCTGTGGGAACTGGACTGTCATTCCTGTTGGACCAGACTTTGATCCGTGTGGGACTCGACTGTAACCCCTGCGGGACTGGACTGGGATCCCTGTGGGACTGGACTGTGATCCCTGTGGGACTGGACTGTGATCCCTCTTGGACTGGACTGTGGCCGCAGTGGGACTGGAGTGTAACCCCTGTGTGACTGGACTATAACCCGTGTGGGACTGGACTGTGATTCCTGTGGGACAGGACTGTGACCCATGTGGGACTGGACGGTGACCCCTGTTGGACTGGACTGTGATCCTTGTGGGACTGGACTGTGACCCCTGTGGGACTGGACTGTGAGCCCTGTGGGACAGGACTGTGGCCCCTGTGGGACTGGACGGTGACCCCTGTTGGACTGGACTGTGAGCCCTGTGGGACAGAAATGTGAACCCTGTGGGATAGAAATGTGAACCCTGTTGGACAGGAATGTAACCCCAGTCGGCCTGGACTGTTAATCCTGCTGGGGCTGGACTGTGACCCTGTGTGAACTGGACTGTGATCCCTGTGGGACTGGACAGTGATCCCTGTGGGACAGTACTGTGACCCCTGTGGGACTGGACTGTGATCCCTGTGGGACTGGACAGTGATCCCTGTGGGACAGTACTGTGACCCCTGTGGGTCTGGACTGTGCTTCCTGTGGGACAGGACTGTGACCCATGTGGGACTGGATTGTGATCCCTTTGGGACTGGACTGGGCTCCTAGTGGGACTGGACTGTGATCCATCTTGGACTGGACATTGATCCCTGTGGGACAGTACTGTAACCCCTGTGGTTCTGGACTGTGATTCCTGTGGGACAGGACTGTGACCCATGTGGGACTGGACTGTGAACGCTGTGGGACTCGACTGTGATCCCTTCGAGACTGTACTGTGATCCCTTTGGGACTCGACTGTAATCACTTCAGGACTGGACTGTGATCCCTGTGGGACTGGGCTGTGAACCCTGTGGTACTGGACTGCGATCCCTGTGGGAGAGGACTGTGATCTCTGTGGGACTGGACTGTGATCCCTGTGGGACAGTACTGTGACCCCTGTGGGTCTGGACTGTGATTCCTGTGGGACAGGACTGTGACCCATGTGGGACTGCACTGTGACCCCTGTGGGACTGGACATGATTTCTGCGGGACTGCACTGTGAACGCTGTGTGACTCGACTGTGATCCTTTCGAGAATGTACTGTGATCCCTTTGGGACTCGACTGTAATCACTTCAGGACTGGACTGTGATCCCTGTGGGACTGGGCTGTGAACCATGTCGGACTGGACTGTGATCCCTGTGGGAGAGGACTGTGATCTCTGTGGGACTGGATCTTGATCCCTGTGGGACTGGACTGTGACTCCTGTGGGACTGGACTGTGATCCCTGTGGGACTGGACTGTGATCCCTGTGGGAGAGGACTGTGATCCCTGCAGGACTGGAGTGTGATCCCTTCGGGACTGGACTGTGATTCCTGTGGGACAGAACTGTGACCCCAGCGGGACTGTGACCCATGTAGGACTGGACTGTGATCCCTGTGGGAGAGGACTGTGATCCCTGCAGTACTGGACGGAGATCTCTGTGGGACAGGACTGTGATCCTTTCGGGAGTGGACCGTGACCTCTGTGGGACTGGACTGTGATCCATGTGGGACTGGACTGTGACCCCTGTGGGACTGCACTGTGGTCCCTGTGGGACTGTTCTGTGATCCCTGTGGAACTGGAGTGTTTCCCCTGTAGGATTGGACTGTGATCCCTGTGGGATTTGACTGTGACCCCTGTGTGACTGGACACTCACCTTGTGAGATTGGACTGTGATCCCTGCGGGATTGGACTGTGACCCGTGTGGGACTGGATTCTATCCCCTGTGGGACAGGACTGTGGCCCCTGTGGGCCTGCAATGTGAACCCTGTGCGACTGGACATTGATCCCCGTGGCACAGGACTATGATCCCTTTGGGACTTGATTGTGATCCCTGTGGGACTGGAATGTGTTCCCTGTGGGACTGGGCTGTGCTCGCTGTGGGACTGGACTGTGATCCCTTCGGGACTGGACTGTGACCTCTGTGGTACTGCACTGTGACCCCTGTGGGACTGGACTGTTATCCCTGAGGTACTGGACTGTGACTCCTTTGGGAGTGGAATGTGATCCCTGTGGGACTGGACTGTGACTGATGTGGGACTTGACTGTTTACCCTGTGGGGCTGGAATGTGACCCTGTGGGAACTGGACTGTGATTCCTGTTGGACCAGACTTTGATCCGTGTGGGACTCGACTGTAACCCCTGTGGGACTGGACTGTGATCCCTGTAGGACTGGACTGTTATCCCTGTGGGACTGGATTGTGATCCCTGTAGGACTGGACTGTGACTCCTGTGGGACTGGACTGTTTACCCTGTGGGGCTGGACTGTGACCCTGTGGGAACTGGACTGTGATTCCTGTTGGACCAGACTTTGAACCGTGTGGGACTCGACTGTAACCCCTGTGGGACTGGACTCGGATCCCTGTGGGACTGGACTGTGATCCCTGTGGGACTGGACTGTGATCCTTCTTGGACTGGACCTTGGCCGCAGTGGGACTGGACTGTAACCCCTGTGGGACTGGACTATAACCCGTGTGGGACTGGACTGTGATTCCTGTGGGACAGGACTGTGACCCATGTGGGACTGGACGGTGACCCCTGTTGGACTGGACTGTGGTCCCTGTGGGACTGGACTGTGACCCCTGTGGGATGGACTGTGAGCCCTGTGGGACAGAAATGTGAAACCTGTGGGATAGAAATGTGAACCCTGTTGGACAGGAATGTAACCCCAGTCGGCCTGGACTGTTTATCCTGCTGGGGCTGGACTGTGACCCTGTGTGAACTGGACTGTGATTCCTGTTGGACCAGACTTTGATCCGTGTGGGACTGGACTGTAACCCCTGTGGGACTGGACTGTGATCCCTGTGGGACTGGACAGTGATCCCTGTGGGACAGTACTGTGACCCCTGTGGGTCAGTACTGTGACCCCTGTGGGTCTGCACTGTGATTCCTGTGGGACAGGACTGTGACCCATGTGGGACTGCAGATGATGCCTGCGGGACTGGACTGTGAACGCTGTGGGACTCGACTGTGATCCCTTCGAGAATGTACTGTGATCCATTTGGGACTCGACTGTAATCACTTCAGGACTGGACTGTGATCCCTGTGGGACTGGGCTGTGAACCCTGTGGGACTGGACTGTGATCCCTGTGGGAGAGGACTGTGATCTCTGTGGGACTGGATCTTGATCCCTGTGGGACTGGACTGTGACCCCTGTGGGATTGGACTGTGATCCCTGTGGGACTGGACTGTGACCCTAGTGGGACTGGACTGTGATCCCTGTGGGAGAGGACTGTGATCCCTGCAGGACTGGAGTGTGATCCCTTCGGGACTGGACTGTGATTCCTGTGGGACAGAACTGTGACCCCAGCGGGACTGTGACCCATGTAGGACTGGACTGTGATCCCTTCGGGACTGGACGGAGATCTCTGTGGGACAGGACTGTGATCCTTTCGGGAGTGGACCGTGACCGCTGTTGGACTGGACTGTGATCCATGTGGGACTGGACTGTGATCCCTGTGGGAGAGGACTGTGATCCCTGGAGGACTGGACTGTGGTATGTTCGGGACTGGAGCGTGACGCTTGTGGGACTGGAACGTGATCCATGTGGGACTGGACTGTGATCCCTGTGGGAATGGACTGTGACCCATGTGGGACTGGACTGTGATCCCTGTTGGAATGGACTGTGATACTTTCGGGACTGGACTGTGATCGCTGTGCGACTGGACTGTGAACACTGTGCGACTGGACTGTGAGCCTTTCGGGACTGGACTGTGACCCCTGTTGGACTGGACTGTGATCCTTTCGGGACTGGACTGTGATCCCTGTGGGATTGGACTGTGAACCCTTCGGCAGTGGACTGTGATCCATGTGGGACTGGACTGTGATCCATATGGGACTGGACTGTGACACCTGTGGGACAGAACAGTGACCCCAGCAGGACTATGACCCATGTAGGACTGGACTGTGATCCCTTAGGGACTAGACGGAGATCTCTGTGGGACAGGACTGTGATCCTTTCAGGACTGGACCGTGACCGCTGTGGGACTGGAACGTGATCCATGTTGGACTGGACTGTGATCCCTGTGGGAATGGACTGTGACCCCTGTGGGACTGGACTGTGATTCCTGTGGGAATGGACAGTGATCCTTTCGGGACTGGACTGTGATCGCTGTGCGACTGGATTGTGAACACTGTGGGACTGGACTGTGAACCTTTCGGGACTGGACTGTGACCCCTGTTGGACTGGACTCTGATCCCTTCGGGAGTGGACTGTGATCCCTGTGGGACTGGACTGTGATCCTTTCGGGACTGGACTGTGATCCCTGTCGGATTGGACTGTGAACCCTTCGGCAGTGGACTGTGATCCATGTGAGACTGGACTGTGATCCATGTGGAACTGGACTGTGACCCCTGTGGGACTTGACTGTGAAACCTGTGGGACTGGACTGTGATCCATATGGGACTGGACTGTGACCGCTGTGGGACTGGACTGTGACCCCTCTGGGACTGGACTGTGGTCACTTCGGGACTGGACTGCGAACCCTGTGGGCCTGGACTGTGAACCCTTCGGCACTGGACTGTGATCCCTGTGGGCCTGGACTGTGATCCGTGTGGACCTCGACTGTGATCCGCGTGGGAATGGAATGTGACCCCTGTGGATTGGACTGTGATCCCTGTGGGACAGGCCTGTGATCCCTGTGGTACTGGATTGTGATCACTGTGTGACTGGACTCTAATCCCTGTGGGAATGGACTGTGACCCCTGTGGGACTGGACTGTGACCCCTGTGGGCATGGATTGTTTATCCTGTGGAGCTGGACTGTGACCCTGTGTGAACTGGACTGTGTATCCTGTTGGACCAGACTTTGATCCGTGCAGGACTGGACTGTAACCCCAGTGGGACTGGATTGTGATCCCTGTGGGACTGGACAGTGATCCCTGTGGGATTGGATTGTGATCCCTGTGGGACAGGACTGTGCTCCTAGTGGGACTGCACTGTGATCCCTCATGGACTGGACTTTGGCCGCTGTGGGACTGGACTGTAACCCGTGTGCGACTGCATTGTGATCCCTGTGGGTTTGGACTGCGTTCCCTGTGGCACTGGCCTCTGACCCCTGTGGACATGGACTGTGACCCCTGTGGGACTGGACTGTGACCCCTGTGGGCATGGACTGTGACCCCTGTGGGACTGGACTGTGATCCCTGTGGGACCGGACTGTGATCCCTGTCGGACTGGACTGTGATCCCTTCGGGACTGGACTGTGATCCCTGTGGGACTGGACTGTGATACCTGTGGAACAGGACTATGATCCTTTCGGGACTGTACTGTGATCCCTGTGGGACTGGACTGTGATCCCTGTTGGATCGAAATGTGACCCCTGTGGGACAGGACTGTGACCCCTGTGAGCCTGTACTGTGAATCCTTGACGACTGGACATTGATCCCAGTGCGACTGGAATGTGATCCCTGTGGGACTGGACTGTGACTCCTGTGGGACTGGACTGTGATCCCTTCGGGACTGGACGGAGATCCCTGTGGGACAGGACTGTGATCCTTTCAGGACTGGACCGTGACCCTTGTGGGACTGGAATGTGATTCATTTTGGACTGGACTGTGACCCCTTTGCTACTGGACTGTGATTCCTGTGGGAATGGACTGTGATCCCTGTGCGACTGGACTGTGATCGCTGTGGGACCGGACTGTGATCCCTGTAGGACTGGACTGTGATCCCTGTGGGACTGGACTGTGATCCCTGTGGGACAGGAATGAGATACTTGTGGGACACGACGGTGATCACTGAGAGTTTGGACAGTGTTCCCTGTGGTACTGCACTCTGACCCCTGTGGGCAGGACTGTGATCTCTGTGGGACTTGACTGTGAACCTTTCGGCACTGGACTGTGATCCCTGTGGGACTGGACTGTGATCCGTGTGGAACTCGACTGTGATTCCTGTTGGACCAGACTTTGATCCATGTGGGACTGGATTGTAACCCCTGTTGGAATGGACTGTGATCCCTGTGGGACTGGACTGTGATCCCTGTGGGACAGGAATGAGATCCTTGTGGGACACGACGGAGATAACTGTGGGTTTCGACTGCGTTCCCTGTGGTACTGCACTCTGACCCCTGTGGGCAGGACTGTGATCTCTGTGGGACTGGACTGTGAACCCTTCGGCACTGGACTGTGATCTCTGTGGGACTGGATTGTGATCCCAGTGGGACTGGATTGTGATCCCTGTGGGACTGGACTGTGCTCCGAGTGGACTGGACTGTGATCCCTCTTGGACTGGACTGTGGCCGCTGAGGGACAGGACTGTAACCCACGTGGGACTGGACTATAACCCGTGTGGGCATGGATTTGATTCGTGTGCGACATGACTGTGACCTATGTGGGACTGGACGGTGACCCCTGTGGGACTGGACTGTGATCCCTGTGGGACTGGACTGTGATTCCTGTGGTACAGGACTGTGACCCATGTGGGACTGGACAGTGACCCCTGTGGGACTGGACTGTGACACCTGTGGGACAGAAATGTGAACCCTGTGGGATAGAAATGTGACCCATGTGGGACAGGACTGTAACCTCAGTCGGCCTGGACTGTTTATCCTGTGGGGCTGGACTGTGACCCTGTGTGAACTGGACTGTGATTCCTGTTGGACCAGACTTTGATCCGTGTAGGACTGGACTGTAACCGCAGTGGGACTGGACTGTGATCCCTGTGGGACTGGACAGTGATCCCTGTGGGACTGGATTGTGATCCCTGTGGGACTGGACTCTAATCCCTATGGGAATGGACTGTGACCCCTGTGGGACTGGACTGTGACCCCTGTGGGCATGGACTGTTTATCCTGTGGAGCTGGACTGTGACCCTGTGTGAACTGGACTGTGTATCCTGTTGGACCAGACTTTGATCCGTGCAGGACTGGACTGTAACCCCAGTGGGACTGGATTGTGATCCCTGTGGGACTGGACAGTGATCCCTGTGGGATTGGATTGTGATCCCTGTGGGACAGGACTGTGCTCCTAGTGGGACTGCACTGTGATCCCTCATGGACTGGACTTTGGCCGCTGTGGGACTGGACTGTAACCCGTGTGCGACTGCATTGTGATCCCTGTGGGTTTGGACTGCGTTCCCTGTGGCACTGGCCTCTGACCCCTGTGGACATGGACTGTGACCCCTGTGGGACTGGACTGTGACCCCTGTGGGCATGGACTGTGACCCCTGTGGGACTGGACTGTGATCCCTGTGGGACCGGACTGTGATCCCTGTCGGACTGGACTGTGATCCCTTCGGGACTGGACTGTGATCCCTGTGGGACTGGACTGTGATACCTGTGGAACAGGACTATGATCCTTTCGGGACTGTACTGTGATCCCTGTGGGACTGGACTGTGATCCCTGTTGGATCGAAATGTGACCC
Source organism: Pristiophorus japonicus (assembly GCF_044704955.1). Taxonomy (NCBI): domain Eukaryota; kingdom Metazoa; phylum Chordata; class Chondrichthyes; family Pristiophoridae; genus Pristiophorus; species Pristiophorus japonicus. Next base: position 3,002,182 of record NC_092009.1, read on the forward strand.
CTGTGGGACAGGACTGTGACCCCTGTGAGCCTGTACTGTGAATCCTTGACGACTGGACATTGATCCCAGTGCGACTGGAATGTGATCCCTGTGGGACTGGACTGTGACTCCTGTGGGACTGGACTGTGATCCCTTCGGGACTGGACGGAGATCCCTGTGGGACAGGACTGTGATCCTTTCAGGACTGGACCGTGACCCTTGTGGGACTGGAATGTGATTCATTTTGGACTGGACTGTGACCCCTTTGCTACTGGACTGTGATTCCTGTGGGAATGGACTGTGATCCCTGTGCGACTGGACTGTGATCGCTGTGGGACCGGACTGTGATCCCTGTAGGACTGGACTGTGATCCCTGTGGGACTGGACTGTGATCCCTGTGGGACAGGAATGAGATCCTTGTGGGACACGACGGAGATAACTGTGGGTTTCGACTGCGTTCCCGGTGGTACTGCACTCTGACCCCTGTGGGCAGGACTGTGATCTCTGTGGGACTGGACTGTGAACCCTTCGGCACTGGACTGTGATCTCTGTGGGACTGGATTGTGATCCCAGTGGGACTGGATTGTGATCCCTGTGGGACTGGACTGTGCTCCGAGTGGACTGGACTGTGATCCCTCTTGGACTGGACTGTGGCCGCTGAGGGACAGGACTGTAACCCACGTGGGACTGGACTATAACCCGTGTGGGCATGGATTTGATTCGTGTGCGACATGACTGTGACCTATGTGGGACTGGACGGTGACCCCTGTGGGACTGGACTGTGATCCCTGTGGGACTGGACTGTGATTCCTGTGGTACAGGACTGTGACCCATGTGGGACTGGACAGTGACCCCTGTGGGACTGGACTGTGACACCTGTGGGACAGAAATGTGAACCCTGTGGGATAGAAATGTGACCCATGTGGGACAGGACTGTAACCTCAGTCGGCCTGGACTGTTTATCCTGTGGGGCTGGACTGTGACCCTGTGTGAACTGGACTGTGATTCCTGTTGGACCAGACTTTGATCCGTGTAGGACTGGACTGTAACCGCAGTGGGACTGGACTGTGATCCCTGTGGGACTGGACAGTGATCCCTGTGGGACTGGATTGTGATCCCTGTGGGACTGGACTGGGCTCCTAGTGGGACTGGACTGTGATCCCTCTTGGACTGGACTGTGGCCGCTGTGGGACTGGACTGTAAACCCTGTGGGACTGGACTATAACCCGTGTGCGACTGGACTGTGATTCCTGTGGGAAAGGACTGTGACCCATGTGGGACTGGACTGTGATCCCTGTGGGATTGGACTGTGCTCTCTGTCGGACTGGACTGTGATCCTTGTGGAACTGGACTGTGATCCCTGTGGGACTCGACTTTGATCCTTGTGGGACTGGACGGTGATCCTTATGGGACTGGACTTTGATCCCTGTGGAATTAGACTGTGATCCCTGTTGGAATGGTCTGCAACCCCTGTGGGACTGGACCGTGACCACTGTGGGACTGGACACTGACCAATGTGGGATTGGACTGTGACCCCTGTGGGACTGGACTGTGACCCTTGTGGGACTGGACAGTGAACCCTGTGGGACTGGACGTGACCCCTGGGGACTGAACTGTGACCCCTGTGGGACTGGACTGTGACCCCTGTGGGACTGCACTGTGGTCCCTGTGGGACTGTTCTGTGATCCCTGTGGAACTGGAGTGTTTCCCCTGTAGGATTGGACTGTGATCCCTGTGGGATTTGACTGTGACCCATGTGTGACTGGACTCTCACCTTGTGGGATTGGACTGTGATCCCTGTGGGATTGGACTGTGACACGTGTGGGACTGGATTGTATCCCCTGTGGGACAGGACTGTGGCCCCTGTGTGCCTGCACTGTGAACCCTGTGCGACTGGACAGTGATCCCCGTGGCACAGGACTATGATCCCTTTGGGACTTGATTGTGATCCCTGTGGGACTGGAATATGTTCCCTGTGGGACTGGGCTGTGCTCGCTGTGGGACTGGACTGTGATCCCTTCGGGACTGGACTGTGGCCTCTGTGGTACTGCACTGTGACCCCTGTGGGACTGGACAGTGACCCCTGTGGGACTGGACTGTTATCCCTTTTGGGACTGGAATTTAACCCTTGTGTGACTGGACTGTAACCCCTGTAGGACTGAAATGTAACCCGAGTGTGACTGAACTGTAACCCATGTGGGATTATACTGTGACCCCTGTGGAACAGGACTGTGACCTTTGTGGGGCAGTATTGTGACCCCTATGGGCCTGCACTGTGAACCCTGTGCGACTGGACTGTGATCCCTGTTGGATCGGACGTTGATCCCAGTGGGACAGCACTGTGATCCAAGTGTGTCTGCACTGTGACCCCTGTAGGACTGCAATGTGACAACTGTGGGACTACAATGTGACACCTGTTGGAATTCAATGCGTCATCTGTGGGACGGCACTGTGACCCTTTCAGGTCTGCAATGAAACCCCTGTAGGACTGCAATATGACCCCTGTGGGACTGGACTGTGAGCACTGTGGTTATGGACTGTGATCCCTGTGCGACTGGATTGTGGCCACTGTGGGACTGGACTGTGATCCCTGTTGGATCAAAATGTGACCCCTGTGGGACAGGACTGTGATCCTGTGGGCCTGTACAGTGAACCCTTGGCCTCTGGACATTGATCCCAATTCGACTGGAATGTGATCCCTGAGGTACTGGACTGTGACTCCTTTGGAACTGGACTGTGATCCCTGTGGGACTGGACTGTGACTCATGTGGGACTGGACTGTTTACCCTGTGGGGCTGGAATGTGACCCTGTGGGAACTGGACTGTGATTCCTGTTGGACCAGACTTTGATCCGTGTGGGACTCGACTGTAACCCCTGTGGGACTGGACTGTGATCCCTGTGGGACTGGACTGTGATCCCTGTGGGACTGGATTGTGATCCCTGTAGGACTGGACTTTGACTCCTGTGGGACTGGACTGTTTACCCTGTGGGGCTGGACTGTGACCCTGTGGGAACTGGACTGTGATTCCTGTTGGACCAGACTTTGATCCGTGTGGGACTCGACTGTAACCCCTGCGGGACTGGACTGGGATCCCAGTGGGACTGGACTGTGATCCCTGTGGGACTGGACTGTGATCCCTCTTGGACTGGACTGTGGCCGCAGTGGGACTGGACTGTAACCCCTGTGGGACTGGACTATAACCCGTGTTGGACTGGACTGTGATTCCTGTGGGACAGGACTGTGACCCATGTGGGACTGGACGGTGACCCCTGTTGGACTCGACTGTGATCCTTGTGGGACTGGACTGTGACCCCTGTGGGACTGGACTGTGAGCCCTGTGGGACAGAAATGTGAACCCTGTGGGATATTAATGTGAACCCTGTTGGACAGGAATGTAACCCCAGTCGGCCTGGACTGTTTATCCTGCTGGGGCTGGACTGTGACCCTGTGTGAACTGGACTGTGATTCCTGTTGGACCAGACTTTGATCCGTGTGGGACTGGACTGTAACCACTGTGGGACTGGACTGTGATCCCTGTGGGACTGGACAGTGATCCCTGTGGGACAGTACTGTGACCCCTGTGGGTCTGGACTGTGATTCCTGTGGGACAGGACTGTGACCCATGTGGGACTGGATTGTGATCACTTTGGGACTGCACTGTGACTCCTTTGGGACTGGACTGTGATCCCTGTGGGACTGGACTGTGACTCATGTGGGACTGGACTGTTTACCCTGTGGGGCTGGAATGTGACCCTGTGGGAACTGGACTGTGATTCCTGTTGGACCAGACTTTGATCCGTGTGGGACTCGACTGTAACCCCTGTGGGACTGGACTGTGATCCCTGTGGGACTGGACTGTGATCCCTGTGGGACTGGATTGTGATCCCTTTAGGACTGGACTGTGACTCTTGTGGGACTGGACTGTTTACCCTGTGGGGATGGACAGTGACCCTGTGGGAACTGGACTGTCATTCCTGTTGGACCAGACTTTGATCCGTGTGGGACTCGACTGTAACCCCTGCGGGACTGGACTGGGATCCCTGTGGGACTGGACTGTGATCCCTGTGGGACTGGACTGTGATCCCTCTTGGACTGGACTGTGGCCGCAGTGGGACTGGAGTGTAACCCCTGTGGGACTGGACTATAACCCGTGTGGGACTGGACTGTGATTCCTGTGGGACAGGACTGTGACCCATGTGGGACTGGACGGTGACCCCTGTTGGACTGGACTGTGATCCTTGTGGGACTGGATTGTGACCCCTGTGGGACTGGACTGTGAGCCCTGTGGGACAGGACTGTGGCCCCTGTGGGACTGGACGGTGACCCCTGTTGGTCTGGACTGTGAGCCCTGTGGGACAGAAATGTGAACCCTGTGGGATAGAAATGTGAACCCTGTTGGACAGGAATGTAACCCCAGTCGGCCTGGACTGTTAATCCTGCTGGGGCTGGACTGTGACCCTGTGTGAACTGGACTGTGATCCCTGTGGGACTGGACAGTGATCCCTGTGGGGCAGTACTGTGACCCCTGTGGGACTGGACTGTGATCCCTGTGGGACTGGACAGTGATCCCTGTGGGACAGTACTGTGACCCCTGTGGGTCTGGACTGTGACCCATGTGGGACTGGATTGTGATCCCTTTGGGACTGGACTGGGCTCCTAGTGGGACTGGACTGTGATCCATCTTGGACTGGACATTGATCCCTGTGGGACAGTACTGTAACCCCTGTGGTTCTGGACTGTGATTCCTGTGGGACAGGACTGTGACCCATGTGGGACTGGACTGTGAACGCTGTGGGACTCGACTGTGATCCCTTCGAGACTGTACTGTGATCGCTTTGGGACTCGACTGTAATCACTTCAGGACTGGACTGTGATCCCTGTGGGACTGGGCTGTGAACCCTGTGGTACTGGACTGCGATCCCTGTGGGAGAGGACTGTGATCTCTGTGGGACTGGACTGTGATCCCTGTGGGACAGTACTGTGACCCCTGTGGGTCTGGACTGTGATTCCTGTGGGACAGGACTGTGACCCATGTGGGACTGCACTGTGACCCCTGTGGGACTGGACATGATGCCTGCGGGACTGCACTGTGAACGCTGTGTGACTCGACTGTGATCCCTTCGAGAATGTACTGTGATCCCTTTGGGACTCGACTGTAATCACTTCAGGACTGGACTGTGATCCCTGTGGGACTGGGCTGTGAACCATGTGGGACTGGACTGTGATCCCTGTGGGAGAGGACTGTGATCTCTGTGGGACTGGATCTTGATCCCTGTGGGACTGGACTGTGACTCCTGTGGGACTGGACTGTGATCCCTGTGGGACTGGACTGTGATCCCTGTGGGACTGGACTGTGATCCCTGTGGGAGAGGACTGTGATGCCTGCAGGACTGGAGTGTGATCCCTTCGGGACTGGACTGTGATTCCTGTGGGACAGAACTGTGACCCCAGCGGGACTGTGACCCATGTAGGACTGGACTGTGATCCCTTAGGGACTGGACGGAGATCTCTGTGGGACAGGACTGTGATCCTTTCGGTAGTGGACCGTGACCTCTGTGGGACTGGACTGTGATCCATGTGGGACTGGACTGTGACCCCTGTGGGACTGCACTGTGGTCCCTGTGGGACTGTTCTGTGATCCCTGTGGAACTGGAGTGTTTCCCCTGTAGGATTGGACTGTGATCCCTGTGGGATTTGACTGTGACCCCTGTGTGACTGGACACTCACCTTGTGAGATTGGACTGTGATCCCTGTGGGATTGGACTGTGACCCGTGTGGGACTGGATTCTATCCCCTGTGGGACAGGACTGTGGCCCCTGTGGGCCTGCAATGTGAACCCTGTGCGACTGGACATTGATCCCCGTGGCACAGGACTATGATCCCTTTGGGACTTGATTGTGATCCCTGTGGGACTGGAATGTGTTCCCTGTGGGACTGGGCTGTGCTCGCTGTGGGACTGGACTGTGATCCATTCGGGACTGGTCTGTGACCTATGTGGTACTGCACTGTGACCCCTGTGGGACTGGACTGTTATCCCTGTTGGATCGAAATGTGACCCCTGTGGGACAGGACTGTGATCCTGTGGGCCTGTACTGTGAACCCTTGGCGACTGGACATTGATCCCAGTTCGACTGGACTGTAATCCCTGAGGTACTGGACTGTGACTCCTTTGGGAGTGGACTGTGATCCCTGTGGGACTGGACTGTGACTGATGTGGGACTTGACTGTTTACCCTGTGGGGCTGGAATGTGACCCTGTGGGAACTGGACTGTGATTCCTGTTGGACCAGACTTTGATCCGTGTGGGACTCGACTGTAACCCCTGTGGGACTGGACTGTGATCCCTGTGGGACTGGACTGTGATCCCTGTGGGACTGGATTGTGATCCCTGTAGGACTGGACTGTGACTCCTGTGGGACTGGACTGTTTACCCTGTGGGGCTGGACTGTGACCCTGTGGGAACTGGACTGTGATTCCTGTTGGACCAGACTTTGAACCGTATGGGACTCGACTGTAACCCCTGTGGGACTGGACTCGGATCCCTGTGGGACTGGACTGTGATCCCTGTGGGACTGGACTGTGATCCTTCTTGGACTGGACTGTGGCCGCAGTGGGACTGGACTGTAACCCCTGTGGGACTGGACTATAACCCGTGTGGGACTGGACTGTGATTCCTGTGGGACAGGATTGTGACTCATGTGGGACTGGACGGTGACCCCTGTTGGACTGGACTGTGGTCCCTGTGGGACTGGACTGTGACCCCTGTGGGATGGACTGTGAGCCCTGTGGGACAGAAATGTGAAACCTGTGGGATAGAAATGTGAACCCTGTTGGACAGGAATGTAACCCCAGTCGGCCTGGACTGTTTATCCTGTGGGGCTGGACTGTGACCCTGTGTGAACTGGACTGTGATTCCTGTTGGACCAGATTTTGATCCGTGTGGGACTGGACTGTAACCCCTGTGGGACTGGACTGTGATCCCTGTGGGACTGGACAGTGATCCCTGTGGGACAGTACTGTGACCCCTGTGGGTCAGTACTGTGACCCCTGTGGGTCTGCACTGTGATTCCTGTGGGACAGGACTGTGACCCATGTGGGACTGGAGATGATGCCTGCGGGACTGGACTGTGAACGCTGTGGGACTCGACTGTGATCCCTTCGAGAATGTACTGTGATCCATTTGGGACTCGACTGTAATCACTTCAGGACTGGACTGTGATCCCTGTGGGACTGGGCTGTGAACCCTGTGGGACTGGACTGTGATCCCTGTGGGAGAGGACTGTGATCTCTGTGGGACTGGATCTTGATCCCTGTGGGACTGGACTGTGACCCCTGTGGGACTGGACTGTGATCCCTGTGGGACTGGACTGTGACCCTAGTGGGACTGGACTGTGATCCCTGTGGGAGAGGACTGTGATCCCTGCAGGACTGGAGTGTGATCCCTTCGGGACTGGACTGTGATTCCTGTGGGACAGAACTGTGACCCCAGCGGGACTGTGACCCATGTAGGACTGGACTGTGATCCCTTCGGGACTGGACGGAGATCTCTGTGGGACAGGACTGTGATCCTTTCGGGAGTGGACCGTGACCGCTGTTGGACTGGACTGTGATCCATGTGGGACTGGACTGTGATCCCTGTGGGAGAGGACTGTGATCCCTGGAGGACTGGACTGTGGTATGTTCGGGACTGGAGCGTGACGCTTGTGGGACTGGAACGTGATCCATGTGGGACTGGACTGTGATCCCTGTGTGAATGGACTGTGACCCATGTGGGACTGGACTGTGATCCCTGTTGGAATGGACTGTGATACTTTCGGGACTGGACTGTGATCGCTGTGCGACTGGACTGTGAACACTGTGCGACTGGACTGTGAGCCTTTCGGGACTGGACTGTGACCCCTGTTGGACTGGACTGTGATCCTTTCGGGACTGGACTGTGATCCCTGTGGGATTGGACTGTGAACCCTTCGGCAGTGGACTGTGATCCATGTGGGACTGGACTGTGATCCATATGGGACTGGACTGTGACCCCTGTGGGACTGGAGTGTGATCCCTTCGCGACTGGACTGTGATTCCTGTGGGACAGAACAGTGACCCCAGCAGGACTATGACCCATGTAGGACTGGACTGTGATCCCTTAGGGACTAGACGGAGATCTCTGTGGGACAGGACTGTGATCCTTTCAGGACTGGACCGTGACCGCTGTGGGACTGGAACGTGATCCATGTTGGACTGGACTGTGATCCCTGTGGGAATGGACTGTGACCCCTGTGGGACTGGACTGTGATTCCTGTGGGAATGGACAGTGATCCTTTCGGGACTGGACTGTGATCGCTGTGCGACTGGATTGTGAACACTGTGGGACTGGACTGTGAACCTTTCGGGACTGGACTGTGACCCCTGTTGGACTGGACTCTGATCCCTTCGGGAGTGGACTATGATCCCTGTGGGACTGGACTGTGATCCTTTCGGGACTGGACTGTGATCCCTGTCGGATTGGACTGTAAACCCTTCGGCAGTGGGCTGTGATCCATGTGGGACTGGACTGTGATCTATGTGGAACTGGACTGTGACCCTTGTGGGACTTGACTGTGAAACCTGTGGGACTGGACTGTGATCCATATGGGACTGGACTGTGACCCCTGTGGGACTGGACTGTGACCCCTGTGGGACTGGACTGTGGTCACTTCGGGACTGGACTGCGAACCCTGTGGGACTGGACTGTGAACCCTTCGGCACTGGACTGTGATCCCTGTGGGCCTGGACTGTGATCCGTGTGGAACTCGACTGTGATCTGCGTGGGAATGGAATGTGACCCCTGTGGATTGGACTGTGATCCCTGTGGGACAGGCCTCTGATCCCTGTGGTATTGGATTGTGATCACTGTGGGACTGGACTCTAATCCCTATGGGAATGGACTGTGACCCCTGTGGGACTGGACTGTGACCCCTGTGGGCATGGACTGTTTATCCTGTGGAGCTGGACTGTGACCCTGTGTGAACTGGACTGTGTTTCCTGTTGGACCAGACTTTGATCCATGCAGGACTGGACTGTAACCCCAGTGGGACTGGATTGTGATCCCTGTGGGACTGGACAGTGATCCCTGTGGGATTGGATTGTGATCCCTGTGGGACAGGACTGTGCTCCTAGTGGGACTGGACTGTGATCCCTCTTGGACTGGACTTTGGCCGCTGTGGGACTGGACTGTAACCCGTGTGCGACTGCATTGTGATCCCTGTGGGTTTGGACTGCGTTCCCTGTGGCACTGGCATCTGACCCCTGTGGACATGGACTGTAACCCCTGTGGGACTGGGCTGTGACCCCTGTGGGCATGGATTGTGACCCCTGTGGGACTGGACTGTGATCCCTGTGGGACCGGACTGTGATCCCTGTCGGACTGGACTGTGATCCCTTCGGGACTGGACTGTGATCCCTGTGGGACTGGACTGTGATACCTGTGGAACAGGACTATGATCCTTTCGGGACTGTACTGTGATCCCTGTGGGACTGGACTGTGATCCCTGTTGGATCGAAATGTGACCCCTGTGGGACAGGACTGTGACCCCTGTGAGCCTGCACTGTGAATCCTTGACGACTGGACATTGATCCCAGGGCGACTGGAATGTGATCCCTGTGGGACTGGAGTGTAATCCCTGTGGAACTGGACATTGATCCCCGTGAGACTAGACTTTGATCCCTGAGGTACTGGACTGTGACTCCTGTGGGACTGGACTGTGATCCCTTCTGGACTGGATGGAGATCCCTGTGGGACAGGACTGTGATCCTTTCAGGACTGGACCGTGACCCCTGTGGGACTGGAATGTGATCCATGTGGGACTGGACTGTGATTCCTGTGGGAGAGGACTGTGATCCCTGTAGGACTAGACTGTGGTCTCTTCGGGACTGGACCGTGACCCTTGTGGGACTGGAATGTGATTCATTTTGGACTGGACTGTGACCCCTTTGGTACTGGACTGAGATTCCTGTGGGAATGGACTGTGATCCCTGTGCGACTGGACTGTGATCGCTGTGGGACCGGACTGTGATCCCTGTAGGACTGGACTGTGATCCCTGTGGGACTGGACTGTGATCCCTGTGGGACAGGAATGAGATACTTGTGGGACACGACGGTGATCACTGAGAGTTTGGACTGTGTTCCCTGTGGTACTGCACTCTGACCCCTGTGGGCAGGACTGTGATCTCTGTGGGACTTGACTGTGAACCTTTCGGCACTGGACTTTGATCGCTGTGGGACTGGACTGTGATCCGTGTGGAACTCGACTGTGATTCCTGTTGGACCAGACTTTGATCCATGTGGGACTGGATTGTAACCCCTGTGGGAATGGACTGTGTTCCCTGTGGGACTGGACTGTGATCCCTGTCGGACAGGACTGTGATCCCCTTTGGACTGGACTGTGGTCTTTTCGGGACTGGACCGTGACCCTTGTGGGACTGGAATGTGATCCATGTTGGATTGGATTGTGACCCCTGTGGTACTGGACTGTGATTCCTGTGGGAATGGACTGTGATCCCTGTGCGACTGGACTGTGATCGCTGTGGGACCGGACTGTGATCCCTGTAGGACTGAACTCTGATCCCTGTGGGTTTGGACTTTGTTCCCTGTGGCACTGGCCTCTGACCCCCGTGGGACTGGACTGTAACCCCTGTGGGACTGGACTGTGATCCCTGTGGGACCGGACTGTGATCCTTTCGGGACTGGACTGTGATCCCTGTGGGACTGGCTGTGATCCCTGTGGGACTGGGCTGTGGCCCCTGTGGGACTAAATGTGATCCCTGTGTGACTGGACTGTGATCACTGTGGGACAGGAGTATGATCCTTTCGGGACTGGACTGTGATCGCTTCAGGACTGGGCTGCGATCCCTGTGGGACAGGACTGTGACCCCTGCGGGACTGCACTCTGACACCTGCGGGACTTGACTGTGAGCTCTGTGGGAGAGGACTGTGATCCCTGTAGGACTGGACAGTAATCCCTTCGGGACTGGACTGTGATCCCTGTGCGACTGGACTGTGAACACTGTGGGACTGGACTGTGATCCTATCGGGACTGGACTTTGACCCCTGTGGGGCTGGACTGTGAAATATTCGGGACTGGACTGTGATCCCTGTGGGACTGGACTGTGACCCCTGTGGGACTGCACTGTGGTCCCTGTGGGACTGTTCTGTGATCCCTGTGGAACTGGAGTGTTTCCCCTGTAGGATTGGACTGTGATCCCTGTGGGATTTGACTGTGACCCATGTGTGACTGGACTATCACCTTGTGGGATTGGACTGTGATCCCTGTGGGATTGGACTGTGACACGTGTGGGACTGGATTGTATCCCCTGTGGGACAGGACTGTGGCCCCTGTGTGCCTGCACTGTGAACCCTGTGCGACTGGACAGTGATCCCCGTGGCACAGGACTATGATCCCTTTGGGACTTGATTGTGATCCCTGTGGGACTGGAATATGTTCCCTGTGGGACTGGGCTGTGCTCGCTGTGGGACTGGACTGTGATCCCTTCGGGACTGGACTGTGGCCTCTGTGGTACTGCACTGTGACCCCTGTGGGACTGGACAGTGACCCCTGTGGGACTGGACTGTTATCCCTTTTGGGACTGGAATTTAACCCTTGTGTGACTGGACTGTAACCCCTGTAGGACTGAAATGTAACCCGAGTGTGACTGAACTGTAACCCATGTGGGATTATACTGTGACCCCTGTGGAACAGGACTGTGACCTTTGTGCGGCAGTATTGTGACCTCTATGGGCCTGCACTGTGAACCCTGTGCGACTGGACTGTGATCCCTGTTGGATCGGACGTTGATCCCAGTGGGACAGCACTGTGATCCAAGTGTGTCTGCACTGTGACCCCTGTAGGACTGCAATGTGACAACTGTGGGACTACAATGTGACACCTGTTGGAATTCAATGCGTCATCTGTGGGACGGCACTGTGACCCTTTCAGGTCTGCAATGAAACCCCTGTAGGACTGCAATATGACCCCTGTGGGACTGGACTGTGAGCACTGTGGTTATGGACTGTGATCCCTGTGCGACTGGATTGTGGCCACTGTGGGACTGGACTGTGATCCCTGTTGGATCAAAATGTGACCCCTGTGGGACAGGACTGTGATCCTGTGGGCCTGTACAGTGAACCCTTGGCCTCTGGACATTGATCCCAATTCGACTGGACTGTGATCCCTGAGGTACTGGACTGTGACTCCTTTGGAACTGGACTGTGATCCCTGTGGGACTGGACTGTGACTCATGTGGGACTGGACTGTTTACCCTGTGGGGCTGGAATGTGACCCTGTGGGAACTGGACTGTGATTCCTGTTGGACCAGACTTTGATCCGTGTGGGACTCGACTGTAACCCCTGTGGGACTGGACTGTGATCCCTGTGGGACTGGACTGTGATCCCTGTGGGACTGGATTGTGATCCCTGTAGGACTGGACTTTGACTCCTGTGGGACTGGACTGTTTACCCTGTGGGGCTGGACTGTGACCCTGTGGGAACTGGACTGTGATTCCTGTTGGACCAGACTTTGATCCGTGTGGGACTCGACTGTAACCCCTGCGGGACTGGACTGGGATCCCAGTGGGACTGGACTGTGATCCCTGTGGGACTGGACTGTGATCCCTCTTGGACTGGACTGTGGCCGCAGTGGGACTGGACTGTAACCCCTGTGGGACTGGACTATAACCCGTGTTGGACTGGACTGTGATTCCTGTGGGACAGGACTGTGACCCATGTGGGACTGGACGGTGACCCCTGTTGGACTCGACTGTGATCCTTGTGGGACTGGACTGTGAGCCCTGTGGGACAGAAATGTGAACCCTGTGGGATATTAATGTGAACCCTGTTGGACAGGAATGTAACCCCAGTCGGCCTGGACTGTTTATCCTGCTGGGGCTGGACTGTGACCCTGTGTGAACTGGACTGTGATTCCTGTTGGACCAGACTTTGATCCGTGTGGGACTGGACTGTAACCACTGTGGGACTGGACTGTGATCCCTGTGGGACTGGACAGTGATCCCTGTGGGACAGTACTGTGACCCCTGTGGGTCTGGACTGTGATTCCTGTGGGACAGGACTGTGACCCATGTGGGACTGGATTGTGATCACTTTGGGACTGCACTGTGACTCATTTGGGACTGGACTGTGATCCCTGTGGGACTGGACTGTGACTCATGTGGGACTGGACTGTTTACCCTGTGGGGCTGGAATGTGACCCTGTGGGAACTGGACTGTGATTCCTGTTGGACCAGACTTTGATCCGTGTGGGACTCGACTGTAACCCCTGTGGGACTGGACTGTGATCCCTGTGGGACTGGACTGTGATCCCTGTGGGACTGGATTGTGATCCCTTTAGGACTGGACTGTGACTCTTGTGGGACTGGACTGTTTACCCTGTGGGGATGGACTGTGACCCTGTGGGAACTGGACTGTCATTCCTGTTGGACCAGACTTTGATCCGTGTGGGACTCGACTGTAACCCCTGCGGGACTGGACTGGGATCCCTGTGGGACTGGACTGTGATCCCTGTGGGACTGGACTGTGATCCCTCTTGGACTGGACTGTGGTCGCAGTGGGACTGGAGTGTAACACCTGTGGGACTGGACTATAACCCGTGTGGGACTGGACTGTGATTCCTGTGGGACAGGACTGTGACCCATGTGGGACTGGACGGTGACCCCTGTTGGACTGGACTGTGATCCTTGTGGGACTGGATTGTGACCCCTGTGGGACTGGACTGTGAGCCCTGTGGGACAGGACTGTGGCCCCTGTGGGACTGGACGGTGACCCCTGTTGGTCTGGACTGTGAGCCCTGTGGGACAGAAATGTGAACCCTGTGGGATAGAAATGTGAACCCTGTTGGACAGGAATGTAACCCCAGTCGGCCTGGACTGTTAATCCTGCTGGGGCTGGACTGTGACCCTGTGTGAACTGGACTGTGATCCCTGTGGGACTGGACAGTGATCCCTGTGGGACAGTACTGTGACCCCTGTGGGACTGGACTGTGATCCCTGTGGGACTGGACAGTGATCCCTGTGGGACAGTACTGTGACCCCTGTGGGTCTGGACTGTGACCCATGTGGGACTGGATTGTGATCCCTTTGGGACTGGACTGGGCTCCTAGTGGGACTGGACTGTGATCCATCTTGGACTGGACATTGATCCCTGTGGGACAGTACTGTAACCCCTGTGGTTCTGGACTGTGATTCCTGTGGGACAGGACTGTGACCCATGTGGGACTGGACTGTGAACGCTGTGGGACTCGACTGTGATCCCTTCGAGACTGTACTGTGATCCCTTTGGGACTCGACTGTAATCACTTCAGGACTGGACTGTGATCCCTGTGGGACTGGGCTGTGAACCCTGTGGTACTGGACTGCGATCCCTGTGGGAGAGGACTGTGATCTCTGTGGGACTGGACTGTGATCCCTGTGGGACAGTACTGTGACCCCTGTGGGTCTGGACTGTGATTCCTGTGGGACAGGACTGTGACCCATGTGGGACTGCACTGTGACCCCTGTGGGACTGGACATGATGCCTGCGGGACTGCACTGTGAACGCTGTGTGACTCGACTGTGATCCCTTCGAGAATGTACTGTGATCCCTTTGGGACTCGACTGTAATCACTTCAGGACTGGACTGTGATCCCTGTGGGACTGGGCTGTGAACCATGTGGGACTGGACTGTGATCCCTGTGGGAGAGGACTGTGATCTCTGTGGGACTGGATCTTGATCCCTGTGGGACTGGACTGTGACTCCTGTGGGACTGGACTGTGATCCCTGTGGGACTGGACTGTGATCCCTGTGGGACTGGACTGTGATCCCTGTGGGAGAGGACTGTGATCCCTGCAGGACTGGAGTGTGATCCCTTCGGGACTGGACTGTGATTCCTGTGGGACAGAACTGTGACCCCAGCGGGACTGTGACCCATGTAGGACTGGACTGTGATCCCTTAGGGACTGGACGGAGATCTCTGTGGGACAGGACTGTGATCCTTTCGGTAGTGGACCGTGACCTCTGTGGGACTGGACTGTGATCCATGTGGGACTGGACTGTGACCCCTGTGGGACTGCACTGTGGTCCCTGTGGGACTGTTCTGTGATCCCTGTGGAACTGGAGTGTTTCCCCTGTAGGATTGGACTGTGATCCCTGTGGGATTTGACTGTGACCCCTGTGTGACTGGACACTCACCTTGTGAGATTGGACTGTGATCCCTGTGGGATTGGACTGTGACCCGTGTGGGACTGGATTCTATCCCCTGTGGGACAGGACTGTGGCCCCTGTGGGCCTGCAATGTGAACCCTGTGCGACTGGACATTGATCCCCGTGGCACAGGACTATGATCCCTTTGGGACTTGATTGTGATCCCTGTGGGACTGGAATGTGTTCCCTGTGGGACTGGGCTGTGCTCGCTGTGGGACTGGACTGTGATCCATTCGGGACTGGTCTGTGACCTCTGTGGTACTGCACTGTGACCCCTGTGGGACTGGACTGTTATCCCTGTTGGATCGAAATGTGACCCCTGTGGGACAGGACTGTGATCCTGTGGGCCTGTACTGTGAACCCTTGGCGACTGGACATTGATCCCAGTTCGACTGGACTGTAATCCCTGAGGTACTGGACTGTGACTCCTTTGGGAGTGGACTGTGATCCCTGTGGGACTGGACTGTGACTGATGTGGGACTTGACTGTTTACCCTGTGGGGCTGGAATGTGACCCTGTGGGAACTGGACTGTGATTCCTGTTGGACCAGACTTTGATCCGTGTGGGACTCGACTGTAACCCCTGTGGGACTGGACTGTGATCCCTGTGGGACTGGACTGTGATCCCTGTGGGACTGGATTGTGATCCCTGTAGGACTGGACTGTGACTCCTGTGGGACTGGACTGTTTACCCTGTGGGGCTGGACTGTGACCCTGTGGGAACTGGACTGTGATTCCTGTTGGACCAGACTTTGAACCGTATGGGACTCGACTGTAACCCCTGTGGGACTGGACTCGGATCCCTGTGGGACTGGACTGTGATCCCTGTGGGACTGGACTGTGATCCTTCTTGGACTGGACTGTGGCCGCAGTGGGACTGGACTGTAACCCCTGTGGGACTGGACTATAACCCGTGTGGGACTGGACTGTGATTCCTGTGGGACAGGATTGTGACCCATGTGGGACTGGACGGTGACCCCTGTTGGACTGGACTGTGGTCCCTGTGGGACTGGACTGTGACCCCTGTGGGATGGACTGTGAGCCCTGTGGGACAGAAATGTGAAACCTGTGGGATAGAAATGTGAACCCTGTTGGTCAGGAATGTAACCCCAGTCGGCCTGGACTGTTTATCCTGTGGGGCTGGACTGTGACCCTGTGTGAACTGGACTGTGATTCCTGTTGGACCAGATTTTGATCCGTGTGGGACTGGACTGTAACCCCTGTGGGACTGGACTGTGATCCCTGTGGGACTGGACAGTGATCCCTGTGGGACAGTACTGTGACCCCTGTGGGTCAGTACTGTGACCCCTGTGGGTCTGCACTGTGATTCCTGTGGGACAGGACTGTGACCCATGTGGGACTGGAGATGATGCCTGCGGGACTGGACTGTGAACGCTGTGGGAGTCGACTGTGATCCCTTCGAGAATGTACTGTGATCCATTTGGGACTCGACTGTAATCACTTCAGGACTGGACTGTGATCCCTGTGGGACTGGGCTGTGAACCCTGTGGGACTGGACTGTGATCCCTGTGGGAGAGGACTGTGATCTCTGTGGGACTGGATCTTGATCCCTGTGGGACTGGACTGTGACCCCTGTGGGACTGGACTGTGATCCCTGTGGGACTGGACTGTGACCCTAGTGGGACTGGACTGTGATCCCTGTGGGAGAGGACTGTGATCCCTGCAGGACTGGAGTGTGATCCCTTCGGGACTGGACTGTGATTCCTGTGGGACAGAACTGTGACCCCAGCGGGACTGTGACCCATGTAGGACTGGACTGTGATCCCTTCGGGACTGGACGGAGATCTCTGTGGGACAGGACTGTGATCCTTTCGGGAGTGGACCGTGACCGCTGTTGGACTGGACTGTGATCCATGTGGGACTGGACTGTGATCCCTGTGGGAGAGGACTGTGATCCCTGGAGGACTGGACTGTGGTATGTTCGGGACTGGAGCGTGACGCTTGTGGGACTGGAACGTGATCCATGTGGGACTGGACTGTGATCCCTGTGGGAATGGACTGTGACCCATGTGGGACTGGACTGTGATCCCTGTTGGAATGGACTGTGATACTTTCGGGACTGGACTGTGATCGCTGTGCGACTGGACTGTGAACACTGTGCGACTGGACTGTGAGCCTTTCGGGACTGGACTGTGACCCCTGTTGGACTGGACTGTGATCCTTTCGGGACTGGACTGTGATCCCTGTGGGATTGGACTGTGAACCCTTCGGCAGTGGACTGTGATCCATGTGGGACTGGACTGTGATCCATATGGGACTGGACTGTGACCCCTGTGGGACTGGAGTGTGATCCCTTCGCGACTGGACTGTGATTCCTGTGGGACAGAACAGTGACCCCAGCAGGACTATGACCCATGTAGGACTGGACTGTGATCCCTTAGGGACTAGACGGAGATCTCTGTGGGACAGGACTGTGATCCTTTCAGGACTGGACCGTGACCGCTGTGGGACTGGAACGTGATCCATGTTGGACTGGACTGTGATCCCTGTGGGACTGGACTGTGATTCCTGTGGGAATGGACAGTGATCCTTTCGGGACTGGACTGTGATCGCTGTGCGACTGGATTGTGAACACTGTGGGACTGGACTGTGAACCTTTCGGGACTGGACTGTGACCCCTGTTGGACTGGACTCTGATCCCTTCGGGAGTGGACTATGATCCCTGTGGGACTGGACTGTGATCCTTTCGGGACTGGACTGTGATCCCTGTCGGATTGGACTGTAAACCCTTCGGCAGTGGGCTGTGATCCATGTGGGACTGGACTGTGATCTATGTGGAACTGGACTGTGACCCTTGTGGGACTTGACTGTGAAACCTGTGGGACTGGACTGTGATCCATATGGGACTGGACTGTGACCCCTGTGGGACTGGACTGTGACCCCTGTGGGACTGGACTGTGGTCACTTCGGGACTGGACTGCGAACCCTGTGGGACTGGACTGTGAACCCTTCGGCACTGGACTGTGATCCCTGTGGGCCTGGACTGTGATCCGTGTGGAACTCGACTGTGATCTGCGTGGGAATGGAATGTGACCCCTGTGGATTGGACTGTGATCCCTGTGGGACAGGCCTCTGATCCCTGTGGTATTGGATTGTGATCACTGTGGGACTGGACTCTAATCCCTATGGGAATGGACTGTGACCCCTGTGGGACTGGACTGTGACCCCTGTGGGCATGGACTGTTTATCCTGTGGAGCTGGACTGTGACCCTGTGTGAACTGGACTGTGTTTCCTGTTGGACCAGACTTTGATCCATGCAGGACTGGACTGTAACCCCAGTGGGACTGGATTGTGATCCCTGTGGGACTGGACAGTGATCCCTGTGGGATTGGATTGTGATCCCTGTGGGACAGGACTGTGCTCCTAGTGGGACTGGACTGTGATCCCTCTTGGACTGGACTTTGGCCGCTGTGGGACTGGACTGTAACCCGTGTGCGACTGCATTGTGATCCCTGTGGGTTTGGACTGCGTTCCCTGTGGCACTGGCATCTGACCCCTGTGGACATGGACTGTAACCCCTGTGGGACTGGGCTGTGACCCCTGTGGGCATGGATTGTGACCCCTGTGGGACTGGACTGTGATCCCTGTGGGACCGGACTGTGATCCCTGTCGGACTGGACTGTGATCCCTTTGGGACTGGACTGTGATCCCTGTGGGACTGGACTGTGATACCTGTGGAACAGGACTATGATCCTTTCGACTGTACTGTGATCCCTGTGGGACTGGACTGTGATCCCTGTTGGATCGAAATGTGACCCCTGTGGGACAGGACTGTGACCCCTGTGAGCCTGCACTGTGAATCCTTGACGACTGGACATTGATCCCAGGGCGACTGGAATGTGATCCCTGTGGGACTGGAGTGTAATCCCTGTGGAACTGGACATTGATCCCCGTGAGACTAGACTTTGATCCCTGAGGTACTGGACTGTGACTCCTGTGGGACTGGACTGTGATCCCTTCTGGACTGGACGGAGATCCCTGTGGGACAGGACTGTGATCCTTTCAGGACTGGACCATGACCCCTGTGGGACTGGAATGTGATCCATGTGGGACTGGACTGTGATTCCTGTGGGAGAGGACTGTGATCCCTGTAGGACTAGACTGTGGTCTCTTCGGGACTGGACCGTGACCCTTGTGGGACTGGAATGTGATTCATTTTGGACTGGACTGTGACCCCTTTGGTACTGGACTGAGATTCCTGTGGGAATGGACTGTGATCCCTGTGCGACTGGACTGTGATCGCTGTGGGACCGGACTGTGATCCCTGTAGGACTGGACTGTGATCCCTGTGGGACTGGACTGTGATCCCTGTGGGACAGGAATGAGATACTTGTGGGACACGACGGTGATCACTGAGAGTTTGGACTGTGTTCCCTGTGGTACTGCACTCTGACCCCTGTGGGCAGGACTGTGATCTCTGTGGGACTTGACTGTGAACCTTTCGGCACTGGACTTTGATCGCTGTGGGACTGGACTGTGATCCGTGTGGAACTCGACTGTGATTCCTGTTGGACCAGACTTTGATCCATGTGGGACTGGATTGTAACCCCTGTGGGAATGGACTGTGTTCCCTGTGGGACTGGACTGTGATCCCTGTCGGACAGGACTGTGATCCCTTTTGGACTGGACTGTGGTCTTTTCGGGACTGGACCGTGACCCTTGTGGGACTGGAATGTGATCCATGTTGGATTGGATTGTGACCCCTGTGGTACTGGACTGTGATTCCTGTGGGAATGGACTGTGATCCCTGTGCGACTGGACTGTGATCGCTGTGGGACCGGACTGTGATCCCTGTAGGACTGAACTCTGATCCCTGTGGGTTTGGACTTTGTTCCCTGTGGCACTGGCCTCTGACCCCCGTGGGACTGGACTGTAACCCCTGTGGGACTGGACTGTGATCCCTGTGGGACCGGACTGTGATCCTTTCGGGACTGGACTGTGATCCCTGTGGGACTGGCTGTGATCCCTGTGGGACTGGGCTGTGGCCCCTGTGGGACTAAATGTGATCCCTGTGTGACTGGACTGTGATCACTGTGGGAAGGAGTATGATCCTTTCGGGACTGGACTGTGATCGCTTCAGGACTGGGCTGCGATCCCTGTGGGACAGGACTGTGACCCCTGCGGGACTGCACTCTGACACCTGCGGGACTTGACTGTGAGCTCTGTGGGAGAGGACTGTGATCCCTGTAGGACTGGACAGTAATCCCTTCGGGACTGAACTGTGATCCCTGTGCGACTGGACTGTGAACACTGTGGGACTGGACTGTGATCCTATCGGGACTGGACTTTGACCCCTGTGGGGCTGGACTGTGAAATATTCGGGACTGGACTGTGATCCCTGTGGGACTGGACTGTGATCCTTTCGGGACTGGACTGTGACCCCCGTGGGATTGGACTGTGAACCCTTCGGCGGTGGACTGTGATCCCTGTGGGACTGGACTGTGATCCATGTGGGACAGGACTGTGATCCGTGTGCGACTGGACTGTGAACCCTGTGGGACTGGACTGTGATCCATATGGGACTGGACTGTTACCCCTGTGGGGCTGGACTGTGACCCCTGTGGGACTGGACTGTGACCCCTGTGGGACTGGACTGTGGTCCCTTCGGCAGTGGACTGTGATCCCTGTGGGACAGGGCTGTGATCCCTGTGGGACTGGATGTGATCCTGTGGGACTGGACCGTGTCCCTTGTGGGATTGGACTGTGATCCATGTGGGAATGGACTGTGATCCCTGTGGGACTGGACTGTGACCCCTGTGGGAGTGAACTGTGAACCCTGTGGGACAGGACTGTGATCCCTGTGGGACTGGACTATGACCCCTGTGGGAGTGGTCTGTGAATCCTGTGGGACAGGACTGTGCTCCCTGTGGGAATGGACTGTGATCCCTGTGGGACTGGACTGTGATCCCTGTGGGAAAGGAATGAGATCCTTGTGGGACACGACGGTGATCACTGTGGGTTTGGACTGTGTTCCCTGTGGTACTGCACTCTGACCCTTGTGGGCAGGACTGTGATCTCTGTGCGACTGGACTGTGGTCTGTGTGGAACTCGACTGTGATCCGCGTGGAAATGGAATGTGAGCCCTGTGGATTGGACTGTGACCCTTATGGGACTGGACACCCGCACTTGTGGGTCAGGACTGTGATTCCAGTGGGACTGGACTGTGATCCCTGTGCGGCTGGATTGTGATCACTGTGGGACTGGACTGTAATCCCTGTGGGAATGGACTCTGATCCCTATGGGTCTGGACTGTGATACATGTGGGACAGGACTGTGATCCCTGTGCGACTGGACTGTGAACCCTGTGGGACTGGACTGTGATCCATATGGGAATGGACTGTTACCCCTTTGGGGCTGGACTGTGACCCCCGTGGGACTGGACTGTGACCCCTGTGGGACTGGAATGTGGTCCCTTCGGCAGTGGACTGTGATCCCTGTGGGACAGGGCTGTGATCCCTGTGGGACTGGATGTGATCCTGTGGGACTGGACCGTGTCCCTTGTGGGACTGGACTGTGATCCATGTGGGAATGGTCTGTGATCCCTGTGGGACTGGACTGTGACCCCTGTGGGAGTGGACTGTGAACCCTGTGGGACAGGACTGTGATCCCTGTGGGACTGGACTATGACCCCTGTGGGAGTAGTCTGTGAATCCTGTGGGACAGGACTGTGCTCCCTGTGGGAATGGACTGTGATCCCTGTGGGACTGGACTGTGATCCCTGTGGGAAAGAAATGAGATCCTTGTGGGACACGACGGTGATCACTGTGGGTTTGGATTGTGTTCCCTTTGGTACTGCACTCTGAACCTTGTGGGCAGGACTGTGATCTCTGTGCGAGTGGACTGTGGTCCGTGTGGAACTAGACTGTGATCCGCGTGGAAATGGAATGTGACCCCTGTGGATTGGACTGTGACCCTTATGGGACTGGACACCCGCACTTGTGGGTCAGGACTGTGATCCCAGTGGGACTGGACTGTGATCCCTGTGCGGCTGGATTGTGATCACTGTGGGACTGGATGTGATCCTGTGGGACTGGACCGTGTCCCTTGTGGGACTGGACTGTGATCCATGTGGGAATGGTCTGTGATCCCTGTGGGACTGGACTGTGACCCCTGTGGGAGTGGACTGTGAACCCTGTGGGACAGGACTGTGATCCCTGTGGGACAGGACTATGACCCCTGTGGGAGTAGTCTGTGAATCCTGTGGGACAGGACTGTGCTCCCTGTGGGAATGGACTGCGATCCCTGTGGGACTGGACTGTGATCCCTGTGGGAAAGAAATGAGATCCTTGTGGGACACGACGGTGATCACTGTGGGTTTGGATTGTGTTCCCTTTGGTACTGCACTCTGAACCTTGTGGGCAGGACTGTGATCTCTGTGCGACTGGACTGTGGTCCGTGTGGAACTAGACTGTGATCCGCGTGGAAATGGAATGTGACCCTTATGGGACTGGACACCCGCACTTGTGGGTCAGGACTGTGATCCCAGTGGGACTGGACTGTGATCCCTGTGCGGCTGGATTGTGATCACTTTGGGACTGGACTGTAATCCCTGTGGGAATGGACTCTGATACCTGTGGGTCTGGACTGTGATCCATGTGGGACAATAGTGTGATCTAGTGGGACTGGACTGCAATCCCTGTGGGTCTGGAATGTAATCCCTGTGTGACTGGACTGTGATCTCTGCGGGACAGGCCTGTGATCCAGTGGAACCTGATTGTTATCCATGTGGAACTGGACAGTGGGCCCTGTGTAACCGATCTGTGATCCAGTGGGACTGGACTGTGATCCAGTGGGAACTGACTGCAATCGCTGTGGGACTGCACAGTGAGCACTGTGGGAATGGACTGTGATCCCTGTGGGACTGGAATGAGATCCTTGTGGGACACGACGGTGATCACTGTGTGTTTGGACTGCGTTCCCTGTGGTACTGCACTCTGGCCCCTGTAGGCAGGACTGTGATCTCTGTGGGACTGGACTGTGAACCCTTCGGCACTGGACTGTGATCGCTGTGTGACTGGACTGTGATCCTTGTGGAACTCGACTGTGATCGGCGTGGAAATGGAATGTGACCCCTGTGGATTGGTCTGTCACCATTATGGGACTGGACACCCGCACTTGTGTGTCAGGACTGTGATCCCAGTGGGACTGGACTGTGATCCCTGTGGAACTAGATTGTGATCACTGTCGGGATGGACTGTAATCCCTGTGTGAGTGGACTTTGATCCCTGTGGGTCTGGACTGTGATCCCTTTGGGATAGGAGTGTGATCCAGTGGGACGGGACTTCAACCCTGTGGGTCTGTAATGTGATCCCTGTGGGACAGGCCTGTAATCCAGTGGGACCTGATTGTTATCCCTGTGGAACAGGACAGTGAGCCCTGTGGAAGTGGACTGCGATCCAGTGGGACAGGACTGTGATCCAGTGTTCCTGACTGTAATCGCTGTGGGACTGGGCAGTGAGCCCTGTGGGAATGAACTATGATCCATTGGGACTGGACTGCAATCTCTGAGGGACTGGGCTGTTGGTCCTGTGGGACTGGACAGTGAGCCCTGTGGGAATGGACTGTGATGCATTAGGACTGGACTGCAATTTCTGTGGGATTGGACTGTGAGTCCTGTGGGACAGGACTGTTAACACTGTTGATGGGTTGCGAAAAATTCCCATGAATCCCTCTCACTGAAAATTAAAGAAATTGGACTGTTCAAAATGAGCTTTGGTTTTTCAAGTGGAGATCTATGTTTTAAAAGGAAAAAACAAAAGGAGGCCAACCTCATGGAAACCCGGCGCCCCCCTCCCCCGCCAGCGTTCGGACTTTTTGAAAATAGAATTCAAAATGGACCTAAATTACAGAAGTCTGATAACACCTAAACATCTCCGGGAAGGAGCATATCAAATTTAAGATTTTACAACATTTTGGCTGCGAAGAAGAGTTACCGAATACAGGAGGTGGGGCTAACCTCTATGAATCAAATTCGTGTATAAAGGTTCTCAGTCTGTCTGGAGGAACGATGCAACACCAATTCAATCCCTAAGAGATAATCAAATTACCATCCATTATCTACACTACAGAACTCATCCAAAATATGCAAGATGCCAATTACCCAATCAACCACTCTGGAAATCATGGGCACAACTATGCGGCCAGGAAACTGGACAATCCTAAAACAGTGCAAAACCAGTGATAGCACATTATCAGACCCTAATCGAGTTACTGCTGACTAGCCCATCATAAACACTGACAAAGGAGATATTTGAAAGTCATTGGACAGAACACTTTAAACAAAGCCTAAGAACTCATTGGGAGCGAAGATAAGGAAACCTGTTTTAGTATAACTGAAGACCTGTTTAGCATTTAAGGGTGCTTCTAGTGACACCGTTCAGGTAGCAGTATTGTGGCATAAGTTTAATCCCAGCCTCGAAAAGTAGGACCCCGAAACATCGGCGAGAGGAATCTCTAAAACTCAAAAGGACAGCACCACAACAGCAAACATGCTTTCAAAACGACTATCGGAAAGTTTCGGACCATCGCGACCAATCAAATAGTCAACGGGAACCAACCTGACAAAACCGAAAAGAAATCGAACATTTTTTCCACTCTCCAAGCTGATCCAACGCAACCAAGGGGTAAAACATTAGCTATCTGAACTTTTACGACTACCCTGACCAAGGAAAAGTGAATACTAACCGCACAAATCCAATACGACCAGGATAACTAAGGCGAAGCCCGGAGTTGGAACTTTCAAAATGGAATTGTTGAGCATGGTCCCTGATACCCCAGGTTTCTAACGTAACTAGATCGTGGAGCTGGGAAGTTGGGTTTTTTCTTACTGTTCCTACCTGTTGATGTTCTGGTGTATTTTCACCTTCCAGGTTTAGTGGATAATTTTTTTGGGAGGTGGGAGTACTGTGTTTTTTTAATCCGTAATATGTGTTATGTGTTCTTCCCAAATATAGAGCTTTCGAGATGCCATTTCTCCCTATTTGTAGCTGATGACTATGATTATTAAAAACGTGCCTCTTTACTCTATTTGAACACAATAAAACCAGTTTTTCATCCTACCCAACTGACTCTGTCTCAGTTTCTCACAACCCCCAAATCAGTCCACAGTCTAGAATCCAGGATGTTGGGCGCCTCGAAAACGCCAAGGCTTCAGAGGAACCTGACCAAAAACCACCCCCGACATAATGGCGACCACAAAGGGACTGTGGCAAAAGGGATGTGAGGAGACAGACGTTGGTTGTGAGAAAAGAAGTAAAATGGAAGAGAGGATTGCCTCCTATGTGGTCAGAAGAGTGAATGTAACAAAGAAGTGGTTACGCGATCGTTGCGCGCTGAGCATCTAGGGGACGCTGCAGCCCAGTGGACAGAGGGCAAAATTCACAAAAAGGCAGTGGAAAAGGCAATTTGGCTAGTATGTCTGCATAAACAGCTCCAACTCTTAGATTCGACAGTCGAGAAACTAAGGGCTGAACTGAGAGAGGCAGAGGAACAGTCTAGTGCACAAACAATCATAGGGGAAAGGTTAATGAGAGAGTTACATGAGCACAACGAGGAAAGGTTTTACACAGGGAAGACGTTCAGGAATAAGTTGGATTATATGCAGTGTCAGGTCACATAGGCTAAGAAAAATGAATGGGTACTGCAAGAAGAGAACGCTCGCATTAATAGTCAAATTAAAGAGCAGGAGGAGAGAGTCAAAGACATCCAGGCAGCCTACAGAGTAGTCAGCACTAAGGGGTTTGAAACGGGAGATCACAGCCTCTGCCAGCAGCAAATTGAAAGGTTAAGCCGTGCTCAGTCCAGGGCAAGAGGCATGGTGTGCTTCATAAGTCAGAGTACGACCCGGGCAGACCTGGAATAGCAGAAGAAGACTGTTCAGTCACCCACTGTGGCGCCGAGGAACAACCCGGTTGGTGCAGCAGGAGGGAGGGACAATTGCTCAGGCAGGCAGGGAGTACGGACCACCACCCACTGTGGTGCCGGTGTTTAACTCGGTTTGGCAGCAGGGAGAGAAGGGTGACCCAGAACTGAAAGGGTCGGAGCCGCGAACAATGTGTCTGGTCCGGCAGCAAAAGTTCAGCGGATGTGGGTAGTACACCGGGTGTTCTTGAGAGCCAATTATTTGTTCCCCACACTACCCAACAGTGGAGGGCTATGGTAAGCCACCTGAGTAAGCTCACACATAAGGGAGACCCCTCCGTCCACTTCATGGAAATGGAACAGACAGCCCCGATGAGCGGATGTGATGACTCAGAGCAGGTAAAATTGTTCCTTTTTTTTCCTGGACAGCAAGCTGTACCAGTCCCTTTCGGCGGAGTGCAGAAAGGGCAGTGGTACATATGATGATGTCCAGGATAAATTTCTGGAGGTCATGGGTCTAAATGAGGGAAGACCCTTCTCCCGAGTGGAGAGAACAGTGCAGTTCGTGGGAGAATCCCCTCAGGCTTTCGCTGACAGACTGTGGCCTGTGTATCAGCGAGCCTGCAGTATGTCTCACGACCGGGCTAACCTTACACCTGGTGAACGGGCACAATGGCTCTGGAGCATAGTGGCGAACAGCCTGCCCCGGATCACAGCCAGAACAGAGCTTTGGTTTGAACAGAGGGACCCCCAAGCCACCGAGGAAACAATGATCAGGCAACTGAGCATGGCATATCGGTACTGCAGGAGGGAAGAGCACCAACCCAAGGGAAAGGTAAATGGGTTAAAACACAGTCAGGGAAAGAAAGAGTGGCACCAGGAAGCGGGTAACCCTCTGAAACCAAGCCTAACTGCTTTGGGTGCGGGAAGAATGGGCATTGGAGGAAGGACTGTCGGAATCCCCGGAATGACAAGGCAGGAAATAATCCCACAATCCCAGCCCAAAAGGCCGAGCCGTCGGTCTCTCCCAAAACATTTGAGACCATGGTGGCTGCATTCTGAACGGCACTAATGGGTCCGGGGAAGGTAGCCACGGCCACCAGTAAAGAGATACCATCTGCCTCATTTCACCCAGATTTATGACTAAAACCAGCGCAGCCTGTTTGCCTGTGTCCCGAGTGTACGGTGCCTAGAAGCGACCGTATGTCGAAATGGAGGTGGGGAGAGTAAAGGTGACTTATTGTCTGGACACTGGAGCATCATGCACCATAGTCTATGCAGGTGACCCCACAGCCTCACCTCTATCAAACGGGACCTCGTACAACCTAGTGGGATTCACGGGCAATGAACAGGCTGGCTCATTCTCCATCCCGCTGTCAATTCAATTAGGACAACTGCACACTCAGTGGACTGTGTCCTGATGAATTGGGAGCAGGAGGGAAAAGGAATCCTGGGGGCCGACTTTATTATAGGTCACCGGATTCTAGTGGATATAAGAAACCATTGTCTGTGGGGGCAGCCTGTACCGGTAAAGAAAATGAGGAAGCAGTCATCCCAGAGAAACAAGGAAAGGGGACCCTGTGTAAATGACGCCAAAGGAGGGTTACGACCTTGAATTAATGGTCAGTAACGCTCCAGTGGAGTAGCAGGCTGCTGCGCGAGCACACCACGCCGCATTTGCCACACACAAACATGATTGTGGGAGAGTAAACGGGGTCGAGGTCAGTGTGAGTGGGATCCCCATGACCCCACCACAAAAGCTGTACAATTTCCCCAGGGAAGCAGAGGCAGACATGGAAACGACCATGAATTCATGGTTAAACAGGGGGTATTGAGATCGATAGCCACCCATGTGAACTCTCCACTGTGGCCGGTTAAGTGATCAGAGAATTCCTGGATAGCCACGGTGGACTAGCGGCTACTCAACCGTAACATCCCGGCCTGTGCACTCATGGTCGCAGCTGTCGCCGACCTCATTGGAAGTATCCCAGCAACCGCAACCACCTTCACGGTGCTGGTTATTTACAACGGGTTTTGGTCCATTCCTTTGCGAAGGGAGGACCAGTACAAGTTCGTTTCTACATTTTAAGGCCAACAGTATACTTGGAACTGCCTGCCCCAGGGTTTTATCAACAGCCCCAACACTTTTCATCAATGCATGGCTAACTGCGAGAAAGGTTTTAACAGACCCCGGCAGCTGGTCCAGTATGTGAACAATCTGCTCCTATTCACCGATGAGGTTGAGCAGCATGGCCCACTGCTGGCCGAGCTGCTGGAACTACTTAGGGAGGAAGGTTTTAACGTTAACCCCAAGGCGGCGCAGATCTGACAAAACGAAGTTAAGTTCCTGGGACTGACGGTGCGTGCTCGGAAAGAGCCTTTGCCAAAGGCTAGAAGGGAGGCAGTACAGGAATTATCAGTCCCCAACACAGTAACGGGAGTGAGATCTTTTCTGGGGCGAACAGGGTACTGCAGAGACTTCATTGAGGATTTGGCTGCCATAGCAACCCCTCTGCTCCAGCTCCTACACAAGGGAGTGGAGCGGGATTGGGACCAGGGTTGCGAGGTAGAATTTAAACAACTCAAGATAAGCCTGCAGACCGCACCTGCCCGAGGAGCGATTGACCGGGGGAGAGAGTTTTTCCTGGAGGTGTCAGCCAGCGCAGACAGTCTGAGCGCAGTGCTGTTGTAGGAACGGCACGGCCAGCTGAGACCAGTGCTTTACTCCTCCAGGATACTCACCGATGTGGAAAAGGAGTACTCCAACTGTGAGATGCACTTACTGGCCACTCATTGGCTGTGAAGAGATCTTTAATCTTCACAGAAGGTCCCCTATCACATTCCTCACCCACCATACGCCTACCCAGATGCTCCTGAAAGGGAGGATTAAGAATGGGACAGTGAGCAGGGCTCGCATCGCTCGCTGGACCCGACTCCTCTCCCAGATGGACCGAAGGGTAAAAGGCCTGAGCGAGCCAAGGATCGCAGCAAACATGATCGACCCGGGGACAGCCCAGCGGTGCTCTGTAGATGGGGTATGGGAAGTCAACGTAGGTTTTTGGGCCGGGATACACCCCTCGGTCCGCGAAATCTACTTGGAAGGTTCGAGCACAGTAACTGCTGGTGAATGACTCACAGGGTGCGGAGTCTATGACCCAGAGGCGAACATTGCCCTGGATATTAAACTCCCCAGCACCATGACTGCCCAGCATGCTGAACTGTTCATGGTGGTATATGTGGTCACACACCGGGAGAAATTCCATAATCCGGACACGATTTGCTTGGACAGTATGTTTAAATGCAATTCGTGTATGGAGTACCTGGCCATCTGGTCCCGTCAGGAGACCGTTTGGCAATCAAGCCTGTGCTTGAAAAGATCATGATGGCCTTCGGGGAGGGAAGGGCGATTTACATTCACAATGTGAAGGCCCACTCGACCACTGAACCTCGAGGTCAGGGAAACCAGCAGGCAGACGTGCTGGCTAAGGAGGGTGCTCGCACAGGTAATTTCTGGGATCCTTCCGCCCTAGACCCCTTAGCAGCAGTTAAGGGCAGGGTATGAACGGCAGACAGGGCAGGGGTAGTATTAGCGCTGGACCTGAAAACAGTTCAAACCCAGGATCCAGTCCTATGAACAGTTTTAATTGCACTAACCAAGGGAGAATAGTTAGAAGGACCATACGGCGCAGCAGCCATGATCAATAAAGAAGGCATGATGTTCAGGGGAGAGCAATGTGTAGTGCCACAGCAACACAGGAGGAAATTCCTCCAACTTGCCCATGTGGGTCCAGGAGCGGGGCAGACCGGACCTGAGACAACCTGGCAATGGGTGGAACAGGCAGGGTGGTGGCCAAGACTATGGGAGGATGTCCGCGAGTTCTGCGCCGACTGACTAGTGTGTGCTGCTAACAACTCTGACCCCCAGAAAAGGGAGGTTTCTATGGGACACATCATGAGGGTAGAGGGACCATGGCAATCGATTCAGATCTACTACATCGGGCCCCTACCCACCGCCCAGGGAGGCTATAATTACTGCCTAGTCCTGGTCGGTGTGTTCTCCAAATGGGTTGAAGCCTCTCCATGCCGAACAGCCACCGCTTTAGGAACGGCTAGGATCCTTGTAAAAGAGGTATTCACCGGTGGGGACTACCACAGTATGTGGAGACGGACCAGGGGAGCCACTTCATAGGTCACCAAATGCAGGCAACCCTTAATACGCTCGGCATTCAAGGGAAATGGCATGTTGCCCACAACCCACAGTCATCGGGTATCGTGGAGCGTTAAACCGCACCATTAAAGGAAGGCTGCGGAAGGAGACGGGAGACTCACCCCAAAAATGGGTAGCGGTCTTACCGCTGATCCTAATGGGGATCCGGGGGAGCCAGTCAAAGAGCACGGTGTATTCCCCACACGAGCTCATGACTGGGAGGGCCATGCGAACCCCCACCCATGTCCTCGCCCCGGTGCTCACGGACGGTCAGCTCAGAGAGGTGAACCGGGACCGTATTTTCAAGAATATGTTTGAACACCTCAAGCAGATACACTGGCAAGCTGCTGATAACATGGGGAAGCAGCATCGGGCAACCAATTGCTGCTGGAACCCCGCTAGCACCACGAATGGGAGATAGGAAATCAGTGATGCATAGGAATTTTGCCCGTGTAGGAACATTTGAGGACCTATATATGGGACCATACTACATTGTGGACAAGTCAAGCCCCATGGTCTATGCCATAAAGATGCCCCGCTGCACGAAGTGGTTCCATATCAACCAGTGTAAGTTGTTTGAACCAGAGGAGCCCGAAAAACGTAAGAAGAAGCCAGCAGCCGCTGGCTGTGAACGTCCCAAAGTGGGCGGTGCAGCCAGACAAACAGGGCAGGTGGGAGCGGGGAACTGCGTGACTGGAGGGACGATCCCACCAACTGGTTGGGACTTGGATGCACCCCCAGTAAATGTAGCGCCAAGAAGGACTACCCACACACCACAGCCAAAAGCCCCGTTGTCACCAGCGCCCCAGTTCCAGTGGCTCGGTCCAGGTAAGGCCGCCACCAGGAAGGGGCACCCAAGGCCAGAAAACGTTGTAAAGATAAGGGTCCTCAGCCTGCAGCTTCAGACTGCGCAAAACCTGCAGAGCAGGACACTGTGGCCACACCAAAGGGGCAGTGTGCTGCATCATCGAAGGGAACAGTTCCCCGATCGCCTGGGACACAGGGCCAACTCCAGTAACATTAGTGAGAGCCCTCTGGATGTTGTGGCTGGGCCGCCTTACTTGCAGCCTTACAAGATGCCCAGGAGCTGTCCCAAGTGGAGGTAAACAGGAATTAGCCTGGCCACCCGGAGACGGGTGGCAGATGTTCATATATAGCGATGTGAATTTAAGGATGTTTAAAATATGAATTTATGTATGTTTACTGAATAATTTAGAATAGTGTAAGATTCATCTCTGTAATGTTAAGTATATATGTATTAGTTAACTGGGGTAAGGAAAATAATCTCCCTGTACATCTGGTAAAAGAAGCACAGACCGGGTAACACCTGGGAGTAAGAGGAATCTACCGCTATGGCTATTAAGGAAGCACCGATAAGATAAAAAGCAGAACGATCTTGAGGAAAAGTTAAAAGCAATCAGTCCACAAGGAACTGAATAACACAAACAATCAATTAAAGACTATTAGCCCAACTTGGAACTCAGTCAACCTTTGTCAAGCCAGAGAACTTTCTCAGGGCAAGACAATCTGTTTCAGGAAAGAGGAAAGTATGAGAAGGATTCTGTTCCTGGTCGCCCTGATAAGGAATTGCAGCAGTGACTGAGGAGACGTGGAAGAATCCCTCATTTACGGGTTTCCAGTGAGTGAGAAGTTTGTGCATTAAATGCGAGGCACCAGTTAAAGTGGCCCAAGAATGGATTGTACCCGTTCCTGAGCCCGACACTGTTCACCTCGCAGTCACCGAAAATTTCACACATCTACAAGACTATGGAACACATTTTGGTCGTGCAATTCCTCCTCTACCGAACATCTTACCTCCTTGCTGCAATCTGCGGAAATATTGCACAAACATTTCTATACTCTGCAACAAAAGATATTTAAGATAGGGAATGAGATCTTGGCTATCAGAATTCCACCCTGGTGGGACATTTTCGGAAATATAGTAGTGCCTTCTTGCATCAGGATAGCCTCCCATCTTTTGGTAGTATGTCAGCTCGGGATAGTGCTGTATCTGTGGTGTTCCAAGTGCAAAGGGGAGAACCGAAGGCATAAATCCCGATATTACAGGATGGTGGACAAACCTTAAGATCCCGATTAGCAATTTAAGTTGATAATGTTGTGTGATGTATTTGAAATATGTATTATTGTTGTGAAGTGCAGCGTAACTTGTCTATATGCCTGTAAAGGGAAGAGGATGTAACTGAATGCTGTATCATGTAAAGAGGAATGTATGCTATGGCTGCAGGAAGGTTAGCTCTTGAGAGTCAGGAATTTCTGCTCACGTGTAAAGTGATACCATGGTTGGATATTGTCATGGGCGGACTGAACGGGTCCCAAAAGGTCCCATGAGTCCCTCTCCCTGAAACTTAAAGAAAAGCTCCTTTTGAACTGTTAAAAATGAGCTTTGGATTTTTCAAGTTTGAGATCTAAGTTTTAAAGGGAAAAAGGCAAAAGGGGGCCAACCTCATGTTAACCCCCCCAGTGTCTGGCCTTTCTGAAAAGAAAATACAAAGTGGACGTAAATTACAGAAGCCTGAGATCTCCTAAACATCTATGGGAAGGAACATATTAATTTTAAAATTCTACAACATTTTGGCTGCAAAAAAGAGTTACCGAATACAGGAGGTGGGGCTAACCTCTGTGAAGCAAATTGGGTAAGGATCCCAGACTGTCTGGGGGAACTATGCACCAACAATTCACCCCCGAGGAGATAATCAAATTACCAGCCATTATCGACACTACAGAACTCATCCAAAATAAGCAAGAAAACAATTACCGAATCAAGCACTATGTAAATCATTGGCCCAACTAGGTGGCCAGGATACTTGGCAATCCTAAAACAATGCAAAAGAAGTGATAACACATTATCACACCCGAATCGAGTTACTGCTGACTAGCGCACCAAAACACACTGACAAAGGAGAAATTTGAAAATCAATGGACACAACAGTTTAAGCATAGCCCAAGAAGTGTTTTAGTTTCATTGAAGTCATGTTGTGGCAGTTAAGGGTGCTTCTAGAGACACTATTAAGGTAGCAGTTTCGTTGCATAAGATTAATACCAGGCTTGTAAAGTGGGACCCCGAAACATCCATGAAAGGAATATCTAAAACACAGAATGACAGCACCACGATCGCAAACAGGCTTTCAAAATGACTATCGGAAAGTTTCGAATCATCACAACCAATCAAACAGTCAACCGGAACCAACCGGACAAAACCGAAGAAAATACGAAGGTTTTTGCACTATACAAGCTGTTCCTAAGCTATCAAGGAGTAAAACATTACCGAACGGAACTTTTAAGACTACCCTGACCAAGGAAAAGTGAATACTCACCCCACAATTCCAATACGCACCTTACCGCGTCAGCGGACTCAGCCCAATTGAAGAAGCGACGCAGGTTGAGGTCCCCAACCAGGTCCGGGGTACAGACTACAGAACCAGGACAACTAAGGCAAACCCCAGAGTTTGGAACACGACCAGGACAACTAAGGCGAACCCCGGAGTTGGAACTGTCAAAAGGGAATTGGTGAGTATGGTCCCTGAAACTCCAGACTTCTAACCGAGCGAGGTAGTGGGTCTAGGAGGTTGGGGTTTTTCTTACTGTTCCTACTTGTTGATGTTCTGATGTTCTGTAAAGAGCTGGGGTCCCAGCATTGATAACTGCGGCACTCCAACAATCACTGCCTGCCATTCTGAAAAGGACCCGTTAACCGACTCTTTGCTTAATCTCTTCCAACCAGCTCTCTATCCACGTCAGTATATTACTCCCAATACCATGTGCTTTACCTTTGCACACCAATCTCTTGTGTGGTACCTTGTCAAAAGCCTTTTGAAAGTCCAAATACCCCACATCCACTGGTTCTCCCTTGTCCATTCTACTAGTTGCATCCTCAAAGAATTCCAGATTTGTCAAGCATGATTTGCCCTTCATAAATTCATGCTGACTTGGACCGATCCTGTCACTGCTTTCCAAATGCGCTGCTATTTAATCCTTAATAATTGATTCCAACATTATCCCCACCACTGATGTCAGGCTCACCAGTCTACAATTACCCGCTTTCTCTCGCCCGCGCTTTTTAACAAGTGGTGTTACATTAGCTACCCTCCAGTCCACAGGAACTGATCCCCAGTCGATAAACTGTTTGATAATTATCATCAATGCATCCACTATTTCTAGGGCCACTTCCTTAAGTAATCTGGGATGCAAACTATCAGGCCCCGGGGATTTATCGGCCTTCAATCACTTCAATTTCCTAACACAATTTCCCACCTAATAAGGGTATCCTGCAGTTCCTTCTTCCCATTAGACCCTCGGTCCCCTCGTACTTTCGGAAAGTTATTTGAGTCTTCCTTCATGAAGACAGAAGCAAAGTATTTGTTCAATTGATCTGCCATATCTTTGTTGCCCATTATAAATTCACCTGAATCCGACTGCAAGGGACCAACGTTTGTCTTCACTATTCTTTTTATCTTCACATATCTATAGAATCATTTGCAGTCACTTTTTATCTTCCCAGCAAGCTTCTTCTCGTACTCTATTTTCCACTTCTTAATCAAACC
The DNA here is from genome assembly GCF_044704955.1 of Pristiophorus japonicus. Lineage (NCBI taxonomy): Eukaryota > Metazoa > Chordata > Chondrichthyes > Pristiophoridae > Pristiophorus > Pristiophorus japonicus. The sequence continues at coordinate 3,037,033 of NC_092009.1, forward strand.
CTTTGTCCTCCTCTGCTGAATTCTAAATTTCTCCCAGTCGTCAGGTTTGCAGCTTTTTCTTGCCAATATATATATGCCTCTTCCTTAGATTTAACAATATCCTTAATTTCCCTTGATAGCCACGGTTGAGCCACCTTCCCTATTTTATTTTTGCTCCAGACAGGGATGAACAATTGCTGAAGTTCATCCATGTGATCTTTAAATGTTTGCCATTGCCTAACCACCGTCAACCCTTTAAGTATCATTTGCCAGTCTATGCTAGCCAATTCACGCCTCGAACCATTGAAGTTACCTTACCTTAAGCTCAGGACCCTGATTTCTGAATTAACTGTGTCACTCTCCAACCTAATAAAGAACTCTAACATGTTATGGTCTTTCTTCCCCAAGGGGCCTCGCACAACAAGATTGCAAATTAGTCCTTTCTCATTGCACATCACCCATTCCAGGATGGCCAGCTGCCTGGTTGGTTCCTCAACATATTGGTCTAGAAAACCATTGCTAATACACTCCAGGAGATCCTCCTTCATCGCATTGCTACCAGTTTTGTAAGACTAATCAATATGTAGATTAAAGTCACGCATGACAACTGCTGTACCTTTATTGCATGCAGCCATTATTTCTTGTTCAATGCTGTCCCCAAACTTACTACTGCTGTTTGGTGGTCTGTACACAATTCACACTGGCGTTTTCTGTCACTTGGTATTCCACAGCTATACCCATACAGCATCCACATCATCCACGCTAATGTCCATTCTTACTATTGCATCAATTTCCTCTTTCACTAGCAATGCCACCCCGCCTCCTTTTCCTTCCTGTCTACCCTTCCTAAATGTTGAATACCTCTCGATGTTGAGTTTAATCTCTGTCCTAGCTGCTAAACTCTGCTGCAGGACCTCCTATCTCTTTCTACCAATGTCACTGGTACTGATATGTAGCAGGAGATCTGACTGTTTACCCTATCCCCCAGAATGTTTTGCAGCATCCCTGTGACATCCTTGATCCTGGCACCAGGTAGGCAACATCCCAGCCTGGAGTGACCTCTCCGGCCGCAGAAACTGCTGTCTGCTCGCCTGATTATCGAATCCCCGACCACTAATGCTCTTCCATTCTCCTTCCTCCACCTGTAAAGCTGTGCCATCCATGATGGCGTGGACATGTCTCGCTCTTCAGTCCGAGATTAAGCATCGCCCTCACCAATACTCAGAAAAGAATACTGGTCAAATTCTGAGCGAAATGGACAGAGTAAGAGAGGGGATTTCGGGGTTTTGGCTGCTTTGAAAGTGGAATAGTGCCCAGGCCCAGATGTAATGCATCCTACGCTGTTGAGCGAATCAAGAGAGGAAATAGCAGAGGGGTTGACCTTAATTTTCTAATCCTCTGTGGATTCGGGCTTAGTGACAACGCAGTGGTCAATTATTGATGTGATACCATTGTTTAAGAAGGGAGAAAGAGGTAGCCCAAATAATTACAGGCCTGTCAGCCTATCCACAGTGGTGGGAAAATTATTGGAAAACATCTTGAAGGACAAGATAGTTATAGATTTCCAAAGGCAAGGATTATTCAGGGACAGTCTGCACGGATTTGTGAAGGGAAGCTCCTGTTTAACTTACCTCATTACATTTTTCAAGGAGGCAACCAGGCGGATCGATGAGGGCAGTGCATATGACTTAGTGTGTATGGATTTTGCCAAGCTTTTGATCAGGTCCCACATGGCAGATTGATCCAGAAGGCAAAAGCGCATGGATTCCAGGGCAAAGTGGCAAGTTGGATCCAAAACTGGCTCAGAGTTAGGAAGCAGAGTGTAATATTTGTTGGTTGTTTTTTGACTGGAAGCATGATTGCATTGTGTTTCCCCGGGGTTCATGTCTGCGTCTCTTGCTTTTTGTCGAGATCAATGATCTCGATTTGAATTTATGGGTGTGATTAAATAGTTCACAAATGAAAGAAAATTGGCTGTGTGTTTAAAAATGAAGAGGAAAGTCATGGACTGCAGCAGGAGGATAACAATCTACTGGTCAGGTGGGCAGAACAGTAGCAAATTACATTTAATTCAGAGAAGTGTGACCTAATGCCCTTGGAAATGGTGTATACATTAAAAGGTAGGCCACACAGAAGTGTAGATGAACAAAGGGAACTTGGAGTGCTTCTCCACAGATCCCTGAAAGTAGCATACGAGCTGGATAAGGTGGTGAAGAAGACACACAGCTTGTTTGCCAGTATTTGTCGAGGCACAGATTGCAAGAGCAGGGAGGTTATGCTTAAATTATAAAATAAACTGGTTCGTCCACAGCTGGAATGCAGCATGCAATTCTGTTCGCGTTATAGTAGGAAGGCCGTGATTTCACTGGAGAGGGTGCAGACGAGATTTACAAGGATGCTGCCTGGAATGGAATATTTAAAATTTGAGGGCAGAGTGGATAGGCTGGGTTTGTTCTCCTTGGAACATAGGACGCTGAGGGGAGACCTCATTGAGGTATATAACATTTTGAATGGCCTGGATATAGTGGATATCAGGGGCCTATTTCCCTTTCTGGACGGATCATTTATGAGGGAGCATAGGTTTAAGGTGGTTAGTTGAAGAATTAGAATGCATTTGAAGGGAAAATTCTTCACGCTGCTGGTTTGTAACTCGCTGCCGAGAAGGGTGTTGAAGGCAGAAACACTCACCACATTTAAAATGTGCTTGCATGGGCACTTGAAGTTACTTAACCTGCAGGATGACGGACCTAGAGCCGGTAAGTGGGATTAAACTGGATAACCACTTGTTGGCTGGTGCAGACACGATGGTAAGTACATCATGGAAACTACTAAGGCCAGAGTTATCTCCTTGTCTAGTTTCGATCGCCTAGATGTTTCGGAAAGGAATTTTCCCATTTTTTCCCCCTCAATTCGCCTGGATTTTGACCTGTTTTTTTGGCCCTCCCATGAGATCGCATGGTTCCAGATGGGGTGGTGTGTAAATTGTTGCCATTCATGGGGTATTATATGACTTTTTGAGCATGGTGCTCTTTACCTGTCCAGCGTTGTTCATTGTTCATAGATTTATATGTAACCTTCAGGGCTGCTGACCGAGGGCCGTGTGTCTTTGTCAGCTGATGGGGACACAATGGGCTGAAGTGGCATATTTCTCGTCTTCAAATTTCTATGTTTTTATATCCTATGTTTCTATGTTAGTGAGTGAGATGGACTCAGGGGACTCCGTCACGACCTGCCTGGATCTGCTCTGCTGTCTGATCCGCAACCACTGCCTCTCTGCCTGCAAAGGTTTAAGCTGCGGTGTGACCACCTCTAGAATTGTGCTATCCCCGATATTCTCAAACTCGCGGATGCACCGCAGTGACTCCAGCCGCCACTCAATCTACGAAACGCGGAGCTCGAGTTGCTGGAGCTGGTAACACTTTCTGCACAACTAGTCGGCCAAACTATGTGGAGTATCAAGGACTTCCCAAATGGCAGAGGATGTGAACTCCACGGGACTGAGCTGTCCTGCCCTGCATCTATTTAATAGACTCGGATCTAACCCAGCAGCAATAAACTTAAAACTTAATAAAGAAACACTCACCAGCTACTCACCAATCAGTTCCTTCACTTATGTCGACGTCAGTTTTACAACTCTGACATTACTCTGTCCCATTCCCTCTATAGCAGGAAAGGGGTACTGAGGTGAATGATCAGCCATGATCTTATTGAATGGCGGTGCACGTTCGAAGGGCCGAATGGCCTACTCCTGCACCTATTTTTTCTGTTTTTCGATGTTTGTGTGTTTCTATTCTGCCTCTGTTGAGTTGCTCCCACTCTCGCTCTGCTCCCGCTCTGGTCTCGCCCAGGTCTGCTGTCTCCTCCGGTGTGGGGCCTGCACGCAGAAACACAACTACTGCCCAATACCGGGACCTGTATACAGAAACTCAACACTTGTACAGAGCGGAACTGAGCAGCAGCAACTGGCCTATTCACCGCACGCACACTATACACTCTGCATCTGACCACTGTCGGCTGGAGCAAACAGATACTGACCCTCTGTCCACAAATAGACTGAACACTCACAAATTGACCAATTGTCCGCATCTTGACCAAACATTGAGAAACTGAGCAATTCATCACAAGCTCACTGAATCCCCAGAAATTGACTACTAAGTGACAAATGAATGAAAAGATTAACTTTTCTCCCTTGGACATTACATTTGGAAATTTAAATATAAACTGGAAGGCAGAAATGTGCAGAAACTTCGAGCAGCTTACAACAGGCTTTCGGTTCAGAAAACAGTTTTAGGTGGCAAAGCAAAGAGTGCTGAGATCGGCAGAAATACAAAAAATTAACAAAAATACAACATCTTCGTTCTCATGGTCCAGGCAAAATTCCAACATTTTATGAACACAGCCGAGTGGTCAAAATAGGATTATTCTTGCTTTTAGTTCACACCTCAACTGAAAGAAATCGCATAAAAATGTTACTTGTGGATTCCTAATCAAAATGTAATTTATAAGTGCCCAGTTACCCACTCTTTAATAATGGAATCCAGCATTTTCCCGACGAATGATATCAGGCTAACTGGCCTATAGTTCCCTGTTTTCTCTGTCCCTCCTTTCTTGAATTTTACAGTTGCTATCTTCCACTCCGCTGGGATCATTTTGGAATCTAGGTACATTTGTAAAATCACTACCAATGCATCCACTAATCCGCAGCCACTTATTTTCGAATTCTAGGATGCAGACCATCAGGTCCATGGGATTTGTCACTTTATAGTCTCTTTAGTTTTTCAAGTACTTTTTTTTATTCATATTAATTATGTTATGTTCCTCATTTATTAGCCCCTTTCCCCCACAATTCTTTGCATGATAATGTATCTCTGACTGCAAAGCAGATACAACAGATTTGTTTAAATCTCTTCATTTCCTCTTTCCCCATTATAATATCTCCTGACGTAGCCGCTGAGTGATCAATTCTTACTATTGCTACTCTCTTCCTTTTCACATACGATCAAATGCTCTGACACACTGTTTTGAAACGGCTTGCTAGTTTACTCTCAGATTCGATGTTGTCACATTTTATCAATCATTGATCATCCTTTGTTGTTATCTGAAACTCTCCGAATCCTGAGGCTACTACTATACTTGGTAACATTATGAGCCTCCCCTTTTAATCTAATACTCTCCCTACTTTCTTCACTTATCTACAGATAGATCATATATTCAATGAATTTTTTATTTATCAATGGAATCTATGTTCGTTGAGAATTTTCAAACATTTCTTTAAAAGATTGCAACAATTTATCTACAGTCATAAATTGTAATCACATTTGCCAACCTACAATAGCCAGCTCACCCCTCAAAATTATATAAAAGCTAAATACCGCGGGTACTGGAATCTGAAATAAAAAAACAAACTATATCATTGGCTTTATTTATTTTTAAGAATCACGTTTCAGAATTAATTATTTCACTCTCAAAATCAGCGTGAAATTCTATCATACCATGCTCATTTCTCCACAGCGGACCCTTTACTATGAGATGAATAATTAACCCCGTCTTTTCATACAAAACAACATCTAAAACAGCCTGTTCCCTGTTTGGTTCCATGAAGTATTGTTCCAGGAAACTGTTTCGAATGCATTCCATGAACTCAACCCCCACACTACCCTTGCCAATTTTATTTGATTAGTCTATCTGTAGATTCATGTTCCCCAAGATTAATGTATTACCTTTGTTACAAGCACCAATTTTATGTAGATAAATAGATTGTCCAACGGTATAGTTCCTACACACATCCCATTAGTGTTTTCTGCCCTATGTAATTCATTAACTTTTTCCTTACTAATTCTACCTCCTGGTCTTCTGAGCCATGATCCCTTATCACTACTGACCATATGTCATCCGTTATTTTCAGGTCTACAACAGTACTTTTATATTCTGCCTGTCTTTTGGAAATATCAATAACGCTCAATTAATTGGGGCCCAACCTTGGTCATCTTGCAAACATTTCTCTTTAATGGCTATTAATTCAAAGCCATTCATCTCTATTCATGTCACGGATTCGTCGATTATGTAACAAACGTGGTTTACTATTATTTTCTATTTTAACTCATTTGCTGATGCACTGCAGCCACTAATCTCTCTGTCGCTGCCTGCCAATAATATAAACTTGGTTCTTAATGCTCTGTTGGGAACAGAAGCACAACTTGAGAGATCAAATCTGTATTTCCCTCCGTGCCTAACAATGTGAGGCAGGTCATGTGCTGAAGACCATTTATTGAATGATCTCGTGGCTCGAACGGGGAACAGACGCGTGTTTATGTGCAGACGATATGGGATTGTGTACTGATCCCTGCCTCTTTTTAGATTAAAAAGAATAAAGCATGAATGAGAGAGTGAAGCACTTGGAGAGATGGGTTGATAGAAGAATGTGTGCATGGACCTGATTAAATGTGGCCCAAACACGAAGCAATAGAACGATATCATCAGTAGACGAGGATAACCTGAGCTCAGAGATCTGGTCGGGGCCATTCTACTTACGCGAGGAAGCAGCGGGATGGACAATTCTACCCTGGGTAACATTGTCCTCCAAGAGCATGTAACATAATTCGAGTTCTCTGAGGCAGAAAGAGATCATTTGGAGAGCTTTTGATGTAAAGGTCCCTGCTTCTATCCATAGGGGGAGAGGTTTCGTTTTGTGCCTATATGAGCAAAAGGGGTATTTTCTGCTCCTAACAGCGCTTCTCTCTGACTGATGGGAGTAAAACCACATCTGACCCTAACCACGTGTTTACAGTCAATGAATCTTCTTTGGAACTTGTCTTCATGCAAACATCACCAACTGGAAACGTCTGGTTGACAATCATTTCGTTTATATTAATGGAGCGGAGGAGGAGTTGCGAGATGCTTTTCAATGAAGAGGTTTGTAGCGGGTGAAGGGGCAAAAGGGAAGAGGGACGGTGGGTGTGAGAGGGGCAGCGAGTCGGCCACGGTTTCTGGAACCGAACGAGTGAAGTCCAGAGGAGTAGAAGAGGCTGGAAACAAGGAGCAAGTTAGGAGCAGCCAATGTGGAGACACGTGAGTGAGCGGCTTGTCAGTCTGGTTGTTTGGTGTTGGGTGTTTACAATGGCGGGTTGCAAGGTTCGCTCCCGCTTTGTTTCAGAAGGAATTGTGCTCAGATTCCCAGCTCTGAATTTCACAGCACAGAGCTCAAGGAGTGTTTGATATCAATGAGATTCAACATCAGTTTCAGGAATTGGTGCCTTGCTTCGGGACTCTCTTCAGCATCTCGCTGTTAAAGAATGAACATTATAGAATTTTACCTCCTACTCGAAGTAAGTACGGCTCACTGTGGCTTCAGACACGTCTCCATTGACAACAAACCAGTGCCGAGAAGACAAAGGTCACATTTATGGACACAGCTTTGGTGTCATGACCTACGAAAGGAAATATTTGCTTTAGAGATTAAGTATAATAGACCTATAGTCTCAGGAAATGAGATGAATGTGAGGTGATCTCATTAAAACGTATAAAAAATATCTATAAGGCGTGAACCTTCTATCTCAAAGGCAGTTGCACTCCCAGTGGAGCCATGGCAGACAGATGGCGATTCAGACAATATTAAGTCAGTGATGCAACGCGAATCTCAGAATGGCCAATTCATCTGCTTCGGGAGATGGAGAGGTTCATTGCTTGTTGCTTTTCTCCTTGGTCTTTTTCTTGCCTCTTTCCGACTACTGCACCGTGCTTTTCTGTAACTTGTAATGTCTCATGGGCAGTGTTCCGCTTGTCACTTTAGACCAGCTACTTTGATACCATTACTGCTGAAATAAACAAGCTTTCCTGTAACTTTCAATTCGCTCCCCAGATGGGTTACACAGACTGACGTTAGCAGACAGCACCTGGTGTTTAAAACAATTGTCCACAGTTCTTGAGTCCTCCCTCTCTGTAGCTTTCCACATGGCCTGAATAACACATTGGGATTTGGCCAAGCTTCCCAGAATGCATTCCTGAACAGTTGATTTATACATCATTTTTTGAATTAATATCTTTAACCAAACTCAGCTCCTTTAGCAGGGCAGTAATGCAGGCTGACAGACAATCATTTCGTATTTTAAATGTAAACGAGAAATGCCTTCTTGAGGAAGGGGATTACAGAATATCAACTATCACAAGGATTGAGTTCGAAAGTGAGCAGATCCGCTGCGAGCAAGGTTTGAACCTCGGCGAAAAAGAAAGGCAGTACCCAGTACTGTACATTCTTAAATCATCGAGCCTGCACTGTGTGCTAATTCTCTGAAATATTATGACAGTGAAATGTGTAGATGAACAGATGGACGTTGGAGAGCGGGTCCACCGATGCCTGAAGGAAGCAGGCCAGGTAGAAAATGTTGTTAAGAATGCAAATGGAAAACTTGCCTTTATTAGTCGAGGGATGGAATAAAATAATAAGGACATTATGCATCAACTGTATAAATAAATGGTTCGGCAGCAGCTGGAGCACTGCTTTCAGTTCTGGTCACCACATTACAGAAACGCTGTGATTGCACTGGAAAGGGTGATGAGGACATTTACAAGAATGTTTTCTGGACAGGAGAATTCTATCTATGATTAAATATTGGAGATGCTGGGTCTGTTTCAATGGAACACAGGAGACAGGTGGGAGACCTTATAGAGGTGTATAAAATCATGAGCAGCTGGATAGTGAGCAGGAATGAACTCTTTCCCTTGGCAGGGGAGTCAGTAACCTGGGGACAGAGATGTACGTTAATTGTTGGGAGGATTAGAGGAGATATGAGGGGAAATGTCTTCATCCAGATGGTGCCGGGGGTCTGAAAGAGCGGTAGAGGCATGTCACCTCACCACATTCAGGAACTACTTGGATAGACACGTAAATATATTTTCTATATTTCTATGTACAGTGCCGTAACCTACAGGGCTACGTAGCAAGAATTAGAAAGTGGGATTAGGCTGGATAGCTCTTGGTCGGCCGGCAGGGACACGATGGACCGAAATGGCCTCCTTCCGTGCCGTAAATGTATATGTTTCTATGTTTCTAAGAAAGATACTGCTTTTCTGCATAATAATAAAAAGCGAAAGAATTGCACTGACAGTTAACATAATCTAAACACCTCACATATGTAACAGCTACACAATGTGTGAAAACAGCTGAAACCCACGTTTCATTTTATTCATGTTTATTGCGATGTGATTTCCAGGACTGCGATTTGTGGCACCTCTTTCAGCCACAGGTACAAAAATGAGTATCTCATTCCCTGATCTGCATTAACTGACACTGAGCTGGCCCTGTTCCAGTAGCTAGTGCACTCCCTGCAGTGCACTGAGTCGTGGATTTCAATTGTTCAATTTTTCAGCCCAACTGATGTTGCTTTCAGTTCTCTTACCCTGAAACATTATTGGTAAAAAGGAGTTGTTTGAGAAGCTGAAACTCTTGCACCATTGCTTGGAATTTAATCTGCATTACTGAGCCTGCCTGCTGCAGTTAAACAGGTGAGTTTACCTATCTCCGTGTGATCGACATGGCTCAGGGAGTTTGATAATTGAAGTGACATGGACTGTACTGCTGAATGGCTCTGAATATCCGTGCACAATATCTCTAGTTAAATATATTATGCTGTGTTGTAACCATCGGTGGGAATATAATCTCACGCTGCTGGGCCCATCTGACTGTAACTAACAATATAACAATACCTGACAGTCTAAGCGCAGGTTTCCTTTGTGTGTTAATTAGGTGTCCAGTCAAGTGATCAGCAGGCTTTGCAAAAACGAATGAAATCAACGCTTCTCTGCGAAAATGCGACAAGATTCAATCATAAATAGGAGCAAAGAATCTTTCTACCTTACTGTTAGCGTTAGTGTTTTCTTAGAAGAATCACTCAACACTCAGAGTCGGTTCCAACGCCTGGCGGCCTTTTATAACGCTCAGCGGGGTAGAAAAACTCAGGACCGTATCCAGGTTTCTCTCCACAGAACAAAGAGTTACATGTACCTTTATATGTTTCACAACAGTTACAAAACAGTTTACTACAGTTACACAGCCCATCACGGCTGGGCACAAGCCAATCACAACGATTATAGATTACATATAGGTTCTTTTAACCCAATAGAATTCTCCTAGTATCCAGGGAACCATTGTCAACTTGGGCTGATCGATGACTTTATATGTTCTCTCCCTAGTTCTTTCATCTGGGAGAAATAATTGGTTTGTAGCCTTGTTTACAGCAAATGGCTTCCCTCTTATCTTTCTTCCTGGGGAATTAATTGGTTTATGGCCTTGTTCACAGGAGATGGTTTCCTTCTTATCTCTGTCTTCCCAGGCATTCCTACAGTGGGCCTCACAGGGTTATTGCTCGGTCAGTGAACGTTCAACAGTTCACAGTTTGACTACCTGGTTTCCCATCATGACTGGGCAGCCATTTTATGTGTATGTCCATTTAAGTTTATGTGAGTTTTAAATATCCAGCAGGTGCCTAATGCCTAAGTCTATATATAACTTTCTACTCTCTACAACAATTCCCCCTTTCGGTAAAGGGACTAGTCCTAGTCCCCTTTTAACCGAAATACTGCCTTTATCTGATATTTGTGCACGGCCCGGTATTCCTTGCCTCAACGTGATGGCCAGTCACGCGGTTTCAGGAGTTCCGGTTGCTTAAATCAAATTAACAAAGGCTAGCTCCTCCCGTCCCCTTATCAAACAGGCTTGTTTAATATCCAGGGAACGGTGATTAGTCCGTTTCCACCATTTGTGGCGCCTGCATACCTGGCAGGCCATCACGCCCCATGTTATTGCTAAGATTAATTGTATACCGACCAGTGTGTGTGAAATAATTCGGATCCATGGGTGGATGTTCACATTTATTCCCCAGTCCCAGACCTTTCTCCACCAACTCTGACTTTGTAAGTCTTCCTCGGTATCTTTTTCCAGTTCTTTGATTTTAGTTTGCAGCTGGTGATAGATTTTTACGGATTGCCCCACTCTGATCCTTAACTCCCGTAATACCTCGGTTAGATGTGGGATAGGGACCTGCTCTGGCTCGTCATAATCCTGTAAATGATCATGGAGCTGATCGGTTACCTCAATAACTTCGGACTTCCGGCGCCTAACCTGGGTGATATGCGCTTGCCCGATCACGACAGGTCGTAGTGGTGTAAAGCAAAAGTTTGGCTGCGGTATAGGGCACTGCAGGTCATTATACCGGTATGAACGCTCTGTGGTAGAGACGCAGTATCTTCCCCTCCCTCCGTAGCCTGCCCTCGCGAAGTGCATGTGTGCGGGCACTATTTCCAGTACACACCCGTTGATTCGGTTAAACCCGCACTCGTCTCGCTCCCCTCTGCCCACCGGGTGAGGGCTTACTGTGATTTCCCCCCCTTTGCTTGCAATCTGCTAGGGAAATCCCAGTAAGTATGTTGTTTCGACGAACGGCAGAGGTGGTGGTCAGGTAGTAGCGTATGGAGACATTTGCCCTGTTACTCCGATAATCTCTCGTTGGTATAGGGGGAACGGCCCTGAGTCCGGCGTGACTATAGGGATCATCAGGACAGTCCCGATCCCGGTAGTCCGACCCATCTGGCAATCTGGAATTGCTGGGTATACTCTGGTCAGTCCCTTCAGAGTACAATTATCCAGTGTCCCCCTTTGGTTAGCCAACTGAGCTAAATCTTCCTGTTCTCTATCAATGAGGTGATTGATGGTTCTGGCGTGAGCTTCCAGGACTGAGATGCCATCCAGCTGGATTTTGGCACCCTCCTTTCCTAGATAGGCTTGGTCTTCCTGGTTTTGCTCCACCCTCTCCAATAACCCCTTCATCACCCCTCTAAACTGTTCCACCCTCTCATTTAATTCTTGTCTGTCTATCGAGTTCACTACGGAGGTCTCTGTATTGAAAACGGTAGCAACATCATTAACTATTTCCCTCTTCATCCTGGGGGCTAACCCCTGTCCCCGGAACTTACTGGCAGCCATGGCATCGGCAGCCTGCTGCATTACGACTTTACTTAATATATTGTACATCTTCCTTGAATGTTCGGTACAATATTCCGGCATCTGGATGCCTGAAATATTGATCAGAACAGGCACAATTTCATGTTTAACATTATAATACAATAATTCCCCTTCGTTGTACATTGCAATCCCATTTTCTGGTCCCTTAGTAGTTATGGGACAAGGCATTTTTTCGGGCAATGTAGTGGTTCTTATGGGGCGCGGTGTTGGAGGGGGTGAGAAACATACATACAATGATATAGCAGCCGCCCCCACCTCCTCGTAATACCCACACAGCCCCATGCCCTTTTTGCGGATGACTGATTGCTGGGATTGTCCCGGAGGCGCGCAAATTATGCCGAAAGTGCATGCATCGGGCCCTTTGACATCCCTCCGTTTAATGCAGCTGCTCCTTATACCCGTGGAGCACTGTACACATACCCGGTCCTTATTAGGATTCACTTGTAACCATGCATTAAAATAAGTTCTGTCCTTGCTCCAATCCTTAGTCGCTGGAACACATATTCCGTCCGTCAAATTGAACAACACTCCATAGTTCATGCAATTGTTTATTTCCAGCGTGCTCTGCTGTCCGTCGGTGTTGCCCAGGGTTCGTGTATGTCGCAGGGCTATCCATATTACGAGTAGCGCCGTTCGTATTCCCATTCCGGTAAGTATTATCTGTAATTTTAAACAGACGGCGTGGTCGTCACCAGGGGTTAAGTTTTTTTGCTCTACGAGTGTCCCTGTCACCCTGCAAAATCAGAAGCACAAGGTTATAAGCGAACGATTTCGAGCTGAATCTGTAGGGCGTGCGCCCGTGTCTTTACCCACTTAAATATTACCCAAACTCCTATGACCAAGGCCAAAGCTATTCCTCCAAACATCGCTGTCTGCTTTACCGTTAGGTTGGGTTTGTGGACTACACCTACCCACCGTGGGGTACATTGGCTCTATTGCCAGAGGTGATGGTGCTGTGGCTGCGCACTGCACTATCCGTCTTGTCCCGTTATCTCTTCCAGCCTGTTTATCTTATCTTTTAACTCTTCAATTTGTTTTATTGAATATCTATTTCTTTATTGTATCAGGCAAGTATTATTACATAAGCTAGTTCTGTTTTTATTTTTGTTTCCTCTGTTAGGTGAGTCTTTTTTTTTTCTATTAAGAAATCCAAATTAATAATGTTCAGTATAAAACGGCTGTCAATGGAAAGGGTTAACTCCTATCCAGGTTTGTAAGAAGACCTGATGTCATTACGTGACTTCACGAAATCATCTGAAAAAAAAGTCTTTGTGCCTTCAAAACTGGCTTCGAAATTAGGAATCCGTTAAAAACAGCATAAATCATTAGAGTAAACTCCAATGTTTTCTTAACTTCTAATTCAAGTACTTGCCAAATAATTTTTTTTTTAAATTGTTTTAAAACAAGACCACACATACAATAGCAATTTTGTTTAGTGAAATTCAATTCTGTTTTTTTTTTATTTCTCTCTTTCTCCTCGTTATCTTCAAAACCCTCCTGCTTGTTTAGACTGTTCGGGACATTTTTGATAAACACTGTCCATTTTGGAAATCTTTTCAAACTGCATTGAAACTTTTGAAAATTCGAATCCATGCAGAGTGTTTTTTACTTATTCCAATTTTTATTTTTTTTTCTTTTAATTAAACCAATATCTTTTTCACAGCAAACATCAACTAGTATTTAGTAAGTTATGTCTTTTTCCATTTAGTCCGTTACATCTTTTTTTTTCCTTTCTTCAAATTAGGTTTTTTATTTTACACGGAGGGTTCGTAACTCCATAAAGTTGTTAATTTAAAATCATTTGTTTACTTTCAAAGTGGCGTCTTTATCATTTTCTTTTTCTCCATAACTGGAATGAAGTCCATCTTTGAGAGTTTGAGTGCTGCCTTTCGTTATCTCAAAATGCTCCAGTTTCAAAGTCTTTACTAAAGCTTGCTGTTTTTTTAACATTTTCCAAAAGTTCCTTTTACACCTTCGCAGATAGCTCGCCACATGCCCAGGAGTTTGACCTGATCATATTTAATTTAATCTTTTTCTTTTTTTTTTTAAAATCCACCTCAGTATTTCCTGTGCCTTCTCTGAATATCTCAAAATCCCAATTCAAACTTTGTAATTTCAATCTTTATTTAAAACTTTTTTTTTTAGAAGCTCTTTTTTTTTTTAAAGCATTCTTTATCTCATTCCGAGACTAAATTTATGTCTTTCAACCCAATCAATCATTGCATGTTTTCTTTCGGCAAGTAAGTGAGCATGTCAAATAAATATTTTGCTCAACAAACCTATTCTTTATTTGTTTATTTTCCTAGCTCCGTAACTTATCATCCGAATAAATCCACACCTGCGTTTCTAACTTAAATGTCTTAAAACTTCCCACATACAGGACAACATTACAAAGGTTTTAAAAAAAGACTTTCACTCTGTTTCTAAAATAAACAGACACTTGCATTCCTCTTCCAACCAGGCTTTCGGAACATGAAAACATAAAAAAATTCATTCTGCAGTCAAAAATCACACAGACACTTCTCACTCAACGATCAGACATTTACAACAGTCTCTCTTCTTGTTTTGGCCGGCTCTATTTTTGGATCCATGACCTTTCAGGGAATTCGCAGTTTTATCTAAATAATTCCTCACATAACTAATTCCTGAGGATTCCACCCTGCTTTAATCATTTTTTCAATTTGCTTCTTTTGTTTTTCCGCCAGCTGGCGGGTAAGCGACCCTTCTGGTCCCCACTCGAGTTTACTTGTTTTCATGGCCATTCCTGGGTAGGACTAGTACCGTTAGGAATCTACTCTCAGAGGTCCGCTTTCTTTCTAGCGCGACTTGTAGTAAACTGTCTCTTGGCTACTGTCAGGTCACAAGTTCTGCTGTTACACAAACTTATACAATTCTTAAAAACGCGTTTAAGCAATTCCCGCAGTGCTCTACGTATCCTTAACGACTATCTACCACCGCTGAGCCCGTTGGTCCGACCCTGTTCACAGGTTTGGATTCCGTTAGCCGCTGTACACCGCTTGGTTCTATCCCGGGGTATTTCAAATTACACTACTGGGTCCGGAAGATGTCTCTCGGTATCACGATCCCACGGTCTAAGTGTGTTCCCTACGCCTACTTGGTTCCTGGCCGTCACGTGGGACAAAAGTCCTCTTAATTCAGGCTCAGGCTAGGCGTTTGAGATATTAGACCGTCTCCTCATGTCGATCAACCAGCTTTCACCTTCCGCACCATTTATACTTAAAAATTGTTTTTTATACTCACCCGGGTTTTTTCCAAGGGCGTCCAGCGACTCCGGGAAATCCCGTCGACTACGCCATTGTTAGCGTTAGTGTTTTCTTAGAAGAATCACTCAACACTCAGAGTCGGTTCCAACGCCTGGCGGCCTTTTATAACGCTCAGCGGGGAGGAAAAACTCAGGACCATATCCAGGTTTCTCTCCACAGAACAAAGAGTTGCATGTACCTTTATATGTTTCACAACAGTTACAAAACAGTTTACTACAGTTACACAGCCCATCACGGCTGGACACAAGCCAATCACAACGATTATAGATTACATACAGGTTCTTTTAACCCAATAGAATTCTCCTAGTATCCAGGGAACCATTGTCAACTTGGGCTGATCGATGACTTTATATGTTCTCTCCCTAGTTCTTTCATCTGGGAGAAAAATTGGTTTTTTAGCCTTGTTTACAGCAAATGGCTTCCCTCTTATCTTTCTTCCTGGGGAATTAATTGGTTTATGGCCTTGTTCACAGGAGATGGTTTCCTTCTTATCTCTGTCTTCCCAGGCATTCCTACAGTGGGCCTCACAGGGTTATTGCTCGGTCAGTGAACGTTCAACAGTTCACAGTTTGACTACCTGGTTTCCCATCATGCCTGGGCAGCCATTTTATGTGTGTGTCCATTTAAGCTTATGTGAGTTTTAAATATCCAGCAGGTGCCTAATGCCTAAGTCTATATATATCTTTCTGCTCTCTACAACACTTACGCCAACATGCGGCATGGTTAGAGAGTGTTTATTGGCATTTCCTAATTCTACAAATATGTATGCCATGGTGTGATCGCTGCTTTACTGCCCTTTTGAATATTCAGCACCTTTATTCTGAGTTGTTTCATACACAGGCTGGGTGGGCGGGCTGTGCTGTTCAGCGATGTCAGTGCCGAGAGTGTCGTGCTTTTATATTTCATTAATTATTGCTGTGGCCGCCTTATTCAGATTATAATACTCTTGGAATCTCCGACATCAGTAAGGTAATCAGGTTAATGTTTTCAACCAACCTTTTAACAAACGCTGAATGAGGCTGAGCTCTGGGAACATGTATGGATGGATGGTAACTTTCAGTATCCGGTCCAGTTAATTGGGTCTGGAACTGTTTCTGGGTGCTGGGTAGATTTACAGTGCGATGGGTTCTGTAATGGTTGCTCTCTCAATTTCTGAGTCCTGGCTCATTTTACATGCGTTGGTTTATTGATGGTCACGTGGTCCTTATCCACCATTTTATAAGTCCGGGCTGGCTCAGTCACTGGAGAAGCGAACTCTTATTTACAGTCTCGTAGCTTTTAAGCCCCTCATTGGATGGCTGGAGCTCTGTGATTTTAGGTTGATTTCACAGGGGTTCCCTAAGAATTACAGGGCAAAGATGTCAAGGAGTGTTTGATATAAATGAGAACAGTAGCAGGAAATATATATCTGATTCGTGACACTCTCCAGCATCTCGCTGCCCAAGATTGAGGTTTGTTTATTGTCACGGAGAACTTGGGGTCAGTGGACCAATCCACATTCATGACCTTTCGCTGCCGGGAAATCAGCAGGGAAGTTGACTGTGCACCTTTTTGATCTCTTTACCGAAGGAACGAAAACTCTGTTTTATGGGGAAGCAACAAAATATTCCTTGATATATTTCTTGGCCAAAAGGTTTGTCTTACGAGGAGAGATTGAGTAGAATGGTTCGACATCATCTGGTGTGTTGCTTAATTTTTTAAAATTTCAAAATATACTTTATTCATGTAAAAATTTCCACAATACATTGGTAGACAATTCAGTACATTCCTTACAATACATTTGGTTGCTAACCGCAGTTCCGTTCAATAGATTTGCTTGCTTTACATTTCGAGGTACATTTCAGTGTAATCCAGGATACATTGTAATACAGTAATAATATTACTTTACCAGTGGCACTATATGGTACACGGAATGGGTGACGGTACAGTTACATCTCTATGCAACATACATTACTAAACAGAATTTGCATTATACATGGCACTGCATAGGTTTTATCGGATCCTGGTGCTCTATGTATACAAAAAGTTTACAAGTACAGCCCGAGGGGAGTTTTATACTGATTCCAGCCCCTCGGTTTATTGTGACAGAATGGCTTTAAATTGTGGCTCTTCCCCAACGTGCCTTTGCGGCGACTGCACTAATTTTTAAAACGTCCCTCAGCACGTACTCCTGGATCTTGGATTGTGCCAGTTTGCAACACGCAGACGTGGACATGTCCTTGCTCTGGAAGACCAGCAAGTTTCGGCAAGGCCAAAGTGCGTCTTTCACTGAGTTGATGGTCCTCCAGCAGCAGATGATGTCTGTCTCGGTGTGTGCCCCTGGAAACTGCCCGTAGAGCACAGAGTCCTGTGTTACGGAGCAGCTTGGGAGGAAACACGACACCAACCACTGCATCTGCATCCAGACCTCACTTGCAAATGGCCAATCCCAAAATAGATCGATGACTGTCTCATCCGCACCACAGCCAACTCGGGGGCAGAGTGCCGCATTAAGTGTTTTGCTTAATGAGAGGCAATCTCATTGAAACGTGTAAAATTTATAGCTGGAATGAACTTTCTAACTCAGCCGAATGCGCTCCCAGCTCAACCACGGCTGACTGATGGTGGTTCTGACAACCTTTATCTCAGTGGTGTAAATCGGAACTCAAAACGGCCAATTCTTCTGATTTGGGAGCCAGACAAGTTTGTTACTTGTTGATCTCCTCCTTGGTGCTGTTATTATCTGTCTTCAAATATTTCACCCTGATTGTCTATCGCCTGGACTGTCCGATGGAAAGTGTTCTTTTTGTCACTTCAGATTTTCCGCTTTGATATCATTCCTACTGACAAAAACAAGCTTTCCAGTGTCTTCTTATTTGTCGCCATGGTTACACAGACTGAGGCTACCTGACCGCACTTGGTGTTAAAAACGCTTTCCCACAATGTCATTTATCCTCCTGATCTCTCGCTTTCCAGACGGATTGAATGACACTTTTGGACTTTGGCCAGGCTTCCCAGAATGTCTTCGTGTATAGTCAGTTTAATCGCTCCTTTTTTGATTTATTACAATTAACTAACCTCAGCTCCTTTAGTCGTTCTGTAATACAACAATCCGAAATTATCCTTAACAGCGTTATTGGAATGCCCAACATCTTTCTAGATAAAGTGGTTTAAAGAATATAAACCATTACAGGAATTAAGGCCAACACTGGGCAGATCCGCTTCGAGCAAGGTCTGAACATGTGGGTGGAAACAAAGGCAGCGCCCAACAGTTTACATTCTCCAATCGCTGACGTGCTCTGTCTGTTAAATCGTTGCAATGTTTATTGTGCTGCGCTCCTGATGTTCAATTTGCTGCAGTTTCGTGATATCGAAAAGATTGGCAGCAACCATCAAAATCTCTCCTCTCTGAAGTGCAATAGTAATGTCGTATGTTGAGAACAGTTACAAACACACATTACATTGTATTCATATTTGGTACAATATGATTTCCATTACTGCGATTGTTGTTCCCTCTGTCAACCACAGATACACAGTGGAGAATCTCTGTTCCTTTATATGTGTACGTGACACTAAGCTGGCGCTGTTCTCCCAGAGAGGGCTTTCCCACCAGCTCACTTACTCCTGTTGGTAAATCAATCTCCATCCTTCATCTCCATGGAGACTGGTGTCGGGAGAACTTTCCACTTCGTGAAACATTACTTTTAAAAGTATTTTTTTTTTAAAGAGGAATTTGTCCTCCACTGCGGAGAATCTAAGATCCATTGCTGTGTCTGTTCCCGCGGACACTGTTCTACCAGAAAGGACTTTGCCTGCAGCTCAGCTGCTCATATTTATAAATCATTGTCGATTCTTCAGCTCAATACAGACTGATGCGGGATAACTTTTGAGTGCCTGAGACATTACTCATAAATGTCATTTAATTGAGCAGGAGAAATTTCCTGCCCCACTGGGGAAACTAAAAGCATTGCTGACCCTGTTCCTGCAGTTGAACAGGTGAGTTTACCTGTCTCTGTGTGATTTACATGCCTTAGGGTTTGCCAATTCCGGGACTTTGCTGTTTGAATTGACATTGGCTGGACTGTTGAATTACTCTGAGCGCACGTCTTGAATATTTCGGTTTAAATATATGTTGTTCTGTTGTAACCATGAGTGGGAACAATGCTGTTGTGTGCAACCGACTGGCATTAATAGTGGAATGTAACCTGAGAGTCTCAGTGCAGGTTTCCTTTGTGTGTAAATCCGGCATCCAGTCAAGCGCTCAGCAGCCTCTCCAAGAACAACAGGAACCACCAGTTCTCAAAGAAAATGCGCGAAGCTTCGATCGTTATTACTGCTAAAGATGATTTATGGATTATTTCCTCAACCTGTGCGGTCAGTAAGTTGTTCTGGACTGTTTCGAACAGTGTAAATATAAATCTGCTTCTCTCTGGGCGATCTTTGATGTCAGACCATTCGTTCCGAGCTGTTTGTTAAACAGGCGGCTGTTCAGTGAAGTCACTGCCCAGAATATCCTGCTTTTACCGTTTACTATTTATTCCAAGTGATCGCATTATTCAGACTGGCTTATTGATGGAATCTGCACAATCGGCAAATTAATGTTTTAGTTCAACATGTAAAGATCTCTGACACAGTCCGAGATTTGCCATTATTTCCGAGCTCAAGTTCATTTCATTGTTTCTGGTACATGTTAATATTTATGGAAAGGTTCAGTTCATTGGAAACACAGCGGCCTCTGGATCCTGGGTCAGTTTTCATGCGCTGGGTTAGGTGTTGGTCATTTGTATTGTTTCTGCTACTTGGTTAGTTTTCAAATGTTGGCTGAGGTGATTGTCACTTGGTCAGTTAAAGGTTATTTGGTCAGTTTTGTTCCACTTGGTTAGGCATAGGTCACTTGGTCAATTTCTCGAAGTTGGGTCAGTTACGTCTGCTTGATTATGTGCTGGTCAAGTGCACATATTTCTGGTGGTGGGTCTGTTTACACGCATTCGGTTAGTTGCTCACCTGACAGCTTCTAGGTGCTGGGTAGCTTTACGTGACCTGTGTCAGGTGATGGTCACTTGCTTAGTTCAAGGAAGCTGGTTCAACTTAATGTTTTTGGTTCGGCTCTGATCAACTTATAAATTTCCTTGTACTGGCCCTGCTTATATGTATTGGCTTAGCTGATGTTCACTTAACAAATTCTGAGTGCTGGAATCGTTTTCGTATCCCGGCGTGGTGATGAAATGTTGTTACGACCTGGGTGTTATGTCAGTTAAAGTCTGCTTGGTTTGGTGATTTACAACTGACCAGTTCACGGGTACTCATTGAGTTTTCATGTACTGCGATGCCATTGGTTTAGATGGTCAGTTTCTGGGCGATGTTTCAGTTGATGCATCTCTAGTAGGAGATGGTCACTTGATCAGTTTATGAGTATTGGGATAGATGATGTTTGTTGGGTTAGGTGATAATCTCTAGGTCATTTTCTGGGCGATGTTTCAGTTGATGCACCTGTAGTAGGAGATGGTCACTTGATCAGTTTATATGTATTGGGATAGATGATGTCTGTTGGATTAGGTGATGAAATCTTGGTCAGTTTCTGGGTATTGGTTCAGTTGATGCACCTGTAGTAGGAGATGGTCACTTGATCAGTTTATGTGTATTGGCACAGATAATGTGTGTTGGGTTAGGTGATAATCTCCCGGGCAGTTTCTGAGTATTGGTTGAGTTGATGTATTATGTGTTTGAATTTGATACTTTCGTCAGTTTCTGGTACTGAGTACTGAGTTAGTTTATATGTGCTAGGTTAGGAGATGGTCAATTGGTTACTTTTTGGGTGCTGTCCAGGTTACCAGGAATGGATGATTTGCTGGTGACGCGGTCATTTTAAACTGTGTGCGCAAGTTTATGTGTGCTTGGTTAGATGATGTTAATGTGTTCATTTCTGCATTCTAGGAAAGTTTCCGTGAGATTGGTTGTGTGACCACCACTTGGTAAATTTCCAGCTGCTGGATCGCATTACTTGTATTGCTTTAATTGATGATTATATTGAGGACATTTGGTCAATTTTCTTTCATTGGATGAGTTGATATTAACTTGGGTAGTTTTTTGGTGCAATTAACATAAGCTGGGTTACATGATGGTCAATTGGTCAGTTTTAGGGCACTGAGACAATTTACCTGTGTTGATATAGGTTTTGAACACTTACATAAGGAATAGGAGCCGGATTCGGCCTATTGGCCAGTCGAGCCTGCTCTGCCATTCAACACGAGTGTCCACCTCAACTCCAACTTCCTCCACTTCCCCAAATCCCTTAACTCTGTTAGTTCCAAAAAATGTAATGTACTCTATCTTGAATATAGTCAACGACTCAGCATTCACAGCCGTCTAGGGCAGATAATTGCATTTATTCACAACCCTTTGAGTGAAGACATTTCTCCTCATCACAGTATTAAATGGCCGTCCCCTTAATCTGAGAGAGTGACCTCCTGTTTTAGATTACCCAAACAGGAGGAACATTTTCTCAGCATTAACCCTCTAAACTCACGTTCATATGTTATATATTTTTATTTGTTTCAATAAGATCACATCTCATTCTTCTAAACTCGAAGGAATATTGGAATAGACTACTCAATATCAACTCATATTGCAATTCCCTCATCCCATGTACAAGTCAAGTGAACCTTCGTTGCACTCCCTATAAGTGAAGTATGTCTTTCCTTAGTAAGGAGTAATCTGAAAACGTCCCATTTATTCCTACTCTCAGTTTACTGTCCATTAAACAATCCTCAATCCATGCTAATATATCCCCAATCTCAAGAGTCCTAATTTTGTGTAATAACCTCTTGTGTAGCACATATCGCATCGTTTTTTGGAAATCCAAATAAACCGCACCACTGATCCCCCCCTTGTGCATCCTACTAGTTACAGCTTGAAAAAAAGTTAACAGATTTGTCAAACTCGATTTCTCTTTCATAATTCTGTGTACGCTATGCCTAACCATATTACGACTTCCTAAATCCATTCCACCAGGTCCCTAATAATGGATTCTGTCATTGTCCCAAATATTGACGTCAGGCTAACTGGACTATAGTTCCCAGTTTTTTTTCTCTTCCTTCTTTCTTAACTAAGCTTTTATTTCCTTCTAAATTACAATCCTTCGGAACTATTCCAGAGTCTATGGAATTATATACGGTTAATATCAGTGAACCTACTATGTCTGCAGCTACGTGTTTTAAATCCCAGTATGTAGGTCGCTGGTTCCAGTGTATTTGCAGCAACTTACTACCATTAATTTTGCAGTACTATGTATTGATTTACACTCATTTCTTTAAGTTCCACATTCTTACTTAATCCTTGGTTCCTCCTTATCTCTGGAACATTTATGCAGCTTAAGATCATAAGAAACATAAGAACATAAGGAATCGGTGTAAGAGTACTCTCCATGTTCAATCGACCTTGCTCAGACATTCAAAAAGATCATGGCTGATCATTGACCTCAGCTCCACTTCCCCGCCAGACTTCCATATCCCTTATTTCCCCAAGAATCCAAAATATATCTATCTCAGCTTGACTATAAGCAGAGATTGAGTATCCAAAGACCTCCGGGCAAATAATTCAATAGATTCACTACACTCTGAATGAGGAATTCCTTCCCCTTATCCTTAGACTGTAAACCCTAATTATAGACACTCCAGCTGGGGAAAACAACCTAACAGCATCTACAATGTTAATCCACTTCAAAATATTGTCTGTTTCAATGTGATCATCTCTTATTCTTCTAAATTATAGGCCCATTCTGCAGAATCTCTCAGAATAAGACAGCCCTCTCATCTCAGGAGATAATCGAGTGAACCTCTGTTGTGCCAACTCTCAGGCAAATATATACGTCCTCAGAAAAGAAGACCAAAACTGTGCACAGTCGTCCAGGTGTCGTCTCAGCAAGGCCCTGCAAGACTTCCATACACTTGTACTCCAATCCCCTTGCAATAAAGCACACAATTCCATTTGCCATCCTTATTACTTACTGCAGATCTATGCTGGCTTTCTGTGTTTCTTTCACAAGGACACACAATTCTCTCTGAAGATCAACATTTCAACGTGTCTTATCATTTGAAACATATTTAGTTTTTCTGTGCTTTCTACCAAATTGAATAACCTCCCATTTATTTACATTATGCTCCATCTGCCAGCATACTGCCTCTCACTAATTCTATCTGTATCCCATTGCAGACACTTTGTGTTCCCATCACAGTTTCCTGTCTCACCGAGCTTTGTATCATCAGCAATCTTGGATACATTACTCTCGGTCCCTTCATCTAGGCCATTAATATATATTGTACATAGCTGAGTGCCCAGCATTGATCCTTGCTGCATCCCACCAGTTACATCCTAGCAAGCTGCAACACACCCGATTATCCCAATTCCCTGCTTTTTTCCGTTAACCAATCATCTATCCATGCTAATACATTACCTCCATTCCCTTAATTACTTATCTTGTGCAATAACCTTTCACGTGGCACTTTATCGAATGTCTTTTGGAATTGCAAATATATGACATCCTCTGGTTGCCCTTTATCCACCATTCTAGTTAGATCCTTAAAAACTCTACTAATTTGTAAACAAGATTTTCCTTGCATAAAACCACGTTGACGCTTCCTAACCATGTTTTTATAATCTCAGTATCCTGACACCACGTCCTTATGAATGGATTCCAGCATTTCCCCGATGACTGATGTCAGTCTAACTGTCCTGTCGTTGCCTGTGTTCTCTCTCCCTCCTTTCTTTAATAGCTGTGATAAATTTGCTATATTACAATCCATTGGGAGCGGTTTAGATTGTAGGGAATTTATAAAGATCAAAACCAAAGCATG
Organism: Pristiophorus japonicus; assembly: GCF_044704955.1. Classification (NCBI taxonomy): domain Eukaryota; kingdom Metazoa; phylum Chordata; class Chondrichthyes; family Pristiophoridae; genus Pristiophorus; species Pristiophorus japonicus. Next base: position 3,061,143 of record NC_092009.1, read on the forward strand.
CATTAATTCTGCAGCCATCTCTCGGCCTTTAGCCCCAACAGTTTCTCCAGATATGTTTCCTCAACTTATATTAATTACACTGAGTTCCTCGCCTTTGCTTTTTGCGTCTTGTACCATGAAGACAGGTTAAAATATTTGTTTACATTTTCTGCCATTTCCTTACTCGCCATAATCATTTCTGCTGCCTCAGTCTCTAAGGGACCAATGTTTCTATTTGCTACTCTCTTCATTTTTACGTACTTGTATAAGCTCGCACAATATGTTTTTAAGTTTCCTGTTAGTTTTCTCCCATAGTCTATTGTTTCACTTTTTATCAATAGTTTTGTCACCTTTGTTGGTTCCTGAAATTTTCCGAATCCTCATACTTACTACTAATTTTGGCAATATTATTAGCTTCTTCTCAATCAAAAGTTATCCTTAACTTCTTTAGTTAGCCATGGATGGATCACTTTCACTATGGAGTTTTTGCTTCTTAATTGAATGTATTACTGTTGAGAATTATGAAATGTTTATAGATATGCTGCCTACTGCAAATCTATTGCCATTGCTTTTAATCTATGTTTCCAATCTACCTTAGCCGACAAGATATTCATTGATATTCTTATTAATTTTAAGAATCGAGTTGCGGACTTGGGCAAATCACTCTTCAACGTAAAATGATATTCCATCGTTTTGTGTTCAGTCTGCCCGAGAGTATCCTTCACATTGAGATTGTTAATGAACATTGTCTCATTTCGAAGACAATATCCGAAATCGCCTGTTTCCTGGCTGGTTTCAATACGAAATGTTCTCGGAAATTGACCCAAATGAAGTCCCTGAACTCGTCCTCCAGAGGACAGTTAAAATTTGATTTGCCCAGTCTATATACAGATTAACGTCCCCCACCATTATTGCATATTTTACCAGCTCCTACTATATCTTGATTAACAATCTGTCCCACGGTATAACTACTTTTATGGTGCTAAATATTCCTCCCATCAATGCTTTCTGCCCATTGTTATTCCTTAACTCCACGTATTCAGATTCTATTTCCTGATGTTCCGATCCAAGATCCTTTCTCACTTCTGTCCAGATTTAATTCTTTATTATCAGCGATACCCCTCATCCTTTACCATTCTGCCTGCCTTTTCGAAACTTAAGTACCGTGGAACATGTAGTTTCCAATCTTGGACAACTTGCAACCATGTCTCCGTAATCGCCATTGGATCAAACCCATTCATCTGTATTTGTGCCACGAATTCAATCATCTTATTACGAATGCTACGTGCATTCAGATAAAGATTTGTTTTACTGTTATTTCCTACTTTGGAATTATTCTCTATTGCACTGCTACCATTAAAATCTTTGTCCCTTACTTTCTTACGCTGCCTATTGTTATCCAAATAGCTAGATCACTACCCATCCAGTTTTATCACCACATTCATTCATACTGTGACTGCCCATCCAGTACATCACTGACCTCACTCATACTGTCACAAACCATCCAGGTGCATCACTGATCTCGCTCATACTGTCACTACCCATCCAGTTATATCACTGCATTCACTCATACTGTGACTACCCATCCAGTACTTCACTGACCTCACTCATACTGTCACTACCCATCCAGGTACATCACTGACCTCGCTCATACTGTCACTACCCATCCAGATACATCACTGATCTCACTTATACTGTCAATAACCATCCAGATACATCACTGATCTCACTTATACTCTCAATACCAATCCAGATACATCACTGACCTCACTCATACTGTCACTACCATCCAGATACATCACTGACCTCACTCATACTGTCACTACCCATCCAGATATATCATTGAATTCACTCATACTGTCACTACCCATCCAGGTACATCACTGACCTCACTCATTCTGTCACTACCCATCCACACACAACACTGACCTCACTCTTAATGTCACAACCCATTCAGATACTTCACTGACCTCACTCATACTGACACTACACATCCTGATACATCACTGATCCCACTCATTCTGTCACTACCCATCCAGATACACCACTGACCTCACTCATACTGACACTACCCATCCACGTACGTCACTGACATCACTCATACTGTCACTACCCATCCAGATACATCACTGATCTCACTCATACTGTCACTACCATCCAGGTACATCACTGACCTCACTCATACTGTCACTATCATTGCAGGTACATCACTGACCTTACTCATGCAGTCACTACCCTTACAGGTGTATCACTGGCATCACTCAAACTTACACTACCCATCCACATACAATGCAGTCCTCACTCATATTGTGTCTACCCATCATTGATCTCAGTGACCTCACTCAAACTGTCACTACTCATCCAGATACATCACTGACCTCACGCATACTGTCGCTACCCATCCAGGTACAGCACTGACCTCATTCTTACTGTCAGTATCCATCCAGGTTCATCTCTGATATCATTCTTACTGTCACTACGCATCCAGATACTTCACTGACCTCATTTCTACTCTCACTCCCCATCCAGTTACATTACAGATCTCTCTCTTACTGCCATAACGCATCCAGATACATCACTGATCTCATTCATACTGTCAATACCCATACAGGAATATCACTGACCGCACTCATAGAGTCACTACCGATCTCGGTACATTACTAACCTCACTCATGCTGTCCCGACCCATATAGGTACATCACTAACCTCACTCATACTCTCACTACCCATCCGAAAACATCACTGATCTCACTCATACTGAAACTACCCATCCAGATACATCACTGACCTCACTCATACTGTCACTACTCATCCAGGTACATCACTGACCTCACTCAAACTGTCACTGCCCATCCAGATACATCACTGACCTCAGTCATTCTGCCACTACCCATCCAGATATATCACTGACCTCGCTCATAATCTCAGTATCCATCCAGGTACATCAATGACCTCTCTCATACTCTCCCTACCCCTACAGATACATCACTGACCTCACTCATACGGTCACTACACTTCTAGGTACACCACTGTCCTCACACTTACTGTTACTACCCATCCAGATACATCACTGACCTCACAGATACTGTCATTACCCACCCAGATACTTCACTAACCTCACTAATACTCTCACTACCCATACAGATACATCACTCTCCTCACTTATACTGTCACTGCACATCTAGGTATATCACTGACCTCACTCCTACTGTCACTACCGTTCCAGATACATCACTGACCTCACTCATATTCTCACTACCAATGCAGATACATCACTGACCTCTCTCAGACTGTCACTACCCATCCAGATACATCACTGATGTCACTCAAACTGTCACTACCCATCCAGATACATCACTGAAATCAATCATACTGTTACTACCCATCCATATACATCACTGATCTCACTCATACTGTCACTACCCATCCAGATACATCACTGACCTCACTCATACTGCCACTACTTATCCAGATACATCACTGATCTCACTCATACTGTCACTACCCATCCATATGCATCGCTGATCTCATTCATACTGTCACTACTTATCCAGATACATCACTGACCTCACTCATCCTGTCACTGAACATCCAGATACACCACTGACCTCACTCATACTGCCACTGCTGGGACCTCCCCAGCATCCAGGAGATTTTGGTAAATTGCAATCAATGCATCAACTATCCCTGCTTCTACACCTCTTAAGACCCAAGGATGCAAGCCATTAGATCCAGGGGAGTTAGATGCCTTTAGTCCCATTATTTTGCTGAGTATCACCTCCTTAGAGATTGCGACTCTGTTAAGTACCTCCCTCCTATAGACCTTTGGCTACCTACTGTTGGGATATTTTTAGTGTACACTACATAAAGACTGATAGAAAATAGTTGTTCAGAATTTCTGCCATCTTCATGTTCCCCTTCACTAATTCCCTGGTCCCGTCCTGTGAGAAACCAACATTTGCTTTGTTGCATATTACTAATCTCTTGCTTCCAATTCATGTACACACCAATGATCCTTATTCTCTATTTTATCCTGAACAACCAATTGACTAACCAGTTCAATTATTGGCCTTCAATTCTAGCTTTTTCTTTACCTAACATTCTCTTATGTGGAACTTATTGATTTCCATCTGGAAGTCCATATAAACTACATCCATAGACATTCCATTGCCTGCTAATTTGGTTAGTTCAACAAAAAATAAATCGCAAATGTTCGTTCGACATGACCTACCTTTTATAATTCCATGTTGGTTCTCACAAAACACTTCCGTTTATCAAATTACTCAATAACAATTGGTGGAAACCATTAGGTCTTGGTGTTTGTCATTTTTTCTTGATATTAATTTTTCTAATACTAGTTTCTTGCTTACGTAAACTTCAATGAGTTCCAATCCTTTGTTCATTACTAACGTTACTGGAATTTCAAATAAATATCGACTTCCTCTAATGTGAGCGCGGACATAATGTAATTACCCAAAAACTAATCTATTTAGTAGCTTTCATTTGCAATATTACACGTGTCTGTTGTAAAGGGCTCACCTTACCACTGAATTCTTTTTTCCTTCCACAATAATAAAAACGTTATGTTTATTCTTGATATCCATCGCAAATTTAATTTCCTGTTACCTCTTTGCAGCGCTTGGTATCTTTTATTGTCTAACTTTGCTGTTCTTTGTATCTCTGACAATCAACTCAATCGAGACTAATATTACAACGTTTGTATGTTCTTTCCATTAGCTTGATGTTGTCTCTCATCTCTTCTGTTCACCATTGTCCACGAGTCCTGCTCCTGATCAGTGATGTTGGGATATATTTGGGAATTCATATGTGTCCTGCTCCTGATCAGTGATGCTGGAAAATACTGAGGAAATATCCTGGGTCCTGCCCCTGTTCAGTGATTCTGATATATATTGGGGTAATCCCCAGGGTCCTGCCCGTGATCAGTGATGCTCGTATATATTGTGGCAATTCCTCTGGGTCCTGTCGCTGATTAGTGATGCTGCGATATATTAGGGCAATCTCCTGAGTTCTGCCCCTGATCAGTGATGCTGGTATATATTGGGGCAATCCCCTGGGTCCTGCCCCTGGTCAGTGATGCTCGTATATATGGGGACAATCCCCTGGGTCCTTCCCCTGATCAGTGATGCTGGTATATATTGGGATAATTCCCTGGATCCTGCCCCTGATCAGTGATGCTGGTATATATGGGGACAATCTCCTGGATCCTGCCACTGATTAATGATGCTATTATATATTGGGACAATCCCCTGGTTCCTGCCCCTGATCTGTGATGCTGCTATATATTGGGACAATCCCCTGCGTCCTGCCTCTGATCAGTGATGCTGCTATTAAATGGGGGCAATCCCCTTTGTCCTGCCCTTGGTCAGTGATGTTGGTATATATTGGGGCAATGCCCTTGGTCCTGCTCCTGATCAGTGAGGCTGGGATACATTGGGGCCATCCCCTGGTTCCTACCCCTGATCAGTGATGCTGCTATATATTATGACAATCCCCTGCATCATACCCCTGATCATTGATGCTGGGATATATTGGGGCAATGCACTGGGTCCTGCTCCTGATCAGTGAGGCTGGGATATATTGGTGACATCCACTGGGTCCTGCCCCTGATCAGTGATGTTGCTATATATTACGACAATCCCCTGCATCATACCCCTGATCAGTGATGCTGGGATATATTAGGGCAATCCCCTGGGTCCTGCTGCTGATCAGTGAAGCTGCGATATTTTGTGGCAATCAACTGGGTCCTGCCCCTGATCAGTGATGCTGGTATATATTGGGGTAATCCCCTGCGTCCTGCTCCTGATCAGTGATGCTGGGATATATAAGAGTAATCCCCAGGATGCTTGCCCTAATCAGAGAAGTTGAATATATTGCGGCAATTACCTGGGTGCTGCTCCTGATCAGTGATGCTGCTATATATTGGGATATCCCCCTGGATCCTGACCCTGATCAGTGATGCTGGTATATATTGGAGCAATCCCCCTGGATCCTGCCCGTGATCAGTGATGCTGGTATATATTGGGGTAATCCCCTTGGTCTTGCTCCTGATCAGTGATGCTGGGATATAATGGAGCAAACCCATTGGTCCTGTTCCTGCTCAATGATGCTGGTATATATTGGGGCAATAACCTGTGTCCTGTTCCTGATCAGTGATGCCGATATATATTTGGTCAATCCCTTGGGTCCTGTCGCTGATCAGTGATTCTGGTATGTAATGGGACAATACCGTCGGTCCGGTTTCTGATCAGTGGTGCTGATATATATTGGGACAATCCCCTGGGTCCTGTCGCTGATCAGTGATGCTGCGATATATTGGGGCAATCCGCTGGGTCCTGCACCTGATCAGTGATGCTGGATATATTGGGGTAATCTTCTGGGTTATGCTCCTGATCAGTGATGCTGGATATATTGCGGTAATCCCCTGGGTCCTGGCCCTGATCAGTGATGCTGGATATATGGGGGAAATCTCCTGGGTTATGCTCCTGATCAGTGATGCTCGATATATTGGGGTTATCCCCTGGGTCCTGCGCCTGATCAGTGATGCTGGTATATATTGGGGTAATCCCCTGGGTCCTGCCCCTGATCAGTGATGCTGGATGTATTGGGGTTATTCCATGGGTCCTGCTCCTGATCAGTAATGCTGGGATATATTGGAGTAATCCCCTCGATCCTGGCCCTGGTCAGTGATTTGGCTCCATATTGTAGCATACCTCTGGGTTCCGCTCCTGATCAGCGATGCTGGTATATATTGGGATATTTCCCTGTGTCTTGCTCCTGATCAGTGATACTGGGATACATTGGAGTAATCGCCTGGATCCTGCCCGTGATCAGTGATGCTGGGATATATTGGGGCAATCACTTTGTTCCAGCTCCTGATCAGTGATGCTGGTATATATTGGGGCAATCCACTGGGCTTGCCCCTGATCAGTGATGCTGGGTTATATTGGGGCAATCTCCTGGGTCCTGTTCCTGATCAGTGATGCTGGGATATATTGGGGCAATCGCCTTCGTCCTGCTCCTGATCAGTGATGCTGAGATACATTGGGGCAATCCACTGTGTGTTGCCTTTGATAAGTGATGCTGGTATATATTGGGGCAATCCCATTGGTCTGCCCCGGATCAGTGATGCTGGGATATATTGTGGCAATCCCCTGGGTCCTGCTCCTGATCAGTGATGCTGGTGTATAATCGGGCAATCCCCTGTGTCCTGCTCCTGATCAGTGATGCTGGGATATATTGGGGCAATCCCCTGGGTCATGGCCCTGATCACTGATGCTGGTATATATTGGGGTAATCCCCTGGGTCATGCTCCTGATCAGTTACATAGAGATAGGTTGCGGCTCATCTCCTGTGTCCTGGTTCTGATCAGAGATGCTGGGATATATTGGGGTAATCCCCTGGGTCTGATGCTGATCATTGTCAAAGTATTTTGCTGGAAAGTGTTTGAATGTTAGAGGAGATAGATGTTAGGTCAGTCGGGTTATGTGCCGTGGCATAAGGACCTTTAACAGTGGGTGCCTCTCCTTCAGATTTAAGAATTTTAATTTCAGAATCGTCCTCGGAACCGAAGCTAAGCAAGGACCTGTTTAATACCGATGTAAACGTACTCGGCCAGCAGGAAGGGGCGGGTTCATGTCTGACACTGCCTTTTTTTCCCGTTCAATTGCATGCAACATTGAATTCAATGGGGAGCAAACCAGCCGGTCTTAAAACTTGTCCATCCAGAATTCGCCTTGTTCCCACCTGGCGTCTGTGTTTCAAGTTTTACCTGAAATTAGACGCAGGAGCAGAAAACATGAGGAATTAAAACCATCAGTTAGACATTTGAATATAAACATCAGCCATGAGATGGGGAATAGGAGAAAGGATCTACTTCTAACGAAAGAGATCAGCGCAGGGAGCAGACGAGGACACCGGACCATGTGGAGGGATTAGTCTGCTTGAGTGGTCAAACTCCAGCAAACAGCATAGACTGAATGTTCTCTATCTGGGCAAGAAACATCTGAATGTCAAACAACAACAGCAAAATGCACCAAAGGAGAATATTATGAAATTACCTGTGGCACATGAGGTACCTCTATTGTGAAAACTCAAAAAGGACTCAACTCCTTTGGGGCAGGAAGATGGAGACATTTTAAAAAAAAAGGATTTGGCAAGAATACCGGAATTTTCCATTTTGCTCCCGGTTATGTAATGGCACTAGCAGATTGACTGAGGTCTTCGACTCTGCCCCAATTCAGTCATTGGTCACTCGGGCAACCTTTCAACTTTCCGCGAATAGGTAAACGGGATGCTGTGGCATGGGCCGCTGTTTCTAAAACCCTACTCGGTTTTGCTACCTATTTAAATCAATGAAAAGCAAATTACTGAACTCTGCACAATCTATCTGTCTGTCTGTCTTAATGTTTGTCTATATACCCATCTATCTCTATCTCTCTATATCTCTATCTCTCGAAAAATTTATATCTATATATCCATAAATTTAACTCTCTCTCACACTCTCTCTCTCTCTCTCTCTATATATATATATATATATATATATACATATGGCTGCCTCTCTCTATTTATCTCACTCTTTGTGTCTCTGTCAATCTGTCCTTAAATCTATTTGTGTCGGATTTTCTGTCTATATGTCTGTCTGTCTATCTCTTTATCCATTCCTTTATCTCGATCTACCTCTTTCTAATAATTCCTGTAATGGGAGAAATTCCACTTACATCGCAAAGCTCTTCACGCCAGTCACTATGAATGGGCTGGTCGTGTAACTAACAATTTGATCTTCCACCTTGAAGTAGAGTAGTTGTCTGAATGGAAGCGTATGAATGCTATTCTGCTTTTTTCCACCTGTGAGTGAGAATTGAATAGGTTACAATTTGATCGAGGAAATGTAAAGCCATTAAATCATAATGGAATTTACTCTAAACATTACTCCATTTACAATCAAGTGGATATAAGATCAATTGGAATGGCTTTTGGCCAATTGCAGATCTGTATCATTCAGTTTACCCAGTAGTTATAAAAACAGTATCCTTAAAGCAATGAATATCTGTCTGATTTGATGTATATGGTTTCACTGTCTAACAATTAACACCCTCTGTCCGGAGCACACATTGATAACCGGACGGGTAACAGACTGCTCAGCAACAATAGAACCCGTCCATTCACCTTCCTTTAAATTCAATGCAAGGACTGGGAGTGGTTATGTAAATCATTCTCCACTCACTTTTGATTCCACTGGCCTCATCAGTTGTTGTTTAACGCCAAGATGATAACGATTCAAATCTGCTTCCAGGGTTCAGAGCAGACAGCAGACGATTCATTAAATAAATCACACAGTGACAATACCGAGGCAACAATATACTTTTATTCACATAACAAGAGGAATAAACTGAATACAAGGAACTGTTGGATATGGAACCTTGTGTAATGAGCACAATGTTTACAGTTTATAGTTTACAGTTATGATTGCATAATGAAATAGTGATATGGTAATTTACAAGGAACATCGACAGCAACTGGGATTTAAATGTTAGAATCCGGAATACAATTAAAATGGTCATATAATTAATATCTGGAAATGGAGACTTACCAGTAACGCCAGTAAAAGCGAGGGCAGGAAAAAACATTTCCTGTGTAAGTTTAATTAACCTCCATACCATATATTCAACTGACTGACTCTGGTCCAATCCTTCTCCATCTGCAGAACGCAGCTTCGGTTTGTTCTGTAGACCAAACTCCGAGAGACAATTTGGGTTAATACATTGAGCGAATGCCCTTATGTAACGTGTGAGAAATCCCCACTGATATAATAACTGTGCAAGGAGAATGATATTAGTTACAGCGACTAAACAGACAGATTCAGTTCATCGCTTTTAAAAAAACATGTTGCAATATCACATTTACATTTAGTCAGATATTGCACAGATGGAACGTGAATCTGCCCAAAGGCCTGGGAGGAATAGACTATGTGAAATATTCACTCCGACACCACTGGCTGATCGAAAACAGGATTGGTTCAGTTTTATGATTAATTCTCTGCTTCCTTTATTGTAGAAAATTTCTCTACCATTTTAGAAACATAGAAACATTGAAAATAGGTGCAGAAGCAGGCCATTCAGCTCTTCTAGCCGGCACCGCCATTCAATGAGTTCATGGCTGAACATGAAACTTCAGTACCCCCTTCCTGCTTTCTCGCCATAACCCTTGATCCCCGAGTAGTAAGGACTTCATCTAACTCCCTTTTTAATATATTAAGTGAATTGGCCTCAACTGCTTTCAGTGGTAGAGAATTACACAGGTTCACCACTCTCTGGGTGAAGAAGTTTCTCCTCATCTCGGTCCTAAATAGCTTAACCCTTATCCTCAGACTGTGACCCCTGGTTCTGGACTTCCCCAACATTGGGAACATTCTTCCTGCATCTAACCTGTCTAAACACGTCAGAATTTTAAACGTTTCCATGAGGTCCCCTCTCATTCTTCTGAACTCCAGTGAATACAAGCCCAGTTGATCCAGTCTTTCTTGATAGGTCAGTCCCACCATCCCGGGAATCAGTCTGGTGAATTTTCGCTGCACTCCCTCAATAGCAAGAATGTCCTTCCTCAAGTTAGGAGACCAAAACTGTACACAATACTACAGGTGTGGCCTCACCAAGGCCCTGTACAACTGTAGCAGCACCTCCCTGCCCCTGTACTCAAATCCCCTCGCTATGAAGGGCAACATGCCATTTGCTTTCTTAACCGCCTGCTGAACCTGCATGCCAACCTTCAATGACTGATGTACCATGACACCCAGGTCTCGTTGCACCTTCCCTTTTCCTAATCTGTCACCATTCAGATAATAGTCTGTCTCTCTGTTTTTACCACCAAAGTGGATAATCTCACACTTATCCATATTATACTTCATCTGCCATGCATTTGCCCACTCACCTAAACTATCCAAATCACTCTGCAGCCTAATAGCATCCTCCACCCAGCTCACACTGCCACCAAATTAGTGCCATCCGCAAATTTGGAGATACTGCATTTAATCCCCTCGTCTAAATCATTAATTTACAATGAAAACAGCTGGGGCCCCAGCACAGAAACTTGCGGCACCCCACTAGTCACTGCCTGCCATTCTGAAAAGTACCCGTTTACTCCTACTCTTTGCTTCCTGTTTGACAACCAGTTCTCAATCCACGTCAGCACACTACACCCAATCCCATGTGCTTTAATGTTGCACATTAATCTCTTGTGTGGGACCTTTTCGAAAGCCTTCTGAAGGTCCAAATATACCACATCAACTGGTTCTCCTTTGTCCACTTTACTGGAAACATCCTCAAAAAATTCCAGAAGATTTGTCAAGCATGATTTCCCTTTCACAAATCCATGGTGACTTGGACCTATCATGTCACCATTTTCCAATGCGCTGCTATGACAACCTTCATAATTGATTCCATCATTTTACCCACTACTGAGGTCAGGCTAACCGGTCTATAATTCCCTGTTTTCTCTCTCCCTCCTTTTAAAAAAGTGGGGTTACATTGGCTACCCTCCACTCGAGAGGAACGGATCCAGAATCAATGGAATGTTGGAAAATGACTGTCAATGCATCCGCTATTTCCAAGGCCACCTCCTTAAGCACTCTGGGATGCAGTCCATCAGGCCCTGGGGATTTATCGGCCTTCAATCCCATCAATATCCCCAACACAATTTCCCGACTAATAAAGATTTCCCTCAGTTCCTCCTCCTTACTAGACCCTCTGACCCCTTTTATATCCGGAAGGTTGTTTGTGTCCTCCTTAGTGAATACCGAACCAAAGTACTTGTTCAATTGGTCTGCCATTTCTTTGTTCCCCGTTATGACTTCGCCTGATTCTGACTGCAGGCGATCTACGTTTGACTTTACTAACATTTTTCTCTTTACATACCTATAGAAATTTTTGCAATCCGCTTAATGTTCCCTGCAAGCTTCTTCTCGTACTCCGTTTTCCCTGCCATAATCAAATCCTTTGTCCTCCTCTGCTGAGTTCTAAATTTTTCCCAGTTCCCGGGATCGCTGCTATTTCTGGCCAATTTGTATGCCACTTCCTTGGCTTTAATACTATCCCTTAGTTCCATAGATAGCCACGGTTGAGCAACCTTCCCTTTTTTATTTTTACGCCAGTCAGGAATGTACAATTGTTGTAATTCATCCATGCGGTCTCTGAATGTCGGCCATTGCCCATCCACAGTCAACCCCCTAAGTATCATTCGCCAATCTATTCTAGCCAATTCACGCCTCATACCTTCAAAGTTACCCTTATTTAAGTTCTGGACCATGGTCTCTGAATTAACTGTTTCATTCTCCATCTTAATGCAGAATTCCACCATATTATGGTCACTCTTCCCCAAGGGGCCTCGCACAATGAGGTTGCTAATTAATCCTCCCTAGTTGGTTCCTCGACATATTGGTCTCGAAAACCATCCCTTATGCACTCCAGGAAATCCTCCTCCACCGCATTGCTTCCAGTTTGGCTCGCCCTATCTATGTGCATATTAAAGTCACCCATAATAACTGCTACACATTTATTGCATGCACCCCTAATTTCCTGTTTGATGCCCTCCCCAACATCCCAACTACTGTTTGGAGGTCTGTACACAAATCCTACTTACGTTTTTTGCCCTTTGGAGTTCTGCAGCTCGACCCATACAGATTCCACATCAACCAAGCTTATGTCTTTCTTAACTATTGCATTAATCTCCTCTTTAACTCATTATGCACTTTAAATTCAACCAGTGAAAGCAAATTATGTTGGCGAACCACGGTACTATATTTACATCGTTTCCACAGCCCTTAAAATGCTGACACCCTCCCAGAGATCACAACTAAAGTGTAGTCATGCCGATGAATCGTTCCCAGAAATGTACAACCGACCCTATTCAAAGGCAGATATGAACATATACCTGCTCTAATTATCGAAACATCCCTGAGGGCGTCCTACCAATGTTGATACACATCCAGGAGCCTGTCCGGCAAGTCTACAACCGGCCCATCCCTGTAAATGTTGATGCAATCATTGTTAACTGAATAAAGATTTACAATTTCAATAGACATACTGATTTATGGCACAATTCCTGAGAGCCCATCCGCAAATCCCCTGAACCACTGCAAATAGCTCACTCCCAGGAGTTTGTTGCAGTTTTGTTCCTAATTCCAGGAACAGAGTAAAAAACACCCATTACCGGGGATCCTCATCAGACCTAAACCTGAATTGTTACCAAGCACGTCAGTTATGTGGAGAGATTAGAGGAATTGGGAATGTTCTCCTTCGGCCGCGTTTTGAGAGATTAGATCGGGAGAAACTAGTTCCACTGTGAGAAGGGTCGATAGCAAGATGGTACAGCTGATAACATTTCCCCCACAAATCCATTGAGGAGAAATTTAACTTGGCCAGTTACATAAATAATGTGGCTATCAGTGCACCTAGGAAGCTGGGTATTCTTGGCGAGTGTCTCACCTCCTCACTCAGATTTTCTACCATCTACAAGGCACATGACAGGAGTGCGATAGAATACTCTCCACGTGCCTGGATGAGTGCAGCTTGAACAACACTCAAAAAGCGCGACACCATCCAGGACAAAGCAGCACACTTGATTGGCAAAGCAACCACCAGCTTCTACACACACTCCCTCCAACACCAGTGCACCGTGGCTGCAATGTGCACCATCTACAAGATGCACTGCAGCAACTCGCCCAGACTTCATCGGCAGCACCAGCCAAACCCGCGACCTCTACCAGTTAGAAGGACAAGGGCAGCAGGCGCATGGGAACATCATCAATTGGAATTCCCCCTCCAAGTTACACAACGTCCTTACATGGTAATATTTTGACGTTCCTCCATCGTCGCGGAGTAACTTTCTGGAATTCCTTTCCGAGAGGACGTTTACCACAAGGGCAGCAGCAGTTCAAGAAGGCGGTTCACCACCACCTTCACAAGGGTAGTTAAGTGATGGGCAATAAATGCTGGTTTTACCAGCGATGACCACATCCTGGAATTAATTTAAAAAAATCTAGGGAATCCAAACTTATATCCGTTGATTTGTATTACACTTCGGAGGATTCGAAATTCTCGACACAGACGTCGCTGGATACGTGTGCGGAATATAATTGTGGCTAATGATGAAGGCTTTGCTTTGCCACCAACCTCAAATTCTGGGGGACTAATTGGCATAGAATTCGTATAAAAAGTATAGAATGCACGGTGTTCATATAATATATTGAGGTGAGCATTTTTAGCCAGTACTTAGTAAGACAAACAAGAGAGGGAGAAGTTCTGAACTTAGTTTTAGTGAATGAAGTTGTGTAGTTGTGTGAGAGTATTTTGGTGCTATTGATCATAATTCAGTAAGATTTTTAGTAGTTATATAAAAGAAGAAAGATTGACTAGGATTTACATTTTTCCATTTGGGAAAAGCCAATTTTACTGAGGTGGGATGTGATTTATCGAATGTGGATTGGAAACTACTGAAGGTGAATCAGTGTCAGAGTAGTGTGAGGCATTCAATGAGGAAATAATGAGGAATCAGAACAAATATTTTCCTATTGCGAAAAAGTGTGGGTCTCAACATCTAGAGCCTCCTGTATGTCAAGTAATAAGATAATTCAAAAAAGGGGAGCTTAAGTCATATACAGAAACCTAAATACTGCAGAAAACCAAGCGCTGTGTAGAAAGTGGAATTTTATAGGAAATCAAGAATGTATGAAAAGAATTTGGCAATTGAAATCAAGGAAAACACAAAGATGTTTTATAAATACATGAAGGGCAGATGCCTATCTAAAGAAAGTTTATGATCGACTAGAGACCAAAAAAGTAACATGTGTATGGATTTGGCGACGTGGGAACGTTCCTCAACGAATAATTTATACCTGTCTTCACAAGGGACACGATGCAGACATATTAAGTTAAGTGGCTGGTGTGTGAAATATTAGATTAGATGAAGGTAGTGAGAGAGGAAATGTTGAGTAGTTTAGCATATTGGAAAGAAGATACTTCACTAGGCCCAGACAAAATGCACATCAGGCTGTTAATATCATCAATGGATGAAGTAGCGTAGTCTCTGACCATCAATTTTCTATCCGCTCAGGTTAAAGGTGTGGTGCCGGAGGATTGGCGGATTGCTAATGTTGCAGCATTGTGTAAAATGATGAAGGTTTTCACCGAGTAATTAAAGCTATGTGAGCCCAACGTAGACGGTGGGAAAATTATTGGAAACAATCTGAGGGACAGTCTTACTCATCATTTGGAAAAGCACGGATTAATCAAGGACAGTCAGGATGGACTTGTTAAGGGACAGTCATGCCGAACTATCTGGATTGAATTTTTTGAGGAGATAACAAGGAGGGTCTATGTCGGCGGTGCGTTTGATGTAGTCTGCATGGATTTTATCCATTGTTTGCAACAAACTCCCCCATGGAAGAAAAATAAAAACCATGGGATCCAAAGGAAAGTCTCAATTTGGATCCATAACTGTCCCAATGGCAGGAAGCAAAGGGTAATGGTTGACGGGTGTTTGTGACTGGAAGGCTGTTTCCAGTGGGGTTCGGCTGCACTCAGTACTAGATCCCTTGCTTCTTGTTTTATATATCAATGGTATAGGGCTAGACTTTCCATTAGTTTCTGTCCGTTACAGACCATTACACCCATTTAAACGCTCTGATGCGATAACGCCCGTTTATCTTCTATTTACCCAAAAAATGGAAACTAATGCCATTTATCACCCATTTATTACCCATTTACCGGCAGCATTAGTTTCGACATCAAATCAATGCGGAGAGTTATGTTAACTGCCTGCCCATATTTTTATGACATCAACGCCCAGAATAAAGATTTTAAAGAAACGAATGCCCAGAAACCGCCCAGACTATCGCTCGCCCAAGAAAACGCTGAAAAAAAGCGGCACTCACCTGATCTTCACCAGCGGCATGGAATCTATATTTAAATCAAAGGACTTTTCATAGAAAAGGCAGATCCAAATTCTGGGGAGATGAAAACATGGCTTCACCAGTGGTGCAGAAGGGAGCGATTCAAATTCCTGGGATATTGGAACCGGTTCTGGGGTAGGTGGGACCAGTACAAACCGGACGGTCTGCACCTAAGCAGGACCGGATCCAATGTCGTAGGAAGAGTGTTTGCTCGTGCTGTTTGGGAGGAGTTAAACTAATATGGCAGGGGAATGGGAACCTATGCAGGTAGACAGAGGGAAATAAAATGGAGACAGAAGCAAAAGCTAGAAAGGGGAATAGTAAAAGTGGAGGGCAGAGAAACCCAAGGCAAAAAAAAAGGCCACTTTAGAGCAAAATTCTAATGGGTCAAAGCGGATTAAAAAGACAATCCTGACGGCTCTTTGCCTCATTGCGAGGAGTATTCGGAATAAGGTGAATAAATTAACTGCGCAGATAGCAGTTAACAGGCACGATGTGATTGTCATCATGGAGACATGTCTCCAGTGTGACCAAGGCTGGGAACTCAACATACAAGGGTATTCAGCATTTAGGAAGGAGAGACAGAAAGGAAAAGTAGGCGGGGTGGCGTTGCTGGTTAAAGAGGAAATTAATGCAATAGTCAGGATGGACATTAGCTTGGATGATGTGGAATTGGTATGGGTGGAACTATGGAATACCAAAGGGCAGAAAACGCTAGTGGAAGTTGTGTACAGGCCACCAAACAGTAGTAGTGAGATTGGAGACAGCATCAAACAAGAAATAAGGGATGTGTGCAATAAAGGTACAGCAGTAATCATGGGCGACTTCAATCTACATATTGATTGGGCTAACCAAACTGGTAGCAATGCGGTGGAGGAGGACTTCTTGGAGTGTATTAGGGATGGTTTTCTCAACCAATATGTCGAGGGACCAACCAGAGAGCTGGCCAGCCTAGACTTGGTGATGTGCAATGAGAAGGACTAATTAGCAATCTTGATGTGCCCGGTCCATTGGGGAAGAGTGACCATAGTATGGTAGAATTCCTCATTAAGATGGAGAGTGACAGATTTAATTCAGAAACTAGGGTCCTGAACTTAAGGAAAGGTAACTTTGAAGGTATGAGGCGCGAATTGGCTAGATTAGACTGGCAATTGAAAAATAAAGGTTTGACAGTGGATAGGCAATGGCAAACCATTAAAGATTACATGGACATTTTGTATAGTTTTGGTCGCCTAACTTGAGGAATGACATTCTTGCTATTGAGGGAGTGCAGAGAAGGTTCACCAGACTGATTCCAGGGATGGCGGGACTGACATATCAAGAAAGACTGGATCAACTGGGCTTGTATTCACTGGAGTTCAGAAGAATGAGAGGAGATCTCATCGAAATGTTTAAAATTCTGATGGGTTTAGACAGGTTAGATGCAGGAAGAATGTTCCCAATGTTGGGGAAGTCCAGAACCAGTGGTCACAGTCTAACGATTTAGGACCGAAATGAGGAGAAACCTCTTCGCCCAGAGAGTGGTGAACCTGTGTAATTCTCTACCACAGAACTTTATGGAGGTCAATTCACGTAATGTATTCAAAAAGGAGTTAGAGATAGTCCTTACTACAAGGGGGATCAAGGGGTATGGCGAGAAAGCAGGAATGGGGTACTGAAGTTGCATGTTCAGCCATGAACTCATTGAATGGCTGTGCAGGCGCGAAGGGTCGAATGGCCTACTCCTGCACCTATTTTCTATGTTTCTATGTTTCTATGAGGGATTACCCAATGCTGCAGGATAAGGCTCAGTGTTAATACTGCAGGAATAGGCCCAGTACCCACACTGACACAGTGAGGGAATCCACAATGCTGCTGGATAAGGCTGGGTGTTAATACTGCAGCAGTGGGTCCATTGCACACTTTGACACAGTGAGGGATTCACCAATGCTGCAGGATAAGGCTCAGTGTTAATACTGCAGGATTGTGTCCAGTACCCAGACTGACACAGTGAGTGATTCCCCAATGCTGCAGGATAAGGCTCAGTGTCAATACTACAGGATTGTGCCCTATACCAATTCTGACAAAGTGAGTGATTCCCCAATGCTGCAGGATAAGATTCAGTGTTAATATTGCAGGAGTGGGCCCAATACCCACACTGACACAGTGAGATATCCGCAATGCTGCAGATAAGGCTCAGTGTAAATACTGCAGGTGTGTGCCCAGTAACCACACCGACACAGTGAAGGATTCCCCAATGCTGCTGTCTTCAACAACTTAAAATGTTGCAGGGTGTCTTGGTTAGGTTAGGTGATTTGTCAAATGCATGGAAGATGCAGCATAATGTAGATAAATGTCAGTTTATCCACTTTGGTGGCAAAAGCTGGAAGGCAGAATATTACCTGAATGTCGACAGATTAGGAAAAGGGGAGGTGTAACAAGACTTGGGTATCATGGTACATCAGTCATTGATGGTTGGCATGCAGGAAGTACAGACAGTAGTGATGGCAAATGGCATGTTGGCCTTCATAGCGAGAGGATTCGTGTCTAGAAGCAGAGAGGTCTTAATGCATTTGTACAGGGCATTCGTGAGGCCACAACTTGAATATTGTGTACAGTTTTGTTATCCTAATCTGAGGAAGGATATTCTTGTTACTGAATGAGTTCAGCGAAGCATCACCAAACTGATTCCCAGACCGGGATGGCGAGACTGACATGTGAAGAAAGACTGGATCAACTTAGCTTATATTCACTGGAATTTAGAAAAATAAGAGGGGGACTCATGGAAACATATACAATGCTGACGGGATTGGACAGGTTAGATGCTGGAAGAATGTTCCCGAAGTTGGGAAGTCCAGAACCAGAGATCACAGTCTAAGGATTAATGGTCAGCCATTTAGGACCGAGATGATGAGAAACTTCTTCACTCAGAGAATTGTGAACTTGCGAAATAATCTACCAAGAAAGTAGTTGAGGCCAGTTTGTTACATATATTCAAAAGGGAGTTTGATGTGGCCGCAACGTCTAAAGGGATGAACGGGTATGGAGAGGAAGCAAGAATGGGGAACTGAAGTTGCATGATCAGCCATGATCATATTGAATTCTCGTAGGCTCACGAGGTATGGAAAATGAACCACGTTGTCCAACGTCTGGTGATGAATCCTCATAACAGGAGGCAGCGCTGTGTGTTGGGGGAAGGTTGGTATTGGACCTTTCTCTTCCAGATGTTTAGTGTAAGGCCCATGCTCTCATATGTCTCGGTGAAGGTGTTTATGATGACATTGTGTTCGGCCAACGAATGTGCGAAGACAATGGCATCGTCGTCATACTGTAGTCCCATGAAGGAGGTTGGGATGAACTTCCCTCTGGCCGGGAGACGGCTGATGTTGAACAGATTTCCGTTTGTCCTATAATCTATCTCCTCTCCAGCGGGGAGCTTGCTGAATGTGAGATGGAGCATAGCAGAAAAAGGAAATCTAGAAGAGCGTGGTGTGATGACACAGCCTTGCTTGACCCCGGTGCGTACGTGGAATGGTTCTGCGGTGGATGCGTTGTTCTGAACCACGGCTAGCATTTCATCCTGGAGCATGGTGATAAATCTTTAAATGCAGTCGAATGTGAGGAGGTCGCTCCATAATCCGTCACGGTTGACATTGTTGGAGGCTTTCATGAGATCAAAGAAGACCATGTACAAGTGTTGGTGCTATTCCCTGCATTTCTCTGCTATTTGCCACTTGGTGAAGATTAGATCCATTGTGCAAATTAGTGGGCGGAATCTGCATTGGGACTCAGGAGGAGTTCTTCAGCCACAGGGAGAAGATGGTTGAGGAGAATTATTGCGGTTACTTTGCTGAAGTCGAGAGCAGTGAGATTCCTCTGTAGTTACCGCAGTTGGACGCGTCACCTTTCTTTAAGATAATCACAATTAATGCAACTCTGAGATCTCCTGGCAAGATCTCCTCCTTCCAGGTAAGACAGATGAGGTCATGAATCCGTGCCAGTAGTGCTTCGCCGCCAAGCTTCAGTACGTCCGAGGGGATTCCATCTGCTCCTGAGGCCTTGTTGTTTTTAGTTGTCGAATGGCCTTTTCAAACTCGTACCAGCTGTGATTGTGCCAAGGAGGTGATGGGCAGCATGCAGTGGGATGCAGTCAAGGACAATCACGTCAAAGACAGATTTTTGTTGGCGAATATCCTCGAAGTGTTCTTTCCAGTGGGCACTGACAGCCTCAATGTCCTGGATCAGCACCACTCTGTTCTTGGCTTTCAGTGGAATAGGACCTTGGGCCAAAGGTTCGAACGCTCTGAAAAATCCACCCACGTCGTGATTGTCGGCTAGATGCTAGATCTTCTCCGCTACTAAGTGTCTATTAGTTGGAGTATCTTTATTAAATTTAAGTTCTCCATGAGTATGAGGTTCGATAATAGTTTGAGGGGCTGTATTAGTTTCGGGTTTTGTATTAGTTGAGGTCCTGTCATGGTTTGTGATTCTCAATTAGTTTGCAGTTCTGTATTGGTTTAAGCCTTTGTATTACATTGATGGGCTGCACTAGTTTGAGGGGCTGTATAAGTTTGAGTTCCTCTATTAGTTTGAGGTTAGCCAATAGTTTAAGGATCTGTATTACATTGATGGGCTGCACTAGTTTGAGGGGCTGTATTAGTTTGTGGGGCTGTATTAGTTTAATGGACTGCATTAGGTTGAGGGTCTGTATTAGTTTGAGGATCTGTATTAGTTTGTGGACTGTAGTAGTTTGAGGGTCTGTATTAGTTTGAGGGTCTGTATTAGTTTGATGGGCTGTATTAGTCTGATGGACTGTATTAGTTTGAGGGACTGTATTAGTTTGATGGACTGTATTAGTTTGATTGACTGTATTAGTTTGATGGACTGTATTAGTTTGATGAACTGTATTAGTTTGAGGGACTGTATTCGTTTGAGGGCCTGTATTAGTTTGAGGGAATGTATTAGTTTGATGGGCTGTATTAGTTTGAGGGTCTGTATTAGTTTGAGGGGCTGTATTAGTTTGAGCGTCTGTATTAGTTTGATGGACTGTATTAGTTTGAGGGACTGTATTAGTTTGAGGATCTATATTAGTTTAAGGGTCTGTATTAGTTTGATGGGCTGTATTAGTTTGATGAACTGTATTAGTTTGAGGGTCTGTATTAGTTTGATGGACTGTATTAGTTTAAGGGACTGTATTAGTTTGAGTTTCCTTGTTAGTTTAGGGTACTCTTTTATTTTTAGTTTCTCTTTTAGATTGAGTTTCTATAATAGTTTGAGCGAGTGTATTAGATTGATGGTCTGTATTACTTTAAGGTTCTCTATTAGTCTGAGATGATGTCTTTGATTGGGCTGTATTATTTTTACGTTTGCTACTACTTTGCAGTGCTGTATTAGTTTGATTTACTGTATCAGTTTGAATATTTGGATTATTTTGAGACTTCCTATTCGTTGAGGTTCTCCATTACTTTGAGTGAATTATTTTGAGTGTCCCCATTTTTTGGAGTTTAATAGTTTCAGATTCTCGCTTGGTTTGAATTTCAATATTAGCGTGAGTCTCGTTAATAGTTTGAGTGTCTCTGTTAGTTTGAGGTTCTGTATTATTTTTAGATTCTTTATTCTGTTCAAGGTCCATAATATTTTGAAGTTCTCTCTAGATTGATAAAAAATGTATTTGATGTTCTTATTAGTTCGATGTTCTCTATTACTTTGAGGTTCTCTTTCAGTTTGAGGTTATATTTTAGTTTTAGGCACATTGTAATATTAAAGGGTTGTTTTTGTTTGAGGTACTTTTGTTTTGAGAGCTGTACTATTTTGAGGTTCTCTATTGGGCTGATGTGCTGTATTATTTTGAGTGTTTGAGTTTCTGTATGATGAGAAGTGCTATATTAGTTTGCATTATTTTTTTTGCTGTATGAGTTTGAGGTGCTGTATTACTTTTAGGTAATCTACGAGTATGAGGTACCACATGTGTATGAGGTGCGATAGGGGTATGAGAGGCTTAATGAAAATGAGGTCCTATATTATTTTGAATCCAATCATAGCAATTCATCACTTTAACTGTTTCACTGGAATTCCGTAGTTAAAGTGATCAGCCACTTCCTAGACCGCAGTAGAACATCGTTGAGAAGGACATTCTAACATTTGTAATTGAAGTACTGAATGCCTGCATTTCAAAGGGAGCCACGGTCCCCTTTGTAGTACAGCAGTGCTGATCGGGAAACGCTGACATTGGGAATGTAATTACTGAATAGCTAGAGTTAAAGAAGGCAGCCACATCACAGAGTGCAGTAGGGCAGCCCTGAGAGGGAATTTCTGACATTGTGAATGTAATTACTGAATAGCTATAGTTAAAGAAGGCAGCCACATCACACAGTGTAGTACAGCAGCCCTGAGAGGGAAACTCTGACATTGGAATGTAATTACTGAATAGCTACAGTTAAGGAAGGCAGCCACATCACAGAGTGCAGTAGGGCAGCCCTGAGACGGACACTCTGATATTGGGATTGTAATTACTGAATGGCCACAGTTAAAGAAGGCAGCCACATCACAGAATGTAGTAGGGCAGCCCTGAGAGGGATACTCTGAAATTGGGAATGTAATTACTGAATAGCTACAGTTAAAGAAGGCAGCCACATCACACAGTGTAGTACAGCAGCCCTGAGAGGGAAACTCTGACATTGGGAATGTAATTACTGAATAGCTACATTAAAGAAGGCAGCCACATCACAGAGTGCAGTAGGGCAGCCCTGGGAGGGAATCTCTGACATTGGGAATGTAATTACTGAATAGCTACAGTTAAAGAAGGCAGCTACATCACACAGTGCAGTACAGCATCCCTGAGAGGCAACACGAATATTGGGAATGTAATTACTGAATGGCCACAGCAGTAGGGCATGACCCAAAACAAAATGCGATCTCCAGTTTGGCCTGATGGTTTTTGAAACAGCAACCCAATTGCTGGGAGAATACAGCTGGAAACTTTCATGAGTTAATTAATGTGAGCAGAATTGTCCAGTCTTTGGGGTTTCCAATTTGAATCTCTCGAGTAAATATATTCGTTCACAACAGGGACTTAAATCGGCTGTCGTAATCTGTTTGTTCAAGTTTTTAAAAAAAACTATTTTGATCGATGTTGCAACCTCAATATCCCCGTGGAGAGCCCGCAGCGTACAACTTAAAGGCACTGGAATTGTACCGCCTCAGATAATAATTCAGGGAGATTACCTGCAGCACGAAGGGGCACATCGTTTCACCCAGACAATGCTTCCAATTCGAGAGGCCCAGAGAATCTGCTACATGATCATTGCCGTCATTGGTGTTCCTGGTAAGTGACTATAGCCATTGAAGTTGTGCAAATCTGTATGTGAGCTGGTCTCAGGTTTTTCTCTGTGACTAATAATGTTACATCCTGGATTAGTGGTCACTGGTATAGACACCTGATCGGTGATATCATTCCGTTCAGTCAAATGGCCTGAATAACCACTTTGGTTTGTTCAGTTTCTCCATCTGAACATAAACTTGTGCTTGTAGCTGACAGGCTGATTCTATTATCAAGCTATTGTCTTCAGTGGTATATTGTGTACTTTTCAATCAGTCCTGACTCAGCGCAACTGTCTGAGAGAAGGTATTAGTTGGAGAGTCTGTCGTAGCAGGATATACTGAGTATGAATCACAAACCTGTGTGCAACACCCTACCCCAGTGACCATGTATTACTGGGAGTATGTGTCAATGTAGGATATATTGAGTGTGGGTCACGAACCGGTGTGAAACACTGAACCCCAGTGACCATCTATTACTGGGAGTGTGTGTCACTGGAGGATTACTCAGTATCGGTCACTAACCAGTGTGGAACACCGTACCCCAGTGACGATAAATTACTGGGAGTGTCTGTCACTGGAGGATATACTGAGTATGGGTCACTAACTGGTGTGGAAAACTTTACCCCAGTGACCATATATTATTGGGAGTGTGCGCCACTGTATGATATGCAGAGTGTGGATCACTAACCGGTGTGGAACACTGTACCCCAGTGAACATGTATTACTGGGAGTGTCTATCACTGTAGGATATACAGAGTGTGGGTCATTAACAGGTATGGAAAACTTTACCTCTGTGACCATGAATTACTGGGATTGTGTGTCACTGTAGGTTATACTCAGTGTGGGTTCCTAACCAGTGTGGAACACCAAATCCCAGTTACCATGTATTACGAGCAGTGTCTGTCACTGTAGGATATACTGAGTGTGATTCACTAACCGGTGAGGAACCGGTACTCCAGTGAAGATGTATTACTGGGAATGTGAGTCACTGCAGGATATACTCGGATTGGGTCGCTAAAAGGTGTGGAACATCATACCCCAGTGACCATGTATTACTGGAAGTGTGTGTCACTGTAGGATATACTGACTGTGGGTCACTAACCTGTGTGGAACACCGTACCCAGTGACCATGTATTACTGGGAGTGTGTGTCACTGTAGGATATACTCAGTGTGGGTCACTAACCGGTGTAGAACACCATACGCGAGAGATCATCCATTACTGGGAGTGTGTGTCACTGTAGGATATACTGAGTGTGAGTCACTAACCGGTGTGGAACACAGTATCCCAGTAACCATTTATTACTGGGAGTGTGTGTCACTGTAGGATCTACTCAGTGTGGGTTCCTAAACAGTTTGGAACACCCAACCTCAGTTACCATGTATTACTGGTACTGCGTGTCACTGTAGGATATGCTCAGTGTGGGTCACTAACCGGTGTGGAACACTGTACCCCAGTGACCATTTATTACTGGGAGTGTGTGTCACGGTAGGATATACTCAGTGTGGGTCACGAACCGGTACGGAAAATCGTACCCAAGTGATCATGTATTACTGGGAGTGTCTGTCACTGCAGGATATACTGAATGTGAATCACTAACCGGTGTGCAACACCATACCCCAGTGACCATGTATTATTAGGAATGTGTGTTACTGTAGGAAATAACGAGTGTGTGTCACTAACCGGTGTGGAACACTGTACCCTAGTGACCATCTATTACTGAGAGTCTGTGTCACTGTCGGATATAATGAGTGTGGGTCACTCACCGGTGTGGAACACCATACGCCAGTGACCATGTATTACTGGGAGTGTTTGTCACTGTAGAATAAACTGAGTGCGGATAACTTACGGCTGAGGAACCCATACCCCATTGACCATGTATTACTGGGAGTGTGTGTCACTGTCGGACATACTGAGTGTGCATCACTATCCGCTGTGTAAAACCGTACACCAGTGACCATGTATTACTGGGATGTGTGTCACTGTAGGATATACTGAATATGGGTCACTAACCAGTGTAGAACACCTTACCCCAGTGATCATGTATTACTTCGAGCGTGTGTCACTGTAGGTGAAACGGAGTGTGAATCACTAACTGGTGTTGAAAAATGTACTCCATGGAGCATGTAATACTGGGAGTGTCTGTCACTGTAGGATATACTGAGTGCGGTCCATTAACCGGTGTGGAACACCATACCCCAGTGACCATAAATTGATGGGAGTGTGTATCACTGTCGGATATACTGAGTGTGGGTCACTAACTGGTGTGGAAAACTTTACCCCAGTGACCATATATTATTGGGAGTGTGCGCCACTGTATGATATGCAGAGTGTGGGTCACTAACTGGTGTGGAACACTGTACCCCAGTGACCATGTATTACTGGGAGTGTCTGTCATTGTAGGATATACAGAGTGTGGGTCATTAACAGGTATGGAAAACTTTACCTCTGTGACCATGAATTACTGGGATTGTGTGTCACTGTAGGTTATACTCAGTGTGGGTTCCGAACCAGTGTGGAACACCAAATCCCAGTTACCATGTATTACGAGCAGTGTCTGTCACTGTAGGATATACTGAGTGTGATTCACTAACCGGTGAGGAACCCGTACCCCAGTGAAGATGTATTACTGGAAATGTGAGTCACTGCAGGATATACTCGAATTGGGTCGCTAACAGGTGTGGAACACCATACCCCAGTGACCATGTATTACTGGGAGTGTGTGTCACTGTAGGACATACTGACTGTGGGTCACTAACCGGTGTGGAACACCGTACCCAGTGACCATGTATTACTGGGAGTGTGTGTCACTGTAGGATATACTCAGTGTGGGTCACGAACCGGTGTGGAACACCGTACGCGAGAGATCATCCATTACTGGGAGTGTGTGTCACTGTAGGATATATTGAGTATGAGTCACTAACCGGTGTGGAACACAGTATCCCAGTAACCATTTATTACTGGGAGTGTGTGTCACTGTAGGTTCTACTCAGTGTGGGTTCCTAAACAGTTTGGAACACCCAACCGCAGTTACCATGTATTACTGGTAGTGTATGTCACTGTAGGATATGCTCAGTGTGGGTCACTAACCGGTGTGGAACACTGTACTTCAGTGACCATTTATTACTGGGAGTGTGTGTCACGGTAGGATATACTCAGTGTGGGTCACGAACCGGTACGGAAAATCGTACCCAAGTGATCATGTATTACTGGGAGTGTCTGTCACTGCAGGATATACTGAATGTGAATCACTAACCGGTGTGCAACACCATACCCCAGTGACCATGTATTATTAGGAATGTGTGTTACTGTAGGATATAACGAGTGTGTGTCACTAACCGGTGTGGAACACTGTACCCTAGTGACCATCTATTACTGAGAGTCTGTGTCACTGTTGGATATAATGAGTGTGGGTCACTCACCGGTGTGGAACACCATACGCCAGTGACCATGTATTACTGTGAGTGTTTGTCACTGTAGAATAAACTGAGTGCGGATAACTTACGGCTGTGGAACCCATACCCCATTGACCATGTATTACTGGGAGTGTGTGTCACTGTCGGACATACTGAGTGTGCATCACTATCCGCTGTGTAAAACCGTACACCAGTGACCATGTATTACTGGGATGTGTGTCACTGTAGGATATACTGAATATGGGTCACTAACCAGTGTAGAACACCTTACCCCAGTGATCATGTATTACTTCGAGTGTGTGTCACTGTAGGTGAAACGGAGTGTGAATCACTAACTGGTGTTGAAAAATGTACTCCATGGAGCATGTAATACTGGGAGTGTCTGTCACTGTAGGATATACTGAGTGCGGTCCATTAACCGGTGTGGAACACCATACCCCAGTGACCATAAATTGATGGGAGTGTGTATCACTGTCGGATATACTGAGTGTGGGTCACTAACTGGTGTGGAAAACTTTACCCCAGTGACCATATATTATTGGGAGTGTGCGCCACTGTATGATATGCAGAGTGTGGGTCACTAACTGGTGTGGAACACTGTACCCCAGTGACCATGTATTACTGGGAGTGTCTGTCATTGTAGGATATACAGAGTGTGGGTCATTAACAGGTATGGAAAACTTTACCTCTGTGACCATGAATTACTGGGATTGTGTGTCACTGTAGGTTATACTCAGTGTGGGTTCCGAACCAGTGTGGAACACCAAATCCCAGTTACCATGTATTACGAGCAGTGTCTGTCACTGTAGGATATACTGAGTGTGATTCACTAACCGGTGAGGAACCCGTACCCCAGTGAAGATGTATTACTGGAAATGTGAGTCACTGCAGGATATACTCGAATTGGGTCGCTAACAGGTGTGGAACACCATACCCCAGTGACCATGTATTACTGGGAGTGTGTGTCACTGTAGGACATACTGACTGTGGGTCACTAACCGGTGTGGAACACCGTACCCAGTGACCATGTATTACTGGGAGTGTGTGTCACTGTAGGATATACTCAGTGTGGGTCACGAACCGGTGTGGAACACCGTACGCGAGAGATCATCCATTACTGGGAGTGTGTGTCACTGTAGGATATATTGAGTGTGAGTCACTAACCGGTGTGGAACACAGTATCCCAGTAACCATTTATTACTGGGAGTGTGTGTCACTGTAGGTTCTACTCAGTGTGGGTTCCTAAACAGTTTGGAACACCCAACCGCAGTTACCATGTATTACTGGTAGTGTGTGTCACTGTAGGATATGCTCAGTGTGGGTCACTAACCGGTGTGGAACACTGTACCCCAGTGACCATTTATTACTGGGAGTGTGTGTCACGGTAGGATATACTCAGTGTGGGTCACGAACCGGTACGGAAAATCGTACCCAAGTGATCATGTATTACTGGGAGTGTCTGTCTCTGCAGGATATACTGAATGTGAATCACTAACCGGTGTGCAACACCATACCCCAGTGACCATGTATTATTAGGAATGTGTGTTACTGTAGGATATAACGAGTGTGTGTCACTAACCGGTGTGGAACACTGTACCCTAGTGACCATCTATTACTGGGAGTCTGTGTCACTGTTGGATATAATGAGTGTGGGTCACTCACCGGTGTGGAACACCATACGCCAGTGACCATGTATTACTGGGAGTGTTTGTCACTGTAGAATAAACTGAGTGCGGATAACTTACGGCTGTGGAACCCATACCCCATTGACCATGTATTACTGGGAGTGTGTGTCACTGTCGGACATACTGAGTGTGCATCACTATCCGCTGTGTAAAACCGTACACCAGTGACCATGTATTACTGGGATGTGTGTCACTGTAGGATATACTGAATATGGGTCACTAACCAGTGTAGAACACCTTACCCCAGTGATCATGTATTACTGGGAGTGTGTGTCACTGTAGGTGAAACGGAGTGTGAATCACTAACTGGTGTTGAAAAATGTACTCCAGGGAGCATGTAATACTGGGAGTGTCTGTCACTGTAGGATATACTGAGTTCGGTCCACTAACCCGTGTGGAACACCATACCCCAGTGACCATAAATTGATGGGAGCGTGTATCACTGTCGGATATACTGAGTGTGGGTCACTAACTGGTGTGGAAAACTTTACCCCAGTGACCATATATTATTGGGAGTGTGCGCCACTGTATGATATGCAGAGTGTGGGTCACTAACCGGTGTGGAACACTGTACCCCAGTGACCATGTATTACTGGGAGTGTCTGTCACTGTAGGATATACAGAGTGTGGGTCATTAACAGGTATGGAAAACTTTACCTCTGTGACCATGAATTACTGGGATTGTGTGTCACTGTAGGTTATACTCAGTCTGGGTTCCTAACCAGTGTGGAACACCAAATCCCAGTTACCATGTATTACGAGCAGTGTCTGTCACTGTAGGATATACTGAGTGTGATTCACTAACCGGTGAGGAACCCGTACCCCAGTGAAGATGTATTACTGGGAATGTGAGTCACTGCAGGATATACTCGGATTGGGTCGCTAACAGGTGTGGAACACCATACCCCAGTGACCATGTATTACTGGGAGTGTGTGTCACTGTAGGATATACTGAATGTGGGTCACTAACCGGTGTGGAACACCGTACCCAGTGACCATGTATTACTGGGAGTGTGTGTCACTGTAGGAAAAACTCAGTGTGGGTCACTAACCGGTGTGGAACACCATATGCGAGAGATCATCCATTACTGGGAGTGTGTGTCACTGTAGGATATAACGAGCGTGTGTCACTAACCGGTGTGGAACACTGTTCCCCACTGACGATCTATTACTGGGACTCTGTGTCACTGTTGGATATAATGAGTGTGGGTCACTCACCGGTGTGGAACACCATACGCCAGTGACCATGTATTACTGGGAGTGTTTGTCACTGTAGAATAAACTGAGTGCGGATAACTTACGGCTGTGGAACCCATACCCCATTGACCATGTATTACTGGGAGTGTGTGTCACTGTCGGACATACTGAGTGTGCATCACTATCCGCTGTGTACAACCGTACACCAGTGACCATATATTACTGGGATGTGTGTCACTGTAGGATATACTGAATATGGGTCACTAACCAGTGTAGAACACCTTACCCCAGTGATCATGTATTAATGGGAGTGTGTGTCACTGTAGGTGAAACGGAGTGTGAATCACTAACTGGTGTTGAAAAATGTACTCCAGAGAGCATGTAATACTGGGAGTGTCTGTCACTGTAGGATATACTGAGTGCGGTCCATTAACCGGTGTGGAACACCATACCCCAGTGACCATAAATTGATGGGAGTGTGTATCACTTTCGGATATACTGACTGTGGGTCACTAACTGGTGTGGAAAACTTTACCCCAGTGACCATATATTATTGGGAGTGTGCGCCACTGTATGATATGCAGAGTGTGGGTCACTAACCGGTGTGGAACACTGTACCCCAGTGACCATGTATTACTGGGAGTGTCTGCCACTGTAGGATATACAGAGTGTGGGTAATTAACAGGTATGGAAAACTTTACCTCTGTGACCATGAATTACTGGGATTGTGTGTCACTGTAGGTTATACTCAGTGTGGGTTCCTAACCAGTGTGGAACACCAAATCCCAGTTACCATGTATTACGAGCAGTGTCTGTTACTGTAGGATATACTGAGTGTGATTCACTAACCGGTCAGGAACCCGTACCCCAGTGAAGATGTATTACTGGGAATGTGAGTCACTGGAGGATATACTCGGATTGGGTCGCTAACAGGTGTGGAACACCATACCCCAGTGACCATGTATTACTGGGAGTGTGTGTCACTGTAGGATATACTGACTGTGGGTCACTAACCGGTGTGGAACACCGTACCCAGTGACCATGTATTACTGGGAGTGTGTGTCACTGTAGGATATACTCAGTGTGGGTCACTAACCGGTGTGGAACACCATACGCGAGAGATCCTCCATTACTGGGAGTGTGTATCACTATAGGATATACTGAGTGTGAGTCACTAACCGGTGTGGAACACAGTATCCCAGTAAACATTTATTACTGGGAGTGTGTGTCACTGTAGGTTCTACTCAGTGTGGGTTCCTAAACAGTTTGGAACACCCAACCGCAGTTACCATGTATTACTGGTAGTGTGTGTCACTGTAGGATATGCTCAGTGTGGGTCACTAACCGGTGTGGAACACTGTACCCCAGTGACCATTTATTACTGGGAGTGTGTGTCACGGTAGGATATACTCAGTGTGGGTCACGAACCGGTACGGAAAATCGTACCCAAGTGATCATGTATTACTGGGAGTGTCTGTAACTGCAGGATATACTGAATGTGAATCACTAACCGGTGTGCAACACCATACCCCAGTGACCATGTATTATTAGGAATGTGTGTTACTGTAGGATATAACGAGTGTGTGTCACTAACCGGTGTGGAACACTGTACCCTAGTGACCATCTATTACTGGGAGTCTGTGTCACGGTTGGATATAATGAGTGTGGGTCACTCACCGGTGTGGAACACCATACGCCAGTGACCATGTATTACTGGGAGTGTTTGTCACTGTAGAATAAACTGAGTGTGCATCACTATCCGCTGTGTAAAACCGTACACCAGTGACCATGTATTACTGGGATGTGTGTCACTGTAGGATATACTGAATATGGGTCACTAACCAGTGTAGAACACCGTACCCCAGTGACCATGTATTTATGGGAGTGTCTCTGTCACTGTTGGATGTACTGAGTGCGTCTCACTAACCGGTGTGCAATACCACACCCCAATGACCATGTATTACTGGGAGTGTCAGTAATTGTAGGATACATTGAGTGTGTGTCACTAACCGTTGTGGAACACTGTATGCCAGTGACCATGTATTACTGCGAATGTGTGTCACTGTAAGATATACTCAGTGCGGGTCACTAACCGGTGTGGTACACCGTACCCCAGTGACCATATATCACTGACAGTGTGTGTCAATGCAGTGTATAATGAGTCTGGATCACTAACCGGTGTGGAACACTGTGCCCCAATGACGATGAATTTCTGGGAGAGTGTGCCACTGTTGGATATACTGATTGTGGGTCAATAACCGTTATGCAACACTGTACCCCATTGACCATGTATTATTCGGAGTATATATCACTGTAGGATATAATGTGTGCGGGTCACTAAACCGTAAGGAACACTTTAGACCTGTTGATTTCTGGATTCTTTATCCCTCAATCTGGTTCAGCAAAATTACTGAGTCGAATACCGTTTTTGCTTTAAACAAAGCAAGCTTTTATTTCAAAGCAAATCCCGATCGGGGAATTTATCAGACAGAAGGGATGCAACTCTGATAGATTGCACTCACTTCCTACGGACAAAGTGACGTTACATTGTAAAGGGATGACGGTTATACATTTTCGGTAAAAGATAACAAGATACAATAAGAGTGACATCCTAGTTCAGCATATCCTCTCTGATCCCTCTTTCCTTTTGTCCAATCATAAGCGGATCTAAGAATGGTCTGTTTTTGCACAAAGGAACATTATTCCCCTTCTGTTAATGTTTCAGGTTAGCAATGTGAGTTACTACGACCTTGAGGTTTGTTTGTTTCAAACTGTGTTAGTGTTGTAAAATTTTGCAGACTCGAGTCTGAGATGTCATGGCATTTCCTCCATGAATTCTTTGTCAGCTTATAAAGTCCCTATAGAATTCCCACGTTCTCAACTTCAATGTCTCTATACATTTTCAAACATTCACATTCCCCCCTTTTATCATTGCATGATAACCCTGGTGACTATTCCAGGAGTATCGCATTCAGCCATTCGCACTCTCTTTCCTGATCCTATTTGACGAGTAGTTCTTTAGTTTGCTGGATCATAACCCGGGAGCACATGGCCAAAAGAGAGTTTGCTAACCTTGCCAGCATGACTTTACAACCATGGTTAAAAAACCAACAATCAAAAAACAGGTAATTATTACTACAATGAGAATAATTGCCCCTTGCATTAGATAGGATCTCCAAGATCCAGCTAATAGCCAATCAAACCAGCTAGATCATCCTGTTGGTGTGGATAACTTCTTCACCTCCCTTCTTATGTGATCAGCGAGATTGATTATGTTTTCTGAACTATCTGGAATGTAAGTGCAACATTCAGATCCTATCAGGTCACACGTTCCCCCTTTCTCAGCGAACAGATAATCCAGGGCCATTCGGTTTTGTAATGCAATGGTCCTTATTGCTATCATTTCAGCTGTGATGCCCTCCAGAGCTTCAGCAGTATTGTTAGCTATGAGAGGGGACCTCATAGAAACGTTTAAATTCTGACGGGTTTAGACAGGTTAGATGCAGAAAGAATGTTCCCAATGTTGGGGAAGTCCAGAACCAGGGGTCACAGTCTGAGGATAAGGGGTAAGCCATTTAGGACCGAGATGAGGAGAAACTTCTTCACCCAGAGAGTGGTGAACCTGTGGAATTCTCTACCACAGAAAGTAGTTGAGGCCAATTCACTAAATATATTCAAAAGGGAGTTAGATGAAGTCCTTACTACTCGGGGGATCAAGGGTTATGGCGAGAAAGCAGGAAGGGGGTACTGAAGTTTCATGTTCAGCCATGAACTCATTGAATGGCGGTGCAGGCTAGAAGGGCTGAATGGCCTGCTCCTGCACCTATTTTCTATGTTTCTATGTTTCTATGTTTCTATCTGTTCCAATATCGTCTCTGGGTTCTGTACTTCATACATGAGACGTCCTATCCCGATTGGAAACATCATGACCCCAAAGAAATTGTCGGCGGTGGCGATGGCTCGCTTGTATCGGCTGGAGGCATGTGCTTCCGCCAGAGTACGTACTTTCCGCACAAATGGCACCACATATCCCAGATAACAGGACCCTGTCCATCGCCGAGTCAATCGAAATACGTGCCGTTAAAAGCAGCTTTCTGATATATTGCTTCCGTGTCCCAGGACTGGGCCCACAAACAACCACCTGTTTTATTCGGAAGGTGAGCGAGGATGGTGACTCGTGCACCTGTTGTGATGTTGAGACTGTTTGGGCATTTGCTGTATTCTATGATATGTCCCTTGTTTCTTTTGTCATTTCGGGTTGGACATATATCCCCGGTTGGCCTCACAATCCCCGAAGTATTGGTCATGGCTAAGAATGGGGGTTCCTTTCTACGGTTGTAGTTTGGATGGTACCATCCCTGGAATGTCTGACTAATGGGGTCTCCAGCACTCTCCCACTTGGTGACCTCACCGTGGTCGTTCATGTGCTAACGGTATGATACTCCTCCTGATCTCCGTGATCCCTCTTTTGACCCGCTTTTCCTCTCTCGTATTTGTATTGACCCCCCTCCTCTCGTGAGAGTTTGGCTCTGAATCCATCTGACAGTCTCAGTTAGGGTTAGTGGAACGGGACACAAAGGAATTCCCCCTTTGGAATGTATAGGAAAATGTGAACACACCCAACATCTAGAAAAGTTCCCATTTTGCACATAAACATAAGACATGTACAAAAAAGTGTTTACAT
This sequence comes from Pristiophorus japonicus, assembly GCF_044704955.1. Classification (NCBI taxonomy): domain Eukaryota; kingdom Metazoa; phylum Chordata; class Chondrichthyes; family Pristiophoridae; genus Pristiophorus; species Pristiophorus japonicus. Next base: position 3,095,366 of record NC_092009.1, read on the forward strand.
GGAGCTCTCGTCTCTGTCTCCAATCCCATGCGCCGAAACTGTCATATATCAACACTATTATACAGACTGTGGCATACAGACACAGTTTCATCTTATGGCTCAGAATTCAGATAAATAGTCCAATTATTTTGCTGATTAAAAAAGTTCAATATTCCCGTCTCTCTTCTCAGGTCACCGTCGGTGTAGCTGACTGTCTATCTCTACAGTTAAAATTTCAAACTGGTCCATGTTCCAATTCGGATGCTAACGGCCTTGTTCAGCTGTGGAGAAGAGGAAATCTGGAACAGAAACAGGAATTAGAATAACCAGTTAAATAGATTCGTTAGAGTGTGGTGAGCTTGCAGTGGTGCAGGTGAACCCAGGCACTTTTCCCCTCAACCTTGGCTGCAGTGAAGGTAGTGAGTAACAACTGAAAAGGCCCCTTCCATCGTGATTCTAATGCCTTCCGAATCAATTTCCTAATCAGGACATACTTCCCAGGTACCACGAGGGATGATTCTGGCAAAACTGGGAGGTCGCTGTGAGCCTCACGAACCTGGTTGTGGGCTATTCGCAGAGCCTGAGTCAGAGAAAGAACCTAGGTGGTCATCAGTCGAGCTGGGATACCATATCTCGGAACAATTTCCCTCATTAACACCTTAACAACAGTTTTAGCCTTATTGTCCAGGGTAGAGGAGGCTTCAATCCATCTGCTGAACACATCTATGTTACTTACACATATTTGTAACACTCAACTTTTTGCAACTCAATGTTGTCCAACTGAAATGTCTCAAAGGTACCTTCGGGTAGGTGCGTCTTATCCCAATATCAGGGGACTCCCTTTCCTGGATTATTCTGCCGGCAAACCAGGCTACGACTACCGATGTTCTGGGCGAGCGCCTGAAGTCTAGAGTGCCACCAAGTATTCAAAAGTGTGTCACTTGTGGTCCTTGCTCCACAATGAGTAGCAAAATACATACATTCAATAACCCATAGAGCCAACTCGTCAGACATGCAAGTCTGTTCTGCGGGAGTGGTCCAGAGTTTAGAAACATTGTCATAAGTACATCCATAATTTTTCAAAAACAGATTTCCTTTTTCAGGAACGTCCTCCTGTGCTTTTACAACATCTTGGATGGTTGGCATTAGTTTTTCCGATGCTAACTTACCCTTTGCAGGACTTTTAGTCTGACTCATCATTCTGGGGCACTACCATTTGTTGTCCACGAGAGGCCTGTTTGGCCTCTTCGTTAGCACAATGGTTCCCTATATCAACCGGGGATTTTCCGGTGGTGTGGGCGGTACATTTAACAATGGCAATGCGCTTGGGGAACATGAGGGCTTGCAACAAGTCAGATACAAGTTGCATATGGGATATCTCATTCCCCTGTGGGAATAGTTCAGCTTTTTTGGCGGAATAGTCGGTTTCAAAGGCGGCAAATTCCAAGACCTGATTCTCCTGCTTAACTGTGGCGTATCCTAAAATTCGTGCACCTTCTGGATCAACAGAAGAGCTTCCGTCAACATACATAATCCAGTCTGGGTCTTCCATTGGTACATCAACTAAATCTTCCCTGACCGATGTGGCCTCTTGAATTAAAGATAAACAATCATGAATGGGTTCTTCCTCATCTTGTGGTGGCTCGGTAAGAAAACAGGTCGGATTAATGGCAGTAAAGTGCCGAAATGTAAGCCGAGGGTTATTTAGTAGGTAGATCTCATATCTACTCTGCCTGGCCAAGGTTAGGTGTTGAGTCTGCAGTTGGCGCAGGAGGGCAGCTACGGAGTGAGAGGTGTTAAGACTACGGTGGCACAATCTTTCAGGATTGTATAATACAGTTGAAAGTGCCGGTCATAGAGGGGCCGTCCCAAAGCCGGAGCTTGCAGCAGGGCTGCCTTTAATTACTTAAAGGCTTCGACGTCTGCGGTTTTTATTTCAAAGCTGCCTTCCTTATTTGTATACGGGGTGAGGTGCTTAGTAATCAGGGCAACATTAGAGATCCAGGATCTGCAGTAATTGATCACCCCCAACCACTGTCGCATTTGTTTAGCCGTGTGATGGACTGGAAACTGGCAAATCGGTTCGTCATCCGGGGAAGTTCTCTGTACAATCAAGCTACGTAGTCATTACGAATAATCGGGGGACGATTGGCCGAAGGGGTTGTTCTGGGCGAAGTTAGTGTAAGATCACCGTCCTCTCCCCGCTTGCCCCTCTTCTCTTCCTCTTTCGTGCCGAGGGGAGGGACACTCTCTACTCTAATGTCCTTCTTACCCACAATTAAAGCATCCATCTCGTCTTTCCCAGCCCCGACCTCATCCCATACCAGGCCGGGGACAGTAGGGCGGTCCGTAATTAGCAGGGCGCGGGCTATTTGGGTGTTTGGTATAACCGTATCCCTGTTTATCCACCAATCCTGCACGCAACAGTACTGTTCCATCTGGTATCCATCCCCTTGGGTCGTGTTTTGGTCCTTCCACCCGAGGCGGCTTTTCCTTTCTAGTCACGTATTCAGTCTTGACCCGGTTTGGGGGCGCACCATCCCCCTCTCCTTTATTTTACTGCCAATAATATTTAACCGCCCTTTCCATCTGGGCTACACTGTTATCTGCCCAATTCATATTATTTGTCCAGATAGCGTGAGCAATGGAATAGGGCAGGCACTGAAGTAGGATAGCGCAGAATTGAGGAGAATCATCTCCTGCCTGAAGGCATTCTCTCCTGATTGACTTCCGTATATTTCAATAAATCATTCCATGAATTCGCCGGCGGTTTCTTCTCGTTTGTGTTTAGTTACGAATACTGCGGCCATACTGATGGGCTTCTGAAGGGTCGTGGTGAGAGCATTAAAGATAGCGTTTAGGCGATCCTGGACATCGTTAGGGTGAGCAACCACCAATGCATCATGAGTAGCACGTCCTAGGTGAGTTAGAAAACGGGCATGCCCAGTTGGGCTCAGGGTTTGCTTTACCAGGGCCCACAGGTCCCTTGATTCTGCATTATATCCATGCATGTCGAGGTCACTCCGTGAAATCGGAGGTCAGGGTTAAGTTGGGTTTGCGGATCTCTTTCAACTTATTTATCTTAGCCTTTTAAGTCTTCAATTTGTTTTGTTTGAGTATCTATTTCTTTATTGTATCAGGTAAGTATTATTACATAAGCTAGTTAGGTTTTTATTTTTATTCCGACTATCGCACCATTTCCTCTGTTAGGTGAGTCTTTTTTCTGTTAAGAAATCCAAATTGATAATGTTCAGTATGAAACGGCTGTCAATGGAAAGGGTTAACTCCTTTACAGGTTTGTAAGATAACCTGATGTCATTACGTGACTTCACGTAATCATCTGAAAAAAAATCTCATCATCAAGAAAGGCAGCATTTGATGAAACTCCAATATTTTTTAACTTCTTATTCAATTATTTGCAAAAGATATTTTTATAAATTGATTGAAAACGAGACCACACATTTTTAATAGCTATTTGTTCACTGAAATTCTATTTCGTCATCAGCCTCGGTCAATGCAAAGCCAACCATTTGATTATGTAGTCTATCGATACCTTTCTCAGAGGTCCCAGTGGAACTCTTAGTACGTTTCTCATGCGCGAACTCTTTCTTTAAGATGTCTATGGTTTTTAATATGTCCTCCTTCTGTCAATATAAGCCCTAATTAAGTGGAGTTTTTCTGCCAACTCGATAGAAATGATGCATTTTTTCAGACTGCAGTGGAACTTAATAATTAAAACCTCAGAACATTTGTTTTCTTTCAGCACCTATTTAGTACGTTACGTCTTTTTTTTCGTCTTTTCCATAACTAGAGGGAAGTGTGGCACGTAATACTGAGAGCTGCTTTTCGTTATCTCAATGGTTCCAGCGTCAAGATTGTGTTATACTGTATCTTCTAAACTGCATATTTAACATGATATTTATTTTTTTTTGATACCTTTTGAATCCATCTCAGTATTTTGCTGTGCCTTATTGAATATCTCAAAATCCCGCTTCAAACTTTGTAGTTTCAATCTTAATTTAAAACTTTTTTTTGAGCTTTGAAGCTCTTTTTTAAAACATTCTTTATCTCATTCCGAGCCTAAATTTATGTCTTTCAACCCAATGTAATCAATTTTTTTCTTTTACTCAACAAACCGATCCTTTGTGCATTTCCTGGCTCCGTAACTTATCCTCCGAATACACGTAATTCAATAAGGTTCACACTCTTAAACTTCCCACATACAGGACAACACTACGAAGGGTTAAAAAAACTTACACTCTGTTTGAAAAAGTGGGTGGAGCTAAAACAAACCACAACTCCCCGGTTTCCCAAACAGACTTTCTTATCCACAGTAAAAATCACACAAGCATTTCTCATTTTAAAACAGACGTTCACAAGAGTCTCTCTTCTTTCCTATTAATTGTTTTGTCCGGCTCTATTTTTGGATCCAAGATTCATCATCTATCCCAATCGAGCTCTAACTATCCCGACTTTCCGTGTCGCCGCACGGATCGCGTCCAACGCGATTTGATCTATCCCTATCTAGCTCTAACGATCCCTACCTTCCATGTCGCCGCACGGATCGCATGCCACGCGATTTAATCTATCCCTATCTAGCTCTAACTATCCATAACTTCCGTGTCGCTGCACGGATCGCGTCCCACGCGATTTGATCTATTCCTATCTGGCTCTAATTATCCCTTTCTTCCGTGTCGCTTCACGGATCGCGTCCCATCCGATTTGATCTAACCGTAATTTAAGTTTGAAAGGTATTCACCAGATTGTCCTGCATCTCGTTCAGACACTACCTGAGATCAAGCGAGTGGCTAAACCTTCCTCAGACTTTTGAAAACGGGGGAAACTGTAGCAGTATTGAAATCATACCCACTCCAGTCGCCACTTTCCCCTCGTCTCGTCCAAGGCTAGTCTGGCTCTTAATTCGCAAGTTTTCGGCAGTCGTCCGTTGAGATCCCACTTCTGACACCAAATGTTGATTTCTGGATTCTTTTCCGTCAATCTAGTTCAGCAAAATTATTCAGTAGAATATCGTTTCTGCCTTAAACAAAACAAGCTTTTATTTAAAAGCAAATCCCGATCGGGGACTTTATCAGACAGAAGGAATGCAACTCTGATAGATCGCACTCACTTCCTACGGACAAAGTGATGTTACATTGTAAAGGAAAGACGGTTATACAGTTTCGGTAAAAGATAACAAGGTACAATTTGAGTGACATCCTAGTTCAGCCTATGCTCTCTGATCACTCTTTCCCTTTGTCCACTCAAAAGCCGATCTAAGTATGATCTGGTTTTACACAAAGGCCTATTATTCTCTTACTGTTAATGTTTCAGTTTAGCAATATGAGTTAGTATTAACTTGAGGCTTGTTTTGCAAGCTGTGGGTTTTGTTTCAAACTGTGTTACTGTTGTAACATTTTGCAGTCTCGAGTCTGAGATGTCATGGCTATTCCACCATGAATTCTTTGTTAGCTTATACTGTCCCTACACAATTCCCACGTTCTCAACTTCAATGTCTATACATTTACAAACATTCACAGACCAGTGACCATATATTACTGGCAGTGTGTGTCACTGTAGGATATACTGAGTGTGGGTCACTAACCGGTGTGGAACACTGTACCTCACTGACCATGCATTACTGCGGGTATCTGTCACTGTAGGATGTCCTCAGCGTGGGTCACTAACCGGTGTGGAATCCCGTACACCAGTGATCATGTATTACTGGGAGTGTCTGTCACTGTAGGATAAACTGAGTGTGGGTCACTAACCGGTGTGGAATCCCGTACACCAGTGACCATGTATTACTGGGAGTGTCTGTCACTGTTGGATAAACTGAGTGTGGGTCACTAACCGGTGTGGAACTCTGCACCCCAGTGACCAGGTATTACAATGAGTGTGTGTCACTGCAGGATATACTGAGTGTGGTTTACTAACCGGAGTGGAACTATGCACCACAGTGACCAGGTATTACTGTGAGTGTGTGTCACTGTAGGATATACTGAGTGTGGGTCACTAACCGGTGAGGAACCCGTACCCCAGTGAAGATGTATTACTGGGTATGTGAGTCACTGCAGGATATACTCGGATTGGGTCGCTAACAGGTGTGGAACACCATACCCCAGTGACGATGTATTACTGGTAGTGTGTGTCACTGTAGGATATACTGAGTGTGGGTCACTAACCGGTGTGGAACATCATAACCCAGTGACCATCTATTATTGGGTGTGTGTGTCACCGTAGGATATATTGAGTGAGGTTCACTAACCGGTGTGTAACACTGTATCCCAGTGTCCATATATTACTGGGAGTGTGTGCCACTGTAGGATATATTGAATGTGGGTCGCTAATCACTGTAGAACAACATACCACAGTGACCATGTATTACTGGGAGTGTGTGCCACTGCAGGATATACTGACTGTCGGACAGCAACCAGAGTGGAACACAGTTCTTCAGTCACCATGAATTACTAGGAGTGTGTATCACTATAGTATATACTGATTGTGGGTAATTTACCGGTGTGGTACACCGTACCCCAGTGACCATGTATTATCGGAGTGTGTGTCACTGTAGGAGATATTCAGTGTGTATCATTAACCGGTATGGAAAACCGTACCCCAGTGACCATGTATTACAGGGAATGTCTTTCACTCTAGGATATACTGAGTGTGTGTCACTACCCGTTGTGGAACACTATATCCCAGTGACCATGCATTAACGCGAGTGTGTTTCACTGTCGAATATACTGAATGAGGTCACTAATCGGTGTGGAACACAGTTCTCCATTCAACATGAATTACTGGGAGTGTGTGTTACTGTAGGATATACTGTATGTGGGTCACTAACCAGTGTAGAACATCGTACACCAGTGACCATGTATTACTGTAAGTGTGTGTCACTGTTGGATGTACTGATTGTGGGTCACAAACCGGCGTGGAACACTATACCCCAGTGAGGATGTATTACTGGGAGTGTCTTTCACTGTAGGATATAATGAGTGTTGATCACTAACTGGTGTGGAACAATGTACCCCAGTGAACATGTATTACGGGGAGTGTGTGTCACTGTAGGATATACTGAGTGTGGTTCACTAACCGGTGAGCAAAACCGTACCGCAGAGACCATGTATTACTGTGAGTGTCTGTCATTGTAGGATATACTGAGTGTGGGTCACTAACCAGTGTGTAACACTGTACCCCAGTGACTATGTATGAATGGGAGTGTGTATCACTGTAGGATATACTCAGTGTGGGTCACTAACCGGTGTGGAACACCATACACCAGTGACCATGTATTACTGGGAGTGTCCGTCACTGTAGGATGTCCTCAGTGTGGGTCACGAACCGGTGTGGAACTCTGCACCCCAGTGACCAGGTACTACTGTGAGTGTGTGTGTCACTGTAGGATATACTGAGTGTGGGTCACGAACCAGTGTGGAACACCATATACCAGTGACCATATATTTCTGGGAGTGTGTGTCACTGCAGGATATGCTGAATGTGGGTCATTAACCAGTGTGGAACACCGTGCCCCAGTGATCATGTATTACTGGGAGTGTCTGTCATTGTCGGACAAACTGAGTGTAGGTCACTAACAGGTATGGAACACCATACCCCAGTGACCATGTATTACTGGGAGTGTCTGTCAATGTAGGGTGTACTCAGTGTCGTTCACGAACCGGCGTGGAACACTGTACCCCAGTGACCATGTAATACTGGGAGTGTGTGTCACTGTAGGATATACTGACTGTAGGTCACTAACCGGTGTGGAACACAGTTCTCCAGTCACCATGAATTACTGGGAGTGTGTGTCACTGTAGGATACACTGAATGTGGGTCACTAACCAGTGTAGAACACCGTACACCAGTGACCATGTATTACTGGGAGTGTGTGTCACTCGGCTATACTCACTGTGTGTCACTAACCGGTGTGGAAAACCGCACCCCAGTGAACATGTATTACTGGGAGTGTGTGTCACTGTAGGATATACACAGTGTGGATCACTAACCGGGATGGAACACCATATCCAATAGACCATGTATTACTGGGTGTGTGTGTCACTGTAGGACATACTGAGTGTGGGTCACTCAGCGGTTTGGACCACCGTACCCCAGTGACCATGTATTAAGGGAGTGTCTGTCACTGTAGGAGATACTCAGTGTGGGTCACTAACCGGTGTGGAAAACCGTACCCCAATAATCATGTATTACTGCGAGTGTCTGTCACTTTAGGATATGCTGAGTGTGGGTCACTAACTGGTGTGCAACACTGTACCCCATTGACTTTGCATTACTGGAAGCGTGTTTCACTGTAGGTTATACTCAGTGTGGGTCAGTAAGCGGTGTGGAAAACCGTACCCCAGTGATCATGTATTCATGCGAATGGCTGTCACTGTAATAGATACTCAGGGGTGGATCATTATTGAGTGTGGAACACTGTACACCAGTGCCCATGAATTGCTGAGAGTGTGTGTCACTTTAGGATATACTGAGTGCGGGTCACTAACCGGAGTGGAACACTGTACTCCAGTGACCATATATTACTGGGAGTGTGTGTCACTGTAGGATATACTGAGTGTGATTCATTAACCGGTGTGGAACATTGTATGGCAGTTACCATGTATTAATGCAAGTGTGTGTCACAGTTCGATATACTCAGTGTGGATCACTAACCGATGTGGAAAACGGTACCCCAGTGGTCATGTCTTACTGGGAGTGTGTGGCACTGTAGGATATAGTGAATGTGGGTCACTAACCAGTATGGAACACCGTACCCCAGTGAACATGTATTATGGAAGTGTGTTTCACTGTAGGATATACTGAGTGAGGGTCACTCACCGGTGTGGAACACTCTACTCCAGTGACTATGTATTGGTGGGAGTGTGTGTCACTTTTGGATGTACTCAGTGTGGGTCACTAACCAGTGTGCAAAACCGTACCCCAATGATCATGTATTACTGCGAGTGTTGTCACTTTAGGATATAATGAGTGTGAGTCACTAACCGGTGTGAAACATTGTACGTCAGTTACTATGTATTACTGGGAGTGTGTCACAATTGGATAGACTCAGTGTGGGTCACTAAGCGTTGTGGAAAACGGTACCCCAATGATCATGTCTTACTGGGAGTGTCTGTCACTGTAGGTTGTACTAAATGTGGTTCACTAACCGGTGTGGAACACTCTACCCCAGTGATCATGTATTACTTGATTGTCTGCCACTGTAGGATATACTGAGTGTCGGTCACTAACCGGTGTGGAACACCATACCCCAGTGACCATGCATTACTGGGAGTGTGTGTCACTGTCGGATATACTGAGTGCAGGTCACTAACCGTCGTGTAAAACCATACCCCAGTGACCATATATTACTGGGAGTGTCTGTCACTGTAGCATATACAGAGTGTGGGGCACTAACATGTGTGGATCAACGTACCCCAGTGACCATGTATTACTGGGAGTGTGTGTCACTGTAGTATATTCTCAGTGGGGGCCACTAACATGTGTGGTATACCGTACCCCAGTGACCATGTATTACTGGGGGTATGTGTCACTGTAGTATATACTGAGTGGGGGCCACTAACATGTGTGGTACACCGTACCCCAGTGACCATGTATTACTGGCATTGGCAGTCATTGTAGGATATTCTGAGTGTGGGTCACTAAGCGCTGTGGAACACTGTATCCAAGTGACCATGTATTACTTGTCGGGTGTTTCACTGTAGGATATACTGAGTGTTGGTCACTAACCGCTGTGCAACACAGCACCACAGTGACCATGCATTACTGGGAGTGTTTGTCACTGTCGGATAAACTCACTGTGGGTCACTAACCGGTGTGGAACACAGAACCACAGTGACCATATCTTGCTGGGAGTGTGTGTCACTGTAGGATATCATGAGTTCGGATCACTAATCAGTGTGGAACCCGTACCCCAGTGAAGATGTATTACTGGGAATGTATGTCACTGTTGGATATACACACTGTTGTTCACTAACCAGTGTGGAACACCATACCCCAGTGACCATGCATTACTGTGAGCGTGTTTCACTGCAGTATGTACTCATTGTGTTTCACTAAGCGGTGTTGGACACCGTAACCCAGTGACCATGTATACTGGGAGCCTCTCTCAATGTAGGATATACTGATTGTGGGTCAATAACCGGTGTGGAACACCATCCCCCAGTGACCAAGTATTACTGGGAGTATGTGTCAGTGGAGGATATACTGAGTTTGGGTCACTAACCGCTGTGCAACACCGTACCCCAGTGACCATGTATTACTGGGAGTATGTATCACTGTAGGATATACTGAGTGTGGGTCACTAACCGGTGTGGAACACCTTACCCCAGTGACCATGTATTACTTGGTGTGTGTCACTGTCGGATATACTGAGTGTGAGTAACTAAACGGTGTCGAACACCATACCCCAGAAAACAAGTATTACTGGAAGTGTGTGTCACTAAGGATATACTCAGTGTTGGTCACTAACTGGTGCAGAACACCGTACCCCAGTGGTCAATGTATTACTTGGAATGTGTGCCACTGCAGGTTATACTGATTGTGGGTCCGAAACCCATGTGGAACACCATTCCACAGTGACCATGCATTACTGGGAGTGTCTGTCACTGTAGGATGTACGCAGTGGGGTTAACTAACCGGTGTGGAACACTGTACCTCAGTGACCATATATTACTGGGAGTGTGTGTCACTGTAGGATATACTGCGCGTTGGTCACTAACCGGTGTGGAACACCATACCCCAGTGACCATATATTACTGGGAGTGTGTGTCACTGGAGGATAAACTCAGTGTGGTACACTAACCGGTGTGGGACACTGTCCCCAAATGACCATGTATTACTGGAAAAGTGTGTCACTCTAGGATAATCTGAGTGTGTGTCACTAACCAGTGTGGAACACTCTACCCTAGTGACCATGTATTAATTTGAGTGTCTGTAGCTGTAGGATATACTGAGTGTGGGTCACTAACCAGTGTGGAACACCATACCCCAGTGACCATGTAATACTGGGAGTGTGTGTTACTGTAGGTTATACTGTGTGTGGGTCACTAACCGGTGTGGAACACTGTATCCCAGTGACCATGTTTTACTGGGAGTGTGTGTCACTGTAGGTTATACTGAGTGTGAGTCACTACCCGGTGTGGAATATTGTACCCCAGTGACCATGTATTACTGGGCGTGCCTGTCACTGCAGGATGTACTCAGTGGGGTTCAATAACCGGTGGTACACATTGTACCAAGTGACCATGTATTACTAGGAGAGAGTGTCACTGTCGGATTTACTGAGTGTGAGTCACTACCTGGTGTGGAACACCGTAACCGAGTGACGATGTATTACTGGGAGTGTGTGTCACTGTAGAATATACTGAGTTTGGGTCACTAACCGGTGTGGAACACTGTACCCCACTGGACATGTATTACTTGGAGTGTGTGTCACTGTAGGATATTCTGAGTGTGGGTCTCGAACCAGTTTGAAATACCGTCCCCCAGTGACAATGTATTACTGGGAGTGTCTGTCACTGTAGGATATACTGAGTGTGGGGCACTAACCTGTGTGGAAACAGTAACCTACTGATCATGTGTTGCTGGGAGTGTGTGTCATAAATACATAAGAACATAAGAATCAGGAACAGGAGTTGATAATCTAGCACCTCGAGCGTGCTCCGCCATTAAACAAGATCATGGCTGATCTGGCCGTGGAATCAGCTACACTTACCCACCCTCTCCCCGTAACCGTTATTTCCCTTATTGCTTAAAAATCTATCATCTTTAATTTGACTATATTGAATGAGCTAGCCTCAACTGTTTGCTTTGGCAGAGAATTCCACAGATTTGCATCCCTCTGGGAGAAGAAATCCCTCTCAACTCGGTTTTAAATTGGCTCCCCCGTATTTTGAGTCTGTGCCCCCTAGTTCTAGTCTCCCCGCCAAGTGGAAACAACCTCTCTGCCTCTATCTTGTCTATCCCTTTCATTATTTTAAATGTTTCCATAAGGTCACCCCTCATCCTTCTGAACTCCAAGTGTAAAGATCCACTTTACTCAATCTATCATCATAAGTTAACCCCCTCATCTTCGGAATCAGCCTAGTGAGTACCCCATCCAAAGCTAGTATATCCTTCCTTAAGTAAGGTGACTAAAACTGCACGCAGTACTCCAGGTGCAGCCTCACCAATACCCTATACAGTTGCAGCAGGACCTCCCAGCATTTGTCCTCCATCCCTCCCGCAATGAAAGCCAACATTCCATTCGCCTTCCTGATTATCTGCTGCACCTGCAAAATAACTTTTTGGGATTCATGCACAAGGACCTCCAGGTCCCACTGCAACGCAGCATGTTGTAATTTCTCCCCATTCAAATATTCTTCGCTTTTACTGTTTTTTTTTTCCAAGTTGGATGACATCACACTATCCGACATTGTTTTCCATCTGCCAAACCTTAGCCCATTCGCTTAACCTATCTAAATCTCGTTGCAGCCTCTCTGTGTCCTCTGCACAACCCGCTTTCAAACTAATCTTTATGTCATCTGCAAATTTTGTTACACTACACTCTGTCCCCTCTTCCAGATCATCAATGCATATTGTAAACAGTTGTGGTCCCAGCACCGATCCCTGTGGCCCACCGCTAACCATCGATTTCCAACCCGAAAAGGACACATTGATCCAGACTCTCTGCTTTCTGTTATCCAGCCATTTCTCGATTCATGCAAATACATTTCCTCTGACTCTGCGTACCTTTATCTGCTGCAATAACCTTTTATGTGGCACCTTATTGAATGCCTTTTGGAAATCATACACACCACATCCATCGGTACACCTCTTTCCACCATGCTCGTTATATCCTCAAAGAATTCCAGTAAATTGGTTAAACATGTTTTCCCCTTCATGAATCCAAGTTGCGCCTATTTGATTGCACTATTCCTATCTAGATGTCCCTATATTTCTTCCTCAATGATAGCTTCAAGCGTTTTCCCCCCTACAGATGTTAAACTAACTGGCCAATAGTTACCTGCCTTTTGTCTACTCCCTTTTCTAATCACTGGCGTTACATTAGCTGTTTTGCAATCAGCTGGTACCTCCCCAGAGTCCAGATAATTTTGGTTGATAACAACGAATGCATCGGCTATAAATTCCGTCATCTCTTTTAATACCCTGGGATGCATTTCATCAGGAACATGGGAACTTGTCTACCTTGAGTCCAATTAGCCTGTCCAGTACTACCCGCCTAGTGATAGTGATCGTCTCGAGGTCCTCCCTTCCCACATTCCTGTGACCAGCATTTTTTGGCATGGTTTTTGTGTCTTCCACTGTGAAGACCGAAGCAAAATAATTGTTTAAGGTCTCAGACATTTCCACATTTCCCATTATTAAATCCCCCATTTATCTTCGAAGGGACCAACATTTACTTTAGTCAATCTTTTCCGTTTTATATATCGGTAAAAGCTGTAGAATATGCTCAGTGTGGGTCACTAACCGGTGTGGAACACCATACCTCAGTGACCATGTATTCGTGGGAATGTGTCTCACTGTAGGATATACTGAGTGAGCGTAACTAAACGGTGTGGAATACCGCACCCCAGTGACCCTATATTGCTGGGAGTGTGTGTCACTGTAGGATGTACTGAGTGTGGGTCACTAAACGGTGTAAAACACCGTACCCCAGTGGCCATGTATTGCTGGAAATGTGTGTCACTGTAGCATATACTGAATGTGGGTCACGAAACGGTGTGAAGCACTGTAGCCCAGTGGCCATGTATTGCTGGGAGTGTGTGTCACTGTAGGATATACTGAGTATGGGTCACTAACCGTTGTGGAACACCGTACTCCAGTGACCGTGTATTATTGGAACTTTCTGTCACTGTAGGATATACTCAGTGTGGGTCACTATTTATTCCACTTCCGCTTCTGAGGCATACCCTCGGACTCGGGGATGGCCCGATTATACATTGACAATTAGTTCCCAGAGTGCTGGAGAGTGCAATGCATGACGTACATTCTCTGTCACAGGTGGGGCAGATGCTGGTTGAACGGACTGGAGTGTGGGGTGCCTCTGTTGCCGCATACTCCTTGCGCTATCTACTCTTGGCTTCAGCTTACTCTGGGTGATAAGACTCGAGGTGCTCTGCACCATGCGGATGCTTTTCCTCCACGTTGGGCTGGCTTGTGCCAGGGATTGCCAGGTGGAGGTGGGATTGTTGCATTTGTGAAAGCAGGTTTCGAGTGTGTCATAATGCATGACCTCTGCTCACCTGTCGTTCACTTGCAATAACGAATCACCGAGAAGAGCGTTTGATTTTTGAATCACATGTCAGGCATGCCAAAGCTGTGGCCGGACAACAGAGCTGATCGACTGTGCTTCGATGCTGGGGATGCTGGGGATGTTGGCCTGAGCGAGAACACTGACGTTGGTGCACCACTCTGGCCAACTAATTTGCAGCAAATTGCGGAGACTGCGTTGGTACTTCTCCAGTGTTTTGAGGTGCCTGCTGTAAATATTCCATGTCTCTGAAACATATAGGAGGTCGGGTATTACTACTGCCCTGTAGACCATCACCTTGCTCCTGGGTTTGAGATCCTGTCTCCAAACACTTCCTTCCTCAGCGGTCCGAAGTCTGCACTGAAACAGTGAAGGCAGTGTTGGACTTTGCCATCAAGGTCTGCCTTTGTTGACAGTAGGCTTCCGAGGTATGGAAAATGATCCACATTGTACAGTGTATAGCCCAGTAAACCAAAGCTTCCCTGAAACTCTCAGCGGATGACGAGTTTCCCTGCACCTATCACCGCTGATACATACTGAGTGCCCCATTTACAATTTAATTCACTCGCCATTCACACTGGAAGTCCTTTCGACCTCACGGGCTTTGGGCTGGGAATAAAACCCTTGCATGTTGCTAAACCTGATCCTGACCCGAGTGCACTGCCCCTGCTGAAAGTACAAGTGCTGGACCTCTGTTCTGAACAATGTTCTCTCCCCACACTCCACTGGTGCCGGTATGGGAATTCGGATGGTCCCGAGCTGTGCTGCCTTTTCTTGTGATACAGGGAAACTTCGTTGTTCCAATTCTTCTCCGTCCCCTCCTTCACATATTGTTCAGGTACATTGATGACTGTGTTCAAGTAATTTACTTTTCTAGCCATGAACTGGAAAATGTCCTAACTCGCACGAAGTCATGATCACCCATCACCTCAGACCTGTGCTTTCTCACCTATATTGCCTCCTGGTTAAAGAACGCCACGCTTTTTGAAAATTCTCATCCTTGTTTACAAATCTCTCCATGGCCTTGCTCCTCCCTACGTCTATAATATTATTCTGCCTCATAACCCCTCAAGATATCTCCGCTCTTCAAATGTTGCCCTCTCGAACAATCCTCATTATACTGCTCACCCATCGGTGGCCTTACCTTCAGCTGCTGGGGCCCTAAACTCTGGAAGTCCCTCCCTAAACCTCTCCGCTTCTCTAACTATCTTTCCATTTTAAATATATCCTGAAAATTAACCTGTTTTACCAAGCTTTTGGTCACATGCCTTAATTTCTTCTTTTTTATCTCGGTGTCATATGTATCTGTGTTGTCCTATTAACACAGTTCTGAAGCATCTTGGGAGGTTTAACTACATTAAAGGCGTGATATAAATAAACGTTATTGTTATTATTATGCATAATATTAGTTATTATTAATGTTATTAATAATAATAATAATTATGTAGTCAACCTTGCTTCTAATTTACGCCCCTCTCTGTCATTCACATGCTCCGTCTGATATTACCCTTCCCTTCCTCTACATCTCGAAGTCCATTTCCGAGGACAGTCTCTCCACAAATATCGACCATAATCCGGCCGACTCCTCCAGCTACTTTGATTATATGACCTCTCAACCAGCTTGCTGGAAGGACTCTACTACATTCTCCGAGTGTCGCTGCCTGCGTTGTATCTGTTCCGATGATGCCAGCTCCCACACCAGTGCTTACAACATGTCTTCATTTTTCTGAGCTTAGGATACCCGCCCTCTGTGGTCCTGTAACATCGTGTGGAGTGAGTAGGAGAGGAGGGACGAGGCAGAGTCATGGAGACAGTGACAAGTTGAGTCAATAACTCGGGCTGATGGGCTACAGTAGTGGGGTGGTTCCCCAGTCCCCGACCCCCTCTGGTTGATTATCTTCCTGCAGTGACCATGCCCTGTTCCGAGAAGGTTCACCAGGCTGGTTCCTGAGATGAAGGTCTTGACTTATGAGGAAATGTTGCGCAGGCTGGGCCTATAATGGTTGAAGTTTAGAGGAATCAGCCGTGATCTTATTGAAAGGTATAAGAATCTGAGGGGACTCGACAGGGTAGATGTAGAGTGGGTGTTGCCCCTTGTGGGGGAATCAACAACTAGGGGACATAGTTTCAGACTGTTCTCGATGTTGGGGAAGTCCAGAACCAGGGCACACAATCGAAGGATAAGGGGTAAGCCATTTAGGACCAAGATTAGGATAAACTTCTTCACTCAGAGAATTGTTAACCTGTGGAATTACCTGCCGCAGAGAGTTGTTGATTTCAGTTAATTGGATATATTTAAGAGGGAGTTAGATATGGCCCGTATGGCTAAAGGTATCAATGGGTATGGAGAGAAAGCAGGAAAGGGGTACTGAGGGAATGATCAGCCATGACCTTATTGAATGGTGTTGCAGGCTCGAAGGGCCGGATGTCCTACTCCTGCATCTATATTCTATGTTTCTATGTTACTATTAATATTGCCCACCCGCCCGCTGGGCTGGCTCGGCTTCCCTCCCACTGCCCCGTCTCTGCTAAACTGGGAAGCAGCGGGTTGGAGGTTGGTTGCGTTGGGATGATGTACTTCACATGTTAACCCCTGAGCCGATGTGCACCCGAATGTTTTTATGCTAAATGACAGGCCTTACTGTCTGGGCTCAGTCACCGACAATGTGTGACCAACAATTGACTGTCACTTTTCCCTTCCGTTTATTACAGTGAATTTAGTGGCGATTGTGGTCCTGTCCAGGGGAAAGTGCGGTCTGTCCACCTGCACCACTCGCTACCTCGTGGCCATGGCAGCGGCGGATCTACTGGTGGTCATCACTGAGGTCATACTGTGGCGGATCAGTTGGTATTATTTCCGGGGATCTTTCCTGAATATCACCCCTGTGTGTCGTGTAATATATCTCCTGTCCCGTGTAACCACAGACTGTTCTGTCTGGTTCACCGTCACTTTCACCTTTGACCGATTTGTGGCCATTTGTTGGCAGAAGCTGAAAACCAAATATTGCACCGGGAGAACTGCGGCTGTGGTTCTGGCAACAAGCTGCATTCTGCTCTCTTCTAAAAACATTCCCTTCTACTTTGCATTAGAACCTGTATATACAATCGACAATGTTCCGTGGGACTGTGTCACAATCCCAGCCGCTTTTACTGAGCCCGGATGGGTGGTATTTGATTGGTTGGATACGGTTTTAACCCCACTGCTACCATTCGCTGTAATTTTATTGCTCAATGCTCTGACAGTCAGACACATTTTAGTGGCCAGTCGAGTCCGGAAGAGACTGAGCTGTGAGAGCAAGGGGGAGAATGGCACTGACCCAGAGATGGAGAGCAGGAGGAAGTCTGTAATTTTACTCTTCACCTTATCTGGCAGCTTCATACTGCTGTGGCTGGTGTATGTTATAGATTTCTTATATTATAGCATTGCAGGAATAAATCCCACTCAGTACAATGATTCTTTATCAAACTTTGAACAAGTCGGACAAATGCTGCGGAATTTAAGTTGTTGCACAAACACATTTATTTATGGGGTGACCCAGTCCAAGTTCAGAGAGCAGTTGACGAGTGCGGTGAAATATCCGTTTACCTCAATTATACAATTAATTAATAAACAGAACAACTGAGCACAGCCCAGAGGCAGGTCCCAGTGTTTCCAGTCCAGGTATATAATATTTCGCCCCAGACTTCCATCCACTGAATTACACCAGAATGGCTGGTGATTTGATGTTACACCCAGCGACCTGTTCAGGACACGGCACATTTTCTGATTGCCATTTCCCACCTTGTCTTTCTGGGCAGCACAACGAGCTTGTTGCATTCTGTCCGAGTTCTTCTGTAAAGGGTCACTACAGCTATTTAGTGAGGGAATTCATTACAGCTTCCAGAGTGAGAGGCTCGTCAATAGGTAGGTCGGCAGAGTGTAGCTGCAGTTCAGGGGATACATTACAGAATATACAGCACAGAAAAATACACTTCGGGCCTACTGGTCTGTGCTGGTGTTTATGTTCCAGACATATTCCTCCCATTGTAAATACTTCGTCTCAGCCTCTCAGCATATCTTTTATTTCATTTCATCTCATTTACTCGACTAGTTTCCCTTAGACAGCATCTGAGACATGTATCTCAACCACTTCCTGTCGTAGGGAATTCCACATTCTAGCCACTCTCTGAGAAAATAAATTGTTCTTTATTTCCCTATTGGTGTTATTAGTGATTATCTGGCTTTTATGGCTCCAAAGATTTGGATGCTTCCACGAGTATAAACTTTTCTCTCCCAATCGAACCAGACCAAAACAATTATAATTTTCAAGACTTCGATCAGGACTCCTCTATGTTCTCTGTCTTCTACAGGAACCAAGCACAACCTGTTCAATCGTTCCTGATAACTGTTATCTTTCAGTTCTGATGCCGTCCAACCAAATATTTGTGAGACCTTACTGGTGGCCCCCATTACCATCTCCATTGCCCGAGCCAACGACTCCATCCCTCTCCCTGTCACCAGTCTAAGGCTGAACCCAGCCGTTATCAACCTTTGTGTATTATGTGAGCCGGAGATGGTCTTCTGACACCATATCCACTCCATCACCAGGACAGCAGCTTTGTGCCTCTGTTACATCGCCTGCCTCAGTTCATTTGCTGCTCAAACCTATAACTGTGCCTTTACTAGCTCTAGATATAACTCTTCCAATGCTCTCCTGGGGGATTCCAATCTCCCACCATCCATGTACTTCAGCTCATCCAAAACTCTGCTGCCTGTGTCCTACCTTGCACCTTATCGCAATACCCCATCACACCTGTGTTCGCTGAGCTACATTGGCTCCCTGTCCGACAACGCCTCAATTATAAAATATTCATTCTTATTTTCAAACCACTTCACGGCCTCTGTAACCTGCACTAGTACTTAGTCCTCCTGACATCTGCGCGCTTCTCCAAATCTGGCAGATTACATATCCCCGATTTAAACTGCTTCACCAATGGTAGGCATGCTTGCAGCTAACTGGGTCCCAAGCTCTGCGATTCTCTCCCTAAACCTCTCCACCTCTAACTCTCCTCCTCCTTCAGCTACCTGGGTTCCAAACTCTGGAATTTTTTCCCTACACCTCTCCACCTCTCGAACTCTCCTCCTCCTTCAGTTACCAGGGTCCCAAGCTCTGAGATTCCCTCCCTAAACTTCTGCAACTCTAAGTCTCCCTCTCCTTCAGCTACCTGGGTCCCAAGCTCTGGAATTCTTTCCCTAAACCTCTCCACCTCTAACTCTCCTCCTCCTTCAGGCACCTGGGTCCCAAGCTCTGGCATTCGCTCCCTAAACCTCTCCACCTCTAACTCTCCTCCTCCTTCAGCTACCTGGGTTCCAAGCTCTGTGATTATCTCCCTAAACCTCTATTCCTCTGCAACTCTCCTCCTCCTTTAAGATTTCCCTTAAGACTAAATATTTGATCAAGATTAATTGCAAGTGGAAACATCTTTTCTCCCTCTACCCTATCAAATCTTTCCATATCCTGAAAGGCACATTCTGACCATCCCTCAAACGTCTCTTTACTAAACAAAAGAACCACGGCTTGTTGAACATTTCCTGATAATACACGCTCTCAGTTCTGGTATCATTCCAGGAAATACACTTTGCACCTTCTCCAGAGTCTCGATGTCATTTTATAATATTTACACCAAGGATCCAAACAAGTTTACATAACTTCAATGTTTTACAATTCTATCCCTCTTGACACGAACACAAGCCTGTTCTTTTTTTTATGGATTGATGAATCTCCATCACTACATTTAGTGATTGGTGTAACTGTACTGTCCCATCCCTCTGTTCCTCATTCCTGTTTCGATAATTATTTTAGAAGGAGAATGTCACTTTCATATCCTTCCTATTAAAACGCACCAACTCACACTCCTCTATATTGATGTATTGTGTTCCTGACACAGATGAAACTGCACATAGGGAGGTTAAAGTAACAGTGACCTCAGTCTTTATTAGACACTCCAGAGTGAGGAACAGGCCTTAGGGTCCGGCTTGTATAAAGTGCTCCCAACGGATGCTGGGATCCCTTGGTACTTCAGTGGATGCGCCCCCTGGTGGTGGAACATGGGAATGCATGCTTTACAGATACACAACAGATGTTCCTTTGCCAATTACACGCCCAGTTTGCAAGGTTATTATTGTATTGAATGTTTTTGCCGCTTAGCTCCTCAGTGCTAACGATACACGCCCATTGTGGAAATATCCACAAAGTTTGAAATGTCACTCCCGATTCCCGAGTCTGAATGGTTATGTAAATGTTGAACTGGAGTGGTCCCAGCACCGATGCTTGTGGAACATTACTTCTCACCTTTGCCAGTTTCGCTGCTTTTGATTGAAATTGGCTTAGAAATAAACCCTCATTCATTTTTTCATTTGAATTGCTTTGCTGACCAGCGATACAGTTTTTAATGATTTGTTCACCTGAACCAGAAGTTCACTTTGCTCTTCTGGCCCATTCAGTTTCTTATTTCCTAAGGTGTAGGTGATTGGAGAAACATAGATTTGTACAGCGCAGAGAGACTTCATTCAGCAAATCGTGCCCACTCTGTCTCTTTGGTGGAGATTTTGAATTAATCCCACTTCTCTGCTCTATCCCCTGTAAATTTTTACTTCAATTATTTTTGAAAAATTACTTTTTGAAAGTTAATATTGAATCTGCTTCCACCTCCCTTTCAGACAGTTCATTACAGATCGCAACAACTCGCTGTTTAAACAAAATCTTTCTTCAGTCGCTTCTGGTTCTTTTGGCAATCACATTAAATCTGTGTCCTCTGTTACCGGTCCTCCTGTCATTGGAAACAGTTGCTCCTTTATTACTTTATTTAAACTATTTAGGACTTTGAAGATGTCTATTGAATCTCTTATTAACCTTCTCTGCTCTGAGGACAACATACCCAGCTTCAACAATCTCTCCACATAACTGAAGCCCCGATCCCTGGAGCAATTATGGTCAATCTCCCTTAACAATCTCAGCTCGAAGGAGAACAACCCCAGCATCTCCCGACTCTCCACGTAACTGAAGGACCATATTCCGGGAAACATTCTAGTCAATCATTTATTACCATAAGAACATGAGTACATAAGAACAGGACTAGGCAATTCGGCCCCTCGAGCATGCTCCACCATGCAATAAGATAATGGCTGATCTGATCCTGGACTCAGCTCCATATCCCCGTTCATTCCCCATAATCCCTTATCTCCTTCTCGCTCAGGAAATTGTCTACCTCTGTCCTAAGTGTATTCAATGTCCCAGATTCCACAGCTATCTGAGGCAGCAAATTCCATAGATTTACAATCCTTTGAGAGAATAAATTCCTCCTCATCTCTGTTTTAAAATCATGCCCCCTAGTTCTAGTCTCCTGCATCAGTGGAAACATTCTCTCTGTATCCAACCTGTCAAGCCCCCTCATAATCTTACACGTTTCGATAAGATCACCTCTCATTATTCTGAACATCAATGAATAGTGGCCCAACTTACTCAACCTTTCCTTATAAGTCTAATATCATATCCTCGGAATCAACCGAGTGAACCTTCTCTGAACTGCCTCCAAAGCAAGTATAGCCTTTCCTAACTACAAAAACCAAAACTGAGCACAGTATTCCAGGTGTGGCCTCACCAATACGTTGTCCAACTGCAGCAAGACATACCTGATTTTATACTCCATCCACATTGCAATAAAATCCAATATACAATTGGCCTTCATGATAAATATCTTTACCTGCATAGTATCCTTTTGTGTTTCATGCACAAGTACATTAAGTTCCCGCTGTACTAAGTCACTTTGCAAACTTTCTCCATTAAATAATAACTTTCTCTTTCATTTTTTTTTCTGCCAAAGTCCATGACCTCACTCTTTCCAACATTATACTCCATCTGCGAATTTATTGCCCACTCACTTAGCCTATCTATGTCCTTTTGCAGATTTTATGTGTCCTCTTCACACATTGCTTTTTCTTCCATCTTTGTGTCGTCAGTGAACTTGGCTACGTTACATTCAGTCCCTTCTTCCAATTCGTTGGTATAGATTGCAAATAGTTGTGGTCCGAGCACTGATCCCTGTGGCACCCCACTAGTTATTGATTGCCAAACAATGTAACTAGCAGAGTGGACAAGGGAGAACAAGTGGAGGTGGAGTATTTGGACTTTCAAAAGGCTTTTGACAAGGTCCCGCACAAGAGATTGGTGTGCAAAATTAAAGCACATGATAGTGGATGAAATGTACCATCGTGGATAGAGAACTGTTTGGTAGACAGGAAGCTGAGAGTCGAGATAAACGGGTCATTTTCAGAATGACAGGCAGTGACTAGTGCAGTGCCGCAGGGCTCAGTGCTGGAACCCCAGCTCTTTACAATAAACATTAACGATTTAGATGAAGGAGTTGAGTGTAATATCTCCAAGTTTGCGGGTGACACTAAACTGGGTTGCGGTGTGAGCTGTGAGGAGGACGCTAATAGGCTGCAGGGTGATTTGGACAGTTTTGGTGAGTGGACAAATGCATTTCAGATGAAATACTATGTGGATAATTGTGAGGTTATCCATTTTGGGGCAAAAACACGAAGGCAGAATATTATCTGAATGGCGGCAGATTAGGAAAAGCAGAGATGCAGGTGGACTTGGGTGTCATGGTTCATCAGTCACTGAAAGTGGGTATGCAGATACAGCAGGCGGGGAACAAGGCAAATGTTGGCCTTCTCGCTAGGGGATTTGAGTAGAGGTGCAGGGAGGACTTACTGCAGTTGCACAGGGACTTAGTGAGGCCTCACCTGGAATATTATGTTCAGTTTTGATCTCCTAATCTCAGGAAGGACGTTCTTGCTACTGAGGGAGTGCAGCGAAGGTTATCTTGACTGATTCCTGCGATGGCTGGAGCGATATATGAGGAGAGACTGGATCAACTGAGCCTGTATTCACTGGAGTTTAGAAGGTTAAGAGGGGATCTTACAGAAACGTATTAGTGTCGGCGGGACTGGACAGGTTAGATGCGGGAAGAATGTTCCCGATGTTGGGGAAGTCCAGAACCAGGGGACATGGACTAAGGATAAGGGGTAAACCATTTGGGACTGAGATGAGGAGAAACTTCTTCATTCAGAGAGTTGTTAACCTGTGGAATTCCTTGCTGCAGAGAGTTGTTGATGCCAGTTCATTGGATACATTCAAGAGGGAGTCAGATATGGCCCTTAGGCTAAAGGGATCAAAGGGTATGGAGAGAAAGCAGGAAAGGGGTACTGACGGAATGATGAGCCATGATCTTATTGAATGGTGGTGCAGACTCGAAGTGGCGAATGGCCTACTCCTGCACATATTTTCTATGTTTCTATGTTGTTATATAGCATTTAACTCAGTGAGGAGATCACTTGATATTAAGGAATCAGAGTTAGTTGGAAAATGTTAAATCATAGTCCTTTTTACCGATCATCAGCCTGAACCCTCTCATGTTCCCCAGTCAGTCTATAACCCTCCTGAAAACTATTATTATTGTCGTCATTGTGTATTGCACTTCGTCATCTTGTATCATCGGCAAACTATAAATGGTACCATAGACACCCAGATCAAGGGTTCATGAATATATATCAAAAAGGGTTGTCCTCCTAAAAAGATTGGAGGGAGCAGTATAGCTCCGTCCAGTCTGAACAGCAACCAGTCATCAATGCTCTCTGTTACCTGTTTCCGAGCCATTGTCATGTCCATGCTGCCCTGACCATTTAATCCCATGAGTTAGAATTTTATCCAGAACAGTTAAGTGGTCGTTTTCTAACACATCATCAAAAATCGGATATATCTATACATATATACAAATGGATTCCCAAAAAAGTGTATCACCTCGCATTCATCTACATTAAAGTTCACTTGCCACAATTGCACATTCTGCATGGATTCTAATGTCTATTGTGAATCTCCTTTAGAGAAATAGCTCTTCAATATAGAATGGGGAACAGCTGTTTATTCAATAAAAACAACAATAATTAATAACGGCAGCCGCCCACTGCTTTGTGCGGTGTGGGAATTTCATCAGTAATTCCAAAGGTTAAATAGCATAGCAGGCTCGAAGAGACAAATAGCCCACTCCTGCTCCTATTCCTCACATTATGTCACTGGGTACCGCTGCTTTTCATTTAAGTTGGTAAAGATATTATTAATTACAAATAAAAGCACCGCTGCCCTCTTATCATCGGCCACACTTTGTGTCAATCCATATCTAAAAATGCACCCAATATCCTCAGACACTCCACACACCACCCAATATCCTCAGACCCTCCCCAACCTACCCAATATCCTCAGACACTCCACACCCCACCCAATATCCTCAGATCCTCCCCAGCCAATATCTTCAGACATTCTCCACCCCACCCAATATCCTCAGACCCTCCCCACCCCACCCAATATCCTCAGCTCCTCCCCAATTCACCCAATATCCTCAGTCCCCCCCACCCCACACAATATCCTCAGTCCCTCCCCACCACACCCAATATCCTCAGACCCTCCCCACCCAATATCGTCAGACGCTCCCCACCACACCCAATATACTCAGACCCTCCTCACCCCACCCAAAATACAGACACTCCCCATCCCACCCAATATTCACAGACCCTCCCGACCCCACCAATATACTCAGACCCTCCCCACCCAATATCCTCAGACCCTCCCCACCCCACCCAATATAATCAGACCCTCCTCACCCCACCCAATATCCTCAGACACTCCCCACCCCACCCAATATCCTCAGACCCTCCCCTCCCCACCAAATATCCTCAGACCCTCCCCACCCCATCCAACATCTTCAGACCCTCCCCACCCCACCCAATATCCTCAGACCCTCCCCTCCCCATCCAATATCCTCAGACCCTCCTCACCCCACCCAATATCCTCAGACCCTCCGCACCCCACCCAATATCCTCAGAACCTCCCTACCCAACCAATATCCTCAGACCCTCCTCACCCCAACCAATATCCTCAGACCCTCCCTTCCCCACCCAATATCCTCAGACCCTCCACACCCCACCCAATATCATCAGACCCTCCCCACCCCACCCAATATCCTCAGAACCTCCCCACCCCACCCAATATCCTCAGACCCTCCTCACCCCAACCAATATCCTCAGGCCCTCCACTCCCGACCCAATATCCTCAGACCCTCCACACCCCACCCACTATCCTCAGACCCTACCCACCCCACCCATTATCCTCAGACCCTCCTCACCCCAACCAATATCCTCAGACCCTCCCAATATCCTCAGACCCTCCGCTCCCCACCCAATATCTTCAGACCCTCCCCACCCCACCCAATATCCTCAGAACCTCCCCACCCCACCCAATATCCTCAGACCCTCCTCACCCCAACCAATATCCTCAGACCCTCCCCTCCCCACCCATTATCCTCAGACACTCCACACCCCACCCCATATCGTCAGACCCTCCCCACCTCACCCAATATTCTCAGAACCTCCCCAACCCACCCAATATCCTCAGATCCTCCTCACCCCAACCAATATCCTCAGACCCTCCCCTCCCCACCCAATATCCTCAGACCCTCCACACCCCACCCAATACCCTCAGACCCTACCCACCCCACCCATTATCCTCAGACCCTTCTCACCCCAACCAATATCCTCAGACCCTCCCCACACCCTCCCAATATCTTCAGATCCTCCCCACCCCACCCTATAACCTCAGACCCTCGCCACCCCACCCAATATCCTCAGACCCTCCTCACCCCACGCAATATCCTCAGACCCTCCCATCCCCACCCAATATCCTCAGACCCTCCTCACCCCACCCAATATCCTCAGACCCTCCTCACCCCACGCAATATCCTCATACCCTCCCATCCCCACCCAATACCCTCAGACCCTCCCCACCCTACCCAATACCCTCAGAATCTCCCCACCAATGTTGCCTCTAATTGTTTGTACTGAGCGGACCAGAAACTCCTTTTGGCGCGACCTTTTCACCTCTGGGCAAAGTTTACAACAGCATTATTCCCAACAACTTTTACAACAACAACAACAGCAGCAACCACTTGAAATCATATGTTGAGTTATACCATATTGGCAGCCAACCGTCTCAGGTCATTAGATAATAGGACAAGGTTAGATACAGGGTTTATATAACTTCTCTGCTGTTTAATTATAATCCTCTATAAATGATCTCCAGTGCTCCATTTGCACTTGTATGGCCTTATTATCCTCCATTGCTACATTTAGTGACTTGTGTATCATTACCCAGAGACCCCTTTGCACTTCTACCCCATTCGTACGCTTAGATTCCAAGGGCAGCTAGAGTCCTTATCTCTCTGACCAAAATGCTCCAACTCACACTGACCCATATTGAAAACAGTTTGATATTTACAGGATTCTTATGCATGTTATTTACGATAGAATTAATTAAAAGTTTTTAGTTCCTCATGTACAAAATCAATTAAAAAATGATAACTGATCAAAAATGAGTGGGATATAAAAGAAGTGCATTATAATGCATTAACACTACAAAACCATCACTCAGTTACACGGTTATGCATCGACAAACAATCCAAACGCCCAAGGTGAGCTGAAAGAGGCATATATATTTGTGCAATTTGTATTAATTTTAAAGTTGTCAATTTATTAGCCGCATTTCTCATGTGACCATAGCAATAGCAGCACAAGCAGCAGGTACACTGACTTTCCTTTGGCGCTGATATCCTGTATGTCCACATAAGTAATTAGAATATTAATCATAATACAAACAAACAACCAGCAAATTAAATTGCCGTAATTCTTTAATTCAAGGTATAAAAACGAATTGAACAAAATGGTCGCAATTTCCAAGAGCAACAACTTCCATTAATAAAGGTGGCCTTCTTGTACGAGCACCATGCCATGTAACATGTCAGAAATGAGACACTTATTCACAAGTGCAGAAAAACACATACACACTGTGCATCACCGAATTAAAAACCAAATGGAGGGAGAGCGATGATTAACTGAAATAAACATTCATCATTCTTCCTGGACAGGACAACCAGTCTGACTTGGAAATGTTTACTAATATGGTGAGTTAAAGATGTTAAAATACAAATGTTGCTTCTAATGTTTTTCTTTCAAACATTCGGCACGATATTAATCCCTGCTCTTATGACCAAAAGTGTTGAATTAATTTAGGAAATTCCCAATTATATAGTGGGAAACAAATTTCATTGTACTCTCAATTTTTATTCTCATATTTCAAACATATATCCCAAATCTAAAGTATACATTCTCAGTTTAATCAAAATATTTTCTGTGTCGTTATCAAAAAAAACTAGTGTTTTTTTCTAAACTCGATTCCTGCTACTTTATACATCATTACATAACTCTTGTTTCTATTAACATTCCATAAAACGTTGAGAAGGAAATCTATATTTACATTTTTCCTGAGACTTGTTTGAACTGTAGAACGTCAGACAAAATAAAATAGTTCACAACAGCAATAAACAGTGGATGCTGGAATCTGAAACTGAAACAGAAAATGCTGGGACTACTCAGGAGGTCAGGCAGCTTCTGAGGAAAGAGAAACTAATGCAACCATTTGGGTCTGTGAGCTTTCGATCGGAACTGGAAGAAGTTAGAGATGTAACAGATTTTAACCACTGCTGTCTTCCACCATAACACAGAGCTTTGCTTTTGTTCTTTCCTCCCCTCCCAACATTCTCTGCCTCTGCACCTGGTTTAAATCTGTTACATCTCGATCATTTTACAGTTCTGATGAAAGTTGACAGACCTGAAACATTAACTCTGTTTCTCTCTCCACAGTTGTTGCCTGACCTGCTGAGTATTTCCTGAAATTTCTGTTTTTATGTTATATAAAATAAAAAGTTTTGTGTTTTTAACGCTTATTTGCTTCTCTTCCGAAACGGCTTATTGATACTTTTTAATGTCAATAAAAAGTAACGTGTACCTCCTAGACATCCTCCCCTGCCCTCCCCTCCTCAACAACATGGGGAGTGAGTTTATGTAAAGCTGCTCACTTTATTCAATAGCTCAACATCAAATATTGAAGACCATCAATTTTAAACGTGTTAAGCAATTCGCTGCCTCTTTCGAAGCGTTTGGATTTTAAGGCCAGGTTCGGACTTGCTTAGAGGCGGCGAAAAATTATTTTTGACAGTTTCTTCCGAAATCATTTTCGAAACTTCGGAGGAAACGTGTTTTCAACACTCATTTTTTGTGAAAGTTTCATTAAAAATCTTAAAATTGTT
Organism: Pristiophorus japonicus; assembly: GCF_044704955.1. Taxonomy (NCBI): domain Eukaryota; kingdom Metazoa; phylum Chordata; class Chondrichthyes; family Pristiophoridae; genus Pristiophorus; species Pristiophorus japonicus. The sequence goes on from NC_092009.1 coordinate 3,123,852, forward strand.
TCATGTCTGGTTGTAGCATTGTGAGAATAAACTGCTACAAGTTTCTCTGTCCCACTTCAATGCTGTCGTTAAACACTCAACAAGAATAATAAAATAAACGGATTTCAAACAGAGCTCAAATAAGAAGGTGAAAAAAGTGGTGAAACTTCCGAAGAAGGCGTTGAGTTTATCTACCCTGAGACTTGGCGAGGAGTTGGGATCAGTTTTGGAGAAGTTGTTTTCTCTTTGTCTGCTGCCGTTCCCTCCCTCTCTCACAGACTCTGAGATACAAGCTGGTCCACAAACCTTATCCCGTCTCTCGTAACATGATTGGAATAACCCAGAGAAACACTTTCCAAAAGGGGAACTAAACCTCGCAAAACGTAATTGGACCTGAGCTGGGGACTCTGTGAGCCTAAGGATTGTCTTCTTTAGCCTCCTCCCAGCAGCCACACAACATGAGCTGCACCTCCACCTGTGTTGTTCTGGATGACCAGAAATTTTCTCCAATTGAATATTGGGAAGACAAAAGCCATTGTTTCAGTCCCCGCCACAAACTCCGTTCCCAAGATACTGACTCCATCCCTTTCCCCATCTACTGTCTGAGACTGAACCAGGCTGTTCGCAACCTTGCTGTTACATTTGACACTGAAGGTAGCTTTCCACCACATAGCCACAGCATAACCAAGACCACCTATTTCCATCTCCGTATCATCGCCCGAATCCTCTCCTTGCTTCAGCTCATCCGCTGCTGAAAACCTCGTCCATTCCACCATCACCTCTAGACATGACTGAAACAACACACTCCTGGTCGTCCTGCCACATTCTACTCGACGTATATTGGAGGTGATCAGACACTCTGCTACCCATTACCTAACTCGGACCAAATTCCTGTCACCCATCTCCCCTGTGCTCGCTGAACTACATTAACTTCCTGTTAAACAATGCCTCGATTTCAAAATCCTCATCATTGTTTGAAATTCCCTCCACTTCCCAAAGCCCTCTTTATCTATGTAACCCCACAACCCTAGAGATGTCTGCAACCCGCTAATTCTGCCCTCTTGGCCATCCCTGATTATAATCGCACCACCATTGGTGGCCATGACTCCTTTTGCTTGGGCTCCAATTCTCGAATTTGTCCCTAATCCTCTCCACCTCCCGATCTATTTTTCCCCTTAAAGATGTTCCTTATAAGCTTCCTCTTGATCACTTACACTACTTTCTAACTGTGTGGTTCAGTGTCAAGTTTGTTTTATCTCATAATACACCTATGGATCACCTTGGGACGTGTCGCCACGTTAACGTCAACATATAAATATAAGGTGTTGTTCTAGGTCCAAAATGTGACCACTGTACAGTCCCCTGGAATGGGCGAAACCAACCTCGGTTTCTCCACTCTCTCTCTCCTTCTCTTTCCCTCTCTTTTGCAGTCTATCTCTCACTTCATTTCAGTATGACACTGTCTCGCAGTCTCCCTCGTTCCATCTGTCCCTCTCCCCCTCACTCTCAGGCACTGTATGTCTGTCTGTGTCTCTGTCACTGTTTCTCTCAGTCTCTCTCTCACTCACACCACTATCTCTCTGTCCCTCTCTCCCTCTCTCTCTCTCTGTCACTGCATGTCGGTCTGTGTCTCTTTCTCTGTTTCACTCAGTCTCCCTCTCACTCACAGCACTATCTCTCTGTCACTCGCTCTCTCCCTGTCACTGTATGTCCGCCTGTGTCTCTCTCTCTGTTTCTCTCAGTCTCTCTCTCACTCACACCATTATCTCTCTGTCCCTCTCTCTCTCTCTCTGTTACTGTAAGTCTGTTTGTGTCTCTGTCTCTGTTTCTCCAAGTCTCTCTCTCTCACTCACACAACTATTAATCTGTCCCTCTCTCTCTCTATCACTTTACGTCTGTCTGTGTCTCTGTCATTATATCTCTCATTCTCTCTCTCACTCACACCATAATCTCTCTGTCGCTCTCTCTCTCTCTCTCTCTCTCTCTCTCTCTCTCTCTCTCTCCCTGTCTCTGTATGTCTGTCTGTGTCTCTCTCTCTGTTTCTCTCAGTTTCTCTCTCACTCACACCACGATCTCTCTGTCCCTCTCCCTCTCTCTCTCTATGTCTGTCTGTGTTTCTGCCACTGTTTATCCCAGTCTCTCTCTCACTCACACCAATATCTCTCTGTCCCTCTCTCTCTCTGTCACTTTATGTCTGTCTTTGTCTCTGTCTCTGTTTCTCTCAGTCTCTCTCAGTCACTCACACCACTATCTGACTGTCCCGTTATGACTCTCTCACTGTATGTCTGTCTGTGACTCTATTCTGTTTCTCTCAGTCTCACTTTCACTCACACCACTATCTCTCTGTCCCCCTCTCTCTCTGTAACTGTATGTCTGTCTGTGTCTCTGTCACTGTTTCTCTCAGTCTCTCTCTCACTCACACGACACTCTCCCTGTACCTCTCTCTCTGTCACTATATGTCTGTCTGTATCTCTCTCACTGTTTCTCTCAGTCCCTCTCTCACTCACACCACTCTCTCTCTGTCAACCGCTCTCTCTTTCACTATGTCTCTCTCTGTGTCTCTGTCTCTGTTTTTCTCAGTCTCTTTCTTACTCACACCAATTTCGCTCTGTACCTCTCCCTCTCTCTCTGTCACTGTGTATATGTCTGTGTCTCTTTCATTGTTTCTCACAGTCTCTCTCTCACTCACACCACTATCTCTTTCTCCCTTTCCCTCTCTTTCTCTCTGTCACTGTATGTCTGTCTGTGTCTCTGAATCTGTTTCTCTCATTCTCTCTCTCACTCACACCACTATATCTCTTTCCCTCTCCCTCTCTCTCTGTCACTGTATGTCTGTCTGTGTCTCTGTCTCTATTTCTCTCAATCTCGCTCTCACTCACACCACTATCTCTCTTTCCCTCTCCCTCTCTCTCTCTTTCACTGTATGTCTCTCTCTGTCTCTGTCTCTGTTTCTCTCAATCTCTTTCTCAATCACACATTCTCTCTTTTGTACCCGCTCTCTCTTTCACTGTATGTCTGTCTGTGTCTCAGTCACTGTTTCTCTCAATCTCTCTCTCACTCACACCACGATCTCTCTGACCCACTCCCTCTCTCTCTCTCTCTCTCTCTGTCACCCTATATCTGTCTGTGCCTCTGTCACTGTTTCTCTAGTCTCTCTCTCACTCACACCACTATATCTCAGTCCCTCTCTCTCTCTGTCATTGTATGTCTGTCTGTGTCTCTGTCTCTGTTTTTCTCAGTCTCTCTCTCACTCACACCACTATCTCTCTTTCCCTCTCCCTCTCTCTCTCTGTCACTGTATGTCTGTCTGTGTCTCTGTCTCTATTTCTCTCAGTCTCGCTCTCACTCACACCACTATCTCTCTGACCACCGCTCTCTCTCTATCACTGTATGTCTGTCTGTGTCTCAGTCTCTGTTTCTCTCATTCTCTCTCTCACTCACACCACTATCTCTCTGTCCCTCTCCCTCTCACTCACTCTCTCGCTCTACCTCTCTCTCTGCCACTGTATCCCTATCTGTGTCTCTGTCCCTGTTTCTCTCAGTCTCTCTCTCTCATTCGCCACTATCTCTCTGTCGCCATCCTCTCTCTCAGTCAATGTATGTCTGCTTATGTCTCTGTCTCTCTCAGTCTCTCTCTCACTCGCCACTATCTCTATGTCCCTCTCTCTCTCTGACACTGTATGTCTGTCTGTGTCTCTGTCTCTTTTTCTCTCAGCCTCCCTCTCACTCACAGCAGTATTATTCTCTCCCTCTCTCTCTCTCTCTCTCTCTCTCTGGCACTGTATGTTTGTCAGTGTATCTGTCTCTGTTTCTCTCAGTCTCTCTCTCTCACTAGCCACTATCACTCTGTCACCCACCTCTCTCTAAGTCAATGTACGTCAGTCTGTGTCTCTGTCTATGTTTCTCTCAGTCTCTCTATCACTGACACCACTATCTCCTTATCCCTCTCCCTCTCTCTCTGTCACTTTATGTCTTTCTGTGTCTCTGTCACTGTTTCTCTTAGTCACTCTCTCTCTCACACCAATATTACTCTGTCCCTCTCTCTCCCTATCTCTGTATGTCTGTCTGTATCTCTCACACTGTTTCTCTCAGTCCCTCTCTCACTCACACCACTCTCTCTCTGTCACCCGCTCTCTCTTTCACTATGTCTCTCTCTGTGTCTCTGTCTCTGTTTTTCTCAGTCTCTTTCTTACTCACACCACTATCTCTCTGTCCCTCTCCCTCTCTCTCTGTCACTGTGTATATGTCTGTGTCTCTGTCACTGTTTCTCACAGTCTCTCTCTCACTCACACCACTATCTCTCTCTCCCTTTCCCTCTCTCTCTCTCTGTCACTGTATGTCTGTCTGTGTCTCTGTCTCTGTTTGTCTCAGCCTCCCTCTCACTCACAGCAGTATTGTTCTGCCCCTCTCTCTCTCACTCTCTCTCTCTGGCACTGTATGTTTGTCTGTGTCTCTGCCTCTGTTTATCTCAGTCTCTCTCTCTCACTAGCCACTATCACTCTGCCACCCACCTCTCTCTCAGTCAATGTACGTCAGTCTGTGTCTCTGTCGATGTTTCTCTCAGTCTCTCTATCACTGACACCACTATCTCCTTATGCCTTTCTCTCTCTCTCTGTCACTGTATGTCTGTCTGTGTCTCTGTCATTGTTTCTCTTAGTCACTCTCTCTCTCACACCAATATTACTCTGTCCCTCTCTCTCCTTATCTCTGTATGTCTGTCTGTGTCTCTGTCACTGTATCTCTCAGTCCATCTCTCACTCACACCACTATCTCTCTGTCCCCCGCTATATCTCTGTCACTGTATGTCTGTCTGTGTCTCTGACACTCTTTCTCTCAGTCTACCTCTCACTCACACCACTATCTCTCTGTCCCTCTCTCATTCTCTCTCTGTCACTGTATATCTGTCTGTGTCTCTTTCTCTGTTTCTCTCAGTCTCTCTCTCACTCACACCACCATCACTCTGTCCCCGCTATCTCTCACTCACTGTATGTCTGTGTGTGTCTCTGTCTCTGTTTATCTCAGTCTCTCTCTGACTCACACCATTATTATTCTGCCCCCCTCTCTTTTTCTGTCACTGTATGTCTGTCTCTCTGTCACTGTTTCTCTCATTCTCTCTCTCACTCACATCACTATCTTTCTGTCCCTCTCTTGTCCTTCTCTCTCTCTCTTTCTCTCTCCCTCTCCGTGTCACTGTATGTCTCTCTGTGTCTCTGTCACTGTTTCTCTCAGTCTCTCTCTCTCACACCACTATCTCTCTGTACATCACATCTCCCTATCTCTGTCTCTGTATGTCTGTCTGTGTCTCTGTCTCTGTTTCTCTCAGTTTCTCTCTCACTCACACCATGATCACTCTGTCCCTCTCCCTCTATCTCTCTGTCCCTCTGTCTGTGTCTCTGCCACTGTTTCTCTCAGTCTCTCTCTCACTCACACCACTATATCTCTGTCCCTCTCTCTCTCTGTCACTGTATGTCTGTCTGTGTCTCTGTCACTTTTTCTCTCAGTCTCTCTCTCACTCACACCACTATCTCTCTGTCCCGTTATCTCTCTCTCACTGTATGTCTGTCTGTCACTCTGTTCTGTTTCTCTCAGTCTCACTCTCACTCACACCACTATCGCTCTGTCCCTCTCTCTCTCTGTCACTGTATGTCTGTCTGTGTCTCTGTCACTGTTTCTCTCAGTCTCTCTCTCACTCAAATCACTATCTCTCTGTCCCTCTCTCTCTGTCACTGTATGTCTGTCTGTGTCTCTGTCACTGTTTCTCTCAGTCTCTCTCTCACTCAAATCACTATCTCTCTGTACCTCTCTCACTCTGTCATTGTATGTCTGCCTGTCTCTCTGTCACTGTTTCTCTCAGTCTCACTCTCACACACCACAAACTCTCTGTCCCTCTCCCTCTCTCTCTCTGTATGTCTGTCTCTGTTTCTGTCACTGTTTCTCTCAGTCTCTCTCTCACTCAAACCACTTTCTCTCTGTCCCTCTCTCACTCTGTCAATGTATGTCTGTCTGTCTCTCTGGCACTGTTTCTCTCAGTCTCACTCTCACCACAAACTCTCTGTCCCTTTCCCCCTCTCTCTCTGTATGTCTGTCTATGTTTCTGTCACTGTTTTTCTCAGTCTCTCTCTCACTCACACCATTATCTCTCTCTCTGTCCCTCTCTCTCTCTCTCCCTGTCACTGTATAGCAGTCTGCGTCTCTCGCTGTGTTTCTCTCAGTCTCTCTCTCACTCACACCACTATCTCTCTGTCCGTCTTCCTCCATCTCTCTTTCACTGTATGTCTGTCTGTGTCTCTGTCTCTGTTACTCTCAGTCTCTCTCTCACTCATACCACTATTACTCTCTCCCTCTCTCTCTCTCTCTCTCTCTCTCTCTCTCTGTCTCTCCCTGTCACTGTATGTCTGTCTGTGTCTGTGTCTCTTTTTCTCTCAGTCTCTCTCTCTCACACCACTATCTCTCTGTCCCTCTCCCTCTCTCTCTGTCATTGTGTATATGTCTGTGTCTCTGTCACTGTTTCTCACAGTCTCTCTCTCACTCACACCACTATCTCTCTCTCCCTTTCCCTCTCTCTCTCTCTGTCACTGTATGTCTGTCTGTGTCTCTGTCTCTGTTTGTCTCAGCCTCCCTCTCACTCACAGCAGTATTATTCTGCCCCTCTCTCTCTCTCTCTCTCTCTCTGGCACTGTATGTTTGTCTGTGTCTCTGTCTCTGTTTATCTCAGTCTCTCTCTCTCACTAGCCACTATCACTCTGCCACCCACCTCTCTCTCAGTCAATGTACGTCAGTCTGTGTCTCTGTCGATGTTTCTCTCAGTCTCTCTATCACTGACACCACTATCTCCTTATGCCTTTCTCTCTCTCTCTGTCACTGTATGTCTGTCTGTGTCTCTGTCATTGTTTCTCTTAGTGACTCTCTCTCTCACACCAATATTACTCTGTCCCTCTCTCTCCTTATCTCTGCATGTCTGTCTGTGTCTCTGTCACTGTATCTCTCAGTCCATCTCTCACTCACACCACTATCTCTCTGTGCCCCGCTATATCTCTGTCACTGTATGTCTGTCTGTGTCTCTGACACTCTTTCTCTCAGTCTACCTCTCACTCACACCACTATCTCTCTGTCCCTCTCTCATTCTCTCTCTGTCACTGTATATCTGTCTGTGTCTCTTTCTCTGTTTCTCTCAGTCTCTCTCTCACTCACACCACCATCACTCTGTCCCCGCTATCTCTCACTCACTGTATGTCTGTGTGTGTCTCTGTCTCTGTTTATCTCAGTCTCTCTCTGACTCACACCATTATTATTCTGCCCCCCTCTCTTTTTCTGTCACTGTATGTCTGTCTCTCTGTCACTGTTTCTGTCATTCTCTCTCTCACTCACATCACTATCTTTCTGTCCCTCTCTTGTCCTTCTCTCTCTCTCTTTCTCTCTCCCTCTCCGTGTCACTGTATGTCTCTCTGTGTCTCTGTCACTGTTTCTCTCAGTCTCTCTCTCTCACACCACTATCTCTCTGTACATCACATCTCCCTATCTCTGTCTCTGTATGTCTGTCTGTGTCTCTGTCTCTGTTTCTCTCAGTTTCTCTCTCACTCACACCATGATCACTCTGTCCCTCTCCCTCTATCTCTCTGTATGTCTGTCTGTGTCTCTGCCACTGTTTCTCTCAGTCTCTCTCTCACTCACACCACTATATCTCTGTCCCTCTCTCTCTCTGTCACTGTATGTCTGTCTGTGTCTCTGTCACTTTTTCTCTCAGTCTCTCTCTCACTCACACCACTATCTCTCTGTCCCGTTATCTCTCTCTCACTGTATGTCTGTCTGTCACTCTGTTCTGTTTCTCTCAGTCTCACTCTCACTCACACCACTATCTCTCTGTCCCTCTCTCTCTCTGTCATTGTATGTCTGCCTGTTTCTCTGTCACTGTTTCTCTCAGTCTCACTCTCACACACCACAAACTCTCTGTCCCTCTCCCTCTCTCTCTCTGTATGTCTGTCTCTGTTTCTGTCACTGTTTCTCTCAGTCTCTCTCTCACTCAAACCACTTTCTCTCTGTCCCTCTCTCACTCTGTCAATGTATGTCTGTCTGTCTCTCTGGCACTGTTTCTCTCAGTCTCACTCTCACCACAAACTCTCTGTCCCTTTCCCCCTCTCTCTCTGTATGTCTGTCTATGTTTCTGTCACTGTTTTTCTCAGTCTCTCTCTCACTCACACCATTATCTCTCTCTCTGTCCCTCTCTCTATCTCTCCCTGTCACTGTATAGCAGTCTGCGTCTCTCGCTCTGTTTCTCTCAGTCTCTCTCTCACTCACACCACTATCTCTCTGTCCGTCTTCCTCCATCTCTCTTTCATTGTATGTCTGTCTGTGTTTCTGTCTCTGTTACTCTCAGTCTCTCTCTCACTCATACCACTATTACTCTCTCCCTCTCTCTCTCTCTCTCTCTCTCTCTCTCTCTCTCTCTCTCTCCCTGTCACTGTATGTCTGTCTGTGTCTGTGTCTCTTTTTCTCTCAGTCTCTCTCTCTCACACCACTATCTCTCTGTCCCTCTCCGTCTCTCTGTCTCTGTATGTCTCTCTGTGTCTCTGTCTCTGTTTCTCTCAGTTTCTCTCTCACTCACACCACAAACTATCTGTCCCTCTCCCTCTCTCTCTCTGTATGTCTGTCTATGTTTATATCTCTGTTTCTCTCAGCCTCTCTCTCACTCAAACCACTATCTCTCTGTCCCTCTCTCACTCTGTCATTGTATGTCTGTCTGTCTCTCTGTCACTGTTTCTCTCAGTCTCACTCTCACTCACACCACTATCTTTCTGTCCGTCTCCCTCTATCTCTCTTTCACTGTCTGTCTGTCTGTGGCACTGTCTCTGTTTCTCTCAGTCTCTCTATCACTCACACCACTATCTCTCTGACCACCGCTCTCTCTCTCTGTCACTGTATGTCTGTCTGTGTCTCTGTCTCTGTTTCTCTCAGTCTCTCTCTCTCACTCACCACGATCACTCTGTCACCCCCCTCTCTCTAAGTCAATGTACGTCAGTCTGTGTCTCTGTCTATGTTTATCTCAGTCTCTCTATCACTGACACCACTATCTCCTTATCCCTCTCTCTCTGTCACTTTATGTCTGTCTGTGTCTCTGCCATTGTTTCTCTCAGTCTCTCTCTCTCTCGCACCATTATTACTCTGTCCCTCTCTTCTCTCTATCACTGGATGTCTGTCCGTGTCTCTGTCACTATTTCTCTCAGTCCATCTCTCTCTCACTCACCACTATCACTCTGGCACCCCCCTCTCTCTCAGTCAATGTACGTCAGTCTGTGTCTCTGTCTATGTTTCTCTCAGTCTCTCTCTCACTGACACCACTATCTCCTTATCCCTCTCCCTCTCTCTCTGTCACTGTATGTCTGTCTGTGTCTCTGTCAATATTTCTCTCAGTCCATCTCTCTCTCACACCACTATCTCTCTGTCCCGTTATCTCTCTCTCACTGTATGTCTGTTTGTGACTCTGTTCTGTTTCTCTCAGTCTCTCTCTCACTCACACCACTATCTCTCTGTCCCTCTCTCACTCTGTCATTGTATGTCTGTCTGTCTCTCTGTCACTGTTTCTCTCAGTCTCACTCTCACTCACACAACATTCTCTCTGTCCGTCTCCCTCTCTCTCTTGGTATGTCTGTCTATGTTTCTGTCAATGTTTCTCTCAGTCTCTCTCTCACTCACACCACTATCTCTCTCTCTGTCCCTCTCCCTCTCTCTCTCTGTCACTGTATGTCTGTCTGTGTCTCTGTCACTGTTTTTCCCAGTCTCTCTCTCGCACTCACATCACAATCTCTCTGTCCCTCTCCCTCTCTCTCTGTCACTGTATGTCTGTCTGTGTCTCTGTCACTGTTTCTCTCAGTCTCTCTCTCACTCACAACACTATCTCTCTGTCGCTCTCTATCTCAGTCACTGTATGTCAGTCTGTGTCTCTGTCACTGTTTCTCTCAGTCTCTCTCTCAATTACACCAAAACCTCTCTGTCCCTCACCCCTTCTCTCTCTTTCACTGTATTTCTGTCTGTGTCTCTGTCTCTGTTTCTCTCAGTCTCTCTCTCACTCATAGCACTATTACTCTATTCCTCTCTCTCTCTATCTCTATCTCTGTCACTGTATGTCTGTCTGTGTCTCTTTGTATCTCTCTGTCCCGTAATCTCTCTCTCATTGTATGTCTGTTTGTGACTCTGTTTTGTTTCTCTCAGTCTCACTCTCACTCACACCACTCTCTCCCTTTCCATTTCTCTCTCTGCCACTGTATGTCTGTCTGTGTCTCTGTCACTGTTTCTATCAGTCTCTCTCTCACTCTAACCACTATCTCTCTGTCCCTCTCTCACTCTGTCATTGTATGTCTGTCTGTCTCTCCGTCACTGTTTCTCTCAGTCTCTCTTTCACTCACACCACTATCTCTCACTCTGTCCCTCTCTCTCTCTCTCCCTGTCACTGTATATCAGTCTGCGTCTCTCTATCTGTTTCTCTCAGTCTCTCTCTCACTCACACCACTATCTCTCTGTCCATCTCCCTCTATCTCCCTTTCACTGACTGTCTGTCTGTGTCACTTTCTCTGTTTCTCTCAGTCTCCTTCTCACTCACACGACTATCTCTCTGACCACCGCTCTGTCTCTGTCACTGTATGTCTGTCTGTATCTCAGTTTCTGTTTCACTCATTCTCTCTCTCACTCACACCACTATCTCTCTGTCCCTCTCACTCTCTCTCTGTCACTGTGTCTGTCTGTGTCTCTGTCACTGTTTCTCTCAGTCTCTCTCTCTCTCACACCGCTATTACTCTGTTCCTCTCTCTCTCTTTCATTGCATGTCTGTCTGTGTCTCTGACACTGTTTCTCTCAGTCTATCTCTCACTCACACCAATATATCTCTGTCCCTCTCTCTCTCTGTCACTGTATGTCTCCGTATATCTCTGTCTCTGTTTCTCTCAGTCTTTGTCTCACTCACACCACTATCTCTCTGTACCGTTATCTCTCTCTCACTGTCTGTCTGTTTGTGATTTTGTTTTGTTTCTCTCAGTCTCACTATCACTCACACCACTCTCTCCCTTTCCCTCTCTCTCTCTGTCACTGTATGCCTGTCTTTGTCTCTGTCACTGTTTCACTCAGTCTCTCTCTCACTCACATCATTATCTCTCTGTCCCTCTCTCTCTCTCTCTCTATCTCTGTCACTGTATGTCTGTCTGTCTCTCTGTCACTGTTTCTCTCAGTCTCACTCACACTCACACCACAAACTCTCTGTCCCTCTCCCTCTCTCTCTCGGTATGTCTGTCTATGTTTCTGTCACTTTTTCTCACAGTCTCTCTCTCACTCACACCACTATCACTCTCTCTCTGTCCCTCTCTCTCTCTCTCCCTGTCACTGTATATCAGTCTGTGTCTCTGCCTCTGTTTCTCTCAGTCACTCCCTCACGCACACCACTATCGCTCTGCCCCTCTCTCTCTGTCACTGCATGGCTGTCTGTGTCTCTGTCACTGTTTCTCTCAGTCTCTCTCTCACTCACAACACTATCTCTCTGTCGCTCTCTATCTCTGTCATTGTATGTCAGTCTGTCCCTCTCCCCTTCTCTCTCTTTCACTGTAATTCGGTCTGTGTCTCTGTCTCTGTTTCTCTCAGTCTCTCTCTCAATCACACCAGTATTACTCTGTCCCACACTCCCTCTGTCACTGTATCTCTGTCTGTGTCTCTGTCTCTGTTTCTCTCAGTCTCTCGATCACTCACAGCACTATTACTCTGTCCCTCTCTCTCTCTCTCTCTATCTCTGTCACTGTATGTCTCTCTGTGTCTCTGTCTCTTTTTCTCTCAGTCTCTCTCTCACTCACACCACTCTCTCTCTGTCCTTCTCCCTCTCGCTCTGTCACTATATGTCTGTCTGTGTCTCTGCCACTGTTTCTCTCAGTCTCTCTCTCAATCACACCAGTATTACTCTGTCCCACTCTCCCTCTCTCACTGTATGTCTGTCTGTGTCTCTGTCTCTGTTTCTCTCAGTCTCTCGCTCACTCACAGCACTATTACTCTGTCCCTCTCTCTCTCTCTATCTCTGTCACTGTATGTCTGTCTGTGTCTCTGTCTCTTTTTCTCTCAGTCTCTCTCTCACTCACACCACTCTCTCTCTGTCCTTCTCCCTCTCGCTCTGTCACTGTATGTCTGTCTGTGTCTCTGCCACTGTTTCTCTCAGTCTCTCTCTCACTCACACCACTATATCTCTGTCCTTCTCTCTCTCTGTCACTTTATGTCTCCGTGTGTCACTGTCTCTGTTTCTCTTAGTCTCTCTCTCACTCACACCAGTATCTATCTGCCCCTCTCTCTCTCTGTCACTGTATGTCTGTCTGTGTCACTGTCACTGTTTCTCTTAGTCTCTCTCTCACTCACTCAACAACTCTCTGCCCCTCTCCCTCTCTCTCTCTGCATGTCTGTCTGTGTTTCTGTCACTGTTTCTCTCAGTCTCTCTCTCACTCACACCAATATCTCTCTCTGTCCCTCTCTTTCTCTCTCTCTCCCTGTCACTGTATATCAGTCTGCGTTTTTCCCTCTGTTTCTCTCAGTCTATCTCTCGCTCACACCACTATCTCTCTGTCCCTCTTCCTCTCTCTCTCTTTCACTGTATGACTGTCTGAGTCACGGTCTCTGTTTCCCTCAATCTCTCTCTCACTCACACCACTATCCGTCTGTCCCCCACTATCTCGCTGTCATTGTAAGTCTGTCTGTGTCTCTGTCTCTGTTTCTCTCAGTCTCTCTCTCACTCACACCTCTATATCTCTGTCCCTCTCCCTCTCTCTCTCTGTCACTGTATTTCTGTCTGCGTCTCTGTCACTGTTTCTCTCAGTCTCTCTCTCCCACTCACATCATTATCTCTCTGTCACTCTCCCTCTCTCTCCCAGTCACTGCATGTCTGTCTGTGTCTCTTTCACTGTTTCTCTCAGTCTCTCTGTCACTCACAACACTATCTCTCTGTCATTTTCTATCTGAGTCACTGTATGTCAGTCTGTGTCTCTGTCATTGTTTCTCTCAGTCTCTCTCTCACTCACAGCACTATTACTCTGACCCTCTCTCTCTCTCCCTCTATCTCTGTCACTGTATGTCTGTCTGTGTCTCTCTCTCTTTTTCTCTCAGTCTCTCTCTCACTCACACCACTCTCTCTCTGTCCTTCTCCCTCTCGCTCTGTCACTGTATGTCTGTCTGTGTCTCTGCCACTGTTTCTCTCATTCTCTCTCTCACTCACACCACTACATCTCTGTCCCTCTCTCTCTCTGTCACTGTCTGTCTCCGTGTGTATCTGTCTCTGTTTCTCTCAGTCTCTCTCTCACTCACACCACTATCTCTCTGTCCCTCTTTCACTCAGTCATTGTATGTCTGTCTGACTCTCTGACACTGTTTCTCTCAGTCTCTCTCTCACTCACTCCACAAATTCTCTGTCTCTCTTCTCACTCTCTCTGTATGTCTGTCTGTGTTTCTGTCACTGTTTCTCTCAGTCTCTCTCTCACTCACACCAATATCTCTCTCTGTCCCTCTCTCTCTCTCTCTCTCCCTGTCACTGCATATCAGTCTGTGTCTCTCTCTCTCTGTTTCTCTCAGTCTATCTCTCGCTCACACCACTATGTCTCTGTCCCTCTTCCTCTCTCTCTCTCTTTCACTGTCTGTCTGTCTGTGTCACTGTCTCTGTTTCTCTCAATCTCTCTCTCACTCTCACCACTATCCCTCTGTCCCCCACTATCTCGCTGTCACTGTAAGTCTCTCTGTGACTCTGGATCAGTTTCTCTCTGTCTCTCTCTCACTCACACCTCTATATCTCCGTCCCTCTCGCTCTCTCTCTCTGTTACTGTATTTATGTCTATGTCTCTGTCACTGTTTCTCTCAGTCTCTCTCTCCCACTCACATCATTATCTCTCTGTCCCTCTCCCTCTCTCTCCCAGTCACTGTATGTCTGCCTGTATCTCTGTCTCTGTTTCTCTCAGTCACTCTCTCACTCACACCACTATCGCTCTGTCCCTTTCTCTCTGTCACGGTATGTCTGTCTGTGTCTCTGTCACTATTTCTCTCAGTCTCTCTCTCACTCACAAAACTCTCTTTCTATCGCTCTCTATCTCTGTCACTGTATGTCAGTCTGTGCCTCTGTCACTGCTTCTCTCCGTCTCTCTCTCAATCACACAAAAATCTATCTGTCCCTCTGCCCTTCTCTCTCTTTCACTGTATTTCTGTCTGTGTCTCTGTCTCTGTTTCTCTCAGTCTCTCTCTCAATCACACCACTATTACTCTGTCCCACTCTCCCTCTGTCACTGTATGTCTGTCTGTGTCTCTGTCTCTGTTTCTCTCAGTCTCTCTCTCACTCACAGCACTATTACTCTGTCCCTCTCTCTCTCTGTCACTGTATGTCTCCGTGTGTCTCTGTCTCTGTTTCTCTCAGTCTCTCTCTCACTCACACCAGTATCTATCTGTCCCGTTATCTCTCTCTCACTGTATGTCTGTTTGTGACTCTGTTCTGTTTCTCTCAGTCTCACTCTCAATCACAGCACTATCTCTCTGCCCCTCTCTCTCTCTGTCACTGTATGGCTGTCTGTGTCTCTGTCACTTTTCCTCTTAGTCTCTCTCTCACTCACTCCACAAATTATCTGTCCCTCTCCCTCTCTCTCTCTGTATGTTTGTCTGTGTTTCTATCACTGTTTCTCTCAGTCTCTCTCTCACTCACACCAACATATCTCTCTGTCCCTCTATCTCTCTCTCTCCCTGTCACTGTATATCAGTCTGTGTCTTTCACTCTGTTTCTCTCAGTCTATATCTCGCTCACACCACTATCTCTCTGTCCCTCTTCCTCTCTCTCTCTTTCACTGTATGTCTGTCTGTGTCACTGTCTCTGTTTCTCTCAATCTCTCTCTCACTCACACCACTATCCCTCTGACCCCACTATCTCGCTGTCACTGGAAGTCTGTCTGTGTCTCTGTCTCTGCTTCTCTCAGTCTCCCTCTCACTCACACCTCTTTATCTCTGTCCCTCTCCCTCTCTCTCACTGTCACCGTATTTCTGTCTGTGTCTCTGTCACTGTTTCTCTCAGTCTCTCTCTCCCACTCACATCATTATCTTTCTGTCCCTCTCCCTCTCTCTCCCAGTCGCTGTATCTCTGTCTGTGCCTCTGTCTCTGTTTCTCTCAGTCACTCCCTCACTCACACCACTATCGCTCTGCCCCTCTCTCTCTGTCACTGCATGTCTGTCTGTGTCTCTGTCACTGTTTCTCTCAGTCTCTCTCTCACTCACAACAATATCTCTCTGTCGCTCTCTATCTCAGTCACTGTATGTCAGTCTGTGTCGCTGTCATTGTTTCTCTCATTCTCTCTCTCAATCACACCAAAATCTCTCTTTCCCTCTCCCCTTCTCTCTTTCACTGTAGGTCTGTCTGTGTCTCTGCCTCTGTTTCTCTCAGTCTCTCTCTCACTCACAGCATTATCACTCTGACACTCTCTCTCTCTCTCTCTATCTCTGTCACTGTATGTCTGTCTGTGTCTCTGTCTCTGTTTCTATCAGTCTCTCTCTCACTCACACCACTATATCTCTGTCCCTCTCTCTCTCTGTCACTGTATGTCTGTCTGTGTTTCTGTCACTGTTTCTCTCAGTCTCTCTCTCACTCACACCAATACCGCTCTCTGTCCCTTTCTCTCTCTCTCTCTCCCTGTCACTGTATATCAGTCTGTGTCTCTCTCTCTGTTTCTCTCAGTCTATCTCTCGCTCACACCACTATCTATCTGTCCATCTTCCTCTCTCTCTCTTTCACTGTATGTCTGTCTGTGTCACTGTCTCTGTTTCCTTCAATCTCTCTCTCACTTTCATCACTATCCCTCTGTCCCCCATTATCTCGCTGTCACTGTAAGTCTGTCTGCGACTCTGTCTCAGTTTCTCTCAGTCTCTCTCTCACTCACACCTCTATATCTCTGTTCCTCTCCCTCTCTCTCTCTGTCACTGTATTTATGTCTGTGTCTCTGTCACTGTTTCTCTCAGTCTCTCTCTCCCACTCACATCACTACTTATCTGTCCCTCTCCCTCTCTCTCCCAGTCACTGTATGTCTCTGTGTCTCTGTCTCTGTTTCTCTCAGTCACTCCCGCACTCACAACACTATATCTCTGTCGCTCTCTCTCTCTGTCACTGTATGTCCGTCTGTGTCTCTGTCACTGTTTCTCGCAGTCTCTCTCTCACTCACACCACTATCGCTCTCTCCCCCGCTATCTTACTGTCACTGTATGTCTGTCTGTGTCTCTGTCACTGTTTCTCTCAGTCTCTCTCTCACTGACACCACTTTCTCTCTGTCCCTCTCCCTCTCTCTCATTGTATGCCTGTCTGTGTCGCTGTCTCTGTTTCTCTCAGTCTCTCTCTCACTCACACCACGATCTCTCTGACCCTCTCCCTCTCTCTCTCTCTCTCTGTCACTCTATGTCTGTCTGTGCCTCTGTCACTGTTTATCTCATTCTCCCTGTCACTCACACCACTATATCTCAGTCCCTCTCTCTCTCTGTCTCTGTATGTCTGTCTGTGTATCTGTCTCTGTTTCTCTCATTCTCTCTCTCACTCACACCACTATCTCTCTTTCCCTCTCCCTCTCTCTCTCTGTCGCTGTATGTCTGTCTGTGGCTCAGTCACTGTTTCTCTCATTCTCTCTCTCACTCACACCACTATCTCTCTGTCCATCTCCCTCTCACTCTCTCTCTCGCTCTCCCTCTCTCTCTGTCACTGTATGTCTGTCTGTGTCTCTGTCTCTATTTCTCTCAGTCTCTCTCTCTCACTCGCCACTATCTCTCTGCCGCCATCCTCTCTCTCAGTCAATGTATGTCTGTCTATGTCTCTGTCTCTGTTTCTCTCAGTCTCTTTCTCACTCGCCACTATCTCTATGTCCCTCTCTCTCTCTGACACTGTATGTCTGTCTGTGTCTCTGTCTCTGTTTCCCTTAGTCTCTCTCTCACTCACACCATTATCTTCCAGTCCCTCTCTCTCTCTGTCACTGTATGTCTGTCTCTATCTCTGTCTCTGTTTCTCTCAGTCTCTCTCTCACTCACAACACTATTTCTCTGTCCCTCTCCCTCTCTCTCTCTCTCACTGTATGTCTGTCTGAGTCGCTGTCTCTGTTTCTCTCAGTCTCTCTCTCTCACTCGCCACTATCACTCTGTCACCCCCCTCTCTCTCAGTCAATGTACGTCAGTCTGTGTCTCTGTCTATGTTTCTCTCAGTCTCTCTATCGCTGAAACCAGTATCGCCTTATCCCTCTCACTCTCTCTATGTCACTGTATGTCTGTCTGTGTCTGTGTCAGTGTTTCTATCAGTCTCTCTCTCTCTCACACCACTATTACTCTGTCCCTCTCTATCTCTATCACTGTATGTCTGTCTGTGTCTCTGTCACTGTTTCTCTCAGTCCATCTCTCACTCACACCACTATCTCTCTGTCCCCCGCTATCTCTCTATCACTGTATGTCTGTCTGTGTCTCTGTCTCTGTTTCTCTCAGTCTCTCTCTCTCTCACACCACGATTACTCTGTCCCTCTCTCTCTCTGTCACTGTTTGTCTGTCTGTGTCTCTGTCACTGTTTCTCTCAGTCCATCTCTCTCTCACAACACTATCTCTCTGTCCCCCGCTATCTCTCTGTCACTGATTGTCTGTCTGTGTCTCTGACACTGTTTCTCTCAGTCTATCTCTCACTCACACCACTATATCTCTGTCCCTCTCCCTCTATGTCACTGTACGTCTCCGTATGTCTCTCTCTCTGTTTCTCTCAGTCTCTCTCTCAATCACACCATTATCTCTCTGTCCCTCTCCCTCTCTCTCTCTTTCACTGTATGTCTGTCTGTGTCACTGTCTCTGTTTCTCTCAGTCTCTCTCTCACTCACACCACTATCCCTCTATCCCCCACTATCTCGCTGTCACTGTAAGTCTGTCTGTGTCTCTGTCTCTGTTTCTCTCTGTCTCTATCTCACTCACACCTCTATATTTCTGTCCCTCTCCCTCTCACTCTCTGTCACTGTATGTCTGTCTGTGTCTGTGTCTCTGTTTCTCTCATTCTCTCTCTCACTCACACCACTATCTCTCTTTCCCTCTCCCTCTCTCTCTCTGTCACTGTATGTCTGTCTGTGTCTCAGTCTTTGTTTCTCTCATTCTCTCTCTCTCTCACATCACTATCTCTCTGTCCCTCTCCCTCTCACTCTCTGTCACTGTATGTCTGTCTGTGTCTCAGTCTCTGTTTCGCTCATTCTCTCTCTCACTCACATCACTATCTCTCTGTCCCTCTCCCTCTCACTCTCTGTCACTGTATGTCTGTCTGTGTCTCAGTCTCTGTTTCGCTCATTCTCTCTCTCACTCACATCACTATCTCTCTGTCCCTCTCCCTCTCACTCTCTGTCACTGTATGTCTGTCTGTGTCTCTGTCTCTATTTCTCTCAGTCTCTCTCTCTCACTCGCCACTATCTCTCTGTCGCCATCCTCTCTCTCAGTCAATGTATGTCTGTCTATATCTCTGTCTCTGTTTCTCTCAGTCTCACACTCACTCGCCACTATCTCTATGTCCTTCTCTCTCTGTGACAGTGTATGCCTGTTTGTGTCTCTGTCTCTGTTTCGCTTAGTCTCTCTCTCACTCACACCACTATCTTCCAGTCCCTCTCTCTCTCTGTCACTGTATGTCTGTCTCTATCTCTGTCTCTGATTCTCTCAGTATCTCTCTCACTCACAACACTATCTCTCTGTCCCTCTCCCTCTCTCTCTCTCTCACTGTATGTCTGTCTGAGTCGCTGTCTCTGTTTCTCTCAGTTTCCCTCTCTCACTCGCCACTATCACTCTGTCACCCCCCTCTCTCTCCGTCACTGTATGTCTGTCTGTGTCTCTGTCACTGTTTCTATCAGTCTCTCTCTCTCTCACACCACTATTACTCTGTCCCTCTCTCTCTATCACTGTATGCCTGTCTGTGTCTCTGTCACTGTTTCTCTCAGTCCATCTCTCACTCACACCACTATCTCTCTGTCCCCCGCTATCTCTCTATCACTGTATGTCTGTCTGTGTCTCTGTCTCTATTTCTCTCAGTCTCTCTCTCTCTCACACCACTATTATTCTGTCCCTCTCTCTCTATCACTGTATGTCTGTCTGTGTCTTTGTCACTGTTTCTCTCAGTCCATCTCTCTCTCACACCACTATCTCTCTGTCCCCCGCTATCTCTCTGTCACTGAATGTCTGTCTGTGTCTCTGACACTGTTTCTCTCAGTCTGTCTCTCACTCACACCACTATATCTCTGTCCCTCTCTCTCTCTGTCACTGTATGTATCCATATGTCTCTGTCTCTGTTTCTCTCATTCTTACTCTCACTCACACCAGTATCTCTCTGTCCCTCTCTCTCTCTGTCACTTTATTTCTGTCTGTGTCTCTGACACTGTTTCTCTCAGTCTGTCTCTCACTCACACCACTATATTTCTGTCCCTCTCCCTCTCTCTCTCTGTCACTGTATGTCTGTCTGTGACTCTGTTCTGTTTCTCTCAGTCTCACTCTCACTCACAGCACTATATCTCTGTCCCTCTCTCACTCTGATTGTATGTCTGTTTGTCTCTCAGTCACTGTTTCTCTCAGTCTCTCTCTCACTCACACCACAAACTCTCTGTCCCTCTCGCTCTCTCTCTCGGTATGTCTGTCTGTGTCTCTGTCACTGTTTCTCTCAGTCTCTCTCTCGCACTCACATCACGATCTCTCTGTCACTCTCCCTCTCTCTCCCAGTCACTGTATGTCTGTCTGTGTCTCTGTCTCTGTTTCTCTCAGTCACCCTCTCACTCACACCACTTTCGCTCTGCCCCTCTCTCTCAGTCACTGTATGTCAGTCTGTGTCTCTGTCACTGTTTCTCTCAGTCTCTCTCTCAATCACACCAAAATCTCTCTGTCCCTCTCCCCTTCTCTCTCTTTCACTGTATTTCTGTCTGTGTCTCTGTCTCTGTTTCTCTCAGTCTCTCTCTCAATCACACCACTATGACTCTGTCCCTCTCTCTCTCTCTCTCTATCTCTGTCACTGTATGTCTATCTGTGTCTCTGTCTCTTTTTCTCTCAGTCTCTCTCTCACTCACACCACTCTCTCTCTGTCCTTCTCCCTCTCGCTCTGTCACTGTATGTCTGTCTGTGTCTCTGCCACTGTTTCTCTCAGTCTCTCTCTCACTCACACCACTATAGCTCTGTCCCTCTCTCTCTCTGTCACTGTATGTCTCCGTGTGTCTTTGTCTCTGTTTCACTCAGTCTCTCTCTCACTCACACCACTATCTCTCTGTACCGTTATCTCTCTCTCACTGTATGTCTGTCTGTCTCTCTGTCACTGTTTCTCTCAGTCTCTCTCTCACTAACACCACAAACTCGCTGTCCCTCTTCCTCTCTCTCTCTGTATGTCTGTCTGTGTTTCTGTCACTGTTTCTCTCAGTCTCTCTCTCACTCATACCAATATCTCTCTCACTGTCCATCTCTCTCTCTCTCTCTCTCTCCCTGTCACTGTATATCAGTCTTTGTCTCTCTCTCTGTTTCTCTCAGTCTATCTCTCGCTCACACCACTATCACTCTGTCCCTCCTCCTCTCTCTCTCTTTCACTGTATGTCTGTCTGTGTCACTGTCTCTGTTTCTCTCAGTCTCTCCCTCACTCACACCACTATCCCTCTGTCCCCCACTATCTCGCTGTCACTGTAAGTCTGTTTGTGTCTCTGTCTCTGTTTCTCTCAGTCTCTCTTTCACTCACATCTCTATATCTCTGTCCCTCTCCCTCTCTCTCTCTCTCGCTCTCCCTCTCTCTCTATCACTGTATGTCTGTCCCTGTCTCTGATTCTGTTTCTCTCAGCCTCCCTCTCACTCACAGCAGTATTATTCTGTCCCTTTCTCTCTCTCTCTCACACTATCTCTGGCACTGTATGTTTGCCTGTGTCTCTGTCTCTGTTTCTCTCAGTCTCTCTCTCTCACTCGCCACTATCACTCTGTCACCCCCCTCTCTCTCAATCAATGTACGTCAGTCTGTGTCTCTTTCTCTGTTTCTCTCAGTCTCTCTCTCACTCACACCAACATCTCTCTGTCCCCCGCTATCTCTCCCTCGCTGTATGTCTGTGTGTGTCTCTGTCTCTGTTTATTTCAGTCTCTCTCTCACTCACACCACTATTATTCTGTCCCTCACTCTTTTTCTGTCACTGTATGCCTGTCTCTCTCTCTGTCACTGTTTCTCTCATTCTCTCTCTCGCTCACATCACTATCTTTCTGTCCCTCGCTCTCTCTCTCTCTCTTTCTCTCTCTCTCTCCCTGTCACTGTATGTCTGTCTGTGTCTCTGTCTCTGTTTCTCTCAGTCTCTCTCTCTCACACCACTATCTCTCTGTCCCTCTCCCTCTCTCTGTCTCTGTATGTCTGTCTGTGTCTCTGTCTCTGTTTCTCTCAGTTTCTCTCTCACTCACACCATGATCACTCTGTCCCTCTCCCTCTATCTCTCTGTCCCTCTGTCTGTGTCTCTGCCACTGTTTCTCTCAGTCTCTCTGTCACTCACACCAATATATCTCTGTCCCTCTCTCTCTCTGTCACTGTATGTCTCCGTATGTCTCTGTCTCTGTTTCACTCAGTCTCTCTCTCACTCACACCACTATCTCTCTGTCCCGTTATCTCTCTCTCACTGTATCTCTGTCTGTGACTCTGTTCTGTTTCTCTCAGTCTCTCTCTCACTCACACCACTATCCCTCTGTCCCCCACTATCTCGCTGTCACTGTAAGTCTGTTTGTGTCTCTGTCTCTGTTTCTCTCAGTCTCTCTTTCACTCACATCTCTATATCTCTGTCCCTCTCCCTCTCTCTCTCTCTCTCTCGCTCTCCCTCTCTCTCTGTCACTGTATGTCTGTCTCTGTCTCTGTGTCTGTTTCTCTCAGCCTCCCTCTCACTCACAGCAGTATTATTCTGTCCCTTTCTCTCTCTCTCTCTCTCTCACTATCTCTGTCACTGTATGTTTGCCTGTGTCTCTGTCTCTGTTTCTCTCAGTCTCTCTCTCTCACTCGCCACTATCACTCTGTCACCCCCCTCTCTCTCATTCAATGTACGTCAGTCTGTGTCTCTTTCTCTGTTTCTCTCAGTCTCTCTCTCACTCAGACCAACATCTCTCTGTCCCCCGCTATCTCTCTCTCACTTTATGTCTGTGTGTGTCTCTGTCTCTGTTTATTTCAGTCTCTCTCTCACTCACAGCACTATTATTCTGTCCCTCTCTCTTTTTCTGTCACTGTATGCCTGTCTCTCTCTCTGTCACTGTTTCTCTCATTCTCTCTCTCACTCACATCACTATCTTTCTGTCCCTCTCTCTCTCTCTCGCTTTCTCTCTCTCTCTCCCTGTCACTGTATGTCTGTCTGTGTCTCTGTCTCTGTTTCTCTCAGTCTCTCTCTCTCACACCACTATCTCTCTGTCCCTCTCCCTCTCTCTGTCTCTGTATGTCTGTCTGTGTCTCTGTCTCTGTTTCTCTCAGTTTCTCTCCCACTCACACCATGATCACTCTGTCCCTCTCCCTCTATCTCTCTGTATCTCTGTCTGTGTCTCTGCCACTGTTTCTCTCAGTCTCTCTGTCACTCACACCAATATATCTCTGTCCCTCTCCCTCTCTCTCTCTGTAAATGTATGTCTGTCTGTGTCTCTGTCTCTGTTTCTCTCAGCCTCCCTCTCACTCACAGCAGTATTAGTCAGTCCCTCTCTCTCTCTCTCTCTGTCACTGTATGTCTTCTCTATGTCTCTGTCACTGTTTCTCTCAGTCTCTCTCTCACTCACACCACTATCTCTCTGACCACCGCTCTCTCTCTGTCACTGTATGCCTGTCTGTATCTCAGTATCTGTTTCTCTCAGTCTCACTCTCACTCACACCACAAACTCTCTGTCCCTCTCCCTCTCTCTCTCTGTATGTCAGTCTATGTTTCTGTCACTGTTTCTCTCAGTCTCTCTCTCACTCACACCACTATCCCTCTATCCCCCACTATCTCGCTGTCACTGTACGTCTGTCTGTGTCTCTGTCTCTGTTTCTCTCTTTCTCTCTCTCACTCACACATCTATATTTCTGTCCCTCTCCCTCTCTCTCTCTGTCACTGTATGTCTGTCTGTGACTCTGTTCTGTTTCTCTCAGTCTCACTCTCACTCACAGCACTATCTATCTGTCCCTCTCTCACTCTGATTGTATGTCTGTTTGTCTCTCAGTCACTGTTTCTCTCAGTCTCTCTCTCACTCACACCACAAACTCTCTGTCCCTCTCCCTCTCTCTCTCTGTATGTCTGTCTGTGTTTCTGTCACTGTTTCTCTCAGTCTCTCTCGCACTCACACCAATATCTCTCTCTCTGTCCCTCTCTCTCTCTCCCTCTTCCTGTCACTCTTTATCAGTCTGTGTATCTCTCTCTGTATCTCTTAGTCTCTCTCTCACTCACACCTCTATATCTCTGTCCCTCTCCCTCTCTCTCTATGTCACTGTATTTCTGTTTGTGTCTCTGTCACTGTTTCTCTCAGTCTCTCTCTACAACTCACATCATTATCTCTCTGTCCCTCTCCCTCTCTCTCCCAGTCACTGTCTGTCTGTGTCTCCGTCTCTGTTTCTCTCAGTCTCTCTCTCACTCACACCACTATCTCTCTCTCCCTCTCCCTCTCTCTCTTGTAAATGTATGTCTGTCTGTGTCTCTGTCTCTGTTTCTCTCAGTCTCTCGCTCACTCACAGCACTATTACTCTGTCCCTCTCTCTCTCTCTATCTCTGTCACTGTATGTCTGTCTGTGTCTCTGTCTCTTTTTCTCTCAGTCTCTCTCTCACTCACACCACTCTCTCTCTGTCCTTCTCCCTCTCGCTCTGTCACTGTATGTCTGTCTGTGTCTCTGCCACTGTTTCTCTCAGTCTCTCTCTCACTCACACCACTATATCTCTGTCCTTCTCTCTCTCTGTCACTTTATGTCTCCGTGTGTCACTGTCTCTGTTTCTCTTAGTCTCTCTCTCACTCACACCAGTATCTATCTGTCCCGTTATCTCTCTCTCACTTTATGTCTGTCTGTGACTCTGTTCTGTTTCTCTCAGGCTCACTATCACTCACAGCACTATCTATCTGCCCCTCTCTCTCTCTGTCACTGTATGTCTGTCTGTGTCACTGTCACTGTTTCTCTTAATCTCTCTCTCACTCACTCAACAACTCTCTGCCCCTCTCCCTCTCTCTCTCTGCATGTCTGTCTGTGTTTCTATCACTGTTTCTCTCAGTCTCTCTCTCACTCACACCAATATCTCTCTCTGTCCCTCTCTTTCTCTCTCTCTCCCTGTCACTGTATATCAGTCTGCGTTTTTCCCTCTGTTTCTCTCAGTCTATCTCTCGCTCACACCACTATCTCTCTGTCCCTCTTCCTCTCTCTCTCTTTCACTGTATGACTGTCTGAGTCACGGTCTCTGTTTCCCTCAATCTCTCTCTCACTCACACCACTATCCGTCTGTCCCCCACTATCTCGCTGTCATTGTAAGTCTGTCTGTGTCTCTGTCTCTGTTTCTCTCAGTCTCTCTCTCACTCACACCTCTATATCTCTGTCCCTCTCCCTCTCTCTCTCTGTCACTGTATTTCTGTCTGCGTCTCTGTCACTGTTTCTCTCAGTCTCTCTCTCCCACTCACATCATTATCTCTCTGTCACTCTCCCTCTCTCTCCCAGTCACTGCATGTCTGTCTGTGTCTCTTTCACTGTTTCTCTCAGTCTCTCTGTCACTCACAACACTATCTCTCTGTCATTTTCTATCTGAGTCACTGTATGTCAGTCTGTGTCTCTGTCATTGTTTCTCTCAGTCTCTCTCTCACTCACAGCACTATTACTCTGACCCTCTCTCTCTCTCCCTCTATCTCTGTCACTGTATGTCTGTCTGTGTCTCTCTCTCTTTTTCTCTCAGTCTCTCTCTCACTCACACCACTCTCTCTCTGTCCTTCTCCCTCTCGCTCTGTCACTGTATGTCTGTCTGTGTCTCTGCCACTGTTTCTCTCATTCTCTCTCTCACTCACACCACTACATCTCTGTCCCTCTCTCTCTCTGTCACTGTCTGTCTCCGTGTGTATCTGTCTCTGTTTCTCTCAGTCTCTCTCTCACTCACACCACTATCTCTCTGTCCCTCTTTCACTCAGTCATTGTATGTCTGTCTGACTCTCTGACACTGTTTCTCTCAGTCTCTCTCTCACTCACTCCACAAATTCTCTGTCTCTCTTCTCACTCTCTCTGTATGTCTGTCTGTGTTTCTGTCACTGTTTCTCTCAGTCTCTCTCTCACTCACACCAATATCTCTCTCTGTCCCTCTCTCTCTCTCTCTCTCCCTGTCACTGCATATCAGTCTGTGTCTCTCTCTCTCTGTTTCTCTCAGTCTATCTCTCGCTCACACCACTATGTCTCTGTCCCTCTTCCTCTCTCTCTCTCTTTCACTGTCTGTCTGTCTGTGTCACTGTCTCTGTTTCTCTCAATCTCTCTCTCACTCTCACCACTATCCCTCTGTCCCCCACTATCTCGCTGTCACTGTAAGTCTCTCTGTGACTCTGGATCAGTTTCTCTCTGTCTCTCTCTCACTCACACCTCTATATCTCCGTCCCTCTCGCTCTCTCTCTCTGTTACTGTATTTATGTCTATGTCTCTGTCACTGTTTCTCTCAGTCTCTCTCTCCCACTCACATCATTATCTCTCTGTCCCTCTCCCTCTCTCTCCCAGTCACTGTATGTCTGCCTGTATCTCTGTCTCTGTTTCTCTCAGTCACTCTCTCACTCACACCACTATCGCTCTGTCCCTTTCTCTCTGTCACGGTATGTCTGTCTGTGTCTCTGTCACTATTTCTCTCAGTCTCTCTCTCACTCACAAAACTCTCTTTCTATCGCTCTCTATCTCTGTCACTGTATGTCAGTCTGTGCCTCTGTCACTGCTTCTCTCCGTCTCTCTCTCAATCACACAAAAATCTATCTGTCCCTCTGCCCTTCTCTCTCTTTCACTGTATTTCTGTCTGTGTCTCTGTCTCTGTTTCTCTCAGTCTCTCTCTCAATCACACCACTATTACTCTGTCCCACTCTCCCTCTGTCACTGTATGTCTGTCTGTGTCTCTGTCTCTGTTTCTCTCAGTCTCTCTCTCACTCACAGCACTATTACTCTGTCCCTCTCTCTCTCTGTCACTGTATGTCTCCGTGTGTCTCTGTCTCTGTTTCTCTCAGTCTCTCTCTCACTCACACCAGTATCTATCTGTCCCGTTATCTCTCTCTCACTGTATGTCTGTTTGTGACTCTGTTCTGTTTCTCTCAGTCTCACTCTCAATCACAGCACTATCTCTCTGCCCCTCTCTCTCTCTGTCACTGTATGGCTGTCTGTGTCTCTGTCACTTTTCCTCTTAGTCTCTCTCTCACTCACTCCACAAATTATCTGTCCCTCTCCCTCTCTCTCTCTGTCTGTTTGTCTGTGTTTCTATCACTGTTTCTCTCAGTCTCTCTCTCACTCACACCAATATATCTCTCTGTCCCTCTATCTCTCTCTCTCCCTGTCACTGTATATCAGTCTGTGTCTTTCACTCTGTTTCTCTCAGTCTATATCTCGCTCACACCACTATCTCTCTGTCCCTCTTCCTCTCTCTCTCTTTCACTGTATGTCTGTCTGTGTCACTGTCTCTGTTTCTCTCAATCTCTCTCTCACTCACACCACTATCCCTCTGACCCCACTATCTCGCTGTCACTGGAAGTCTGTCTGTGTCTCTGTCTCTGTTTCTCTCAGTCTCCCTCTCACTCACACCTCTTTATCTCTGTCCCTCTCCCTCTCTCTCACTGTCACCGTATTTCTGTCTGTGTCTCTGTCACTGTTTCTCTCAGTCTCTCTCTCCCACTCACATCATTATCTTTCTGTCCCTCTCCCTCTCTCTCCCAGTCGCTGTATCTCTGTCTGTGCCTCTGTCTCTGTTTCTCTCAGTCACTCCCTCACTCACACCACTATCGCTCTGCCCCTCTCTCTCTGTCACTGCATGTCTGTCTGTGTCTCTGTCACTGTTTCTCTCAGTCTCTCTCTCACTCACAACAATATCTCTCTGTCGCTCTCTATCTCAGTCACTGTATGTCAGTCTGTGTCGCTGTCATTGTTTCTCTCATTCTCTCTCTCAATCACACCAAAATCTCTCTTTCCCTCTCCCCTTCTCTCTTTCACTGTAGGTCTGTCTGTGTCTCTGCCTCTGTTTCTCTCAGTCTCTCTCTCACTCACAGCATTATCACTCTGACACTCTCTCTCTCTCTCTATCTCTGTCACTGTATGTCTGTCTGTGTCTCTGTCTCTGTTTCTATCAGTCTCTCTCTCACTCACACCACTATATCTCTGTCCCTCTCTCTCTCTGTCACTGTATGTCTGTCTGTGTTTCTGTCACTGTTTCTCTCAGTCTCTCTCTCACTCACACCAATACCGCTCTCTGTCCCTTTCTCTCTCTCTCTCTCCCTGTCACTGTATATCAGTCTGTGTCTCTCTCTCTGTTTCTCTCAGTCTATCTCTCGCTCACACCACTATCTATCTGTCCCTCTTCCTCTCTCTCTCTTTCACTGTATGTCTGTCTGTGTCACTGTCTCTGTTTCCTTCAATCTCTCTCTCACTTTCATCACTATCCCTCTGTCCCCCATTATCTCGCTGTCACTGTAAGTCTGTCTGCGACTCTGTCTCAGTTTCTCTCAGTCTCTCTCTCACTCACACCTCTATATCTCTGTTCCTCTCCCTCTCTCTCTCTGTCACTGTATTTATGTCTGTGTCTCTGTCACTGTTTCTCTCAGTCTCTCTCTCCCACTCACATCACTACTTATCTGTCCCTCTCCCTCTCTCTCCCAGTCACTGTATGTCTCTGTGTCTCTGTCTCTGTTTCTCTCAGTCACTCCCGCACTCACAACACTATATCTCTGTCGCTCTCTCTCTCTGTCACTGTATGTCCGTCTGTGTCTCGGTCACTGTTTCTCGCAGTCTCTCTCTCACTCACACCACTATCGCTCTCTCCCCCGCTATCTTACTGTCACTGTATGTCTGTCTGTGTCTCTGTCACTGTTTCTCTCAGTCTCTCTCTCACTGACACCACTTTCTCTCTGTCCCTCTCCCTCTCTCTCATTGTATGCCTGTCTGTGTCGCTGTCTCTGTTTCTCTCAGTCTCTCTCTCACTCACACCACGATCTCTCTGACCCTCTCCCTCTCTCTCTCTCTCTCTGTCACTCTATGTCTGTCTGTGCCTCTGTCACTGTTTATCTCATTCTCCCTCTCACTCACACCACTATATCTCAGTCCCTCTCTCTCTCTGTCTCTGTATGTCTGTCTGTGTATCTGTCTCTGTTTCTCTCATTCTCTCTCTCACTCACACCACTATCTCTCTTTCCCTCTCCCTCTCTCTCTCTGTCGCTGTATGTCTGTCTGTGGCTCAGTCTCTGTTTCTCTCATTCTCTCTCTCACTCACACCACTATCTCTCTGTCCATCTCCCTCTCACTCTCTCTCTCGCTCTCCCTCTCTCTCTGTCACTGTATGTCTGTCTGTGTCTCTGTCTCTATTTCTCTCAGTCTCTCTCTCTCACTCGCCACTATCTCTCTGCCGCCATCCTCTCTCTCAGTCAATGTATGTCTGTCTATGTCTCTGTCTCTGTTTCTCTCAGTCTCTTTCTCACTCGCCACTATCTCTATGTCCCTCTCTCTCTCTGACACTGTATGTCTGTCTGTGTCTCTGTCTCTGTTTCCCTTAGTCTCTCTCTCACTCACACCATTATCTTCCAGTCCCTCTCTCTCTCTGTCACTGTATGTCTGTCTCTATCTCTGTCTCTGTTTCTCTCAGTCTCTCTCTCACTCACAACACTATTTCTCTGTCCCTCTCCCTCTCTCTCTCTCTCACTGTATGTCTGTCTGAGTCGCTGTCTCTGTTTCTCTCAGTCTCTCTCTCTCACTCGCCACTATCACTCTGTCACCCCCCTCTCTCTCAGTCAATGTACGTCAGTCTGTGTCTCTGTCTATGTTTCTCTCAGTCTCTCTATCGCTGAAACCAGTATCGCCTTATCCCTCTCACTCTCTCTATGTCACTGTATGTCTGTCTGTGTCTGTGTCAGTGTTTCTATCAGTCTCTCTCTCTCTCACACCACTATTACTCTGTCCCTCTCTATCTCTATCACTGTATGTCTGTCTGTGTCTCTGTCACTGTTTCTCTCAGTCCATCTCTCACTCACACCACTATCTCTCTGTCCCCCGCTATCTCTCTATCACTGTATGTCTGTCTGTGTCTCTGTCTCTGTTTCTCTCAGTCTCTCTCTCTCTCACACCACGATTACTCTGTCCCTCTCTCTCTCTGTCACTGTTTGTCTGTCTGTGTCTCTGTCACTGTTTCTCTCAGTCCATCTCTCTCTCACAACACTATCTCTCTGTCCCCCGCTATCTCTCTGTCACTGATTGTCTGTCTGTGTCTCTGACACTGTTTCTCTCAGTCTATCTCTCACTCACACCACTATATCTCTGTCCCTCTCCCTCTATGTCACTGTACGTCTCCGTATGTCTCTCTCTCTGTTTCTCTCAGTCTCTCTCTCACTCACACCATTATCTCTCTGTCCCTCTCCCTCTCTCTCTCTTTCACTGTATGTCTGTCTGTGTCACTGTCTCTGTTTCTCTCAGTCTCTCTCTCACTCACACCACTATCCCTCTATCCCCCACTATCTCGCTGTCACTGTAAGTCTGTCTGTGTCTCTGTCTCTGTTTCTCTCTGTCTCTATCTCACTCACACCTCTATATTTCTGTCCCTCTCCCTCTCACTCTCTGTCACTGTATGTCTGTCTGTGTCTGTGTCTCTGTTTCTCTCATTCTCTCTCTCACTCACACCACTATCTCTCTTTCCCTCTCCCTCTCTCTCTCTGTCACTGTATGTCTGTCTGTGTCTCAGTCTTTGTTTCTCTCATTCTCTCTCTCACTCACATCACTATCTCTCTGTCCCTCTCCCTCTCACTCTCTGTCACTGTATGTCTGTCTGTGTCTCAGTCTCTGTTTCGCTCATTCTCTCTCTCACTCACATCACTATCTCTCTGTCCCTCTCCCTCTCACTCTCTGTCACTGTATGTCTGTCTGTGTCTCAGTCTCTGTTTCGCTCATTCTCTCTCTCACTCACATCACTATCTCTCTGTCCCTCTCCCTCTCACTCTCTGTCACTGTATGTCTGTCTGTGTCTCTGTCTCTATTTCCTCAGTCTCTCTCTCTCACTCGCCACTATCTCTCTGTCGCCATCCTCTCTCTCAGTCAATGTATGTCTGTCTATATCTCTGTCTCTGTTTCTCTCAGTCTCACACTCACTCGCCACTATCTCTATGTCCTTCTCTCTCTGTGACAGTGTATGCCTGTTTGTGTCTCTGTCTCTGTTTCGCTTAGTCTCTCTCTCACTCACACCACTATCTTCCAGTCCCTCTCTCTCTCTGTCACTGTATGTCTGTCTCTATCTCTGTCTCTGATTCTCTCAGTATCTCTCTCACTCACAACACTATCTCTCTGTCCCTCTCCCTCTCTCTCTCTCTCACTGTATGTCTGTCTGAGTCGCTGTCTCTGTTTATCTCAGTTTCCCTCTCTCACTCGCCACTATCACTATGTCACCCCCCTCTCTCTCCGTCACTGTATGTCTGTCTGTGTCTCTGTCACTGTTTCTATCAGTCTCTCTCTCTCTCACACCACTATTACTCTGTCCCTCTCTCTCTATCACTGTATGCCTGTCTGTGTCTCTGTCACTGTTTCTCTCAGTCCATCTCTCACTCACACCACTATCTCTCTGTCCCCCGCTATCTCTCTGTCATTGATTGTCTGTCTGTGTCTCTGACACTGTTTCTCTCAGTCTATCTCTCACTCACACCACTATATCTCTGTCCCTCTCCCTCTATGTCACTGTACGTCTCCGTATGTCTCTCTCTCTGTTTCTCTCAGTCTCTCTCTCACTCACACCATTATCTCTCTGTCCCTCTCCCTCTCTCTCTCTTTCACTGTATGTCTGTCTGTGTGACTGTCTCTGTTTCTCTCAGTCTCTCTCTCACTCACACCACTATCCCTCTATCCCCCACTATCTCGCTGTCACTGTAAGTCTGTCTGTGTCTCTGTCTCTGTTTCTCTCTGTCTCTATCTCACTCACACCTCTATATTTCTGTCCCTCTCCCTCTCACTCTCTGTCACTGTATGTCTGTCTGTGTCTGTGTCTCTGTTTCTCTCATTCTCTCTCTCACTCACACCACTATCTCTCTTTCCCTCTCCCTCTCTCTCTCTGTCACTGTATGTCTGTCTGTGTCTCAGTCTTTGTTTCTCTCATTCTCTCTCTCACTCACATCACTATCTCTCTGTCCCTCTCCCTCTCACTCTCTGTCACTGTATGTCTGTCTGTGTCTCAGTCTCTGTTTCGCTCATTCTCTCTCTCACTCACATCACTATCTCTCTGTCCCTCTCCCTCTCACTCTGTCACTGTATGTCTGTCTGTGTCTCAGTCTCTGTTTCGCTCATTCTCTCTCTCACTCACATCACTATCTCTCTGTCCCTCTCCCTCTCACTCTCTGTCACTGTATGTCTGTCTGTGTCTCTGTCTCTATTTCTCTCAGTCTCTCTCTCTCACTCGCCACTATCTCTCTGTCGCCATCCTCTCTCTCAGTCAATGTATGTCTGTCTATATCTCTGTCTCTGTTTCTCTCAGTCTCACACTCACTCGCCACTATCTCTATGTCCTTCTCTCTCTGTGACAGTGTATGCCTGTTTGTGTCTCTGTCTCTGTTTCGCTTAGTCTCTCTCTCACTCACACCACTATCTTCCAGTCCCTCTCTCTCTCTGTCACTGTATGTCTGTCTCTATCTCTGTCTCTGATTCTCTCAGTATCTCTCTCACTCACAACACTATCTCTCTGTCCCTCTCCCTCTCTCTCTCTCTCACTGTATGTCTGTCTGAGTCGCTGTCTCTGTTTCTCTCAGTTTCCCTCTCTCACTCGCCACTATCACTCTGTCACCCCCCTCTCTCTCCGTCACTGTATGTCTGTCTGTGTCTCTGTCACTGTTTCTATCAGTCTCTCTCTCTCTCACACCACTATTACTCTGTCCCTCTCTCTCTATCACTGTATGCCTGTCTGTGTCTCTGTCACTGTTTCTCTCAGTCCATCTCTCACTCACACCACTATCTCTCTGTCCCCCGCTATCTCTCTATCACTGTATGTCTGTCTGTGTCTCTGTCTCTATTTCTCTCAGTCTCTCTCTCTCTCACACCACTATTATTCTGTCCCTCTCTCTCTATCACTGTATATCTGTCTGTGTCTTTGTCACTGTTTCTCTCAGTCCATCTCTCTCTCACACCACTATCTCTCTGTCCCCCGCTATCTCTCTGTCACTGAATGTCTGTCTGTGTCTCTGACACTGTTTCTCTCAGTCTGTCTCTCACTCACACCACTATATCTCTGTCCCTCTCTCTCTCTGTCACTGTATGTATCCATATGTCTCTGTCTCTGTTTCTCTCATTCTTACTCTCACTCACACCAGTATCTCTCTGTCCCTCTCTCTCTCAGTCACTTTATTTCTGTCTGTGTCTCTGACACTGTTTCTCTCAGTCTGTCTCTCACTCACACCACTATATTTCTGTCCCTCTCCCTCTCTCTCTCTGTCACTGTATGTCTGTCTGTGACTCTGTTCTGTTTCTCTCAGTCTCACTCTCACTCACAGCACTATATCTCTGTCCCTCTCTCACTCTGATTGTATGTCTGTTTGTCTCTCAGTCACTGTTTCTCTCAGTCTCTCTCTCACTCACACCACAAACTCTCTGTCCCTCTCGCTCTCTCTCTCGGTATGTCTGTCTGTGTCTCTGTCACTGTTTCTCTCAGTCTCTCTCTCGCACTCACATCACGATCTCTCTGTCACTCTCCCTCTCTCTCCCAGTCACTGTATGTCTGTCTGTGTCTCTGTCTCTGTTTCTCTCAGTCACCCTCTCACTCACACC
This sequence comes from Pristiophorus japonicus, assembly GCF_044704955.1. Classification (NCBI taxonomy): domain Eukaryota; kingdom Metazoa; phylum Chordata; class Chondrichthyes; family Pristiophoridae; genus Pristiophorus; species Pristiophorus japonicus. The sequence continues at coordinate 3,156,769 of NC_092009.1, forward strand.
ACTTTCGCTCTGCCCCTCTCTCTCAGTCACTGTATGTCAGTCTGTGTCTCTGTCACTGTTTCTCTCAGTCTCTCTCTCAATCACACCAAAATCTCTCTGTCCCTCTCCCCTTCTCTCTCTTTCACTGTATTTCTGTCTGTGTCTCTGTCTCTGTTTCTCTCAGTCTCTCTCTCAATCACACCACTATTACTCTGTCCCACTCTCCCTCTCTCACTGTATGTCTGTCTGTGTCTCTGTCTCTGTTTCTCTCAGTCTCTCTCTCACTCACAGCACTATGACTCTGTCCCTCTCTCTCTCTCTCTCTCTCTATCTCTGTCACTGTATGTCTATCTGTGTCTCTGTCTCTTTTTCTCTCAGTCTCTCTCTCACTCACACCACTCTCTCTCTGTCCTTCTCCCTCTCGCTCTGTCACTGTATGTCTGTCTGTGTCTCTGCCACTGTTTCTCTCAGTCTCTCTCTCACTCACACCACTATAGCTCTGTCCCTCTCTCTCTCTGTCACTGTATGTCTCCGTGTGTCTTTGTCTCTGTTTCACTCAGTCTCTCTCTCACTCACACCACTATCTCTCTGTACCGTTATCTCTCTCTCACTGTATGTCTGTCTGTCTCTCTGTCACTGTTTCTCTCAGTCTCTCTCTCACTAACACCACAAACTCGCTGTCCCTCTTCCTCTCTCTCTCTGTATGTCTGTCTGTGTTTCTGTCACTGTTTCTCTCAGTCTCTCTCTCACTCATACCAATATCTCTCTCACTGTCCATCTCTCTCTCTCTCTCTCTCTCCCTGTCACTGTATATCAGTCTTTGTCTCTCTCTCTGTTTCTCTCAGTCTATCTCTCGCTCACACCACTATCACTCTGTCCCTCCTCCTCTCTCTCTCTTTCACTGTATGTCTGTCTGTGTCACTGTCTCTGTTTCTCTCAGTCTCTCCCTCACTCACACCACTATCCCTCTGTCCCCCACTATCTCGCTGTCACTGTAAGTCTGTTTGTGTCTCTGTCTCTGTTTCTCTCAGTCTCTCTTTCACTCACATCACTATATCTCTGTCCCTCTCCCTCTCTCTCTCTCTCGCTCTCCCTCTCTCTCTATCACTGTATGTCTGTCCCTGTCTCTGATTCTGTTTCTCTCAGCCTCCCTCTTACTCACAGCAGTATTATTCTGTCCCTTTCTCTCTCTCTCTCTCTCTCTCACTATCTCTGGCACTGTATGTTTGCCTGTGTCTCTGTCTCTGTTTCTCTCAGTCTCTCTCTCTCACTCGCCACTATCACTCTGTCACCCCCCTCTCTCTCAATCAATGTACGTCAGTCTGTGTCTCTCAGTCTCTCTCTCACTCACACCAACATCTCTCTGTCCCCCGCTATCTCTCCCTCGCTGTATGTCTGTGTGTGTCTCTGTCTCTGTTTATTTCAGTCTCTCTCTCACTCACACCACTATTATTCTGTCCCTCTCTCTTTTTCTGTCACTGTATGCCTGTCTCTCTCTCTGTCACTGTTTCTCTCATTCTCTCTCTCGCTCACATCACTATCTTTCTGTCCCTCGCTCTCTCTCTCTCTTTCTCTCTCTCTCTCCCTGTCACTGTATGTCTGTCTGTGTCTCTGTCTCTGTTTCTCTCAGTCTCTCTCTCTCACACCACTATCTCTCTGTCCCTCTCCCTCTCTCTGTCTCTGTATGTCTGTCTGTGTCTCTGTCTCTGTTTCTCTCAGTTTCTCTCTCACTCACACCATGATCACTCTGTCCCTCTCCCTCTATCTCTCTGTCCCTCTGTCTGTGTCTCTGCCACTGTTTCTCTCAGTCTCTCTGTCACTCACACCAATATATCTCTGTCCCTCTCTCTCTCTGTCACTGTATGTCTCCGTATGTCTCTGTCTCTGTTTCACTCAGTCTCTCTCTCACTCACACCACTATCTCTCTGTCCCGTTATCTCTCTCTCACTGTATCTCTGTCTGTGACTCTGTTCTGTTTCTCTCAGTCTCTCTCTCACTCACACCACTATCCCTCTGTCCCCCACTATCTCGCTGTCACTGTAAGTCTGTTTGTGTCTCTGTCTCTGTTTCTCTCAGTCTCTCTTTCACTCACATCTCTATATCTCTGTCCCTCTCCCTCTCTCTCTCTCTCTCTCGCTCTCCCTCTCTCTCTGTCACTGTATGTCTGTCTCTGTCTCTGTGTCTGTTTCTCTCAGCCTCCCTCTCACTCACAGCAGTATTATTCTGTCCCTTTCTCTCTCTCTCTCTCTCTCACTATCTCTGTCACTGTATGTTTGCCTGTGTCTCTGTCTCTGTTTCTCTCAGTCTCTCTCTCTCACTCGCCACTATCACTCTGTCACCCCCCTCTCTCTCATTCAATGTACGTCAGTCTGTGTCTCTTTCTCTGTTTCTCTCAGTCTCTCTCTCACTCAGACCAACATCTCTCTGTCCCCCGCTATCTCTCTCTCACTTTATGTCTGTGTGTGTCTCTGTCTCTGTTTATTTCAGTCTCTCTCTCACTCACAGCACTATTATTCTGTCCCTCTCTCTTTTTCTGTCACTGTATGCCTGTCTCTCTCTCTGTCACTGTTTCTCTCATTCTCTCTCTCACTCACATCACTATCTTTCTGTCCCTCTCTCTCTCTCTCTCGCTTTCTCTCTCTCTCTCCCTGTCACTGTATGTCTGTCTGTGTCTCTGTCTCTGTTTCTCTCAGTCTCTCTCTCTCACACCACTATCTCTCTGTCCCTCTCCCTCTCTCTGTCTCTGTATGTCTGTCTGTGTCTCTGTCTCTGTTTCTCTCAGTTTCTCTCCCACTCACACCATGATCACTCTGTCCCTCTCCCTCTATCTCTCTGTATCTCTGTCTGTGTCTCTGCCACTGTTTCTCTCAGTCTCTCTGTCACTCACACCAATATATCTCTGTCCCTCTCCCTCTCTCTCTCTGTAAATGTATGTCTGTCTGTGTCTCTGTCTCTGTTTCTCTCAGCCTCCCTCTCACTCACAGCAGTATTAGTCAGTCCCTCTCTCTCTCTCTCTCTGTCACTGTATGTCTTCTCTATGTCTCTGTCACTGTTTCTCTCAGTCTCTCTCTCACTCACACCACTATCTCTCTGACCACCGCTCTCTCTCTGTCACTGTATGCCTGTCTGTATCTCAGTATCTGTTTCTCTCAGTCTCACTCTCACTCACACCACAAACTCTCTGTCCCTCTCCCTCTCTCTCTCTGTATGTCAGTCTATGTTTCTGTCACTGTTTCTCTCAGTCTCTCTCTCACTCACACCACTATCCCTCTATCCCCCACTATCTCGCTGTCACTGTAAGTCTGTCTGTGTCTCTGTCTCTGTTTCTCTCTTTCTCTCTCTCACTCACACATCTATATTTCTGTCCCTCTCCCTCTCTCTCTCTGTCACTGTATGTCTGTCTGTGACTCTGTTCTGTTTCTCTCAGTCTCACTCTCACTCACAGCACTATCTATCTGTCCCTCTCTCACTCTGATTGTATGTCTGTTTGTCTCTCAGTCACTGTTTCTCTCAGTCTCTCTCTCACTCACACCACAAACTCTCTGTCCCTCTCCCTCTCTCTCTCTGTATGTCTGTCTGTGTTTCTGTCACTGTTTCTCTCAGTCTCTCTCTCACTCACACCAATATCTCTCTCTCTGTCCCTCTCTCTCTCTCCCTCTTCCTGTCACTCTTTATCAGTCTGTGTATCTCTCTCTGTATCTCTTAGTCTCTCTCTCACTCACACCTCTATATCTCTGTCCCTCTCCCTCTCTCTCTATGTCACTGTATTTCTGTTTGTGTCTCTGTCACTGTTTCTCTCAGTCTCTCTCTACAACTCACATCATTATCTCTCTGTCCCTCTCCCTCTCTCTCCCAGTCACTGTCTGTCTGTGTCTCCGTCTCTGTTTCTCTCAGTCTCTCTCTCACTCACACCACTATCTCTCTCTCCCTCTCCCTCTCTCTCTTGTAAATGTATGTCTGTCTGTGTCTCTGTCTCTGTTTCTCTCAGCCTCCCTCTCACTCACAGCAGTATTAGTCAGTCCCTCTCTCTCTCTCTCTCTGTCACTGTATGTCTTCTCTATGTCTCTGTCACTGTTTCTCTCAGTCTCTCTCTCACTCACACCACTATCTCTCTGACCACCGCTCTCTCTCTCTCACTGTATGCCTGTCTGTATCTCAGTATCTGTTTCTCTCAGTCTCACTCTCACTCACACCACAGACTCTCTGTCCCTCTCCCTCTCTCTCTCTGTATATCAGTCTATGTTTCTGTCACTGTTTCTCTCAGTCTCTCTCTCACTCACACCACTATCCCTCTATCCCCCACTATCTCGCTGTCACTGTAAGTCTGTCTGTGTCTCTGTCTCTGTTTCTCTCTTTCTCTCTCTCACTCACACCTCTATATTTCTGTCCCTCTCCCTCTCTCTCTCTGTCACTGTATGTCTGTCTGTGACTCTGTTCTGTTTCGCTCAGTCTCACTCTCACTCACAGCACTATCTCTCTGCCCCTCTCTCACTCTGATTGTATGTCTGTTTGTCTCTTAGTCACTGTTTCTCTCAGTCTCTCTCTCACTCACACCACAAACTCTCTGTCCCTCTCCCTCTCTCTCTCTGTATGTCTGTCTGTGTTTCTGTCACTGTTTCTCTCAGTCTCTCTCTCACTCACACCAATATCTCTCTCTCTGTCCCTCTCTCTCTCTCCCTCTTCCTGTCACTGTTTATCAGTCTGTGTATCTCTCTCTGTATCTCTTAGTCTCTCTCTCACTCACACCTCTATATCTCTGTCCCTCTCCCTCTCTCTCTCTGTCACTGTATTTCTGTCTGTGTCTCTGTCACTGTTTCTCTCAGTCTCTCTCTACAACTCACATCATTATCTCTCTGTCCCTCTCCCTCTCTCTCCCAGTCACTGTCTGTCTGTCTGTGTCTCCGTCTCTGTTTCTCTCAGTCTCTCTCTCACTCACACCACTATCTCTCTCTCCCTCTCCCTCTCTCTCTCTGTAAATGTATGTCTGTCTGTGTCTCTGTCTCTGTTTCTCTCAGCCTCCCTCTCACTCACAGCAGTATTAGTCAGTACCTCTCTCTCTCTCTCTCTGTCACTGTATGTCTTCTCTATGTCTCTGTCACTGTTTCTCTCAGTCTCTCTCTCACTCACACCACTATCTCTCTGACCACCGCTCTCTCTCTGTCACTGTATGCCTGTCTGTATCTCAGTATCTGTTTCTCTTTTTCTCTCTCTCACTCATACCTCTATATTTCTGTCCCTCTCCCTCTCTCTCTCTGTCACTGTATGTCTCTCTGTGACTCGGTTCTGTTTCTCTCAGTCTCACTCTCACTCACAGCACTATATCTCTGTCCCTCTCTCACTCTGATTGTATGTCTGTTTGTCTCTCAGTCACTGTTTCTCTCAGTCTCTCTCTCACTCACACCACAAACTCTCTGTCCCTCTCCCTCTCTCTCTCTGTATGTCTGTCTGTGTTTCTGTCACTGTTTCTCTCAGTCTCTCTCTCACTCACACCAATATATCTCTCTCTGTCCCTCTCTCTCTCTCCCTCTTCCTGTCACTGTTTATCAGTCTGTGTATCTCTCTCTGTATCTCTTAGTCTCTCTCTCACTCACACCTCTATATCCCTGTCCCTCTCCCTCTCTCTCTCTGTCACTGTATTTCTGTCTGTGTCTCTGTCACTGTTTCTCTCAGTCTCTCTCTACAACTCACATCATTATCTCTCTGTCCCTCTCCCTCTCTCTCCCAGTCACTGTCTGTCTGTCTGTGTTTCCGTCTCTGTTTCTCTCAGTCTCTCTCTCACTCACACCACTATCTCTCTCTCCCTCTCCCTCTCTCTCTTTGTAAATGTATGTCTGTCTGTGTCTCTGTCTCTGTTTCTCTCAGCCTCCCTCTCACTCACAGCAGTATTAGTCAGTCCCTCTCTCTCTCTCTCTCTGTCACTGTATGTCTTCTCTATGTCTCTGTCACTGTTTCTCTCAGTCTCTCTCTCACTCACACCACTATCTCTCTGACCACCGCTCTCTCTCTGTCACTGTATGCCTGTCTGTATCTCAGTATCTGTTTCTCTCAGTCTCACGCTCACTCACACAACAAACTCTCTGTCCCTCTCCCTCTCTCTCTCTGTATGTCAGTCTACGTTTCTGTCAGTGTTTCTCTCAGTCTCTCTCTCACTCACACCACTATCCCTCTATCCCCCACTATCTCGCTGTCACTGTAAGTCTGTCTGTGTCTCTGTCTCTGTTTCTCTCTGTCTGTCTCTCACTCACACCTCTATATTTCTGTCCCTCTCCCTCTCTCTCTCTTTCACTGTATGTCTGCCTGTGACTCTGTTCTGTTTCTCTCAGTCTCACTCTCACTCACAGCACTATCTCTCTGTACCTCTCTCACTCTGATTGTATGTCTGTTTGTCTCTCAGTCACTGTTTCTCTCAGTCTCTCTCTCACTCACACCACAAACTCTCTGTCCCTCTCCCTCTCTCTCTCTTCCTGTCTGTCTGTGTTTCTGTCACTTTTCTCTCAGTCTCTCTCTCACTCACACCAATATCTCCCTCTCTGTCCCTCACTCTCTCTCCCTCTTCCTGTCACTGTTTATCAGTCTGTGTATCTCTCTCTGTATCTATTAGTCTCTCTCTCACTCACACCTCTATATCTCTGTCCCTCTCCCTCTCTCTCTCTGTCACTGTATTTCTGTCTGTGTCTCTGTCACTGTTTCTCTCAGTCTCTCTCTACAACTCACATCATTATCTCTCTGTCCCTCTCCCTCTCTCTGCCAGTCACGGTCTGTCTCTCTGTGTCTCTGTCTCTGTTTCTCTCAGTCTCTCTCTCACTCATAGCACTGTTACTTTGTCCCACTCTTCTTCTGTCATGTATTTCTGTCTGTGTCTCTGTCTCTGTTTCTCTCAGTCTCTCATTCACTCACACCACTATCCCTCTGTCCCCAACTATCTCGCTGTCACTGTAAGTCTGTCTGTGTCTCTGTCTCTGTTTCTCTCATTCTCTCTCTCACTCACACCTCGATATCTCTGTCTCTCTCTCTCTCTCTCTATCACTGTATGTCTGTCTGTGTCTCTGTCACTGTTTCTCTGAGTTTCTATCTCCCACTCACATCACTATCTCACTGTCCCTCTCTCTCTCTCTCCCAGTCACGGTATGGCTGTCTGTGTCTCTGTCTCTGTTTCTCTCAGTCACTTCCGCACTCACAACACTATCTCTCTGTCCCTCTCCCTCTCTCTCTGTTACTGTATATCTGTCTGTGTCTCTGTCACTGTTTCTCTCAGTCTCTCTCTCACTCACACCACTATCTCTCTGACCACCGCTCTCTCTCTGTCACTGTATGCCTGTCTGTATCTTAGTATCTGTTTCTCTCAGTCTCACTCTCACTCACACCACAAACTCTCTGTCCCTCTCCCTCTCTCTCTCTGTATGTCAGTCTATGTTTCTGTCACTGTTTCTCTCAGTCTCTCTCTCACTCACACCACTATCCCTCTATCCCCCACTATCTCGCTGTCACTGTAAGTCTGTCTGTGTCTCTGTCTCTGTTTCTCTCTTTCTCTCTCTCACTCACACATCTATATTTCTGTCCCTCTCCCTCTCTCTCTCTGTCACTGTATGTCTGTCTGTGACTCTGTTCTGTTTCTCTCAGTCTCACTGTCACTCACAGCACTATCTATCTGTCCCTCTCTCACTCTGATTGTATGTCTGTTTGTCTCTCAGTCACTGTTTCTCTCAGTCTCTCTCTCACTCACACCAATATCTCTCTCTCTGTCCCTCTCTCTCTCTCCCTCTTCCTGTCACTGTTTATCAGTCTGTGTATCTCTCTCTGTATCTATTAGTCTCTCTCTCACTCACACCACTTTCTCTCTGTCCCTCTCCCTCTCTCTCTGTCAATGTATGCCTATCTGTGTCTCTGTCACTGTTTCTCTCAGTCTCTCTCTCTCTCACTCACATGAATATCTCTCTGTTCCCCGCTATCTCTCTGTCACTGTATCTATGTCTGTGTCTCTGACACTGTTTCTATCAATCTCTCTTTCACACATACCACTCTGTCTCTTTCCCTCTCTCTCTCTATGTCTGTATATCTGTCTGTGTCTCTGTTTCTCTCAGTCTCTCTCTCACTCACACCACTATCTCTCTGTCCCCCGCTATCTCTCTCTCATTGTATGTCTGTCTGTGTCGCTGTCTCTGTTTCTCTCAGTCTCTCGCTCACTCACACCACTATCTCTTGTCCCTCTCTTTCTCTGTCACTGTATGACTGTCTGTGTCTCTGTCATTGTTTCTCTCAGTCTCTCTCTCACTCGCACCACAATCTCTTTGTCCCTCTCCCTCTCTCTCTGTCACTGTTTCTCTCAGTCTCTCTCTCTCTCACTCACATGACTATATTTCTGTCCCCCGCTATCTCTCTGTCACTGTATCTATGTCTATGTCTCTGACATTTTTTCTATCAGTCTCTCTCTCACACACACCACTATCTCTCTGCCCCTCTCTCTCTATGTCTCTGTATGTTTCTCTGTGTTTCTGTCTATGTTTCTCTCAGTCTGTCTCTCACTCGCACCACTATACTTCTGTCGCTCTCTCCCTCTCTCTCTCTGTCACTGTATGCATATCTGTGTCTCTGTCACTGTTTCTCTCAGTCTCTCTCTCTCACTCACATGACTATCTCTCTGACCCCACTATCTCTCTTTCACTGTATCTGTATCTATGTCTATGTCTCTGACACTTTTTCTATCAGTCTCTCTCTCGCACACACCACTATCTCTCTGTCCCTCTCTCTATATCTCTGTATGTTTCTCTGTGTCTCTGTCTATGTTTCTCTCAGTCTCTCTCTCACTCGCACCACTTTATCTCTGTCGCTCTCTCCCTCTCTCTCTCTCTGTCACTGTATGTCTGTCTGTGTCTCTTTCACTGTTTCGCTCCGTCTCTCTCTCAACCACACCACTATCTCTCTGACCCTCTCTCTCTCTGTAACTGTATGTCTGTCTATGTCTCTGTCTCTGTTTCTCTCAGTCTCTGTCTCACTCACACCACTTTTACACTCTACCTCTCTCTCTCAGTCACTGAATGTATGTCTGTGTCTCTGCCTCTGATTCTCTCAGTCTCTCTATCAATCGCCACTATCTCTCTGTCACCCCCCTCTCTCTCTGTCAATGCATGTCTGTCTGTGTCTCTGTTTCTGTTTCTCTCAGTCTCTCTCTCACTCGCCACTCTCTCTATGTCCCTCACTCTCTGTCACTGTCGGTCTGTCTGTGTCTCTGTCACTTTTTCTCTCAGTCTCTCTCTCACTCACACCACTATCTCTTTGTCCCTCTCACTCTCTCTCTGTCATTGTATGTCTGTCTGTATCTCTGTCATGGTTTCTCTAAGACTCTCTCTCACGAACAACACTATCTCTCTGTCGCTCACTCTCTCTGTCACTATATGTCAGTCTGTGTCTCTGTCACTGTTTCTCTCAGTCTCTCTCTCACTCACACCACAATCTCTCTTTGCCTCTCTCTCTCTCTCTCGTTCACTGTATTTCTCTCTGTGTCTCTGTCTCTGTTTCTCTCAGTCTGTCTCTCAATCACACCATTATTACTCTGTCCCTCTCTCCCTCTGTCGCTGTATGTTGTCTGTGTCTCTGTCTCTGTTTCTCTCACTCTGTCTCTCACTCACAGCACTATTACTCTGTCCCTAAATCTCTCTCTCTCTCTCTCTCTCTTTCTCTGTCACTGTATGTCTATCTGTGTCTCTGTCTCTGTTTCTCTCAGTCTCTCTCTCACTCACACCACTCTCTATCTGTCCTTTTCCCTCTCGTTCTGTCACTGTATGTCGGTCTGTGTCTCTGTCACTGTTTCTCTCAGTCTCTCTCTCACTCACTCACATGACTATCTCTCTGTCCCCCGCTATCTCTCAGTCACTGTATGTCTCTCTGTGTTTCTGTCTCTGTTTCTCTCAGTCTCTCTCTCTCACTCGCACCACTATATCTCTGTCGCTCTCTCCCTCTCTCTCTCTCTCTCTCTTTCTCTGTATTTCTGTCTGTGTATCTCTCACTGTTTCTCTGATTTTCAATCTCACTCACACCACTATCTCTCTGTGCCTATCTCTCTATGTCACTGTATGTCTGTCTGTGTGTCTGTCAATGTTTATCTCAGTCTCTCTATCACTCACACCACTATCTCTTTGTCCCTTTCTCTCTCTCTGTCATTGTATGTCTGTCTGTGTTTCTGTCTGTGTTTCTCTCTGTCTCTCTCTCACTCACACCACTATTAATCTCTCCCTCTCTCTCTCTGTCACTGTATGTCTGTCTGTTTCTCTGTCTCTGTTTCTCTCAGTCTTTCTCTCACTCGCCACTATCTCTCTGTCACTGTATGTCTGTCTGTGTCTCTGTCACTGTTTCTCTCAGACCATGTCTCACTCACACCACTATCTTTCCGTCCCCCGCTATCTCTCTGTCACTATATGTCTGTCTGTGTCTCTGACTCTGTTTCTCTTAGTCTCTCTCTCACTCACACCGTTATCTCTCTGTCCCTCTCTCTCCCTATCTCTGTCACTGTATGTCTGTCTATGTCTCTGTCTCTGTTTCTCTCAGTCTCTCTCTCACTCACACCACTATTACTCTATCCCTCTCTCTCTCTGTCACTGTATGTCTGTCTGTGTCTCTGTCACTGTTTCTCTCAGTCTCTCTCTCACTCACACCACTATTACGCTATTCCTCTCTCTCTCTGGCACTGTATGTCTGCCTCTGTCTCTGTCACTGTTTCTCTCAATCTCTCTCTCACTCACACCACTATTACTCTATCCCTCTATCTCTCTCTCATTGTGTGTCTGTCATTGTCTCTGTCACTGTTTCTCTCAGTCTCTCTCTCACTCGCACCACTATCTCTCTGTCCCTGTCCCTTTCTCTCTCTGTCACGGTATGTCTGTCTATGTCTCTGTCTCTGTCTCTCTCAGTCTCTCTCTCACTCACACCACTATCTCTCTGTCCATCTCCCTCTCTCTCTATCATTGTATTTCTGTCTCTCTCTCTGTCCCTCTCTCTCTCTCTCTCTGTCACTGTATGTTTGTCTGTGTCTCTGTCACTGATTCACTCAGTCTCTCTCACACTCACATGATTATCTCTCTGTCCCCCGCTATCTCTCTGTCACTGTATCTATGTCTGAGTCTCTGACACTGTTTCTCTCAGTCTCTCTCTCACTCACACCACTATATCTCTGTCGTTCTCCCTCTCCCTTTCTCTCTGTTACTGTATGCCTATCTGTGTCTCCGTCACTGTTTCTCTCAGTCTCTCTCTCTCAATCACATGACTATCGATCTGTCCCCCGCTATCTCTCTGTCACTGTATCGATGTCTGAGTCTCTGACACTGTTTCTCTCAGTCTCTCTCTCACTCGCCACTATCTCTCTGTCCCTCTCTCTCTGTCACTGTATGTCTGTCTGTGTCTCTTTCACTTTTTCTCTCAATCTCTCACTCAACCACACCACTATCTCTCTGAGTTCTGCTCTCTAAATGTCACTGTATGTCTGTCTGTGTCTGTGTCTCTGTTTCTCTCAGTTTCTCTCTCACTCGCACCACTATCTTTGAGTCACTCTCTCCCTCTCTCTCTATCTGTCACTACATGTCTGTCTGTTACTCTGTTCTGTTTCACTCAGTCTCACTCTCACTCACACCTCGATTTCTCTGTCCGTCTCTCTCTCTCTGTCACTCTATGTCTGTCTGTGTCTCTGTCTCTGTTTCTCTCAGTCTCTCTCTCAATCACACCACTATTAATCTCTCCCTCTCTCTGTCACTGTATGTCTGTCTCTGTCTCTGTCTCTGTTTCTCTCCGTCTCTCTCTCACTCGCCACTATCTCTATGTCCCTCTCACACTCTGTCACTGCATGTCTGTCTGTGCCTCTGTCACTGTTTCTCTCAGTCTCTCTCTCACTCACACCACTATCTCGCGGTCCCTCTCTCTCTGTCACGGTATGTCTGTCTGTTTCTCTGTCTCTGTTTCTCTCAGTCTCTCTCTCTCACACCACTATCTCTCTGTCCCTCTCCCTCTCTCTGTCTCTGTATGTCTGTCTGTGTCTCTGTCTCTGTTTCTCTCAGTTTCTCTCTCACTCACACCCTGATCACTCTGTCCCTCTCCCTCTATCTCTCTGTATCTCTGTCTGTGTCTCTGCCACTGTTTCTCTCAGTCTCTCTGTCACTCACACCAATATATCTCTGTCCCTCTCTCTCTCTGTCACTGTATGTCTCCGTATGTCTCTGTCTCTGTTTCACTCAGTCTCTCTCTCATTCACACCACTATTAATATCTCCCTCTCTCTCTATGAAACTGAATGTCTGACTGTGTCTCTGTCTCTGTTTCCCTCAGTCTCTCTCTCACTCGCCACTATCTCTTTGTCACCACACTCTCTCTCTCTGTCACGGTATGTCTGTCTGTGTCTCTGTCTCTGTTTCTCTCAGTCTCTCTCTCTCACACCACTATCTCTCTGTCCCTCTCCCTCTCTCTGTCTCTGTATGTCTGTCTGTGTCTCTGTCTCTGTTTCTCTCAGTTTCTCTCTCACTCACACCATGATCACTCTGTCCCTCTCCCTCTATCTCTCTGTATCTCTGTCTGTGTCTCTGCCACTGTTTCTCTCAGTCTCTCTGTCACTCACACCAATATATCTCTGTCCCTCTCTCTCTCTGTCACTGTATGTCTCCGTATGTCTCTGTCTCTGTTTCACTCAGTCTCTCTCTCATTCACACCACTATTAATATCTCCCTCTCCCTCTATGAAACTGAATGTCTGTCTGTGTCTCTGTCTCTGTTTCTCTCAGTCTCTCTCTCACTCACACCAATATTACTCTCTCCCTCTCTCTCTCTGTCACTGAATGTATGCCTGTGTCTCTGTCTCTGTTTCTCTCATTCTCTCTCTCACTCACACAACGATTACACTGTCCTTCTCTCTCTCTGTCACTGTATGTCTGTCTGTGTCTCTGTCTCTGTTTCACTCAGTCTCTCTCTCACTCACACAAGTATTAATCTCTTCCTCTCCCTCTCTCTCTCTGTATGTCTGTCTGTGGCTCTGTCACTGTTTCTCAGTCTCTCTCTCACTCACACCACTATCTCTCTGTCCCTCTCCCTCTCTCTCTGTCACTGCATGTCTGTCCGTGTCCCTGTCTCTGCTTCTCACATCTGTCTCTCAATCACACCTTTATTAATCTGTCCCTCTCTCCCTCTGTTACTGTATGTCTGTCTGTGTCTCTGTCAATGTTTCTCTCAGTCTCTCTCTCACACACCCAACTATCTCTCTGTTCCTCTCTCTCTCTGTCACTGTCTTTCTGTCTGTATCTCTGTCTCTGTTTGTCTCAGTCTCTCTCTCACTCACAGCACTATCTCTCTGTCACTCTCGCTCTGACACTGTATGTCTGTCTGTGTCTCTGTCTCTGTTTCTCTCATTCTCTCTCTCACTCCCCACTATCTCTCTGTCATCCCCCTCTCTCTCTGTCACTGTATGTCTGTCTGTGTTTCTGTCACTGTTTCTCTCATTATCTCTCTCACTAACACCACTATCTCTCAGTCCATCTCTCTCTCTGTCACTGAATGTCTGTCTGTGTCTCTGTCTCTGTTTCTCTCTGTCTCTCTCTCACTCACACCACTCTCTCTCTGTCCCTCTCCCTCTGTCACTGTATGTCTGTGTATCTGCCTCTGTTTCTCTCAGTGCCTCACTCACTCACACGACACACTCTCTGTCCCCCGCTATCTCTCTGTCACTGCATGTCTGTCTGTGGCTCTGTCACTGTTTCTCAGTCTCTCTCTCACTCACACCACTATCTCTCTGTCCCTCTCCCTCTCTCTCTGTCACTGCATGTCTGTCCGTGTCTCTGTCTCTGCTTCTCACATCTGTCTCTCAATCACACCTTTATTAATCTGTCCCTCTCTCCCTCTGTTACTGTATGTCTGTCTGTGTCTCTGTCAATGTTTCTCTCAGTCTCTCTGTCACACACCCAACTATCTCTCTGTTCCTCTCTCTCTCTGTCACTGTCTTTCTATCTGTATCTCTGTCTCTGTTTGTCTCAGTCTCTCTCTCACTCACAGCACTATCTCTCTGTCACTCTCGCTCTGACACTGTATGTCTGTCTGTGTCTCTGTCTCTGTTTCTCTCATTCTCTCTCTCACTCCCCACTATCTCTCTGTCATCCCCCTCTCTCTCTGTCACTGTATGTCTGTCTGTGTTTCTGTCACTGTTTCTCTCATTATCTCTCTCACTCACACCACTATCTCTCAGTCCATCTCTCTCTCTGTCACTGAATGTCTGTCTGTGTCTCTGTCTCTGTTTCTATCTGTTTTTATCTCACTCACACCACTCTCTCTCTGTCCCTCTCCCTCTGTCACTGTATGTCTGTGTATCTGCCTCTGTTTCTCTCAGTGCCTCACTCACTCACACGACACACTCTCTGTCCCCCGCTATCTCTCTGTCACTGCATGTCTGTCTGTGGCTCTGTCACTGTTTCTCAGTCTCTCTCTCACTCACACCACTATCTCTCTGTCCCTCTCCCTCTCTCTCTGTCACTGCATGTCTGTCCGTGTCTCTGTCTCTGCTTCTCACATCTGTCTCTCAATCACACCTTTATTAATCTGTCCCTCTCTCCCTCTGTTACTGTATGTCTGTCTGTGTCTCTGTCAATGTTTCTCTCAGTCTCTCTCTCACACACCAAACTATCTCTCTGTTCCTCTCTCTCTCTGTCACTGTCTTTCTGTCTGTATCTCTGTCTCTGTTTGTCTCAGTCTCTCTCTCACTCACAGCACTATCTCTCTGTCACTCTCTCTCTGTCACTGTATGTCTGTCTGTGTTTCTGTCACTGTTTCTCTCATTATCTCTCTCACTCACACCACTATCTCTAAGTCCATCTCTCTCTCTGTCACTGAATGTCTGTCTGTGTCTCTGTCTCTGTTTCTCTCTGTCTCTCTCTCACTCACACCACTCTCTCTCTGTCCCTCTCTGTTAGCGTTAGTGTTTTCTCTGAAGAATCACTCAACACTCAGAGTCGGTTCCAACGCCTGGCGGCCTATTATAACGCTCAGCGGGGAGGAAAAACTCAGGACCGTATCCAGGTTTCTCTCCACAGAACAAAGAGTTACATGTACCTTTATATGTTTCACAACAGTTACAAAACAGTTTACTACAGTTACACAGTCCATCACGGCTGGACACAAGCCAATCACAACGATTATAGATTACATATAGGTTCTTCTAACCCAATAGAATTCTCCTAGTATCCAGGGAACCATTGTCAACTTGGGCTGATCGATGACTTTATATGTTCTCTCCCTAGTTCTTTCATCTGGGAGAAATACTTGGTTTGTAGCCTTGTTTACACAAATGGTTTCCCTCTTATCTTTCTTCCTGGGGAATTAATTGGTTTATGGCCTTGTTCACAGGAGATGGTTTCCTTCTTATCTCTGTCTTCCCTCATCCCAGGCATTCCTACAGTGGGCCTCACAGGGTTATTGCTCGGTCAGTGAACGTTCAAAGGTTCACAGCTTGACAACCTGATTTCCCATCATGCCTGGGCAGCCATTTTATGTGTATGTCCATTTAAGCTTACGTGAGTTTTAAATATCCAGCAGGTGCCTAATGCCTAGGTATATATATATTTCTACTCTCTACAACAGATGTGTAGAATGATGTGTCCAATGATGTGTAGAATTACGTGTCGAATGATGTCCAGAATTAATCATGTGTAGAACGATGTTTAGAATGATGTGTACAATGACGTGTAGAATGAATGATGTGAAGAATGACGTGCAGAATGATGCGTAGAATGATGTGTAGAATGAATGATGTGCAGAATGACGATTAGAATGATGTTTATACTAATGTGTAGAATGATGATGTGTAGAATGAATAATATGTCGAATGATGTGTAGAATGATGTGTAGAATGATTTGTACAATGACGTGTAGAATTACGTGTAGAATGATGTGCAGAATGACGTGCAGAATGATGTGTAGAATGATGTGCAGAATGAGGTGTAGAATGATGTGCAGAATGAAGTGTAGAATTATGTATAGAATCACGTGTAGAATGATGAGTAGAATGTTGTGTAGATTGATGTATAGAATGATGTGTAGAATGATAATGTGTGGAATGACGATGTGTAGAATGAAGCTGTGGAGAACGATGTGTAGAATGATGATATGCAGAATGGTGTGTAGAATGATGTGCAGAATGATGCGCAGAATGATGTGTCGAATGATGTGTGGACTGATGTGTAGAATGATGTGTAGAATGTTGTTTAGAGTGGTGTAGAATGTTGTGTAGAATTGCGTGCAGAATGATGTGCAGAATGGTGTGTCGAATGATGTGTAGAATGATGTGCAGACTGATATGTAGAATGATGTTCAGACTGATGTATAGAATGATATGTATAATGATGTGCAGAATAATGTGTAGAATGATGTGTAGAATGATGTTCTGAATGATATGTAGAATGTTGTGTAGAATGATGTGTAGAATGAAAGATGTGAAGAATGAAGTGTAGAATGATGATCTCTGGAATGATGTGTGGAATGATGTGTAGAATGTTGTGTAGAATGATGTGTAGAATGATGTGCAGAAAATATGTGTGGAATGATGTGTCTGATGTGTAGAATGATGTGCAGAATGATGTGTCGGATGTTGTCTCGAATGATGTGTGGAATGATGTGTAGAATTATGTGTCGAATGATGTGCAGAATGACATGCAGAATGATGTGCAGAATAATATGTAGAATGATGTGTAGCATGATGTGTAGAATGATGTGCAGAATGATGTTTAGAATGATGTGTAGATTGATGTGTAGAATGATGATGTGTCGAATGATGATATGGATAATGATGTGTAGAATGATGATGTGTAGAATGATGTGTAGATTGATTTGTAGAACGATGTGCAGAATGCTGTGCAGAAGAATACGTATAATGATGTGTAGAATGATGTGTAGAATGATGTGTAGAATGTTGTGTAGAATGATGTGTAGAATGATGTGTAGAATGATGTGGAGAATGTTGTTTAGAATGATGTGCAGAATGATTTGTAGAATTGTGTGCAGAATGATGCGCAGAATGATCTGTCGAATGATGTGTGGAATGATGTGTAGAATGATGTGTAGAATGCTGTGTAGAGTGGTGTACAATGATGTGTAGAATTACGTGTAGAATGATGTGCAGAATGATGTGTAGAATGATGTGCAGACTGATATGTAGAATGATGTGTAGAATGATGTGTAGAATGATATGCAGAATGATGTGTAGACTGATATGTAGAATTATGTGTATAATGATGTGTAGAATGATGTGTAGAATGATGTTTAGAATAATGTGTAGAATGTTGTGTGGAATGATGTGTTGAATGAATGATGTGAAGAATGATGTGTAGAATGATGATGTCTGGAATGATGTGTAGAATGATGTGCAGACTGATGTGTAGAATGATATGTAGAATGAAGTGTAGTATGATGTTCAGACTGATGTGTCGAGTGATGTGTCGAATGATGTGTAGAATGATGTGCAGAATGATGTGTAGAATGAAGTCTAGAATGATGTATAGACTGATGTGTAGAATGATGTGTAGAATGATGAGTAGAATTACGTGTAGAATGATGTGTCGATTGATGTGCAGAATGATGTGAAGAATTATGTGCAAAATGAATGATGTGTAGTATGATGTTCAGGCAGAGGTGTAGAGTGATGTGCAGAATAATGTATCGAAGGATTTGTAGAATGATGTGCAGAATGATGTGCAGAATGATGTTTCGAATGATGTGCATAATGATGTGTAGAATGATGTGCAGAATGAAGTGTAGAATTATGTATAGAATGACGTGTGGAATGATGAGTAGAATGTTGTGTAGATTGATGTGCAGAATGATGCGTAGAATAAAGTTGTGTGGAATGACGATGTGTAGAATGATGTGTAGAATGATGTGCAGAATGATGCGCAGAATGATGTGTCGAATGATGTGCAGAATGATGCGCAGAATGATGTGTCGAATGATGTGTGGAATGATGTGTGGAATGATGTGTGGAATGATGTGTGGAATGATGTGTAGAATGATGTGTAGAATGTTGTGTAGAATGATGTGTAGAATGAATGATGTGAAGAATGATGTGCAGAATGATGATGTCTGGAATGATTTGTAGAATGATGTGTAGAATGTTTTGTAGAATGATGTGTAGAATTAATGATGTGTAGCATGATGATGTCTGGAATGATGTGCAGAATGATGTGCAGAATGATGTGTAGAATGATGTGCAGAAAATATGTGTAGAATGATGCATCTGATGTGTAGAATGATGTGCAGAATGATGTGTCGGATGTTGTCTCGAATGATGTATAGAATGATGTGTATAATTATGTGCAGAATGATTGATGTTTAGAATGGTGTGGAGAATGATGGTTAGAATGATGTGTGGAATTATGAGTGGAATGAATGACTTGTAGAATGCTCTGTAGGAAGATGTATCGAAGGATGTGTAGAATAATGAGTAGAACGATGTGAAGAATGATTTGTTGAATGTTGTGCAGAGTGATGTGTAAAATGATGTGTAGAATGACGTGCAGAATGATGTGTAGAATAATGTGTAGATTGATGTGTAGAATGAATGATGTGTAGTATGAAATTTAGAATGATGTATAGAATGATGTGTAGAATGAATGATGTGCAGAATGATGTGTAGAATGATGTGCAGAATGATGTGTGGAATGAATTCTACAAAGATGTGTAGAATGATGTTAAGAATCAATGATGTGTAGAATGATGTATAGATTGATGTGGAGAAAAATGTGTAGAATGAATGATGTCTAGAATAATATGTAGAATGATGTGTAGAATGATGTTAAGAATCAATGATGTGTAGAATGATGTGCAGAACGATGTGGAGAATGATGTTCAGAATGATGAGTCGAAAGATGTGGAAAAAATGATGTTGAGAATGATATATAGAATGATGTGTAGAATGATGGGTAGAATAAATGATGTATAGATTGATGTTTAGAATGATGTTTAGAATGATGAGTAGAATGATGAGTAGAATGCATGATGTGTAGAATGATGTATAGAATGATGTGTAGAATGATGTGTAGAATGATGTGTAGAATGATGTGTAGAATTATGTGCAGAATGATTGATGTTTAGAAAGTTGTGGAGAAAGATGGTTAGAATGATGTGTAGAATGATGTGTAGAATGAATGAGTGTAGAATGAAGTTTAGAATGATGTGTAGAATGAATGATGTGCAGAAGGATGTGTAGAATGACGCGCAGAATGACGTGTAGAATAATGTGTAGATTGATGTGTAGAATGAATGATTGTAGAATGAAGTTTAGAATGATGTGCAGAATGATGTGTACAATTAATGAAGTGTAGAATGACGGGTAGAATGATGTGTAGAATGATGTGTAGAATGATGTGTAGAATGATGTGTAGAATGAATTGTATAATGTTGTGTAGAATGATGTTAAGAATCAATGATGTGTGGAATGATGTGTCGAATGAATGATGTGTCGAATGATGTGCAGAATGATGGGCAGAATGATGAGTCGAAAGATGTGTAGAATGAATGAAGTCTAGAATGATATGTAGAACGATGTGCAGTATGATGTGCAGAAGAATGAGTAGAATGATGTGTAGAATGATGTGTAGAATGAATGATCTGTAGATTGATGCGCAGAATGATGTGTAGAATGATGTGTGCAATGATGTGCAAAATGATGTCTAGAATGATGTGTAGAATGACGTGTAGCATGACGTGTAGCATGATGTATAGAATGATGTGTCGAATGATATGTAGAATGATGTGTAGAATGATGTGTCGAATGAATTGTATAATGAGGTGTCGAATGAGGTTAAGAATCAATGATGTGTAGAATGATGCGTAGAATGATGTGTAGAATGAAGTGAAGAATGAATGATGTGTAGATTGATGTGTCGATTGATGTATTGAATGATATGTAGAATGAATGAGGTGTAGAATGAGGTGCAGCATAATGTGTAGCATGATGAATAGTATGATGTGTAGAATTATGCGCAGAATGATTGTTGTTTAGAATGTTGTGGAGAATGAAATTTCGAATGATGTGCAGAATGATGTGTTGAATGATGTGTAGAAAGATGTGTCGAATGAATGATGTGTAGATTGATGTGTGGATTAATGTGATGAAAAAATGAGGTGGCGAATGATGTGTAGTTTGATGTTTTGAATGATGAGTAGAATGCATGGTGTGTAGAATTATGTGTAGAATGATATGCAGAATGATGTGTAGAATGAATGATGTGAAGAATGATGTGCAGAATGATGATGTCTGGAATGATTTGTAGAATGATGTGTAGAATGTTTTGTAGAATGATGTGTAGAATTAATGATGTGTAGCATGATGATGTCTGGAATGATGTGCAGAATGATGTGCAGAATGATGTGTAGAATGATGTGCAGAAAATATGTGTAGAATGATGCATCTGATGTGTAGAATGATGTGCAGAATGATGTGTCGGATGTTGTCTCGAATGATGTATAGAATGATGTGTATAATTATGTGCAGAATGATTGATGTTTAGAATGGTGTGGAGAATGATGGTTAGAATGATGTGTGGAATTATGAGTGGAATGAATGACTTGTAGAATGCTCTGTAGGAAGATGTATCGAAGGATGTGTAGAATAATGAGTAGAACGATGTGAAGAATGATTTGTTGAATGTTGTGCAGAGTGATGTGTAAAATGATGTGGAGAATGACGTGCAGAATGATGTGTAGAATAATGTGTAGATTGATGTGTAGAATGAATGATGTGTAGTATGAAATTTAGAATGATGTGTAGAATGATGTGTAGAATGAATGATGTGCAGAATGATGTGTAGAATGATGTGTAGAATGATGTGTAGAATGATGTGTGGAATGAATTGTACAAAGATGTGTAGAATGATGTTAAGAATCAATGATGTGTAGAATGATGTTAAGAATCAATGATGTGTAGAATGATGTGCAGAACGATGTGGAGAATGATGTTCAGAATGATGAGTCGAAAGATGTGGAAAAAATGATGTTGAGAATGATATATAGAATGATGTGTAGAATGATGGGTAGAATAAATGATGTATAGATTGATGTTTAGAATGATGTTTAGAATGATGAGTATAATGATGAGTAGAATGCATGATGTGTAGAATGATGTATAGAATGATGTGTAGAATGATGTGTAGATTGATGTGGAGAAAAATGTGTAGAATGAATGATGTCTAGAATAATATGTAGAATGATGTGTAGAATGATGTTAAGAATCAATGATGTGTAGAATGATGTGCAGAACGATGTGGAGAATGATGTTCAGAATGATGAGTCGAAAGATGTGGAAAAAATGATGTTGAGAATGATATATAGAATGATGTGTAGAATGATGGGTAGAATAAATGATGCATAGATTGATGTTTAGAATGATGTTTAGAATGATGAGTAGAATGATGAGTAGAATGCATGATGTGTAGAATGATGTATAGAATGATGTGTAGAATGATGTGTAGAATGATGTGTAGAATGATGTGTAGAATTATGTGCAGAATGATTGATGTTTAGAAAGTTGTGGAGAAAGATGGTGAGAATGATGTGTAGAATGATGTGTAGAATGAATGAGTGTAGAATGAAGTTTAGAATGATGTGTAGAATGAATGATGTGCAGAAGGATGTGTAGAATGACGCGCAGAATGACGTGTAGAATAATGTGTAGATTGATGTGTAGAATGAATGATTGTAGAATGAAGTTTAGAATGATGTGCAGAATGATGTGTACAATTAATGAAGTGTAGAATGACGGGTAGAATGATGTGTAGAATGATGTGTAGAATGATGTGTAGAATGATGTGTAGAATGAATTGTATAATGTTGTGTAGAATGATGTTAAGAATCAATGATGTGTGGAATGATGTGTCGAATGAATGATGTGTCGAATGATGTGCAGAATGATGGGCAGAATGATGAGTCGAAAGATGTGTAGAATGAATGAAGTCTAGAATGATATGTAGAACGATGTGCAGTATGATGTGCAGAAGAATGAGTAGAATGATGTGTAGAATGATGTGTAGAATGAATGATCTGTAGATTGATGCGCAGAATGATGTGTAGAATGATGTGTGCAATGATGTGCAAAATGATGTCTAGAATGATGTGTAGAATGACGTGTAGCATGACGTGTAGCATGATGTATAGAATGATGTGTCGAATGATATGTAGAATGATGTGTAGAATGATGTGTCGAATGAATTGTATAATGAGGTGTCGAATGAGGTTAAGAATCAATGATGTGTAGAATGATGCGTAGAATGATGTGTAGAATGAAGTGAAGAATGAATGATGTGTAGATTGATGTGTCGATTGATGTATTGAATGATATGTAGAATGAATGAGGTGTAGAATGAGGTGCAGCATAATGTGTAGCATGATGAATAGAATGATGTGTAGAATTATGCGCAGAATGATTGTTGTTTAGAATGTTGTGGAGAATGAAATTTCGAATGATGTGCAGAATGATGTGTTGAATGATGTGTAGAAAGATGTGTCGAATGAATGATGTGTAGATTGATGTGTGGATTAATGTGATGAAAAAATGAGGTGGCGAATGATGTGTAGTTTGATGTTTTGAATGATGAGTAGAATGCATGGTGTGTAGAATTATGTGTAGAATGATATGCAGAATGATGTGTAGAATGATCTGCGGAAAGAATGATATGTCGAATGATGTATAGAATTAGGTGTAGAATGAAGTATAGAATTATGTGCAGAATTATTCATGTTTAGAATGTTGTGCAGAATGATGTTTAGAATGATGCGTAGAATGATGTGTAGGAGGATGTGTAGAATGATGTGTAGAATGATGTGCAGAATGATGTACATAATGATGTGTAGAATGATGTGTAGAATGATGTGAGGCATGATGTGTCAAATGATGTATAGAATTGGGTGTAGAATGATGTATTGAATTATATGTAGAATGATTGATGTTTAGGATGTTGTGCAGAATGATGTTTAGAATGATGTGCAGAATGCTGTGTAGAAGGATGTGTAGAATGAGGTGCACAATGATGTGCAGAATGGTGTGTCGAATGATGTATAGAATGATGTGTAGAATGAAGGATGTGCAGACTGATATGTAGAATAACGTGTAGAATGATGCGTAGAATGATGCGTAGAATGATGTGTAGAATGAAGTGTAGAATGATGTGTGGAATGATGAGTAGAATTCATGATGTGCAGAATGATGTGTAGAATGATGTATAGAATTAGGTGTAGAACGAAGTATAGAATTATGTGTAGAATGATTCATGTATTGAATATTGTGTAGAATGATGCGTAGAATGATGCGTAGAATGATGTGTAGAATGAAGTGTAGAATGATGTGTGGAATGATGAGTAGAATTCATGATGTGTAGAATGATGTGCAGAATGATGTGTAGAATGATGTACAGAATTAGGTGTAGAACGAAGTATAGAATTATGTGTTGAATGATTCATGTATTGAATATTGTGTGGAATGATGTTTAGAATGATGTGCAGAATGATGTGCAGAATGGTGTGTAGAATGATGTGTAGAATGATATTTATAATATGTGTAGAATGATGTGTGGAATGAATGATGTGTAGAATGCTGTGGAGAATGATGTGTCGAATGAATTGTATAATGAAATGTCGAATGATGTTAAGAATCAATGATGTGTAGAATGATGTGTAGAATGATGTGTAGAATGACGTGTAGAATGATGTGTAGAATGATGTGTAGAATGATGTGCAGAATGACGTGTAGAATGAATGATCTGTAGATTGATGTGCAGAATGATGTGTAGAATGATGTGTACAATGATGTGCAAAATGATGTCTAGAATGATGTGTAGAATGACGTGTAGCATGATGTGTAGCATGATGTATAGAATGATGTGTCGAATGATGTGTAGAATGAATGATGTGTAGAAAGATGTGTAGAATGATGTGTAGAATGAATTGTATAATGAGGTGTCGAATGATGTTAAGAATCAATGATGTGTAGAATGATGTGTAGAATGATGTGTAGAATGAAGTGCAGAATGAATGATGTGTAGATTGATGTGTCGATTGATGTATAGAATGATATGTAGAATGAATGAGGTGTAGAATGAGGTGTAGCATAATGTGTAGCATGATGTATAGAATGATGCGCAGAATTATTCGCAGAATGATTGATGTTTAGAATGTTGTTGAGAATGAAGTTTAGAATGATGTGCAGAATGATGTGTTGAATGATGAGTAGAATGAATGATGTGTCGAATGATGTGTAGAAAGATGTCTAGAAGAATGTGTAGAATGATGTGAAGAATGATGTTCAGAATGAATGATGTGTAGAATGACGTGGGAAATGATGTGCAGAATGATGAGTCGAAAGATGTGTATCATGAATGATGTCTAGAATGATATGTAGAATGATGTGTAGAATGATGGGTAGAATACATGATGTGTAGAATAATGTATAGAATGATGTGTAGAACCATGTGTATAATGATGTGTAGAATGATGTGCAGAACGAATGATGTGTAGAATGATGTGTAGAATGATGTGTAGAATGATGTGTACAATGAATGATGTGTAGAATGATGTGGAGAATGAATGATGTGTAGATTGATGTGTAGAATGATGTCTGGTATGACGTGTAGCATTATGTGCATAATGATGGTGTGCAGAATGACGTGTAGAATGATTTATCGAATGATGTGTAGAATGAATGATGTGTCGAATGATGAGTAGAAAGATGTCTAGAAGAATGTGTAGAATGATGTGTAGAATGATGTGCAGAATGATGATGTGTAGAATGATGTGTAGAATGATTTATCGAATGATGAGTAGAATGTAACGTAGAATGATGTGTATAATGATGTGTCGTATGATGAGTAGAATGATGTGTAGAATGAATGATGTGTAGAATGAAGTGTAGAATTATTTACACAATGATATGTAGAATGAATGATGTGTAGAATGACGTGTTGAATGATATTTAGAATGATGTGTCGAAAGATGTGTAGAATTAATGACGTGTAGAAAGTTATGTAGTATCATGTGTCGAATGATGTGTCGAATGATGTGCAGAAAGAATGATATGTAGAATGATATGCAGAATGATGTGTAGAATGATGTATAGATTGATGTGTAGAATGAATGATGTGCAGAATGATATGTAAAATGATGTGTGGAATGATTTGTACATTGATGTGCAGAATGAATGATGTGTAGAATGATGTGTAGAATGATGTGTTGAATGATGTGCAGAATGATGTGTAGAATGATGTGTAGAATAATGTGCAGAATGAGGTTGTGTCTAATGAGGGGTAGAAGGATGTGTAGAATGGTGTGTAGAATGTTATGCAGAATTATGAGTAAAATGATGTGTCGAAGGACGTGAAGAATGATGTGTAGAATGATGTGCAGAAAGAATGATGTGTAGAATGAAGTGTGGAATGATGTGTAGAATGAATGATGTGGAGAATGATGTTTTAGAATGATGTGTATCATGATGTGCAGAATGAATGATGTGTAGAATGATGTTCAGAATGATGTGTAAAATTATGTGCAGAATGAATGATATGTGGAATGATGTGTCGAATGATGTGTAGAATGATGTGCAGAACGATGTGTAGAATGAATGATGTGTAGAATGATGTGTAGATTGAATGATGTTGAGAATGATGTGTAGAATGATGTGTAGAATGATGTACAGAATTATGTGCAGAATTATGTGCAGAATGATTGATGTTTAGAATGTTGTGTAGAATGATGTGTAGAATGAAGTATGGACTGATGTGTAGAATGATGTGTGGAATGATGTTTCCATTGATGTGTTGAATGAATGATGTGTAAAATGACATGTATAATGTGTGGAATGATATTTAGAATTATGTGTAAATTGATGTGTAGAATGATGTGTTGAATAATGTGTTGAATGATGTGCAGAATGATGTGTAGAATGATGTGTAGAATGATGTGTAGAATAATGTGTAAAATGATATTATGTCGAAGGAGGTGCAGAATGATATGTAGAATGATGTGTAGAATGATGTGCATAATTATGTGTAGAATGATGTGTAGAATAACGTGAAGAATGATGTGTAGAATAATGTTTAGTAAGATATGTCGAATGAAAGATTTGTAGAATGATGTCTAGAATGATGTGTATAATGATGTGCAGAATGATGAGTGGAATGATGTTTGGCATGACGTGCAGAATGATGTGTAGAATGGTGTTTAGCATGATGTGTAGAATGAATGATATGGAGAATGATGTCTAGAATAATGTGTAGAATGATGTGTCGAAAGATGTGTACAATGCATGATGTGTAGAATGATGTTTCGAATGATGTGCAGAATGATGTGTTGAATGATGTGTAGATTGATGTGATGAATGAATGAGGTGTCGAATGAAGTTTAGTATGATGTTTTGAATGATGAGTAGAATGCAAGGTGGGTAGAATGATGTGTAGAATGATGTGTAGAATGATGTGTAGAATGATGTGTAGAATGATGTGTAGAATGATGTGTAGAATGATCTGTGGAAAGAATGATGTGTCGAATGATGTGTAGAATGAATGACGTGTATAATGACGTGCAGAATGATGTGTAGAATGATGTGTGGAATGATGTGTAGAATTAATTGTATAATGATGTGTAGAATGATGTTAAGAATCAATGATGTGTATAATGATGTGTTGAATGATGTGAAGAATGATGTGTAGAATGAATGATTTTTAGAATGATGAGTCGAAAGATGTGTACAATGAATGATGTCTAGAATGATATGTAGAATGATGTGAAGAATGATTGGTGGAATAAATTATGTGTGGAATGGTGTATCGAATGATGTGTAAAACCATGTGTAGAATGATGTGTAGAATGATGTGCAGAACGAATGATGTGTAGAATGATGTGCAGAATGATGAGTAAAATGATGAGTAGATTGATGTGTCGAATGAATGATGTGCAGAATGGTGTAGAATGTTGTGTAAAATGATGTGTAGAATGACGTGCAGAATGATGTGTAGAATGATGTGTAGATTGATGTGTCGAATGAATGATGTGTAGAATGAATTGTAGAATGATGTGAGGCATGACGTGTAGAATGATGTGTATAATTGTGTTTAGAATGAATGATGTAAAGAATGAAGTGCAGACTGATGTGCAGAATGAATGAGGTGGAGAATGATGGGTAGAATGATGTGTAGAATGATGTGTAGAATGAATGATGTGTAGGATGAAGTGTAGAATGATGTGCAGAATGATGTGCAGAATGATGTGTTTTATCACGTGTAGAATGAGGTGCAGAATGATGTGTAGAATGATGTGCAGAATGAATGATATAAAGAATGAAGTGTAATGATGTGTAGAACGTTGGGTTGAATGAATGATGTGTAGAATGATGTGTAGAATGAAGTGCAGCATGATTTACAGAATGATGACGTGTAGAATGATGTGCAGAATGATGTGTAGAATGAATCACGTGCAGCATGACGTGTAGAATGATGTATAGTTTGATGTGCAGAAAGATGTGTCGAAGGCAGTGTCGAATGATTCGTCGAATGATGTGTAGCATGATGTGTAGAATGAATGATGTGTAGAACGATGTGTAGAATGATGTGTAGAATGATGTGTAGAATGAATGATGTGTAGATTGATGTGTAGATTGATGTATCGAATGTTACGTAAAATGATATGCAGAATGAATGATGTGCAGAATGATGTGTAAAACGATGTGTAGAATGATGTGTAGAATGAATGAAATGTAGAATGAATGGTGTGTAGAATGATGAGTAAAATGATCTGCAGAAGGAAGTGTGGAATGAAGTGTCGAATTATGTGTAGAATTATTTGTAGAATGAATGATGTGTAATTGATGTGTCGACTGATGTGTCGAATGATGCGTCGAATGATGCGTCGAATGATGTGTAGAATGCTGTGTAGAAAGACCTGCAGAAGGACGTGTAGAATGATGTGTAGAATGAATGATGTGTATACTGATGTGTAGAATGATATGTTGAATGATGTTAAGAATCAATGATGTGCAGAATGATGTTTATATTGATGTGTAGAATGATGTTCAGAATCAATGATGTGTAGAATGATGTGTCAAGTGATGTGTAGAATGAATGACGCATAGAATGAAGAGTAGAATAAGGTGTATAATGACCTGTAGAATTAGGTGGAGAATGAGGTGTAGAATGATGTGCAGAATGAATGATGTAAAGAATGAAGTGTAGAATGATGTGCAGAATGATGCTTAAAATGACTGTTGTTTAGAATGATGTGCAGAATGATGCTTAAAATGACTGTTGTTTAGAATGATGTGTAGAATGATATGTCGAATGATGGATATAATAATGTGTAGAATGATGGGTTGAAAGAATGATGTGTAGAATGATGAGTAGAACGATGTGTAGAATGATGTGTAGAATGAATGATGTGTCGAATGATGAAGTGTCGAATGATGTGTAGAATGATGTGCACAATGATATTTAGAATGATGGGAAGAATTAATGATGTGTAGAATGATGTGTAGACGGATGTTGTAGAATGATGTGGAGAATGATGTGTAGAATGATGTGTCGAATGAATGATGTGTAGAATGTTGTGTAGAATGAGGTGTAGAAAGATGATGTTTGTAATCATGTGTAGAATGAAGTTGTAGAATGATGTGGAAAATGATGTGGAGAATGATGTGCAGAATGAATGATATGTAGAATGATGTGTAAAATGATGTGTAAAATGAATGATGTGTAGAATGATGTGTGGAATGATGCATGGAATGATGTGTAGAATTATGTGTCGAATGGTGTAGAATGACGTGCAGAATGATGATGTGTAGAATGAGGTGTATAATGATAATTCGAATGTGTCGAATGATGTGTAGAATGATGTGTAGAATGATGATGTGTGGAATGTGTTGTGGAATGATGTTGTAGAATGATGTGGAGAATGATGTGGAGAATGATGTGGAGAATGAATGATGTGTAGAATGATGTGTAGAATGATGTGTAGAATGATGTGTAGAATGATGTGTGGAATGATGTGTGGAATGATGATGAATGAAATGATGTGTCGAATAATGTGTAGAATGATGTTGTAGAATGATGTGGAGAATGATGTGCAGAATGATGTGTAGAATGATGTGTAGAATGAATGATGTGTAGAATGATGTGTCGAATGATGTGTAGAATGAATGATGTGTAGAATGATGTGTAGAAAGATGTGTTGAACGATGTGTAGAATGATGTGTAGAATGACGTGTAGAATGATGATGTGTAGAATGATGTGTATAATGATCTATCGAATGTGTCGAATGATGTGCAGAATGATGTGAAGAATGATGTGTAGAATGATGTGTAGAATGATGTGTAGATAGATGTGCAGAATGAATGACGTGTAGAATGAGGATGTGTAGAATGAAGAGTAGAATGATGTGTGGAATGAAAGATGTGTAGAATGAATGATGTGCAGAATGATGTGTAAAATGATGTGTAGAATGATGTGTAGAATGAATGATGTGTCGAATGATGATGTGTTGTATGATGTGTAGAATGATGTGCATAGAGTTATTTCGAATGATGGGAAGAATGAATTATGTGTAGAATGATGTGTAGAAGCATGTTGTACAATGATGTGCAGAATGATGTGCAGAATGATGTGTCGAATGAATGAAACATAGAAACATAGAAAATAGGTGCAGGAGTAGGCCATTCGGCCCTTCTAGCCTGCACCGCCATTTAATGAGTTCATGGCTGAACATGCAACTTCAGTACCACATTCCTGCTTTCTCGCCATACAACTTGATCCCCCTATTAGTAAGGACTACATCTAACTCCTTTTTGAATATATTTAGTGAATTGGCCTCAACAACTTTCTGTGGCAGAGAATTCCACAGGTTCACCACTCTCTGGGTGAAGAAGTTCCTCCTCAACTCGGTCCTAAATGGCTTACCCCTTATCCTTAGACTGTGTCCCTTGCTTCTGGACTTCCCCAACATTGGGAACATTCTTCCTGCATCCAACCTGTCTAACCCCTTCAGAATCTTAAACGTTTCTATGAGGTCCCCTCTCATTCTTCTGAACTCCAGTGAATACAAGCCCAGTTGATCCAGTCTTTCTTGATAGTTCAGTCCCGCCATCCCGGGAATCAGTCTGGTGAACCTAAGCAGCACTCCCTCAATAGCAAGAATGTCCTTCCTCAGGTTAGGAGACCAAAACTGTCCACAATACTCCAGGTGTGGCCTCACCAAGGCCCTGTACAACTGTAGAAACACGTCCCTGCCCCTGTACTCAAATACCCTCGCTAGGAAGGCCAACATGCCATTTGCTTTCTTAACCGCCTGCTGTACCTGCATGCCAACCTTCAATGGCTGATGTACCATGACACCCAGGTCTCTTTGCACCTCCCCTTTTCCTAATCTGTCACCATTCAGATAATAGTCTGTCTCTCTGTTTTTACCACCAAAGTGGATAACCTCACATTTATCCACATTATACTTCATCTGCCATGCCTTTGCCCACTCATCTTCCCGTTTTTATTTTTACGCCAGACAGGAATGTAAAATTGTTGTAGTTCATCCATGCGGTCTCTAAATGTCTGCCATTGCCCATCCACAGTCAACCCCTTAAGTATCATTCGCCAATCTATCCTAGCCAATTCACGCCTCATACCTTCAAAGTTACCCTTCTTTAAGTTCTGAACCATGGTCTCTGAATTAACTGTTTCATTCTCCATCCTAATGCAGAATTCCATCATATTATGCTCACTATTCACCAAGGGGCCTCGCACAACGAGATTGCTAATTAATCCTCGCTCATTACACAACACCCAGTCTAAGATGGCCTCCCCCCTAGTTGGTTCCTCAACATATTGGTCTAAAAAACCATCCCTTATGCACTCCAGGAAATCCGCCTCAACCGTATTGCTTCCAGTTTGGTTAACCCAATCTATGTGCATATTAAAGTCACCCATTATAACTGCTGCACCTTTATTGCATGCACCCCTAATTTCCTGTTTGATGCCCTCCCCAACATCACTACTACTGTTTGGAGGTCTGTACAAAACTCCCACTAACGTTTTTTGCCCTTTGGTGTTCTGCAGCTCTACCCATATAGATTCCTCATCATCCAAGCTAATGTCCTTCCTAACTATTGCCTTAATCTCCTCCTTAACCAACAATGCTACCCCACCTCCTTTTCCTTTTTTTCTTTCTTTCCTTGAATGTTGAATACCCCTGGATGTTGAGTTCCCAGCCCTGATCATCCTGGAGCCACGTCTCCGTAATCCCAATCATATCATATTTGTTAACATCTATTTGCACAGTTAAATCATCCACCTTATTGCGGATACGCCTTGCATTAAGACACAAAGCCTTCAGGCTTGTTCTTTTAACACCCTTTGTCCTTTTAGAATTTTGCTGTACAATGGCCCTTTTTGTTCTTTGCCTTGGGTATCCCTGCCCTCCACTTTTCCTCAACTCCTTTCTGTCTTTTGCCTCTTTTTTGTTTCCCTCTGTCTCCCTGCATTGGTTCCCATCCCCCTGCCATATTAGTTTAACACCTCCCCAACAGCACTAGCAAACACTCCCCCTGGGACATTGGTTCCGGTCCTGCCCAGGTGCAGACCGTCCGGTTTGTACTGGTCCCACCTCCCCCAGAACCGGTTCCAATGCCCCAGGAATTTGAATCCCTCCCTGCTGCACCACTGGTCAGGCCACGCATTCATCTGCGCTATCCTGCGATTCCTGCTCTGACCAGCACGTGGCACTGGTAGCAATCCCGAGATTACTACTTTTGAGGTCCTACTTTTTAATTTAGCTCCTAGCTCCTTAAATTCATTTTGTAGGACCTC
Source organism: Pristiophorus japonicus (assembly GCF_044704955.1). Taxonomy (NCBI): domain Eukaryota; kingdom Metazoa; phylum Chordata; class Chondrichthyes; family Pristiophoridae; genus Pristiophorus; species Pristiophorus japonicus. The sequence continues at coordinate 3,188,582 of NC_092009.1, forward strand.
ATCCTTTTTTTTACCTATGTCGTTGGTACCAATGTGCACCACGACAACTGGCTGATCTCCCTCCCTTTTTAGAATGTCCTGCACCCGCTCCGAGACATCCTTGACCCTTGCACCAGGGAGGCAACATACCATCCTGGAGTCTCGGTTGCGGCCGAAGAAACGCCTATCTATTCCCCTTACAATTGAATCCCCTTTCACTATCGCTCTCCCACTCTTTTTCTTGCCCTCCTGTGCAGCAGAGCCTGCCACGGTGCCATGAAGTTTGCTGCTGCTGCTCTCCCCTGTTGAGTCATCCCCCCCAACAGTACCCAAAGCAGTGTATCTGTTTTGCAGGGGGATGACCACAGGGGACCCCTGCACTACCTTCCTTGCACTGCTCTTCCTGTTGGTCTTCCATTCCCTATCTGGCTGTGGACCCTTTCCCTGCGGTACGACCAACTCGCTACACGTGCTACTCACGTCATTCTCAGTATCGTGGATGCTCCAGAGTGAATCCACCCTCAGCTCCAACTCCGTAACGCGGACCGTCAGGAGCTTGAGGAGGATACACTTCCCGCACATGTAGTCGTCAGGGACACTGGTGTCGTCCCTGAGTTCCCACATGATACAGGAGGAGCATAACAGCCGACCAAGCTCTCCTGCCATGACTTAACCCTTAGATACACTTAAATTGGCAACAACAATGTTAAAGTTTACTCACTGATATAGAAGAAAAAAAAACAAAACCACTCACTTACCCCCTTGGTTGTGACGTCACCTTTTGATTTCTTTCTACTTCTTTTTTGCCTCCTCTCCCCGCTGCAGCTGCACCGGTCCCGCCTCTCCCGACTCCCGCCTCTCTCGACGCTCCCTGGACTGCTGAGCCTTTTATAGGCCGCTGCCTCTCTCGACTCCCGCCTCTCTCGTCGCTCCCCGGACTGCTGAGCCTTTTATAGGCCGCTGTCTCTCTCGACTCCCGCCTCGCTCGACGCTCCACGGACTGCTGAGCCTTTTATAGGCCGCTGCCTCTTTCGACTCCCGCCTCTCTCGACGCTCCCCGGACTGCTGAGTCTTTTATAGGCCGCTGTCTCTCTTGACGCTCCCCGGACTGCTGAGCCTTTTATAGGCCACTGCCTCTCTCGACTCCCGCATCTCTCGACGCTCCCCGGACTGCTGAGCCTTTTATAGGCCGCTGCCTCTCTCGACTCCCGCCTCTCTCGACGCTCCCCGGACTGCTGAGCCTTTTATAGGCCGCTACCTCGCTCGACTCCCGCCTCTCTCGACGCTCCCCGGACTGCTGAGCCTTTTATAGGCCGCTGCCTCTCTGATGTGTAGACTGATGTGTAGAATGAAAGACGTGTAGAATGAATTGTAGAATTATGTGTAGAATGACGATGTGTAGAATGATGTGTCGAATGATGTGTGGAATGAATGATGTATAGAATGATGTGGAGAATGATGTGCGGAATGATGTGTAGAATCAATTAGCTGCAGAATGATGTGTAGAATGATGTGTAGAATTATGTTTAGAAGAATGCGTCAAATGAATGACGCACTGAATGACGCGTTGAATAATGTGTAGAATGATGTGTGGAATGATGTGTAGAATGATGTTGAGAAAGTTGTGTAGAATGAATGACGTGTGAATGACGCGTTGAATAATGTGTAGAATGATGTGTAAAATGAATATATAGAATGATTGTTGTGTAGAATGATGTGTAGAATGAATAATGTGCAGAATGAAGTATAGACTGATGCGAAGAATGATGTGACGAATGAATTAAGTGTAGAATGATGTGTCGAATGATGTGTCGAATGATGTGTCGAATGATGTGTAGAATGATGTGTAGAATGATGTGTAGTATGAATTATGTGCAGAATGATGTGTGGAATCATGTGTAGAATGACGTGTCAAAAGATGTGTAAAATGAATAAAAGTGTAGAATGATGTGTAGAATGATTTGTGGAATGATGTGTCGAACGCTGTGTCGATTGATGTGTAGAATGAATGATGTGTGGAATCATGTGTAGAAAGATGTGTAGAATGATGGGTTGATTGATGTGTAGAATGAATGATGTGTCGAATGAAATGTGGTATCATGTCTCGAATGATGTGTTGAATGAATTATTTGTAGAAATATGCGTAGAATGATGTGCAGAATGATGTGTAGAATGATGTGTGGAATGAATGTTGTGTAGAATGATGTGTAGAATGATGTGTAGAATGAATGATGTGCAGAATCATGATGTGTAGAATGATGTGTTGAATAATGTGCATAATGCTATTTAGAATGATGGGAAGAATGAATGATGTGTAGAAGGATGTGTAGAATGATGTGTAGAAGCATGTTGTAGAATGATGTGGAGAATGATGTGTAAAATGATGTGTCGAATGAATGATGTGTAGACTGATTTGTGGAATGAAAGACGTGATGAATGACGTATAGAATTATGTGTAGAATGAGGATGTGTAGAATGATGTGTCGAATGATGTGTGGAATGAATGATTTGTACAATGACGTGTAGAATGATGTGTAGAATGATGTGTAGAATGAATTAGCTGTAGAATGATGTGTAGAATGACGTGTAGAATGATGTGTAGAATAATGTTGAGAATGATGTGTAGAATGAATGACATGCTGAATGAGGCGTTGAATAATGTGTAGAATGATGTGTGGAATGATGTGTAGAATGATGTTGAGAATCATGTGTAGAATGAATGAAATGCTGAATGACGCGTTGAATAATGTTTAGAATGATGTGCAGAATGATATGCAGAATGAATGATGTGTAGAATGATGTGTAGAATGAATAATGTGTAGAATGATGTTTAGAATGATGCGCAGAATGATGTGTCGAATGAATTATGTGTAGAATGATGTGTCGAATGATGTGCAGAATGACGCGCAGAATGATGTGTAGAATGATGTGTAGTTTGTATGATGTGCAGAATGATGTGTGAAATCATGTGTAGAATGATGTGTCGAAAGATGTGTTCAATGAATGAAGTGTAGAATGATGTGTAGAACGATGTGTAGATTGATGTGTAGAATGAATGATGTGTAGAATCATGTGTAGAAAGATGTGTAGAATGATGTGTTGATTGATGTGTAGAATGAATAATGGGCAGAATGAAGTGTAGTATCATGTGTAGAATGATGTGCTAAATGCATTATTTGTAGAAGTATGCGTCGAATGATTGCAGAATGATGTGTAGAATGATGTGTAGTATGAATGTTGTGTAGAATTATGTGCAGAATGATGTGTATAATGACGTTTACAACGATGTTTAGAATGAAGCGTAGAATGAATGATGTGCTGAATGACGTGTGGAATGATGTGCAGAATGATGTGTAGAATGATGTGTCGAATGAATGATGTGTAGAATGATGTGCGGAATGATGTTTACAATCATATGTAGAATGATGTGTCGAATAATGTGTAGCATGAATGATGTGTAGAATGATGTGCAGTATGATGTGTAGAATGATGTGTGTATTGATGTGTAGAATGAACGATGCGTAGAATGAAGTGTAGAATGACATGCAGAATGATGTGTAGAATGAATGATTTGTAGAATTATGCATAGAATGATGTGTAGAATGATGTTTAGAATTATGTGTAGAATGAATGATGTGTAGAATGATGTGTAGAATGATGTGTAGAATGAATTACGTGTATAATGATGTACAGAATGATGTGCAGAAAGAATGATGTGCAGAATGACGTGTAGATTGATGTGTGGAATGATGTGGATAATGATGTGTAGAATCATGTGTGGAATGATGTGCAGACTGATGTGCAGAATGATGTGTGGAATGAAATATGTGCAGAATGACGTGTAGAGTGATGTGTAGAATGATGTGTAGAATGTTGCGTGCAATCGTATGTAGAATGATGTGTCGAATGATGTGTACAAGGATGTGTAGACTTAATTATGTGTAGAATGATGTGCAGAATGATGTGTAGTTTGTATGATGTGCAAAATGATGTGTGAAATCATGTGTAGAATGATGTGTCGAAAGATGTGTAGAATGAATGAAGTGTAGAATGATGTGTAGAATGATTTGTGGAATGATGTGTAGAACGATGTGTAGATTGATGTGTATAATGAAGGATGTGCAGAATCATGTGTAGAAAGCTGTGTAGAATGATGTGTTGATTGATGTGTAGAATGAATGTTGTGTAGAATGAAGTGTAGTATCATGTTTAGAATGATGTGCTAAATGAATTATTTGTAGAAGTATGCGTCGAATGATGTGCAGAATGATGTGTAGAATGATGTGTAGTATGAATGTTGTGTAGAATTATGTGCAGAATGATGTGTATAATGACGTGTACAACGATGTTTAGAATGAAACGTAGAATGAATGAGGTGCTGAATGACGTGTGGAATGATGTGCAGAATGATGCGCAGAATGATGTGTAGAATGAATGATGTGTAGAATGCTGTGTGGAATGATGTGTCGAATGATTTGCCGAATGATGTGTCGAATGATTTGCCGAATGATGTGTAGAATGATGTACAGAATGATGTGTCGAATGAAAAAAGTGTAGAATGACGTGTAGAATGATGTGTAGAATGATGTGTACAATCATATGTAGAATCATGTGTCGAATAATGTGTAGAATGAATGATGTGTAGAATGATATGCAGAATGGTGTGTAGAATGATGTGTGTATTGATGTGTGGAATGAATGATGTGTAGAATGATGTATAGAATCATGCGTAGAATGATGTGTCGAAAGATGTGTAGAATGATTGAAGTGTAGAATGATGTGCAGAACGATGTGTAGATTGATGTGTAGAATGAATGAGGAGTAGAATGATGTGCAGTATGATATGTAGAATGATGTGTAGATTGATGTGTAGAATGAACGATGTGTAGAAAGAAGTGTAGAATGACATGTAGAATGATGTGTAGAATGAATGATTTGTAGAATTATGCATATAATGATGTGTAGAATGATGATTAGAATTATGTGTAGAATGAATGATGTGTAGAATGATGTGTAGAATGATGTGTAGAATGAATGATGTGTAGAATGATGTGCAGAATGATGTGCAGAATGAATGATATGCAGCATGACTTGTAGATTGATGTGTGGAATGATTTGGAGAATGATGTGTGGAATCATGTGTGGAATGCTGTGCAGAGTGATGTGCAGAATGATGTGTGGAATGAAATATGTGCAGAATGACGTGTAGAATGATGTGTAGAATGATGTGTCGAAAGATGTGCAGAATGAATGATGAGTAGAATGATGTGTAGAATGATGTGTAGAATGTTGCGTGCAATCGTATGTAGAATGATGTGTCGAATGATGTGTAGAAGGATGTATCGACTGAATTATGTGTAGAATGATATGCAGAATGGTGTGTAGAATGATGTGTATATTGATGTGTAGAATGAACGATGTGTGGAATGAATTGCAGAATGATGTATAGAATGACGTGTAGAATGAATGATTTGTGGAATGATGTGTAGAATTACGGGTACAATGATGTGTACAATGAGGTGTAGAATGAATGATGTGTAGAATGATGTGCAGAATTATGTGTGGAATGAATAATGTGCAGAATGAGGTGCAGAATGATGTGCAGAATGAATGATGTGCAGAATAAAGTGTAGATTGATTTGTCGAATGATGTGGAGAATGATGTGTCGAATGATATGTGGAATGATGTGCAGAGTGATGTGCAGAATGATGTGTAGAATGAATGATGTGCAGAATGACGTGCAGAATGATGTGTAGAATGATGTGTCGGAAGATTTGTAGAATTAATAATGTGTAGAATGATGTGTAGAATGATGTGTAGAATGAATTATGTGTGGAATGATGTACAGAATGGTGTGTAGAATGATGCGTATATTGATGTGTAGAATGATTGATGTATGGAATGAATTGCAGAATGATGTATAAAATGACGTGTAGAATGAATGATTTGTAGAATGACGTTTAGAATGACGGGTAGAATGATGTGTATAATGATGTGTAGAATGATGTGCAGAATTAATGATGTGTAGAATGATGTGCAGAATGATGTGTAGAATGATGTATAGAATGATTGATGTTTAGAATGTTGTGTAGAATGAATAAAATGTAGAATGATGGGTAGAATGAATGATGTTTAGAATGATGTGTAGAATGATGTGTAGAATGATGTGAAGAATGATGTGCAGAATGAATGATGTGTAGAATGATGATCTGTGGAATGATGCGAAGAATGATGTGTAGAATGATGTTGTAGAATGATGAGGAGCAAGATGTGTTGAATGATGTGTAGAATGATGATGTTTAGAATGAATGATGTGGAGAATGATGTATTGAATGTGCCGAATGATGTGTAGAATGATGTGTATAGAGATGTATAGAATGATGTTTAGAATGATGTGAAGAATGATGTGTAGAATGAATGATGTGTAGAATGACGTGTAGAATGAAGTGCAAAATGATGATGTTTAGAATAATGTGTTGAAAGATGTGTAGAATTAATTAAGTGTAGCATGATGTGTAGAATGATGTGTAGAATGATGTGTAGAATGAATGATGTGCAGAATGATGTGCAATATGATGTGTCGAATGATGTGTAGATTGATGTGTGGAATGAACGATGTGCAGAATGAAGAGTAGAATGATATGTAGAATGATGTGCAGAATGAACGATTTGTAGAATTATGCATAGAATGATGTGTAGAATGATGTTTAGAATTATGTGTAGTATGAATGATGTGTAGAATGATGTGTAGAATGATGTGTAAAATGAATGATATGTAGAATGATGTCCAGAATGATGTGCAGAATGAATGATGTGCAGAATGACGTGTAGATTGATGTGTGTAATGATGAGGAAAATGATGTGTAGAATCATGTGTGGAATGATGTGCAGAGTGATGTGCAGAATGATGTGTGGAATGAATGATGTGTAGAATGATGTGTAGAATGATGTGTAGAATTCTGTGTAGAAGGATTGATGTTTAGAATGTTGTGTAGAATGACGTGTAGAATGATGTGCAGAATGATGTGCAGAATGAATGATGTGCAGAATGACGTGTAGATTGATGTGTAAAATGATGTGGAGAATGATGTGTAGAATGATATGTGGAATGATGTGCAGAGTGATGTGCAGAATGATGTGTAGAATGAATGATGTGCAGAACGATGTGTAGAATGATGTGTAGAATTAACTATGTGTAGAATGATGTGCAGAATGGTGTGTAGAATGATGTGTATATTGATATGTAGAATAAATGATGTATGGAATGAATTGCAGATTGATGTATAGAATGACGTGTCGAATGATTGATTTGTAGAATGTTGTGTAGAATGACGGTACGAATGATGTGTATAATGAGATGTAGAATGATGTGTAGAATTAATGATATGGAGAATGAATGATGTGCAGAATGATGTGTAGAATGATGCGTAGAATGATGTGTATAATGATGTGTAGAATGATGTGTATAATTCAGTGTAGGATGATTGAAGTTTAGAATGTTGTGTAGAATGACGTGTAGAATGATGTGCAAAATGATGTGCAGAATGAATGATGTGCAGAATGACGTGTGGATTGATGTGTAGAATGATGTGGAAAATGATGTGTAGAATGATATGTGGAATGATGTGCAGAGTGATGTGCAGAATGATGTGTAGAATGAATGATGTGCAGAATGACGTGTAGAATGATGTGTAGAATGAAGTGTCGAAAGATTTGTAGAATTAATCATGTGCAGAAGGATGTGTAGAATGATGTGTAGAATTAACTATGTGTAGAATGCTGTGCAGAATGGTGTGTAGAATGATGTGTATATTGATATGTAGAATAAATGATCGATGGAATGAATTGCAGATTGATGTATAGAATGACGTGTCGAATGAATGATTTGTAGAATGTTGTGTAGCATGACGGTTCGAATGATGTGTATAATGAGATGTAGAATGATGTGTAGAATTAATGATATGGAGAATGAATGATGTGAAGAATGACGTGTAGAATAATGCGTAGAATGATGTGTAGAATGAATGATGTGTAGAATGATGTGTATAATGATGTGTAGAATTCTGTGTAGAATGATTGATGTTTAGAATGTTGTGTAGAATGAAGTTTCGAATGATGTGTAGAATGATGTGCAGAATGATGAGTAGAATGAATGAAGTGTAGAATGATGTGTAGAATGATGTGTAGAAGGATGTGCAGAATGATGTTGGAAAAATGTGTAGATAGATGTGTAGAATGAAGTGTAGAATGAAGTGTCGAATCATGTAGAGAATGATGTGTAGAATGAATGATGTGTAGAATGATGTGTAGAATGAATGCTGTGTAGAATGATGTGTAGCAAGATGTGTAGAATGATGTGTAGAATGAATGATGTGTAGAATGACATGTAGATTGATGTGTAGAATGATGTGGAGAATGATGTGTAGAATGATATCCAGAATGATGTGCAGAATTATGTGTAGAATGATGTATGGAATCAATGATGTGTAGAATGCCGTGCAGAATGATATACAGAATATTATTCAGAATGATGAGTTGATGTCTGTGTAGAATGATGTGTAGAATGAAGTTTAGAATGATGTGTTGAATGATGCTCAGAATGAATGATGTGTTGTATGATGTGCAGAATGAAGTGCAGAATGATGTGTGAAATGATGTGCAGAGTGATGTGTAGAATGATGTGCAGAATGTATGACGTGCAAAATGACGTGTAGAATAATGTGTGGAGTGATGAGTCGAAATATGTGTAGAATGAATCATGTGTAAAATGATGTGTAGAATGATGTGTAGAATGATTTGTACAATCATATATAGATTGATGTGTAGAATGATGTGTAGAATGAATTATGTACAGACTGATGTGTAGAATGGTGTGTAGAATGATGTGTATATTGAAGGTTAGAATGAACGATTTGTGGAATGAATTGCAGAATGATGTATAGAATGACGTGTAGAATGAATGATTTGTAGAAAGATGTGTAGAATGACCGGTAGAATGATGTGTATAATGACGTGTAATATGATGTGAAGAATTAATGATGTGTAGAATGACGTGCAGAATGATGTGTAGAATGATGTGTAGAATGAATGATGTGCAGAATGATGTGCAGAATGAATGATGTGCAGAATGACGTGTAGATTGATGTGTAAAATGATGTGGAGAATGATAATATAATGATATGTGGAATGATGTGCAGAGTGATGTGCAGAATGATGTGCAGAATGATGTGAAGAATGATGTGCAGAATGAATGATGTGTAGAATGATGATCTGTGGAATGATGCGAAGAATGATGTGTAGAATGATGTTGTAGAATGATGTGGAGCATGATATGTAGAATGATGTGTAGAATGATGATGTTTAGAATGAATGATGTGTAGAATGATGTATTGAATGTGCCGAATGAAGTGTAGAATGATGTGTATAAAGATGTATAGAATGATGTTTAGAATGATGTGAAGAATGATGTGTAGAATGAATGATGTGTAGAATGACGTGTAGAATGAAGTGTAAAATGATGATGTTTAGAATAATGTGTTGAAAGATGTATAGAATTACTGAAGTTAGAATGATGTGTAGAATGATGTTTAGATTGATGTGTAGAATGAACGATGTGTAGAATGAAGTGTAGAATGATATGTAGAATAAACGATGTGTAGAATGAAGTGTAGAATGATATGTAGAATGATGTGTAGAATGAACGATTTGTAGAATTATGCATAGAATGTTGTGTAGAATGATGTTGTAGAATGATGTGGAGCATGATGTGAAGAATGATGTGTAGAATGAATGATGTGTAGAATGATGTGTAGAATGATGTGTAAAATGAATGATGGGTAGAGTGACGTGCAGAATGATGTGCAGAATGAATGATGTGCAGAATATAGTGTAGATTGATGTGTGGAATGATGTGGAGAATGATGTGTAGAATAATGTGTGGAATGATGTGCATAGTGATGTGCAGAATGATGTGCAGAATGAATGATGTGCAGAATATAGTGTAGAATGATGTGTAGAATGATGCGTACAATCATATGCAGAATGGTGTGTAGAATGATGTGTATATTGATGTGTAGAATGAATGATGTATGGAATGAATTGCAGATTGATGTATAGAATGACGTGTCGAATGAATGATTTGTAGAATGATGTGTAGAATGACGGTTAGAATGATGTGTATAATGAGATATAGAACAATGTGTAGAATTAATGATATGGAGAATGAATGATGTGCAGAATGACGTGTAGAAAGATGCGTAAAATGATGTGTAGAATGAATGATGTGTAGAATGATGTGTCGAATGATGTGTAGAATTCTGTGTAGAATGATTGATGTTTAGAATGTTGTGTAGAATTAAGTTTCGAATGATGTGTAGAATGATGTGGAGAAGGATGTGTCGAAGGTTGTGCAGAATGATGTGTGGAAAAATGTGTAGAATGATGTGAAGAATGTAGGGTAGAATGAAGTGTTGAATCATGTGGAGAATGATGTGTAGAATAAATGATGTGTAGAATGAATGCTGTGTAGAATGCTGTGTAGCATGATGTGTAGAATGATGTGTAGAATGAATGATGTGTAGAATGACATGTAGATTGATGTGTAGAATGATGTGGAGAATGAAGTATAGAATGATTTCCAGTATGATGTGCAGAATGGTGTGCAGAATGATGTGTAGAATGATGTGTGGAATCAATGATGTGTAGAATGCTGTGCAGATTGATGTGCAGAATGATGTTCAGAATGATGTGTTGAATGATGCTTAGAATGAATGATGTGTAGTATGATGTGTAGAATGAAGTGTAGAATGATGTGTGAAATGATGTGCAGAGTGATGTGTAGAATGATGTGCAGAATGAATGATGTGCAAAATGACGTGTAGAATGATGTGTGGAGTGATGAGTCGAAAGATGTGTAGAATGAATGATGTGTAGAATGATGTGTAGAATGATGTGTAGAATGATGTGTACAATCATATGTAGAATGATGTGTGGAATGATGTGTAGAATTAATTATGTGTAGAATGATGTGTAGAATGGTGTGTAGAATGAGATGTATATTAATGTGTAGAATGAATGATGTGTGGAATGAATTGCAGAATGATGTATAGAATGACGTGTAGAATGAATGATTTGTAGAATGACTTGTAGAATGACGGGTAGAATGATGTGTATAATGATGTGTAGAATGATGTGCAGAATTTATGATGTGTAGAATGATGTGCAGAATGATGTGTAGAATGATGTATAGAATGATTGATGTTTAGAATGTTGTGTAGAATGAATACAACGTAGAATGATGGGTAGAATGAATGATGTTTAGAATGATGTGTAGAATGATGTGTAGAATGATGTGAAGAATGATGTGCAGAATGAATGATGTGTAGAATGATGATCTGTGGAATGATGCGAAGAATGATGTGTAGAATGATGTTATAGAATGATGAGGAGCAAGATGTGTTGAATAATGTGTAGAATGATGATGTTTAGAATGAATGATGTGGAGAATGATGTATTGAATGTGCCGAATGATGTGTAGAATGATGTGTATAGAGATGTATAGAATGATGTTTAGAATGATGTGAAGAATGATGTGTAGAATGAATGATATGTAGAATGACGTGTAGAATGAAGTGCAAAATGATGATGTTTAGAATAATGTGACGAAAGATGTGTAGAATTAATGAAGTTAAAATGATGTGTAGAATGATGTGTAGAATGATGTGTAGAATGAATGATGTGTAGAATGATGTACATTATGATGTGTCGAATGATGTGTAGATTGATGTGTAGAATGAACGATGTGCAGAATGAAGAGTAGAATGATATGTAGAATGATGTGCAGAATGAACGATTTGTAGAATTATGCATAGAATGATGTGTAGAATGATGTTTAGAATTATGTGTAGTATGAATGATGTGTAGAATGATGTGTAGAATGTTGAGTAAAATGAATGATACGTCGAATGATGTGCAGAATGATGTGCAGAATGAATGATGTGCAGAATGACGTGTAGATTGATGTGTGTAATGATGAGGAAAATTATGTGTAGAATCAGGTGTGTAATGATGTGCAGAGTGATGTGCAGAATGATGTGTGGAATGAATTATGTGTAGAATGATGTGTAGAATGAATGATGTGTAGAATGACGTGTAGAATGAAGTGTAAAATGATGATGTTTAGAATAATGTGTTGAAGGATGTGTAGAATGAATGAAGTGTAGAATGATGTGCACAATGATGTGTAGAATGATGTGTAGATTGATGTGTAGAATGAACGATGTGCAGAATGAAGTGTAGAATGATATGTAGAATGTAGTGTAGAATGAATGATTTGTAGAATTATGCATAGAATGTTGTGTAGAATGATGTTGTAGAATGATGTGGAGCATGATGTGAAGAATGATGTGTAGAATGAATGATGTGTAGAATGATGTGTAGAATGATGTGTAAAATGAATGATGGGTAGAATGACGTGCAGAATGATGTGCAGAATGAATGATGTGCAGAATATAGTGTAGATTGATGTGTGGAATGATATGGAGAATGATGTGTAGAATCATGTGTGGAATGATGTGCATAGTGATGTGCAGAATGATGTGTGGAATGAATGATGTGCAGAATTACGTGTAGAATGATGTGTAGAATGATGTGTCGTAAGATGTGTAGAATGAATGATGTGTAGAATAATGTGTAGAATGATGTGTAGAATGATGCGTACAATCATATGCAGAATGGTGTGTAGAATGATGTGTATATTGATGTGAAGAATGAATGATGTATGGAATGAATTGCAGATTGATGTATAGAATGACGTGTCGAATGAATGATTTGTAGAATGATGTGTAGAATGACGGTTAGAATGATGTGTATAATGAGATGTAGAATAATGTGTAGAATTAATGATATGGAGAATGAATGATGTGCAGAATGACGTGTAGAATGATGCGTAAAATGATGTGTAGAATGAATGATGTGTAGAATGATGTGTCGAATGATGTGTAGAATTCTGTGTAGAATGATTGATGTTTAGAATGTTGTGAAGAATGAAGTTTCGAATGATGTGTAGAATGATGTGGAGAAGGATGTGTCGAAGGCTGTGCAGAATGATGTGTGGAAAAATGTGTAGAATGATGTGAAGAATGAAGGGTAGAATGAAGTGTCGAATCATGTGGAGAATGATGTGTAGAATGAATGATGTGCAGAATGAATGCTGTGTAGAATGATGTGTAGCATGATGTGTAGAATGATGTGTAGAATGAATGATGTGTAGAATGACATGTAGATTGATGTGTAGAATGATGTGGAGAATGACGTGTAGAATGATTTCCAGTATGATGTGCAGAATGGTGTGCAGAATGATGTGTAGAATGATGTGTGGAATCAATGATGTGTAGAATGCTGTGTAGATTGATGTGCAGAATGATGATCAGAATGATGTGTTGAATGATGCTTAGAATGAATGATGTGTAGTATGATGTGTAGAATGATGTGTGAAATGATGTGCAGAGTGATGTGTAGAATGATGTGCAGAATGAATGATGTGCAAAATGACGTGTAGAATGATGTGTGGAGTGATGAGTCGAAAGATGTGTAGAATGAATGATGTGTAGAATGATGTGTAGAATGATGTGTAGAATGATGTGTACAATCATATATAGAATGATGTGTGGAATGATGTGTAGAATCAATTATGTGTAGAATGATGTGTAGAATGGTGTGTAGAATGAGATGTATATTAATGTGTAGAATGAATGATGTGTGGAATGAATTGCAGAATGATGTATAGAATGACGTGTAGAATGAATGATTTGTAGAATGACGTGTAGAATGACGGGTAGAATGATGTGTATAATGATGTGTAGAATGATGTGCAGAATTAATGATGTGTAGAATGACGTGCAGAATGATGTGTAGAATGATGTAGAGAATGATTGATGTTTAGAATGTTGTGTAGGATGAATAAAATGTAGAATGATGGGTAGAATGAATGATGTTTAGAATGATGTGTAGAATGATGTGTAGAATGATGTGAAGAATGATGTGCAGAATGAATGATGTGTAGAATGATGATGTTTAGAATGAATGATGTGGAGAATGATGTATTGAATGTGCCGAATGATGTGTAGAATGATGTGTATAGAGATTTATAGAATGATGTTTAGAATGATGTGAAGAATGATGTGTAGAATGAATGATGTGTAGAATGACGTGTAGAATGAAGTGCAAAATGATGATGTTTAGAATAATGTGTTGAAAGATGTGTAGAATTACTGAAGTTAGAATGATGTGTAGAATGATGTGTAGAATGATGTGTAGATTGAATGATGTGTAGAATGATGTACATTATGATGTGTCGAATGATGTGTAGATTGATGTGTAGAATGAGAGATGTGTAGAATGAAGAGTAGAATGATATGTGCAGAATGAACGATTTGTAGAATTATGCATAGAATGATGTGTAGAATGATGTTTAGAATTATGTGCAGTATGAATGATGTGTAGAATGATGTGTAGAATGATGTGTAAAATGAATGATACGTCGAATGATGTGCAGAGTGATGTGCAGAATGATGTGTGGAATGAATGATGTGTAGAATGATGTGTAGAATGATGTGTAGAATTCTGTGTAGAAGGATTGATGTTTAGAATGTTGTGTAGAATGACGAGTAGAATGATGCGCAGAATGATGTGCAGAATGAATGATGTGCAGAATGACGTGTAGATTGATGTGTAAAATGATGTGGAGAATGATGTGTAGAATGATATATGGAATGATGTGCAGAGTGATGTGCAGAATGATGTGTAGAATGAATGATGTGCAGAATGACGTGGAGAATGATGTGTAGAATGAAGTGTCGAAAGATTTGTAGAATTAATGATGTGCAGAACGATGTGTAGAATGATGCGTAGAATTAACTATGTGTAGAATGATGTGCAGAATGGTGTGTAGAATGATGTGTATATTGTTATGTAGAATAAATGATGTATGGAATGAATTGCAGATTGATGTATAGAATGACGTGTCGAATGAATGATTTGTCGAATGTTGTGTAGAATGACGGTTCGAATGATGTGTATAATGAGATGTAGAATGATGTGTAGAATTAAGGATATGGAGAATGAATGAAGTGCAGAATGATGTGTAGAATGAAGGCTAGAATGTTGTGTAGAATGAAGGTTGTGTAGAATGAAGTGTAGAATGATGTGTAGAATTCTGTGTAGAATGATTGATGTTTAGAATGTTGTGTAGAATGAAGTTTAGAATGATGTGTAGAATGATGTGCAGAATGATGAGTAGAATGAATGAAGTGTAGAATGATGTGTAGAATGATGTGTAGAAGGATGTGCAGAATGAAGTGTCGAATCATGTGGAGAATGATGTTTAGAACGAATGATGTGTAGAATGATGTGTAGAATGAATGCTGTGTAGAATGATGTGTAGCATGATGTGTAGAATGATGTGTAGAATGAATGATGTGTAGAATGACATGTAGATTGATGTGTCGAATGATGTGGAGAATGATGTGTGGAATGATATCCAGAATGATGTGCAGAATGATGTGTAGAATGATGTATGGAATCAATGATGTGTAGAATGCTGTGTGGAATGATGTACAGAATGATGTTCAGAATGATGTGTTGATGTCTGTGTAGAATGATGTGCAGAATGAAGTGTAGAATGATGTGTGAAATGATGTGCAGAGTGATGTGTAGAATGATGTGCAGAATGAATGATGTGCAAAATGACGTGTAGAATCATGTGTGGAGTGATGAGTCGAAATATGTGTAGAATGAATCATGTGTAAAATGATGTGTAGAATGATGTGTAGAATGATTTGTACAATCATATATAGATTGATGTGTAGAATGATGTGTAGAATGAATTATGTGCAGACTGATGTGCAGAATGGTGTGTAGAATGATGTGTATATTGATGTGTAGATTGAATGATGTGTGCAATGAATTGCAGAATGATGTATAGAATGACGTGCAGAATGAATGATTTGTAGAATGACGTGTAGAAGGACGGGTAGAATGATGTGTATAATGATGTGTAGAATGATTTGCAGAATTAATGATGTGTAGAATGATGTGCAGAATGATGTGTAGAATGATGTGTAGAATGATTGATGTTTAGAATGTTGTGTAGAATGAATGAAATGTAGAATGATGGGTAAAATGAATGATGTTTAGAATGATGTGTAGAATGATGTGCAGAATGAATGATGTGTAGAATGATGATATGTGGAATGATGCGAAGAATGATGTGTAGAATGATGTTGTAGAATGATGTGGAGCATGATGTGTAGAATGATGTGTAGAATGATGATGTTTAGAATGTATGATGTGGAGAATGATGTATTGAATGTGCCGAATGATGTGTAGAATGATGTGTATAGAGATGTATAGGTTTGATGATTAGAATGATGTGAAGAATGATGTGTAGAATGAATGATGTGCAGAATGACGTGTAGAATGAGGTGTAAAATGATGATGATTAGAATAATGTGTTGAAAGATGTGTAGAATTAATGAAGTGTAGAATGATGTGTAGAATGATGTGTAGAATGATGTGCAGAATGATGTGTAGAATGAATGATGTGTAGAATGATGTGCAGTATGATGTGTAGAATGATGTGTAGATTGATGTGTAGAATGAACGATGTGTAGAATGAAGAGTAGAATGATATGTAGAATGATGTGTAGAATGAACGATTTGTAGAATTATGCATAGAATTATGTGTAGAATGATGTTTAGAATTATGTGTAGAATGAATGATGAGTAGAATGATGTGTAGAATGATGTGTAAAATGAATGATGTGTAGAATGACGTGCAGAATGATGTGCAGAATGAATGATGTGCAGAATGACGTGTAGATTGATGTGTGTAATGATGTGGAGAGTGATGTGTAGAATCGTGTGTGGAATGATGTGCAGAGTGATGTGCAGAATGATGTGTGGATTGAATGATGTGCAGAATGACGTGTAGAATGATTTGTAGAAGGATGTGTAGAATGAATTATGTGTAGAATGATGTGCAGAATGGTGTGTAGAATGATGTGTATATTGATGTGTAGAATGAATGATGTGTGCAATGAATTGCAGAATGATGTATAGAATGACGTGTAGAATGAATAGATTTGTAGAATGATGTGTAGAATGACGTGTAGAATGATGTGTACAATGATGTGTACAATGAATGATGTGTAGAATGATGTGCAGAATGATGTGTAGAAAGAATAATGTGTAGAATGGCGTGTAGAATGATGTGCAGAATGATGTGTAGAATGAATAATGTGTAGAATGACGTGTAGAATGATGTGCAGAATGATGTGCAGAATGAATGATGTGCAGAATGACGTGTAGATTGATGTGTAAAATGATGTGGAGAATCATGTGTAGAATGATATGTGGAATGATGTGCAGAGTGATGTGCAGAATGATGTGTAGAATGAATGATGTGCAGAATGACGTGTAGAATGATGTGTAGAATGAAGTGTCGAAAGATTTGTAGAATTAATGATGTGCAGAACGATGTGTAGAATGATGTGTAGAATTAATTATGTGTAGAATATGTGCAGAATGGTGTGTAGAATGATGTGTATATTGATATGTAGAATGAATGATGTATGGAATGAATTGCAGATTGATGTATAGAATGACGTGTCGAAAGAATGATTTGTAGAATGTTGTGTAGAATGACGGTTCGAATGATGTGTATAATGAGATGTAGAATGATGTGTAGAATTAATGATATGGAGAATGAATGATGTGTAGAATGAGGTTTAGAATGATGTGTAGAATGATGTGTAGAATTCTGTGTAGAATGATTGAAGTGTAGAATGATGTGGAGAATGATGTGTAGAAGGATGTGCAGAATGATGTGTGGAACAATGTGTAGAATGATGTGTAGAATGAAGTGTAGAATGAAGTGTCGAATCATGTGGAGAATTATGTGTAGAATGAATGATGTGTAGAATGAAGTGTAGAATGAATGCTGTATAGAATGATGTGTAGCATGATGTGTAGAATGATGTGTAGAATGAATGATGTGTAGAATGACATATAGATTGATGTGTAGAATGATGTGGAGAATGATGTGTAGAATGATATCCAGAATGATGTGCAGAATGATGTGTAGAATGATGTATGGAATCAATGATGTGTAGAATGCTGTGTAGAATGGTGTACAGAATGATGTTCAGAATGATGTGTTGATGTCTGTGTAGAATGATGTGTAGAATGAAGTTTAGAATGATGTGTTGTATGTTGCTTAGAATGAATGATGTGTTGTATGATGTGCAGAATGAAGTGTAGAATGATGTGTGAAATTATGTGCAGAGTGATGTGTAGAATGATGTGCAGAATGAATGATGTGCAAAATGAGGTATCGAATGAAGTGTAGAATGATTTGTACAATAATATGTAGATTGATGTGTAGAATGATGTGTAGAATGAATTATGTGCAGACTGATGTGTAGAATGGTGTGTCGAATGATGTGTATATTGATGTGTAGAATTAACGATTTGTGGAATGAATTGCAGCATGATGTATAGAATGACGTGTAGAATGAATGATTTGTAGAATGATGTGTAGAATGACCGGTAGAATGATGTGTAAATGATGTGTAAAATGATGTGTAGAATTAATGATGTGTAGAATGACGTGCAGAATGATGTGTAGAATGATGTGTAGAATGAATGATGTGTAGAATGATGTGTAGAATTCTGTGTAGAAATCTGTGTAGAATGATTAATGTTTGGAATGTTGTGTAGAATGTAGTTTGGAATGATGTGTAGAATGACGTGTAGAATTTTGTGTTGAATTATATGTAGAATGATGTGTCGAATGATGTGTAGATTGATGTGTGGAATGAATGATGTGTAGAATGATGTGTAGAATGATGATTAGAATGTTGTGTAGAATGATGTGTCGAATGAATGATGTGTGGAATGATGATGTGTAGAATGATGTGAAGAATGATGTACATAATGATATGTAGAATGATGGGTAGAATGAATGATGTTTAGAATGATGTGTAGAATGATGTGTAGAAATATGGGAAGAATGATGTGCAGAATGAATGATGTGTACAATGATGATCTGTGGAATGATGCGAAGAATGATGTGTAGAATGATGTTGTAGAATGATGTGTAGAATGATGTATTGAATGTGCCGAATGATGTGTAGAATGATGTGTATAAAGATGTATAGAATGATGTTTAGAATGATGTGTCGAATGATGTGTAGAATGAATGATGTGTAGAATGACGTGTAGAATGAAGTGTAGAATGATGATGTGTAGAATGATGTGTAGAATGATGTGTAGAATGATGTGTAGAATGAATGATGTGTAGAATGATGTGTAGAAGTCTGTGTAGAAATCTGTGTAGAATGATTGATGTTTGGAATGTTGTGTAGAATGAAGTTTGGAATGATGTGTAGAATGACGTGTAGAATGATGTGTTGAATTATATGTAGAATGATGTGTCGAATGATGTGTAGATTGATGTGTGGAATGAATGATGTGTAGAATGATGCATAGAATGAAGTGTAGAGTGATGTTCAGAATGATATGTAGAAAGAATGATGTGTAGAATGATGTGTAGAATGATGTGTAGAATGAATGATGTGTCGAATGATGTGTAGAATCACGTGAAGATTGATGTGTAGAATGATGACGTGGAGAATGATGTTTAGAATGATGTGTAGAATGATGTGGAGAATGATGTGTGGAACAATAGTGAATCTATGAAGTGTAGAATTATGTGCAGAATGATGTGTCGAATGATGTGCAGAATGATGGGTAGAATGAATGATGTGTAGAATGATGTGTAGAATGATATGTAGAATGATGGGAAGAATGATGTGCAGAATGAATGATGTGCAGAATGAAAATCTGTGGAATGATGGGAAGAATGATGTGTAGAATGATGTTGTAGAATGATGTGTATAATGATGTATTGAATGTGCCGAATGATGTGTAGAATGATGTGGATAAAGATGTATAGAATGATCTTTAGAATGATGTGTAGAATGACGTGTAGAATGAAGTGTAGAATGATGATGTGTAGAATGATGTGTTGAAAGATGTGGAGAATGAATGAAGTGTAGAATGAAGTGTAGAATGATGTGCAGAATGAATGATGTGCAAAATGAGGTATCGAATGAAGTGTAGAATGATTTGTACAATAATATGTAGATTGATGTGTAGAATGATGTGTAGAATGAATTATGTGCAGAATGATGTGTAGAATGGTGTGTCGAATGATGTGTATATTGATGTGTAGAATTAACGATTTGTGGAATGAATTGCAGCATGATGTATAGAATGACGTGTAGAATGAATGATTTGTAGAATGATGTGTAGAATGACCGGTAGAATGATGTGTATAATGATGTGTAAAATGATGTGTAGAATTAATGATGTGTAGAATGACGTGCAGAATGATGTGTAGAATGATGTGTAGAATGAATGATGTGTAGAATGATGTGTAGAATTCTGTGTAGAAATCTGTGTAGAATGATTAATGTTTGGAATGTTGTGTAGAATGAAGTTTGGAATGATGTGTAGAATGACGTGTAGAATTTTGTGTTGAATTATATGTAGAATGATGTGTCGAATGATGTGTAGATTGATGTGTGGAATGAATGATGTGTAGAATGATGTGTAGAATGATGATTAGAATGTTGTGTAGAATGATGTGTCGAATGAATGATGTGTGGAATGATGATGTGTAGAATGATGTGAAGAATGATGTACATAATGATATGTAGAATGATGGGTAGAATGAATGATGTTTAGAATGATGTGTAGAATGATGTGTAGAAATATGGGAAGAATGATGTGCAGAATGAATGATGTGTACAATGATGATCTGTGGAATGATGCGAAGAATGATGTGTAGAATGATGTTGTAGAATGATGTGTAGAATGATGTATTGAATGTGCCGAATGATGTGTAGAATGATGTGTATAAAGATGTATAGAATGATGTTTAGAATGATGTGTCGAATGATGTGTAGAATGAATGATGTGTAGAATGACGTGTAGAATGAAGTGTAGAATGATGATGTGTAGAATGATGTGTAGAATGATGTGTAGAATGATGTGTAGAATGAATGATGTGTAGAATGATGTGTAGAATTCTGTGTAGAAATCTGTGTAGAATGATTGATGTTTGGAATGTTGTGTAGAATGAAGTTTGGAATGATGTGTAGAATGACGTGTAGAATGATGTGTTGAATTATATGTAGAATGATGTGTCGAATGATGTGTAGATTGATGTGTGGAATGAATGATGTGTAGAATGATGCATAGAATGAAGTGTAGAGTGATGTTCAGAATGATATGTAGAAAGAATGATGTGTAGAATGATGTGTAGAATGATGTGTAGAATGAATGATGTGTCGAATGATGTGTAGAATCACGTGAAGATTGATGTGTAGAATGATGACGTGGAGAATGATGTTTAGAATGATGTGTAGAATGATGTGGAGAATGATGTGTGGAACAATAGTGAATCTATGAAGTGTAGAATTATGTGCAGAATGATGTGTCGAATGATGTGCAGAATGATGGGTAGAATGAATGATGTGTAGAATGATGTGTAGAATGATATGTAGAATGATGGGAAGAATGATGTGCAGAATGAATGATGTGCAGAATGAAAATCTGTGGAATGATGGGAAGAATGATGTGTAGAATGATGTTGTAGAATGATGTGTATAATGATGTATTGAATGTGCCGAATGATGTGTAGAATGATGTGGATAAAGATGTATAGAATGATCTTTAGAATGATGTGTAGAATGACGTGTAGAATGAAGTGTAGAATGATGATGTGTAGAATGATGTGTTGAAAGATGTGGAGAATGAATGAAGTGTAGAATGAAGTGTAGAATGATGTGTAGAATGAATGATATTTAGAATGATGATCTGTGGAATGATGGGAAGAATGATGTTTAGAATGATGTTGTAGAATGATGTGTAGAATGATGTATTGAATGTGCCGAATGATGTGTAGAATGATGTGTGTAGAATGATGTGTTGAAAGATGTGTAGAATGATGTGTAGAATGAATGAAGTATAGAATGATGTGTAGAATCATGTGTAGAATGATGTGTAGAATGATGTGTAGAATGATGTGTAGAATGAATGATGTGTATAATGATGTATAGAATGATGTGTAGAATGATGTGCAGATTGATGTGTAGAATGAATGATGTGCAGAATGAAGTGCAGAATGATGTGTAGAATGATATGTAGAATGAATGATTTGTAGAATGATGCGCAGAATGAACTGTAGAGTGATGTACAGAATGATGTCTAGAAAGAATGATGTGTAGAATGATTTGTAGAATGATGTGTAGAATGAATGATATATCGAATGATGCGTAGAATGATGTGTATATTGATGTGTAGAATAAATGATGTGTGGAATGAATTGCAGTATGATGTATAGAATGACGTGTAGAATGAATGATTTGTAAAATAATGTGTCGAATGACGGATAGAATGATGTGAATAATGATGTGTAGAATTAATGGTGTGTAGAATGATGTGCAGAATTATGTGTAGAATGATGTGTAGAATGATGTGTAGAATGATGTGTAGAATGATGTGCGGATTGATGTGTTGAATGAATGATGTGCAGAATGAAGTGCAGAATGATGTGTAGAATGATGTGTCGAATGAATGATTTGTAGAATGATACGTAGAATGAAGTGTAGATTGATGTGTAGAATGATGTGTAGAATGATTGATGTTTAGAATATTGTGTCGAATGAAGTTTAGAATGATGTGTAGAATGACGTGTAGAATGATGAGTAGAATGAAAGATGTGTAGAATAATCTGTCGAAAGATGTGTAGAATGAATGATGTGTGGAATGATGTGTAGAATGATGTGTAGATTGATGTGAAGAATGATGTGCTAAATGAATGATGTGTAGAATGATGTTCTGTGGAATGATGCGAAGAATGATGTGCAGAATGAAGTTGTGGAATGATGTGGAGCATGATGTGTAGAATGATGTGTAGAATGATGATGTTTAGAATGAATAATGTGTAGAATAATGTGTCGAAAGATGTGTAGAATGAATGATGTGTATAAAGATGTATAGAATGATGTTTAGAATGATGTGTAGAATGATGTGTAGAATGAATGATGTGTAGAATGACGTGTAGAATGATGTGTAGAATAAATGATGTGTAGAATGATGTGTAGAATGATGTGTAGAATGATGTGAGGATTGATGTGTAGAATGAATTATGTGCAGACTGACGTGCAGAATGATGTGTAGAATGATGTGTCGAATGAATGATTTGTAGAATGATGCGTAGAATGATGTTCAGAATGATGTGTAGAATCAATGATGTGTAGAATGATGTGTAGAATGATGTGTAGAATGAATGATGTGTCGAATGATGTTTAGAATGACGTGTATATTGATGTGTAGAATGAATCATGTGTGGAATGAATTGCAGAATGATGTATAGAATGACGGGTAGAATGAATGATTTGTAGAATTATTTGCAGAATGACGGGTAGAATGATGTGTATAATGAATGACGTGTAGAATGATGTGTAGAATTCTGTGTAGAAATCTGTGTAGAATGATTGATGTTTAGAATGTTGTGTAGAATGAAGTTTAGAATGACGTGTAGAATGATGTGTAGAATGATGAGTAGAATGAATGATGTGTAGAATGATGTGGAGAATGATGTGTAGAAGGATGTCTAGAATGAAGTGTAGAATCATGTGGAATATGATGTGTAGAATGAATGATGTGCAGAATGATGTGTTGATTGATGTGTAGAATGATTTGGGGAATGATGTGTAGAATGATGTGTGGAATGATGTGCAGAGTGATGTGTAGAATGATGTTTCGAATGCATGATGTGCAGAATGATGTGTAGAATGATGTGTCGAAAGATGTGTAGAATAAATGATGTGTAGAATGATGTGTAAAATGATGTTTAAAATGATTTGCAGAATGAAGTGTAGAATGATGTGGAGAATGATGTGTAGAAGGATGTGCAGAATGAAGGGTAGAATGAAGTGTCGAATCATGTCGAGAATGATGTGTAGAATGAATTATGTATAGATTGATGTGTAGAATGAATACTGTGTAGAATGACATGTAGATTGATGTGTAGAATGATGTGGAGAATGATGTGTAGAATGATGTCCAGTATGATGTGCAGAATGATGTGCAGAATGATGTGAAGAATGATGTGTGGAATCAATGATGTGTAGAATGCTGTGTAGAATGATGTACAGAATGATGTTCAGAATGATGTGTTGATGTTTGTGTAGAATGGTGTGTAGAATGAAGTGTGGAATGATGTGTGAAATGAAGTGCAGAGTGACGTGTAGAATGATGTGCAGAATGAATGATGTGCAAAATGACGTGCAGAATGATGTGTGGAGTGATGAGTCGAAAGATGTGTCGAATGAATGATGTGTAGAATGGTGTGTAGAATGATGTGTATATTGATGTGTAGATTGAATGATGTGTGCAATGAATTGCAGAATGATGTATAGAATGACGTGTAGAATGAATGATTTGTAGAATGACGTGTAGAAGGACGGGTAGAATGATGTGTATAATGATGTGTAGAATGATGTGCAGAATTAATGATGTGTAGAATGATGTGCAGAATGATGTGTAGAATGATGTGTAGAATGATTGATGTTTAGAATGTTGTGTAGAATGAATGAAATGTAGAATGATGGGTAGAATGAATGATGTTTAGAATGATGTGTAGAATGATGTGCAGAATGAATGATGTGTAGAATGATGATATGTGGAATGATGCGAAGAATGATGTGTAGAATGAGGTGTAAAATGATGATGTTTAGAATAATGTGTTGAAAGATGTGTAGAATTAATGAAGTGTAGAATGATGTGTAGAATGATGTGTAGAATGATGTGCAGAATGATGTGTAGAATGAATGATGTGTAGAATGATGTGCAGTATGATGTGTAGAATGATGTGTAGATTGATGTGTAGAATGAACGATGTGTAGAATGAAGAGTAGAATGATATGTAGAATGATGTGTAGAATGAACGATTTGTAGAATTATGCATAGAATTATGTGTAGAATGATGTTTAGAATTCTGTGTAGAATGAATGATGAGTAGAATGATGTGTAGAATGATGTGTAAAATGAATGATGTGTAGAATGACGTGCAGAATGATGTGCAGAATGAATGATGTGCAGAATGACGTGTAGATTGATGTGTGTAATGATGTGGAGAATGATGTGTAGAATCGTGTGTGGAATGATGTGCAGAGTGATGTGCAGAATGATGTGTGGATTGAATGATGTGCAGAATGACGTGTAGAATGATTTGTAGAAGGATGTGTAGAATGAATTATGTGTAGAATGATGTGCAGAATGGTGTGTAGAATGATGTGTATATTGATATGTAGAATGAATGATGTGTGGAATGAATTGCAGAATGATGTATAGAATGACGTGTAGAATGATTAGATTTGTAGAATGATGTGTAGAATGACGTGTAGAATGATGTGTACAATGATGTGTAGAATGAATGATGTGTAGAATGATGTGCAGAATGATGTGTAGAAAGAATAATGTGTAGAATGACGTGTAGAATGATGTGCAGAATGATGTGTAGAATGAATAATGTGTAGAATGACGTGTAGAATGATGTGCAGAATGATGTGCAGAATGAATGATGTGCAGAATGACGTGTAGATTGATGTGTAAAATGATGTGGAGAATCATGTGTAGAATGATATGTGGAATGATGTGCAGAGTGATGTGCAGAATGATGTGTAGAATGAATGATGTGCAGAATGACGTGTAGAATGATGTGTAGAATGAAGTGTCGAAAGATTTGTAGAATTAATGATGTGCAGAACGATGCGTAGAATGATGTGTAGAATTAATTATGTGTAGAATATGTGCAGAATGGTGTGTAGAATGATGTGTATATTGATATGTAGAATGAATGATGTATGGAATGAATTGCAGATTGATGTATAGAATGACGTGTCGAAAGAATGATTTGTAGAATGTTGTGTAGAATGACGGTTCGAATGATGTGTATAATGAGATGTAGAATGATGTGTAGAATTAATGATATGGAGAATGAATGATGTGCAGAATGACGGGTAGAATGATGCGTAGAATGTTGTGTAGAATGAAGTTTCGAATGATGTGTAGAATGATGTGTAGAATTCTGTGTAGAATGATTGAAGTGTAGAATGATGTGGAGAATGATGTGTAGAAGGATGTGCAGAATGATGTGTGGAACAATGTGTAGAATGATGTGTAGAATGAAGTGTAGAATGAAGTGTCGAATCATGTGGAGAATGATGTGTAGAATGAATGATGTGTAGAATGAAGTGTAGAATGAATGCTGTATAGAATGATGTGTAGCATGATGTGTAGAATGATGTGTAGAATGAATGATGTGTAGAATGACATTTCGATTGATGTGTAGAATGATGTGGAGAATGATGTGTAGAATGATATCCAGAATGATGTGCAGAATGATGTGTAGAATGATGTATGGAATCAATGATGTGTAGAATGCTGTGTAGAATGGTGTACAGAATGATGTTCAGAATGATGTGTTGATGTCTGTGTAGAATGATGTGTAGAATGAAGTTTATAATGATGTGTTGAATGTTGCTTAGAATGAATGATGTGTTGTATGATGTGCAGAATGAAGTGTAGAATGATGTGTGAAATGATGTGCAGAGTGATGTGTAGAATGATGTGCAGAATGAATGATGTGCAAAATGAGGTATCGAATGATGTGTAGAATGATTTGTACAATAATATGTAGATTGATGTGTAGAATGATGTGTAGAATGAATTATGTGCAGACTGATGTGTAGAATGGTGTGTCGAATGATGTGTATATTGATGTGTAGAATTAACGATTTGTGGAATGAATTGCAGCATGATGTATAGAATGACGTGTAGAATGAATGATTTGTAGAATGATGTGTAGAATGACCGGTAGAATGATGTGTATAATGATGTGTAAAATGATGTGTAGAATTAATGATGTGTAGAATGACGTGCAGAATGATGTGTAGAATGATGTGTAGAATGAATGATGTGTAGAATGATGTGTAGAATTCTGTGTAGAAATCTGTGTAGAATGATTGATGTTTGGAATGTTGTGTAGAATGAAGTTTGGAATGATGTTTAGAATGACGTGTAGAATTTTGTGTTGAATTATATGTAGAATGATGTGTCGAATGATGTGTAGATTGATGTGTGGAATGAATGATGTGTAGAATGATGTGTAGAATGATGATTAGAATGTTGTGTAGAATGATGTGTCGAATGAATGATGTGTGGAATGATGATGTGTAGAATGATGTGAAGAATGATGTACATAATGATATGTAGAATGATGGGTAGAATGAATGATGTTTAGAATGATGTGTAGAATGATGTGTAGAAATATGGGAAGAATGATGTGCAGAATGAATGATGTGTACAATGATGATCTGTGGAATGATGCGAAGAATGATGTGTAGAATGATGTTGTAGAATGATGTGTAGAATGATGTATTGAATGTGCCGAATGATGTGTAGAATGATGTGTATAAAGATGTATAGAATGATGTTTAGAATGATGTGTAGAATGATGTGTAGAATGAATGATGTGTAGAATGACGTGTAGAATGAAGTGTAGAATGATGATGTGAAGAATGATGTGTAGAATGATGTGTAGAATGATGTGTAGAATGAATGATGTGTAGAATGATGTGTAGAATTCTGTGTAGAAATCTGTGTAGAATGATTGATGTTTGGAATGTTGTGTAGAATGAAGTTTGGAATGATGTGTAGAATGACGTGTAGAATGATGTGTTGAATTATATGTAGAATGATGTGTCGAATGATGTGTAGATTGATGTGTGGAATGAATGATGTGTAGAATGATGCATAGAATGAAGTGTAGAGTGATGTTCAGAATGATATGTAGAAAGAATGATGTGTAGAATGATGTGTAGAATGATGTGTAGAATGAATGATGTGTCGAATGATGTGTAGAATCACGTGAAGATTGATGTGTAGAATGATGACGTGGAGAATGATGTTTAGAATGATGTGTAGAATGATGTGGAGAATGATGTGTGGAACAATAGTGAATCTATGAAGTGTAGAATTATGTGCAGAATGATGTGTCGAATGATGTGCAGAATGATGGGTAGAATGAATGATGTGTAGAATGATGTGTAGAATGATATGTAGAATGATGGGAAGAATGATGTGCAGAATGAATGATGTGCAGGATGAAAATCTGTGGAATGATGGGAAGAATGATGTGTAGAATGATGTTGTAGAATGATGTGTATAATGATGTATTGAATGTGCCGAATGATGTGTAGAATGATGTGGATAAAGATGTATAGAATGATCTTTAGAATGATGTGTAGAATGACGTGTAGAATGAAGTGTAGAATGATGATGTGTAGAATGATGTGTTGAAAGATGTGGAGAATGAATGAAGTGTAGAATGAAGTGTAGAATGATGTGTAGAATGAATGATATGTAGAATGATGATCTGTGGAATGATGGGAAGAATGATGTGTAGAATGATGTTGTAGAATAATGTGTAGAATGATGTATTGAATGTGCCGAATGATGTGTAGAATGATGTGTGTAGAATGATGTGTTGAAAGATGTGTAGAATGATGTGTACAATGAATGAAGTATAGAATGATGTGTAGAATCATGTGTAGAATGATGTGTAGAATGATGTGTAGAATGAATGATGTGTATAATGATGTGTAGAATGATGTGTAGAATGATGTGCAGATTGATGTGTAGAATGAATGATGTGCAGAATGAAGTGCAGAATGATGTGTAGAATGATATGTAGAATGAATGATTTGTAGAATGATGCGCAGAATGAACTGTAGAGTGATGTACAGAATGATGTCTAGAAAGAATGATGTGTAGAATGATTTGTAGAATGATGTGTAGAATGAATGATATGTCGAATGATGCGTAGAATGATGTGTATATTGATGTGTAGAATAAATGATGTGTGGAATGAATTGCAGAATGATGTATAGAATGACGTGTAGAATGAATGATTTGTAAAATAATGTGTCGAATGACGGATAGAATGATGTGTATAATGATGTGTAGAATTAATGGTGTGTAGAATGATGTGCAGAATTATGTGTAGAATGATGTGTAGAATGATGTGCAGAATGATGTGTAGATTGAATGATGTGTAGAATGATGGTAAGAATAATGTGCAGAATAAATGATGTGTAGAATGATGATCTGTGGAATGATTCGAAGACTGATGTGTAGAATGATGTTGTAGAATGATTTGTAGAATGATGTATTGAATGTGCCGAATGATGTGTAGAATGAATGATGTGTAGAATGACGTGTAGAATGAAGTGTAGAATGATGATGTGCAGAATGATGTTTTGAAAGATGTGTAGAATGATGTGCAGAATGATGTGTAGAATGAATGATGTGTAGAATGATGTTTAGAATGATGTGTAGAATGATGTGCGGATTGATGTGTAGAATGATTGATGTGCAGAATGAAGTGCAGAATGATGTGTAGAATTTTGTGTAGAATGAGTGATTTGTAGAATGATGAGTAGAATGAAGTGTAGAATGATGTACAGAATGATGTGCAGAATGAATGATGCGCAGAATGATGTGTATATTGATGTGTCGAATGAATGCTGTGTGGAATGAATTGCAGAATGATGTATAGAACGACGTGTAGAATGAATGATTTGTAGAATAACGTGTAAAATGACGGTTAGAATGATGTGTATAATGATGTGGAGAATTATGTGTAGAATAATGTGTGGAATGATGTGCAGAGTGATGTGTAGAATGATGTGTAGGATCAATGATGTGTAGAAAGATGACGTGAAGAATGATGTTTAGAATGATATGTATAATGACGTGGAATATGATGTGTGGAATAATAGTGGAATCTATGAATTGTAGAATGATGTATAGATTGATGTGTAGAATGATGTGTCAAATGAGGTGTAGAATGTTGTGTAGAAAGATGTGTCGAATGAATGATGTGTGGAATGATGATGTGTAGAATGATGTGAAGAATGATGTATATAATGATATGTCGAACGATGGGTAGAATGAATGATGTTTAGAATGATGTGTAGAATGATGTGTAGAAAGATGGGAAGAATGATGTGCAGAATGAATGATGTGTACAATGATGATCTGTGGAATGATGCGAAGAATGATGTGTAGAATGATGTGTAGAATGATGTATTGAATGTGCCGAATGATGTGTAGAATGATGTGCATAAAGATGTATAGAATGATGTTTAGAATTATGTGTAGAATGATGTGTAGAATGAATGATGTGTAGAATGAAATGTAGAATGAAGTGCAGAATGATGATGTGTAGAATGATGTGTTGAAAGATGTGTAGAATGAATGAAGTGCAGAATGATGTGTAGAATGATGTGTAGAATGATGTGTAGAATGATGTGCAGAATGAATGATGTGTAGAATGAAGTGTAGAATGATGTGTAGAATGATGTGCGGATTGATGTGTGGAATGAATGATGTGCAGAATGAAGTGCAGAATAATGTATAGAATGATGTGTGTAAAGAATGATGTGTGGAATGATGTGTAGAATGAATGATGTGTCGAATGATGTGTAGAATGATGTGTATATTGATGTGTAGAATGAATGATGTGTGAAATGAATTGCAGAATGATGTATAGAATAATGTGTAGAATTAATGATTTGCAGAATAATGTGTAGAATGACGCGTAGAATGATGTTTATAATGATTTGTGGAATTAATGGTGTGCAGAATGATGTGTAGAATGATGTATGGAATGAATGATGTGTAGAATGATGTGTAGAATTCTGTGTAGAAATCTGTGTAGAAATCTGTGTAGAATGATTGAAGTTTAGAATGTTGTGTAGAATGAAGTTTAGAATGATGTGTAGAATGAAGTGTAGAATGATGAGTAGAATGAATGATGTGCAGATGATGTGTGGAACGATGTGTAGAATGATGTGTAGAATGATGCAGAGAATGATTTGTAGAATGATTTGTGAAATGATGTGCTGAATGATGTGCAGAATGATGTGTAGAATGAATGATGTGCAGTTAGAAGTGTAGAATGATGTGTCGAAAGATGTGTAGAATGAATGATGTGTAGAATGATGTGTAGAATGATGTTCAGAATGATGTGCAGAATGATGTGCAGAATGAATGATGTGTAGATGATTTGTATATTGATGTGTCGAATGAATGATGTGTGGAATGAATTGCAGAATGATGTATAGAACGACGTGTAGAATGAATGATTTGTAGATTAAAGTGTAAAATGACGGGTAGAATGATGTGTATAATGAAGTGGAGAATTATGTGTAGAATAATGTGTGGAATGATGTGCAGTTAGACGTGTAGAATGATGTGTCGAAAGATGTGCAGAATGAATGATGTGTAGAATGATGTGTAGAATGATGTGTAGAATGATTTGCAGAATGATGTGTAGAATGATGTGTAGAACGACGTGTAGATTGATGTGCAGTATGATGTGGAGAATGATTTGCAGAATGATGTGTAGAATGATGTGTAGAATCACGTGCAGATTGATGTGCAGAATGATGACGTGGAGAATGATGTTTCGATAGATGTGTAGAATGATGTGGAGAATGATGTGTGGAACAATAGTGGAATCTATGAACTGTACAATTATGTGTAGAATGATGTGTCGAATGATGTGTAGATTGATGTGTAGAATGAATGATGTGTCGAATGAAGTGTGGAATGATGTGTAGAATGATGATTACAATTTTGTGTAGAATGATGTGCAGAATGAATGATGTGTGGAATGATGATGTGAAGAATGATGTGTAGAATGATGCATATAATGATATGTAGAATGATTGGTGTGGAGAATGATGTGTTGAATGATGTGTAGAATGATGTGAAGAATGATGTGCAGAATGAATGATGTGTAGAATGATGACCTGTGGAATGATGTGAAGAATGATGTGTCGAATAATGTTGTAGAATGATGTGGAGAATGATGTGTAGAATGATGTGTATAATGATGATGTTTAGAATGAATGATGTGTAGAATGATGTATTGAATGTGCCAAATGATGTGTAGAATGATGTGTATAAAAATGTATAGAATGATTTGTAGAATGATGAGTAGAATGATGTATAGAATGAATGATGTGTAGAATGACGTTATAAATGAAGTGTAGAATGATGATGTGTAGAATGATGTGTAGTATGATGTGTAGAATGAATGATTTCTAGAATGATGCGTAGAATGATGTGTAGAATGATGTGCAGAATGATGTGTAGAATGAATGATGTGTAGAATGTTGTGTAGAATGATGTGCATATTGATGTGTCGAATGAATGATGTGTGGAATGAATTGCAGAATGATGTATAGAATGACGTGTAGAATGAATGATTTGTAAAATAACGTGTAGAATGACGGATAGAATGATGTGTATATTGATGTGTAGAATGAATGATGTGTGGAATGATGTGTAGAATGCTGTGTAGAAATCTGTGTAGAATGATTGATGTTTAGTATGTTGTGTAGAATGAAATTTAGAATGATGTGTAGAATGACGTGTAGAATGATAAATAGAATGAATGATGTGTACAATGATGTGCAGATGATGTGTGGAACAATGTGTAGAATGATGTGTAGAATGATGTGTAGAATGAAGTGCAGAATCATGTGGAATATGATGTGTAGAATGAATGATGACCAGAATGATGTGTAGATTGGTGTGTAGAATGATGTGGAGAATGATGTGTGGAATGATTTGTGGAATGATGTGCAGAGTGATGTGTAGAATGATGTGTAGAATGAATGATGTGCAGTTAGACGTGTAGAATGATGTGTCGAAATATGTGTCGAATCAATGATGTGTAGAATGATGTGTAGAATGATTTGCAGAATGATGTGTAGAATGATGTGTAGAATCACGTGCAGATTGATGTGTCGAATGATGTGTAGAATGAATAATGTGTAGAATGATGATGTGGAGAATGATGTTTAGAATGATGTGTAGAATAATGTGCAGAATGATGTGTGGAACAATATTGTAATCTATGAAGTGTAGAATTATGTGTAGAATGATGTGTCGAATGATGTGTAGATTGATGTGTAGAATGAATGATGTGTAGAATGAAGTGTAGAATGATGTGTAGAATGATGATTATAATTTTGTGTAGAATGATCTGTAGAATGAATGATGTGTGGAATGAAGATGCGAAGAATGATGTGTAGAATGATGTATATAATGATATGTAGAATGATGTGGAGAATGATGTGTAGAATGATGTGTATAATGATGATGTTTAGAATGAATGATGTGTAGAATGATGTATTGAATGTGCCAAATGATGTGTAGAATGATGTGTATAAAGATGTATAGAATGATTTGTAGAATGATGAGTAGAATGATGTGTAGAATGAATGATGTGTAGAATGACGTTATAAATGAAGTGTAGAATGATGATGTGTAGAATGATGTGTAGAATGATGTGAAGAATGATGTGGAGAATGAATGATGTGTGGAATGATGACCTGTGGAATGATGTGAAGAATGATGTGTAGAATAATGTTGTAGAATGATGTGGAGAATGATGTGTAGAATGATGTGTATAATGATGATGTTTAGAATGAATGATGTGTAGAATGATGTATTGAATGTGCCAAATGATGTGTAGAATGATGTGTATAAAGATGTATAGAATGATTTGTAGAATGATGAGTAGAATGATGTGTAGAATGAATGATGTGTAGAATGACGTTATAAATGAAGTGTAGAATGATGATGTGTAGAATGATGTGTAGTATGATGTGTAGAATGAATGATTTCTAGAATGATGCGTAGAATGATGTGTAGAATGATGTGCAGAATGATGTGTAGAATGAATGATGTGTAGAATGTTGTGTAGAATGATGTGCATATTGATGTGTCGAATGAATGATGTGTGGAATGAATTGCAGAATGATGTATAGAATGACGTGTAGAATGAATGATTTGTAAAATAATGTGTAGAATGACGGATAGAATGATGTGTATATTGATGTGTTGAATGAATGATGTGTGGAATGATGTGTAGAATGCTGTGTAGAAATTTGTGTAGAATGATTGATGTTTAGTATGTTGTGTAGAATGAAATTTAGAATGATGTGTAGAATGACGTGTAGAATGATAAGTAGAATGAATGATGTGTAGAATGATGTGCAGATGATGTGTGGAACAATGTGTAGAATGATGTGTAGAATGATGTGTAGAATGAAGTGTAGAATCATGTGGAATATGATGTGTGGAATGAATGATCACCAGAATGATGTGTAGATTGGTGTGTAGAATGATGTGGGGAATGATGTATGGAATGATTTGTGGAATGATGTGCAGAGTGATGTGTAGAATGATGTGTAGAATGAATGATGTGCAGTTAGACGTGTAGAATGATGTGTCGAAATATGTGTAGAATCAATGATGTGTAGAATGATGTGTAGAATGATTTGCAGAATGATGTGTAGAATGATGTGTTGAATCACGTGCAGATTGATGTGTCGAATGATGTGTAGAATGAATAATGTGTAGAATGATGATGTGGAAAATGATGTTTAGAATGATGTGTAGAATAATGTGCAGAATGATGTGTGGAACAATATTGGAATCTATGAAGTGTAGAATTATGTGTAGAATGATGTGTCGAATGATGTGTAGATTGATGTGTAGAATGAATGATGTGTAGAATGAAGTGTAGAATGATGTGTAGAATGATGATTACAATTTTGTGTAGAATGATCTGTAGAATGAATGATGTGTGGAATGAAGATGCGAAGAATGATGTGTAGAATGATGTATATAATGATATGTAGAATGATTGGTGTGTAGAATTATGTGTAGAATGATGTGTAGAACGATGTGAAAAATGATGTGCAGAATGAATGATGTGTAGAATGATGTATTGAATGTGCCGAATGATGTGTAGAATGATGCAAATAAAGATGTATAGAATGATGTGTAGAAGGATGTGTAGAATGATGTGTAGAATGAATGATGTTTAGAATGACGTGGAAAATGAAGTGTAGAATGATGATGTGTGGAATGATGTGTGGAATGATGTGTAGAATGATGTGTAGCATGATGTGTATATTGATGTGTGGAATGAATGATGTGTGGAATGAATTGCAGAATGATACATAGAACGACGTGTAGAATGAATGATTTGTAGAATAATGTGTAGAATGACGGGTAGAAAGTTGTGTAGAATGATGTGGAGAATGATGTGTAGAATGATGTGTTGAATGATGTGCAGAGTGATGTGTACAATGATGTGTAGAATGAATGATGTGCAGAATGACGTGTAGAATGATGTGTCGAAAGATGTGTAGAATGAATGATGTTTAGAATAATGTGTAGAATGATGTGTAGAATGATTTGCAGAATGATGTGTAGAATGATGTGTAGAATAACGTGTAGATTTATGTGTAGAATGATGTTCAGAATGATGTGTTAAATTATGTGTAGAATGATGTGTCGAATGACGTGTAGATTGATGTGTGGAATGAATGATGTGTAGAATCAAGTGTAGAATGATGTTTAGAATGATGTGAAGAATGATGTGGAGAATGATGTGTCGAATGATGTGTAGATTGATGTGTGGAATGAATGATGTGTAGAATCAAGTGTAGAATGATGTGTAGAATGATGATTAGAATGTTGTGTAGAATGATGTGTTGAATGAAAGATGTGTGGAATGATGATGTGTTGAATGATGTGTAGAAAGATGTATATAATGATATGTAGAATGATGGGTAGAATGAATGATGTGTAGAATGACGTGTAGAATGATATGTAGAATATTGGGAAGAATGATGTGTAGAATGATGTTGTAGAATGATGTGCAGAATGATGTATTGAATGTGCCTAATGATGTGTAGAATGATGTGTATAAAGCTATATAGAATGATGTTTAGAATGATGTGTAGAATGACGTGTAGAATGAAGTGTAGAATGATGATGTCTAGAATGATGTGTTGAAAGATGTGGAGAATGAATGAAGTGTAGATGATGATCTGTGGAATGATGGGATGAATGATGTGTAGAATGATGTTGTAGAATGATGTGTAGAATGATGTATTGAATGTGCCGAATGATGTGTAGAATGATGTGTATAATGACGTGGTGAATGATGTGTAGAATGATGTGCAGAATGATGTGTATAATTGTGTGGTGAATGATGTGTAGAATGATGTGCAGAATGATAATCTGTAGAATGATGTGTCGAATGTTGTTTAGAATCATGATGTGCAGAATGATGTGACGAATGATGTGTAGAATGAATGATGTGTAGAATGATGTGTAGAATGATGTGTAGAATGATGTGCAGATTGATGTGTAGAATGAATGATTTGTAGAATGATGCGTAGAATGAAATGTAGAGTGATGTACAGAATGATGTCTAGCAAGAATGATGTGTAGAATGATTTGTAGAATGATGTGTAGAATGAATGATGTGTCGAATGATGCGTAGAATGATGTGTATATTGATGTGTAGAATAAATGATGTGTGGAATGTATTGCAGAATGATGTATAGAATGACGTGTAGAATGAATGATTTGTAAAATAATGTGTCGAATGACGGATAGAATGATGTGTATAATGATGTGTAGAATTAATGGTGTGCAGAATGATGTGCAGAATGATGTGTAGAATGATGTGAAGAATGATGTGTGGAATGATGTGTAGATTGAATGATGTGTTGAATGATGGGAAGAATGATGTGCAGAATAAATGATGTGTAGAATGATGATCTGTGGAATGATTCGAAGAATGATGTGTAGAATGATGTTGTAGAATGATTTGTAGAATGATGTATTGAATGTGCCGAATGATGTGTAGAATGAATGATGTGTAGAATGACGTGTAGAATGAAGTGTAGAATGATGATGTGTAGAATGATGTGTTGAAAGATGTGTAGAATGAATGAAGTGTAGAATGATGTGTAGAATGATGTGTAGAATGATGTGCAGAATGATGTATAGAATGACGTGTAGAATGAATGATTTGTAAAATAATGTGTCGAATGACGGATAGAATGATGTGTATAATGATGTGTAGAATTAATGGTGTGTGGAATGATGTGCAGAATGATGTGTAGAATGATGTGAAGAATGATGTGTGGAATGGTGCGTAGATTGAATGATGTGTAGAATGATGGGAAGAATCATGTGCAGAATAAATGATGTGTAGAATGATGATCTGTGGCATGATTCGAAGAATGATGTGTAGAATGATGTGTAGAATGATGTGTAGAATGAATGATGTGTAGAATGATGTGTAGAATGAATGATGTGTAGAATGATGTGTAGAATGATGTGTAGAATGATGTGCAGATTGATGTGTAGAATGAATGATTTGTAGAATGATGCGTAGAATGAAGTGTAGAGTAATGTACAGAATGATGTCTCGCAAGAATGATGTGTAGAATGATTTGTAGAATGATGTGTAGAATTATGTGCAGATTGATGTGTAGAATGAATGATTTGTAGAATGATGCGTAGAAGGACGTGTAGAGTGATGTACAGAATGATGTGCAGAATGAATGATGTGTAGAATGATGTGTCTATTGATGTGTAGAAATGATGTATAGAATGATGTGCAGAATGATGTGTAGAATGAATGATGTGTAGAATGATGCGTAGAATGATGTGTAGAATGATGTGCGGATTGAAGTGTAGAATGAATGATTTGTAGAATGATGAGTAGAATGACGTGTGGAATGATGTTCAGAATGATTTGCAGAATGAATGATGTGTAGAATGATGTGTCTATTGTTGTGTCGAATGAATGATGTGTGGAATGAATTGCAGAATGATGTATAGAACGACGAGTAGAATGAATGATTTGTAGAATAACGTGTAAAATGACGGGTAGAATGATGTGTATAATGATGTGTAGAATGCTGTGTCGAAAGATGTGTAGAATGACGTGTAGATTGATGTGTGGAATGATGTGTAGGATCAATGATGTGTAGAATGATGACGTGGAGAATGATGTTTAGAATGATGTATGGAATGATGTGGAATATGATGTGTGGATTAATAGTGGAATCTATGAATTGTAGAATGATGTATAGATTGATGTGTAGAATGAAGTGTCGAATGATGTGTAGATTAATGTGTGGAATGAATTATGTGTAGAATCATGAGTAGAATGATGTGTAGAATGATGATTAGAATGTTGTGTAGAATGATGTGTCGAATGAATGATGTGTGGAATGATGATGTGTAGAATGATGTGAAGAACGATGTATATAATGATATGTAGAACGATGGGTAGAATGAATGATGTTTAGAATGATGTGTAGAATGATGTGTAGAAAGATGGGAAGAATGGTGTGCAGAATTAATGATGTGTAGAATGATGATCTGTGGAAAGATGCGAAGAATGATGTGTAGAATGATGTTGTAGAATGATGTGTAGAATGATGTATTGAATGTGCAGAATGATGTGTAGAATGATGTGTATAAAGATGTACAGAATGATGTTTTGAAAGATGTGTGGAATGAATGAAGTGTAGAATGAAGTTTAGAATGATGTGTAGAAATGATGTGTTGAATGATGTGCGGATTGATGTGTAGAATGAATGACGTGCAGAATGAAGTGCAGATTGATGTGTAGAATGTTGTGTAGAATGAATGATTTGTAGAAAGATGAGTAGAATGATGTGTAGAATGATGTTCAGAATGATGTGCAGAATGAATGATGTGTAGAATGATGTGTATATTGATGTGTCGAATGAATGATGTGTGGAATGAATTGCAGAATGATGTATAGAACGACGTGTAGAATGAATGATTTGTAGAATAACGTGTAAAATGACGGGTAGAATGATGTGTATAATGATGTGGAGAATTATGTGTAGAATAATGTGTGGAATGATGTGCAGAGTGATGTGTAGAATGATGTGTAGAATGAATGATGTGCAGAATGACGTGTAGAATGATGTGTCGAAAGATGTGTAGAATGACGTGTAGATTGATGTGTGGAATGATGTGGAATATGATGTGTGGAATAATAGTGGAATCTATGAATTGTAGGATGATGTATAGATTGATGTGTAGAATGATGTGTCGAATGATGTGTAGATTGATGTGTGGAATGAATTATGTGTAGAATAATGTGTAGAATGATGATTAGAATGTTGTGTAGAATGATGTGTCGAATGAATGATGTGTGGAATGAAGATGTGTAGAATGATGTGACGAATGATGTACATAATGATATGTAGAATGATGGGTAGAATGAATGATGTTTAGAATGATGTGTAGAATGATGTGCAGAAAGATGGGAAGAATGATGTGCAGAATGAATGATGTGCACAATGATGATCTGTGGAATGATGCGAAGAATGATGTGTAGAATGATGTTGTAGAATGATGTGTAGAATGATGTATTGAATGTGCCGAATGATGTGTAGAATGATGTGTACAAAGATGTAAAGAATGATGTTTAGAATGATGTGTAGAATGATGTGTAGAATGTATGATGTGTCGAATGACGTGTAGAATGAAGTGTAGAATGATGATGTGTAGAATGATGTGTTGAAAGATGTGTAGAATGAATGAAGTGCAGAATGATGTGTAGAATGATGTGTAGAATGATGTGTAGACTGATATGCAGAATGAATGATGTGTAGAATGAAGTATAGAATGATGTGTAGAATGATATGCGGTTTGATCTGTAGAATGAATGATGTTCAGAATGAAGTGCAGAATAATGTGCAGAATGATGTGTATAAAGAATGATGTGTGGAAT
This sequence comes from Pristiophorus japonicus, assembly GCF_044704955.1. NCBI lineage: Eukaryota > Metazoa > Chordata > Chondrichthyes > Pristiophoridae > Pristiophorus > Pristiophorus japonicus. Next base: position 3,228,424 of record NC_092009.1, read on the forward strand.
GATGTGCAGAATGATGTGTAGAATGAATGATGTGTCGAATGATGTGTAGAATGATGTGTATATTCATGTGTAGAATGAATGATGTGTGGAATGAATTGCAGAATGATGTATAGAATGATGTGTAGAATTAATGATTTGTACAGTAATGTGTAGAATGACGGGTAGAATGATTTTTCTAATGATGTGTGGAATTAATGGTTTGTAGAATGATGTGCAGAATGATGTGTAGAATGATGTATAGAATGAATGATGTGCAGAATGATGTGTGTAGAATTCTGTGTAGAATTCTGTGTAGAAATCTGTGTAGCATGATTGATGTTTAGAATGTTGTGTAGAATGAAGTTTAGAATGATGTGTAGAATGAAGTGTAGAATGATGAGTAGAATGAATGATGTGTAGAATGATGTGGTGAATGATGTCTAGAATGATGTGCAGAATGAAGTGTAGAATCATGTGGAATATGATGTGTAGAATCAATGATGTGCAGAATGACGTGCAGATTGATGTGCAGAATGATGCGGAGAATGATGTGTAGAATGATTTGTGGAATGATGTGCAGAATGAAGTGCAGAATGATGTGTAGAATGAATGATTTGCAGTTAGACGTGAATAATGATGTGTCCAAAGATGTGTAGAATGAATGATGTGTAGAATGACGTGTAGAATGATGTGTAGAATGATTTGCAGAATGATGTGTAGAACGATGTGTAGAATGACGTGTAGATTGATGTGTAGTATGATGTTGAGAATGATTTGCAGAATGATGTGTAGAATGATGTGTAGAATCACGTGCAGATTGATGTGTAGAATTATGACGTGGAGAATGATGTTTCGAATGTTGTGTAGAATGAATTGCAGAATGATGTGTAGAATGATGTGTAGAATGAAAGATTTGTAGAATGATGCGTAGAATGATGTGTAGAATGATGTTCGGAATGATGTGTGGAATGAATGATGTGTGGAATGAATTGCAGAATGATGCATAGAACGACGTGTAGAATGAATGATTTGTAGAATAATGTGTAGAATGACGGGTAGAAAGATGTGTAGAATGATGTGGAGAATGATGTGTAGAATGATGTGTGGAATGATGTGCAGAGTGATGTGTAGAATGATGTGTGGAATGAATGATGTGCAGAATGACGTGTAGAATGATGTGTCGAAAGATGTGTAGAATGAATGATATGTAGAATAATGTGTAGAATGATGTGTAGAATGATTTGCAGAATGATGTATAGAATGATGTGTAGAATGACGTGTAGATTTATGTGTAGAATGATGTTTAGAATGATGTGTTAAATTATGTGTAGAATGATGTGTCGAATGACGTGTAGATTGATGTGTGGAATGAATGATGTGCAGAATCAAGTGTTGAATGATGTTTATATTGATGTGAAGAATGATGTGGAGAATGATGTGTCGAATGATGTGTAGATTGATGTGTGGAATGAATGTTGTGTAGAATCAAGTGTAGAATGATGTGTAAAATGATGATTAGAATGTTGTGTAGAATGTTGTGTCGAATGAATGATGTGTGGAATGATGATGTGTAGAATGATGTGTAGAAAGATGTATATAATGATATGTAGAATGATGGGTAGAATGAATGATGTGTAGAATGATATGTAGAATGATGGGAAGAATGATGTGCAGAATGAATGATGTGTGGAATGATGAGCTGTTGAGTGATGGGAAGAATGATGTGTAGAATGATGTATTGAATGTGCCGAATGATGTGTAGAATGATGTGTATAAAGTTGTATAGAATGATGTTTAGAATGATGTGTAGAATGACGTGTAGAATGAAGTGTAGAATGATGATGTGTAGAATGATGTGTTGAAAGATGTGTCGAATGAATGAAGTGTAGAATGATGTGTAGAATGATGTGTAGAATGATGTGTAGAATGATGATGTGTAGAATGATGTGTTGAAAGATGTGGAGAATGAATGAAATGTAGAATGAAGTGTAGAATGATGTGTAGAATGAATGATGTGTAGAATGATGATCTGTGGAATGATGGGAAGAATGATGTGTAGAATGATGTTGTAGAATGATGTGTAGAATGATGTATTGAATGTGCCGAATGATGTGCAGAATGATGTGTATAAAGTTGTATAGAATGATGTTTAGAATGATGTGTAGAATGACGTGTAGAATGAAGTGTAGAATGATGATGTGTAGAATGATGTGTTGAAAGATGTGTAGAATGAATGAAGTGTAGAATGATGTGTAGAATGATGTGTAGAATGATGTGTAGAATGATGTGTAGAATGATGTGTAGAATGAATGATGTTTAGAATGATGTGTAGAATGACGTGTCGAATGATGTGCAGATTGATGTGCAGAATGAATGATGTGCAGAATGAAGTGCAGAATGATGTGTAGAATGATATGTAGAATGAATGATTTGTAGAATGATGCGTAGAATGAAGTGTAGAGTGATGTACAGAATGATATCTAGAAAGAATGATGTGTAGAATGATTTGTAGAATGATGTGTAGAATGAATGATGTGTCGAATGATGCGTAGAATGATGTGTAGAATAACGTGTAGATTTATGTGTAGAATGATGTTCAGAATGATGTGTTAAATTATGTGTAGAATGATGTGTCGAATGACGTGTAGATTGATGTGTGGAATGAATGATGTGTAGAATCAAGTGTAGAATGATGTTTAGAATGATGTGAAGAATGATGTGGAGAATGATGTGTCGAATGATGTGTAGATTGATGTGTGGAATGAATGATGTGTAGAATCAAGTGTAGAATGATGTGTAGAATGATGATTAGAATGTTGTGTAGAATGATGTGTTGAATGAAAGATGTGTGGAATGATGATGTGTTGAATGATGTGTAGAAAGATGTATATAATGATATGTAGAATGATGGGTAGAATGAATGATGTGTAGAATGACGTGTAGAATGATATGTAGAATATTGGGAAGAATGATGTGTAGAATGATGTTGTAGAATGATGTGCAGAATGATGTATTGAATGTGCCTAATGATGTGTAGAATGATGTGTATAAAGCTATATAGAATGATGTTTAGAATGATGTGTAGAATGACGTGTAGAATGAAGTGTAGAATGATGATGTCTAGAATGATGTGTTGAAAGATGTGGAGAATGAATGAAGTGTAGATGATGATCTGTGGAATGATGGGATGAATGATGTGTAGAATGATGTTGTAGAATGATGTGTAGAATGATGTATTGAATGTGCCGAATGATGTGTAGAATGATGTGTATAATGACGTGGTGAATGATGTGTAGAATGATGTGCAGAATGATGTGTATAATTGTGTGGTGAATGATGTGTAGAATGATGTGCAGAATGATAATCTGTAGAATGATGTGTCGAATGTTGTTTAGAATCATGATGTGCAGAATGATGTGACGAATGATGTGTAGAATGAATGATGTGTAGAATGATGTGTAGAATGATGTGTAGAATGATGTGCAGATTGATGTGTAGAATGAATGATTTGTAGAATGATGCGTAGAATGAAATGTAGAGTGATGTACAGAATGATGTCTAGCAAGAATGATGTGTAGAATGATTTGTAGAATGATGTGTAGAATGAATGATGTGTCGAATGATGCGTAGAATGATGTGTATATTGATGTGTAGAATAAATGATGTGTGGAATGTATTGCAGAATGATGTATAGAATGACGTGTAGAATGAATGATTTGTAAAATAATGTGTCGAATGACGGATAGAATGATGTGTATAATGATGTGTAGAATTAATGGTGTGCAGAATGATGTGCAGAATGATGTGTAGAATGATGTGAAGAATGATGTGTGGAATGATGTGTAGATTGAATGATGTGTTGAATGATGGGAAGAATGATGTGCAGAATAAATGATGTGTAGAATGATGATCTGTGGAATGATTCGAAGAATGATGTGTAGAATGATGTTGTAGAATGATTTGTAGAATGATGTATTGAATGTGCCGAATGATGTGTAGAATGAATGATGTGTAGAATGACGTGTAGAATGAAGTGTAGAATGATGATGTGTAGAATGATGTGTTGAAAGATGTGTAGAATGAATGAAGTGTAGAATGATGTGTAGAATGATGTGTAGAATGATGTGCAGAATGATGTATAGAATGACGTGTAGAATGAATGATTTGTAAAATAATGTGTCGAATGACGGATAGAATGATGTGTATAATGATGTGTAGAATTAATGGTGTGTGGAATGATGTGCAGAATGATGTGTAGAATGATGTGAAGAATGATGTGTGGAATGGTGCGTAGATTGAATGATGTGTAGAATGATGGGAAGAATGATGTGCAGAATAAATGATGTGTAGAATGATGATCTGTGGCATGATTCGAAGAATGATGTGTAGAATGATGTGTAGAATAATGTGTAGAATGAATGATGTGTAGAATGATGTGTAGAATGAATGATGTGTAGAATGATGTGTAGAATGATGTGTAGAATGATGTGCAGATTGATGTGTAGAATGAATGATTTGTAGAATGATGCGTAGAATGAAGTGTAGAGTAATGTACAGAATGATGTCTCGCAAGAATGATGTGTAGAATGATTTGTAGAATGATGTGTAGAATTATGTGCAGATTGATGTGTAGAATGAATGATTTGTAGAATGATGCGTAGAAGGACGTGTAGAGTGATGTACAGAATGATGTGCAGAATGAATGATGTGTAGAATGATGTGTCTATTGATGTGTAGAAATGATGTATAGAATGATGTGCAGAATGATGTGTAGAATGAATGATGTGTAGAATGATGCGTAGAATGATGTGTAGAATGATGTGCGGATTGAAGTGTAGAATGAATGATTTGTAGAATGATGAGTAGAATGACGTGTGGAATGATGTTCAGAATGATTTGCAGAATGAATGATGTGTAGAATGATGTGTCTATTGTTGTGTCGAATGAATGATGTGTGGAATGAATTGCAGAATGATGTATAGAACGACGAGTAGAATGAATGATTTGTAGAATAACGTGTAAAATGACGGGTAGAATGATGTGTATAATGATGTGTAGAATGCTGTGTCGAAAGATGTGTAGAATGACGTGTAGATTGATGTGTGGAATGATGTGTAGGATCAATGATGTGTAGAATGATGACGTGGAGAATGATGTTTAGAATGATGTATGGAATGATGTGGAATATGATGTGTGGATTAATAGTGGAATCTATGAATTGTAGAATGATGTATAGATTGATGTGTAGAATGAAGTGTCGAATGATGTGTAGATTAATGTGTGGAATGAATTATGTGTAGAATCATGAGTAGAATGATGTGTAGAATGATGATTAGAATGTTGTGTAGAATGATGTGTCGAATGAATGATGTGTGGAATGATGATGTGTAGAATGATGTGAAGAACGATGTATATAATGATATGTAGAACGATGGGTAGAATGAATGATGTTTAGAATGATGTGTAGAATGATGTGTAGAAAGATGGGAAGAATGGTGTGCAGAATTAATGATGTGTAGAATGATGATCTGTGGAAAGATGCGAAGAATGATGTGTAGAATGATGTTGTAGAATGATGTGTAGAATGATGTATTGAATGTGCAGAATGATGTGTAGAATGATGTGTATAAAGATGTACAGAATGATGTTTTGAAAGATGTGTGGAATGAATGAAGTGTAGAATGAAGTTTAGAATGATGTGTAGAAATGATGTGTTGAATGATGTGCGGATTGATGTGTAGAATGAATGACGTGCAGAATGAAGTGCAGATTGATGTGTAGAATGTTGTGTAGAATGAATGATTTGTAGAAAGATGAGTAGAATGATGTGTAGAATGATGTTCAGAATGATGTGCAGAATGAATGATGTGTAGAATGATGTGTATATTGATGTGTCGAATGAATGATGTGTGGAATGAATTGCAGAATGATGTATAGAACGACGTGTAGAATGAATGATTTGTAGAATAACGTGTAAAATGACGGGTAGAATGATGTGTATAATGATGTGGAGAATTATGTGTAGAATAATGTGTGGAATGATGTGCAGAGTGATGTGTAGAATGATGTGTAGAATGAATGATGTGCAGAATGACGTGTAGAATGATGTGTCGAAAGATGTGTAGAATGACGTGTAGATTGATGTGTGGAATGATGTGGAATATGATGTGTGGAATAATAGTGGAATCTATGAATTGTAGGATGATGTATAGATTGATGTGTAGAATGATGTGTCGAATGATGTGTAGATTGATGTGTGGAATGAATTATGTGTAGAATAATGTGTAGAATGATGATTAGAATGTTGTGTAGAATGATGTGTCGAATGAATGATGTGTGGAATGAAGATGTGTAGAATGATGTGACGAATGATGTACATAATGATATGTAGAATGATGGGTAGAATGAATGATGTTTAGAATGATGTGTAGAATGATGTGCAGAAAGATGGGAAGAATGATGTGCAGAATGAATGATGTGCACAATGATGATCTGTGGAATGATGCGAAGAATGATGTGTAGAATGATGTTGTAGAATGATGTGTAGAATGATGTATTGAATGTGCCGAATGATGTGTAGAATGATGTGTACAAAGATGTAAAGAATGATGTTTAGAATGATGTGTAGAATGATGTGTAGAATGTATGATGTGTCGAATGACGTGTAGAATGAAGTGTAGAATGATGATGTGTAGAATGATGTGTTGAAAGATGTGTAGAATGAATGAAGTGCAGAATGATGTGTAGAATGATGTGTAGAATGATGTGTAGACTGATATGCAGAATGAATGATGTGTAGAATGAAGTATAGAATGATGTGTAGAATGATATGCGGTTTGATCTGTAGAATGAATGATGTTCAGAATGAAGTGCAGAATAATGTGCAGAATGATGTGTATAAAGAATGATGTGTGGAATGATGTGCAGAATGATGTGTAGAATGAATGATGTGTCGAATGATGTGTAGAATGATGTGTATATTCATGTGTAGAATGAATGATGTGTGGAATGAATTGCAGAATGATGTATAGAATGATGTGTAGAATTAATGATTTGTACAGTAATGTGTAGAATGACGGGTAGAATGATTTTTCTAATGATGTGTGGAATTAATGGTTTGTAGAATGATGTGCAGAATGATGTGTAGAATGATGTATAGAATGAATGATGTGCAGAATGATGTGTGTAGAATTCTGTGTAGAATTCTGTGTAGAAATCTGTGTAGCATGATTGATGTTTAGAATGTTGTGTAGAATGAAGTTTAGAATGATGTGTAGAATGAAGTGTAGAATGATGAGTAGAATGAATGATGTGTAGAATGATGTGGTGAATGATGTCTAGAATGATGTGCAGAATGAAGTGTAGAATCATGTGGAATATGATGTGTAGAATCAATGATGTGCAGAATGACGTGCAGATTGATGTGCAGAATGATGCGGAGAATGATGTGTAGAATGATTTGTGGAATGATGTGCAGAATGAAGTGCAGAATGATGTGTAGAATGAATGATTTGCAGTTAGACGTGAATAATGATGTGTCCAAAGATGTGTAGAATGAATGATGTGTAGAATGACGTGTAGAATGATGTGTAGAATGATTTGCAGAATGATGTGTAGAACGATGTGTAGAATGACGTGTAGATTGATGTGTAGTATGATGTTGAGAATGATTTGCAGAATGATGTGTAGAATGATGTGTAGAATCACGTGCAGATTGATGTGTAGAATTATGACGTGGAGAATGATGTTTCGAATGTTGTGTAGAATGAATTGCAGAATGATGTGTAGAATGATGTGTAGAATGAAAGATTTGTAGAATGATGCGTAGAATGATGTGTAGAATGATGTTCGGAATGATGTGTGGAATGAATGATGTGTGGAATGAATTGCAGAATGATGCATAGAACGACGTGTAGAATGAATGATTTGTAGAATAATGTGTAGAATGACGGGTAGAAAGATGTGTAGAATGATGTGGAGAATGATGTGTAGAATGATGTGTGGAATGATGTGCAGAGTGATGTGTAGAATGATGTGTGGAATGAATGATGTGCAGAATGACGTGTAGAATGATGTGTCGAAAGATGTGTAGAATGAATGATATGTAGAATAATGTGTAGAATGATGTGTAGAATGATTTGCAGAATGATGTATAGAATGATGTGTAGAATGACGTGTAGATTTATGTGTAGAATGATGTTTAGAATGATGTGTTAAATTATGTGTAGAATGATGTGTCGAATGACGTGTAGATTGATGTGTGGAATGAATGATGTGCAGAATCAAGTGTTGAATGATGTTTATATTGATGTGAAGAATGATGTGGAGAATGATGTGTCGAATGATGTGTAGATTGATGTGTGGAATGAATGTTGTGTAGAATCAAGTGTAGAATGATGTGTAAAATGATGATTAGAATGTTGTGTAGAATGTTGTGTCGAATGAATGATGTGTGGAATGATGATGTGTAGAATGATGTGTAGAAAGATGTATATAATGATATGTAGAATGATGGGTAGAATGAATGATGTGTAGAATGATATGTAGAATGATGGGAAGAATGATGTGCAGAATGAATGATGTGTGGAATGATGAGCTGTTGAGTGATGGGAAGAATGATGTGTAGAATGATGTATTGAATGTGCCGAATGATGTGTAGAATGATGTGTATAAAGTTGTATAGAATGATGTTTAGAATGATGTGTAGAATGACGTGTAGAATGAAGTGTAGAATGATGATGTGTAGAATGATGTGTTGAAAGATGTGTCGAATGAATGAAGTGTAGAATGATGTGTAGAATGATGTGTAGAATGATGTGTAGAATGATGATGTGTAGAATGATGTGTTGAAAGATGTGGAGAATGAATGAAATGTAGAATGAAGTGTAGAATGATGTGTAGAATGAATGATGTGTAGAATGATGATCTGTGGAATGATGGGAAGAATGATGTGTAGAATGATGTTGTAGAATGATGTGTAGAATGATGTATTGAATGTGCCGAATGATGTGCAGAATGATGTGTATAAAGTTGTATAGAATGATGTTTAGAATGATGTGTAGAATGACGTGTAGAATGAAGTGTAGAATGATGATGTGTAGAATGATGTGTTGAAAGATGTGTAGAATGAATGAAGTGTAGAATGATGTGTAGAATGATGTGTAGAATGATGTGTAGAATGATGTGTAGAATGATGTGTAGAATGAATGATGTTTAGAATGATGTGTAGAATGACGTGTCGAATGATGTGCAGATTGATGTGCAGAATGAATGATGTGCAGAATGAAGTGCAGAATGATGTGTAGAATGATATGTAGAATGAATGATTTGTAGAATGATGCGTAGAATGAAGTGTAGAGTGATGTACAGAATGATATCTAGAAAGAATGATGTGTAGAATGATTTGTAGAATGATGTGTAGAATGAATGATGTGTCGAATGATGCGTAGAATGATGTGTATATTGATGTGTAGAATAAATGATGTGTGGAATGAATCGCAGAATGATGTATAGAATGACGTGTAGAATGAATGATTTGTAAAATAATGTGTCGAATGACGGATAGAATGATGTGTATAATGATGTGTAGAATTAATGGTGTGTAGAATGATGTGTAGAATGATGTGCAGAATGACATGTAGATTGATCTGTAGAATGATGTGGAGAATGACGTGTAGAATGATGTCCAGAATGATGTTGAGAATGATGTGTAGAATGATGTGTGGAATCAATGATGTGTAGAATGCTCTGTAGGTTGATTTACAGAATTATTTTCAGAATGATGTGTTGATGTATGTGTAGAATGATGTGTAGAATGATGTTTGAAATGGTGTGCAGAGAGAGGTGTAGAATGATGTGTAGAATGAATGATGTGCAAAATGACGTGTAGAATGATGTGTAGAATGATGTGTAGAATGATTTGTAGAATGAATGATGTGCAGAATGATGTGTACAATTATGTGTGGAATGATCTGCGGCTTGATGTGTAGAATGAATTATGTGCAGAATGAAGTGCAGAATGATGTGTAGAATGACGTGTAGAATGAAAGATTCGTAGAAGGATGCGTAGAATGACGTGTAGAATGATGTTCAGAATGATGTGTAGAATGAATGATGTGTAGAATGATGTGTTGCATGATGTGTATATTGATGTGTGGAATGAATGATGTGTGGAATGAATTGCAGAATGATGCATAGAACGACGTGTAGAATGAATGATTTGTAGAATAATGTGTAGAATGACGGGTAGAAAGATTTGTAGAATGATGTGGAGAATGATGTGTAGAATGATGTGTGGAATGATGTGCAGTGTGATGTGCAGAATGATGTGTAGAATGAATGATGTGCAGAATGACGTGTAGAATGATGTGTCGAAAGATGTGTAGAATGAATGATGTGTAGAATAATGTGTAGAATGATGTGTAGAATGATTTGCAGAATGATGTATAGAATGATGTTTAGAATGACGTGTAGATTTATGTGTAGAATGATGTTTGGAATGATATGTTAAATTATGTGCAGAATGATGTGTCGAATGACGTGTAGATTGATGTGTGGAATGAATGATGTGTAGAATCAAGTGTAGAATGATGTTTAGAATGATGTGAAGAATGATGTGGAGAATGATGTGTCGAATGATGTGTAGATTGATGTGTGGAATGAATGATGTGTAGAATCAAGTGTAGAATGATGTGTAGAATGATGATTAGAATGTTGTGCAGAATGATGTGTCGAATGAATGATGTGTGGAATGATGATGTGTAGAATGAATGATGTGTAGAATGATGTGTCGAATGATGTGTAGAATGACGTGCAGATTGATGTGTAGAATGAATGATGTGCTGAATGAAGTGCAGAATGATGTGTAGAATGATATGTAGAATGAATGATTTGTAGAATGATGCGTAGAATGAAGTGTAGAGTGATGTACAGAATGATGTCTAGCAAGAATGATGTGTAGAATGATTTGTAGAATGATGTGTAGAATGAATGATGTGTCGAATGATGCGTAGAATGATGTGTATATTGATGTGTAGAATAAATGATGTGTGGAATGTATTGCAGAATGGTATATAGAATGACGTGTAGAATGAATGATTTGTAAAATAATGTGTCGAATGACGGATAAAATGATGTGTATAATGATGTGTAGAATTAATGGTGTGTAGAATGATGTGCAGAATGATGTGTAGAATGATGTGTAGAATGATGTGTAGAATGATGTGTAGATTGAATGATGTGTAGAATGATGGGAAGAATGATGTGCAGAATAAATGATGTGTAGAATGATGATCTGTGGAATGATTCGAAGAATGATGTGTAGAATGATGTTGTAGAATGATTTGTAGAATGATGTATTGAATGTGCCGAATGGTGTGTAGAATGAATGATGTGTAGAATGACGTGTAGAATGAAGTGTAGAATGATGATGTGCAGAATGATGTTTTGAAAGATGTGTAGAATGAATGAAGTGTTGAATGATGTGTAGAATGATGTGTAGAAATAATGTGTAGAATGATGTGCAGAATGATGTGTAGAATGAATGATGTGTCGAATGATGTGTAGAATGATGTGTAGAATGATGTGCGGATTGATGTGTAGAATGATTGATGTGCAGAATGAAGTGCAGAATGATGTGTAGAATGTTGTGTAGAATGAATGATTTGCAGAATGATGAGTATAATGATGTGTAGAATGATGTTCAGAATGATGTGCAGAATGAATAATGTGTAGAATGATGTGTATATTGATGTGTCGAATGAATGATGTGTGGAATGAATTGCAGAATGATGTTTAGAACGACGTGTAGAATGAATGATTTGTAGAATAATGTGTAAAATGACGGGTAGTATGATGTGTATAATGATCTGGAGAATTATGTGTGGAATAATGTGTGGAATGATGTGCAGAGTGATGTGTAGAATGATGTGTAGAATGAATGATGTGCAGAATGACGTGTAGATTGATGTGTCGAAAGATGTGTAGAATGACGGGTAGATTGATGTGTAGAATGATGTGTAGGTTTAATGATGTGTAGAATGATGACGTGAAGAATGATGTTTAGAATGATGTGTAGAATGATGTGGAATATGATGTGTGGAATAATAGTGGAATCTATGAATTGTAGAATGATGTATAGATTGATGTGTAGAATGATGTGTCGAATGATGTGTAGATTGATGTGTGGAATGAATTATGTGCAGAATGATGATTAGAATGTTGATTAGATGATTAGAATGATGATTAAAATGTTGTGTAGAATGGTGTGTCGAATGAATGATGTGTGGAATGATGATGTGTAGAATGATGTGAAGAATGATGTACATAATGATATGTAGAATGATGGGTTGAATGAATGATGTTTAGAATGATGTGTAGAATGATGTGTAGAAAGATGGGAAGAATGATGTGCAGAATGAATGATGTGTAGAATGATGATCTGTGGAATGATGCGAAGAATGATGTGCAGAATGATGTTGTAGAATGATGTGTAGAATGATGTATTGAATGTGCCGAATGATGTGTAGAATGATGTGTAGAAAGATGGGTAGAATGAAGTGTAGAATGATGATGTGTAGAATGATGTGTTGAAAGATGTGTAGAATGAATGAAGTGCAGAATGATGTGTAGAATGATGTGTAGAATGATATGCAGAATGAATGATGTGTAGAATGAAGTGTAGAATGATGTGTAGAATGATGTGCGGATTGATGTGAAGAATGAATGATGTGCAGAATGAAGTGCAGAATAATGTGTAGAATGATGTGTATAAAGAATGATGTGTGGAATGATGTGTAGAATGATGTGTAGAATGAATGATGTGTCGAATGATGTGTAGAATAACGTGTATATTGATGTGTAGAATGAATGATATGTGGAATGAATTGCAGAATGATGTATAGAATGATGTGCAGAATTAATGATTTGTAGAATAATGTGTAGAATGACGGGTAGAATGATGTTTCTAATGATGTGTGGAATTAATGGTGTGTAGAATGATGTGCAGAATGATTTGTAGAATGATGAATAGAATGAATGATGTGTAGAATGATGTGTAGAATTCTGTGTAGAAATCTGTGTAGAAATCTGTGTAGAATGATTGATGTTTAGAATGTTGTGTAGAATGAAGTTTAGAATGATGTGTAGAATGAAGTGAAGATGGATGAGTAGAATGAATGATGTGTAGAATGATGTGTGGAACGATGTGTAGAATGATGTGCAGAATGATGTGCAGAATGAAGTGTAGAATCATGTGGAATATGATGTGTAGAATCAATGATGTGCAGAATGACGTGCAGATTGATGTGCAGAATGATGCGGAGAATGATGTGTAGAATGATTTGCGGAATGATGTGCAGAATGATGTGCAGAATGATGTGTAGAATGAATGATGTGTGGAATGATGATGTGAAGAATGATTTGTAGAATGATGCAGAAAATAATATGTAGAATGATTGGTGTGTAGAATGATGTGTAGAATGATGTGTAGAATGATGTGAAGAATGATGTGCAGAATGAATGATGTGTAGAATGATGACCTGTGGAATGATGTGAAGAATGATGTGTAGAATGATGTTGTAGAATGATGTGGAGAATTATGTGTAGAATGATGTGTATAATGATGATGTTTAGAATGAATGATGTGTAGAATGATGTATTGAATGTGCCAAATGATGTGAAGAATGATGTGTATAAAGATGGATAGAATGATGTGTAGAATGATGTGTAGAATGATGTGTAGAATGAATGATGTGTAGAATGACGTGGAAAATGATGTGTAGAATGAAGATGTGTAGAATGATGTGTAGAATGAAGATGTGTAGAATGATGTGTAGAATGAATGATTTCTAGAATGATGCGTAGAATGATGTGTAGAATTATGTGCAGAATGATGTGTAGAATGGAAGATGTGTAGAAAGATGTGTTGAATGATGTGTATATTGATGTGTTGAATGAATGTTTTTTGGAATGAATTGCAGAATGATGTATAGAATGACGTGTAGAATGAATGATTTGTAGAATAATGTGTAGAATGACGGATAGAATGATGTTTATAATGATGTGTAGAATGAATGATGTTTAGAATGATGTGTAGAATGATTTGCAGAATGATGCGTAGAATGATCTGTAGAATCACGTGCAGATTGATGTGTAGAATGATGTGTAGAATGAATAATGTGTAGAATGATGAAGTGGAGAATGATGTTTAGAATGATGTGAAGAATGATGTGGAGAATGATGTGTGGAACAATAGTGGAATCTATGAAGTGCAGAAATATGTGTAGAATGATGTGTCGAATCATGTGTAGATTGATGTGTAGAATGAATGATGTGTAGAATGAAGTGTAGAATGATGTGTAGAATGATGATTACAATTTTGTGTAGAATGATCTGTAGAATAAATGATGTGTGGAATGAAGATGCGAAGAATGATGTGTAGAATTATGTATATAATGATATGTAGAATGGTTGGTGTGCAGAATGATGTGTAGAACGATGTGAAAAATGATGTGTAGAATGAATGATGTGTAGAATGATGACCTGTGGAATGATGTGAAGAATGATGTGTAGAATGAAGTTTTAGAATGATGTGGAGAATGATGTGTAGAACGATGTGAAAAATGATGTGCAGAATGATGTTGTAGAATGATGTGGAGAATGATGTGTAGAATGATGTGTATAATGATGATGTTTAGAATGAATGATGTGTAGAATGATGTAATGAATGTGCCAAATGATGTGTAGAATGATGTGTATAAAGATGTATAGAATGATGTGTATAATGATGTGTAGAATGATGTGTAGAATGAATTATGTGTAGAATGACGTATAATGATGATGTGTAGAATGATGATGTGTAGAATGATGTGTAGAATGATGTGTAGAATTAATGATTTCTAGAATGATGCGTAGAATGATGTGTAGAATGATGTGCAGAATGATGTTTATATTGATGTGTTGAATGAATGTTTTGTGGAGTGAATATGAGAATGATGTATAGAATGAGGTGTAGAATGAATGATTTGTAGAATAATGTGTAGGATGACGGATAGAATGATGTGTATAATGATGTGTAGAATGAATGATGTGTAGAATGATGTGTAGAATGCTGTGGAGAAATCTTTGTTGAATGATTGATGTTTACTATGTTGTGTAGAATGAAGTTTAGAATGATGTGTAGAATGATGTGCAGATGATGTGTGGAACAATGTGCAGAATGATGTGTAGAATGATGTGTAGAATGAAGTGTAGAATCATGTGGAATATGATGTGTAGAATGAATGATGTGCAGAATGACGTGTAGATTGATGTGTTTAATGATGTGGAGAATGATGTGTGGAATGATTTGTGGAATGATGTGCAGAGTGATGTGTAGAATGATGTGTAGACTGAATGATGTGCAGTTAGACGTGAAGAATGGTGTGTCGAAATATGTGTAGAATGAATGATGTGTAGAATGATGTGTAGAATGATTTGCAGAATGATGTGTAGAATGATGTGTAGAATCACGTGCAGATTGATGTGTAGAATGATGTGCAGAAAGAATGATGTGTAGAATGATGACGTGGAGAATGATGTTTAGAATGATGTGTAGAATGATGTGGAGAATGATGTGTGGAACAATAGTGGAATCAATGAAGTGAAGAATTATGTGTAGAATGATGTGTCGAATGATGTGTAGATTGATGTGTAGAATGAATGATGTGTAGAATGATGATTACAATTTTGTGTAGAATGATCTGTAGAATGAATGATATGTAGAATGATTGGTGTGTAGAATGATGTGTAGAATGATGTGCAGAACGATGTGAAAAATGATGTGCAGAATGAATGATGTGTAGAATGATGATCTGTGTAATGACGTGAAGAATGATGTGCAGAATGATGTTGTAGAATGAAGTGGAGAATGATGTGTGGAATGAAGTTTATCATGATGATGTTTAGAATGAATGAAGTGTAGAATGATGTATTGAATGTGCCGAATGTTGTGTACAATGATGTGTATAAAGATGTATAGAATCATGTGTAGAATGATGTGTAGAACGATTTGTAGAATGACTGAAGTGTCGAATGACGTGAAAAATGAAGTGCAGAATGATGATGTGTAGAATGATGTGTCGAAAGATATGTAGAATGAATGAAGTGTAGAATGATGTGCAGAATGATGTGTAGAATGATGTGTAGAATGATGTGTAGAATGAATGATGTGTAGAATGATGTGTACAATGATGTGCGGATTGATGTTTAGAATGAATGATGTGCAGAATGAAGTGCAGAACGATGTGTAGAATGATGTGTAGAATGATGTGCGGAATGATGTGTAGAATGAATGATGTGTAGAATGAAGTGCCGAATGATGTGTTGAAATATGTGTAGAATGAATGATTTAAGAGTGATGCGTAGAATGATGTGTAGAATGATGTGCAGAATGATGTGTAGAATGAATATTGTGTCGAATGATGTGTAGAATGATGTGTATATAGATGTGTATGAATGAATGTTGTGTGGAATGAATTGCAGAATGATGTATAGAATGACGTGTAGAATGAATGATTTGCAGAAGGACGTGTAGATTGATGTGTAGAATGATGTGGAGAATGATGTGCGGAATGATGTGCAGAGTGATGAGTAGAATGATGTGTAGAATGAATGATGTGCAGAATGATGTGCAGAATGATGTGCAGAATGATGTGCAGAATGATTTGTAGAATGAATGATGTTTAGAATGATGTGTACAATGATGTGTGGAATGATGTGCGGATTGATGTGTAGAATGAATGATGTGCAGAATGATGTGCAGAATGATGTGTAGAATGATGTGTAGAATGAAAGATTTGTAGAATGATGCGTAGAATGATGTGTAGATTGATGTTCAGAATGATGTGTAGGATCAATGATGTGTAGAATGATGACGTGGAGAATGATGTTTAGAATGATATGTAGAATGACGTGGAATATGATGTGTGGAATAATAGTGGAATCTATGAATTGTAGAATGATGTATAGATTGATGTGTAGAATGATGTGTCAAATGATGTGGAGAATGATGTGTAGAATGAATGATGTGCGGAATGACGTGCAGAATGATGTGTCGAAAGATGTGTAGAATGAATGATGTGTAGAATAATGTGTAGAATGATGTGTAGAATGATTTGCAGAATGATGTATAGAATGATGTGTAGAATGTCGTGTAGATTTATGTGTAGAATGATGTTTAGAATGATGTGTTGAATTATGTGTAGAATGATGTGTCGAATGACGTGTAGATTGATGTGTGGAATGAATGATGTGTAGAATCAAGTGTAGAATGATGTTTGGAATGATGTGAAGAATGATGTGGAGAATGATGAGTGGAATAATAGTGGAATC
This sequence comes from Pristiophorus japonicus, assembly GCF_044704955.1. Taxonomy (NCBI): domain Eukaryota; kingdom Metazoa; phylum Chordata; class Chondrichthyes; family Pristiophoridae; genus Pristiophorus; species Pristiophorus japonicus. The sequence goes on from NC_092009.1 coordinate 3,245,773, forward strand.
TATGAAGTGTAGAATGATGTGTAGATTGATGTGTAGAAATTATGTTTAGAATGATGTGTTGAATTATGTGTAGAATGATGTATTGAATGTACCGAATGATGTGTAGAATGAATGATGTGTAGAATGACGTGGGGAACGAAGTGTAGAATGATGATGTGTAGAATGATGTTTTGAAAGATGTGTAGAATGAATGAAGTGTAGAATGATGTGTAGAATGATGATGTCGAATGATGTGTAGAATGATGTGTAGAATGAATGATGTGTAGAATGATGTGTAGAAAGATGTGTAGAATGATGTGCAGATTGATGTGTAGAATGAATGATGTGTAGAATCAAGTGTAGAATGATGTGTAGAATGATGTATTGAATGTGCCGAATGATATGTAATTTGATGTGTATAAAGATGTATAGATTGATGTTTAGAATGATGTGTAGAATGATGTGTAGAATGATGTGCAGATTGATGTGTAGAATGAATGATGTGCAGAATGAAGTGCAGAATGACATGTAGAATGATGTGTAGAATGAATGATTTGCAGAACGATGCGTAGAATAAAGTGAATGTGATGTACAGAATATGTGTAGAAAGAATGATGTGTAGAATTATTGATAGAATGATGTGTAGAATGAATGATGTGACGAATGATGTGTAGAATGCTGTGTGTATTGATGTGTCGAATAAATGATGTGTGGAATTAATGGTGTGTAGAATGATGTGCAGAGTGATGTGTAGAATGATGTTTCGAATGAATGATGTGTAGAATGATGTGTAGAATTCTGTGTAGAAATCTGTGTAGAATGATTGATGTTTAGAATGTTGTGTAGAATGAAGTTTAGAATGATGTTTGGAATGATGTGTCGAATGATGTGTAGAATGATGTGTAGAATGAATGATGTGTAGAATGACGTGTGGAATGATGTGTAGAATGAATAATGTGCAGAATGACGTGTAGAATGATGTGTCGAAAGATGTGTAGAATGAATGATGTGTAGAATAATGTGTAGAATGATGTGTAGAATGATTTGCAGAATGATGTGTAGAATGATGACTTGGAGAATGATGTTGAGAATGATGTGTGGAATGATCTGGAGAATGATGTGTGGAATAATAGTGGAATCTATGAAATGTAGAATTATGTTTAGATTGATGTGTAGAATGATGTTTAGAATGACGTGTTGAATTATGTGTAGAATGATGTGTCGAATGACGTGTAGATTGATGTGTGGAATGAATGATGTGGAGAATCAAGTGTAGAATGATGTGTAGAATGATGATTAGAATGTTGTGTACAATGATGTGTAGAATGAATGATGTGTGTAATGATGATGTGTAGAATGATGTGTAGAATGATGTATATAATGTTATGTAGAATGATGGGTAGAATGAATGATGTTTAGAATGATGTGCAGAATGATGTGTAGAATGATGTGAAGAATGATGTGGAGAAAAATGTGTAGAAAAAGTGTAGAATGATGATGTGTAGAATGATGTGTTGAAAGATGTGTAAAATGAATGATGTGTAGAATGATGTGTAGAATGATGTGTAGAATGATGTGTAGAATGAATGATGTGTAGAATGATGTGGAAAATGATGTGTAGAATGATGTCCAGAATGATGTTGTGAATGATGTGTAGAATGATGTGTGGAATCAATGATATGTAGAATGCATTGTAGATTGATGTACAGCATGATGTTCAGAATGATGTGTTGATGTATGTGTAGAATGATGTGTAGAATGAAGTGCAGAATGACGTGTGTAATGATGTGCAGTGTGATGTGTAGAATGTTGTGTAGAATGAATGATGTGCAAAGTGACGTGTAGAATGATGTGTGGAGTGATGAGTCGAAAGATATGTCGAATGAATGATGTGTAGAATCATGTGTATATTGATGTGTAGAATGAATGATGTGTGGAGTGAATTGCAGAAAGATGTATAGAATGACGTGTAGAATTAATGATTTGTGGAATGATGTGTAGAATGACGGGTATAATGATGTGTATAATGATACGTAGAATGATGTGTAGAATTAATGATGTGTAGAATGACGTGCAGAATGATGTGTAGAATGATGTGTAGAATGATGTGTATAATTATGCGTAGAAATCTGATTAGAATGATTGATGTTTGCAAAGTTGTGTAGAATGAAGTTTAGAATGATGTGTAGAATGATGTGCGGATTGATGTGTAGAATGAATGATGTGTAGAATGATGTGTAGAATGATGTGTAGAATGATGTGCAGAATGATGTGTGGAATGATGTGTAGAATGAATGATTTGTAGAATGATGCGTAGAATGACGTGTAGTTTGATGTTGAGAATGATGTGTAGAATGAATGATGTGTAGAATGATGTGCAGAATGATGTGTAGAATGATAAGTAGAATGATGCGTATAATGATGTCCAAAATAATATGTATCGAATGAATGTAGTATGATGTGTAGAATGATGTGTACAATGATGTTTGGAATGATATGTAGAATGATGTGTAGAATGATCTGGAGAATGAGTGATGTGAAGAATGATGTGTAGCATGATGATGTCTGGAATGATGTGTAGAATGATGAGTAGAATGATGTATATAATGATGTGCAGAATTATATGTAGAATGATGTGCAGAATGATGTGTAGAATGATATGTCTGTTGTGTCGAATGATGTGCAGAATGATGTGTCGGATGATATCTCGAATGACGTGTAGAATGATGTGTCTGTTGTGTAGAATGATGTGTAGAATGATGTGTAGAATTATGTGTAGAATGAATGATATGTCGAATGATGTGTGGAATGACATGTAGTGTGAATGACGTGTAAAATGAAGTGTAGAATCATGTGTAGTAGGATGTATAGAATGATGTGAAGAAAGATGTGTCGAAAGATGTGTTGTATGAATGATGTGTATAATGATTTGTGGAATGACGTGTAGAATGATGTGCAGAATGAATGATGTGTAGAATGATGTGTATAATTATGAGTCGAATGATGTGTAGAATGATGTGCAGAATGAAGTGCAGAATGATGTGTAGATTGATGTGCTGAATAATGTGTATAATCATGTGTCTGATGTATAGAATGATGTGCAGAATGATGTGTAGGATGATGTCTCGAATGATGTGTAGAATGATGTGTATAATGTGTCGAATGAAGTGCAGAATGATATGTAGAATGATGTGCAGAATGATATGTAGAATGTTGTGAAGAATGATGTGCAGAATTATGTGTAGAATGATGTGCAGAATGATGAGTGGAATGATGTGTAGAATGTTGTTTAGAATGATGTGTAGAATGATGTGTAGAATTATGTGTAGAATGAATGATATGTAGATAGATGTGTGGAATGACATGTAGTATGAATGACGGGGAGAATTAAGTGGCGAATCGTGTGTAGTATGATGTGCACAATGATGTGTAGCTTGATGTGTGGAATGATGTGCAGAATGATGTGCAGAATGATGTGTAGAATGAGGTGTAGAATGATGTGCAGAATGATATGTAGAATGATGTGCAGAATGTTCTGTAGATTGACGTGCAGAATGATGTGTAGATTGAGGTGTAGAATGATGTGTAGAATGATGTGTGGATTGATTTATGTGGAATGATGATGTATCGAATGATGATGTGCAGAATGATGTGTAGAATGAATGATCTGCAGAATGATGTGTACAATGACGATGTGTAGAATGATGTGTAGATTGATGTGTGGAATGATGTGTGGAATGACGTGTAGAATGATGTGCAGAATGATGCGTAGAATGATGTGCAGAATGTTGTGTAGAATGATGTGTAGATTGAGGTGAAGAATGATGTGCAGAATGATGTGCAGAATGATGATGTGTGGAATGATGATGTGTGGAATGATGATGTGTGGAATGATGATGTGGAGAATGATGTGTAGAATGAAGATATGTAGAATGATGTGTACAATGATGTGTAGAATGATGTGCAGATTGATGTGTAGAATGATGATGTGTAGAATGATGATATGGAGAATGATGTGTAGAATGATGATGTGTACAATGATGTGTAGAATGATGTGTAGAATGACATGTAGAATGATGTGTAGAATGATGTGTAGTATGATGTGTTGAATGATGTGTAGAATGATGTGTAGAATGATGTGTAGAATGATGTGTATAATGAAGGGTAGAATGAATGATGTGTAGAATGCTGTGCAGAATGGATGATGTGCAGAATGTTGTGTAGAATGATGTGTAGAGTGATTTGTAGAAGGATATGTAGAATGATGTGTAGAATGATGTGTAGGATGATGTGTAGGATGATGTGCAGAATGATGTGACGAATGATGTGTGGAATCAATGATCTGTAGAATGACGTGTAGATTTATATATAGAATGATGTGTAGAATTAGTTGTAGAATGATGTGTAGAATGATTTGTGGAATGATGTGTAGAATTATGTGTTGAATGAATGATGTGTAGATTGATGTGTAGAATGATGTGCAGAATGACGTGTAGAATGATGTTCAGAATGATGAGTAGAAAGAGGATGTGAAGAATGATGTGCAGAATGATGTGTCGAATCATGTCTAGAATGATGTGTAGAATGAATGATGTGCAGAATGATGTGTTGAAGGATGTGTAGAATGATGCGTCGAATGATGTGCAGAATGATGTGCAACATGATGTGTAGAATAATGTGTAGAATGAATGATGTGTAGAATGATATGCAGACTGATGTGTAGAATGATGTGTAGAATGAATGATGTGTAGAATGATGTGCAGAATGATGTGGAGAACGATGTATCGAAAAACGTGCAGAATGAATGATGTGCAGAATGATGTGTTGAATGAAGTGTAGAATGTGTGTAGATTCATGTATAGAATGATGTGTCGAATGAATGATGTGTAGAATGATGTGCAGAATGATGTGTTGAATGAAGTGTAGAATGTGTGTAGATTCATGTATAGAATGATGTGTCGAATGAATGATGTGTAGAATGATGTGTTGAATGATGTGCAGAATTATGTGTAGAATGAATGATATTTAGAATATTGTATAGAATGATGTTTAGAATGATGAGTGGAATGAATGATGTGTAGAATGATGTGAAGATTGATGTTTAGAAGGAATGACGTGCAGAATGATGTGTAGAATGATGTGTAGAATGATGAGTGTAATGAATGATGTGTAGAATGACGTGTAGAATGATGATTGGAATGATGTGTCGAATTATGTGTAGAATGATGTGTAGAATGATGTGCAGAATCAAAGATTTGTAGAATGATGCGTAGAATGATGTGTAGAATGATGAGTCGAATGATGTTTAGAATGATGTGTAGAATGAATGTTGTGCAGAATGATGTGTGGAAAGATGGGTAGAATGATGTGTAGAATGAATGATGTATCGAATGATGTGCAGAATGATGTGTGAAATGAATGATTTGTACAAAGATGTGAACAATGATGTGTAGAATGATGTTTGGAATGAAATGGAGAATGAATGATGTATAGAACAATCTGAAGAATGACGTGTAGAATGAAAGATGTGTGGAATGATGTGTAGAATGAATGATGTATCGAATGATGTGTCGAATGATGTATAGAAATAGGTGTAGAATGATGTGTAGAATGAGGTGTAGAATGAATGATGTGTAGAATGACCTGTAGAATGATGTGTATAATGATGTGAAGATTGGTGTCTAGAATGAATGTTGAGTAGACTTAAGTGCAGATGAAGTGCAGAATGATGTGTAGAATGATGTGTCGAATGATTTGTAGAATGAATGATATGTAGAATGATGTGTATAATTGTGTGTAGAATGATGTGTAGAATGATGCGTAGAATGGTGATGTGCTGATTGATTTGTAGAATGATGTGTAGAATGATGTGTAGAATTAATTGGAGAATGATGTGAAGAATGATGTGTAGAATGATGTGTGGAATGATGTGTAGAATGATGTGTAGAATGATGTGTAGAATGAAGTGTAGAATGAATGAAGTGTAGAATGCTGCGTTGAATGAATGATGTGTAGGTTGATGTGTGAAATGATGTGCAGAATGACGTGTAGAATGATGTGCAGAATGATGACTAGACTGAGGATGTGAAGAATGATGTGTAGAATGATGTATCGAATGATGTGTAGAATAATGTGCAGAATGATGTGTCGAATGAAGTGTAGAATGATGTGTAGAATGATGTGTAGATTGAATGATGTGCAGAATGACGTGTAAAATGACGTGTGAAATGATGTGGAGAATGAGGAGTAGAATGAATTATGTGTAGAATGTTGTGTCGAAGGATGTGTAGAATGATGTGTCGAATGATGTGTAGAATGATGTGCAGAATGATGTGAAGAATGATGTGTAGAATGATGTGTAGAATGAATGATGTGTAGAATGATGTGCAGAATGATGTGTAGAATGATGTGTAGAATAACGTGTAAAATGAATGATGTGCAGAATGACGTGCAGAATGATGTGTAGAATAACGTATCGAAAAACGTGCAGAATGAATGATGTGCAGAATGACGTGCAGAATGATGTGTAGAATGATGTGTAGATTCATGTGAAGAATGATGTGTAGAATGATGTGCAGAATGAATGATGTGTAGAATGATATGTAGAATGATGTGTAGAAAGATGGGAAGAATGATGTGCAGAATGAATGAAGTGTACAATGATGATCTGTGGAATGATGCGAAGAATGATGTGTGGAATGATGTTGTAGAATGATGTGTAGAATGATGTATTGAATGTGCCGAATGATGTGTAGAATGATGTGTATAAAGATGTAAAGAATGATGTTTAGAATGATGTGTAGAATGATGTGTAGAATGTATGATGTGTAGAATGACGTGTAGAATGAAGTGTAGAATGATGATGTGTAGAATGATGTGCAGAATGATGCGTCGAATGACGTGTAGAATGATGTGCAGAATGATGTGTAGAATGATGTATAAAATGATGTTTAGAATGAATGATGTGTAGAATGATGTGCAGAATGATGTGTAGAATGATGTGTAGAATAATGTGTAGAATGAATGATGTGTAGAATGTTGTGTAGAATAATGTGTCGAAAAACGTGCAGAATGAATGATGTGCTGAATGACGTGTAGAATGATGTGTAGATGATGTGTAGAATGATGTGTAGATTCATGTGAAGAATGATGTGCAGAATGATGAGCTGAATGAATGATGTGTAGAATGATGAGTAGAATGATGTGTAGATAATGTGTAGAATGAAGTGTAGATTGATGTGTAGAAGGAAGGACGTGCAGAATGAACTGTAGAATGATGAGTAGAATGATGAGTAGTATGCATGATGTGAAGAATAATGTGTAGAATGCGGTGCAGAATGATGTGTTGAATGATGTGTGGACTGCTGTGTAGAATGAATGATGTGTAGAATTAATTTTAAAATGATGTGTTGAATGATGAGCAGAATGTATGATGTTTAGAATGATGTGTGGAATGATGTGTAGAATGTTGTCTAGAATGATGTGTGAATGAATGATGTGTAGAGTGACGTGTAGATTGATGTGTAGAATGATGTGGAGATTGATGTGTAGAATAATATCTGGAATGAAAGGGACAATGATGTGTAGAATGATGTGTACAATAAATGATGTGTAGAATGATATGTAGAATTATGTCTAGGTTTATGTTATGAATCAATGATGTGTAAACTGATGTGTAGAATGATGTGTAGAATGAAGTGTAGATAGAATGATGTTTAGAATAACGTGTAGATTAATGTGTAGAATGATGTGAAGAATGATGTGTCGAATGATGTGTAGAATGATGTGTAGAATCAATGATGTGTAGAATGATGAGTCGATTTTTGTGTAGAATGATGTGTAGAATAAATGATACGTAGAATGAAGTGTAGAATGATGTATAGTATGATGAGTAAAATGCATGATGTGTAGAATGATGTGTAGAATGAGGAGCAGAATGATGTGTTGAATGATGTGTAGATTGATGTGCAGAATGTGAGATGAGCAGAATGAAGTGCAGAATGATACGTTGAATGATGAGAAGAATGCATGATGTGTAGAATGATGTGACGAATGATGTGCAGAAAGATGTGTAGAATGATGTGTAGAAAGAATGATGCGTCGGTTGACGTGTAGAATAAAGTGTTGAATGATGTGTATAATGATGTGTAGAATGAATGATGTGCTGAATGATGTGTAGAATTAATGATGTGTAGAATGATGTGTAGAATGATGTATAGAATTAGGTGCCGAATGATGTATAGAATTAGGTATCGAATGATTGAAGTTTAGAATGCGGTGTAGAATGATGACTTGAATGATGTGTAGAATAATGTGTAGAAGGATGTGTAGAATGATGTGTAGAATGATGTGTAGAATGATGTGCAGAAGGATGTGTAGAATGATGTATAGAATGATGTGTATAATGATGTATATAATGATGTGTAGAATGAAAGATGTGTAGAATGATGTGTAGAATGGTGTGTCGAATGATGTGTCGAATGATGTGCACGATGATGTGCAGAATGATGTGTAGAATGATGTGTAGAATGGTTTGTAGAAGGACTTGTAAAATGATGCGTTGAAAGATGTGCAGAATGATTTGTAGAATGTTGTGTAGAATGATGTATAGAACGATGTGTCGAATGAATGATGTGTAACATGATGTGTTGAATGACCTGCAGCATGATGTATAGAATGATGTGTCGACTGATGTGAAGAATGAATGATGTGTAGATTGAAGTTTTGAATGATGTGCAGAATGATGTGTAGAATGAACGACGTGTAGAATGATGTGTAGTGTAGAATGATGTGTAGAATGAATTGTATCATGATGTGCAGAATTATGTTAAGAATCAATGATGTGTAGAATGATGTGTAGAATGATGTGTAGAAAGATGTGAGAATGAATGATGTGTAGAATGACGTGTAGATTGATGTGTAAAATGATGTCTGGAATGATGTGTGGAATGAAAGATATGTAGAATGATGTTTAGCATGATGTGTAGAATGATGTGTAGAATGAATGACGTTTTAATTGATGTGTAGAATGAATGATGTGTGGAATGAATTATAGAATGACGTGTAGAATGATGAGTAGTATGCATGATGTGAAGAATAATGTGTAGAATGCGGTGCAGAATGATGTGTTGAATGATGAGCAGAATGTATGATGTTTAGAATGATGTGTGGAATGATGTGTCGAATGTTGTGTAGAATGATGTGTGAATGAATGATGTGTAGAATGACGTGTAGATTGATGTGTAGAATAATATCTGGAATGAAAGGGAGAATGATGTGTAGAATGATGTGTACAATAAATGATGTGTAGAATGATATGTAGAATTATGTGTAGGTGTATGTTATGAATCAATGATGTGTAAACTGATGTGTAGAATGATGTGTAGAATGAATGATGTTTAGAATAACGTGTAGATTAATGTGTAGAATGATGTGAAGAATGAAGTGTCGAATGATCTGTCGAATGATGTGTAGAATGATGTGTAGAATCAATGATGTGTAGAATGATGAGTAGATTTTTGCGTAGAATTATGTTTAGAATAAAGGATATGTAGAATGAAGTGTAGAATGATGTATAGTATGATGAGTAAAATGCATGATGTGTGGAATGATGTGTAGAATGAGGTGCAGAATGATGTGTTGAATGATGTGTAGATTGATGTGTAGAAAGATGTGTAGAATGATGTGTAGAATGAATGATGCGTCGGATGACATGTAGAATAATGTGTTGAATGATGTGTATAATAATGTGTAGAATGAATGATGTGCTGAATGATGTGTAGAATTATTATGTGTAGAATGATGTGTAGAATGATGTATAGAATTAGGTGCAGAATGCTGTATAGAATTATGTGTCGAATGATTGATGTTTAGAATGCGGTGTAGAATGATGATTTGAAAGATGTGTAGAATAATGTGTAGAAGGATGTGTAGAATCATGTGTAGAATGATGTGTGGAATGATGTGTAGAATGATGTGTAGAATGATGTGCAGAATGATGTGTATAATGATGTGTCGAATGATGTGTCAATGATGTGTAGGATGATGTGTAGAATGATGTGTAGAATGATGTTTCGAATGATGTGTAGAATGATGTGTAGTTTGATTGATGGTTAGAATGTTGTGTAGAATGATGTGCATAACGATGTGTAGAATGATGTGTAGAATGATGTGTAGAATGATGTGTAGAGTGATGTGTGGAATGAATGATGTGCAGAATGATGTGTAGAATGATGTGTAGAATGATGTGTTGAATGATGTGTGGCTTGCTGTGTAGAATGAATGATGTGTAGAATTAAGTGTAAAGTGATGTGTTGAATGATGAGCAGAATGTATGATGTTTAGAATGATGTGTGGAATGATGTGTAGAAAGTTGTGTGGAATGATGTGTGAATGAATGATGTGTAGAATGACGTGTAGATTGATGTGTAGAATGAATGATGTGTAGAATGAATTGTAGAATGATATGTAGAATGATGAGTAGTGTACATGATGTGAAGAATAATGTGTAGAATGCGGTGCAGAATGATGTGTTGAATGATGTGTGGCTTGCTGTGTAGAATGAATGATGTGTAGAATTAAGTGTAAAATGATGTGTTGAATGATGAGCAGAATGTATCATGTTTAGAATGATGTGTGGAATGATGTGTAGAATGTTGTGTAGAATAATGTGTGAATGAATGATGTGTAGAATGATGTGTAGATTGATGTGTAGAATGATGTGGAGATTGATGTGTAGAATGATATCTGGAATGAAAGGGAGAATGATGTGTAGAATGATGTGTACAATAAATGATGTGTAGAATGATATTTAGAATTATGTGCAGGTTTATGTTATGAATCAATGATGTGTAAACTGATATGTAGAATGATGTGTAGAATGATGTGTAGAATCAATGATGTGTAGAATGATGAGTAGATTTTTGTGTAGAATGATGTGTAGAATAAATGATATGAAGAATGAAGTGTAGAATGATGTATAGTATGATGAGTAAAATGCATGATATGTAGAATGAAGTGTAGAATGAGGTGCAGGATGATGTGTTGAATGATGTGTAGATTGATGTGCAGGATGTGAGATGAGCAGAATGAAGTGCAGAATGATATGTTGAATGATGAGAAGAATGCATGATGTGTATAATGATGTGTAGAATGATGTGTAGAAAGATGTGTAGAATGATGTGTAGAAAAAATGATGCGTCGAATGACGTGTAGAATAATGTGTAGAATGATGTGTATAAGTATGTGTAAAATGAATGATGTGCAGAATGATGTGTAGAATTAATGATGTGTAGAATGATGTGCAGAATGAGATGTAGAATGATATATAGAATTAGGTGCAGAATGATGTATAGAATTATTTGTCGAATGATTGATGTTTAGAATGCGGTGTAGAATGATGATTTGAATGATGTGGAGAATAATGTGTAGAAGGATGTGTAGAATCATGTGTAGAATGATGTGTAGAAGGATGTGTAGAATGATGTGTAGAATGATGTGTATAATGATGTGTAGAATGATAGATGTGTAGAATGATATGTAGAATGGTGAGTCGAATGATGTGTCGAATGATGTGTAGGATGATGTGTAGAATGATGTGTAGAATGATTTGTAGAATGATGTGCAGAATGATGTGTATAATGATGTGTCGAATGATGTGTCAATGATGTGTAGGATGATGTGTAGAATGATGTGTAGAATGATGTTTCGAATGATGTGTAGAATGATGTGTAGTTTGATTGATGGTTAGAATGTTGTGTAGAATGATGTGCATAACGATGTGTAGAATGATGTGTAGAATGATGTGTAGAGTGATGTGTGGAATGAATGATGTGCAGAATGATGTGTAGAATGATGTGTAGAATAATGTGTGAATGAATGATGTGTAGAATGATGTGTAGATTGATGTGTAGAATGATGTGGAGATTGATGTGTAGAATGATATCTGGAATGAAAGGGAGAATGATGTGTAGAATGATGTGTACAATAAATGATATGTAGAATGATATTTAGAATTATGTGCAGGTTTATGTTATGAATCAATGATGTGTAAACTGATATGTAGAATGATGTGTAGAATGATGTGTAGAATCAATGATGTGTAGAATGATGAGTAGATTTTTGTGTAGAATGATGTGTAGAATAAATGATATGTAGAATGAAGTGTAGAATGATGTATAGTATGATGAGTAAAATGCATGATATGTAGAATGAAGTGTAGAATGAGGTGCAGGATGATGTGTTGAATGATGTGTAGATTGATGTGCAGAATGTGAGATGAGCAGAATGAAGTGCAGAATGATATGTTGAATGATGAGTAGAATGCATGATGTGTATAATGATGTGTAGAATGATGTGTAGAAAGATGTGTAGAATGATGTGTAGAAAAAATGATGCGTCGAATGACGTGTAGAATAATGTGTAGAATGATGTGTATAATGATGTGTAGAATGAATGATGTGCAGAATGATGTGTAGAATTAATGATGTGTAGAATGATGTGCAGAATGATATGTAGAATGATATATAGAATTAGGTGCAGAATGATGTATAGAATTATTTGTCGAATGATTGATGTTTAGAATGCGGTGTAGAATGATGATTTGAATGATGTGGAGAATAATGTGTAGAAGGATGTGTAGAATCATGTGTAGAATGATGTGTAGAATGATGTGTAGAAAGATGTGTAGAATGATGTGTAGAATGATGTGTAGAATGATGTGTAGAAGGATGTGTAGAATGATGTGTAGAATGATGTGTATAATGATGTGTAGAATGATAGATGTGTAGAATGATATGTAGAATGGTGAGTCGAATGATGTGTCGAATGATGTGTAGGATGATGTGTAGAATGATGTGTAGAATGAATGATGTGTAGAATGAACTATAGAATGAATGATGTGAAGAATGATGTGTAGAATGATGTGTAGACTGGTGTGTAAAATGATGTATAGTTTGATTGATGGTTAGAATGTTGTGTAGAATGATGTGTAGAACGATGTGTACAATGATGTGTAGAATGACGTGTAGAATGATGTGTGGAATGATGTGTGGAATGAATGATGTGTAGAATGATGTGTAGAATGATGTGCAGAATGATGCGTAGAATGAATGATGACCAGAATGATGTGTTGAATAATGTGTAGAATAATGTGTAGAATGATGTATAGAATGATGTGTACAATGAATAACATGTAGAATGATGTGTAGAATGATGTGCAGAATGAAAAACGTGCAGAATGATTTGTAAAATAACGTGTGGAATGATGTGTAGAATTAATGATGTGTAGAATGATGTGTAGAATGATGTGTAAAATGATGTGTGGAATGATGTGTAGAATGACAAATGTGTGCAATGATGTGTAGAATGATGTGTCGAATGATGTGTAGAATGATGTGTAGAATGATGTGTAGAATGATGTGTAGAATGAATTATGTGCAGAATGATCCGTAGAATGAATGATGTATAGAACGAATGACGTGCAGAATGATGTGTAGAATGAATGATGAGTAGAATGATGTGCAGAATGATTGCAGAATGATTTATAGAATTAGGTGAAGAATGATGTAGAGAATTGTGTGTAGAATGATTGATGTTATAGAAAGATGTGTAGAATGATGTTTAGAATGATGTGTAGAATGATGTGCAGAAGGATATGTAGAATCATGTGTAGAATGATGTTTAGAATGATGTATATAATGACGTGCAGAATGATGTGCAGAATGATGTGTAGAATGAATGATGTTAAGAATGTTGTGTAGAATAATGTATCGAAAAACGTGCAGAATGAATGATGTGCAGAATGACGTGTAGAATGATGTGTAGATGATGTGGAGAATGATGTGTAGATTCATGTGAAAAATGATGTGTAGAATGATGAGCTGAATGAATGATGTGTAGAATGATGAGTAGAATGATGTGTAGAATGATGTGTAGATTCATGTGGAAAATGATGTGTAGAATGATGAGCTGAATGAATGATGTGTAGAATGATGAGTAGAATGATGTGTAGATGATGTGTAGAATGATGTGTAGATTGATGTGTAGAAGGAATGAAGTGCAGACTGATGTGTAGAATGATGTGTAGAATCATGTGTCGAATGAATGATGTGTAGAATAATGTGTTGAATGATGTGAAGAATTAGGTGAAGAATGATGAGTAGATTGATGTGCAGACTGATGCGTAGAATGATGTGTAGAATGATATGTACAATGATGATGTGTACAATGATGTGTAGAATGATGTGTAGAATGATTGATGTGTAGAATGATGTGCAGAATGACGTGCAGCATGAAAGATGTGTAGAATGATGTGTAGAATGATATTTAGAATGATGTGTCGAATGATGTGTAGAATGATGTGCAGATTAATGTGTAGAAAGATGTGCAGAATGATGTTAAGAATCAATGATGTTTAGAATGATGTATGGAATGAGGTTTAGAATGATGTGAAGAATGATGTGTTGAATGAATGATGTGTAGAATGACGTGAAGATTGATGTGTAGAATGATGTGTGGCATGATGTGTAGATTGATGTGTAGAATGATGTGTCGAATTATGTGCAGAAATATTGATGTTTAGAATGTTGTGCAGAATGATGTGTAGAATGAATGATGTACAGAATGACCTGTAGATTAACGTGTAGAATGATGTGTAGAATGACGTGCAGAATGATGTGTAGAATGATGTGTAGATTCAATGATGTGTAGAATGATGTGTAGATTGATGTGTAGAATGATGGTAGAATGATGTGGAGAATGATGTGTGGAATGAATGATGTGTGGAATGATGTGTAGAATGATGTGTAGAATGATGCGTAGAATGAATGATGACCAGAATGATGTGTAGAATAATGTGTAGAATGATGTGTAGAATGATGTATAGAATGATTTGTACAATGAATAACATGTAGAATGATGTGTAGAATGATATGCAGAATGGAAAACGTGCAGAATGATGTGTAAAATAACGTGTGGAATCATGTGTAGATTCAATGATGTGTAGAATGATGTGTAGAATGATGTGTAAAATGATGTGTGGAATGATGTGTAGAATGGAAAATGTGTACAATGATGTGTAGAATGATGTGTCGAATGATGTGTAGAATGATGTGTAGAATGAATGATGAGTAGAATGATGTGCAGAATGATGTGCAGAATGATTTATAGAATTAGGTGAAGAATGATGTAGAGAATTATGTGTAGAATGATTGATGTTTATAAAGATGCGTAGAATGATGTTTAGAATCATGTGTAGAATGATGTGCAGAAGGATGTGTGGAATAATGCGTAGAATGATGTGTAGAATAATGTGTAGAGTGAAAGAGGTATAGAACGATGTGCAGAATGATGTGCAGAATGATGTGTAGAATGATGTGCAGAATGAATGATGTGTAGAATGTTGTGTAGAATAATGTGTAGAATGAATGATGTGTAGAATGTTGTGTAGAATAATGTATTGAAAAACGTGCAGAATGAATGACGTGCAGAATGACGTGTAGAATGATGTGTTGATGATGTGTAGAATGATGTGACGATTCATGTGAAGAATGATGTGTAGAATGATGAACTGAATGAATGATGTGTAGAATGATGAGCTGAATGAATGATGTGTAGAATGATGAGTAGAATGATGTGTAGATTGATGTGTAGAAGGAATGACGTGCAGAATGATGTGTAGAATGATGTGTAGAATCATGTGTCGAATGAATGATGTATAGAATAATGTGTTGAATGATGTGAAGAATTATGTGAAGAATGATGAGTAGATTGATGTGTAGAATGGTGCGTAGAATGATGTGTAGAATGATGTGTAGAATGATGTGTAGAATGATGTGAAGAATGATGTGAAGAATGATGTGAAGAATGATGTGCTGAATGAATGATGTGTAGAATGAATGATGTACAGAATGACATGTATATTAACGTGTAGAATGATGTGTAGAATGACGTGCAGAATGATGTGTAGATTCAATGATGTGTAGAATGATGTGTAGATTGATGTGTAGAATGATGGGTAGAATGATGTGGAGAATGATGTGTGGAATGTATGATGTGTAGAATGAAATATAGCATGATGTGTAGATTGATTAGTAGAATGCTTGATGTGTAGAATGATGTGTAGAATGAATGATGTGTAGAATGTTGTGTAGAATAATGTATCGAAAAACGTGAAGAATGAATGATGTGCAGAATGACGTGTAGAATGATGTGTTGATGATGTGTAGAATGATGTGAAGATTCATGTGAAGAATGATGTGTAGAATGATGAGCTGCATGAATGATGTGTGGAATGATGAGTAGAATGATGTGTAGAATGATGTGTAGAATGATGTGTAGATTGATGTGTAGAAGGAATGACGTGCAGAATGATGTGTAGAATGATGTGTAGAATCATGTGTCGAATGAATGATGTGTAGAATAATGTGTTGAATGATGTGAAGAATTATGTGAAGAATGATGAGTAGATTGATGTGTAGAATGATGCGTAGAATGATGTGTAGAATGATGTGTTGAATGATGTGAAGAATTATGTGAAGAATGATGAGTAGATTGATGTGTAGAATGATGCGTAGAATGACGTGAAGAATGATGTGTAGAATGATGTGAAGAATGATGTGAAGAATGATGAGTAGATTGATGTGTAGAATGATGCGTAGAATGATGTGTAGAATGATATGTAGAATGATGATGTGTACAATGATCTGTAGAATGATGTGTAGAATGATTGATGTGTAGAATGATGTGAAGAATGACGTGCAGCATGAAAGATGTGTAGAATGATGTGTAGAATGATGTGTAGAATGCTGTGTCGAATGTTTTGTAGAATGATGTGCAGATTGATGTGTAGAAAGATGTGTAGAATGATGTTAAGAATCAATGATGTTTAGAATGATGTATGGAATGATGTTTAGAATGATGTGAAGAATGATGTGCTGAATGAATGATGTGTAGAATGACGTGTAGATTGAGGTGTAGAATGATGTGTGGAATGATGTGTAGATTGATGTGTAGAATGATGTGTCGAATTATGTGCAGAATTATTGATGTTTAGAATGTTGTGCAGAATGATGTGTAGAATGAATGATGTACAGAATGACGTGTAGATTAACGTGTAGAATGATGTGGAGAATGATGTGTAGAATGACGTGCAGAATGTTGTGTAGAATGATGTGTAGATTCAATGATGTGCAGAATGATGCGTAGATTGATGTGTAGAATGATGGGTAGAATGATGTGGAGAATGATGTGTGGAATGTATGATGTGTAGAATGAAATATAGCATGATGTGTAGATTGATTAGTAGAATGCTTGATGTGTAGAATGATGTGTAGAATGATGTGTAGAATGATGTGTCGAAGGATGTGTAGAATGATGAGTAGAATGATGTGTAGAATTATGTGTATAATGATGTGTATAATGATGTGTAGAATGATAGATGTGTAGAATGATGCGTAGAATGGTGTGTCGAATGATGTGTCGAATGATGTGTAGGATGATGTGTAGAATGATGTGTAGAATGAATGATGTGTAGAATGATCTGTAGAATGAATGATGTGTAGAATGATGTGTAGAATGATGTGAAGAATGGTGTGTAGAATGATGTATAGTTTGATTGATGGTTAGAATGTTGTGTAGAATGATATGTGTAACGATGTGTAGAATGATGTGTAGAATGATGTGTAGAATGATGTGTGGAATGAATAATGTGTAGAATGATGTGTAGAATCATGTATAGAATGTTGTGTACAATGAATAACATGTAGAATGATGTTTGGAATGATGTGCAGAAAGAAAAACGTGCAGAATGATGTGTAAAATAACGTGTGGAATGATGTGTAGAATCAATGATGTGTAGAATGATGTGCAGAATGATGTGTACAATGATGTGTGGAATGATGTGTAGAATGAAAAATGTGTACAATGATGTGTAGAATGATGTGTCGAATGATGTGTAGAATGATGTGTAGCATGATGTGTAGAATGATGTCTAGAATGAATTATGTGCAGAATGATCTGTAGAATGAATGATGTGTAGAACGAATGACGTGCAGAATGATGTGTAGAATGAATGATGAGTAGAATGACGTGCAGAATGATGTGCAGAATGATTTATAGAATTAGGTGAAGAATGATGTAGGGAATTATGTGTAGAATGATTGATGTTTAGAAAGATGTGTAGAATGATGTTTAGAATGATGTGTAGAATGATGTGCAGAAGGATGTGTAGAATCATGTGTAGAATGATGTTTAGAATGATGTGTGGAATGATGTGTATAATGAGGTGTAGAATAATGTGTAGAGTGAAAGATGTATAGAATGACGTGTAGATTAATGTGTAGAATGATGTGTAGAATGATGTGTAGAATGATGTGTAGAATGATGTGTAGAATGAATGACGTTTTGATTGATGTGCAGAATGAATGATGTGTAGAATGAACTGTAGAATGATGAGTAGAATGATGAGTAGTATGCATGATGTGAAGAATAATGTGTAGAATGCGGTGCAGAATGATGTGTTGAATGATGTGTGCCCTGCTGTGTAGAATGAATGATGTGTAGAATTAAGTGTAAAATGATGTGTTGAATGATGAGCAGAATGTATGATGTTTAGAATGATGTGTGGAATGATGTGTAGAATGTTGTGTAGAATGATGTGTGAATGAATGATGTGTAGAGTGACATGTAGATTGATGTGTAGAATGATGTGGAGATTGATGTGTAGAATAATATCTGGAATGAAAGGGAGAATGATGTGTAGAATGATGTGTACAATAAATGATGTTTAGAATGATATGTAGAATTATGTGTAGGTTTATGTTATGAATCAATGATGTGTAAACTGATGTGTAGAATGATGTGTAGAATGAAGTGTAGATAGAATGATGTTTAGAATAACGTGTAGATTAATGTTTAGAATGATGTGAAGAATGATGTGTCGAATGATGTGTAGAATGATGTGTAGAATCAATGATGTGTCGAATGATGAGTCGATTTTTGTGTGGAATGATGTGTAGAATAAATGATACGTAGAATGAAGTGTAGAATGATGTATAGTATGATGAGTAAAATGCATGATGTGTAGAATGAGGAGCAGAATGATGTGTTGAATGATGTGTAGATTGATGTGCAGAATGTGAGATGAGCAGAATGAAGTGCAGAATGATACGTTGAATGATGAGAAGAATGCATGATGTGTAGAATGATGTGTCGAATGATGTGCAGAAAGATGTGTAGAATGATGTGTAGAAAGAATGATGCGTCGGTTGACGTGTAGAATAAAGTGTTGAATGATGTGTATAATGATGTGTAGAATGAATGATGTGCTGAATGATGTGTAGAATTAATGATGTGTAGAATGATGTGTAGAATGATGTATAGAATTAGGTGCCGAATGATGTATAGAATTAGGTATCGAATGATTGAAGTCTAGAATGCGGTGCAGAATGATGACTTGAATGATGTGTAGAATAATGTGTAGAAGGATGTGTAGAATGATGTGTAGAATGATGTGTAGAATGAGGTGCAGAAGGATGTGTAGAATGATGTATAGAATGATGTGTATAATGATGTATATAATGATGTGTAGAATGAAAGATGTGTAGAATGATGTGCAGAATGGTGTGTTGAATGATGTGTCGAATGATGTGTACGATGATGTGCAGAATGATGTGTAGAATGATGTGTAGAATGGTTTGTAGAAGGACTTGTAGAATGATGCGTTGAAAGATGTGCAGAATGATTTGTAGAATGTTGTGTAGAATGATGTATAGAACGATGTGTCGAATGAATGATGTGTAACATGATGTGTTGAATGACCTGCAGCATGATGTATAGAATGATGTGTCGACTGATGTGAAGAATGAATGATGTGTAGAATGATGTGTAGAATGAACGACGTGTAGAATGATGTGTAGTGTAGAATGATGTGTAGAATGAATTGTATCATGATGTGCAGAATTATGTTAAGAATCAATGATGTGTAGAATGATGTGTAGAATGATGTGTAGAAAGATGTGAGAATTAATGATGTGTAGAATGACGTGTAGATTGATGTGTAAAATGATGTCTGGAATGATGTGTGGAATGAAAGATGTGTAGAATGATGTTTAGCATGATGTGTAGAATGATGTGTAGAATGAATGACGTTTTAATTGATGTGTAGAATGAATGATGTGTGGAATGAATTATAGAATGACGTGTAGAATGATGAGTGGTATGCATGATGTGAAGAATAATGTGTAGAATGCGGTGCAGAATGATGTGTTGAATGATGAGCAGAATGTATGATGTTTAGAATGATGTGTGGAATGATGTGTCGAATGTTGTGTAGAATGATGTGTGAATGAATGATGTGTAGAATGACGTGTAGATTGATGTGTAGAATGATGTGTAGATTGATGTGTAGAATAATATCTGGAATGAAAGGGAGAATGATGTGTAGAATGATGTGTACAATAAATGATGTGTAGAATGATATGTAGAATTATGTGTAGGTTTATGTTATGAATCAATGATGTGTAAACTGATGTGTAGAATGATGTGTAGAATGAATGATGTTTAGAATAACGTGTAGATTAATGTGTAGAATGATGTGAAGAATGATGTGTCGAATGATGTGTCGAATGATGTGTAGAATGATGTGTAGAATCAATGATGTGTACAATGATGAGTAGATTTTTGCGTAGAATTATGTTTAGAATAAATGATATGTAGAATGAAGTGTAGAATGATGTATAGTATGATGAGTAAAATGCATTATGTGTGGAATGATGTGTAGAATGAGGTGCAGAATGATGTGTTGAATGATGTGTAGATTGATGTGTAGAAAGATGTGTAGAATGATGTGTAGAATGAACGATGTGTCGGATGACATGTAGAATAATGTGTTGAATGATGTGTATAATGATGTGTAGAATGACTGATGTGCTGAATGATGTGTAGAATTATTATGTGTAGAATGATGTGTAGAATGATGTATAGAATTAGGTGCAGAATGCTGTATAGAATTATGTGTCGAATGATTGATCTTTAGAATGCGGTGTAGAATGATGATTTGAATGATGTGTAGAATAATGTGTAGAAGGATGTGTAGAATCATGTGTAGAATGATGTGTAGAATGATGTGTAGAATGATGTGTAGAATGATGTGCAGAATGATGTGTATAATGATGTGTCGAATGATGTGTTAATGATGTGTAGGATGATGTGTAGAATGATGTGTAGAATGATGTTTCGAATGATGTTTCGAATGATGTGTAGTTTGATTGATGGTTAGAATGTTGTGTAGAATGATGTGCATAACGATGTGTAGAATGATGTGTAGAATGATGTGTAGAATGATGTGTAGAGTGATGTGTGGAATGAATGATGTGTAGAATGATGTGTAGAATGATGTGTAGAATGATGTGTTGAATGATGTGTGGCTTGCTGTGTAGAATGAATGATGTGTAGAATTAAGTGTAAAGTGATGTGTTGAATGATGAGTAGAATGTATGATGTTTAGAATGTTGTGTAGAATAATGTGTGAATGAATGATGTGTAGAATGATGTGTAGATTGATGTGTAGAATGATGTGGAGATTGATGTGTAGAATGATATCTGGAATGAAAGGGAGAATGATGTGTAGAATGATGTGTACAATAACTGATGTGTAGAATGATATGTAGAATTATGTGCAGGTTTATGTTATGAATCAATGATGTGTAAACTGATATGTAGAATGATGTGTAGAATGATGTGTAGAATCAATGATGTGTAGAATGATGAGTAGATTTTTGTGTAGAATGATGTGTAGAATAAATGATATGTAGAATGAAGTGTAGAATGATGTATAGTATGATGAGTAAAATGCATGATATGTAGAATGATGTGTAGAATGAGGTGCAGGATGATGTGTTGAATGATGTGTAGATTGATGTGCAGAATGTGAGATGAGCAGAATGAAGTGCAGAATGATATGTTGAATGATGAGTAGAATGCATGATGTGTATAATGATGTGTAGAATGATGTGTAGAAAGATGTGTAGAATGATGTGTAGAAAAAATGATGCGTCGAATGACGTGTAGAATAATGTGTAGAATGATGTGTATATGATGTGTAGAATGAATGATGTGCAGAATGATGTGTAGAATTAATGATGTGTAGAATGATGTGCAGAATGATATGTAGAATGATATATAGAATTAGGTGCAGAATGATGTATAGAATTATTTGTCGAATGATTGATGTTGAGAATGCGGTGTAGAATGATGATTTGAATGATGTGTAGAATAATGTGTAGAAGGATGTGTAGAATCATGTGTAGAATGATGTGTAGAATGATGTGTAGAATGATGTGTAGATTGATGTGTAGAATGATGTGTAGAATGATGTGTAGAATGATGTGTAGAAGGATGTGTAGAATGATGTGTAGAATGATTGATGTGTAGAATGATGTGCAGAATGACGTGCAGCATGAAAGATGTGTAGAATGATGTGTAGAATGATGTTTAGAATGATGTGTCGAATGATGTGTAGAATGATGTGCAGATTAATGTGTAGAAAGATGTGCAGAATGGAAAACGTGCAGAATGATGTGTAAAATAACGTGTGGAATCATGTGTAGATTCAATGATGTGTAGAATGATGTGTAGAATGATGTGTAAAATGATGTGTGGAATGATGTGTAGAATGAAAAATGTGTACAATGATGTGTAGAATGATGTGTCGAATGATGTGTAGAATGATGTGTAGAATGAATGATGAGTAGAATGATGTGCAGAATGATGTGCAGAATGATTTATAGAATTAGGTGAAGAATGATGTAGAGAATTATGTGTAGAATGATTGATGTTTATAAAGATGCGTAGAATGATGTTTAGAATCATGTGTAGAATGATGTGCAGAAGGATGTGTGGAATAATGCGTAGAATGATGTGTAGAATAATGTGTAGAGTGAAAGAGGTATAGAACGATGTGCAGAATGATGTGCAGAATGATGTGTAGAATGATGTGCAGAATGAATGATGTGTAGAATGTTGTGTAGAATAATGTGTAGAATGAATGATGTGTAGAATGTTGTGTAGAATAATGTATTGAAAAACGTGCAGAATGAATGACGTGCAGAATGACGTGTAGAATGATGTGTTGATGATGTGTAGAATGATGTGACGATTCATGTGAAGAATGATGTGTAGAATGATGAACTGAATGAATGATGTGTAGAATGATGAGCTGAATGAATGATGTGTAGAATGATGAGTAGAATGATGTGTAGATTGATGTGTAGAAGGAATGACGTGCAGAATGATGTGTAGAATGATGTGTAGAATCATGTGTCGAATGAATGTTGTATAGAATAATGTGTTGAATGATGTGAAGAATTATGTGAAGAATGATGAGTAGATTGATGTGTAGAATGATGCGTAGAATGATGTGTAGAATGATGTGTAGAATGATGTGTAGAATGATGTGAAGAATGATGTGAAGAATGATGTGAAGAATGATGTGCTGAATGAAAGATGTGTAGAATGAATGATGTACAGAATGACATGTATATTAACGTGTAGAATGATGTGTAGAATGACGTGCAGAATGATGTGTAGATTCAATGATGTGTAGAATGATGTGTAGATTGATGTGTAGAATGATGGGTAGAATGATGTGGAGAATGATGTGTGGAATGTATGATGTGTAGAATGAAATATAGCATGATGTGTAGATTGATTAGAAGAATGCTTGATGTGTAGAATGATGTGTAGAATGAATGATGTGTAGAATGTTGTGTAGAATAATGTATCGAAAAACGTGAAGAGTGAATGATGTGCAGAATGACGTGTAGAATGATGTGTTGATGATGTGTAGAATGATGTGAAGATTCATGTGAAGAATGATGTGTAGAATGATGAGCTGCATGAATGATGTGTGGAATGATGAGCAGAATGATGTGTAGAATGATGTGTAGAATGATGTGTAGATTGATGTGTAGAAGGAATGACGTGCAGAATGAAGTGTAGAATGATGTGTAGAATCATGTGTCGAATGAATGATGTGTAGAATAATGTGTTGAATGATGTGAAGAATTATGTGAAGAATGATGAGTAGATTGATGTGTAGAATGATGCGTAGAATGATGTGTAGAATGATGTGTTGAATGATGTGAAGAATTATGTGAAGAATGATGAGTAGATTGATGTGTAGAATGATGCGTAGAATGACGTGAAGAATGATGTGTAGAATGATGTGAAGAATGATGTGAAGAATGATGAGTAGATTGATGTGTAGAATGATGCGTAGAATGATGTGTAGAATGATATGTAGAATGATGATGTGTACAATGATCTGTAGAATGATGTGTAGAATGATTGATGTGTGGAATGATGTGAAGAATGACGTGCAGCATGAAAGATGTGTAGAATGATGTGTAGAATGATGTGTAGAATGATGTGTCGAATGATTTGTAGAATGATGTGCAGATTGATGTGTAGAAAGATGTGTAGAATGATGTTAAGAATCAATGATGTTTAGAATGATGTATGGAATGATGTTTAGAATGATGTGAAGAATGATGTGCTGAATGAATGATGTGTAGAATGACGTGTAGATTGAGGTGTAGAATGATGTGTGGAATGATGTGTAGATTGATGTGTAGAATGATGTGTCGAATTATGTGCACAATTATTGATGTTTAGAATGTTGTGCAGAATGATGTGTAGACTGAATGATGTACAGAATGACGTGTAGATTAACGTGTAGAATGATGTGGAGAATGATGTGTAGAATGACGTGCAGAATGTTGTGTAGAATGATGTGTAGATTCAATGATGACGAATGATGAGTTGATTGATGTGTAGAATGATGTGTAGAATGATGTGTAGAATAAATGGAATGTAGAATGAAGTGTAGAATGATGTGTAGTATGATGAGTAGAATGCATGATGTGAAGATTGATCTGTAGAATGAGGTACAGAATGATGTGTAGAATGATGTGTAGAATGATGTGCAGAATGATGTGTAGAATGAATTATGTGCAGAATGATCTGTAGAATGAATGATGTGTAGAACGAATGACGTGCAGAATGATGTATAGAAAGAATGTTGAGTGGAATGATGTGCAGAATGATGTGCAGAATGATTTATAGAATGATGTGTAGAATGATGTGTAGAATGATGTGTAGAATGATGTTTAGAATGATGTGTAGAAGGATGTGTAGAATGATGTTTAGAATGATGTGTGGAATGATGTGTAGATTAAATGATATGTAGAATGAAGTGTAGAATGATGTGTAGTATGGTAAGTAGAATGGATGATGAGAAGAATGATGTGTAGAATGAGGTGCAGAATTTCGTGTTGAATGATGTTTAGAATGATGTGTAGAAGGATGTGTTCAAAGAATAACATTTAGAATGATGTACAGGACGATGTGTAGAATGATGTGTTGAATGATGAATAGAATGCATGATGTGCAGAATGATGTGTAGAATGATGTGTAGAATGATGTGTAGAATGATGTTTAGAATGAAAAAGGTGTAGAATGATGTGTAGAATGATGTGTCGAATGATGTGTAGAATGATGTGTAAAATGATTTGAAGAATGATGTGCAGCATGATGTGTAGAATGAATGATGAGTAGAATGACGTGCAGAATGATGTGCAGAATGATATATAGTATTAGGTGTAGAATGATGTATAGAATTATGTGCAGAATGATTGCTGTTTAGAAAGTTGTGTCGAATGATGTTTAGAGTGTTGTGTCGAATGATGTGTATCAGGATGTTTAGAATGATGTGTAGAATGAAAGATCTGTAAAATGATGTGTCGAATGATGTGTCGAATGATGTGTAGAATGATGTGTAGAATGATGTGTAGAATGATGTGTAGTATGATGTGTTCAATGAATGATGTACAGAATGACGTGTAGATTAATGTTTAGAATGATGTGTAGAATGATGTTTAGAATGATGTTTAGAATGATGTGTAGAATGATGTGTAGAATCAAAGATGTGTATAATGATAAGTAGATTGATGTGCAGAATGATGTGCAGAATTATATGTCGAAAGAATGATGTGTCGAATGACGTGTAGAATGATGTGCAGAATGAATGATGTGTAGAATGAAGTTTAGAATGATGTATAGAATGGTATGTAGAATAATGTGTAGAATGAATAATGTGTAGAATACTATGCAGAATGATGTGTAGATTGATGTGTAGAATGAAGTGTAGAATGTTGTGTAGAATGATGTGTAGAATGATGATGTGTTGAATGATGTGTAGAATGATGTGTAAATTGATGTGTAGAATGATGTGTAAATTGATGTGTAGAATGATGTGTAGAATGACGTCTAGAATTAAGTTGTACAAAATGAGGCCGAGAAGGATGTGCCCAATGATGTGTAGAATGATGTGCAGAATGAATGATGTGTAGAATGAAGTTTAGAATGATGTATAGAATGGTATGTAGAATAATGTGTAGAATGAATAATGTGTAGAATACTATGCAGAATGATGTGTAGATTGATTTGTAGAATGAAGTGTAGAATGATGTGTAGAATGATGTGTAGAATGATGATGTGTTGAATGATGTGTAGAATGATCTGTGGAATAATGTTTAGAATGATGTGTCGAATGATGTGTAGAATGATGTGTAGATTGATGTGTAGAAAGATTCGTAGAATGATGTGTAGAATGATGTGCAGAATGATGTTTAGAATGATGTGTATCATGATGTGTAGAATCATTTCCAGAATCAATGATGTGTAGAATGATATGTAGAACGATGTGTCGAATGCTGTGTAGAATGATGTGTAGCATGATGTGTATGATGATGTGCAGAATAATGATATGTAGAATGCTGTGTAGAATGATGTGTAGAATGAAGTGTCGAATGATGTGTATAATGATGTGTAGAATGAATGACATGTAGAAGGATGTGTAGAATGAATGATGTGTAGAATTATGTGCAGAATGATGTATCCAATGATGTTTAGAATGATGTGCAGAATGATGTGCAGAATGATGAGTAGAATAAATGATGTGCAGAATGATGTGGAGAAGGTTGTGTAGAATGATTTGCAGGATGAATGATCTTTCGAATAATGCGCAGCATGTTTTGGCGAACGATGTGTTGAATGATGTTAAGAATCAATGATGTGTAGAATGATGTGTATAGTGATGTGTAGAATGATGTGTAGAAAGATGTGTACAATAAATGACGTGTGGAATGGTGTGTAGATTGATGTGTCGAATCATTTGCAGAATCAATAATGTGTGGAATGATAAGTAGAACGATGTTTCTAATGCTGTGTCGAATGAAGTGCAGCATGATGTATATAATGATGTGTAGAATGATGAAATGTAGAATGATGTGTAGAATGATGTGCATAATGATGTGTAGGTTGAAGTGTAGAATGAATGAAGTGTAGAATCAAGTGTCGAATGATGTGTATAATGATGTGTAGAATGAATGATATGTAGAATGATGTGTCGAATGACGTGCAGAATGATGTGCAGAATGATGTATAGAATGATGTGGACAATGAATCATGTGCAGAATGATGTGTAGAATGATGTGTAGAATGATGTGTAGAATGAATGATTTGTAGAATGATGTTTAAAATGACATGTAGAATGATGTGTAGAATGATGTGTAGAATGACGTGCAGAAGGATATGCAGAATGATGTGTAAAATGATGTGTAGAATTATGTGTAGAATGAGGTGTAGTATGATGTATAGAATGATGTATAGAATGATGTGTAGAATGATGTGGAGAATGACTGATGTGCGGAGTGATGTGTAGAATGATTCGTAGAATGATGTGTAGAAAGAATGATGTGTAGAATGCCGTGCAGAATGAAACATGTTTAGAATGATGTGCAGAATGATGTGTAGAATGATGTGTCGAAATGTTTGTAAAATGAATGATGTGCAGAATGACGTGTAGAATGATGTGTAGAATTATGTGTTGAATCATGTGCAGAATGATGTGGAGAATGATGTGTGGAATGATTGATGTGTAGAATGAAGTGTCGAATGATGTGTGGAACGACCTGTAGCATGACGTGTATAATGATGTGTAGAATGATGTGCAGCATGAAAGCTGTGTAGAATGATGTGCAGAATGATGTTTAGAATGATGTGTCGAATGGTGTGTAGAATGAATTGGAGATTTATGTGTAGAAAGATGTGTAGAATGATGTGTTGAATGAATAATGTGCAGAATACTATGCAGAATGATGTGTAGATTGATGTGTAGAATGATGTGCAGAACGATGTGTAGAATGATGTGTAGAATGGTGTGTAGAATGATGATTTGTTGAATGATATGTAGAATGATGTGTAGTATGATGTGTTCAATGAATGATGTACAGAATGACGTGTAGATTAATGTTTAGAATGATGTGTAGAATGATGTTTAGAATGATGTTTAGAATGATGTGTAGAATGATGTGTAGAATCAAAGATGTGTATAATGATAAGTAGATTGATGTGCAGAATGATGTGCAGAATTATATCTCGAAAGAATGATGTGTCGAATGACGTGTAGAATGATGTGCAGAATGAATGTAGTGTAGAATGATGTTTAGAATGATGTATAGAATGATGATGTGTTGAATGATGTGTAGAATGATGTGTAAATTGATGTGTAGAATGATGTGTAGAATGACGTCTAGAATTAAGTTGTACAGAATGAGGCCGAGAAGGATGTGCCGAATGATGTGTAGAATGATGTGTAGAATGATGTTTAGAATGATGTATAGAATGGTATGTAGAATAATGTGTAGAATGAATAATGTGTAGAATACTATGCAGAATGATGTGTAGATTGATGTGTAGAATGAATGATATGTAGAATGATGTGTCGAATAACGTGCAGAAGGATGAACAGCATGATGTGTAGATTTACGTGTAGAATGATGTGTAGAATGATGTATAGAATGATGTGGAGAATGAATGATGTGCAAAATGATGTGTAGAATGATGTGTAGAATGAATGATTTGTAGAATGATGTTTAACATGATATGTAGAATTATGTGTAGAATGATGTGCAGCATGAAAGATGTGTAGAATGATGTGCAGAATGATGTTTAGAATGATGTGTCGAATGGTGTGTAGAATGATGTGGAGATTGATGTTTAGAAAGATGTGTAGAATGATGTGTTCAATGAAGTTAAGAAACAATGATGTGTAGAATGATGTATATAGTGATGTGTAGAATGATGTGTAGAACGGTGTGTAGAATGAATGATGTGTGGAATGAAGTGTAGATTGATGTGTAGAATGATGCGGAGAATGATGTGCAGAATGATGTGAAAAATGACGTGCAGAATAATGTGTAGAATGAATGATGTGCAGAATGATGAATATAATGATGTGTAGAATGATGTTTAGACTTATATGTAGAAAGTTGAGTAGAATGAATGATGTGTCGAATGATGTGTCGAATGATGTATAGAATGACGTGCAGCATGATGTGTAGAATGATGTGTAGAATGATGTGTCGAATGATGTGTAGAATGACGTGCAGCATGAAAGATTTGTAGAATGATGTGTAGAATGATGCATAGAATGATGCGTAGATTGATGTCCAGATTGATATGTAGAATGATGTGTAGAATGATGTGTAGAAAGCTGTGCAGAATGAATGATGTGTAGAATGATGTACAGAATGATGTATCGAATGATGTGTCGAATGATGTGTAGAATGATATGCTTAATGATGTGTAGAATGATGTGTAGAATGAATGATGTGTCGAAAGATGTGCAGAATGAATTATTTTCAGAATGATATATAGACTGACGTGCTGAAAGATGTGTAGGATGAATGAGTTGTAAAATGACTTGTAGACTGACGTGCAGAATGATGTGTATAATGATGTGTAGAATGATGTGTGGAATGAATGATGTGCAGTATGATGTGTAGAATGACTGATGTGTAGAATGATGTGTCGAACGATGTGCAGGATGAATGATGTGTGGAATTAGGTGTAGATTGATGTGTAGAATGACGCAGAAAATGATGTGGAGAATGATGTGCAGAATAATGTGTAGAATGAATGATGTGTCGAATGATGAGATTAATGATGTGTAGAATGATTTTTCGAATTATGTGTAGAATGATGCGTAGAATGAATGGTGTGTAGAATGATGTGAGGAATGATGTGAAGAATGATGTGTCGAATGAATGGTGTGTAGAATGATGTGTAGAATGACGTGTACAATGATGTGTAGAATGACGTGCAGCATGAAAGATTTGTAGAATGATGTATAGAATGTTGCATAGAATAATGTGTAGAATGATGTGTAGATTGATTTGTAGAATAATGTATAGAATGATGTATAAAATGATGTATAGAATGAGATCCAGATTGATGTGTAAAATTATTTGCAGAATCAATGATGTGTAGAAGGATGTGTAGAACGATGTGTAGCATGACGTGTATAATGACATGTAGAATGAATGATGTGTCGAATGAGTTGCAGAAGGATGAGCAGGATGATGTGTAGAATGATGTGTAGAATGATGTGTATAATTAGGTGTAGAATGATTTGTCGAATGATGTACAGAATGATGTGGAGAATGAATGATGTGCAGAATGATGTGTAGAATGATGTTTAGAATGATGTGTAGATTGAATGATGTGTAGAATGATGATTAGAATCATGTGTTGAATGATGTGTAGAATGATGTGTAGAATGACGTGCAGCATGAAAGATGTGTAGTATGATGTGTAGCATGATGCATAGAATGATGTGTAGAATGATGTGTACATTCATGTGTAGAATAATGCATAGAATGATGTATAGAATGATGTATAGAATGAAATCTAGAATGAAGTGTACAATTATTTGCAGAATCAATGATGTGTAGAATGATGTGTAGAACGATGTGTAGCATTACGTGTAGAATGATTTGAAGAATGAATGATGTGTAGATTGATGTCTAGATTGATATGTAGAATGATGTGTAGAATGATGTGTAGAATGCTTTGCAGAATGAATGATGTGTAGAATGATGTGTCGAATAATGTGTAGAAAGATGATGTGTAGGTTGATGTGTGGAATGATGTATCGAATGATGTGTAGAATGATGTGTAGAATGATTTGCTTAATGATGTGTAGAATGATGTGTCGAATGAATAATGTGTATAATGACATGTGGAATGATGTGTAGAATGATGTGTGGAATGATGATTAGAATGAATGATGTGTCGAAAGATGTGTAGAATGAATGATTTGCAGAAAGATATATAGACTGACGTGTAGAAAGGTGTGTAGAATGAATGATTTGTAAAATGATTTGTCGACTGACGTGGAGAGTGATGTGTATAATGATGTATGGAATGATGTGTAGAATGAATGATGTGTAGTTTGGTGTGTCGAATGACTGATGTGTAGAATAATGTGTGGAATGCTAAGTAGAATGATGTGCATAATGAATAATGTGTAGAATGATGAGTATAATGATGTGTAGTATGATGTGTAGAATTATGTGTAGAATGATGTGTAGAATGAATCATGTGTAGAATGGTGTGTAGAATGAGGTGCAGCATGGAAGATGTGTAGAATGATGTGCAGAATGATGTGTAGAATGATGTGTCGAATGATGTGTAGAATGATGTGTATATTGATGTGTAGAAAGATGTATAGAATGATGTGTTGAATGATGTTAAGAATCAATGATGTGTAGAAGGATGTGTATAGTGATGAGTAGAATAATGTGTAGAACGATGTCTAGAATGAATGATGTGTGGAATGACGTGTAGATTGATGTGTAGAATGATGCGGAGAATGATGTGGAGAATGTTTGCATAATGATGTGTCGAATAATGTGTAGAATGAATGATTTGTAGAATGATGAATACAATGATATGTAGAATGATGTTTAGACTTATGTGCCGAATGACGTGTAGAATAATGTGTAGAATGACGTGCAGCATGAAAGATATGTATAATGATGTGCAGAATGATGCATAGAATGATGTGTAGAATGATGTGTAGAATGACGTGTAAAAGGATATGCAGAATTATGTGTAAAATGATGTGTAGAATTATGTGCAGAATCATGTGTAGAATGTTGTGTCGAATGATGTGTAGAATGATGTGTCGAATGCATGATGTGCAGAATGATGTGTAGAATGATGCGTTGAATGAATGTTGTGTAGAATGATGTGTAGAATGATGTGCAGAATGATGTGTCGAATGCATGATGTGCAGAATGATGTGTAGAATGATGCGTTGAATGAGTGATGTGCAGAATAATAATTATAATAATGTGTAGAATGATGTGTAGAATGATGTGCAGAATGATGTGTAGAATGGATGTTGTGTAGAATGATGTGTAGAATGACGTGCAGAATGAAAGATGATTACATGATGTGCAGAATGATGTGATGAATGATGTGTAGAATGATATGTAGAATGGTGTGTCGAATGAATGATGTGTAGAATGATGTGTAGAATGATGTGCAGAATGATATGTCGAATGCATGATGTGCAGAATGATGTGTAGAATGATGCGTTGAATGAGTGATGTGCAGAATAATGATTATAATAATGTGTAGAATGATGTGTAGAATGATGTGCAGAATGATGTGTCGAATGCTTTGTAGACTGATGTGTAGCATGAGGTGTATAACGATTTGTAGAATGATGATATGTAGAATGATGCATAAAATTATTTGCAGAATCAATGATGTGTAGAATGATGTGTAGAACGATGTGTAGCATGACGTGTAGAATGATGTGCAGAATGAATACTGTATAGATTGATGTCTAGATTGGCATGTCGAATGATGCGTAGAATGATGTGTAGAATGCTGAGCAGAATGAACGATATGTAGAATGATGAGTATAATGATGTGTAGAATGATGTGTCGAATAATGTGTAGAATGATGATGTGTAGAATGATGTGTGGAATGATGTATCGAATGATGTGTAGAATGATGTGTAGAATGATTCGCATAATGATGTGCAGAATGATGTGCAGAATGAATGATGTGTATAATGACATGTAAAATGATGCGTAGAATTATGTTTGGAATGATGTTTAGAAAGAATGATGTGTCGAAAGCTGTGCAGAATGAATGATTTGCAGAATGATGTGGAGACTGACGTGTTGAAAGATGTGTAGAATGGATGATTTGTAAAATGATTTGTAGACTGACTTGCAGAATGATGTGAAAAATGATGTGTAGAATGATGTGTAGAATGAATGATGTATGATATGATGTGTCGAATGACGATGTGTAGAATGATTTGTAGAATGCTAAGTAGAATGATGTGCAGATTGAATAATGTGTAGAATGATGAGTATAATGATGTGTAGTATGATGTGTAGAATTATGTGTGGAATGAGGAGTAGAATGATGTGTAGAATGACGTGCAGAAGGATGTGCAGACTTATGTGGAGAATGATGTGTAGAATGAAGTGTAGAATGACGTGTAGAATCAAACATGTGTAGAATGATGTGTAGAATGATGTGTAGAATGATGTCAAGAATTAGGTTTAGAATGAATGATGTGCGGAACGATGTGTAGAATGTAGTGTTGAATGATGTGTCGAAAGATTTGTAAAATGAATGATGTGTAGAATGACGTATAGAATGATGTGTAGAATTATGTGTAGAATCATGTGCAGAATGATGTGTAGATTGATGTGTAGAACGATGTGAAGAATGACGTGTGGAATGAATGATGTTTAGAATGATGTGTAGAATGATGTGTAGAATGATGTTTGGAATGAATGATGTGTAGAATGATGTGTAGAATGATGTTTCGAAAAATTTGAAAAATGAAAGATGTGTAGAATGATGTGTAGAATTATGTGCAGAATCATGTGCAGAATGATGTGTAGAATGATGTATGGAATGATTGATGTGTAGAATAAATTGTCGAATGATGTGCAGAACGACGAGTAGAATGAGGTGTATAATAATGTGTAGAATGAAGTGCAGAATGATGTGTAGAATAATGTGTAGAATGAGTGATGTGCTGAATAATGATTATAATAATGTGTAGAATTAATCCTAGAATGAAGTGTAGAATGACGTGTCGAATGATGATGTGTAGAATGATGTGAAGAATGAATGAAGTGTAGAATGATGAGTATAATGAAGTGTGGAATGAAGTGTACAATTATGAGTAGAATGATGTGTAGAACGATGTGAAGAATGATGTGAAGAATGATGTGTAGATTGATGTGAAGAATGATGCGTAGAATGATGTATAGAATGATTTGTAGAATGATGATGTGTAGAATGATGTGTAGATTGATGTGTCGAATGATTGATGTGTAGAATGATGTGTAGAATGACGTTCAGCATAAATGATGTGTAGAATGATGTGTCGAATGATGTGCAGAATGATGTGTAGATTGATGTGTAGAAAGATGTGTAGAATGATGTTAAGAATCAATGATGTGTAGAATGATGTTTATAGTGACGTGTAGAATGGTGTGGGGAACGATGTGTAGAATGAATGATGTGTGGAATGACGTGTAGATTGAAGTGCACAATGATGCGGAGAATGATGAGTATAATGATGTGTAGAATGACGTTCAGCATAAATGATGTGTAGCGCGAGTCCGGGGTCGGCGAGAGGCCTATAAAGGCCAGCGGGAGTCGAGCAGTCAGTCGAGGAGGCGGGAGCTCGGAGCAGCGCGAGTCCGGGGTCGGTGAGAGGCCTATAAAGGCCAGCGGGAGTCGAGGAGGCGGGAGCTCGGAGCAGCGCGAGTCCGGGGTCGGCGAGAGGCCTATAAAGGCCAGCGGGAGCTCGGAGCAGTCAGTCGAGGAGGCGGGAGCTCGGAGCAGCACGAGTCCGGGGTCGGCGAGAGGCCTATAAAGGCCAGCGGGAGTCGAGCAGTTCGAGCAGTCAGTCGAGGAGGCGGGAGCTCGGAGCAGCGCGAGTCCGGGGTCGGCGAGAGGCCTATAAAGGCCAGCGGGAGCTCGGAGCAGTCAGTCGAGGAGGCGTGAGTCCGGGGTCGGCGAGAGGCGTACCGGTGCAGCTACAGGGAGAAGGCAAAAAAACAAAGGTGACGTCACAGCCTAGGGGGTAAGTGATTGGCTGGTGATTGGTGAGTAGTTTTTCTTTTTCTTCTTATATTGGTCAGTAACTTTTAACATTGTTATTACCAGTTTAAGTGTATCTAAGGGTTAAGTCATGGCAGGAGAGCTCGGTCGGGTGTTATGCTCCTCCTGTACCATGTGGGAACTCAGGGACGCTTCCGGTGTCCCTGACGACTATGTGTGCGGGAAGTGTATCCGCCTCCAGCTCCTGACGGTCCGCGTTACGGAATTGGAGCTGAGGGTGGATTCACTCTGGAGCATCCACGATGCTGAGAATGACGTGAGTATCACGTGTAGTGAGTTGGTCTTACCGCAGGGAAAGGGTCCACAGCCAGATAGGGAATGGAAGACCAGCAGGAAGAGTAGAGCAAGGAAGGTAGTGCAGGGGTCCCCTGCGGTCATCCCCCTGCAAAACAGATACACCGCTTTGGGTACTGTTGAGGGGAATGACTCATCAGGGGAGGGCAGCAGCAGCCAAGTTCATGGCACCGTGGCTGGCTCTGCTGCACAGGAGGGCAAGAAAAAGAGTGGGAGAGCGATAGTGATAGGGGATTCAATTGTGAGGGGAATAGATAGGCGTTTCTGCGGCCGCAACCGAGACTCCAGGATGGTATGTTGCCTCCCTGGTGCAAGGGTCAAGGATGTCTCGGAGCGGGTGCAGGACATTCTGAAATGGGAGGGAGAACAGCCAGTTGTCGTGGTGCACATTGGTACCAACGACATAGGCAAAAAAAGGGATGAGGTCCTACGAAACGAATTTAAGGAGCTAGGAGCTAAATTAAAAAGTAGGACCTCAAAAGTAGTAATCTCGGGATTGCTACCAGTGCCACGTGATAGTCAGAGTAGGAATCGCAGGATAGCGCAGATGAATACGTGGCTTGAGCAGTGGTGCAGCAGGGAGGGATTCAAATTCCTGGGGCATTGGGACCGGTTCTGGGGGAGGTGGGACCAGTACAAACCGGACGGTCTGCACCTGGGCAGGACTGGAACCAATGTCCTCGGGGGAGTGTTTGCTAGTGCTGTTGGGGAGGATTTAAACTAATATGGCAGGGGGATGGGAACCAATGCAGGGAGACAGAGGGAAACAAAAAGGAGCCAAAAGCAAAAGACAGAAAGGAGATGAGGAAAAGTGTAGGGCAGAGAAACCCAAGGCAAAGAACAAAAAGGGCCACTGTACAGCAAAATTCTAAAAGGACAAAGGGTGTTAATAAAACAAGCCTGAAGGCTTTGTGTCTTAATGCAAGGAGTATCCGCAATAAGGTGGATGAATTAATTGTGCAAATAGATGTTAACAAATATGATGTGATTGGGATTACGGAGACGTGGCTCCAGGATGATCAGGGCTGGGAACTCAACATTCAGGGGTATTCAACATTCAGGAAGGATAGAATAAAAGGAAAAGGAGGTGGGGTAGCATTGCTGGTTAAAGAGGAGATTAATGCAATAGTTAGGAAAGACATTAGCTTGGATGATGTGGAATCTATATGGGTAGAGCTGCAGAACACCAAAGGGCAAAAAACGTTAGTAGGAGTTGTGTACAGACCTCCAAACAGTAATAGGGATGTTGGGGAGGGCATCAAACAGGAAATTAGGGGTGCATGCAATAAAGGTGTAGCAGTTATAATGGGTGACTTTAATATGCACATAGATTGGGCTAGCCAAACTGGAAGCAATACGGTGGAGGAGGATTTCCTGGAGTGCATAAGGGATGGTTTTCTAGACCAATATGTTGAGGAACCAACTAGGGGGGAGGCCATCTTAGACTGGGTGTTGTGTAATGAGAGAGGATTAATTAGCAATCTCATTGTGCGAGGCCCCTTGGGGAAGAGTGACCATAATATGGTGGAATTCTGCATTAGGATGGAGAATGAAACAGTAATTTCAGAGACCATGGTCCAGAACTTAAAGAAGGGTAACTTTGAAGGTATGAGGCGTGAATTGGCTAGGATAGATTGGCGAATGATACTTAGGGGGTTGACTGTGGATGGGCAATGGCAGACATTTAGAGACCGCATGGATGAAGTACAACAATTGTACATTCCTGTCTGGCGTAAAAATAAAAAGGGGAAGGTGGCTCAACCGTGGCTATCTAGGGAAATCAGGGATAGTATTAAAGCCAAGGAAGTGGCATACAAATTGGCCAGAAATAGCAGCGAACCTGGGGACTGGGAGAAATTTAGAACTCAGCAGAGGAGGACAAAGGGTTTGATTAGGACAGGGAAAATGGAGTACGAGAAGAAGCTTGCAGGGAACATTAAGGCGGATTGCAAAAGTTTCTATAGGTATGTAAAGAGAAAAAGGTTGGTGAAGACAAACGTAGGTCCCCTGCAGTCAGAATCAGGGGAAGTCATAACGGGGAACAAAGAAATGGCGGATCAATTGAACAAATACTTTGGTTCGGTATTCACTAAGGAGGATACAAACAACCTTCCGGATATAAAAGGGGTCAGAGGGTCTAGTAAGGAAGAGGAACTGAGGGAAATCTTTATTAGTCGGGAAATTGTGTTGGGGAAATTGATGGGATTGAAGGCAGATAAATCCCCAGGGCCTGATGGCCTGCATCCTAGAGTACTTAAGGAGGTGGCCTTGGAAATAGCGGATGCATTGACAGTCATTTTCCAACATTCCATTGACTCTGGATCAGTTCCTATGGAGTGGAGAGTAGCCAATGTAACCCCACTTTTTAAAAAAGGAGGGAGAGAGAAAACAGGGAATTATAGACCGGTCAGCCTGACCTCAGTAGTGGGTAAAATGATGGAATCAATTATTAAGGATGTCATAGCAGTGCATCTGGAAAATGGTGACATGATAGGTCGAAGTCAGCATGGATTTGTGAAAGGGAAATCATGCTTGACAAATCTTCTGGAATTTTTTGAGGATGTTTCCAGTAAAGTGGACAAAGGAGAACCAGTTGATGTGGTATATTTGGACTTTCAGAAGGCTTTCGACAAGGTCCCACACAAGAGATTAATGTGCAAAGTTAAAGCACATGGGATTGGGGGTAGTGTGCTGACGTGGATTGAGAACTGGTTGTCAGACAGGAAGCAAAGAGTAGGAGTAAACGGGTACTTTTCAGAATGGCAGGCAGTGACTAGTGGAGTGCCGCAAGGTTCTGTGCTGGGGCCCCAGCTGTTTACATTGTACATTAATGATTTAGACGAGGGGATTAAATGCAGTATCTCCAAATTTGCGGATGATACTAAGTTGGGTGGCAGTGTGAGCTGCGAGGAGGATGCTATTAGGCTGCAGAGTGACTTGGATAGGTTAGGTGAGTGGGCAAATGCATGGCAGATGAAGTATAATGTGGATAAATGTGAGGTTATCCACTTTGGTGGTAAAAACAGAGAGACAGACTATTATCTGAATGGTGACAGATTAGGAAAAGGGAAGGTGCAACGAGACCTGGGTGTCATGGTACATCAGTCATTGAAGGTTGGCATGCAGGTACAGCAGGCGGTTAAGAAAGCAAATGGCATGTTGGCCTTCATAGCAAGGGGATTTGAATACAGGGGCAGGGAGGTGTTGCTACAGTTGTACAGGGCCTTGGTGAGGCCACACCTGGAGTATTGTGTACAGTTTTGGTCTCCTAACTTGAGGAAGGACATTCTTGCTATTGAGGGAGTGCAGCGAAGGTTCACCAGACTGATTCCCGGGATGGCGGGACTGACCTATCAAGAAAGATTGGATCAATTGGGCTTGTATTCACTGGAGTTCAGAAGAATGAGAGGGGACCTCATAGAAACGTTTAAAATTCTGACGGGTTTAGACAGGTTAGATGCAGAAAGAATGTTCCCAATGTTGGGGAAGTCCAGAACCAGGGGTCACAGTCTGAGGATAAGGGGTAAGCCATTTAGGACCGAGATGAGGAGAAACTTCTTCACCCAGAGAGTGGTGAACCTGTGGAATTCTCTACCACAGAAAGTAGTTGAGGCCAATTCACTAAATATATTCAAAAGGGAGTTAGATGAAGTCCTTACTACTCGGGGGATCAAGGGTTATGGCGAGAAAGCAGGAAGGGGGTACTGAAGTTTCATGTTCAGCCATGAACTCATTGAATGGCGGTGCAGGCTAGAAGGGCTGAATGGCCTGCTCCTGCACCTATTTTCTATGTTTCTATGTTTCTATGTTTCTATGATGTATAGACTTATGTGCAGAATGATGAGTAGAATTAATGATGTGTCGAATGACGTGTAGAATGATGTGTAGATTTATGTGTAGAAAGATGCGTAGAATGACATGTAGAATGATGTGTAGAATGATGTGTAGAATGATGTGTAGAATGATGTGTAGAATCATTTGCAAAATCAATGATGTGTAGAATGATATGTAGAACGATGTGTCGATTGCTGTGCAGAATGATGTGCAGCATGATGTGTATAACGATTTGTAGAATGATGATATGTAGAATGATGCATAAAATTATTTGCAGAATCAATGATGTGTAGAATGATGTGAAGAACGATGTGTAGCATGACGTGTAGAATGATGTGCAGAATGAATACTGTATAGATTGATGTCTAGATTGACATGTCGAATGATGTGTAGAATGCTGAGCAGAATGAATGATGTGTAGAATGACGGGTATAATGATGTGTAGAATGATGTTTCGAATAATGTGTAGAATGATGATGTGTAGAATGATGTGTGGAATGATGTATCGAATGATGTGTAGAATGATGTGCAGAATGATTTGCTTAATGATGTGGAGAATGATGTGCAGAATGAATGATGTGTAAAATGACATGTAGAATGATGCGTAGAATGATGCTTGGAATGATGTTTAGAATGAATGATGTGTCGAAAGCTGTGTAGAATGAATGATTTGCAGAATGATGTGCAGACTGACGTGTAGAAAGATGTGTAGAATGAATGATTTGTAAAATGATTTGTAGACTGACGTGCAGAATGATGTGAAAAATGATGTGTAGAATAATGTGTAGAATGAATGATGTATAATATGATGTGTCGAATGACTGATGTTTAGAATGATGTGTAGAATGCTAAGTAAAATGATGTGCAGATTGAATAATGTGTAGAATGTTGAGTATAATGATGTGTAGTATGATGTGTAGAATTATGTGTGGAATGATGTGTAGAATGATGTGTAGAATGACGTGCAGCATGAAAGATGTGCAGAATGATGTGTAGAATGATGTTTAGAATGATGTGTCGAATGATGTGTAGAATTATGTGTCGATTGATGTGTCGAAAGATGTATAGAATGACGTGTTGAATGATGTTAAGAATCAATTATGTGTAGAATGATGTGTACAGTGATGTGCAGAATGATGTGTAGAATGATGTGTAGAATGATGTGGAGAGTGAATGATGTGCGGAGTGATGTGTAGAATGATGTGTAGAATGAATGATGTGCAGAATGAAGTGATGAGTGATGTGTAGAATGATATGTAGAATGGTGTGTCGAATGAATGATTTGTAGAATGATATGTAGAATGATGTGCAGAATGATGTGTAGAATGATGAGTAGAATGATGTGTAGAATCAATGAAGTGTAGAATGACCTGTACAATGAATGATGTGTAGAATGATGTGTAGAATGAGGTGTTGAATGATATGTCGAAAGATTTGTAAAATTAATGATGTGCAGAATGACGTGGAGAATGATGTGTAGAATTATGATTCGAATCATGTGCAGAATGACGTGTAGAATGATGTGCAGAATGATGTGTAGAATGATGTGTCGAAAGATTTGTAAAATGAATGATGAGCAGAATGATGTTTAGAATGATGTGTGGAATAATGTTACGAATCAATGATGTGTAGAATGATGTGTATAGTGATGTGTAGAATGATGTGTAGAATGATGGAAAGAAAGAATGATGTGCAGAATGACATGTAGATTGATGTGTAGAATGATGTGGAGAATGATGTGTGGAATGATGTTATAGAATCTATACATTATACTACACAACATCATTCTACACATTATTCTACACGTCATTCTGCACATCGTTTTACACATCATACTGTACAACATCATTCTACACATCATTCTACACATCATTTCACGTATCTTTCTACACATCATTCTACACATAATTCGACACATCATTCGACACAACATCTTTCTGCACATCATTCTACACAACATCAATCGACATATCATTCTCACATCATTCTACACATCATTCCACTCGTCATTCTCAACGTCATTCGACTCATCATTCTACACAACATCACTCTGCATATCATTCCACACATCTTTCTAAACAACATCATTCTACACATCATTTTACACATCATTCTACAAATCATTCCACACATTATTCTAAACAACACCATTCGACACATGATTCTACACATCATTCTGCACAACGTCATTCTACACATTATTACAAACAACATTATTCTACCCATCATTCTGCACATCATTCTACACATCATTCAACACATCATTCTACACATCATTCT
This sequence comes from Pristiophorus japonicus, assembly GCF_044704955.1. Lineage (NCBI taxonomy): Eukaryota > Metazoa > Chordata > Chondrichthyes > Pristiophoridae > Pristiophorus > Pristiophorus japonicus. The sequence goes on from NC_092009.1 coordinate 3,287,234, forward strand.
ACACGTCATTCTACACAACATCATTCTACACAGCATTCTACACATCATTCCACACATTATTCTACACACCATTCTACACATAATTCTACATAGCATTCTGCACATCATTCGACACAACATCGCACTACACATCATTCTACACATCATTCTGCACATCACTCGACACATCATTCTACACATCATTCGACACATCATTCTACACAACCTCATTCTACAGATCGTTCTGCACATCGGTCTGCACATCATTCTACACAACATCATTCTACACATTATTCTACACATCATTTTACATATCATTCTAAACAACATCATTTTACACATCATTCTACACATCATTCTGCACATCACTCGACACATCAGTCCACACATTATTCTACACAACATCAATTTACACATCATTTTCACATCATTCTACACATCTTTCTACACATTATTCTACACATCATTTTACATATCATTCTAAACAACATCATTTTACACAGCATTCTACACATCATTCTGCACAATTTCATTCTACACATCATTCTACGCAACATCATTCTACACGTTATTCTGCACATCATTATACACACCATTCTACACATCATTCTACACATCATTATACACATCATTCTGCACATCCTTCTAAACAACATCATTCGACACATCATTCTACACATCATCTACACATCATTCTACACATCATTCTAAAACATCATTCTACACATAATGCTACACATCATTCCACACAACATAACTCTACACATCTTTCTACACATAATTCTACACATCATTCTACACAAAATCATTCCACACATCATGCTTCACAACATCATTCGACACATCATTTTACACATCATTCCACATATCATTCTGCACATCATTCTACACATCATTCTACACATCATTCTACACAACATTATTCGACACCTCATTAGACACATCATTCTACACATCATTCTACACTTCATTCTACACAACATCAATCTACATATCATTCTCACAGAATTTTACACAAGCTTCTACACAACATCATTCTACACATCATTCTTCACATCATTCTACACAACATCATTCCACACTTCATTCGACACATCATTCTGCATAACATCATTCTAAACATCACTCTGCACATCATTCTACACATCATTCGACGCATCATTCGACACAACATCACTCTATACATCATTCTACACATCATTCTTCACATCATTCTACACATCATTCTAAACATAATTCTACACATCATTCTAACAACATCATTTCCACATCATTCTACACATCATTCTGCACATCATTCTAAACATCATTCGACAAAACATTCTACACAACATCTTTATACACATCATTCTCACATCATTCCACACATCATTCGACACAACATTCTAAACAACATCATTCTACGCATCATTCTACACATCATTCTATACATCATTCTACACATCATTCTACACATCATTCTACACATCATTCTGCACATCATTCGACACAACATCATTCTAAACATCATTCTGCATATCATTCTACACATCATTCTACACATCATTCTATACACCTTCATTCTGCACATCATTCTACACAATATCATTCTACACATCATTGTGCATATCATTCTACACATCATTCTACATAACGTCATTCTACACATCATTCTACAAATCATTCTACACATCATTCTACACGTCATTCTACACGTCATTCTACAGAACGTCATTTTATACAGCATTCGACACATCATTCTACACTTTATTCTACACACCATTCTACATTTCATTCTGCACATCATTCTACACAATATCATTCTACACATCATTATGCATATCATTCTACATATCATTCTACATAACATCATTCTACACATCATTCTACACATCATACTACACATCATTCTGCACATCATTCTGGACATCATTCTACACGTCATTTCACACATCATTCTACACAACATCACTCTGCACATCATTCTACACTTCATTCTACACATGCTTCTACACATCATTCTACACATCATTCGACACATCATTCGACACAACATCAATCTACACATCATTCTGCACATCATTCGACACAACATCATTCTAAACATCATTCTACACATCATTCTACACATCATTCTACACATCATTCTATACAACTTCATTCTGCACATCATTCTACACAATATCATTCCACACATCATTCCATAACATTCCACACATCATTACACACAGCAATCCACACGTCATTTCACACATCATTCCTCACATCAATCCACACATCATGCCACACCTCATTCCAAACCTCGTTCCATACCTCGTTCCATACATCATTCAACACATCATTCAATACATCATTCCACACATCATTCCACATATCATTCCACGCATAATTCCACATTTAATTCCACACATCATTCCACACGTCATTCCACACCTCATTCCACACCTCGTTCCACACATTATTCCACACATCAGTCCATACCTCATTCCACACCACATTCCACACCTCATTCCACACGTCATTCCACACCTCATTCTACACATCATTCCACACATCATTCCACATATCATTCCAAACATCATTCCAAACATCATTCCGCACCTCATTCCACATAACATTCAACACATCATTCCACACTTAATTTCACACCTCATTCCACAACTCATTCCACACATCCTTCCACAAATCATTCCATACATCATTCCACACATCATTCCACAACATTCCACACATCATTCCACACATCATTCCTCACATCAGTCCATACCTCATTTCTCATAACATTCCACACATCATTCCACACCTGATTCCACAACTCATTCCACACATCATTCCACACATCATTCCACACGTCATTCCACACATCATTGACACATCATTCCACACCTCATTCCACACATCATTCCACACATGATTCCACAACTCATTCCACACATCATTCCACACATCATTCCAAACATCATTCAACAACATTCCACACATCATTCCACACATCATTCCTCACATCAGTCCATAACTCATTCCACAAAACATTCCACACCTCATTCCACACCTCATTCCACACATCATTCCACACCTCATTCCACACATCATTCCACACGTCATTCTACACATCATTCCACACATCATTCCACACATCATTCCACACATCATTCCACAATTCATTCCACACATCATTCCACACCTCATTCTACACCTCATTCTACACCTCATTCTACACATCATTCCACACATCATTCAACACATCATTCCACACATTATTCTACACTTCATTCCACACATCATTCCACACATCATTCCACACATCATTCCAAACATCATTCCATACATCATTCCACACAACATTCAATACATCATTCCACATATCATTCCACACAACATGACACGCATCATTCCACACCTCATTCCACGCATCATTCCATAATATTCCACACATCATTCCTCACATCAATCCACACATCATGCCACACATTATTCCACACATCATTCCAAACATCATTCCACACCTTATTCCACACAACATTCCAACACATTCCACATCTCATTCTACAACTCATTCCACACATCATTCCACAAATCATTCCACACATCATTCCACACATCATTCCACACACAATTCCACATCACATTCCGCACCTCATTCCACACATAAATCCAAACATCATTAAATACATAATTACACACATCATTCCACACATCATTCCACAACTCATTCCACCCATCATTCCACACCTCATTGCACAGCTCATTCCACACGTCATTCAACACATCATTCTACACATCATTCCACACTTCATTCTATACATCATTCCAAACATCATTCCACACCTCATTCCACACATCTTTCCACAAATCATTCCACACCTCATTCCACAACGCATTCACACATCATTCCACACATCGATCCACACATCATTCCTCATATGATTCCACACATCATCCCACACATCATTCCATACATCATTCCACACATCATTCCACTCCTCATTCCACCCCTCATTCCACACGTAATTCCAAATATCATTTCATATATCATTCCACACAGCATTCCACACATTATTACCACACATCATTCCACACATCATTCCAAACATCATTCCACATAACATTCCACACATCATTCCACACATCATTCCAGATATCATTCGACACATCATTAACGCATAATTCCAGAAAGCATTCGACACAACATTCCGCACATAATTCCACACATCATTCCAGATATCATTCGACACATCATTCCACACATCATTCCACACATCATTCCACACATCATTCCACACATCATTCCACAACATTCCACACATCATTCCACACTTCATTCCTCATATCAGTCTATACCTCATTCCACATAACATTCCACACATCATTCCACACCTCATTCCACAACTCATTCCACACATCATTCCACACATCATTCCACACATCATTCCACACATCATTGACACATCATTCCACACCTCATTCCACACATCATACCACACTTCATTCGACACATCATTCCACACAAGATTCCACAACTCATTCCACACATCATTCCACACATCATTCCAAACATCATTCCACACATCATTCCACACCATATTCCACACCTCATTCCACACATAATTTCAAACATCATTACATACGTCATTCCACACAACATTCCACACATCATTCAACACATCATTCCACACATTATTCTACAATTCATTCCACACATCATTCCACACATCATTCCACACATCATTCCACACATCATTCCAAACATCATTCCATACATCATTCAATACATCATTCCACATATCATTCCACACAACATGCCACGCATCATTCCACACCTCATTCCACGCATCATTCCATAACATTCCACACATCATTCCTCACATCAATCCACACATCATGCCACACGTTATTCCACACATCATTCCAAACACCATTCCACACCTCATTCTCCAAAACATTCCATAACATTCCACACCTCATTCCACAACTCATTCCACACATCATTCCACAAATCATTCCACACATCATTCCACACATCATTCCACACACCATTCCAAACCACATTCCGCAACTCATTCCACACATCATTCCAAACATAATTTCGTACGTCATTACACACATCTTTCCACACATCATTCCTCAACTCATTCCACACATTATTCCATACCTCATTGCACAACTCATTCCACACATCATTCCACACATCATTCCACAACTCATTCACACATTATTCCACACTTCAATCCACAACTCATTCCACACATCATTCCAAACATCATTCCACACATCTTTTCACACATCTTTCCACACATCATTCCACACTTCATTCCACACATCATTACACACATCATTCCACACATCATTCCACACATCATTCCACACATCATTCCACACATCAGTCCATACCGCATTCCACACTTAATTCCACACATCATTCCACACATCATTCCACACATCATTCCAAACATCATTCCACGTAACATTCCACACATCATTCCAGATATCATTCGACACATCATTCCACACATAATTCCAGAACGCATTCGGCATATCATTTCGCACATCATTCCACACATCATTCCACACATCATTCCACACATCATTCCACAACATTCCACACATCATTCCACACATCATTCCTCACATCAGTGAATACCTCATTCCACATAACATTCCACCTATCATTCCACACCTCATTCCACACCTCATTCCACACCTCATTCCACAACACATTCCACAAATCATTCCACACATCATTCCACACATCATTCCACACAGCATTCCACACATCATTCCACACAGCATTCCACACATCATTGCACTCTACATTCCACGCATCATTCCACACCTCATGCCACACACCATTCCACATCTCTTTCCACACATCATTCCACACATCTTTCGACACATCATTCAACACATCATTCCACACATCATACTACACATCATTCCACACTTCATTCCACAACTCATTCCACACCTCATTCCACTCATCATTCCACTCCTCATTCCGCACATCATTCCACACATCATTCCACACATCATTCCAAACATCATGCCACATCATTCCACACATCATTCCACACATCATTCCAGATTTCATTCGACACATCATTCCACAGATCATTCAATACATCATTCCACACATGATTCCACACATCATTTCAAACATCATTCCACACATCATTCCACAAATCATTCAATTCATCTATCGACATATCATTACACACAACAATCCACACATCATGCCACACATCAATCCACACATCATTCCAAACATCATTCCACACCACATTCCACACCACGTTTCACACATCATTCCACACATCATTCAATACATCATTCCACACATCATTCCAAACATCATTCCACACCTCATTCCACACCTCATTCCACATATCATTCCAAGCATCATTCCACGCATCATTCCACGCATCATTCCACACATCATTCCACACATCATTCCACACATCATTCCACACCTCATTCCACACCTCATTCCACACATTATTCCACACATCAGTCCATACCTCATTCCACACCACATTCCACACCTCATTCCACACCTCATCCCACACGTCATTCCACACCTCATTCTACACATCATTCCACACATCATTCCACATATCATTCCAAACATCATTCCAAACATCATTCCGCACCTCATTCCAAATAACATTCAACACATCATTCCACACTTAATTTCACACCTCATTCCACAACTCATTCCACACATCATTCCACACATCATTCCATACATCATTCCACACATTATTCCACAACATTCCACACATCATTCCACATATCATTCCTCACATCAGTCCATACCTCATTTCACACATCATTCCACACGTCATTCCACACATCATTGACACATCATTCCACACCTCATTCCACACATCATTCCACACATGATTCCACAACTCATTCCACACATCATTCCATACATCATTCCACACATCATTCAACAACATTCCACACATTATTCCACACATCATTCCTCACATCAGTCCATAACTCATTCCACAAAACATTCCACACCTCATTCCACACCTCATTCCACAACTCATTCCACACATCATTCCACACATCATTCCACACATCATTCCACACATCATTCCACAGCTATCCACACATCATTCCACACATCATTCCTCACATAAGTCCATACCTCATTCCACATAACATTCCACACATCATTCCACACCTCATTCCACAACTCATTCCACACATCATTACACACATCATTCCACACATCATTCCACACATCATTGACACATCATTGCACACCTCATTCCACACATCATTCCACACGTCATTCTACACATCATTCCACACATGATTCCACAACTCATTCCACACAACATTCCACAAATCATTCCACACATCATTCCACACATCATTCCACACATCATTCCACACCATATTCCACACCTCATTCCACACATAATATCAAACATCATTACATACGGCATTCCACACATCATTCCACACAACGTTCCACACATCATTCCAAACATCATTCCACACATCATTCCACACGTCATTCCACACCTCATTCCACACCTCATTCTACACCTCATTCTACACATCATTCCACACATCATTCAACACATCATTCCACACATTATTCTACACTTCATTCCACACTTCATTCCACACCTCATTCCACACATCATTCCAAACATCATTCCATACATCATTCCACACATCATTCAATACATCATTCCACATATGATTCCACACAACATGCCACGCATCATTCCACACCTCATTACACGCATCATAACATAACATTCCACACATCATTCCTCACATCAATCCACACATCATGCCACACATTATTCCACACATCATTCCAAACATCATTCCACACCTCATTCCACACAACATTCCATCACATTCCACATCTCATTCCACAACTCATTCCACACATCATTCCACAAATCATTCCACACGTTATTCCACACATTATTCCACACACAATTCCAAATCACATTCCGCACCTCATTCCACACATAATTCCAAACATCATTACATACATCATTACACACATCATTCCACACATCATTCCACAACTCATTCCACATATCATTCCACACCTCATTGCACAACTCATTCCACACGTCATTCAACACATCATTCAAAACATCATTCCACACTTCATTCTATACATCATTCCAAACATCATTCCACACCTCATTCCACACATCATTCCACAAATCATTCCACTCCTCATTCCACAACGCATTCACACATCATTCGACACATCGATCCACACATCATTCCTCATATGATTCCACGCATCATCCCACACATCATTCCATACATCATTCCACACATCATTTCACTCCTCATTCCACACCTCATTCCACACATAATTCCAAACATCATTTCATATATCATTCCACACAGCATTCCACACATCATTACCACACATCATTCCACACATCATTCCACACATCATTCCACACATCATTCCACTCCATATTCCACACCTCATTCCACACATAATATCAAACATCATTACATACGTCATTCCACACATCATTCCACACATCATTCCACACATCATTCCAAACATCATTCCACACATCATTCCACACGTCATTCCACACATCATTCCACACCTCATTCCACACATCATTCCACACATCATTCAACACATCATTCCACACATCATTCTACACTTCATTCCAAACATCATTCCACACATCATTCCACACATCATTCCACACTTAATTTCACACATCAATCCTCACCGCATTCCACACATCATTCCACACATCATTCAATACATCATTCTATGCATCATTCCACATATCATTCCACACATCATTCCACACATCATTCCACACATCATTCCACACATCATTCCACACCTCATTCCACACAACATTCCACACATCATTCCACACCTGATTCCACAACTCATTCGACACATCATTCCACACAACATTCCACACGTCATTCCACACATCATTGACACATCATTCCACACCTCATTCCACACATCATGCCACACCTCATTCCACACATCATTCCACACCTCATTCCACAAATCATTCCACACATCATTCCACACATCATTCCAAACATCATGCCACATCATTCCACACATCATTCCACACATCATTCCAGATTTCATTCGACACATCATTCCACAGATCATTCAATACATCATTCCACACATCATTCCACACATCAATTCAAACATCATTCCACACATCATTCCACAAATCATTCAATTCATCTATCGACATATCATTACACACAACAATCCACACATCATGCCACACATCAATCCACACATCATTCCAAACATCATTCCACACCTCATTCCACACCACGTTTCACACATCATTCCACACATCATTCAATACATCATTCCACACATCATTCCAAACATCATTCCACACCTCATTCCACACCTCATTCCACATATCATTCCCCGCATCATTCCACGCATCATTCCACGTATCATTCCACACATCATTCCACACATCATTCCACACATCATTCCACCCCTCATTCCACACCTCATTCCACACATTATTCCACACATCAGTCCATAGCTCATTCCACAACTCATTCCACACCTCATTCCACACCTCATTCCACACCTCATTCCAAACATCATTCCACACGTCATTCCACATACCATTCCAAATATCATTCCAAACATCAATCCGCACCTCATTCCACATAACATTCCACACATCATTCCACACTTAATTTCACACCTCATTCCACAACTCATTCCACACATCATTCCACACATCATTCCACACATCATTCCACACATCATTCCACGACATTCCACACATCATTCCACACATCATTCCTCACATCAGTCCATACCTCATTTCTCATAACATTCCACACATCATTGCACACCTGATTCCACAACTCATTCCACACATCATTCCACACATCATTCCACACGTCATTCCACACATCATTGACACATCATTCCACACCTCATTCCACACATCATTCCGCACATGATTCCACAACTCATTCCATACATCATTCCACACATCATTCCACACATCATTCAACAACATTCCACAAATCATTCCACACATCATTCCTCACATCAGTCCATAACTCATTCCACATAACATTCCACACATCATTCCACACCTCATTCCACAACTCATTCCACACATCATTCCACACATCATTCCACACATCATTCCACAACTCATTCCACAACTCATTCCACACCTCATTCCACACCTCATTCCACACATCATTCCACACGTCATTCCACAAGTCATTCCACTCCTCATTCCACAACTCATTCACACATCATTCGACACATCGATCCACACATCATTCCTCATATGATTCCACACATCATCCCACACATCATTCCATACATCATTCCACACATCATTCCACTCCTCATTCCACACCTCATTCAACACATAATTCCAAACATCATTTCATATATCATTCCACACAGCATTCCACACATCATTACCACACATCATTCCACACATCATTCCACACATCATTCCACACATCATTCCACTCCATATTCCACACCTCATTCCACACATAATATCAAACATCATTACATACGTCATTCCACACATCATTCCACACATCATTCCACACATCATTCCAAACATCATTCCACACATCATTCCACACATCATTCCAAACATCATTCCACACCTCATTCCACACATCATTCCACACATCATTCAACACATCATTCCACACATTATTCTACACTTCATTCCAAACATCATTCCACACATCATTCCACACATCATTCCACACTTAATTTCACACATCAATCCTCACCGCATTCCACACATCATTCCACACATCATTCAATACATCATTCTATGCATCATTCCACATATCATTCCACACATCATTCCACACATCATTCCACACATCATTCCACACATCATTCCACACCTCATTCCACACAACATTCCATACATCATTCCACACCTGATTCCACAACTCATTCCACACATCATTCCACACAACATTCCACACGTCATTCCACACATCATTGACACATCATTGCACACCTCATTCCACACATCATTCCACACGTCATTCTACACATCATTCCACACATGATTCCACATCTCATTCCACACACCATTCCACACATCATTTCACACATCATTCCACACATCATTCCACACATCATTCCACACCATATTCCACACCTCATTCCACACATAATATCAAACATCATTACATTCGTCATTCCACACATCATTCCACACATCATTCCACACATCATTCCAAACATCATTCCACACATCATTCCACTCGTCATTCCACACATCATTCCACACCTCATTCTACAACTCATTCTACACATCATTCCACACATCATTCAACACATCATTCCACACCTCATTCCACACATCATTCCACACCTCATTCTACACCTCATTCCACACATCATTCCACACATCATTCAACACATCATTCCACACATTATTCTACACTTCATTCCACACATCATTCCACACATCATTCCACACATCATTCCACACATCAGTACATACCGCATTCCACACTTAATTCCACACATCATTCCACACGTCATTCCACACATCATTCCACACATCATTCCACACATCATTCCACACATCATTCCACACCTCATTCCGCACATAATTCCACACATCATTCCAGATATCATTCGGCACATCATTCCACACATCATTCAACACATCATTCCACACATCATTTCACACATCATTCCACACATCATTCCACACATCATTCCACACCATATTCCACACCTCATTCCACACATAATATCAAACATCATTACATACGTCATTCCACACATCATTCCACACATCATTCCACACATCATTCCAAACATCATTCCACACATCATTCCACACATCATTCCACACGTCATTCCACACATCATTCCACACCTCATTCCACACATCATTCCACACATCATTCAACACATCATTCCACACATTATTCTACACTTCATTCCACACATCATTCCACACATCATTCCACACATCATTCCACACTTAATTTCACACATCAATCCTCACCGCATTCCACACATCATTCCACACATCATTCAATACATCATTCTATACATCATTCCACATATCATTCCACACATCATTCCACCCATCATTCCACACATCATTCCACACATCAATCCACACATCATTCCACACATCATTCCACACATCATTCCACACATCATTCCACACATCATTTACACCTCATTCCACACATCATTCCACACATCATTCCACACATCATTCCACACATCATTCCGCACGTCATTCCATACATCATTCCACAAATCATTCCACACAGCATTCCACACATCATTCCACACAGCATTCCACACATCATTGCACACTACATTCCACGCATCATTCCACACCTCATGCCACACACCATTCCACATCTCTTTCCACACATTATTCTACACATCTTTCGACACATCATTCAACACATCATTCCACACATCATACTACACATCATTCCACACATCATTCCACACCTCATTCCAAACCTCATTCCACACATCATTCCACACCTCATTCCACAAATCATTCCACGCATCATTCCACATATCATTCCAAACATCATGCCACATCATTCCACACATCATTCCACACATCGTTCCAGATTTAATTCGACACATCATTCCACAGATCATTCAATACATCATTCCACACATCATTCCACACATCATTTCAAACATCATTCCACACATCATTCTACAAATCATTCAATTCATCTATCGACATATCATTACACACAACAATCCACACATCATGCCACACATCAATCCACACATCATACCAAACATCATTCCACACCTCGTTCCACACCACCTTTCACACATCATTCCACACATCATTCAATACATCATTCCACACATCATTCCAAACATCATTCCACACCTCATTCCACACCTCATTCCACATATCATTCCACGCATCATTCCACGCATCATTCAATACATCATTCCACACATCATTCCAAACATCATTCCACACCTCATTCCACACCTCATTCCACACCTCATTCCACACATTGTTCCACACATCAGTCCATACCTCATTCCACACCTCATTCCACACCTCATTCCACACCTCATTCCACACCTCATTCCACACCTCATTCCACACATCATTCCACACATCATTCCACATATCATTCCAAACATCATTCCAAACATCATTCCGCACCTCATTCCACATAACATTCCACACATCATTCCACACTTAATTTCACACCTCATTCCACAACTCATTCCACACATCATTCCACACATCATTACACACATCATTCCACAAATCATTACACAACATTCCACACATCAATCCACACATCATTCCTCACATCAGTCCATACCTCATTTCTCATAACATTCCACACATCATTCGACACCTGATTCCACAACTCATTCCACACATCATTCCACACATCATTCCACACGTCATTCCACACATCATTGACACATCATTCCACACCTCATTCCACACATCATTGACACATCATTCCACACCTCATTCCACACATCATTCCACACATGATTCCACAACTCATTCCACACATCATTCCATACATCATTCCACACATCATTCAACAACATTCCACACATCATTCCACACATCATTCCTCACATCAGTCCATAACTCATTCCACAAAACATTCCACACCTCATTCCACACCTCATTCCACAACTCATTCCACACATCATTCCACACATCATTCCACACATCATTCCACAGCTATCCACACATCATTCCACACATCATTCCTCACATAAGTCCATACCTCATTCCACATAACATTCCACACATCATTCCACACCTCATTCCACAACTCATTCCACACATCATTACACACATCATTCCACACATCATTCCACACATCATTGACACATCATTGCACACCTCATTCCACACATCATTCCACACGTCATTCTACACATCATTCCACACATGATTCCACAACTCATTCCACACAACATTCCACAAATCATTCCACACATCATTCCACACATCATTCCACACATCATTCCACACCATATTCCACACCTCATTCCACACATAATATCAAACATCATTATATACGGCATTCCACACATCATTCCACACAACGTTCCACACATCATTCCAAACATCATTCCACACATCATTCCACACGTCATTCCACACCTCATTCCACACCTCATTCTACACCTCATTCTACACATCATTCCACACATCATTCAACACATCATTCCACACATTATTCTACACTTCATTCCACACTTCATTCCACACCTCATTCCACACATCATTCCAAACATCATTCCATACATCATTCCACACATCATTCAATACATCATTCCACATATGATTCCACACAACATGCCACGCATCATTCCACACCTCAATACACGCATCATAACATAACATTCCACACATCATTCCTCACATCAATCCACACATCATGCCACACATTATTCCACACATCATTCCAAACATCATTCCACACCTCATTCCACACAACATTCCATCACATTCCACATCTCATTCCACAACTCATTCCACACATCATTCCACAAATCATTCCACACGTTATTCCACACATTATTCCACACACAATTCCAAATCACATTCCGCACCTCATTCCACACATAATTCCAAACATCATTACATACATCATTACACACATCATTCCACACATCATTCCACAACTCATTCCACATATCATTCCACACCTCATTGCACAACTCATTCCACACGTCATTCAACACATCATTCAAAACATCATTCCACACTTCATTCTATACATCATTCCAAACATCATTCCACACCTCATTCCACACATCATTCCACAAATCATTCCACTCCTCATTCCACAACGCATTCACACATCATTCGACACATCGATCCACACATCATTCCTCATATGATTCCACGCATCATCCCACACATCATTCCATACATCATTCCACACATCATTTCACTCCTCATTCCACACCTCATTCCACACATAATTCCAAACATCATTTCATATATCATTCCACACAGCATTCCACACATCATTACCACACATCATTCCACACATCATTCCACACATCATTCCACACATCATTCCACTCCATATTCCACACCTCATTCCACACATAATATCAAACATCATTACATACGTCATTCCACACATCATTCCACACATCATTCCACACATCATTCCAAACATCATTCCACACATCATTCCACACGTCATTCCACACATCATTCCACACCTCATTCCACACATCATTCCACACATCATTCAACACATCATTCCACACATCATTCTACACTTCATTCCAAACATCATTCCACACATCATTCCACACATCATTCCACACTTAATTTCACACATCAATCCTCACCGCATTCCACACATCATTCCACACATCATTCAATACATCATTCTATGCATCATTCCACATATCATTCCACACATCATTCCACACATCATTCCACACATCATTCCACACATCATTCCACACCTCATTCCACACAACATTCCACACATCATTCCACACCTGATTCCACAACTCATTCGACACATCATTCCACACAACATTCCACACGTCATTCCACACATCATTGACACATCATTCCACACCTCATTCCACACATCATGCCACACCTCATTCCACACATCATTCCACACCTCATTCCACAAATCATTCCACACATCATTCCACACATCATTCCAAACATCATGCCACATCATTCCACACATCATTCCACACATCATTCCAGATTTCATTCGACACATCATTCCACAGATCATTCAATACATCATTCCACACATCATTCCACACATCAATTCAAACATCATTCCACACATCATTCCACAAATCATTCAATTCATCTATCGACATATCATTACACACAACAATCCACACATCATGCCACACATCAATCCACACATCATTCCAAACATCATTCCACACCTCATTCCACACCACGTTTCACACATCATTCCACACATCATTCAAGTCATCATTCCACACATCATTCCAAACATCATTCCACACCTCATTCCACACCTCATTCCACATATCATTCCCCGCATCATTCCACGCATCATTCCACGTATCATTCCACACATCATTCCACACATCATTCCACACATCATTCCACCCCTCATTCCACACCTCATTCCACACATTATTCCACACATCAGTCCATAGCTCATTCCACAACTCATTCCACACCTCATTCCACACCTCATTCCACACCTCATTCCACACCTCATTCCAAACATCATTCCACACGTCATTCCACATACCATTCCAAATATCATTCCAAACATCAATCCGCACCTCATTCCACATAACATTCCACACATCATTCCACACTTAATTTCACACCTCATTCCACAACTCATTCCACACATCATTCCACACATCATTCCACACATCATTCCACACATCATTCCACGACATTCCACACATCATTCCACACATCATTCCTCACATCAGTCCATACCTCATTTCTCATAACATTCCACACATCATTGCACACCTGATTCCACAACTCATTCCACACATCATTCCACACATCATTCCACACGTCATTCCACACATCATTGACACATCATTCCACACCTCATTCCACACATCATTCCGCACATGATTCCACAACTCATTCCATACATCATTCCACACATCATTCCACACATCATTCAACAACATTCCACAAATCATTCCACACTTCATTCCTCACATCAGTCCATAACTCATTCCACATAACATTCCACACATCATTCCACACCTCATTCCACAACTCATTCCACACATCATTCCACACATCATTCCACAACTCATTCCACAACTCATTCCACAACTCATTCCACACCTCATTCCACACCTCATTCCACACATCATTCCACACGTCATTCCACAAGTCATTCCACTCCTCATTCCACAACTCATTCACACATCATTCGACACATCGATCCACACATCATTCCTCATATGATTCCACACATCATCCCACACATCATTCCATACATCATTCCACACATCATTCCACTCCTCATTCCACACCTCATTCAACACATAATTCCAAACATCATTTCATATATCATTCCACACAGCATTCCACACATCATTACCACACATCATTCCACACATCATTCCACACATCATTCCACACATCATTCCACTCCATATTCCACACCTCATTCCACACATAATATCAAACATCATTACATACGTCATTCCACACATCATTCCACACATCATTCCACACATCATTCCAAACATCATTCCACACATCATTCCACACATCATTCCAAACATCATTCCACACCTCATTCCACACATCATTCCACACATCATTCAACACATCATTCCACACATTATTCTACACTTCATTCCAAACATCATTCCACACATCATTCCACACATCATTCCACACTTAATTTCACACATCAATCCTCACCGCATTCCACACATCATTCCACACATCATTCAATACATCATTCTATGCATCATTCCACATATCATTCCACACATCATTCCACACATCATTCCACACATCATTCCACACATCATTCCACACCTCATTCCACACAACATTCCATACATCATTCCACACCTGATTCCACAACTCATTCCACACATCATTCCACACAACATTCCACACGTCATTCCACACATCATTGACACATCATTGCACACCTCATTCCACACATCATTCCACACGTCATTCTACACATCATTCCACACATGATTCCACATCTCATTCCACACACCATTCCACACATCATTTCACACATCATTCCACACATCATTCCACACATCATTCCACACCATATTCCACACCTCATTCCACACATAATATCAAACATCATTACATTCGTCATTCCACACATCATTCCACACATCATTCCACACATCATTCCAAACATCATTCCACACATCATTCCACTCGTCATTCCACACATCATTCCACACCTCATTCTACAACTCATTCTACACATCATTCCACACATCATTCAACACATCATTCCACACCTCATTCCACACATCATTCCACACCTCATTCTACACCTCATTCCACACATCATTCCACACATCATTCAACACATCATTCCACACATTATTCTACACTTCATTCCACACATCATTCCACACATCATTCCACACATCATTCCACACATCAGTACATACCGCATTCCACACTTAATTCCACACATCATTCCACATATCATTCTATACATCATTCCACATATCATTCCACACATCATTCCACACATCATTCCACACATCATTCCACACATCATTCCACACATCATTCCACACCTCATTCCGCACATAATTCCACACATCATTCCAGATATCATTCGGCACATCATTCCACACATCATTCAACACATCATTCCACACATCATTTCACACATCATTCCACACATCATTCCACACATCATTCCACACCATATTCCACACCTCATTCCACACATAATATCAAACATCATTACATACGTCATTCCACACATCATTCCACACATCATTCCACACATCATTCCAAACATCATTCCACACATCATTCCACACGTCATTCCACACGTCATTCCACACATCATTCCACACCTCATTCCACACATCATTCCACACATCATTCAACACATCATTCCACACATTATTCTACACTTCATTCCACACATCATTCCACACATCATTCCACACATCATTCCACACTTAATTTCACACATCAATCCTCACCGCATTCCACACATCATTCCACACATCATTCAATACATCATTCTATACATCATTCCACATATCATTCCACACATCATTCCACCCATCATTCCACACATCATTCCACACATCAATCCACACATCATTCCACACATCATTCCACACATCATTCCACACATCATTTACACCTCATTCCACACATCATTCCACACATCATTCCACACATCATTCCACACATCATTCCGCACGTCATTCCATACATCATTCCACAAATCATTCCACACAGCATTCCACACATCATTCCACACAGCATTCCACACATCATTGCACACTACATTCCACGCATCATTCCACACCTCATGCCACACACCATTCCACATCTCTTTCCACACATTATTCTACACATCTTTCGACACATCATTCAACACATCATTCCACACATCATACTACACATCATTCCACACATCATTCCACACCTCATTCCAAACCTCATTCCACACATCATTCCACACCTCATTCCACAAATCATTCCACGCATCATTCCACATATCATTCCAAACATCATGCCACATCATTCCACACATCATTCCACACATCGTTCCAGATTTAATTCGACACATCATTCCACAGATCATTCAATACATCATTCCACACATCATTCCACACATCATTTCAAACATCATTCCACACATCATTCTACAAATCATTCAATTCATCTATCGACATATCATTACACACAACAATCCACACATCATGCCACACATCAATCCACACATCATACCAAACATCATTCCACACCTCGTTCCACACCACCTTTCACACATCATTCCACACATCATTCAATACATCATTCCACACATCATTCCAAACATCATTCCACACCTCATTCCACACCTCATTCCACATATCATTCCACGCATCATTCCACGCATCATTCAATACATCATTCCACACATCATTCCAAACATCATTCCACACCTCATTCCACACCTCATTCCACACCTCATTCCACACATTGTTCCACACATCAGTCCATACCTCATTCCACACCTCATTACACACCTCATTCCACACCTCATTCCACACCTCATTCCACACCTCATTCCACACATCATTCCACACATCATTCCACATATCATTCCAAACATCATTCCAAACATCATTCCGCACCTCATTCCACATAACATTCCACACATCATTCCACACTTAATTTCACACCTCATTCCACAACTCATTCCACACATCATTCCACACATCATTACACACATCATTCCACAAATCATTACACAACATTCCACACATCAATCCACACATCATTCCTCACATCAGTCCATACCTCATTTCTCATAACATTCCACACATCATTCGACACCTGATTCCACAACTCATTCCACACATCATTCCACACATCATTCCACACGTCATTCCACACATCATTGACACATCATTCCACACCTCATTCCAGACATCATTCCACACATGATTCCACACATCATTCCACACATCATTCCACACATCATTCCACACGTCATTCAACACATCATTCAAAACATCATTCCACACATCATTCCTCACATCAGTCCATAACTCATTCCACATAACATTCCACACATCATTCCACACCTCATTCCACAACTCATTCCACACATCATTCAACACATCATTCCACACAACATTCCACAACTATCCACACATCATTCCACACATAATTCCTCACATCAGTCCATACCTCATTCCACATAACATTCCACACATCATTCCACACCTCATTCCTCAACTCATTCCACACATCATTACACACATCATTCCACACATCATTCCACACATCATTGACACATCATTGCACACCTCATTCCACACATCATTCCACACGTCATTCTACACATCATTCCACACATGGTTCCACAACTCATTCCATACATCATTCCACACATCATTCCACACACCATTCCACACACCATTCCACACATCATTCCACACATCATTCCACACCATATTCCACACCTCATTGCACACATTATTCTGCACTTCATTCCACACATCATTCCACACATCATTCCACACATCATTCCAAACATCATTCCATACATCATTCCACACATCATTCAATACATCATTCCACATATCATTCCACACAACATGCCACGCATCATTCCACACCTCATTACACGCATCATTCCATAGCATTCCACACATCATTCCTCACATCAATCCACACATCATGCCACACATTATTCCACACATCATTCCAAACATCATTCCACACCTCATTCCACACAACATTCCATCACATTCCACATCTCATTCCACAACTCATTCCACACATCATTCCACAAATCATTCCACACATCATTCCACACATCATTCCAACACAATTCCAACTCACATTCCGCACCTCATTCCACACATAATTCCAAACATCATTACATACATCATTACACACATCATTCCACACATCATTCCACAACTCATTCCACACATCATTCCACACCTCATTGCACAACTCATTCCACACGTCATTCAACACATCATTCAAAACATCATTCCACACTTCATTCTATACATCATTCCAAACATCATTCCACACCTCATTCCACACATCATTCCACAAAACATTCCACACCTCATTCCACAACTCATTCACACATCATTCGACACATCGATCCACACATCATTCCTCATATGATTCCACACATCATCCCACACATCATTCCATACATCATTCCACACATCATTTCACTCCTCATTCCACACCTCATTCCACACATAATTCCAAACATCATTTCATATATCATTCCACACAGCATTCCACACATCATTACCACACATCATTCCACACATCATTCCAAACATCATTCCACGTAACGTTCCACACATCATTCCACACATCATTCCAGATATCATTCGACACATCATTAATACATAATTCCAGAAAGCATTCGACACATCATTCCGCACATAATTCCACACATCATTCCAGATATCATTCGGCACATCATTCCACACATCATTCAACACATCATTCCACACATCATTCCACACATCATTCCACACATCATTGCACACATCATTCCACACCATATTCCACACCTCATTCCACACATAATTTCAAACATCATTACATACGTCATTCCACACATCATTGCACACATCATTCCATACATCATTCCACACATCATTCTACACCTCATTCCACACATCATTCCACACCTCATTCTACACCTCATTCCACACATCATTCCACACATCATTCAACACATCATTCCACACGTCATTCTACACATCATTCCACACATGATTCCACATCTCATTCCACACACCATTCCACACATCATTTCACACATCATTCCACACATCATTCCACACATCATTCCACACCATATTCCACACCTCATTCCACACATAATATCAAACATCATTACATTCGTCATTCCACACATCATTCCACACATCATTCCACACATCATTCCAAACATCATTCCACACATCATTCCACTCGTCATTCCACACATCATTCCACACCTCATTCTACAACTCATTCTACACATCATTCCACACATCATTCAACACATCATTCCACACCTCATTCCACACATCATTCCACACCTCATTCTACACCTCATTCCACACATCATTCCACACATCATTCAACACATCATTCCACACATTATTCTACACTTCATTCCACACATCATTCCACACATCATTCCACACATCATTCCACACATCAGTACATACCGCATTCCACACTTAATTCCACACATCATTCCACATATCATTCTATACATCATTCCACATATCATTCCACACATCATTCCACACATCATTCCACACATCATTCCACACATCATTCCACACATCATTCCACACCTCATTCCGCACATAATTCCACACATCATTCCAGATATCATTCGGCACATCATTCCACACATCATTCAACACATCATTCCACACATCATTTCACACATCATTCCACACATCATTCCACACATCATTCCACACCATATTCCACACCTCATTCCACACATAATATCAAACATCATTACATACGTCATTCCACACATCATTCCACACATCATTCCACACATCATTCCAAACATCATTCCACACATCATTCCACACGTCATTCCACACGTCATTCCACACATCATTCCACACCTCATTCCACACATCATTCCACACATCATTCAACACATCATTCCACACATTATTCTACACTTCATTCCACACATCATTCCACACATCATTCCACACATCATTCCACACTTAATTTCACACATCAATCCTCACCGCATTCCACACATCATTCCACACATCATTCAATACATCATTCTATACATCATTCCACATATCATTCCACACATCATTCCACCCATCATTCCACACATCATTCCACACATCAATCCACACATCATTCCACACATCATTCCGCACGTCATTCCATACATCATTCCACAAATCATTCCACACAGCATTCCACACATCATTCCACACAGCATTCCACACATCATTGCACACTACATTCCACGCATCATTCCACACCTCATGCCACACACCATTCCACATCTCTTTCCACACATTATTCTACACATCTTTCGACACATCATTCAACACATCATTCCACACATCATACTACACATCATTCCACACATCATTCCACACCTCATTCCAAACCTCATTCCACACATCATTCCACACCTCATTCCACAAATCATTCCACGCATCATTCCACATATCATTCCAAACATCATGCCACATCATTCCACACATCATTCCACACATCGTTCCAGATTTAATTCGACACATCATTCCACAGATCATTCAATACATCATTCCACACATCATTCCACACATCATTTCAAACATCATTCCACACATCATTCTACAAATCATTCAATTCATCTATCGACATATCATTACACACAACAATCCACACATCATGCCACACATCAATCCACACATCATACCAAACATCATTCCACACCTCGTTCCACACCACCTTTCACACATCATTCCACACATCATTCAATACATCATTCCACACATCATTCCAAACATCATTCCACACCTCATTCCACACCTCATTCCACATATCATTCCACGCATCATTCCACGCATCATTCAATACATCATTCCACACATCATTCCAAACATCATTCCACACCTCATTCCACACCTCATTCCACACCTCATTCCACACATTGTTCCACACATCAGTCCATACCTCATTCCACACCTCATTACACACCTCATTCCACACCTCATTCCACACCTCATTCCACACCTCATTCCACACATCATTCCACACATCATTCCACATATCATTCCAAACATCATTCCAAACATCATTCCGCACCTCATTCCACATAACATTCCACACATCATTCCACACTTAATTTCACACCTCATTCCACAACTCATTCCACACATCATTCCACACATCATTACACACATCATTCCACAAATCATTACACAACATTCCACACATCAATCCACACATCATTCCTCACATCAGTCCATACCTCATTTCTCATAACATTCCACACATCATTCGACACCTGATTCCACAACTCATTCCACACATCATTCCACACATCATTCCACACGTCATTCCACACATCATTGACACATCATTCCACACCTCATTCCAGACATCATTCCACACATGATTCCACACATCATTCCACACATCATTCCACACATCATTCCACACGTCATTCAACACATCATTCAAAACATCATTCCACACATCATTCCTCACATCAGTCCATAACTCATTCCACATAACATTCCACACATCATTCCACACCTCATTCCACAACTCATTCCACACATCATTCAACACATCATTCCACACAACATTCCACAACTATCCACACATCATTCCACACATAATTCCTCACATCAGTCCATACCTCATTCCACATAACATTCCACACATCATTCCACACCTCATTCCTCAACTCATTCCACACATCATTACACACATCATTCCACACATCATTCCACACATCATTGACACATCATTGCACACCTCATTCCACACATCATTCCACACGTCATTCTACACATCATTCCACACATGGTTCCACAACTCATTCCATACATCATTCCACACATCATTCCACACACCATTCCACACATCATTCCACACATCATTCCACACCATATTCCACACCTCATTGCACACATAATATCAAACATCATTACATACGTCATTCCACACATCATTCCACACATCATTCCACACATCATTCCAAACATCATTCCACACATCATTCCACACGTCATTCCACACATCATTCCACACCTCATTCTACACCTCATTCTACACATCATTCCACACATCATTCAACACATCATTCCACACATTATTCTGCACTTCATTCCACACATCATTCCACACATCATTCCACACATCATTCCAAACATCATTCCATACATCATTCCACACATCATTCAATACATCATTCCACATATCATTCCACACAACATGCCACGCATCATTCCACACCTCATTACACGCATCATTCCATAGCATTCCACACATCATTCCTCACATCAATCCACACATCATGCCACACATTATTCCACACATCATTCCAAACATCATTCCACACCTCATTCCACACAACATTCCATCACATTCCACATCTCATTCCACAACTCATTCCACACATCATTCCACAAATCATTCCACACATCATTCCACACATCATTCCAACACAATTCCAACTCACATTCCGCACCTCATTCCACACATAATTCCAAACATCATTACATACATCATTACA
This sequence comes from Pristiophorus japonicus, assembly GCF_044704955.1. NCBI lineage: Eukaryota > Metazoa > Chordata > Chondrichthyes > Pristiophoridae > Pristiophorus > Pristiophorus japonicus. The sequence goes on from NC_092009.1 coordinate 3,312,710, forward strand.
CACATCATTCCACACATCATTCCACAACTCATTCCACACATCATTCCACACCTCATTGCACAACTCATTCCACACGTCATTCAACACATCATTCAAAACATCATTCCACACTTCATTCTATACATCATTCCAAACATCATTCCACACCTCATTCCACACATCATTCCACAAAACATTCCACACCTCATTCCACAACTCATTCACACATCATTCGACACATCGATCCACACATCATTCCTCATATGATTCCACACATCATCCCACACATCATTCCATACATCATTCCACACATCATTTCACTCCTCATTCCACACCTCATTCCACACATAATTCCAAACATCATTTCATATATCATTCCACACAGCATTCCACACATCATTACCACACATCATTCCACACATCATTCCAAACATCATTCCACGTAACGTTCCACACATCATTCCACACATCATTCCAGATATCATTCGACACATCATTAATACATAATTCCAGAAAGCATTCGACACATCATTCCGCACATAATTCCACACATCATTCCAGATATCATTCGGCACATCATTCCACACATCATTCAACACATCATTCCACACATCATTCCACACATCATTCCACACATCATTGCACACATCATTCCACACCATATTCCACACCTCATTCCACACATAATTTCAAACATCATTACATACGTCATTCCACACATCATTGCACACATCATTCCATACATCATTCCACACATCATTCTACACCTCATTCCACACATCATTCCACACCTCATTCTACACCTCATTCCACACATCATTCCACACATCATTCAACACATCATTCCACACATTATTCTACACTTCATTCCACACATCATTCCACACATCATTCCACACATCATTCCACACATCAGTACATACCGCATTCCACACTTAATTCCACACATCATTCCACATATCATTCTATACATCATTCCACATATCATTCCACACATCATTCCACACATAATTCCACACATCATTCCACACATCATTCCACACATCATTCCAAACCTCATTCCGCACATAATTCCACACATCATTCCAGATATCATTCGGCACATCATTCCACACATCATTCAACACATCATTCCACACATCATTCCACACTTGATTCCACACATCATTCCACACATCATTCCACACCATATTCCACACCTCATTCCACACATAATATCAAACATCATTACATACGTCATTCCACACATCATTCCACACATCATTCCACACATCATTCCAAACATCATTCCACACATCATTCCACACGTCATTCCACACATCATTCCACACCTCATTCCACACATCATTCCACACATCATTCAACACATCATTCCACACATTATTCTACACTTAGAAACATAGAAACATAGAAAATAGGTGCAGGAGTAGGCCATTCGGCCCTTCTAGCCTGCACCGCCATTCAATGAGTTCATGGCTGAACATTCAACTTCAGTACCCCATTCCTGCTTTCTCGCCATACCCCTTGATCCCCCTAGCAGTAAGGACCTCATCTAACTCCTTTTTGAATATATTTAGTGAATTGGCCTCAACAACTTTCTGTGGTAGAGAATTCCACAGGTTCACCACTCTCTGGGTGAAGAAGTTGCTCCGCATCTCGGTCCTAAATGGCTTACCCCTTAACCTTAGACTGTGACCCCTGGTTCTGGACTTCCCCAACATTGGGAACATTCTTCCTGCATCTAACCTGTCTAACCCCGTCAGAATTTTATATGTTTCTATGAGGTCCCCTCTCATTCTTCTGAACTCCAGTGAATACAAGCCCAGTTGATCCAGTCTTTCTTGATAGGTCAGTCCCGCCATCCCGGGAATCAGTCTGGTGAACCTTCGCTGCACTCCCTCAATAGCAAGAATGTCCTTCCTCAGGTTAGGAGACCAAAACTGTACACAATACTCCAGGTGTGGCCTCACCAATGCCCTGTACAACTGTAGCAACACCTCCCTGCCCCTGTACTCAAATCCCCTTGCTATGAAGGCCAACATGCCATTTGCTTTCTTAACCGCCTGCTGCACCTGCATGCCAACCTTCAATGACTGATGTACCATGACACCCAGGTCTCTTTGCACCTCCCCTTTTCCTAATCTGTCATCATTCAGATAATAGTCTGTCTCTCTGTTTTTACCACCAAAGTGGATAACCTCACATTTATCCACATTATACTTCATCTGCCATGCATTTGCCCACTCACCTAACCTATCCAAGTCGCTCTGCAGCCTCACAGCATCCTCCTCGCAGCTCACACTGCCACCCAACTTAGTGTCATCCGCAAATTTGGAGATACTACATTTAATCCCCTCATCTAAATCATTAATGTACAGTGTAAACAGCTGGGGCCCCAGCACAGAACCTTGCGGTACCCCACTAGTCACTGCCTGCCATTCTGAAAAGTACCCATTTACTCCTACTCTTTGCTTCCTGTCTGACAACCAGTTCTCAATCCATGTCAGTACACTACCCCCAATCCCATGTGCTCTAACTTTGCACATCAATCTCTTGTGTGGGACCTTGTCGAACGCCTTCTGAAAGTCCAAATATACCACATCAACTGGTTCTCCCTTATCCACTCTACTGGAAACATCCTCAAAAAATTCCAGAAGATTTGTCAAGCATGATTTCCCTTTCACAAATCCATGCTGACTTGGACCTATCATGTCACCTCTTTCCAAATGCACTGCTATGACATCCTTAATAATTGATTCCATCATTTTACCCACTACCGATGTCAGGCTGACCGGTCTATAATTCCCTGTTTTCTCTCTCCCTCCTTTTTTAAAAAGTGGGGTTACATTGCCTCCCTCCACTCCATAGGAACTGATCCAGAGTCAATGGAATGTTGGAAAATGACTGTCAACGCATCCACTATTTCCAAGGCCACCTCCTTAAGTACTCTGGGATGCAGTCCATCAGGCCCTGGGGATTTATCGGCCTTCAATCCCATCAATTTCCCCAACACAATTTCCCGGCTAATAAGGATTTCCCTCAGTTCCTCCTCCTTACTAGACCCCCCGACCCCTTTTATAACCGGAAGGTTGTTCGTGTCCTCCTTCGTGAATACCGAACCAAAGTACTTGTTCAATTGGTCCGCCAATTCTTTGTTCCCCGTTATGACTTCCCCTGATTCTGACTGCAGGGGACCTACATTTGTCTTTACTAACCTTTTTCTCTTTACATATCTATAGAAACTTTTGCAATCCGTCTTAATGTTCCCTGCAAGCTTCTTCTCATCCTCCATTCCACACATCATTCCACACATCATTCCACACATCATTCCACACTTAATTTCACACATCAATCCTCACCGCATTCCACACATCATTCCACACATCATTCAATACATCATTCTATACATCATTCCACATATCATTCCACACATCATTCCACCCATCATTTCACACATCATTCCACACATCAATCCACACATCATTCCACACATCATTCCACACATCATTCCACACATAATTTACACCTCATTCCACACATCATTCCACACATCATTCCACACATCATTCCACACATCATTCCGAACGTCATTCCATACATCATTCCACAAATCATTCCACACAGCATTCCACACATCATTCCACACAGCATTCCACACATCATTGCACACTACATTCCACGCATCATTCCACACCTCATGCCACACACCATTCCACATCTCTTTCCACACATTATTCTACACATCTTTCGACACATCATTCAACACATCATTCCACACATCATACTACACATCATTCCACACATCATTCCACACCTCATTCCAAACCTCACTCCACACATCATTCCACACCTCATTCCACAAATCATTCCACGCATCATTCCACACATCATTCCAAACATCATGCCACATCATTCCACACATCATTCCACACATCGTTCCAGATTTAATTCGACACATCATTCCACAGATCATTCAATATTTCATTCCACACATCATTCCACAAATCATTCAATTCATCTATCGACATATCATTACACAAAACAATCCACACATCATGCCACACATCAATCCACACATCATACCAAACATCATTCCACACCTCATTCCACACCACATTTCACACATCATTCCACACATCATTCAATACATCATTCCACACATCATTCCAAACATCATTCCACACCTCATTCCACACCTCATTCCACATATCATTCCACGCATCATTCCACGCATCATTCAATACATCATTCCAAACATCATTCCAAACATCATTCCACACATCATTCCACACCTCATTCCACATCTCATTCCACACATTGTTCCACACATCAGTCCATACCTCATTCCACACCTCATTACACACCTCATTCCACACCTCATTCCACACCTCATTCCACACCTCATTCCACACATCATTCCACACATCATTCCACATATCATTCCTATCATTCCAAACATCATTCCGCACCTCATTCCACATAACATTCCACACATCATTCCACACTTAATTTCACACCTCATTCCACAACTCATTCCACACATCATTCCACACATCATTACACACATCATTCCACACATCATTACACAACATTCCACACATCAATCCACACATCATTCCTCACATCAGTCCATACCTCATTTCTCATAACATTCCACACATCATTCGACACCTGATTCCACAACTCATTCCACACATCATTCCACACATCATTCCACACGTCATTCCACACATCATTGACACATCATTCCACACCTCATTCCAGACATCATTCCACACATGATTCCACACATCATTCCACACATCATTCCACACATCATTCCACATGTCATTCAACACATCATTCAAAACATCATTCCACACATCATTCCTCACATCAGTCCATAACTCATTCCACATAACATTCCACACATCATTCCACACCTCATTCCACAACTCATTCCACACATCATTCAACACATCATTCCACACATCATTCCACAACTATCCACACATCATTCCACACATCATTCCTCACATCAGTCCATACCTCATTCCACATAACATTCCACACATCATTCCACACCTCATTCCACAACTCATTCCACACATCATTACACACATCATTCCACACATCATTCCACACATCATTGACACATCATTGCACACCTCATTCCACACATCATTCCACACGTCATTCTACACATCATTCCACACATGGTTCCACAACTCATTCCACACATCATTCCACACATCATTCCACACACCATTCCACACATCATTCCACACATCATTCCACACCATATTCCACATCTCATTCCACACATAATATCAAACATCATTACATACGTCATTCCACACATCATTCCACACATCATTCCACACATCATTCCAAACATCATTCCACACATCATTCCACACGTCATTCCACACATCATTCCACACCTCATTCTACATCTCATTCTACACATCATTCCACACTTCATTCAACACATCATTCCACACATCATTCCACACATCATTCCAAACATCATTCCATACATCATTCCACACATCATTCAATACATCATTCCACATATCATTCCACACAACATGCCACGCATCATTCCACACCTCATTACACGCATCATTCCATAGCATTCCACACATCATTCCTCACATCAATCCACACATCATGCCACACATTATTCCACACATCATTCCAAACATCATTCCACACCTCATTCCACACAACATTCCATCACATTCCACATCTCATTCCACAACTCATTCCACACATCATTCCACAAATCATTCCACACATCATTCCACACATCATTCCACACACAATTCCAACTCACATTCCGCACCTCATTCCACACATAATTCCAAACATCATTACATACATCATTACACACATCATTCCACACATCATTCCACAACTCATTCCACACATCATTCCACACCTCATTGCACAACTCATTCCACACGTCATTCAACACATCATTCAAAACATCATTCCACACTTCATTCTATACATCATTCCAAACATCATTCCACACCTCATTCCACACATCATTCCACAAAACATTCCACACCTCATTCCACAACTCATTCACACATCATTCGACACATCGATCCACACATCATTCCTCATATGATTCCACACATCATCCCACACATCATTCCATACATCATTCCACACATCATTTCACTCCTCATTCCACACCTCATTCCACACATAATTCCAAACATCATTTCATATATCATTCCACACAGCATTCCACACATCATTACCACACATCATTCCACACATCATTCCAAACATCATTCCACGTAACATTCCACACATCATTCCACACATCATTCCAGATATCATTCGACACATCATTAATACATAATTCCAGAAAGCATTCGACACATCATTCCGCACATAATTCCACACATCATTCCAGATATCATTCGGCACATCATTCCACACATCATTCAACACATCATTCCACACATCATTCCACACATCATTCCACACATCTTTCCACACATCATTCCACACCATATTCCACACCTCATTCCACACATAATTTCAAACATCATTACATACGTCATTCCACACATCATTGCACACATCATTCCATACATCATTCCACACATCATTCCACACCTCATTCCACACATCATTCCACACCTCATTCTACACCTCATTCCACACATCATTCCACACATCATTCAACACATCATTCCACACATTATTCTACACTTCATTCCACACATCATTCCACACATCATTCCACACATCAGTACATACCGCATTCCACACTTAATTCCACACATCATTCCACATATCATTCTATACATCATTCCACATATCATTCCACACCTCATTCCACACATCATTCCACACATCATTCCACACCTCATTCCACACATCATTCCGCACGTCATTCCTTACATCATTTCACAAATAATTCCACACAGCATTCCACACATCATTCCACACAGCATTCCACACATCATTGCACACATCTTTCCACACACCATTCCAAACCACATTCCGCACCTCATTCCACACATCATTCCAAACATCATTACCTACGTCATTACACACATCATTCCACAACTCATTCCACACATCATTCCACACCTCATTGCACAACTCATTCCACACATCATTCCACACCTCATTCCACAACTCCTTCACAGATCATTCCACACTTCAATCCACAACTCATTCCACACATCATTCCAAACATAATTCCACACATCTTTTCACACATCATTCCACACATCATTCCACACTTCATTCCACACATCATTCCACACATCATTCCACACATCATTCCACACATCATTCCACACATCATTCCACACATCAGTCCATACCGCATTCCACACTTAATTCCACACATCATTCCACACATCATTCCACACATCATTCCAAACATCATTCCACGTAACATTCCACACATCATTACAGATATCATTCGACACATCATTCCACACATAATTCCGGAACGCATTCGGCACATCATTCCGCACATCATTCCACACATCATTCCAGATATCATTCGACACATTATTCCACACATCATTCCACACATCATTCCACACATCATTTCACAACATTCCACACATCATTCCACACATCATTCCTCACATCAGTCCATACCTCATTCCACATAACATTCCACACATTATTCCACACCTCATTCCACAACTCATTCCACAAATCATTCCACACATCATTCCACACATCATTCCACACCATTCCACACATCATTCCACACATCATTCCTCACATCAGTCCATACCTCATTTCACATAACATTCCACACATCATTCCACACCTTATTCCACAACTCATTCCACACATCATTCCACACATCATTCCACACATCATTCCACACATCATTCCACACATAGAAACATAGAAACATAGAAACATAGAAAATAGGTGCAGGAGCAGGCCATTCAGCCCTTCTAGCCTGCACCGCCATTCAATGAGTTCATGGCTGAACATGAAACTTCAGTACCCCCTTCCTGCTTTCTCGCCATAACCCTTGATCCCCCGAGTAGTAAGGACTTCATCTAACTCCCTTTTGAATATATTTAGTGAATTGGCCTCAACTACTTTCTGTGGTAGAGAATTCCACAGGTTCACCACTCTCTGGGTGAAGAAGTTTCTCCTCATCTCGGTCCTAAATGGCTTACCCTTATCCTCAGACTGTGACCCCTGGTTCTGGACTTCCCCAACATTGGGAACATTCTTTCTGCATCTAACCTGTCTAAACCCGTCAGAATTTTAAACGTTTCTATGAGGTCCCCTCTCATTCTTCTGAACTCCAGTGAATACAAGCCCAATTGATCCAATCTTTCTTGATAGGTCAGTCCCGCCATCCCGGGAATCAGTCTGGTGAACCTTCGCTGCACTCCCTCAATAGCAAGAATGTCCTTCCTCAAGTTAGGAGACCATAACTGTACACAATACTCCAGGTGTGGCCTCACCAAGGCCCTGTACAACTGTAGCAACACCTCCCTGCCCCTGTATTCAAATCCCCTCGCTATGAAGGCCAACATGCCATTTGCTTTCTTAACCGCCTGCTGTACCTGCATGCCAACCTTCAATGACTGATGTACCATGACACCCAGGTCTCGTTGCACCTTCCCTTTTCCTAATCTGTCACCATTCAGATAATAGTCTGTCTCTCTGTTTTTACCACCAAAGTGGATAACCTCACATTTATCCACATTATACTTCATCTGCCATGCATTTGCCCACTCACCTAACCTATCCAAGTCACTCTGCAGCCTAATAGCATCCTCCTCGCAGCTCACACTGCCACCCAACTTAGTATCATCCGCAAATTTGGAGATACTGCATTTAATCCCCTCGTCTAAATCATTAATGTACAATGTAAACAGCTGGGGCCCCAGCACAGAACCTTGCGGCACTCCACTAGTCACTGCCTGCCATTCTGAAAAGTACCCGTTTACTCCTACTCTTTGCTTCCTGTCTGACAACCAGTTCTCAATCCACGTCAGCACACTACCCCCAATCCCATGTGCTTTAACTTTGCACATTAATCTCTTGTGTGGGACCTTGTCGAAAGCCTTCTGAAAGTCCAAATATACCACATCAACTGGTTCTCCTTTGTCCACTTTACTGGAAACATCCTCAAAAAATTCCAGAAGATTTGTCAAGCATGATTTCCCTTTCACAAATCCATGCTGACTTGGACCTATCATGTCACCATTTTCCAGATGCACTGCTATGACATCCTTAATAATTGATTCCATCATTTTACCCACTACTGAGGTCAGGCTGTCCGGTCTATAATTCCCTGTTTTCTCTCTCCCTCCTTTTTTAAAAAGTGGGGTTACATTGGCTACCCTCCACTCCATAGGAACTGATCCAGAGTCAATGGAATGTTGGAAAATGACTGTCAATGCATCCGCTATTTCCAAGGCCACCTCCTTAAGTACTCTAGGATGCAGGCCATCAGGCCCTGGGGATTTATCTGCCTTCAATCCCATCAATTTCCCCAACACAATTTCCCGACTAATAAAGATTTCCCTCAGTTCCTCTTCCTTACTAGACCCTCTGACCCCTTTTATATCCGGAAGGTTGTTTGTATCCTCCTTAGTGAATACCGAACCAAAGTACTTGTTCAATTGATCCGCCATTTCTTTGTTCCCCGTTATGACTTCCCCTGATTCTGACTGCAGGGGACCTACGTTTGTCTTCACCAACCTTTTTCTCTTTACATACCTATAGAAACTTTTGCAATCCGCCTTAATGTTCCCTGCAAGCTTCTTCTCGTACTCCATTTTCCCTGTCCTAATCAAACCCTTTGTCCTCCTCTGCTGAGTTCTAAATTTCTCCCAGTCCCCAGGTTCGCTGCTATTTCTGGCCAATTTGTATGCCACTTCCTTGGCTTTAATACTATCCCTGATTTCCCTAGATAGCCACGGTTGAGCCACCTTCCCCTTTTTATTTTTACGCCAGACAGGAATGTACAATTGTTGTACTTCATCCATGCGGTCTCTAAATGTCTGCCATTGCCCATCCACAGTAAACCCCCTAAGTATCATTCGCCAATCTATCCTAGCCAATTCTCGCCTCATACCTTCAAAGTTACCCTTCTTTAAGTTCTGGACCATGGTCTCTGAAATTACTGTTTCATTCTCCATCCTAATGCAGAATTCCACCATATTATGGTCACTCTTCCCCAAGGGGCCTCGCACAATGAGATTGCTAATTAATCCTCTCTCATTACACAACACCCAGTCTAAGATGGCCTCCCCCCTAGTTGGTTCCTCAACATATTGGTCTAGAAAACCATCCCTTATGCACTCCAGGAAATCCTCCTCCACCGTATTGCTTCCAGTTTGGCTAGCCCAATCTATGTGCATATTAAAGTCACCCATTATAACTGCTACACCTTTATTGCATGCACCCCTAATTTCCTGTTTGATGCCCTCCCCAACATCCCTATTACTGTTTGGAGGTCTGTACACAACTCCTACTAACGTTTTTTGCCCTTTGGTGTTCTGCAGCTCTACCCATATAGATTCCACATCATCCAAGCTAATGTCTTTCCTAACTATTGCATTAATCTCCTCTTTAACCAGCAATGCTACCCCACCTCCTTTTCCTTTTATTCTATCCTTCCTGAATGTTGAATACCCCTGAATGTTGAGTTCCCAGCCCTGATCATCCTGGAGCCACGTCTCCGTAATCCCAATCACATCATATTTGTTAACATCTATTTGCACAATTAATTCATCCACCTTATTGCGGATACTCCTTGCATTAAGACACAAAGCCTTCAGGCTTGTTTTATTAACACCCTTTGTCCTTTTAGAATTTTGCTGTACAGTGGCCCTTTTTGTTCTTTGCCTTGGGTTTCTCTGCCCTACACTTTTCCTCATCTCCTTTCTGTCTTTTGCTTTTGGCTCCTTTTTGTTTCCCTCTGTCTCCCTGCATTGGTTCCCATCCCCCTGCCATATTAGTTTAAATCCTCCCCAACAGCACTAGCAAACACTCCCCCGAGGACATTGGTTCCAGTCCTGCCCAGGTGCAGACCGTCCGGTTTGTACTGGTCCCACCTCCCCCAGAACCGGTCCCAATGCCCCAGGAATTTGAATCCCTCCCTGCTGCACCACTGCTCAAGCCACGTATTCATCTGCGCTATCCTGCGATTCCTACTCTGACTATCACGTGGCACTGGTAGCAATCCCGAGATTACTACTTTTGAGGTCCTACTTTTTAATTTAGCTCCTAGCTCCTTAAATTCGTTTCGTAGGACCTCATCCCTTTTTTTGCCTATGTCGTTGGTACCATTCCACACCATATTCCACACCTCATTCCACACATAATTTCAAACATCATTACATACGTCATTCCACACATCATTCCACACATCATTCCATACATCATTCCACACATCATTCCACACCTCATTCCACACATCATTCCACACCTCATTCTACACCTCATTCCACACATCATTCCACACATCATTCAACACACCATTCCACACATTATTCTACATTTCATTCCACACATCATTCCACACATCATTCCACACATTATTCCACACATCAGTCCATACCGCATTCCACACATCATTCCACACATCATTCCACACATCATTCTATACATCATTCCACATATCATTCCACACATCATTCCACACATCATTCCACACACCATTCCACACATTATTCTACACTTCATTCCACACATCATTCCACACATCATTCCACACATCATTCCACACATCATTCCACACATCATTCCACACATCATTCCACACATCATTCCACACCTCATTCCACACATCATTCCACACATCATTCCACACCTCATTCCACACATCATTCCGCACGTCATTCCTTACATCATTTCACAAATAATTCCACACAGCATTCCACACATCATTCCACACAGCATTCCACACATCATTGCACACATCTTTCCACACACCATTCCAAACCACATTCCGCACCTCATTCCACACATCATTCCAAACATCATTACGTACGTCATTACACACATCATTCCACAACTCATTCCACACATCATTCCACACCTCATTGCACAACTCATTCCACACATCATTCCACACCTCATTCCACAACTCCTTCACAGATCATTCCACACTTCATCCACAACTCATTCCACACATCATTCCAAACATAATTCCACACATCTTTTCACACATCATTCCACACATCATTCCACACTTCATTCCACACATCATTCCACACATCATTCCACACATCATTCCACACATCGTTCCACACATCATTCCACACATCAGTCCATACCGCATTCCACACTTAATTCCACACATCATTCCACACATCATTCCACACATCATTCCAAACATCATTCCACGTAACATTCCACACATCATTACAGATATCATTCGACACATCATTCCACACATAATTCCGGAACGCATTCGGCACATCATTCCGCACATCATTCCACACATCATTCCAGATATCATTCGACACATCATTCCACACATCATTCCACACATCATTCCACACATCATTTCACAACATTCCACACATCATTCCACACATCATTCCTCACATCAGTCCATACCTCATTCCACATAACATTCCACACATCATTCCACACCTCATTCCACAACTCATTCCACAAATCATTCCACACATCATTCCACACATCATTCCACACCATTCCACACATCATTCCACACATCATTCCTCACATCAGTCCATACCTCATTTCACATAACATTCCACACATCATTCCACACCTTATTCCACAACTCATTCCACACATCATTCCACACATCATTCCACACATCATTCCACACATCATTCCACACATCATTCCACACCATATTCCACACCTCATTCCACACATAATTTCAAACATCATTACATACGTCATTCCACACATCATTCCACACATCATTCCATACATCATTCCACACATCATTCCACACATCATTCAACACACCATTCCACACATTATTCTACACTTCATTCCACACATCATTCCACACATCATTCCACACATCATTCCACACATCAGTCCATACCGCATTCCACACATCATTCCACACATCATTCCACACATCATTCTATACATCATTCCACATATCATTCCACACATCATTCCACACATCATTCCACACATCATTCCACACATCATTCCACACATCATTCCACACCTCATTCCACACATCATTCCACACATCATTCCACACCTCATTCCACACATCATTCCGCACGTCATTCCGTACATCATTCCACAAATCACTCCACACAGCATTCCACACATCATTCCACACAGCATTCCACACATCATTGCACACTACATTCCACGCATCATTCCACACCTCATGCCACACACCATTCCACATCTCTTTCCACACATCATTCCACACATCTTTCCACACATCATTCAACACATCATTCCACACATCATACTACACATCATACTACACATCATTCCACACATCATTCCACACCTCATTCCACACCTCATTCCACACATCATTCCACACCTCATTCCACGTATCATTCCACACATCATTCCACACAGCATTTCAAACATCATTCCACACATCATTCCACAAATCATTCAATTCACCTATCGACATATCATTACACACAACAATCCACACATCATGCCACACATCAATCCACACATCATTCCAAACATCATTCCACACCTCATTCCACACCACGTTCCACACATCATTCCACACATCAATCAATACATCATTCCACACATCATTCCAAACATCATTCCACACCTCATTCCACACCTCATTCCACACCTCAGTCCACATATCATTCCACGCATCATTCCACGCATCATTCCACGCATCATTCCACGCATCATTCCACACATCATTCCACACATCATTCCAAACATCATTCCACACCTCATTCCACACCTCATTCCACACCTCATTCCACACATCATTCCACACGTCATTCTACACAGCATTCCACACATGATTCCACAACTCATTCCACACATCATTCCACACATCATTCCACACATCATTCCACACATCATTCCACACCATATTCCACACCTCATTCCACACATAATTTCAAACATCATTACATACGTCATTCCACACATCATTCCACACATCATTCCATACATCATTCCACACATCATTCCACACCTCATTCCACACATCATTCCACACCTCATTCTACACCTCATTCCACACATCATTCCACACATCATTCAACACATCATTCCACACGTTATTCTACACTTCATTCCACACATCATTCCACACATCATTCCACACATCATTCCACACTTAATTTCAAACATCAATCCTCACCGCATTTCACACATCATTCCACACATCATTCAATACATCATTCTATACATCATTCCACATATCATTCCACACTTCATTCCACACATCATTCCACACATCATTCCACACATCATTCCACACATCATTCCACACATCATTCCACACATCATTCCACACCTCATTCCACACATCATTCCACACATCATTCCAAACCTCATTCCACACATCATTCCGCACGTCATTCCATACATCATTCCACAAATCATTCCACACAGCATTCCACACATCATTCCACACAGCATTCCACACATCATTGCACACTACATTCCACGCATCATTCCACACCTCTTGCCAAACACCATTCCACATCTCTTTCCACACATCATTCCACACATCTTTCGACACATCTTTCAACACATCATTCCACACATCATACTACACATCATTCCACAAATCATTCCACACATCATTCCACACATCATTCCAAACATCATGCCACATCATTCCACACATCATTCCACACATCATTCCAGATTTCATTCGACACATCATTCCACAGATCATTCAATACATCATTCCAGACATCATTCCACACATCATTTCAAACATCATTCCACACATCATTCCACAAATCATTCAATTCACCTATCGACATATCATTACACACAACAATCCACCCAAATGCCACACTTCAATCCACACATCATTCCAAACATCATTCCACACGTCGTTCCACACCACGTTCCACACATCATTCCACACATCATTCAATACATCATTCCACACATCATTCCAAACATCATTCCACACCTCATTCCACACCTCAATTCACATATCATTCCACATATCATTCCACGCATCATTCCACGCATCATTCCACGCATCATTCCACACATCATTCCACACATCATTCCAAACATCATTCCACACCTCATTCCACACCTCATTCCACACATTATTCCACACATCAGTCCATACCTCATTCCACACCACATTCCACACCTCATTCCACACCTCATTCCACACCTCATTCCACACCTCATTCCACACATCATTCCACACATCATTCCACATATCATTCCAAACAACATTCCAAACATCATTCCGCACCTCATTCCACATAACATTCCACACATCATTCCACACCTCATTCCACAACATTCCACATATCATTCCACACATCATTCCTCACATCAGTCCATACCTCATTTCTCATAGCATTCCACACATCATTCCAAACCTGATTCCACAACTCTTTCCACACATCATTCCACACATCATTCCACACGTCATTCCACACAACATTGACACATCATTCCACACCTCATTCCACACATCATTCCACACATCATTCCTCACATCAGTCCATAACTCATTCCACATAACATTCCACACCTCATTCCATACCTCAATCCACAACTCATTCCACACATCATTCCACACATCATTCCACACATCATTAAACAACTATCCACACATCATTCCACACATCATTCCTCACATCAGTCCATACCTCATTCCAC
The DNA here is from genome assembly GCF_044704955.1 of Pristiophorus japonicus. NCBI lineage: Eukaryota > Metazoa > Chordata > Chondrichthyes > Pristiophoridae > Pristiophorus > Pristiophorus japonicus. Next base: position 3,328,502 of record NC_092009.1, read on the forward strand.
ATAACATTCCACACATCATTCCACGCCTCATTCCACAACTCATTCCACACATCATTACACACATCATTCCACACATCATTCCACACATCATTGACACATCATTCCACACATCATTCCACACATCATTCCACACGTCATTCTACACATCATTCCACACATCATTCTACAACTCATTCCACACATCATTCCACACATCATTCCACACATCATTCCACACATCATTCCAGACATCATTCCACACCATATTCCGCACCTCATTCCACACATAATTTCAAACATCATTACATACGTCATTCCACACATCATTCCACACATCATTCCACACATCATTCCAAACATCATTCCACACATCATTCCACACCTTATTCCACACCTCATTCTACACCTCATTCCACACATCATTCCACACATCATTCAACACATCATTCCACACATTATTATACACTTCATTCCACACATCATTCCACACATCATTCCACACATCATTCCAAACATCATTCCATACATCATTCCACACATCATTCAATACATCATTCCACATATCATTCCACACAACATGCCACGCATCATTCCACACCTCATTCCACGCATCATTCCATAACATTCCAAACATCATTCCTCACATCAATCCACACATCATGCCAAACATTATTCCACACATCATTCCAAACATCATTCCACACCTCATTCCACACAACATTCCATCACATTCCACATCTCATTCCACAACTCATTCCACACATCATTCCACAAATCATTCCACACATCATTCCACACATCATTCCACACACAATTCCAATTCACATTCCGCACCTCATTCCACACATAATTCCAAACATCATTACAAACATCATTACACACATTATTCCACACATCATTCCACAACTCATTCCACACATCATTCCACACCTCATTGCACAACTCATTCCACACGTCATTCAACACATCATTCAACACATCATTCCACACTTCATTCTATACATCATTCCAAACATCATTCCACAAATCATTCCACACATCATTCTACAACTCATTCACACGTCATTCCACACATCGTTCCACACATCATCCTAATATGATTCCACACATCATCCCACACATCATTCCATACATCATTCCACAAATCATTCCATTCCTCATTCCACACTTCATTCCACACATAATTCCAAACATAATTTCATATAGCATTCCACACAGCATTCCACACATCATTACCACATATCATTCCACACATCATTCCAAACATCATTCCACATAACATTCCACACGTCATTCCACACATCATTCCAGATATCATTCGACACATCATTAACACATAATTCCAGAAAGCATTCGACACATCATTCCGCACATAATTCCACACATCATTCCAGATATCATTCGACACATCATTCCACACATCATTCAACACGTCATTCCACACATCATTCCACAACATTCCACACATCATTCCACACATCATTCCTCATATCAGTCCATACCTCATTCCACATAACATTCCACACATCATTCCACAACTCATTCCACAACTCATTCCACACATCATTCCACATATCATTCCATACATTATTGACACATCATTCCACACCTCATTCCACACATCATTCCACACATCATTCTACACATCATTCCACACAACATTCCACACATCATTCTACACATCATTCCACACATCATTCCAAACATCATTCCACACATCATTCCACACCATATTCCACACCTCATTCCACACTTAATTTCAAACATCATTACATACGTCATTCCACACATCATTCCACACATCATTCCACACATCATTCCAAAGATCGTTCCACACATCATTCCACACCTAATTCCACACATCATTAAACACCTCATTTCACACCACGTTCCACACATCATTCCACACATCATTCAATACATCATTCCACACATCATTCCAAACATCATTCCACACCTCATTCCACACCTCATTCCACATATCATTCCACATATCATTCCACGCATCATTCCACGCATCATTCCACGCATCATTCTACACATCATTCCACACATCATTCCAAACATCATTCCACACCTCATTCCACACCTCATTCCACACATTATTCCACACATCACTCCATACCTCATTCCACACCACATTCCACACCTCATTCCACACCTCATTCCACAACTCATTCCACACATCATTACACACATCATTCCACACATCATTCCACAACATTCCACTCATCATTCCACACATCATTCCTCACATCAGTCCATACCTCATTTCTCATAACTTTCCACACATCATTCCAAACCTGATTCCACAACTCATTCCACACATCATTCCAAACATCATTCCACACGTCATTCCACACAACATTGACACATCATTCCACACCTCATTCCACACATCATTCCACACATCATTCCTCACATCAGTCCATAACTCATTCCACATAACATTCCACACCTCATTCCACACCTCAATCCACAACTCATTCCACACATCATTCCACACATCATTCCACACATCATTCCACAACTATCCACACATCATTCCACACATCATTCCTCACATCATTTCATACCTCATTCCACATAACATTCCACACATCATTCCACACATCATTCCACACATCATTCCAAACATCATTCCATACATCATTCCACACATCATTCAATAAATCATTCCACATACCATTCCACACAACATGCCACGCATCATTCCACACCTCATTCCACGCATCATTCCATAACATTCCACACATCATTCCTCACATCAATTCACACATCATGCCACACATTATTCCACACATCATTCCAAACATCATTCCACACCTCATTCCACACAACATTCCATCACATTCCACATCTCATTCCACAACTCATTCCACACATCATTCCACAAATCATTCCACACATCATTCCACACACAAATCCAAATCACATTCCGCACCTCATTCCACACATAATTCCAAACATCATTACATACATCATTACACACATTATTCCACACATCATTCCACAACTCATTCCACACATCATTCCACACCTCATTGCACAACTCATTCCACACGTCATTCAACACATCATTCAACACATCATTCCACACTTCATTCTATACATCATTCCAAACATCATTCCACACCTCATTCCACACATCATTCCACAAATCATTCCATACCTCATTCCACAACTCATTCACACATCATTCCTCACATCGTTCCACACATCGTCCTCATATGATTCCACACACCATCCCACACATCATTCCAAACATCATTCCACATAACATTCCACACATCATTCCACACATCATTCCAGATATCATTCGACACATCATTAACACATAATTCCAGAAAGCATTCGACACATCATTCCGCACATAATTCCACACATCATTCCAGATATCATTCGACACATCATTCCACACATCATTCAACACCTCATTCCACACATCATTCCACAACATTCCACACATCATTCCACACATCATTCCTCATATCAGTCCATACCTCATTCCACATAACATTCCAGACAGCATTCCACACATCATTCCACACCTCATTCCACACATCATTCCACACATCATTCTACACATCATTCCACACAACAATCCACAACTCATTTCACACATCATTCCACACATCATTCCACACATCATTCCACACATCATTCCACACATCATTCCAAAGATCGTTCCACACATCATTCCACACCTAATTCCACACATCATTAAACACCTCATTCCACACCACGTTCCACACATCATTCCACACATCATTCAATACATCATTCCACACATCATTCCACACCTCATTCCACATATCATTCCACATATCATTCCACGCATCATTCCACGCATCATTCCACGCATCATTCCACACATCATTCCACACATCATTCCAAACATCATTCCACACCTCATTCCACACCTCATTCCACACATTATTCCACACATCAGTCCATACCTCATTCCACACCACATTCCACACCTCATTCCACACCTCATTCCAAACCTCATTCCACACCTCATTCCACACATCATTCCACACAACATTCCACACATCATTCCAAACAACATTCCAAACATCATTCCACACCTCATTCCACACATCATTCCACATATCATCCACACCTCATTCCACAACTCATTCACACATCATTCCACACATCGTTCCACACATCATCCTCATATGATTCCACACATCATCCCACACATCATTCCACACATCATGCCAAACATTATTCCACACATCATTCCAAACATCATTCCACACCTCATTCCACACAACATTCCATCACATTCCACATCTCATTCCACAACTCATTCCACACATCATTCCACAAATCATTCCACACATCATTCCACACATCATTCCACACACAATTCCAATTCACATTCCGCACCTCATTCCACACATAATTCCAAACATCATTACAAACATCATTACACACATTATTCCACACATCATTCCACAACTCATTCCACACATCATTCCACACCTCATTGCACAACTCATTCCACACGTCATTCAACACATCATTCAACACATCATTCCACACTTCATTCTATACATCATTCCAAACATCATTCCACAAATCATTCCACACATCATTCTACAACTCATTCACACGTCATTCCACACATCGTTCCACACATCATCCTAATATGATTCCACACATCATCCCACACATCATTCCATACATCATTCCACAAATCATTCCATTCCTCATTCCACACTTCATTCCACACATAATTCCAAACATAATTTCATATAGCATTCCACACAGCATTCCACACATCATTACCACATATCATTCCACACATCATTCCAAACATCATTCCACATAACATTCCACACGTCATTCCACACATCATTCCAGATATCATTCGACACATCATTAACACATAATTCCAGAAAGCATTCGACACATCATTCCGCACATAATTCCACACATCATTCCAGATATCATTCGACACATCATTCCACACATCATTCAACACGTCATTCCACACATCATTCCACAACATTCCACACATCATTCCACACATCATTCCTCATATCAGTCCATACCTCATTCCACATAACATTCCACACATCATTCCACAACTCATTCCACAACTCATTCCACACATCATTCCACATATCATTCCATACATTATTGACACATCATTCCACACCTCATTCCACACATCATTCCACACATCATTCTACACATCATTCCACACAACATTCCACACATCATTCTACACATCATTCCACACATCATTCCAAACATCATTCCACACATCATTCCACACCATATTCCACACCTCATTCCACACTTAATTTCAAACATCATTACATACGTCATTCCACACATCATTCCACACATCATTCCACACATCATTCCAAAGATCGTTCCACACATCATTCCACACCTAATTCCACACATCATTAAACACCTCATTTCACACCACGTTCCACACATCATTCCACACATCATTCAATACATCATTCCACACATCATTCCAAACATCATTCCACACCTCATTCCACACCTCATTCCACATATCATTCCACATATCATTCCACGCATCATTCCACGCATCATTCCACGCATCATTCTACACATCATTCCACACATCATTCCAAACATCATTCCACACCTCATTCCACACCTCATTCCACACATTATTCCACACATCACTCCATACCTCATTCCACACCACATTCCACACCTCATTCCACACCTCATTCCACAACTCATTCCACACATCATTACACACATCATTCCACACATCATTCCACAACATTCCACTCATCATTCCACACATCATTCCTCACATCAGTCCATACCTCATTTCTCATAACTTTCCACACATCATTCCAAACCTGATTCCACAACTCATTCCACACATCATTCCAAACATCATTCCACACGTCATTCCACACAACATTGACACATCATTCCACACCTCATTCCACACATCATTCCACACATCATTCCTCACATCAGTCCATAACTCATTCCACATAACATTCCACACCTCATTCCACACCTCAATCCACAACTCATTCCACACATCATTCCACACATCATTCCACACATCATTCCACAACTATCCACACATCATTCCACACATCATTCCTCACATCATTTCATACCTCATTCCACATAACATTCCACACATCATTCCACACATCATTCCACACATCATTCCAAACATCATTCCATACATCATTCCACACATCATTCAATAAATCATTCCACATACCATTCCACACAACATGCCACGCATCATTCCACACCTCATTCCACGCATCATTCCATAACATTCCACACATCATTCCTCACATCAATTCACACATCATGCCACACATTATTCCACACATCATTCCAAACATCATTCCACACCTCATTCCACACAACATTCCATCACATTCCACATCTCATTCCACAACTCATTCCACACATCATTCCACAAATCATTCCACACATCATTCCACACACAAATCCAAATCACATTCCGCACCTCATTCCACACATAATTCCAAACATCATTACATACATCATTACACACATTATTCCACACATCATTCCACAACTCATTCCACACATCATTCCACACCTCATTGCACAACTCATTCCACACGTCATTCAACACATCATTCAACACATCATTCCACACTTCATTCTATACATCATTCCAAACATCATTCCACACCTCATTCCACACATCATTCCACAAATCATTCCATACCTCATTCCACAACTCATTCACACATCATTCCTCACATCGTTCCACACATCGTCCTCATATGATTCCACACACCATCCCACACATCATTCCAAACATCATTCCACATAACATTCCACACATCATTCCACACATCATTCCAGATATCATTCGACACATCATTAACACATAATTCCAGAAAGCATTCGACACATCATTCCGCACATAATTCCACACATCATTCCAGATATCATTCGACACATCATTCCACACATCATTCAACACCTCATTCCACACATCATTCCACAACATTCCACACATCATTCCACACATCATTCCTCATATCAGTCCATACCTCATTCCACATAACATTCCAGACAGCATTCCACACATCATTCCACACCTCATTCCACACATCATTCCACACATCATTCTACACATCATTCCACACAACAATCCACAACTCATTTCACACATCATTCCACACATCATTCCACACATCATTCCACACATCATTCCACACATCATTCCAAAGATCGTTCCACACATCATTCCACACCTAATTCCACACATCATTAAACACCTCATTCCACACCACGTTCCACACATCATTCCACACATCATTCAATACATCATTCCACACATCATTCCACACCTCATTCCACATATCATTCCACATATCATTCCACGCATCATTCCACGCATCATTCCACGCATCATTCCACACATCATTCCACACATCATTCCAAACATCATTCCACACCTCATTCCACACCTCATTCCACACATTATTCCACACATCAGTCCATACCTCATTCCACACCACATTCCACACCTCATTCCACACCTCATTCCAAACCTCATTCCACACCTCATTCCACACATCATTCCACACAACATTCCACACATCATTCCAAACAACATTCCAAACATCATTCCACACCTCATTCCACACATCATTCCACATATCATCCACACCTCATTCCACAACTCATTCACACATCATTCCACACATCGTTCCACACATCATCCTCATATGATTCCACACATCATCCCACACATCATTCCATACATCATTCCATAATTCATTCCATTCCTCATTCCACACCTCATTCCACACATAATTCCAAACATCATTTCATATATCATTCCACACAGCATTCTACACATCATTACCACACATCATTCCACACATCATTCCAAACATCATTCCACATAACATTCCACACATCATTCCACACATCATTCCAGATATCATTCGACACATCATTAACACATAATTCCATAAAGCATTCGACACATCATTCCGCACATACTTCCACACATCATTCCAGATATCATTCGACACATCATTCCACACATCATTCCACACATCATTCCTAATATCAGTCCATACCTCATTCCACATAACATTCCACACATCATTCCACACCTCATTCCACAACTCATTCCACACATCATTCCACATATCATTCCACACATTATTGACACATCATTCCACACCTCATTCCACACATCATTCCACACATCATTCTACACATCATTCCACACAACATTCCACAACTCATTCCACACATCATTCTACACATCATTCCAAAAATCATTCCACACATCATTCCACACCATATTCCACACCTCATTCCACACTTAATTTCAAACATCATTACATACGTCATTCCACACATCATTCCACACATCATTCCACACATCATTCCAAAGATCGTTCCACACATCATTCCACACCTAATTCCACACATCATTAAACACCTCATTCCACACCACGTTCCACACATCATTCCACACATCATTCAATACATCATTCCACACATCATTCAAAACATCATTCCACACCTCATTCCACATCTCATTCCACATATCATTCCACATATCATTCCACGCATCATTCCACGCATCATTCCACGCATCATTCCACACATCATTCCACACATCATTCCAAACATCATTCCACACCTCATTCCACACCTCATTCCACACATTATTCCACACATCACTCCACACCTCATTCCACACCACATTCCACACCTCATTCCACACCTCATTCCACAACTCATTCCACACCTCATTCCACACATCATTCCACACAACATTCCACATATCATTCCAAACATCATTCCAAACATCATTCCGCACCTCATTCCACATAACATTCCACACATCATTCCACACTTAATTTCACACCTCATTCCACAACGCATTCCACACATCATTACACACATCATTCCACACATCATTCCACAACATTCCACTCATCATTCCACACATCATTCCTCACATCAGTCCATACCTCATTTCTCATAACATTCCACACATCATTCCAAACCTGTTTGCACAACTCTTTCCACACATCATTCCACACATCATTCCACACGTCATTCCACACAACATTGACACATCATTCCACACCTCATTCCACACATCATTCCACACATCATTCCTCACATCAGTCCATAACTCATTCCACATAACATTCCACACCTCATTCCACACCTCAATCCACAACTCATTCCTCACATCATCCCACACATCATTCCACACATCATTCCACAACTATCCACACATCATTCTACACATCATTCCTCACATCAGTCCATACCTCATTCCACATAACATTCCACACATCATTCCACACATCATTCCACACATCATTCCAAACATCATTCCATACATCATTCCACACATCATTCAATACATCATTCCACATATCATTCCACACAACATGCCACGCATCATTCCACACCTCATTCCACGCATCATTCCATAACATTCCACACATCATTCCTCACATCAATCCACACATCATGCCACACATTATTCCACACATCATTCCAAACATCATTCCACACCTCATTCCACACAACATTCAATCACATTCCACATCTCATTCCACAACTCATTCCACACATCATTCCACAAATCATTCCACACATCATTCCACACATCATTCCACACACAATTCCAAATCACATTCCGCACCTCATTCCACACATAATTCCAAACATAATTACATACATCATTACACACATTATTCCACACATCATTCCACAACTCATTCCACACATCATTCCACACCTCATTGCACAACTCATTCCACACGACATTCAACACATCATTCAACACATCATTCCACACTTCATTCTATACATCATTCCAAACATCATTCCACACCTCATTCCACACATCATTCCACAAATCATTCCACACCTCATTCCACAACTCATTCACACATCATTCCACACATCGTTCCACACATCATCCTCATATGATTCCACACACCATCCCACACATCATTCCATACATCATTCCACAAATCATTCCATTCCTCATTCCACACCTCATTCCACACATAATTCCAAACATCATTTCATATATCATTCCACACATCATTTCATATATCATTCCACACAGCATTCCACACATCATTACCACACATCATTCCACACATCATTCCAAACATCATTCCACACATCATTCCACAACATTCCACTCATCATTCCACACATCATTCCTCACATCAGTCCATACCTCATTTCTCATAACATTCCACACATCATTCCAAACCTGTTTGCACAACTCTTTCCACACATCATTCCACACATCATTCCACACGTCATTCCACACAACATTGACACATCATTCCACACCTCATTCCACACATCATTCCACACATCATTCCTCACATCAGTCCATAACTCATTCCACATAACATTCCACACCTCATTCCACACCTCAATCCACAACTCATTCCACACATCATTCCACACATCATTCCACACATCATTCCACAACTATCCACACATCATTCTACACATCATTCCTCACATCAGTCCATACCTCATTCCACATAACATTCCACACATCATTCCACACATCATTCCACACATCATTCCAAACATCATTCCATACATCATTCCACACATCATTCAATACATCATTCCACATATCATTCCACACAACATGCCACGCATCATTTCACACCTCATTCCACGCATCATTCCATAACATTCCACACATCATTCCTCACATCAATCCACACATCATGCCACACATTATTCCACACATCATTCCAAACATCATTCCACACCTCATTCCACACAACATTCAATCACATTCCACATCTCATTCCACAACTCATTCCACACATCATTCCACAAATCATTCCACACATCATTCCACACATCATTCCACACACAATTCCAAATCACATTCCGCACCTCATTCCACACATAATTCCAAACATCATTACATACATCATTACACACATTATTCCACACATCATTCCACAACTCATTCCACACATCATTCCACACCTCATTGCACAACTCATTCCACACGACATTCAACACTTCATTCAACACATCATTCCACACTTCATTCTATACATCATTCCAAACATCATTCCACACCTCATTCCACACATCATTCCACAAATCATTCCACACCTCATTTCACAACTCATTCACACATCATTCCACACATCGTTCCACACATCATCCTCATATGATTCCACACACCATCCCACACATCATTCCATACATCATTCCACAAATCATTCCATTCCTCATTCCACACCTCATTCCACACATAATTCCAAACATCATTTCATATATCATTCCACACATCATTTCATATATCATTCCACACAGCATTCCACACATCATTACCACACATCATTCCACACATCATTCCAAACATCATTCCACATAACATTCCACACATCATTCCACACATCATTCCAGATATCATTCGACACATCATTAACACATAATTCCAGAAAGCATTCGACACATCATTCCGCACATAATTCCACACATCATTCAACACATCATTCCACACATCATTCCACAACATTCCACACATCATTCCACACATCATTCCTCATATCAGTCCATACCTCATTCCACATAACATTCCACACATCATTCCACACCTCATTCCACAACTCATTCCACACATCATTCCACGCATCATTCCACACATTATTGACACATCATTCCACACCTCATTCCACACATCATTCCAAAGATCGTTCCACACATCATTCCACACCATATTCCACACCTCATTCCACACTTAATTTCAAACATCATTACATACGTCATCCACACATCATTCCACACATCATTCCACGCATCATTCCAAAGATCGTTCCACACATCATTCCACACCTAATTCCACACATCATTAAACACCTCATTCCACACCGCGTTCCACACATCATTCCACACATCATTCAATACATCATTCCACACATCATTCCAAACATCATTCCACACCTCATTCCACACCTCATTCCACATATCATTCCACATATCATTCCATGCATCATTCCACGCATCATTCCACGCATCATTCCACACATCATTCCAAACATCATTCCGCAGTTCATTCCACATAACATTCCACACATCATTCCACACTTAATTTCACACCTCATTCCTCAACTCATTCCACACATCATTCCACACATCATTCCACACATCATTCCACAACATTCCACACATCATTCCACACATCATTCCTCACATCAGTCCATACCTCATTTCTCATAACATTCCACACATCATTCCAAACCTGATTCCACAACTCATTCCACACATCATTCCACACATCATTCCACACGTCATTCCACACTTCATTGACACATCATTTCACACCTCATTCCGCACATCATTCCACACATCATTCCTCACATCTGTCCATAACTCATTCCACATAAAATTCTACACCTCATTCCACACCTCAATCCACAACCCATTCCACACATCATTCCACACATCATTCCACACATCATTCCACAACTACCAACACATCATTCCACACATCATAACTCACATCAGTCCATACCTCATTCCACATAACATTCCACACATCATTCCACACCTCATTCCACAACTCATTCCACACATCATTACACACATCATTCCACACATCATTCCACACATCATTGACACATCATTCCACACCTCATTCCACACATCATTCCACACGTCATTCTACACATCATTCCACACATGATTCCACAACTCATTCCACACATCATTCCACACATCATTCCACACATCAGTCCACACATCGTTCCACACATCATTCCACACCATATTCCGCACCTCATTCCACAAATAATTTCAAACATCATTACATACGTCATTCCACACATCATTCCACACATCATTCCACACATCATTCCAAACATCATTCCACACATCATTCCACACCTTATTCCACATCTCATTCTACACCTCATTCTACACATCATTCCACACATCATTCAACACATCTTTCCACACATTATTCTACACTTCATTCCACACATCATTCCACACATCATTTCACACATCATTCCAAACATCATTCCATACATCATTCCACACATCATTCAATACATCTTTCCACATATCATTCCACACGAAATGCCACACATCATTCCACACCTCATTCCACGCATCATTCCATAACATTCCACACATCATTCCACACCATATTCCGCACCTCATTCCACACATAACTTCAAACATCATTACATACTTCATTCCACACATCATTCCACACATCATTCCACACATCATTCCAAACATCATTCCACACATCATTCCACACCTTATTCCACACCTCATTCTACACCTCATTCCACACATCATTCCACACATCATTCAACACATCATTCCACACATTATTCTACACTTCATTCCAAACATCATTCCATACATCATTCCACACATCATTCAATACATCATTCCACATATCATTCCACACAACATGCCACGCATCATTCCACACCTCATTCCACACGACATTCAACACATCATTCAACACATCATTCCACACTTCATTCTATACATCATTCCAAACATCATTCCACACCTCATTCCACACATCATTCCACAAATCATTCCATACATCATTCTACAACTCATTCACACATCATTCCACACATCGTTCCACACATCATCCTCATATGATTCCACACATCATCCCACACATCATTCCATACATCATTCCACAAATCATTCCATTCCTCATTCCACACTTCATTCCACACATAATTCCAAACATCATTATATATATCATTCCACACAGCATTCCACACATCATTACCACACATCATTGCACACATCATTCCAAACATCATTCCACATAACATGCCACACATCATTCCACACATCATTCCAGATATCATTCGACACATCATTAACACATAGTTCCAGAAAGCATTCGACACATCATTCCGCACATAATTCCACACATCATTCCAGATTTCATTCGACACATCATTCCACACATCATTCAACACATCATTCCACACATCATTCCACAACCTACCACACATCATTCCACACATCATTCCTCATATCAGTCCATACCTCATTCCACATAACATTCCACACATCATTCCACACCTCATTCCACAACTCATTCCACACATCATTCCACACATCATTCCACACATTATTGACACATCATTCCACACCTCATTCCACACATCATTCCACACATCATTCTACACATCATTCCACACAACATTCCACAACTCATTCCACACATCATTCCACACATCATTCCAAACGTCATTCCACACATCATTCCACACCATATTCCACACCTCATTCCACACTTAATTTCAAACATCATTACATACGTCATTCCACACATCATTCCACACATCATTCCACACATCATTCCCAAGATCGTTCCACACATAATTCCACACCAAATTCCACATATCATTAAACACCTCATTCCACACCACGTTCCACACATCATTCCACACATCATTCAATACATCATTCCACACATCATTCCAAACAACATCCCAAACATCATTCCACACCTCATTCCACACATCATTCCACACCATATTCCACACCTCATTCCACACATAATTTCAAACATCATTACATACGTCATTCCACACATCATTCCACACATCATTCCACACATCATTCCAAAGATCGTTCCACACATCATTCCACACCTAATTCAACACATCATTAAACACCTCATTCCACACCGCATTCCACACAACATTCCACACATCATTCAACACATCATCCTACACATTATTCTACACTTCATTCCACACATCATTCCACACATCATTCCACACATCATTCCACACATCATTCCAAACATCATTCCATACATCATTCAATACATCATTCCACATATCATTCCACACAACATGCCACGCATCATTCCACACATCATTCCACGCATCATTCCATAACATTCCACACATCATTCCTCACATCAATCCACACATCATGCCACACGTTATTCCACACATCATTCCAAACATCATTCCACACCTCATTCTCCACAACATTCTTAACATTCCACACCTCATTCCACAACTCATTCCACACATCATTCCACAAATCATTCCAAACATTATTCCACACATCATTCCACACATCATTCCACACATCATTCCACACATCATTCCATACATCATTCCATACATCATTCCACATATCATTCCACACATCATTCCACACATCATTCAACAACATTCCACACATCATTCCACACATCATTCCTCACATCAGTCCATAACTCATTCCACATAACATTCCACACATCATTCCAAACCTCATTCCACAACTCATTCCACACATCATTCCACACATCATTCCACACATCATTCCACAACTCATTCCACAACTCATTCCACACATCATTCCACACATCGTTCCAAACATCTTTCCACACATCATTGACACATCATTGCACACCTCATTCCACACATCATTCCACACGTCATTCTACACATCATTCCACACATGATTCCACATCTCATTCCACACACCATTCCACACATCATTCCACACATCATTCCACACATCATTCAACAAAATTCCACACATCATTCCACACATCATTCCTCACATCAGTCCATAATTCATTCCACATAACATTCCACACATCATTCCACACCTCATTCCACAACTCATTCCACACATCATTCCACACATCATTCCACACATCATTCCACAACTCATTACACAACTCATTCCACACATCATTCCACACATCGTTCCACACATCATTCCACACATCATTGACACATCATTGCACACCTCATTCCACACATCATTCCACACATCATTCCACACATCATTCCACACCATATTACACACCTCATTCCACACATAATATCAAACATCATTACATTCGTCATTCCACACATCATTCCACACATCATTCCACACATCATTTCAAACATCATTCCACACATCATTCCACTCGTCATTCCACACATCATTCCACACCTCATTCTACAACTCATTCTACACATCATTCCACACATCATTCAACACATCATTCCACACATTATTCTACACTTCATTCCACACATCATTCCACACATCATTCCACACATCATTCCAAACATCATTCCACATATCATTATTACATAATTCCAGAAAGCATTCGACACATCATTCCGCACATAATTCCACACATCATTCCAGATATCATTCGACACATCATTCCACACATTATTCAACACATCATTCCACACATCATTCCACAACATTCCACACATCATTCCACACATCATTCCTCATATCAGTCCATACCTCATTCCACAACTCATTCCACACATCATTCCACACATCATTACACACATTATTGACGCATCATTCCACACCTCATTCCACACATCATTCCACACATCATTCTACACATCATTCCACACAAGATTCCACAACTCATTCCATACATCATTCCACACATCATTCCACACATCATTCAACACATCATTCCACACATTATTCTACACTTCATTCCACACATCATTCCACACATCATTCCACACATCATTCCACACTTAATTTCACACATCAATCCTCACCGCATTCCACACATCATTCCACACATCATTCAACACATCATTCCACACATTATTCTACACTTCATTCCACACATCATTCCACACCTCATTCCACACATCATTCCACACATCATTCTACACATCATTCCACACAAGATTCCACACATCATTCAATACATCATTTTATACATCATTCCACATATCATTCCACACATCATTCCACACATCATTCCACACATCATTCCACACATCATTCCACGCATCATTCCACACATCATTCTACACATCATTCCACACATCATTTACACTTCATTCCACACATCATTCCACACATCATTCCACACATCATTCCACATATCATTCCGCACGTCATTCCATACATCATTCCACAAATCATTCCACACAGCATTCCACACAACATTCCATACAGCATTCCACACATCATTGCACACTACATTCCACGCATCATTCCACACCTCATGCCACACACCATTCCACATCTCTTTCCACACATCATTCTACACATCTTTCGACACATCATTCAACACATCATTCCACACATCATACTACACATCATTCCACACATCATTCCACATATCATTCCACACCTCATTCCACACATCATTCCACACCTCATTCCACAAATCATTCCACGCATCATTCCACAACTCATTCCACACATCATTCCACACATCATTCCACACATCATTGACACATCATTCCACACCTCATTCCACACATCATTCCACACGTCATTCTACACATCATTCCACACATGATTCCACAACTCATTCCACACATCATTCCACACATCATTCCACACATCAGTCCACACATCATTCCACACATCATTCCACACCATATTCCGCACCTCATTCCACACATAATTTCAAACATCATTACATACGTCATTCCACACATCATTCCACACATCATTCCACACATCATTCCACACATCATTCCAGATATCATTCGACACATCATTAACACATAGTTCCAGAAAGCATTCGACACATCATTCCGCACATAATTCCACACATCATTCCAGATTTCATTCGACACATCATTCCACACATCATTCAACACATCATTCCACACATCATTCCACAACCTACCACACATCATTCCACACATCATTCCTCATATCAGTCCATACCTCATTCCACATAACATTCCACACATCATTCCACACCTCATTCCACAACTCATTCCACACATCATTCCACACATCATTCCACACATTATTGACACATCATTCCACACCTCATTCCACACATCATTCCACACATCATTCTACACATCATTCCACACAACATTCCACAACTCATTCCACACATCATTCCACACATCATTCCAAACGTCATTCCACACATCATTCCACACCATATTCCACACCTCATTCCACACTTAATTTCAAACATCATTACATACGTCATTCCACACATCATTCCACACATCATTCCACACATCATTCCAAAGATCGTTCCACACATAATTCCACACCAAATTCCACATATCATTAAACACCTCATTCCACACCACGTTCCACACATCATTCCACACATCATTCAATACATCATTCCACACATCATTCCAAACAACATCCCAAACATCATTCCACACCTCATTCCACACATCATTCCACACCATATTCCACACCTCATTCCACACATAATTTCAAACATCATTACATACGTCATTCCACACATCATTCCACACATCATTCCACACATCATTCCAAAGATCGTTCCACACATCATTCCACACCTAATTCAACACATCATTAAACACCTCATTCCACACCGCATTCCACACAACATTCCACACATCATTCAACACATCATCCTACACATTATTCTACACTTCATTCCACACATCATTCCACACATCATTCCACACATCATTCCACACATCATTCCAAACATCATTCCATACATCATTCAATACATCATTCCACATATCATTCCACACAACATGCCACGCATCATTCCACACATCATTCCACGCATCATTCCATAACATTCCACACATCATTCCTCACATCAATCCACACATCATGCCACACGTTATTCCACACATCATTCCAAACATCATTCCACACCTCATTCTCCACAACATTCTTAACATTCCACACCTCATTCCACAACTCATTCCACACATCATTCCACAAATCATTCCAAACATTATTCCACACATCATTCCACACATCATTCCACACATCATTCCACACATCATTCCATACATCATTCCATACATCATTCCACATATCATTCCACACATCATTCCACACATCATTCAACAACATTCCACACATCATTCCACACAACATTCCTCACATCAGTCCATAACTCATTCCACATAACATTCCACACATCATTCCAAACCTCATTCCACAACTCATTCCACACATCATTCCACACATCATTCCACACATCATTCCACAACTCATTCCACAACTCATTCCACACATCATTCCACACATCGTTCCAAACATCTTTCCACACATCATTGACACATCATTGCACACCTCATTCCACACATCATTCCACACGTCATTCTACACATCATTCCACACATGATTCCACATCTCATTCCACACACCATTCCACACATCATTCCACACATCATTCCACACATCATTCAACAAAATTCCACACATCATTCCACACATCATTCCTCACATCAGTCCATAATTCATTCCACATAACATTCCACACATCATTCCACACCTCATTCCACAACTCATTCCACACATCATTCCACACATCATTCCACACATCATTCCACAACTCATTACACAACTCATTCCACACATCATTCCACACATCGTTCCACACATCATTCCACACATCATTGACACATCATTGCACACCTCATTCCACACATCATTCCACACATCATTCCACACATCATTCCACGCCATATTACACACCTCATTCCACACATAATATCAAACATCATTACATTCGTCATTCCACACATCATTCCACACATCATTCCACACATCATTTCAAACATCATTCCACACATCATTCCACTCGTCATTCCACACATCATTCCACACCTCATTCTACAACTCATTCTACACATCATTCCACACATCATTCAACACATCATTCCACACATTATTCTACACTTCATTCCACACATCATTCCACACATCATTCCACACATCATTCCAAACATCATTCCACATATCATTAATACATAATTCCAGAAAGCATTCGACACATCATTCCGCACATAATTCCACACATCATTCCAGATATCATTCGACACATCATTCCACACATTATTCAACACATCATTCCACACATCATTCCACAACATTCCACACATCATTCCACACATCATTCCTCATATCAGTCCATACCTCATTCCACAACTCATTCCACACATCATTCCACACATCATTACACACATTATTGACGCATCATTCCACACCTCATTCCACACATCATTCCACACATCATTCTACACATCATTCCACACAAGATTCCACAACTCATTCCATACATCATTCCACACATCATTCCACACATCATTCAACACATCATTCCACACATTATTCTACACTTCATTCCACACATCATTCCACACATCATTCCACACATCATTCCACACTTAATTTCACACATCAATCCTCACCGCATTCCACACATCATTCCACACATCATTCAACACATCATTCCACACATTATTCTACACTTCATTCCACACATCATTCCACACCTCATTCCACACATCATTCCACACATCATTCTACACATCATTCCACACAAGATTCCACACATCATTCAATACATCATTTTATACATCATTCCACATATCATTCCACACATCATTCCACACATCATTCCACACATCATTCCACACATCATTCCACACATCATTCCACACATCATTCCACACATCATTCCACACATCATTTACACTTCATTCCACACATCATTCCACACATCATTCCACACATCATTCCACATATCATTCCGCACGTCATTCCATACATCATTCCACAAATCATTCCACACAGCATTCCACACAACATTCCATACAGCATTCCACACATCATTGCACACTACATTCCACGCATCATTCCACACCTCATGCCACACACCATTCCACATCTCTTTCCACACATCATTCTACACATCTTTCGACACATCATTCAACACATCATTCCACACATCATACTACACATCATTCCACACATCATTCCACATATCATTCCACACCTCATTCCACACATCATTCCACACCTCATTCCACAAATCATTCCACGCATCATTCCACAACTCATTCCACACATCATTCCACACATCATTCCACACATCATTGACACATCATTCCACACCTCATTCCACACATCATTCCACACGTCATTCTACACATCATTCCACACATGATTCCACAACTCATTCCACACATCATTCCACACATCATTCCACACATCAGTCCACACATCATTCCACACATCATTCCACACCATATTCCGCACCTCATTCCACACATAATTTCAAACATCATTACATACGTCATTCCACACATCATTCCACACATCATTCCACACATCATTCCACACATCATTCCACACCTTATTCCACACCTCATTCTACACCTCATTCTACACATCATTCCACACCTCATTCAACACATCTTTCCACACATTATTCTACACATCATTCCACACATCATTCCAAACATCATTCCATACATCATTCCACACATCATTCAATACATCATTCCACATATCATTCCACACAAAATGCCACACATCATTCCACACCTCATTCCATGCATCATTCCATAACATTCCACACATCATTCCTCACATCTATCCACACATCATGCCACACATTATTCCACACATCATTCCAAACATCATTCCACACCTAATTCCACACAACATTCCATCACATTCCACATCTCATTCCACATCTCATTCCACACATCATTCCACAAATCATTCCACATATCATTCCACACATCATTCCACACACAATTCCAAATCACATTCCGCACCTCATTCCACACATAATTCCAAACATCATGACATTCATCATTACACACATCATTCCACACATCATTCCACAACTCATTCCACACATCATTCCACACCTCATTGCACAACTCATTCCACACGTCATTCAACACATCATTCAACACATTCATTCCACACTTCATTCTATACATCATTCCAAACATCATTCCACACCTCATTCCACACATCATTCCACAAATCATTCCACACATCATTCCACAACTCATTCACACATCATTCCACACATCGTTCCACACATCATCCTCATATGATTCCACACATCATCCCACACATCATTCCATACATCATTCCCCAAATCATTCCATTCCTCATTCCACACCTCATTCCACACATAATTCCAAACATCATTTCATATATCATTCCACACAGCATTTGACACATCATTACCACACATCATTCCACACATCATTCCAAACATCATTCCACATAACATTCCACACATCATTCCACACATCATTCCAGATATCATTCGACACATCATTAACACATAATTCCAGAAAGCATTCGACACATCATTCCGCACATAATTCCACACATCATTCCAGATATCATTCGACACATCATTACACACATCATTCAACACATCATTCCACACATCATTCCACAACATTCCACACATCATTCCACACATCATTCCTCATATCAGTCCATACCTCATTCCACATAACATTCCACACATCATTCCACACCTCATTCCACAACTCATTCCACACATCATTCCACATATCATTCCACACATTTTTGACACATCATTCCACACCTCATTCCACACATCATTCCACACATCATTCTACACATCATGCCACACAATATTCCACATCTCATTCCACACATCATTCCACACATCATTCCAAACATCATTCCACACATCATTCCACACCATATTCCACACCTCATTCCACACATAATTTCAAACATCATTACATACGTCATTCCACACATCATTCCACACATCATTCCACACATCATTCCAAAGATCGTTCCACACATCATTCCACACCTAATTCAACACATCATTAAACACCTCATTCCACACCGCATTCCACACAACATTCCACACATCATTCAACACATCATCCCACACATTATTCTACACTTCATTCCACACATCATTCCACACATCATTTCACACATCATTCCACACATCATTCCAAACATCATTCCATACATCATTCAATACATCATTCCACATATCATTCCACACAACATGCCACGCATCATTCCACACCTCATTCCACGCATCATTCCATAACATTCCACACATCATTCCTCACATCAATCCACACATCATGCCACACGTTATTCCACACATCATTCCAAACATCATCCCACACCTCATTCTCCACAACATTCTTAACATTCCACACCTCATTCCACAACTCATTCCACACATCATTCCACAAATCATTCCACACATTATTCCACACATCATTCCACACATCATTCCACACATCATTCCACACATCATTCCATACATCATTCAATACATCATTCCACATATCATTCCACACATCATTCCACACATCATTCAACAACATTCCACACATCATTCCACACATCATTCCTCACATCAGTCCATAACTCATTCCACATAACATTCCACACATCATTCCACACCTCATTCCACAACTCATTCCACACATCATTCCACACATCATTCCACACATCATTCCACAACTCATTCCACAACTCATTCCACACATCATTCCACACATCGTTCCAAACATCATTCCACACATCATTGACACTTCATTGCACACCTCATTCCACACATCATTCCACACGTCATTCTACACATCATTCCACACATGATTCCACATCTCATTCCACACACCATTCCACACATCATTCCACACATCATTCAACAAAATTCCACACATCATTCCACACATTATTCCTCACATCAGTCCATAATTCATTCCACATAACATTCCACACATCATTCCACACCCCATTCCACAACTCATTCCACACATCATTCCACACATCATTCCACACATCATTCCACAACTCATTCCACAACTCATTCCACACATCATTCCACACATCGTTCCACACATCATTCCACACATCATTGACACATCATTGCACACCTCATTCCACACATCATTCCACACGTCATTCTACACATCATTCCACACATGATTCCACATCTCATTCCACACACCATTCCACACATCATTTCACACATCATTCCACACATCATTCCACACATCATTCCACACCATATTACACACCTCATTCCACACATAATATCAACCATCATTACATTCGTCATTCCACACATCATTCCACACATCATTCCACACATCATTTCAAACATCATTCCACACATCATTCCACACATCATTCCACAACTCATTCCACAACTCATTCCAAACATCATTCCACACATCGTTCCACACATCATTCCATACATCATTGACACATCATTGCACACCTCATTCCACACATCATTCCACACGTCATTCTACACATCATTCCACACATGATTCCACATCTCATTCCACACACCATTCCACACATCATTTCACACATCATTCCACACATCATTCCACACATCATTCCACACCATATTACACACCTCATTCCACACATAATATCAACCATCATTACATTCGTCATTCCACACATCATTCCACAACTCATTCCACAACTCATTCCACACATCATTCCACACATCGTTCCACACATCATTCCACACATCATTGACACATCATTGCACACATGATTCCACATCTCATTCCACACACCATTCCACACATCATTTCACACATCATTCCACACATCATTCCACACATCATTCCACACCATATTACACACCTCATTCCACACATAATATCAACCATCATTACATTCGTCATTCCACACATCATTCCACACATCATTCCACACATCGTTCCACACATCATTCCACACCTCATTCCACAACTCATTCCACACATCATTCCACACATCATTCCACACATCATTCCACAACTCATTCCACAACTCATTCCACACATCATTCCACACATCGTTCCAAACATCATTCCACACATCATTGACACATCATTGCACACCTCATTCCACACATCATTCCACACGTCATTCTACACATCATTCCACACATGATTCCATATCTCATTACACACACCATTCCACACATCATTCCACACATCATTCAACAAAATTCCACACATCATTCCACACATTATTCCTCACATCAGTCCATAATTCATTCCACATAACATTCCACACATCATTCCACACCTCATTCCACAACTCATTCCACACATCATTCCACACATCATTCCACACATCATTCCACAACTCATTCCACAACTCATTCCACACATCATTCCACACATCGTTCCACACATCATTCCACACATCATTGACACATCATTGCACACCTCATTCCACACATCATTCCACACGTCATTCTACACATCATTCCACACATGATTCCACATCTCATTCCACACACCATTCCACACATCATTTCACACATCATTCCACACATCATTCCACTCGTCATTCCACACATCATTCCACACCTCATTCTACAACTCATTCTACACATCATTCCACACATCATTCCACACATCATTCCACACATCATTCCACACATCATTCCAGATATCATTCGACACATCATTCCACACATTATTCAACACATCATTCCACACATCATTCCACAACATTCCACACATCATTCCACACATCATTCCTCATATCAGTCCATACCTCATTCCACAACTCATTCCACACATCATTCCACACATCATTACACACATTATTGACACATCATTCCACACCTCATTCCCCACATCATTCCACACATCATTCTACACATCATTCCACACAAGATTCCACAACTCATTCCATACATCATTCCACACATCATTCCACACATCATTCAACACATCATTCCACACATTATTCTACACTTCATTCCACACATCATTCCACACATCATTCCACACATCATTCCACACCTAATTTCACACATCAATCCTCACCGCATTCCACACATCATTCCACACATCATTCAATACATCATTCTATACATCATTCCACATATCATTCCACACATCATTCCACACATCATTCCACACATCATTCCACACATCATTCCACACATCATTCCACACATCATTCCACACATCATTCCACACATCATTTACACCTCATTCCACACATCATTCCACACATCATTCCACACATCATTCCGCACGTCATTCCATACATCATTCCACAAATCATTCCACACAGCATTCCACACAACATTCCATGCAGCATTCCACACATCATTGCACACTACATTCCACGCATCATTCCACACCTCATGCCACACACCATTCCACATCTCTTTCCACACATCATTCTACACATCTTTCGACACATCATTCAACACATCATTCCACACATCATACTACACATCATTCCACACATCATTCCACATATCATTCCACACCTCATTCCACACATCATTCCACACCTCATTCCACAAATCATTCCACGCATCATTCCACACATCATACCAAACATCATGCCACATCATTCCACACATCATTCCACACATCATTCCAGATTTAATTCGACACATCATTCCACAGATCATTCAATACATCATTCCACACATCTATCCACACATCATTTCAAACATCATTCCACACATCATTCCACAAATCATTCAATTCATCTATCGACATATCATTACACACAACAATCCACACATCATTCCACACATCATTCCAAACATCATTCCATACATCATTCCACACATCATTCAATACATCATTCCACATATCATTCCACACAAAATGCCACACATCATTCCACACCTCATTCCATGCATCATTCCATAACATTCCACACATCATTCCTCACATCAATCCACACATCATGCCACACATTATTCCACACATCATTCCAAACATCATTCCACACCTAATTCCACACAACATTCCATCACATTCCACATCTCATTCCACAACTCATTCCACACATCATTCCACAAATCATTCCACACATCATTCCACACATCATTCCACACACAATTCCAAATCACATTCCGCACCTCATTCCACACATAATTCCAAACATCATGACATTCATCATTACACACATCATTCCACACATCATTCCACAACTCATTCCACACATCATTCCACACCTCATTGCACAACTCATTCCACACGTCATTCAACACATCATTCAACACATCATTCCACACTTCATTCTATACATCATTCCAAACATCATTCCACACCTCATTCCACACATCATTCCACAAATCATTCCACACATCATTCCACAACTCATTCACACATCATTCCACACATCGTTCCACACATCATCCTCATATGATTCCACACATCATCCCACACATCATTCCATACATCATTCCCCAAATCATTCCATTCCTCATTCCACACCTCATTCCACACATAATTCCAAACATCATTTCATATATCATTCCACACAGCATTTGACACATCATTACCACACATCATTCCACACATCATTCCAAACATCATTCCACATAACATTCCACACATCATTCCACACATCATTCCAGATATCATTCGACACATCATTAACACATAATTCCAGAAAGCATTCGACACATCATTCCGCACATAATTCCACACATCATTCCAGATATCATTCGACACATCATTACACACATCATTCAACACATCATTCCACACATCATTCCACAACATTCCACACATCATTCCACACATCATTCCTCATATCAGTCCATACCTCATTCCACATAACATTCCACACATCATTCCACACCTCATTCCACAACTCATTCCACACATCATTCCACATATCATTCCACACATTTTTGACACATCATTCCACACCTCATTCCACACATCATTCCACACATCATTCTACACATCATGCCACACAATATTCCACATCTCATTCCACACATCATTCCACACATCATTCCAAACATCATTCCACACATCATTCCACACCATATTCCACACCTCATTCCACACATAATTTCAAACATCATTACATACGTCATTCCACACATCATTCCACACATCATTCCACACATCATTCCAAAGATCGTTCCACACATCATTCCACACCTAATTCAACACATCATTAAACACCTCATTCCACACCGCATTCCACACAACATTCCACACATCATTCAACACATCATCCCACACATTATTCTACACTTCATTCCACACATCATTCCACACATCATTTCACACATCATTCCATACATCATTCCACATATCATTCCACACAACATGCCACGCATCATTCCACACCTCATTCCACGCATCATTCCATAACATTCCACACATCATTCCTCACATCAATCCACACATCATGCCACACGTTATTCCACACATCATTCCAAATATCATTCCACACCTCATTCTCCACAACATTCTTAACATTCCACACCTCATTCCACAACTCATTCCACACATCATTCCACAAATCATTCCACACATTATTCCACACATCATTCCACACATCATTCCACACATCATTCCACACATCATTCCACACATCATTCCATACATCATTCAATACATCATTCCACATATCATTCCACACATCATTCCACACATCATTCAACAACATTCCACACATCATTCCACACATCATTCCTCACATCAGTCCATAACTCATTCCACATAACATTCCACACATCATTCCACACCTCATTCCACAACTCATTCCACAACTCATTCCACACATCATTCCACACATCATTCCACACATCATTCCACAACTCATTCCACAACTCATTCCACACATCATTCCACACATCGTTCCAAACATCATTCCACACATCATTGACACATCATTGCACACCTCATTCCACACATCATTCCACACGTCATTCTACACATCATTCCACACATGATTCCACATCTCATTCCACACACCATTCCACACATCATTCCACACATCATTCAACAAAATTCCACACATCATTCCACACATTATTCCTCACATCAGTCCATAATTCATTCCACATAACATTCCACACATCATTCCACACCTCATTCCACAACTCATTCCACACATCATTCCACACATCATTCCACACATCATTCCACAACTCATTCCACAACTCATTCCACACATCATTCCACACATCGTTCCACACATCATTCCACACATCATTGACACATCATTGCACACCTCATTCCACACATCATTCCACACGTCATTCTACACATCATTCCACACATGATTCCACATCTCATTCCACACACCATTCCACACATCATTTCACACATCATTCCACACATCATTCCACACATCATTCCACACCATATTACACACCTCATTCCACACATAATATCAACCATCATTACATTCGTCATTCCACACATCATTCCACACATCATTCCACACATCATTTCAAACATCATTCCACACATCATTCCACACATCGTTCCACAACTCATTCCACAACTCATTCCACACATCATTCCACACATCGTTCCACACATCATTCCACACATCATTGACACATCATTGCACACCTCATTCCACACATCATTCCACACGTCATTCTACACATCATTCCACACATGATTCCACATCTCATTCCACACACCATTCCACACATCATTTCACACATCATTCCACACATCATTCCACACATCATTCCACACCATATTACACACCTCATTCCACACATAATATCAACCATCATTACATTCGTCATTCCACACATCATTCCACAACTCATTCCACAACTCATTCCACACATCATTCCACACATCGTTCCACACATCATTCCACACATCATTGACACATCATTGCACACCTCATTCCACACATCATTCCACACGTCATTCTACACATCATTCCACACATGATTCCACATCTCATTCCACACACCATTCCACACATCATTTCACACATCATTCCACACATCATTCCACACATCATTCCACACCATATTACACACCTCATTCCACACATAATATCAACCATCATTACATTCGTCATTCCACACATCATTCCACACATCATTCCACACATCATTCCACACATCGTTCCACACATCATTCCACACCTCATTCCACAACTCATTCCACATATCATTCCACACATCATTCCACACATCATTCCACAACTCATTCCACAACTCATTCCACACATCATTCCACACATCGTTCCAAACATCATTCCACACATCATTGACACATCATTGCACACCTCATTCCACACATCATTCCACACGTCATTCTACACATCATTCCACACATGATTCCACATCTCATTCCACACACCATTCCACACATCATTCCACACATCATTCAACAAAATTCCACACATCATTCCACACATTATTCCTCACATCAGTCCATAATTCAGTCCACATAACATTCCACACATCATTCCACACCTCATTCCACAACTCATTCCACACATCATTCCACACATCATTCCACACATCATTCCACAACTCATTCCACAACTCATTCCACACATCATTCCACACATCGTTCCACACATCATTCCACACATCATTGACACATCATTGCACACCTCATTCCACACATCATTCCACACGTCATTATACACATCATTCCACACATGATTCCACATCTCATTCCACACACCATTCCACACATCATTTCACACATCATTCCACACATCATTCCACTCGTCATTCCACACATCATTCCACACCTCATTCTACAACTCATTCTACACATCATTCCACACATCATTCAACACATCATTCCACACATCATTCCACACATCATTCCACACATCATTCCAGATATCATTCGACACATCATTCCACACATTATTCAACACATCATTCCACACATCATTCCACAACATTCCACACATCATTCCACACATCATTCCTCATATCAGTCCATACCTCATTCCACAACTCATTCCACACATCATTCCACACATCATTACACACATTATTGACACATCATTCCACACCTCATTCCACACATCATTCCACACATCATTCTACACATCATTCCACACAAGATTCCACAACTCATTCCATACATTATTCCACACATCATTCCACACATCATTCAACACATCATTCCACACATTATTCTACACTTCATTCCACACATCATTCCACACATCATTCCACACATCATTCCACACTTAATTTCACACATCAATCCTCACCGCATTCCACACATCATTCCACACATCATTCAATATATCATTCTATACATCATTCCACATATCATTCCACACATCATTCCACACATCATTCCACACATCATTCCACACATCATTCCACACATCATTCCACACATCATTCCACACATCATTTACACCTCATTCCACACATCATTCCACACATCATTCCACACATCATTCCACACATCATTCCGCACGTCATTCCATACATCATTCCACAAATCATTCCACACAGCATTCCACACAACATTCCATACAGCATTCCACACATCATTGCACACTACATTCCACGCATCATTCCACACCTCATGCCACACACCATTCCACATCTCTTTCCACACATCATTCTACACATCATTCCACACATCATTCCACATATCATTCCACACCTCATTCCACACATCATTCCACACCTCATTCCACAAATCATTCCACGCATCATTCCACACATCATTCCAAACATCATGCCACATCATTCCACACATCATTCCACACATCATTCCAGATTTAATTCGACACATCATTCCACAGATCATTCAATACATCATTCCACACATCTATCCACACATCATTTCAAACATCATTCCACACATCATTCCACAAATCATTCAATTCATCTATCGACATATCATTACACACAACAATCCACACATCATGCCACACATCAATCCACACATCATACCAAACTTCATTCCACACCACATTCCACACCACCTTTCACACATCATTCCACACATCATTCAATACATCATTCCACACACCATTCCAAACATCATTCCACACCTCATTCCACACCTCATTCCACATATCATTCCACGCATCATTCCACGCATCATTCAATACATCATTCCACACATCATTCCAAACATCATTCCACACATCATTCCACTCCTCATTCCACACCTCATTCCACACATTATTCCACACATCAGTCCATACCTCATTCCACACCTCATTACACACCTCATTCCACACCTCATTCCACACCTCATTCCACACCTCATTCCACACATCATTCCACACATCATTCCACATATCATTCCAAACATCATTCCAAACATCATTCCGCACCTCATTCCACATAACATTCCACACATCATTCCACACTTAATTTCACACCTCATTCCACAACTCATTCCACACATCATTCCACACATCATTCCACACATCATTCCACACATCATTACACAACATTCCACACATCAATCCACACATCATTCCTCACATCAGTCCATACCTCATTTCTCATAACATTCCACACATCATTCGACACCTGATTCCACAACTCATTCCACACATCATTCCACACATCATTCCACACGTCATTCCACACATCATTGACACATCATTCCACACCTCATTCCAGACATCATTCCACACATGATTCCACACATCATTCCACACATCATTCCACACCTCATTCCACATGTCATTCAACACATCATTCAAAACATCATTCCACACATCATTCCTCACATCAGTCCATAACTCATTCCACATAACATTCCACACATCATTCCACACCTCATTCCACAACTCATTCCACACATCATTCAACACATCATTCCACACATCATTCCACAACTATCCTCACATCATTCCACACATCATTCCTCACATCAGTCCATACCTCATTCCACATAACATTCCACACATCATTCCACACCTCATTCCACAACGCATTCCACACATCATTACACACATCATTCCAGACATCATTCCACACATCATTGACACATCATTGCACACCTCATTCCACACATCATTCCACACGTCATTCTACACATCATTCCACACATGGTTCCACAACTCATTCCACACATCATTCCACACATCATTCCACACACCATTCCACACATCATTCCACACATCATTCCACACCATATTCCACACCTCATTCCACACATAATATCAAACATCATTACATACGTCATTCCACACATCATTCCACACATCATTCCACACATCATTCCAAACATCATTCCACACATCATTCCACACATCATTCCACACATCATTCCACACCTCATTCTACACCTCATTGTACACATCATTCCACACATCATTCAACACATTATTCCACACATTATTCTACACTTCATTCCACACATCATTCCACACATCATTCCACACATCATTCCAAACATCATTCCATACATCATTCCACACATCATTCAATACATCATTCCACATATCATTCCACACAACATGCCACGCATCATTCCACACCTCATTACACGCATCATTCCATAGCATTCCACACATCATTCCTCACATCAATCCACACATCATGCCACACATTATTCCACACATCATTCCAAACATCATTCCACACCTCATTCCACACAACATTCCAACACATTCCACATCTCATTCCACAACTCATTCCACACATCATTCCACAAATCATTCCACACATCATTCCACACATCATTCCACACACAATTCCAACTCACATTCCGCACCTCTTTCCACACATAATTCCAAACATCATTACATACATCATTACACACATCATTCCACACATCATTCCACAACTCATTCCACACATCATTCCACACCTCATTGCACAACTCATTCCACACGTCATTCGACACATCATTCAATACATCATTCCACACTTCATTCTATACATCATTCCAAACATCATTCCACACCTCATTCCACACATCATTCCACAAAAAATTCCACACCTCATTCCACAACTCATTCACACATCATTCGACACATCGATCCACACATCATTCCTCATATGATTCCACACATCATCCCACACATCATTCCATACATCATTCCACAGATCATTTCACTCCTCATTCCACACCTCATTCCACACATAATTCCAAACATCATTTCATATATCATTCCACACAGCATTCCACACATCATTACCACACATCATTCCACACATCATTCCAAACATCATTCCACGTAACATTCCACACATCATTCCACACATCATTCCAGATATCATTCGACACATCATTAATACATAATTCCAGAAAGCATTCGACACATCATTCCGCACATAATTCCACACATAATTCCAGATAACATTCGGCACATCATTCCACACATCATTCAACACATCATTCCACACATCATTCCACACATCATTCCACACATCATTCCACACATCATTCCACACCATATTCCACACCTCATTCCACACATAATTTCAAACATCATTACATACGTCATTCCACACATCATTGCACACATCATTCCATACATCATTCCACACATCATTCCACACCTCATTCCACACATCATTCCACACCTCATTCTACACCTCATTCCACACATCATTCCACACATCATTCAACACATCATTCCACACATTATTCTACACTTCATTCCACACATCATTCCACACATCATTCCACACATCATTCCACACATCAGTCCATACCGCATTCCACACTTAATTCCACACATCATTCCACACATCATTCCATACATCATTCCACATATCATTCCACACATCATTTCACACATCATTCCACACATCATTCCACACATCATTCCACACATTATTCCACACATCATTCCGCACGTCATTCCATACATCATTCCACAAATAATTCCACACAGCATTCCACACATCATTCCACACAGCATTCCACACATCATTGCACACATCTTTCCACACACCATTCCAAACCACATTCCGCACCTCATTCCACACATCATTCCAAACATCATACGTACGTCATTACACACATCATTCCACAACTCATTCCACACATCATTCCACACCTCATTGCACAACTCATTCCACACATCATTCCACACCTCATTCCAAAACTCCTTCACAGATCATTCCACACTTCAATCCACAACTCATTCCACACATCATTCCACACATCATTCCAAACATCATTCCACACATCATTCCACACATCAGTATATACCGCATTCCACACTTAATTCCACACATCATTCCACACATCATTCCACACATCATTCCAAACATCATTCCACGTAACATTCCACACATCATTACAGATATTATTCGACACATCATTCCAAACATAATTCCAGAACGCATTCGGCACATCATTCCGCACATCATTCCACACATCATTCCAGATATCATTCGACACATCATTCCACACATCATTCCACACATCATTCCACACATCATTTCACAACATTCCACACATCATTCCACACATCATTCCTCATATCAGTCCATACCTCTTTCCACATAACATTCCACACATCATTCCACACCTCATTCCACAACTCATTCCACAAATCATTCCACACATCATTCCACACATCATTCCACAACATTCCAACCATCATTCCACACATCATTCCTCACATCAATCCATACCTCATTTCACATAACATTCCACACATCATTCCACACCTTATTCCACAACTCATTCCACACATCATTCCACACATCATTCCACACATCATTCCAAATCATATTCCACACCTCATTCCACACATATTTTCAAACATCATTACATACGTCATTCCACACATCATTCCACACCTCATTCCACACATCATTCCACACCTCATTCTACACCTCATTCCACACATCATTCCACACATCATTCAACACATCATTCCACACATTATTCTACACTTCATTCCACACATCATTCCACACATCATTCCACACATCATTCCACACATCAGTCCATACCGCATTCCACACATCATTCCACACATCATTCCACACATCATTCTATACATCATTCCACATATCATTCCACACATCATTCCACACATCATTCCACACATCATTCCACACATCATATCACACATCATTCCACACCTCATTCCACACATCATTTCACACATCATTCCACACCTCATTCCACACTTCATTCCGAACGTCATTCCATACATCATTCCACAAATCACTCCACACAGCATTCCACACATCATTCCACACAGCATTCCACACATCATTGCACACTACATTCCACGCATCATTCCACACCTCATGCCACACACCATTCCACATCTCTTTCCACACATCATTCCACACATCTTTCCACACATCATTCAACACATCTTTCCACACATCATACTACACATCATTCCACACATCATTCCACACCTCATTCCACACCTCATTCCACACATCATTCCACAGCTCATTCCACGCATCATTCCACACATCATTCCACACATCATTCCAAACATTATGCCACATCATTCCACACTTCATTCCACACATCATTACAGATTTCATTCGACACATCATTCCACAGATCATTCAATAAATCATTCCACACATCATTCCACACATCATTTCAAACATCATTCCACACATCATTCCACAAATCATTCAATTCACCTATCGACATATCATTACACACAACAATCCACACATCATGCCACACATCAATCCACACATCATTCCAAACATCATTCCACACCTCATTCCACACCACGTTCCACACATCATTCCACACATCATTCAATACATCATTCCACACATCATTCCAAACATCATTCCACACCTCATTCCACACCTCATTCCACACCTCATTCCAAATATCATTCCACGCATCATTCCACGCATCATTCCAAGCATCATTGACGCATCATTCCACACATCATTCCAAACATCATTCCACACCTCATTCCACACCTCATTCCACACCTCATTCCACACATCATTCCACACGTCATTCTACACAACATTCCAAACATGATTCCACAACTCATTCAACACATCATTCCACACATCATTCCACACATCATTCCACACATCATTCCACACATCATTCCACACATCATTCCACACATCATGCCACACCATATTCCACACCTCATTCCACACATAATTTCAAACATCATTACATACGTCATTCCACACATCATTCCACACATCATTCCAAAAGTCATTCCACACATCATTCCACACCTCATTCTACACATCATTCCACACCTCATTCTACACCTCATTCCACACATCATTCCACACATCATTCAACACATCATTCCACACGTTAGTCTACACTTCATTCCACACATCATTCCACACATCATTCCACACATCATTCCACACTTAATTTCACACATCAATCCCCACCGCATTCCACACATCATTCCACACATCATTCAATACATCATTCTATACATCATTCCACATATCATTCCACACATCATTCCACACATCATTCCACACATCATTCCACACATCATTCCACACATCATTCCACACATCATTCCACACATCATTCCACACATCATTCCACACGTCATTCCACACATCATTCCACACATCATTCCTCACCTCATTCCACACATCATTCCGCACGTCATTCCATACATCATTCCACAAATCATTCCACACAGCATTCCACACATCATTCCACACAGCATTCCACACATCATTGCACACTACATTCCACGCATCATTCCACACCTCATGCCAAACACCATTCCACATCTCTTTCCACATATCATTCCACACATTTTTGACACATCATTCCACACCTCATTCCACACATCATTCCACACATCATTCTACACATCATGCCACACAATATTCCACATCTCATTCCACACATCATTCCACACATCATTCCAAACATCATTCCACACATCATTCCACACCATATTCCACACCTCATTCCACACATAATTTCAAACATCATTACATACGTCATTCCACACATCATTCCACACATCATTCCACACATCATTCCAAAGATCGTTCCACACATCATTCCACACCTAATTCAACACATCATTAAACACCTCATTCCACACCGCATTCCACACAACATTCCACACATCATTCAACACATCATCCCACACATTATTCTACACTTCATTCCACACATCATTCCACACATCATTTCACACATCATTCCACACATCATTCCAAACATCATTCCATACATCATTCAATACATCATTCCACATATCATTCCACACAACATGCCACGCATCATTCCACACCTCATTCCACGCATCATTCCATAACATTCCACACATCATTCCTCACATCAATCCACACATCATGCCACACGTTATTCCACACATCATTCCAAACATCATCCCACACCTCATTCTCCACAACATTCTTAACATTCCACACCTCATTCCACAACTCATTCCACACATCATTCCACAAATCATTCCACACATTATTCCACACATCATTCCACACATCATTCCACACATCATTCCACACATCATTCCATACATCATTCAATACATCATTCCACATATCATTCCACACATCATTCCACACATCATTCAACAACATTCCACACATCATTCCACACATCATTCCTCACATCAGTCCATAACTCATTCCACATAACATTCCACACATCATTCCACACCTCATTCCACAACTCATTCCACACATCATTCCACACATCATTCCACACATCATTCCACAACTCATTCCACAACTCATTCCACACATCATTCCACACATCGTTCCAAACATCATTCCACACATCATTGACACTTCATTGCACACCTCATTCCACACATCATTCCACACGTCATTCTACACATCATTCCACACATGATTCCACATCTCATTCCACACACCATTCCACACATCATTCCACACATCATTCAACAAAATTCCACACATCATTCCACACATTATTCCTCACATCAGTCCATAATTCATTCCACATAACATTCCACACATCATTCCACACCCCATTCCACAACTCATTCCACACATCATTCCACACATCATTCCACACATCATTCCACA
The DNA here is from genome assembly GCF_044704955.1 of Pristiophorus japonicus. Classification (NCBI taxonomy): domain Eukaryota; kingdom Metazoa; phylum Chordata; class Chondrichthyes; family Pristiophoridae; genus Pristiophorus; species Pristiophorus japonicus. The sequence continues at coordinate 3,367,017 of NC_092009.1, forward strand.
ACTCATTCCACAACTCATTCCACACATCATTCCACACATCGTTCCACACATCATTCCACACATCATTGACACATCATTGCACACCTCATTCCACACATCATTCCACACGTCATTCTACACATCATTCCACACATGATTCCACATCTCATTCCACACACCATTCCACACATCATTTCACACATCATTCCACACATCATTCCACACATCATTCCACACCATATTACACACCTCATTCCACACATAATATCAACCATCATTACATTCGTCATTCCACACATCATTCCACACATCATTCCACACATCATTTCAAACATCATTCCACACATCATTCCACACATCATTCCACAACTCATTCCACAACTCATTCCAAACATCATTCCACACATCGTTCCACACATCATTCCATACATCATTGACACATCATTGCACACCTCATTCCACACATCATTCCACACGTCATTCTACACATCATTCCACACATGATTCCACATCTCATTCCACACACCATTCCACACATCATTTCACACATCATTCCACACATCATTCCACACATCATTCCACACCATATTACACACCTCATTCCACACATAATATCAACCATCATTACATTCGTCATTCCACACATCATTCCACAACTCATTCCACAACTCATTCCACACATCATTCCACACATCGTTCCACACATCATTCCACACATCATTGACACATCATTGCACACATGATTCCACATCTCATTCCACACACCATTCCACACATCATTTCACACATCATTCCACACATCATTCCACACATCATTCCACACCATATTACACACCTCATTCCACACATAATATCAACCATCATTACATTCGTCATTCCACACATCATTCCACACATCATTCCACACATCGTTCCACACATCATTCCACACCTCATTCCACAACTCATTCCACACATCATTCCACACATCATTCCACACATCATTCCACAACTCATTCCACAACTCATTCCACACATCATTCCACACATCGTTCCAAACATCATTCCACACATCATTGACACATCATTGCACACCTCATTCCACACATCATTCCACACGTCATTCTACACATCATTCCACACATGATTCCATATCTCATTACACACACCATTCCACACATCATTCCACACATCATTCAACAAAATTCCACACATCATTCCACACATTATTCCTCACATCAGTCCATAATTCATTCCACATAACATTCCACACATCATTCCACACCTCATTCCACAACTCATTCCACACATCATTCCACACATCATTCCACACATCATTCCACAACTCATTCCACAACTCATTCCACACATCATTCCACACATCGTTCCACACATCATTCCACACATCATTGACACATCATTGCACACCTCATTCCACACATCATTCCACACGTCATTCTACACATCATTCCACACATGATTCCACATCTCATTCCACACACCATTCCACACATCATTTCACACATCATTCCACACATCATTCCACTCGTCATTCCACACATCATTCCACACCTCATTCTACAACTCATTCTACACATCATTCCACACATCATTCCACACATCATTCCACACATCATTCCACACATCATTCCAGATATCATTCGACACATCATTCCACACATTATTCAACACATCATTCCACACATCATTCCACAACATTCCACACATCATTCCACACATCATTCCTCATATCAGTCCATACCTCATTCCACAACTCATTCCACACATCATTCCACACATCATTACACACATTATTGACACATCATTCCACACCTCATTCCCCACATCATTCCACACATCATTCTACACATCATTCCACACAAGATTCCACAACTCATTCCATACATCATTCCACACATCATTCCACACATCATTCAACACATCATTCCACACATTATTCTACACTTCATTCCACACATCATTCCACACATCATTCCACACATCATTCCACACCTAATTTCACACATCAATCCTCACCGCATTCCACACATCATTCCACACATCATTCAATACATCATTCTATACATCATTCCACATATCATTCCACACATCATTCCACACATCATTCCACACATCATTCCACACATCATTCCACACATCATTCCACACATCATTCCACACATCATTTACACCTCATTCCACACATCATTCCACACATCATTCCACACATCATTCCGCACGTCATTCCATACATCATTCCACAAATCATTCCACACAGCATTCCACACAACATTCCATGCAGCATTCCACACATCATTGCACACTACATTCCACGCATCATTCCACACCTCATGCCACACACCATTCCACATCTCTTTCCACACATCATTCTACACATCTTTCGACACATCATTCAACACATCATTCCACACATCATACTACACATCATTCCACACATCATTCCACATATCATTCCACACCTCATTCCACACATCATTCCACACCTCATTCCACAAATCATTCCACGCATCATTCCACACATCATACCAAACATCATGCCACATCATTCCACACATCATTCCACACATCATTCCAGATTTAATTCGACACATCATTCCACAGATCATTCAATACATCATTCCACACATCTATCCACACATCATTTCAAACATCATTCCACACATCATTCCACAAATCATTCAATTCATCTATCGACATATCATTACACACAACAATCCACACATCATTCCACACATCATTCCAAACATCATTCCATACATCATTCCACACATCATTCAATACATCATTCCACATATCATTCCACACAAAATGCCACACATCATTCCACACCTCATTCCATGCATCATTCCATAACATTCCACACATCATTCCTCACATCAATCCACACATCATGCCACACATTATTCCACACATCATTCCAAACATCATTCCACACCTAATTCCACACAACATTCCATCACATTCCACATCTCATTCCACAACTCATTCCACACATCATTCCACAAATCATTCCACACATCATTCCACACATCATTCCACACACAATTCCAAATCACATTCCGCACCTCATTCCACACATAATTCCAAACATCATGACATTCATCATTACACACATCATTCCACACATCATTCCACAACTCATTCCACACATCATTCCACACCTCATTGCACAACTCATTCCACACGTCATTCAACACATCATTCAACACATCATTCCACACTTCATTCTATACATCATTCCAAACATCATTCCACACCTCATTCCACACATCATTCCACAAATCATTCCACACATCATTCCACAACTCATTCACACATCATTCCACACATCGTTCCACACATCATCCTCATATGATTCCACACATCATCCCACACATCATTCCATACATCATTCCCCAAATCATTCCATTCCTCATTCCACACCTCATTCCACACATAATTCCAAACATCATTTCATATATCATTCCACACAGCATTTGACACATCATTACCACACATCATTCCACACATCATTCCAAACATCATTCCACATAACATTCCACACATCATTCCACACATCATTCCAGATATCATTCGACACATCATTAACACATAATTCCAGAAAGCATTCGACACATCATTCCGCACATAATTCCACACATCATTCCAGATATCATTCGACACATCATTACACACATCATTCAACACATCATTCCACACATCATTCCACAACATTCCACACATCATTCCACACATCATTCCTCATATCAGTCCATACCTCATTCCACATAACATTCCACACATCATTCCACACCTCATTCCACAACTCATTCCACACATCATTCCACATATCATTCCACACATTTTTGACACATCATTCCACACCTCATTCCACACATCATTCCACACATCATTCTACACATCATGCCACACAATATTCCACATCTCATTCCACACATCATTCCACACATCATTCCAAACATCATTCCACACATCATTCCACACCATATTCCACACCTCATTCCACACATAATTTCAAACATCATTACATACGTCATTCCACACATCATTCCACACATCATTCCACACATCATTCCAAAGATCGTTCCACACATCATTCCACACCTAATTCAACACATCATTAAACACCTCATTCCACACCGCATTCCACACAACATTCCACACATCATTCAACACATCATCCCACACATTATTCTACACTTCATTCCACACATCATTCCACACATCATTTCACACATCATTCCATACATCATTCCACATATCATTCCACACAACATGCCACGCATCATTCCACACCTCATTCCACGCATCATTCCATAACATTCCACACATCATTCCTCACATCAATCCACACATCATGCCACACGTTATTCCACACATCATTCCAAATATCATTCCACACCTCATTCTCCACAACATTCTTAACATTCCACACCTCATTCCACAACTCATTCCACACATCATTCCACAAATCATTCCACACATTATTCCACACATCATACCACACATCATTCCACACATCATTCCACACATCATTCCACACATCATTCCATACATCATTCAATACATCATTCCACATATCATTCCACACATCATTCCACACATCATTCAACAACATTCCACACATCATTCCACACATCATTCCTCACATCAGTCCATAACTCATTCCACATAACATTCCACACATCATTCCACACCTCATTCCACAACTCATTCCACAACTCATTCCACACATCATTCCACACATCATTCCACACATCATTCCACAACTCATTCCACAACTCATTCCACACATCATTCCACACATCGTTCCAAACATCATTCCACACATCATTGACACATCATTGCACACCTCATTCCACACATCATTCCACACGTCATTCTACACATCATTCCACACATGATTCCACATCTCATTCCACACACCATTCCACACATCATTCCACACATCATTCAACAAAATTCCACACATCATTCCACACATTATTCCTCACATCAGTCCATAATTCATTCCACATAACATTCCACACATCATTCCACACCTCATTCCACAACTCATTCCACACATCATTCCACACATCATTCCACACATCATTCCACAACTCATTCCACAACTCATTCCACACATCATTCCACACATCGTTCCACACATCATTCCACACATCATTGACACATCATTGCACACCTCATTCCACACATCATTCCACACGTCATTCTACACATCATTCCACACATGATTCCACATCTCATTCCACACACCATTCCACACATCATTTCACACATCATTCCACACATCATTCCACACATCATTCCACACCATATTACACACCTCATTCCACACATAATATCAACCATCATTACATTCGTCATTCCACACATCATTCCACACATCATTCCACACATCATTTCAAACATCATTCCACACATCATTCCACACATCGTTCCACAACTCATTCCACAACTCATTCCACACATCATTCCACACATCGTTCCACACATCATTCCACACATCATTGACACATCATTGCACACCTCATTCCACACATCATTCCACACGTCATTCTACACATCATTCCACACATGATTCCACATCTCATTCCACACACCATTCCACACATCATTTCACACATCATTCCACACATCATTCCACACATCATTCCACACCATATTACACACCTCATTCCACACATAATATCAACCATCATTACATTCGTCATTCCACACATCATTCCACAACTCATTCCACAACTCATTCCACACATCATTCCACACATCGTTCCACACATCATTCCACACATCATTGACACATCATTGCACACCTCATTCCACACATCATTCCACACGTCATTCTACACATCATTCCACACATGATTCCACATCTCATTCCACACACCATTCCACACATCATTTCACACATCATTCCACACATCATTCCACACATCATTCCACACCATATTACACACCTCATTCCACACATAATATCAACCATCATTACATTCGTCATTCCACACATCATTCCACACATCATTCCACACATCATTCCACACATCGTTCCACACATCATTCCACACCTCATTCCACAACTCATTCCACATATCATTCCACACATCATTCCACACATCATTCCACAACTCATTCCACAACTCATTCCACACATCATTCCACACATCGTTCCAAACATCATTCCACACATCATTGACACATCATTGCACACCTCATTCCACACATCATTCCACACGTCATTCTACACATCATTCCACACATGATTCCACATCTCATTCCACACACCATTCCACACATCATTCCACACATCATTCAACAAAATTCCACACATCATTCCACACATTATTCCTCACATCAGTCCATAATTCAGTCCACATAACATTCCACACATCATTCCACACCTCATTCCACAACTCATTCCACACATCATTCCACACATCATTCCACACATCATTCCACAACTCATTCCACAACTCATTCCACACATCATTCCACACATCGTTCCACACATCATTCCACACATCATTGACACATCATTGCACACCTCATTCCACACATCATTCCACACGTCATTATACACATCATTCCACACATGATTCCACATCTCATTCCACACACCATTCCACACATCATTTCACACATCATTCCACACATCATTCCACTCGTCATTCCACACATCATTCCACACCTCATTCTACAACTCATTCTACACATCATTCCACACATCATTCAACACATCATTCCACACATCATTCCACACATCATTCCACACATCATTCCAGATATCATTCGACACATCATTCCACACATTATTCAACACATCATTCCACACATCATTCCACAACATTCCACACATCATTCCACACATCATTCCTCATATCAGTCCATACCTCATTCCACAACTCATTCCACACATCATTCCACACATCATTACACACATTATTGACACATCATTCCACACCTCATTCCACACATCATTCCACACATCATTCTACACATCATTCCACACAAGATTCCACAACTCATTCCATACATTATTCCACACATCATTCCACACATCATTCAACACATCATTCCACACATTATTCTACACTTCATTCCACACATCATTCCACACATCATTCCACACATCATTCCACACTTAATTTCACACATCAATCCTCACCGCATTCCACACATCATTCCACACATCATTCAATATATCATTCTATACATCATTCCACATATCATTCCACACATCATTCCACACATCATTCCACACATCATTCCACACATCATTCCACACATCATTCCACACATCATTCCACACATCATTTACACCTCATTCCACACATCATTCCACACATCATTCCACACATCATTCCACACATCATTCCGCACGTCATTCCATACATCATTCCACAAATCATTCCACACAGCATTCCACACAACATTCCATACAGCATTCCACACATCATTGCACACTACATTCCACGCATCATTCCACACCTCATGCCACACACCATTCCACATCTCTTTCCACACATCATTCTACACATCATTCCACACATCATTCCACATATCATTCCACACCTCATTCCACACATCATTCCACACCTCATTCCACAAATCATTCCACGCATCATTCCACACATCATTCCAAACATCATGCCACATCATTCCACACATCATTCCACACATCATTCCAGATTTAATTCGACACATCATTCCACAGATCATTCAATACATCATTCCACACATCTATCCACACATCATTTCAAACATCATTCCACACATCATTCCACAAATCATTCAATTCATCTATCGACATATCATTACACACAACAATCCACACATCATGCCACACATCAATCCACACATCATACCAAACTTCATTCCACACCACATTCCACACCACCTTTCACACATCATTCCACACATCATTCAATACATCATTCCACACACCATTCCAAACATCATTCCACACCTCATTCCACACCTCATTCCACATATCATTCCACGCATCATTCCACGCATCATTCAATACATCATTCCACACATCATTCCAAACATCATTCCACACATCATTCCACTCCTCATTCCACACCTCATTCCACACATTATTCCACACATCAGTCCATACCTCATTCCACACCTCATTACACACCTCATTCCACACCTCATTCCACACCTCATTCCACACCTCATTCCACACATCATTCCACACATCATTCCACATATCATTCCAAACATCATTCCAAACATCATTCCGCACCTCATTCCACATAACATTCCACACATCATTCCACACTTAATTTCACACCTCATTCCACAACTCATTCCACACATCATTCCACACATCATTCCACACATCATTCCACACATCATTACACAACATTCCACACATCAATCCACACATCATTCCTCACATCAGTCCATACCTCATTTCTCATAACATTCCACACATCATTCGACACCTGATTCCACAACTCATTCCACACATCATTCCACACATCATTCCACACGTCATTCCACACATCATTGACACATCATTCCACACCTCATTCCAGACATCATTCCACACATGATTCCACACATCATTCCACACATCATTCCACACCTCATTCCACATGTCATTCAACACATCATTCAAAACATCATTCCACACATCATTCCTCACATCAGTCCATAACTCATTCCACATAACATTCCACACATCATTCCACACCTCATTCCACAACTCATTCCACACATCATTCAACACATCATTCCACACATCATTCCACAACTATCCTCACATCATTCCACACATCATTCCTCACATCAGTCCATACCTCATTCCACATAACATTCCACACATCATTCCACACCTCATTCCACAACGCATTCCACACATCATTACACACATCATTCCAGACATCATTCCACACATCATTGACACATCATTGCACACCTCATTCCACACATCATTCCACACGTCATTCTACACATCATTCCACACATGGTTCCACAACTCATTCCACACATCATTCCACACATCATTCCACACACCATTCCACACATCATTCCACACATCATTCCACACCATATTCCACACCTCATTCCACACATAATATCAAACATCATTACATACGTCATTCCACACATCATTCCACACATCATTCCACACATCATTCCAAACATCATTCCACACATCATTCCACACATCATTCCACACATCATTCCACACCTCATTCTACACCTCATTGTACACATCATTCCACACATCATTCAACACATTATTCCACACATTATTCTACACTTCATTCCACACATCATTCCACACATCATTCCACACATCATTCCAAACATCATTCCATACATCATTCCACACATCATTCAATACATCATTCCACATATCATTCCACACAACATGCCACGCATCATTCCACACCTCATTACACGCATCATTCCATAGCATTCCACACATCATTCCTCACATCAATCCACACATCATGCCACACATTATTCCACACATCATTCCAAACATCATTCCACACCTCATTCCACACAACATTCCAACACATTCCACATCTCATTCCACAACTCATTCCACACATCATTCCACAAATCATTCCACACATCATTCCACACATCATTCCACACACAATTCCAACTCACATTCCGCACCTCTTTCCACACATAATTCCAAACATCATTACATACATCATTACACACATCATTCCACACATCATTCCACAACTCATTCCACACATCATTCCACACCTCATTGCACAACTCATTCCACACGTCATTCGACACATCATTCAATACATCATTCCACACTTCATTCTATACATCATTCCAAACATCATTCCACACCTCATTCCACACATCATTCCACAAAAAATTCCACACCTCATTCCACAACTCATTCACACATCATTCGACACATCGATCCACACATCATTCCTCATATGATTCCACACATCATCCCACACATCATTCCATACATCATTCCACAGATCATTTCACTCCTCATTCCACACCTCATTCCACACATAATTCCAAACATCATTTCATATATCATTCCACACAGCATTCCACACATCATTACCACACATCATTCCACACATCATTCCAAACATCATTCCACGTAACATTCCACACATCATTCCACACATCATTCCAGATATCATTCGACACATCATTAATACATAATTCCAGAAAGCATTCGACACATCATTCCGCACATAATTCCACACATAATTCCAGATAACATTCGGCACATCATTCCACACATCATTCAACACATCATTCCACACATCATTCCACACATCATTCCACACATCATTCCACACATCATTCCACACATCATTCCACACCATATTCCACACCTCATTCCACACATAATTTCAAACATCATTACATACGTCATTCCACACATCATTGCACACATCATTCCATACATCATTCCACACATCATTCCACACCTCATTCCACACATCATTCCACACCTCATTCTACACCTCATTCCACACATCATTCCACACATCATTCAACACATCATTCCACACATTATTCTACACTTCATTCCACACATCATTCCACACATCATTCCACACATCATTCCACACATCAGTCCATACCGCATTCCACACTTAATTCCACACATCATTCCACACATCATTCCATACATCATTCCACATATCATTCCACACATCATTTCACACATCATTCCACACATCATTCCACACATCATTCCACACATTATTCCACACATCATTCCGCACGTCATTCCATACATCATTCCACAAATAATTCCACACAGCATTCCACACATCATTCCACACAGCATTCCACACATCATTGCACACATCTTTCCACACACCATTCCAAACCACATTCCGCACCTCATTCCACACATCATTCCAAACATCATACGTACGTCATTACACACATCATTCCACAACTCATTCCACACATCATTCCACACCTCATTGCACAACTCATTCCACACATCATTCCACACCTCATTCCAAAACTCCTTCACAGATCATTCCACACTTCAATCCACAACTCATTCCACACATCATTCCACACATCATTCCAAACATCATTCCACACATCATTCCACACATCAGTATATACCGCATTCCACACTTAATTCCACACATCATTCCACACATCATTCCACACATCATTCCAAACATCATTCCACGTAACATTCCACACATCATTACAGATATTATTCGACACATCATTCCAAACATAATTCCAGAACGCATTCGGCACATCATTCCGCACATCATTCCACACATCATTCCAGATATCATTCGACACATCATTCCACACATCATTCCACACATCATTCCACACATCATTTCACAACATTCCACACATCATTCCACACATCATTCCTCATATCAGTCCATACCTCTTTCCACATAACATTCCACACATCATTCCACACCTCATTCCACAACTCATTCCACAAATCATTCCACACATCATTCCACACATCATTCCACAACATTCCAACCATCATTCCACACATCATTCCTCACATCAATCCATACCTCATTTCACATAACATTCCACACATCATTCCACACCTTATTCCACAACTCATTCCACACATCATTCCACACATCATTCCACACATCATTCCAAATCATATTCCACACCTCATTCCACACATATTTTCAAACATCATTACATACGTCATTCCACACATCATTCCACACCTCATTCCACACATCATTCCACACCTCATTCTACACCTCATTCCACACATCATTCCACACATCATTCAACACATCATTCCACACATTATTCTACACTTCATTCCACACATCATTCCACACATCATTCCACACATCATTCCACACATCAGTCCATACCGCATTCCACACATCATTCCACACATCATTCCACACATCATTCTATACATCATTCCACATATCATTCCACACATCATTCCACACATCATTCCACACATCATTCCACACATCATATCACACATCATTCCACACCTCATTCCACACATCATTTCACACATCATTCCACACCTCATTCCACACTTCATTCCGAACGTCATTCCATACATCATTCCACAAATCACTCCACACAGCATTCCACACATCATTCCACACAGCATTCCACACATCATTGCACACTACATTCCACGCATCATTCCACACCTCATGCCACACACCATTCCACATCTCTTTCCACACATCATTCCACACATCTTTCCACACATCATTCAACACATCTTTCCACACATCATACTACACATCATTCCACACATCATTCCACACCTCATTCCACACCTCATTCCACACATCATTCCACAGCTCATTCCACGCATCATTCCACACATCATTCCACACATCATTCCAAACATTATGCCACATCATTCCACACTTCATTCCACACATCATTACAGATTTCATTCGACACATCATTCCACAGATCATTCAATAAATCATTCCACACATCATTCCACACATCATTTCAAACATCATTCCACACATCATTCCACAAATCATTCAATTCACCTATCGACATATCATTACACACAACAATCCACACATCATGCCACACATCAATCCACACATCATTCCAAACATCATTCCACACCTCATTCCACACCACGTTCCACACATCATTCCACACATCATTCAATACATCATTCCACACATCATTCCAAACATCATTCCACACCTCATTCCACACCTCATTCCACACCTCATTCCAAATATCATTCCACGCATCATTCCACGCATCATTCCAAGCATCATTGACGCATCATTCCACACATCATTCCAAACATCATTCCACACCTCATTCCACACCTCATTCCACACCTCATTCCACACATCATTCCACACGTCATTCTACACAACATTCCAAACATGATTCCACAACTCATTCAACACATCATTCCACACATCATTCCACACATCATTCCACACATCATTCCACACATCATTCCACACATCATTCCACACATCATGCCACACCATATTCCACACCTCATTCCACACATAATTTCAAACATCATTACATACGTCATTCCACACATCATTCCACACATCATTCCAAAAGTCATTCCACACATCATTCCACACCTCATTCTACACATCATTCCACACCTCATTCTACACCTCATTCCACACATCATTCCACACATCATTCAACACATCATTCCACACGTTAGTCTACACTTCATTCCACACATCATTCCACACATCATTCCACACATCATTCCACACTTAATTTCACACATCAATCCCCACCGCATTCCACACATCATTCCACACATCATTCAATACATCATTCTATACATCATTCCACATATCATTCCACACATCATTCCACACATCATTCCACACATCATTCCACACATCATTCCACACATCATTCCACACATCATTCCACACATCATTCCACACATCATTCCACACGTCATTCCACACATCATTCCACACATCATTCCTCACCTCATTCCACACATCATTCCGCACGTCATTCCATACATCATTCCACAAATCATTCCACACAGCATTCCACACATCATTCCACACAGCATTCCACACATCATTGCACACTACATTCCACGCATCATTCCACACCTCATGCCAAACACCATTCCACATCTCTTTCCACACATCATTCCACACATCTTTCGACACATCTTTCAACACATCATTCCACACATCATACTACACATCATTCCACACATCATTCCACACCTCATTCCACACCTCATTCCACACATCATTCCACACCTCATTCCACAAGTCATTCCACACATCATTCAACACATCATTCCAAACATCATGCCACATCATTCCACACATCATTCCACACATCATTCCAGATTTCATTCGACACATCATTCCACAGATCATTCAGTACATCATTCCAGACATCATTCCACACATCATTCCACACATCATTCCACACGTCATTCTACAAATCATTCAATTCACCTATCGACATATCATTACACACAACAATCCATACATCATGCCACACTTCAATCCACACATCATTCCAAACATCATTCCACACGTCATTCCACACCACGTTCCACACATCATTCCACATATCATTCAATACATCATTCCACACATCATTCCAAACATCATTCCACACAACATTCCACACATCATTCCACACATCATTCCACATATCATTCCAAACATCATTCCAAACATCATTCCGCACCTCATTCCACATAACATTCCACACATCATTCCACACCTCATTCCACAACATTCCACACATCATTCCACACATCATTCCTCACATCAGTCCATACCTCATTTCTCATAGCATTCCACACATCATTCCAAACCTGATTCCACAACTCATTCCACACATCATTCCAAACATCATTCCACACCTCATTCCACACCTCATTCCACACATTATTCCACACATCAGTCCATACCTCATTCCACACCACATTCCACACCTCATTCCACACCTCATTCCACACAACATTCCACACATCATTCCACACATCATTCCACATATCATTCCAAACATCATTCCAAACATCATTCCGCACCTCATTCCACATAACATTCCACACATCATTCCACACCTCATTCCACAACATTCCACACATCATTCCACACATCATTCCTCACATCAGTCCATACCTCATTTCTCATAGCATTCCACACATCATTCCAAACCTGATTCCACAACTCATTCCACACATCATTCCACACATCATTCCAGACGTCATTCCACACATCATTGACACATCATTCCAAACCTCATTCCACACATCATTCCACACATCATTCCTCACATCAGTCCATAACTCATTCCACATAACATTCCACACCTCATTCCACACCTCAATCCACAACTCATTCCACACATCATTCCACAAATCATTCCACACTTCATTCCACACATCATTCCACACACAATTCCAATTCACATTCCGCACCTCATTCCACACATAATTCCAAACATCATTACATACATCATTACACACATTATTCCACACATCATTCCACAACTCATTCCACACATCATTCCACACCTCATTGCACAACTCACTCCACACGTCATTCAACACATCATTCAACACATCATTCCACACTTCATTCTATACATCATTCCAAACATCATTCTACACCTCATTCCACACATCATTCCACAAATCATTCCACACATCATTCTACAACTCATTCACACATCATTCCACACATCGTTCCACACATCATCCTCATATGATTCCACACATCATCCCACACATCATTCCATACATCATTCCACAAATCATTCCATTCCTCATTCCACACTTCATTCCACACATAATTCCAAACATCATTTCATATATCATTCCACACAGCATTCCAAACTTCATTACCACACATCATTCCACACATCATTCCAAACATCATTCCAAATAACTTTCCACACATCATTCCAGATATCATTCGACACATCATTAACACATAATTCCAGAAAGCATTCGACACATCATTCCACACATAATTCCACACATCATTCCAGATATCATTCGACACATCATTCCACACATCATTCAACACATCATTCCACACATCATTCCACAACATTCCACACATCATTCCACACATCATTCCTCATATCAGTCCATACCTCATTCCACATAACATTCCACATATCATTCCACACGTCATTCTACACATCATTCCACACATCATTCCACAACTCATTCCACACATCATTCCACACATCATTCCACACATCATTCCACACATCATTCCACACATCATTCCACACAATATTCCGCACCTCATTCCACACATAATTTCAAACATCATTACATACGTCATTCCACACATCATTCCA
Organism: Pristiophorus japonicus; assembly: GCF_044704955.1. Taxonomy (NCBI): domain Eukaryota; kingdom Metazoa; phylum Chordata; class Chondrichthyes; family Pristiophoridae; genus Pristiophorus; species Pristiophorus japonicus. The sequence continues at coordinate 3,382,827 of NC_092009.1, forward strand.
CACATCATTCTACACATCATTCCAAACATCATTCCACACGTCATTCCACACCTTATTCCACACCTCATTCTACACCTCATTCCACACATCATTAAACACATCATTCAACACATCATTCCACACATTATTCTACACTTCATTCCACACATCATTCCACACATCATTCCACACATCATTCCAAACATCATTCCATACATCATTCCACACATCATTCAATACATCATTCCACATATCATTCCACACAACATGCCACGCATCATTCCACACCTCATTCCACGCATCATTCCATAACATTCCACACATCATTCCTCACATCAATCCACACATCATGCCACACATTATTCCACACATCATTCCAAACATCATTCCACACCTCATTCCACACAACATTCCATCACATTCCACATCTCATTCCACAACTCATTCCACACATCATTCCACAAATCATTCCACACATCATTCCACACATCATTCCACACACAATTCCAATTCACATTCCGCACCTCATTCCACACATAATTCCAAACATCATTACATACATCATTACACACATTATTCCACACATCATTCCACAACTCATTCTACACATCATTCCACACCTCATTGCACAACTCATTCCACACGTCATTCAACACATCATTCAACACATCATTCCACACTTCATTCTATACATCATTCCAAACATCATTCTACACCTCATTCCACACATCATTCCACAAATCATTCCACACATCATTCTACAACTCATTCACACATCATTCCACACATCGTTCCACACATCATCCTCATATGATTCCACACATCATCCCACACATCATTCCATACATCATTCCACAAATCATTCCATTCCTCATTCCACACTTCATTCCACACATAATTCCAAACATCATTTCATATATCATTCCACACAGCATTCCACACTTCATTACCACACTTCATTCAACACATCATTCCAAACATCATTCCAAATAACATTCCACACATCATTCCACACATCATTCCAGATATCATTCGACACATCATTAACACGTAATTCCAGAAAGCATTCGACACATCATTCCGCACATAATTCCACACATCATTCCAGATATCATTCGACACATCATTCCACACATCATTCAACACATCATTCCACACATCATTCCACAACATTCCACACATCATTCCACACATCATTCCTCATATCAGTCCATACCTCATTCCACATAACATTCCACACATCATTCCACACCTCATTCCACAACTCATTCCACACATCATTCCACATATCATTCCACACATTATTGACACATCATTCCACACCTCATTCCACACATCATTCCACACATCATTCTACACATCATTCCACACAACATTCCACAACTCATTCCAAACATCATTCCACACATCATTCCAAACATCATTCCACACATCATTCCACACCATATTCCACACCTCATTCCACACTTAATTTCAAACATCATTACATACGTCATTCCACACATCATTCCACACATCATTCCACACATCATTCCAAAGATCGTTCCACACATCATTCCACACCTAATTCCACACATCATTAAACACCTCATTCCACACCACGTTCCACACATCATTCCACACATCATTCAATACATCATTCCACACATCATTCCAAACATCATTCCACACCTCATTCCACACCGCATTCCACATATCATTCCACATATCATTCCACGCATCATTCCACGCATCATTCCACGCATCATTCTACACATCATTCCACACATCATTCCAAACATCATTCCACACCTCATTCCACACCTCATTCCACACATTATTCCACACATCACTCCATACCTCATTCCACACCACATTCCACACCTCATTCCACACCTCATTCCACACATCATTCCACACCTCATTCCACACATCATTCCACACAACATTCCACATATCATTCCAAACATCATTCCAAACATCATTCCGCACCTCATTCCACATAACATTCCACACATCATTCCACACTTAATTTCACACCTCATTCCACAACTCATTCCACACATCATTACACACATCATTCCGCACATCATTCCACAACATTCCACTCATCATTCCACACATCATTCCTCACATCAGTCCATACCTCATTTCTCATAACATTCCACACATCATTCCAAACCTGATTCCACAACTCATTCCACACATCATTCCACACTTCATTCCACACGTCATTCCACACAACATTGACACATCATTCCACACCTCATTCCACACATCATTCCACACATCATTCCTCACATCAGTCCATAACTCATTCCACATAACATTCCACACCTCATTCCACACCTCAATCCACAACTCATTCCACACATCATTCCACACATCATTCCACACATCATTCCACAACTATCCACACATCATTCCACACATCATTCCTCACATCAGTCCATACCTCATTCCACATAACATTCCACACATCATTCCACACATCATTCCAAACATCATTCCATACATCATTCCACACATCATTCAATACATCATTCCAGATATCATTCAAAGAACATGCCACGCATCATTCCACACCTCATTCCACGCATCATTCCATAACATTCCACATATCATTCCTCACATCAATCCACACATTATTCCACACATCATTCCAAACATCATTCCAAACCTCATTCCACACAACATTCCATCACATTCCACATCTCATTCCACAACTCATTCCACACATCATTCCACAAATCATTCCACACATCATGCCACACTTCATTCCACACACAATTCCAAATCACATTCCGCACCTCATTCCACACATAATTCCAAACATAATTACATACATCATTACACACATTATTCCACACATCATTCCACAACTCATTCCACACATCATTCCACACCTCATTGCACAACTCATTCCACACGTCATTCAACACATCATTCAACACATCATTCCACACTTCATTCTATACATCATTCCAAACATCATTCCACACCTCATTCCACACATCATTCCACAAATCATTCCACACATCATTCCACAACTCATTCACACATCATTCCACACATCGTTCCACACATCATCCTCATATGATTCCACACACCATCCCACACATCATTCCATACATCATTCCACAAATCATTCCATTCCTCATTCCACACCTCATTCCACACATAATTCCAAACATCATTTCATATATCATACCACACAGCATTCCACACATCATTACCACACATCATTCCACACATCATTCCAAACATCATTCCACATAACATTCCACACACCATTCCACACATCATTCCAGATATCATTCGACACATCATTAAAACATAATTCCAGAAAGCATTCGACACATCATTCCGCACATAATTCCACACATCATTCCAGATATCATTCGACACATCATTCCACACATCATTTAACACCTCATTCCACACATCATTCCACAACATTCCACACATCATTCCACACATCATTCCTCATATCAGTCCATACCTCATTCCACATAACATTCCACACATCATTCCACACCTCATTCCACAACTCATTCCACACATCATTCCACACATCATTCCACACATTATTGACACATCATTCCACACCTCATTCCACACATCATTCCACACATCATTCACACATCATTCCACACATCGTTCCACACATCATCCTCATATGATTCCACACACCATCCCACACATCATTCCATACATCATTCCACAAATCATTCCATTCCTCATTCCACACCTCATTCCACACATAATTCCAAACATCATTTCATATATCATACCACACAGCATTCCACACATCATTACCACACATCATTCCACACATCATTCCAAACATCATTCCACATAACATTCCACACACCATTCCACACATCATTCCAGATATCATTCGACACATCATTAAAACATAATTCCAGAAAGCATTCGACACATCATTCCGCACATAATTCCACACATCATTCCAGATATCATTCGACACATCATTCCACACATCATTTAACACCTCATTCCACACATCATTCCACAAAATTCCACACATCATTCCACACATCATTCCTCATATCAGTCCATACCTCATTCCACATAACATTCCACACATCATTCCACACCTCATTCCACAACTCATTCCACACATCATTCCACACATCATTCCACACATTATTGACACATCATTCCACACCTCATTCCACACATCATTCCACACATCATTCTACACATCATTCCACACAACATTCCACAACTCATTCCACACATCATTCCACACATCATTCCAAACATCATTCCACACATCATTCCACACCATATTCCAGACCTCATTCCACACTTAATTTCAAACATCATTACCTACGACATTCCACACATCATTCCACACATCATTCCACACATCATTACAAAGATCGTTCCACACATCAATCCACACCTAATTCCACACATCATTAAACACCTCATTCCACACCACGTTCCACACATCATTCCACACATCATTCAATACATCATTCCACACATCATTCCAAACATCATTCCACACCTCATTCCACACCTCATTCCACATATCATTCCACATATCATTCCACGCATCATTCCACGCATCATTCCACGCATCATTCCACACATCATTCCACACATCATTCCAAACATCATTCCACACCGCATTCCACACCTCATTCCACACATTATTTCACACATCAGTCCATACCTCATTCCACACCACATTCCACACCTCATTCCACACCTCATTCCACACCTCATTCCACACCTCATTCCACACATCATTCCACACAACATTCCACATATCATTCCAAACATCATTCCTAACATCATTCCGCAGCTCATTCCACACATCATTCCACACGTCATTCCACACATCATTGACACATCATTTCACACCTCATTCCGCACATCATTCCACACATCATTTCTCACATCAGTCCATAACTCATTCCACATAACATTCCACACCTCATTCCACACCTCAATCCACAACTCATTCCACACATCATTCCACACATCATTCCACACATCATTCCACAACTACCAACACATCATTCCACACATCATTCCTCACATCAGTCCATACCTCATTCCACATAACATTCCACACATGATTCCACATCTCATTCCACAACTCATTCCACACATCATTACACACATCATTCCACACATCATTCCACACATCATTGACACATCATTCCACACCTCCTTCCACACATCATTCCACACGTCATTCTACACATCATTCCACACATGATTCCACAACTCATTCCACACATCATTCCACACATCATTCCACACATCAGTCCACACATCGTTCCACACTTCATTCCACACCATATTCCGCACCTCATTCCACACATAATTTCAAACATCATTACATACGTCATTTCACACATCATTCCACACATCATTCCACACATCATTCCAAACATCATTCCACACATCATTCCACACCTTATTCCACATCTCATTCTACACCTCATTCTACACATCATTCCACACATCATTCAACACATCTTTCCACACATTATTCTACACTTCATTCCACACATCATTCCACACATCATTCCACACATCATTCCAAACATCATTGCATACATCATTCCACACATCATTCAATACATCATTCCACATATCATTCCACACAAAATACCACACATCATTCCACGCCTCATTCCACGCATCATTCCATAACATTCCACACATCATTCCACACCATATTCCGCACCTCATTCCACACATAATTTCAAACATCATTACATACTTCATTCCACACATCATTCCACACATGATTCCACACATCATTCCAAACATCATTCCACACATCATTCCACACCTTATTCCACACCTCATTCTACACCTCATTCCACACATCATTCCACACATCATTCAACACATCATTCCACACATTATTCTGCACTTCATTCCACACATCATTCCACACATCATTCCACACATCATTCCAAACATCATTCCATACATCATTCCACACATCATTCAATACATCATTCCACATATCATTCCACACAACATGCCACGCATCATTCCACACCTCATTCCACGCATCATTCCATAACATTCCACACATCATTCCTCACATCAGTCCACACATCATGCCACACATTATTCCACACATCATTCCAAACATCATTCCACACCTCATTCCACGCAACATTCCATCACATTCCACATCTCATTCCACAACTCATTCCACACATCATTCCACAAATTATTCCACACATCATTCCACACATCATTCCACACACAATTCCAAATCACATTCCGCACCTCATTCCACACATAATTCCAAACATCATTGCATACATCATTACACACATTATTCCACACATCATTCCACAACTCATTCCACACATCATTCCACACCTCATTGCACAACTCATTCCACACGTCATTCAACACATCACTCAACACATCATTCCACACTTCATTCTATACATCATTCCAAACATCATTCCACACCTCATTCCACACATCATTCCACAAATCATTCCACACATCATTCTACAACTCATTCACACATCATTCCACACTTCATTCCACACATCATTCCACACATCATTCCAAAGATCGTTCCACACATCATTCCACACCTAATTCCACACATCATTAAACACCTCATTCCACACCACGTTCCACACATCATTCCACACATCATTCAATACATCATTCCACACATCATTCCAAACATCATTCCACACCTCATTCCACACCGCATTCCACATATCATTCCACATATCATTCCACGCATCATTCCACGCATCATTCCACGCATCATTCTACACATCATTCCACACCACATTACACACCTCATTCCACACCTCATTCCACACCTCATTCCACACCTCATTCCACACATCATTCCACACAACATTCCACATATCATTCCAAACATCATTCCAAACATCATTCCGCACCTCATTCCACATAACATTCCACACATCATTCCACACTTAATTTCACACCTCATTCCACAACTCATTCCACACATCATTACACACGTCATTCCGCACATCATTCCACAACATTCCACTCATCATTCCACACATCATTCCTCACATCAGTCCATACCTCATTTCTCATAACATTCCACACATCATTCCAAACCTGATTCCACAACTCATTCCACACATCATTCCACACTTCATTCCACACGTCATTCCACACAACATTGACACATCATTCCACACCTCATTCCACACATCATTCCACACATCATCCTCACATCAATCCATAACTCATTCCACATAACATTCCACACCTCATTCCACACCTCAATCCACAACTCATTCCACACATCATTCCACACATCATTCCACACATCATTCCACACATCATTCCTCACATCAGTCCATACCTCATTCCACATAACATTCCACACATCATTCCACACATCATTCCACACATCATTCCAAACATCATTCCATACATCATTCCACACATCATTCAATACATCATTCCAGATATCATTCCACACAACATGCCACGCATCATTCCACACCTCATTCCACGCATCATTCCATAACATTCCACACATCATTCCTCACATCAATCCACACATTATTCCACACATCATTCCAAACATAATTCCAAACCTCATTCCACACAACATTCCATCACATTTCACATCTCATTCCACAACTCATTCCACACATCATTCCACAAATCATTCCACACATCATGCCACACTTCATTCCACACACAATTCCAAATCACATTCCGCACCTCATTCCACACATAATTCCAAACATCATTACATACATCATTACACACATTATTCCACACATCATTCCACAACTCATTCCACACATCATTCCACACCTCATTGCACAACTCATTCCACACGTCATTCAACACATCATTCAACACATCATTCCACACTTCATTCTATACATCATTCCAAACATCATTCCACACCTCATTCCACACATCATTCCACAAATCATTCCACACATCATTCCACAACTCATTCACACATCATTCCACACATCGTTCCACACATCATCCTCATATGATTCCACACACCATCCCACACATCATTCCATACATCATTCCACAAATCATTCCATTCCTCATTCCACACCTCATTCCACACATAATTCCAAACATCATTTCATATATCATTCCACACAGCATTCCACACATCATTACCACACATCATTCCACACATCATTCCAAACATCATTCCACATAACATTCCACACACCATTCCACACATCATTCCAGATATCATTCGACACATCATTAACACATAATTCCAGAAAGCATTCGACACATCATTCCGCACATAATTCCACACATCATTCCAGATATCATTCGACACATCATTCCACACATCATTTAACACCTCATTCCACACTTCATTCCACAACATTCCACACATCATTCCACACATCATTCCTCATATCAGTCCATACCTCATTCCACATAACATTCCACACATCATTCCACACCTCATTCCACAACTCATTCCACACATCATTCCACACATCATTCCACACATTATTGACACATCATTCCACACCTCATTCCACACATCATTCCACACATCATTCTACACATCATTCCACACAACATTCCACAACTCATTCCACACATCATTCCACACATCATTCCAAACATCATTCCACACATCATTCCACACCATATTCCACACCTCATTCCACACTTAATTTCAAACATCATTACATACGACATTCCACACATCATTCCACACATCATTCCACACATCATTCCAAAGATCGTTCCACACATCAATCCACACCTAATTCCACACATCATTAAACACCTCATTCCACACCGCATTCCACACATCATTCCACACATCATTCAATACATCATTCCACACATCATTCCAAACATCATTCCACACCTCATTCCACACCTCATTCCACATATCATTCCACATATCATTCCACGCATCATTCCACGCATCATTCCACGCATCATTCCACACATCATTCCAAACATCATTCCAAACATCATTCCACACCGCATTCCACACCTCATTCCACACATTATTCCACACATCAGTCCATACCTCATTCCACACCACATTCCACACCTCATTCCACACCTCATTCCACACCTCATTCCACACCTCATTCCACACCTCATTCCACACATCATTCCACTCAACATTCCACATATCATTCCAAACATCATTCCAAACATCATTCCGCAGCTCATTCCACATAACATTCCACACATCATTCCACACTTAAGTTCACACCTCATTCCACAACTCATTCCACACATCATTCCACACATCATTCCACACATCATTCCACAACATTCCACACATCATTCCACACATCATTTCTCACATCAGTCCATACCTCATTTCTCATAACATTCCTCACATCATTCCAAACCTGATTCCACAACTCATTCCACACATCATTCCACACATCATTCCACACGTCATTCCACACATCATTGACACATCATTTCACACCTCATTCCGCACATCATTCCACACATCGTTCCTCACATCAGTCCATTACTCATTCCACATAACATTCCACACCTCATTCCACACCTCAATCCACAACTCATTCCACACATCATTCCACACATCATTCCACACATCATTCCACAACTACCAACACATCATTCCACACATCATTCCTCACATCAGTCCATACCTCATTCCACATAACATTCCACACATGATTCCACATCTCATTCCACAACTCATTCCACACATCATTACACACATCATTCCACACATCATTCCACACATCATTGACACATCATTCCACACCTTATTCCACACATCATTCCACACGTCATTCTACACATCATTCCACACATGATTCCACAACTCATTCCACACATCATTCCACACATCATTCCACACATCAGTCCACACATCGTTCCACACATCATTCCACACCATATTCCGCACCTCATTCCACACATAATTTCAAACATCATTACATACGTCATTTCACACATCATTCCACACATCATTCCACACATCATTCCAAACATCATTCCACACATCATTCCACACCTTATTCCACATCTCATTCTACACCTCATTCTACACATCATTCCACACATCATTCAACACATCTTTCCACACATTATTCTACACTTCATTCCACACATCATTCCACACATCATTCCACACATCATTCCAAACATCATTACATACATCATTCCACAGATCATTCAATACATCATTCCACATATCATTCCACACAAAATGCCACACATCATTCCACACCTCATTCCACGCATCATTCCATAACATTCCACACATCATTCCACACCATATTCCGCACCTCATTCCACACATAATTTCAAACATCATTACATACTTCATTCCACACAACATTCCACACATTATTCCACACATCATTCCAAACATCATTCCACACATCATTCCACACCTTATTCCACACCTCATTCTACACCTCATTCCAAACATCATTCCACACATCATTCAACACATCATTCCACACATTATTCTGCACTTCATTCCACACATCATTCCACACATCATTCCACACATCATTCCAAACATCATTCCATACATCATTCCACACATCATTCAATACATCATTCCACATATCATTCCACACAACATGCCACGCATCATTCCACACCTCATTCCACGCATCATTGCATAACATTCCACACATCGTTCCTCACATCAGTCCACACATCATGCCACACATTGTTCCACACATCATTCCAAACATCATTCCACACCTCATTCCACACAACATTCCATCACATTCCACATCTCATTCCACAACTCATTCCACACATCATTCCACAAATCATTCCACACATAATTCCAAACATCATTACATACATCATTACACACATTATTCCACACATCATTCCACAACTCATTCCACACATCATTCCACACCTCATTGCACAACTCATTCCACACGTCATTCAACACATCATTCAACACATCATTCCACACTTCATTCTATACATCATTCCAAACATCATTCCACACCTCATTCCACACATCATTCCACAAATCATTCCACACATCATTCTACAACTCATTCACACATCATTCCACACATCGTTCCACACATCATCCTCATATGATTCCACACATCATCCCACACATCATTCCATACATCATTCCACAAATCATTCCATTCCTCATTCCACACTTCATTCCACACATAATACCAAACATCATTTCATATATCATTCCACACAGCATTCCACACATCATTACCACACATCATTCCACACATCATTCCAAACATCATTCCATATAACATTCCACACATCATTCCACACATCATTCCAGATATCATTCGACACATCATTAACACATAATTCCAGAAAGCATTCGACACAACATTCCGCACCTAATTCCACACATCATTCCAGATATCATTCCAAAGATCGTTCCACACATAATTCCACACCTAATTCCACACATCATTAAACACCTCATTCCACACCACGTTCCACACATCATTCCACACATCATTCAATACATCATTCCACACATCATTCCAAACATCATTCCAAACATCATTCCACACCTCATTCCACACATCATTCCACAAATCATTCCACACCTCATTCCACAACTCATTCACACATCATTTCACACATCGTTCCACACATCATCCTCATATGATTCCACACATCATCCCACACATCATTCCATACATCATTCCATAAATCATTCCATTCCTCATTCCACACCTCATTCCACACATAATTCCAAACATAATTTCATATATCATTCCACACATCATTACCACACAACATTCCACACATCATTCCTCACATCAGTCCATACCTCATTTCTCATAACATTCCTCACATCATTCCAAACCTGATTCCACAACTCATTCCACACATCATTCCACACATCATTCCACACGTCATTCCACACATCATTGACACATCATTTCACACCTCATTCCGCACATCATTCCACACATCATTCCTCACATCAGTCCATAACTCATTCCACATAACATTCCACACCTCATTCCACACCTCAATCCACAACTCATTCCACACATCATTCCACACATCATTCCACACATCATTCCACAACTACCAACACATCATTCCACACATCATTCCTCACATCAGTCCATACCTCATTCCACATAACATTCCACACATGATTCCACACATGATTCCACATCTCATTCCACAACTCATTCCACACATCATTACACACATCATTCCACACATCATTCCACACATCATTGACACATCATTCCACACCTCATTCCACACATCATTCCACACGTCATTCTACACATCATTCCACACATGATTCCACAACTCATTCCACACATCATTCCACACATCATTCCACACATCAGTCCACACATCGTTCCACACATCATTCCACACCATATTCCGCACCTCATTCCACACATAATTTCAAACATCATTACATACGTCATTTCACACATCATTCCACACATCATTCCACACATCATTCCAAACATCATTCCACACATCATTCCACACCTTATTCCACATCTCATTCTACACCTCATTCTACACATCATTCCACACATCATTCAACACATCTTTCCACACATTATTCTACACTTCATTCCACACATCATTCCACACATCATTCCACACATCATTCCAAACATCATTACATACATCATTCCACAGATCATTCAATACATCATTCCACATATCATTCCACACAAAATGCCACACATCATTCCACACCTCATTCCACGCATCATTCCATAACATTCCACACATCATTCCACACCATATTCCGCACCTCATTCCACACATAATTTCAAACATCATTACATACTTCATTCCACACAACATTCCACACATTATTCCACACATCATTCCAAACATCATTCCACACATCATTCCACACCTTATTCCACACCTCATTCTACACCTCATTCCACACATCATTCCACACATCATTCAACACATCATTCCACACATTATTCTGCACTTCATTCCACACATCATTCCACACATCATTCCACACATCATTCCAAACATCATTCCATACATCATTCCACACATCATTCAATACATCATTCCACATATCATTCCACACAACATGCCACGCATCATTCCACACCTCATTCCACGCATCATTGCATAACATTCCACACATCGTTCCTCACATCAGTCCACACATCATGCCACACATTGTTCCACACATCATTCCAAACATCATTCCACACCTCATTCCACACAACATTCCATCACATTCCACATCTCATTCCACAACTCATTCCACACATCATTCCACAAATCATTCCACACATAATTCCAAACATCATTACATACATCATTACACACATTATTCCACACATCATTCCACAACTCATTCCACACATCATTCCACACCTCATTGCACAACTCATTCCACACGTCATTCAACACATCATTCAACACATCATTCCACACTTCATTCTATACATCATTCCAAACATCATTCCACACCTCATTCCACACATCATTCCACAAATCATTCCACACATCATTCTACAACTCATTCACACATCATTCCACACATCGTTCCACACATCATCCTCATATGATTCCACACATCATCCCACACATCATTCCATACATCATTCCACAAATCATTCCATTCCTCATTCCACACTTCATTCCACACATAATACCAAACATCATTTCATATATCATTCCACACAGCATTCCACACATCATTACCACACATCATTCCACACATCATTCCAAACATCATTCCATATAACATTCCACACATCATTCCACACATCATTCCAGATATCATTCGACACATCATTAACACATAATTCCAGAAAGCATTCGACACAACATTCCGCACCTAATTCCACACATCATTCCAGATATCATTCGACACATCATTCCACACATTATTCAACACATCATTCCACACATCATTCCACAACATACCACACATCATTCCACACATCATTCCTCATATCAGTCCATACCTCATTCCACATAACATTCCACACATCATTCCACACCTCATTCCACAACTCATTCCACACATCATTCCACACATCATTCCACACATTATTGACACATCATTCCACACCTCATTCCACACATCAATCCACACATCATTCTACACATCATTCCACACAACATTCCACAACTCATTCCACACATCATTCCACACATCATTCCAAACATCATTCCACACATCATTCCACACCATATTCCACACCTCATTCCACACTTAATTTCAAACATCATTACATACGTCATTCCACACATCATTCCACACATCATTCCAAACATCATTCCAAAGATCGTTCCACACATAATTCCACACCTAATTCCACACATCATTAAACACCTCATTCCACACCACGTTCCACACATCATTCCACACATCATTCAATACATCATTCCACACATCATTCCAAACATCATTCCAAACATCATTCCACACCTCATTCCACACATCATTCCACAAATCATTCCACACCTCATTCCACAACTCATTCACACATCATTTCACACATCGTTCCACACATCATCCTCATATGATTCCACACATCATCCCACACATCATTCCATACATCATTCCATAAATCATTCCATTCCTCATTCCACACCTCATTCCACACATAATTCCAAACATAATTTCATATATCATTCCACACATCATTACCACACAACATTCCACACATCATTCCTCACATCAGTCCATACCTCATTTCTCATAACATTCCTCACATCATTCCAAACCTGATTCCACAACTCATTCCACACATCATTCCACACATCATTCCACACGTCATTCCACACATCATTGACACATCATTTCACACCTCATTCCGCACATCATTCCACACATCATTCCTCACATCAGTCCATAACTCATTCCACATAACATTCCACACCTCATTCCACACCTCAATCCACAACTCATTCCACACATCATTCCACACATCATTCCACACATCATTCCACAACTACCAACACATCATTCCACACATCATTCCTCACATCAGTCCATACCTCATTCCACATAACATTCCACACATGATTCCACATCTCATTCCACAACTCATTCAACACATCATTACACACATCATTCCACACATCATTCCACACATCATTGACACATCATTCCACACCTCATTCCACACATCATTCCACACGTCATTCTACACATCATTCCACACATGATTCCACAACTCATTCCACACATCATTCCACACATCATTCCACACATCAGTCCACACATCGTTCCACACATCATTCCACACCATATTCCGCACCTCATTCCACACATAATTTCAAACATCATTACATACGTCATTTCACACATCATTCCACACATCATTCCACACATCATTCCAAACATCATTCCACACATCATTCCACACCTTATTCCACATCTCATTCTACACCTCATTCTACACATCATTCCACACATCATTCAACACATCTTTCCACACATTATTCTACACTTCATTCCACACATCATTCCACACATCATTCCACACATCATTCCAAACATCATTCCATACATCATTCCACACATCATTCAATACATCATTCCACATATCATTCCACACAAAATGCCACACATCATTCCACACCTCATTCCACGCATCATTCCATAACATTCCACACATCATTCCACACCATATTCCGCACCTCATTCCACACATAATTTCAAACATCATTACATACTTCATTCCACACATCATTCCACACATTATTCCACACATCATTCCAAACATCATTCCACACATCATTCCACACCTTATTCCACACCTCATTCTACACCTCATTCCACACATCATTCCACACATCATTCAACACATCATTCCACACATTATTCTGCACTTCATTCCACACATCATTCCACACATCATTCCACACATCATTCCAAACATCATTCCATACATCATTCCACACATCATTCAATACATCATTCCACATATCATTCCACACAACATGCCACGCATCATTCCACACCTCATTCCACGCATCATTCCATAACATTCCACACATCATTCCTCACATCAGTCCACACATCATGCCACACATTGTTCCACACATCATTCCAAACATCATTCCACACCTCATTCCACACAACATTCCATCACATTCCACATCTCATTCCACAACTCATTCCACACATCATTCCACAAATCATTCCACACATAATTCCAAACATCATTACATACATCATTACACACATTATTCCACACATCATTCCACAACTCATTCTACACATCATTCCACACCTCATTGCACAACTCATTCCACACGTCATTCAACACATCATTCAACACATCATTCCACACTTCATTCTATACATCATTCCAAACATCATTCCACACCTCATTCCACACATCATTCCACAAATCATTCCACACATCATTCTACAACTCATTCACACATCATTCCACACATCGTTCCACACATCATCCTCATATGATTCCACACATCATCCCACACATCATTCCATACATCATTCCACAAATCATTCCATTCCTCATTCCACACTTCATTCCACACATAATACCAAACATCATTTCATATATCATTCCACACAGCATTCCACACATCATTACCACACATCATACCACACATCATTCCAAACATCATTCCACATAACATTCCACACATCATTCCACACATCATTCCAGATATCATTCGACACATCATTAACACATAATTCCAGAAAGCATTCGACACAACATTCCGCACCTAAGTCCACACATCATTCCAGATATCATTCGACACATCATTCCACACATTATTCAACACATCATTCCACACATCATTCCACAACATACCACACATCATTCCACACATCATTCCTCATATCAGTCCATACCTCATTCCACATAACATTCCACACATCATTCCACACCTCATTCCACAACTCATTCCACACATCATTCCACACATCATTCCACACATTATTGACACATCATTCCACACCTCATTCCACACATCAATCCACACATCATTCTACACATCATTCCACACAACATTCCACAACTCATTCCACACATCATTCCACACATCATTCCAAACATCATTCCACACATCATTCCACACCATATTCCACACCTCATTCCACACTTAATTTCAAACATCATTACATACGTCATTCCACACATCATTCCACACATCATTCCAAACATCATTCCAAAGATCGTTCCACACATAATTCCACACCTAATTCCACACATCATTAAACACCTCATTCCACACCACGTTCCACACATCATTCCACACATCATTCAATACATCATTCCACACATCATTCCAAACATCATTCCAAACATCATTCCACACCTCATTCCACACATCATTCCACAAATCATTCCACACCTCATTCCACAACTCATTCACACATCATTTCACACATCGTTCCACACATCATCCTCATATGATTCCACACATCATCCCACACATCATTCCATACATCATTCCATAAATCATTCCATTCCTCATTCCACACCTCATTCCACACATAATTCCAAACATAATTTCATATATCATTCCACACATCATTACCACACAACATTCCACACATCATTCCAAACATCATTCCACATAACATTCCACACATCATTCCACACATCATTCCAGATATCATTCGACACATCATTAACACATAATTCCAGAAAGCATTCGACACATCATTCCGCACATACTTCCACACATCATTAAACACCTCATTCCACACCACGTTCCACACATCATTCCTCACATCATTCAATACATCATTCCACACATCATTCCAAACATCATTCCACACCTCATTCCTCACCTCATTCCACATATCATTCCACATATCATTCCACGCATCATTCCACGCATCATTCCACACATCATTCCACACATCATTCCACACATCATTCCAAACATCATTCCACACCTCATTCCACACCTCATTCCACACATTATTCCACATATCACTCCATACCTCATTCCACACCACATTCCACACCTCATTCCACACCTCATTCCACACCTCATTCCACACATCATTCCACACAACATTCCACATATCATTCCAAACATAATTCCAAACATCATTCCGCACCTCATTCCACATAACATTCCACACATCATTCCACACTTAATTTCACACCTCATTCCACAACGCATTCCACACATCATTACACACATCATTCCACACATCATTCCACAACATTCCACTCATCATTCCACACATCATTCCTCACATCAGTGCATACCTCATTTCTCATAACATTCCACACATCATTCCAAACCTGATTCCACAACTCTTTCCACACATCATTCCACACATCATTCCACACGTCATTCCACACAACATTGACACATCATTCCACACCTCATTCCACACATCATTCCACACATCATTCCTCACATCAGTCCATAACTCATTCCACATAACATTCCACACCTCATTCCACACCTCAATCCAAAACTCATTCCACACATCATTCCACACATCATTCCACACATCATTCCACAACTATCCACACATCATTCCACACATCTTTCCTCACATCAGTCCATACCTCATTCCACATAACATTCCACACATCATTCCACACATCATTCCACACATCATTCCAAACATCATTCCATACATCATTCCACACATCATTCAATACATCATTCCACATATCATTCCACACAACATGCCACGCATCATTCCACACCTCATTCCACGCATCATTCCATAACATTCCACACATCATTCCTCACATCAATCCACACATCATGCCACACATTATTCCACACATCATTCCAAACATCATTCCACACCTCATTCCACACAACATTCCATCACATTCCACATCTCATTCCACAACTCATTCCACACATCATTCCACAAATCATTCCACACATCATTCCACACATCATTCCACACACAATTCCAAATCACATTCCGCACCTCATTCCACACATAATTCCAAACATCATTACATACATCATTACACACATTATTCCACACATCATTCCACAACTCATTCCACAAATCATTCCACACCTCATTGCACAACTCATTCCACACGTCATTCAACACATCATTCAACACATCATTCCACACTTCATTCTATACATCATTCCAAACATCATTCCACACCTCATTCCACACATCATTCCACAAATCATTCCACACCTCATTCCACAACTCATTCACACATCATTCCACACATCGTTCCACACATCATCCTCATATGATTCCACACACCATCCCACACATCATTCCATACATCATTCCACAAATCATTCCATTCCTCATTCCACACCTCATTCCACACATAATTCCAAACATCATTTCATATATCATTCCACACATCATTTCATATATCATTCCACACAGCATTCCACAAATCATTACCACACATCATTCCACACATCATTCCAAACATCATTCCACATAACATTCCACACATCATTCCACACATCATTCCAGATATCATTCGACACATCATTAACACATAATTCCAGAAAGCATTCGACACATCATTCCGCACATAATTCCACACATCATTCAACACATCATTCCACACATCATTCCACAACATTCCACACATCATTCCACACATCATTCCTCTTATCAGTCCATACCTCATTCCACATAACATTCCACACATCATTCCACACCTCATTCCTCACCTCATTCCACATATCATTCCACATATCATTCCACGCATCATTCCACGCATCATTCCACGCATCATTCCACACATCATTCCACACATCATTCCAAACATCATTCCACACCTCATTCCACACCTCATTCCACACATTATTCCACATATCACTCCATACCTCATTCCACACCACATTCCACACCTCATTCCACACCTCATTCCACACCTCATTCCACACAACATGCCACGCATCATTCCACACCTCATTCCACGCATCATTCCATAACATTCCACACATCATTCCTCACATCAATCCACACATCATGCCACACATTATTCCACACATCATTCCAAACATCATTCCACACCTCATTCCACACAACATTCCATCACATTCCACATCTCATTCCACAACTCATTCCACACATCATTCCACAAATCATTCCACACATCATTCCACACATCATTCCACACACAATTCCAAATCACATTCCGCACCTCATTCCACACATAATTCCAAACATCATTACATACATCATTACACACATTATTCCACACATCATTCCACAACTCATTCCACAAATCATTTCACACCTCATTGCACAACTCATTCCACACGTCATTCAACACATCATTCAACACATCATTCCACACTTCATTCTATACATCATTCCAAACATCATTCCACACCTCATTCCACACATCATTCCACAAATCATTCCACACCTCATTCCACAACTCATTCACACATCATTCCACACATCGTTCCACACATCATCCTCATATGATTCCACACACCATCCCACACATCATTCCATACATCATTCCACAAATCATTCCATTCCTCATTCCACACCTCATTCCACACATAATTCCAAACATCATTTCATATATCATTCCACACATCATTTCATATATCATTCCACACAGCATTCCACAAATCATTACCACACATCATTCCACACATCATTCCAAACATCATTCCACATAACATTCCACACATCATTCCACACATCATTCCAGATATCATTCGACACATCATTAACACATAATTCCAGAAAGCATTCGACACATCATTCCGCACATAATTCCACACATCATTCAACACATCATTCCACACATCATTCCACAACATTCCACACATCATTCCACACATCATTCCTCATATCAGTCCATACCTCATTCCACATAACATTCCACACATCATTCCACACCTCATTCCACAACTCATTCCACACATCATTCCACACATCATTGCACACATTATTGACACATCATTCCACACCTCATTCCACACATCATTCCACACATCATTCTACACATCATTCCACACAACATTCCACAACTCATTCCACATATCATTCCACACATCATTCCAAACATCATTCCACACATCATTCCACACCATATTCCACACCTCATTCCACACTTAATTTCAAACATCATTACATACGTCATTCCACACATCATTCCACACATCATTCCACACATCATTCCAAAGATCGTTCCACACATCATTACACACCTAATTCCACACATCATTAAACACCTCATTGCACACCACGTTCCACACATCATTCCACACATCATTCAATACATCATTCCACACATCATTCCAAACATCATTCCACACCTCATTCCACACCTCATTCCACATATCATTCCACATATCATTCCACGCATCATTCCACGCATCATTCCACGCATCATTCCACACATCATTCCACACATCATTCCAAACATCATTCCACACCTCATTCCACACCTCATTCCACACATTATTCCACACATCAGTCCATACCTCATTCCACACCACATTTCACACCTCATTCGACACCTCATTCCACACCTCATTCCACACCTCATTCCACACATCATTCCACACAACATTCCACATATCATTCCAAACATCATTCCAAACATCATTCCGCAGCTCATTCCACGTAACATTCCACACATCATTCCACACTTAATTTCACACCTCATTCCAGAACTCATTCCACACATCATTCCACACATCATTCCACACATCATTCCACAACATTCCACACATCATTCCACACATCATTCCACACATCATTCCACAACTACCAACACATCATTCCACACATCATTCCTCACATCAGTCCATACCTTATTCCACATAACATTCCACACATCATTCCACACCTCATTCCACAACTCATTCCACACATCATTACACACATCATTCCACACATCATTCCACACATCATTGACACATCATTCCACACCTCATTCCACACATCATTCCACACGTCATTCTACACATCATTCCACACATGATTTCATATATCATTCCACACGTCATTACCACACATCATTCCACACATCATTCCAAACATCATTCCACACCTCATTCCACACCTCATTCCACATATCATTCCACATATCATTCCACGCATCATTCCACGCATCATTCCACGCATCATTCCACACATCATTCCACACATCATTCCAAACATCATTCCACACCTCATTCCACACATTATTCCACACATCAGTCCATACCTCATTCCACACCACATTTCACACCTCATTCCACACCTCATTCCACACCTCATTCCACACCTCATTCCACACATCATTAAACACAACATTCCACATATCATTCCAAACATCATTCCAAACATCATTCCGCAGCTCATTCCACAAAACATTCCACACATCATTCCACACTTAATTTCACACCTCATTCCAGAACTCATTCCATACATCATTCCATACATCATTCCACACATCATTCCACAACATTCCACACATCATTCCACACATCATTCCACACATCATTCCACAACTACCAACACATCATTCCACACATCATTCCTCACATCAGTCCATACCTCATTCCACATAACATTCCACACATCATTCCACACCTCATTCCACAACTCATTCCACACATCATTACACACATCATTCCACACATCATTCCACACATCATTGACACATCATTCCACACCTCATTCCACACAATCATTCCACACGTCATTC
The DNA here is from genome assembly GCF_044704955.1 of Pristiophorus japonicus. Classification (NCBI taxonomy): domain Eukaryota; kingdom Metazoa; phylum Chordata; class Chondrichthyes; family Pristiophoridae; genus Pristiophorus; species Pristiophorus japonicus. The sequence continues at coordinate 3,405,422 of NC_092009.1, forward strand.
TACACATCATTCCACACATGATTCCACAACTCATTCCACACATCATTCCACACATCAGTCCACACATCATTCCACACATCATTCCACACCATATTCCGCACCTCATTCCACACATAATTTCAAACATCATTACTTACGTCATTCCACACATCATTCCACACATCATTCCACACATCATTCCAAACTTCATTCCACACCTCATTCCACACAACATTCCATCACATTCCACATCTCATTCCACAACTCATTCCACACATCATTCCACAAATCATTCCACACATCATTCCACACATCATTCCACACACAATTCCAAATCACATTTGCACCTCATTCCACACATAATTCCAAACATCATTACATACATCATTACACACATTATTCCACACATCATTCCACAACTCATTCCACACATCATTCCACACCTCATTGCACAACTCATTCCACACGTCATTCAACACATCACTCAACACATCATTCCACACTTCATTCTATACATCATTCCAAACATCATTCCACACCTCATTCCACACATCATTCCACAAATCATTCCACACATCAGTCCACACATCATTCTACACATCATTCCACACCATATTCCGCACCTCATTCCACACATAATTTCAAACATCATTACTTACGTCATTCCACACATCATTCCACACATCATTCCACACATCATTCCAAACATCATTCCACACATCATTCCACACCTTATTCCACACCTCATTCTACACCTCATTCTACACATCATTCCACACATCATTCAACACGTCTTTCCACACATTATTCTACACTTCATTCCACACATCATTCCACACATCATTCCACACATCATTCCAAACATCATTCCCTACATCATTCCACACATTATTCAATACATCATTCCACATATCATTCCACACAAAATGCCACACATCATTCCACACCTCATTCCAGGCATCATTCCATAACATTCCAAACATCATTCCTCACATCAATCCACACATCGTGCCACACATTATTCCACACATCATTCCAAACATTATTCCACACCTCATTCCACACAACATTCCATCACATTCCACATCTCATTCCACAACTCATTCCACACATCATTCCACAAATCATTCCACACATCATTCTACACATTATTCCACACACAATTCCAAATCACATTCCGCACCTCATTCCACACATAATTCCAAACATCATTCATACATCATTACACACATCATTCCACACATCATTCCACAACTCATTCCACACATCATTCCACACCTCATTGCACAACTCATTCCACACGTCATTCAACACATCATTCAACACATCATTCCACACTTCATTCTATACATCATTCCACACCTCATTCCACAACTCATTCACACATCATTCCACACATCGTTCCACACATCATCCTCATATGATTCCACACATCATCCCACACATCATTCCATACATCATTCCACAAATTATTCCATTCCTCATTCCACACCTCATTCCACACATAATTCCAAACATAATTTCATATATCATTCCACACAGCATTTGACACATCATTACCACACATCATTCCACACATCATTCCAAACATCATTCCACATAACATTCCACACATCATTCCACACATCATTCCAGATATCATTCGACACATCATTAACACATAATTCCAGAAAGCATTCGACACATCATTCCGCACATAATTCCACATATCTTTCCAGATATCATTCGACACATCATTCCACACATCATTCAACACATCATTCCACACATCATTCCACAACATTCCACACATCATTCCACACATCATTCCTCATATCAGTCCATACCTCATTCCACATAACATTCCACACATCATTCCACACCTCATTCCACAACTCATTTCACACATCATTCCACATATCATTCCACACATTAGTGACACATCATTCCACACCTCATTCCACACATCATTCCACACATCATTCTACACATCATGCCAAACAACATTCCACATCTCATTCCACATATCATTCCACACCATATTCCACACCTCATTCCACACATAATTTCAAACATCATTACATACATCATTCCACACATCATTTCACACATCATTCCACACATCATTCCAAAGATCGTTCCACACATCATTCCACACCTAATTCCACACATCATTAAACACCTCATTCCACACCGCATTCCACACAACATTCCACACATCATTCAACACATCATCCCACACATTATTCTACACTTCATTCCACACATCATTCCACACATCATTCCACACATCATTCCACACATCATTCCAAACATCATTCCATACATCATTCAATACATCATTCCACATATCATTCCACACAACATGCCACGCATCATTCCACACCTCATTCCACGCATCATTCCATAACATTCCACACATCATTCCTCACATCAATCCACACATCATGCCACACGTTATTCCACACATCATTCCAAACATCATTCCACACCTCATTCTCCACAACATTCTTAACATTCCACACCTCATTCCACAACTCATTCCACACATCATTCCACAAATCATTCCACACATCATTCCACACATCATTCCACACATCATTCCACACATCATTCCACACATCATTCCATATATCATTCAATACATCATTCCACATATCATTCCACACATCATTCCACACATCATTCCATACATCATTCAATACATCATTCCACATATCATTCCACACCTCAATCCACACCTCATTCCACACATCATTCCACACCTCATTCCACAAATCATTCCACACATTATTCCACACATCATTCCTCACATCAATCCACACATCATGCCACACGTTATTCCACACATCATTCCAAACATCATTCCACACCTCATTCTCCACAACATTCTTAACATTCCACACCTCATTCCACAACTCATTCCACACATCATTCCACAAATCATTCCACACATCATTCCACACATCATTCCACACATCATTCCACACATCATTCCACACATCATTCCATACATCATTCAATACATCATTCCACATATCATTCCACACATCATTCCACACATCATTCCATACATCATTCAATACATCATTCCACATATCATTCCACACCTCAATCCACACCTCATTCCACACATCATTCCACACCTCATTCCACAAATCATTCCACACATTATTCCACACATCATTCCACACATCATTCCAAACATCATGCCAAATCATTCCACACATCATTCCACACATCATTCCAGATATCATTCGACACATCATTCCACACATCATTCCACACATCATTCCAAACATCATTCCACAACATTCCACACATCATTCCACACATCATTCCTCACAGCAGTCCATACCTCATTCCACATAAAATGCCACACATCATTCCACACCTCATTCCACAACTCATTCCACACATCATTCCACAAATCATTCCACACATCATTCCACACATCATTCCACACTTCCTTCCACACTATATTCGACACCTCATTCCACACATAATTTCAAACATATTTACATATGTCATTCCACACATCAATCCAAACATCATTCCACACATCATTCCACACCTAATGCCACACATCATTCCACACCTAATTCCACACATCATTCCACACATCATTCCACACATCATTCAACACATCATTCCATACATTATTCTACACTTCATTCCACACATCATTCCACACATCATTCCACACATCATTCCAAACATCATTCCATACCTCATTCCACACATCATTCAATACATCATTCCACATCATTCCACACAACATGCCACGCATCATTCCACACCTCACTCCACGCATCATTCCATAACATTCGACACATCATTCCTCACATCAATCCACACATCATGCCACACGTTATCCCACACATCATTCCAAACATCATTCCACACCTCATTCTCAATAACATACCATAACATTCCACACCTCATTCCACAACTCATCCCACACATCATTCCACAAATCATTCTACAAATCATTCCACACATCATTCCACACATCATTCCAAACCACATTCCGCACCTCATTCCACACATCATTAAAAACAACATTAAGTACGTCATTACACACATCATTCCACACATTATTCCACAACTCATTCCATACATCATTCCACACCTCATTGCACAACTCATTCCACATATCATTCCACACCTCATTCCACAACTCATTCACACATCATTCCACAGATCAATCCACAACTCATTACACACTTCATTCCACACATCATTCCACACCTCATTCCACACATCATTAAAAACAACATTACGTACGTCATTACACACATCATTCCACACATCATTCCACAACTCATTCCACACATCATTCCACACCTCATTGCACAACTCATTCCACACATCATTCCACACCTCATTGCACACATCATTCCACACTTCATTCCACACATCAGTCCATACCGCATTCCACACTTCATTCCACACATCATTCCACACTTCATTCCACACATCAGTCCATACCGCATTCCACACTTCATTCCACACATCATTCCACACATCATTCCAGATATCATTCGACACATCATTCCACACATAATTCCAGAACGCATTCGGCACATCATTCCGCACATCATTCCACACATCATTCAACTACATTCCACACATCATTCCACACATCATTCCTCACATCAGTCCATACCTCATTTCTCATAACATTCCACACGTCATTCCACACCTCATTCCACAACTCATTCCACAACTCATTCCACACATCATTCCACACCTCATTGCACAACTCATTCCACACGTCATTCAACACATCATTCAACACATCATTCCACACTTCATGCTATACATCATTCCAAACATCATTCCACACCTCATTCCACACATCATTCCACAAATCATTCCACACCTCATTCCACAACTCATTCACACATCATTCCACACATCGATCCTCACATCATTCCTCATATGATTCCACACATCATCCCACACATCATTCCAAACATCATTCCACATATCATTCCACTCCTCATTCCACACCTCATTCCACACATAATTCCAAACATAATTTCATATATCATTCCACACAGCATTCCACACATCATTACCACACATCATTCCACACATCATTCCAAACATCATTCCACATAACATTCCACACATCATTCCACACATCATTCCAAATATCATTCGACACATCATTAACACATAATTCCAGAAATCATTCGACACATCATTCCGCACATCATTCCACACATTATTCCAGATATCATTCGACACATCATTCCACACATCATTCCACACATCATTCCAAACATCATTCCACAACATTCCACACATCATTCCACACATCATTCCTCACATCAGTGTATACCTCATTCCACCTAAAATTCCACACATCATTCCACACCTCATTCCACAACTCATTCCACACATCATTCCACACATCATTCCACACATCATTCCACACATCATTCCACCCTTCATTCAACACCATATTCCACACCTCATTCCACACATAATTTCAAACATCATTACATACGTCATTCCACACAGCATTCCACACATCATTCCACACATCATTCCAAACATCATTCCACACATCATTCCACACCTAATTCCACACATCATTCCACACCTCTTTCCACACATCATTCCACACATCATTCAACACATCATTCCACACATTATTCTACACTTCATTCCACACATCATTCCACACATCATTCCAAACATCATTCCAAACATCATTCCATACCTCATTCCACACATCATTCAATACATCATTCCAAACATCATTCCACACATCATTCCAAACATCATTCCAAACATCATTCCATACATCATTCCACACATCATTCAATACATCATTCCACATATCATTCCACACAACATGCCATGCATTATTCCACACCTCATTCCACGTATCATTGCTAAACATTCCACACATCATTCCTCACATCAATCCACACATCATGCCACACGTTATTCCACACATCATTCCAAACATCATTTCACACATCATTCCACACATCAATCCACAACTCATTCCACACATCATTCCACACATCATTCCACACATCTTTCCACACATCTTCCACACATCATTCCACACTTCATTCCACACTTCATTCCACACATCATTCCACACATCATTCCACACATCATTCCAGACATCATTCCACACATCATTCCACACATCATTCCACACATCATTCCACACATCAGTCCACACCGCATTCCACACTTCATTCCACACATCATTCCACACTTCATTCCACACATCTTTCCACACATCATTCCACACATCATTCCACACATCATTCCACACATCAGTCCACACCGCATTCCACACTTCATTCCACACATCATTCCACACTTCATTCCACACATCATTCCACACATCATTCCACACATCATTCCAAACATCATTCCAAGTAACATTCCACACATCATTCCAGATATCATTCGACACATCATTCCACACATAATTCCAGAACGCATTCGGCACATCATTCCGCACATCATTCCACACATCATTCCACACATCATTCCACACATCATTCAACAACATTCCACACGTCATTCCACACATCATTCCTCACATCAGTCCATACCTCATTCCACATAACATTCCACACAACATTCCGCACCTCATTCCACAACTCATTCCACAAATCATTCCACACATCATTCCACACATCATTCCACAACATTCCACACATCATTCCACACATCATTCCTCACATCAGTCCATACCTAATTTCTCATAACATTCCACACATCATTCCACACCTCATTCCACAACTCATTCCACACCTCATTCCGCACATAATTTCAAACATCATTACATACGTCATTCCACACATCATTCCACACATCATTCCACACATCATTACAAACATCATTCCACATATCATTCCACACCTCATTCCACACATCATTCCAATGTGTAGAATGAGGTGTCTAATGATGTGAAGAATGATGATTTGTAAAATGATGAGTAGAATGATGAGTAGAATGAGGTGTATAAGGATGTGCAGAATGATGTGTAGAATGATGTTTCGAATGCGGTTGTGTGGAATGATGTGTAGAACGATGTGTGGAATGAGGTGTAGAATGATGTGTAGAATGAAGTGTAGAATGATGTGCAGAATTATGTTGTGTAGAATGATGTGTGGAATGATGTGTCGAATGATGTGTAAAATGACGTGTGAAATAATGTGTAGAATGACGTGTAGAATGATGTGTAGAATGACGTGCAGAATGATGTTTAGAATGATGTGTAGAATGATGTTGTGTAGAATGATGTGTAGAATGATGTGTAGAATGATGTGTAGAATAATGTGTAGAATGATGCGTAGAATGATGCGTAGAATGATACGAAGAATGATGTGTAGAATGATGTGCAGATTGATGTGTCGAATGATGTGTAGAATTATGTGGTGAATGATGTGTAGAAAGATGTGTAGAATGATGCGTAGAATGATGTGTAGAATGATGTGGTGAATGATGTGTAGAATGACGTGTAGAATGATGTGTAGAATGAAGTTGTGTAGATTGATGTGTACAATTATGTGTCGAATGATTTGTAAGAATAATTTGTAGAATGATGTGTTGAAAGATGTGTAGAATGATGCGTTAAATGATGCGTAGAATGATGCGTAGAATGATGCGTAGAATGATACGAAGAATGATGTGTAGAATGATGTGTAGAATGATGTGTAGAATGATGTGCAGAATGATGTGTAGAATGAAGTTGTGTAGATTGATGTGTACAATTATGTGTCGAAGGATTTGTAAGAATGATTTGTAGAATGATGTGTTGAAAGATGTGTAGAATGATACGTTGAATGATACGTAGAATGATGTGTAGAATGATGTCTAGAATGATGTGCAGAATGATGTGTAGAATAATGTGCAGATTGATGTGCAGAATGATGTGCAGAATGATGTGTAGAATGATGTGTAGAAAGATGTGTAGGATGATGCATAGAATGATGTGTAGAATGATGTGTGGAATGATTTATAGAATGACGTGTAGAATGATGTGTAGATTGATGTGTAGAATGATGTGTAGAATGATGTGTAGATTGATGTGTAGAATGATGTCTAGAATGATGCGTAGAATGATGTGTAGAAAGATGTGTAGAATGATGCGTAGAATGATGTGTAGAATGATTTGTTGAATGATGTGTAGAATGATCTGTAGAATGATGATGTGTAGAATGATGTGTCGAGTGATATTTAGAATGATGATGTGTAGAATGATGTGTAGAATGATGTGTAAAATGATATTTCGAATGATGTTGTGTAAAATGATGTGTCGAATGATGAGTAGAATGATGTGTAGAATGAGGTGTATAAGGATGTGCAGAATGATGTGTAGAATGATGTTTCGAAAGCGGTTGTGTGGAATGATGTGTAGAACGATGTGTGGAATGAGGTGTAGAATGATGTGTAGAATGAAGTGTAGAATGATGTACAGAATTATGTTGTGTAGAATGATGTGTGGAATGATGTGTCGAATGATGTGTAAAATGATGTGTGAAATAATGTGTAGAATGACGTGTAGAATGATGTGTAGAATGACGTGCAGAATGATGTTCAGAATGATGTGCAGAATGATGTTGTGTAGAATGATGTGTAGAATGATGTGTAGAATGATGTGTAGAATAATGTGCAGAATGATGTATAGAATGATGCCGAGAATGATGTGCAGAATCATGTGGTGTAGATTGATGTGTAGAATGATGTTGTGTAGATTGATGTGTAGAATGATGTGTAGAATGATGTGTAGAATGATGTGTAGAATGATGATGTGTAGAATGATGTGTCGAGTGATGTTTAGAATGATGATGTGTAGAATGATGTGTAGAATGATGATGTGTAGAATGAAGTGTCGAGTGATGTTTAGAATGATGATGTGTGGCATGATGTGTAGAATGATGTGTAGAATGATATGTAGAATGATATTTCGAATGATGTTGTGTAAAATGATGTGTAGAATGATGTGTAGAATGATGTGTAGAATGATGAGTAGAATGATGTTGTGCAGATTAACGTGTAGAATGAAATGTAGTATGATATGCAGATGATGTGAAGAATGATGTGTAGAATGTTTTGCAGACTGATGTGTCGAATGATGTGTAGAATGAAGTGTAGAATGATATATAGAAAGATGTGCAGAATTATGTTGAGTAGAATGATGTGTACAATGAGGTGTAGAATGATGTGTAGAATGACGTGTAGAATGAAGTGTAAAATGACGTGCAGAATGATGTGTAGAATGATAGGGAGACTGATGTGCAGAATGATGTGTAGAATGATGAGCAGAATGTGTAAAATGATGCGTACAATGACGTGTACAATAATATGTAGAATGATGATGTGTGGAATGATGTGCAGAATGATGTGGAGAATCATGTGTAGAATGGTGTGTATAATGACGTGTTGAACGATGTGCAGAATGTTTTTTAGAATGTTGTGTAAAATCAGGTGTGGAATGATGTCGTGAATAATGTGTATAATGATATGTAAAATGATGTATAGAATGATGTGTAGAATGAGGTGTAAAATTATGTGTAGAATTATGTGTCGAATGATGTGCAGAACTATGTTGAGCAGAATGATGTGCAGAATTATGTGTGGAATGATGTGTGGAATGATGTGTAGAATGATGCGTAGAATGATTTAAAGAATGATATGTAGAATGAAGTGTCGAATGATATTGTGTAGAATGATGTGTAGAATGATGTGCAGAATGATGTTTAGAATGATGTGAAGAATTATGTGTGGAATGATGTATAGAATGATGTGCAGAATGATGTTGAGTCGAATTATGTGTTGAATGATGTGTAGAATGATGTGTAGAATGATGTGTAGAATGATGTGTAGAATGATGTGGCGCATGATGCGTAGAATGATGATGTGTAGAATGATGTGTAGAATGATGTGTAGAATGAGGTGTAGAATGATGCATAGAATGATGTGTAGAATGATGTGTAGAATGATGTGTAGAATGATGATGTGTAGAATGATGTGTCGAGTGATATTTAGAATGATGATGTGTAGAATGATGTGTAGAATGATGTGTAAAATGATATTTCGAATGATGTTGTGTAAAATGATGTGTCGAATGATGAGTAGAATGATGTGTAGAATGAGGTGTATAAGGATGTGCAGAATGATGTGTAGAATGATGTTTCGAAAGCGGTTGTGTGGAATGATGTGTAGAACGATGTGTGGAATGAGGTGTAGAATGATGTGTAGAATGAAGTGTAGAATGATGTACAGAATTATGTTGTGTAGAATGATGTGTGGAATGATGTGTCGAATGATGTGTAAAATGATGTGTGAAATAATGTGTAGAATGACGTGTAGAATGATGTGTAGAATGACGTGCAGAATGATGTTTAGAATGATGTGCAGAATGATGTTGTGTAGAATGATGTGTAGAATGATGTGTAGAATGATGTGTAGAATAATGTGTAGAATGATGTATAGAATGATGCCGAGAATGATGTGCAGAATCATGTGGTGTAGAATGATGTGTAGAATGATGTTGTGTAGATTGATGTGTAGAATGATGTGTAGAATGATGTGTAGAATGATGTGTAGAATGATGATGTGTAGAATGATGTGTCGAGTGATGTTTAGAATGATGATGTGTAGAATGATGTGTAGAATGATGATGTGTAGAATGAAGTGTCGAGTGATGTTTAGAATGATGATGTGTGGCATGATGTGTAGAATGATGTGTAGAATGATATGTAGAATGATATTTCGAATGATGTTGTGTAAAATGATGTGTAGAATGATGTGTAGAATGATGTGTAGAATGATGAGTAGAATGATGTTGTGCAGATTAACGTGTAGAATGAAATGTAGTATGATATGCAGATGATGTGTAGAATGATGTGTAGAATGTTTTGCAGACTGATGTGTCGAATGATGTGTAGAATGAAGTGTAGAATGATATATAGAAAGATGTGCAGAATTATGTTGAGTAGAATGATGTGTACAATGAGGTGTAGAATGATGTGTAGAATGACGTGTAGAATGAAGTGTAAAATGACGTGCAGAATGATGTGTAGAATGATAGGGAGACTGATGTGCAGAATGATGTGTAGAATGATGAGCAGAATGTGTAAAATGATGCGTACAATGACGTGTACAATAATATGTAGAATGATGATGTGTGGAATGATGTGCAGAATGATGTGGAGAATCATGTGTAGAATGGTGTGTATAATGACGTGTTGAACGATGTGCAGAATGTTTTTTAGAATGTTGTGTAAATTCAGGTGTGGAATGATGTGTATAAGATGTGTAGTATGATGCGTAGAATGATGTGCAGATGATGTGTATAATTATGTGTAGAATAATGTGTAGAATGATGTGTCGAATGATGTGTAGCATGTTATGCAGATGATGTGTATAATAATGTGTAGAATAATGTGTAGAATGATGTGTCGCATGATATGTAGAATGACGATGTGTAGAATGATGTGTAGAATGATGTGCAGAATGATGTGTTGAATGATGTATGTAATGATGTGCAGAATGATGTTGATTCGAAATATGTGTTGAATGATGTGTAGAATGATGTGTAGAATGATGTGTAGAATGATGTATAGAATGATGTGCAGAATAATTGGAAGAATGATGTGTTGAAAGATGTGTAGAATGATGTGTAGAATGATGTGTAGAATAATGTGCAGATTGATGAGTAGAATGATGTGTAGAATGATGTGTAGAATGATGTGTAGAAAGATGTGTAGAATGATGTGTAGAATGATGCGTAGAATGATGTATAGAATGATGCGTAGAATGATGCGTAGAATGATGTGTAGAATGATGTGTAGAATGATGTGCAGAATAATGTGCAGATTGATGAGTAGAATGATGTGTAGAATGATGTGTAGAATGATGTGTAGAAAGATGTGTAGAATGATGTGTAGAATGATGTGTAGAATGATGTATAGAATGATGCGTAGAATGATGCGTAGAATGATGTGTAGAATGATGTATAGAATGATGTGCAGAATAATTGGAAGAATGATGTGTTGAATGACGTGTAGAATGATGTGCAGATTGATGTGTCGAATGATGTGTCGAATGATGTGTAGAATTATGTGTAGATTGATGCGTAGAATGATGTGTAGAATGATGTGTAGAATGATGTGTAGAATGAGGTGTAAAATTATGTGTAGAATTATGTGTCGAATGATGTGCAGAACTATGTTGAGCAGAATGATGTGCAGAATTATGTGTGGAATGATGTGTGGAATGATGTGTAGAATGATGCGTAGAATGATTTAAAGAATGATATGTAGAATGAACTGTCGAATGATATTGTGTAGAATGATGTGTAGAATGATGTGCAGAATGATGTTTAGAATGATGTGAAGAATTATGTGTGGAATGATGTATAGAATGATGTGCAGAATGATGTTGAGTCGAATTATGTGTTGAATGATGTGTAGAATGATGTGTAGAATGATGTGTAGAATGATGTGTAGAATGATGTGGCGCATGATGCGTAGAATGATGATGTGTAGAATGATGTGTAGAATGATGTGTAGAATGAGGTGTAGAATGATGCATAGAATGATGTGTAGAATGATGTGTATAATGATTTGAAGAATGATGTGTAGAATGATGTGTAGAATGATATGTAGAATGATGTGTAGAATGATGTGTAGAATGATATGTAGAATGATGTGTAGAATGATGTGCAGAATGATGTTGAGTCGAATTATGTGTTGAATGATGTGTAGCATGAGGTGTAGAATGATGCATAGAATGATGTGCAGAATGATGTGCAGAATGATGTTTAGAATGATGTGAAGAATTATGTGTGAAATGATGTATAGAATGATGTGCAGAATGATGTTGAGTCGAATTATGTGTTGAATGATGTGCAGAATGACGTGTAGAATGATGTGTAGAATGATGTGGCGCATGATGCGTAGAATGATGATGTGTAGAATGATGTGTAGAATGATGTGTAGAATGAGGTGTAGAATGATGCATAGAATGATGTGTAGAATGATGTGTACAATGATTTGAAGAATGATGTGTAGAATGATGTGTAGAATGATATGTGGAATGATGTGTAGAATGATATGTAGAATGATGTGTAGAATGATGTGCAGAATGATGTTGAGTCGAATTATGTGTTGAATGATGTGTAGCATGATGTGTAGAATGATGTGTAGAATGATGATGTGTAGAATGATGTGTAGAATGATTTGAAGAATGATGTGTAGAATGATGTGTGAAATGATGTTGTGCAGAATGATGTGTAGAATGATGCGTCGAATGAGGTGTAGCATGATGTGCAGGATGATGTGTAGAATGATGTGTAGAATGATGTGTAGAATGATGTGTGGAATGATGTATAGAATGATGTGTAGAATGATGTGTAGAATGATGTCTATAATGATGTGTGAATGATTTGAAGAATGATGTGTAGAATGATGTGTAGAATGATGTTGTGTCGAATGATGTGTAGAATGTTGTGCAGAATGATGTATAGAATGATGTGCAGAATGACGTGTATAATGATGTGTAGAATGTGTAAAATGATATGACAAATGATGTGTATAATGATGATTTGTAGAATGATGTGTAGAATGATGTGCAGAATGAAGTTTCGAATGTGGTTGTGTAGAATGATGTGTAGAATGATGTTGTGTAGAATGATGTGTGGAATGATGTGTAGAATGATGTGCAGAATGATATATAGAATCTGTGTGGAATTTGTGCAGAATGATGCCTAGAATGATGTGCAGAATCATGTGGTGTCGAATGATGTCTAGAATGATGTTGTGTCGATTGATGTGTAGAATGATGTGTAGAATGAAGTTTAGAATGATGTGTAGAATGATGTGTATAAGATGTGTACAATGGTGTGTAGAATGATGTGTAGAATGATGTGTATAAGATGTGTAGTATGATGCGTAGAATGATGTGCAGATGATGTGTATAATTATGTGTAGAATAATGTGTAGAATGATGTGTCGAATGATGTGTAGCATGTTATGCAGATGATGTGTATAATAATGTGTAGAATAATGTGTAGAATGATGTGTCGCATGATATGTAGAATGACGATGTGTAGAATGATGTGTAGAATGATGTGCAGAATGATGTGTTGAATGATGTATGTAATGATGTGCAGAATGATGTTGATTCGAAATATGTGTTGAATGATGTGTAGAATGATGTGTAGAATGATGTGTAGAATGATGTATAGAATGATGTGCAGAATAATTGGAAGAATGATGTGTTGAAAGATGTGTAGAATGATGTGTAGAATGATGTGTAGAATAATGTGCAGATTGATGAGTAGAATGATGTGTAGAATGATGTGTAGAATGATGTGTAGAAAGATGTGTAGAATGATGTGTAGAATGATGCGTAGAATGATGTATAGAATGATGCGTAGAATGATGCGTAGAATGATGTGTAGAATGATGTGTAGAATGATGTGCAGAATAATGTGCAGATTGATGAGTAGAATGATGTGTAGAATGATGTGTAGAATGATGTGTAGAAAGATGTGTAGAATGATGTGTAGAATGATGTGTAGAATGATGTATAGAATGATGCGTAGAATGATGCGTAGAATGATGTGTAGAATGATGTATAGAATGATGTGCAGAATAATTGGAAGAATGATGTGTTGAATGACGTGTAGAATGATGTGCAGATTGATGTGTCGAATGATGTGTCGAATGATGTGTAGAATTATGTGTAGATTGATGCGTAGAATGATGTGTAGAATGATGTGTAGAATGATGGGTAGAATGATTTGTAGAATGATGTGAAAATCATGTGGTGTAGAATGATTTGCAGATTGTTGAGTAGAATGATGTGTAGAATGATGTGTAGAATGATGTGTAGAATGACGTGTAGAAAGATGTGTAGATTGATGTGTAGAATGATGTGTAGAATGATGTATAGAATGATGCGTAGAATGATGAGTAGAATGATGTGTAGAATGATGTGTAGAATGATGTGTAGAATGATGTGTAGAAAGATGTGTAGAATGATGTGTAGACTGATGTGTAGAATGATGTATAGAATGATGCATAGAATGATGCGTAGAATGATGTGTAGAATGATGTATAGAATGATGTGCAGAATAATTGGAAGAATGATGTGTTGAAAGATGTGTAGAATGATGTGTAGAATAATGTGCATATTGATGAGTAGAATGATGTGTAGAATGATGTGTAGAATGTTGTGTAGAACGATGTGTAGAATGATGTGTAGAATGATGTGTAGAATGATGTATAGAATGATGCGTAGAATGATGCGTAGAATAATCTGTAGAATGATGAGTAGAATGATGTGTAGAATGATGTGTAGAATAATGTGCAGATTGATGTGCAGAATGATGTGTAGAATGATGTGTAGAATGATGTACAGAATGATGTGTAGAATGATGTGTAGAATAATCTGTAGAATGATGAGTAGAATGATGTGTAGAATGATGTGTAGAATAATGTGCAGATTGATGTGCAGAATGATGTGTAGAATGATGTGTAGAATGATGTGTATAATGATGTGTGAATAATTTGAAGAATGATGTGTAGAATGATGTGTAGAATGATGTTGTGTAGATTGAGGTGTAGAATGATGTGCAGAAGGATGTGTAGAATGATGCCTAGAATGATGTGCAGAATCATGTGGTGTAGAATGATGTTGACAATGATGAGTAGAATGAAGTTTACAATGTTGAGTAGAATGATGTGTATAAGATGTGTAGAATGATGCGTAGAATGACGTGCCGAATGATGTGTAGAATGATGTGTGGAATGACTTGAAGAATGATGTGTAGAATGATGTGTAGAATGATGTGTATAAGATGTGTAGAATGATGCGTAGAATGCTGTGCAGAATGATGTGTAGAATGATGCGTGGAATGACTTGTAGAATGATGTGTAGAATGATGGGCAGAATGATGTGTAGAATGATGTGCAGAATTATGTTGAGTAGAATGATGTGTAGAGTGAGGTGTAGAATGATGCGACGAATGACGTGTCGAATTAAGTGTAAAATGATGTGTACAATGACGTGTACAATGATATGTAGAATGATGATGTGTGGAATGATGTGCAGAATGATGTGTTGAATGAAGTGTAGAATAATATGTAGAATGATGTTTAGAATGACGTGTAAAATGATGTGGAGAATGATGTGTAGAACGAAATGTAGAATGATGTTTAGAATGATGTGTAGAATGTTGTGCAGAATGAAGTGTAGAAAGATCTTTCGAATGATGTTGTGTAGAATGATGTGTAGAATGATGTGCAGCATGATGTGTAGAATGTTGCGTAGAATGATTAGTAGGATGATGTTGTGTAGAATGACGTGACGAATGATGTGTAGAATGATATGTATAATGATGTATAGAATGATGAGCAGAATGATGTTGAGTAGAATGATGTGTAGAATGATGCGTAGAATGATGTTGTGTAGAATGATTTGTAGAATGATGTGCAGAATGATGTGTAGAATGATGTGTAGAATGATGTGAAAATGACTTGTAGAATGATGCGTCGAACGATGTGTAGAGTGATGTCTAGAATAATTTGTCGAATGATGTGTAGAATGATGAGTAGAATGATGTGTCGAATGATTTGAAGAATGATGAGCAGAATGATGCTCTGTAGAATGATGTGTAGAATGATGTGTAGAATGATATGTAGAATTATGTGTAGAATGATGTGCAGAATGATGTGTAGAATCATGTGGTGTAGAATGATGTGTAGAATGATGTTGTGTAGATTGATGTGTAGAATGATGTGTAGAATGTAGAATGATGTGTAGAATGATGTGTATAAGATGTGTAGAATGATGTGTACATTGATGTTGTGTAAAATGATGTGTAGAATGATGTGTAGAATGATGTGTAGACAGATATTTAGAATTATGTGTCGAATGATGTGTAGAATGATATGTAGAATGATGTGTAGAATGATGCGTAGAATGATGTTGTGCAGAATGACTTGTAGAATGATATGTAGAATAATGTGTAGAATAATGTGTAGAATGATGTGTAGAATGATGTGTAAAATGACTTGTAGAATGATGCGTCAAACGATGTGTCGAATGATTTGTAGAATGATGAGCAGAATGATGCTGTTGAGAATGATGTGTAGAATGATGTGTGGAATGATATGTAGAATTATGTGTAGAATGATGTGTAGAATGATTTGTAGAATGATGTGTCGCATGATGTGTAGAATGATGATGTGTAGAATGATGTGTAGAATGATATGTAGAATGATGTGTAGAATGATGTGTGGAATGATGTATAGAATGAAGTGCAGAATGATGTTGAGCAGAATGATGTGTTGCATGATGTGTAGAATGATGTGTAGAATGATGTGTAGAATGATGTGTAGAATGATGTGTAGATTGATGTGTATAATGATGTGTGAATGATGTGTAGAATGAAGTGTAGAATAATGTGTAGAATGATGTGTAGAATGACGTGTAAAATGATGTGGAGAATGATGTGTTGAACAAAATGTCGAATGATGTGTCGAATGATGTATAGAATGAAGTGCAGAATGATGTTGAGTAGAATGATGTGTTGAATGATGTGTAGAATGATGTGTAGAATGAAGTGTAGAATGATGTGTAGAATGATGTGTAGAATGATGTGTATAATGATGTGTGAATGATTTGAAAAATAAAGTGTAGAATAATGTGTAGAATGATGTTGTGTAGAATGATGTGTAGAATGATGTGCAGATGATGTGTATAATGATGTGTAGAATGATGTGTGGAATGATGTATAGAATGATGTGTAGAATGATGTATAGAATGAAGTGCAGAATGATGTTGAGTAGAATGATGTGTTGAATGATGTGTAGAATGATGTGTAGAATGATGTGTCGCATGATGTGTAGAATGATGATGTGTAGAATGATGTGTCGAATGATGTGTAGAATGATGTGTAGAATGATGTGTGGAATGATGTATAGAATGAAGTGCAGAATGATGTTGAGTAGAATGATGTGTAGAATGATGTGTAGAATGATGTGTAGAATGATGTGTAGAATGATGTGTAGAATGATGTTTGAATGATTTGAAGAATAATGTGTAGAATAATGTGTAGAATGATGTTGTGTAGAATGATGTGTAGAATGTTTGTGTCGAATGATGTGTAGAATAATGTAGTGTCGAATCATTTGTAGAATGATGTGCAGAATGATGTTTAGAATGATGTGCAGAATGATGTGTATAATGACGTGTAGAATTTGTAGAATGATGTGTCGAATGATGTGAAGAATGATGATTTGTAGAATGATTGGTAGAATGATGTGTAGAATGATGTGTAGAATGATGTGTAAAATGATGAGTGGAATGATGTTGTGTAGATTACTGTTTAGAATGAAATGCAGAATGATGTGTAGATGATATGTAGAATGATGTGAAGAATGATTTGCAGAATGATGTGTCGAATGATCTGTAGAATGATGTGCAGAATGTTGTTTAGAATGATGGTAAAATGCGGTGTGCAATGATGTCGTGAATAATGTGCATGATGATATGTAGAATGATGTATGGAATGATGTGTAGAATGAGGTGTAAAATTACGTGTAGAATTATGTGTCGACTGATGTGCAGAATTATGTTGAGCAGAATGATATGTAGAATGATGTGTAGATTGAATTGGAGAATGATGTTACGAATGATGTTGTGTAGAATTATGTGTAGAATGATGTGCAGATGATGTGGAGAATGATGTGTAGAATGATGTGTAGAATGATGTGTAGAATGATTTGAAGAATGATGTGTCGAATGAAGTGTAGAATGATGTTGTGTAGAATGATGTGTAGAATGATGTGTAGATTGATTTGTAGAATGAGGTGTAGAATGATGCATAGAATGATGTGTAGAATGATGTGTAGAATGATTTGAAGAAAGTTGTGTAGAATGATGTGTGAAATGATGTTGTGCAGAATGATGTGGAGAATGATGTGTCGAATGATGTGTAGAATGATGTGTGGAATGATGTGTATAATGATGTGTAGAATGCTGTGTAGAATAATGTGCAGAATAATGTGTGGAATGATGTTGTGTAGAATGATTGGTGGAATGATGTGTAGAATGATGTGTAGAATGATGTGCAGAATGATGTATATAATGATGTGTAGAATTTGTGCAAAATGATGTTGTGCAGGATGATGTGTAGAATGATGTGCAGAATGATGCCTAGAATGATGTGTAGAATCATGTGGTGTAGAATGATGTGTAGAATGATGTTGTGTCGATTGATGTGTAGAATGATGTGTAGAATGTAGAATGACGTGTAGAATGATGTGTAGAATGACGTGCAGAATGATGTTTAGAATGATGTGTAGAATGATGTTGTGTAGAATAATATGTGGAATGATGTGTAGAATGATGTTTGGAATGATTTGCAGAATGATGTATAGAATGATATGTAGAATTTGAAAAGAATGATGTTGTGCAGGATGATGTGTATAATGATGTGCAGAATGATGTGTAGAAGGATGTGTAAAATGACGTGTAAAATGATGTGTGGAATGATGTGTAGAATAATGTGTAGAATGATGTATAGAATGATGCCGATAATGATGTGCAGAATCATGTGGTGTAGAATGATGTGTAGAATGATGTTGTGTAGATTGATGTGTAGAATGATGTGTAGAATGAAGTGTAGAATGACGTGTAGAATGATGTGTATAAGATGTGTAGAATGATGCGTGGAATGATGTGCAGAATGATATGTAGAATGATGTGTGGAATGACTTGTAGAATGATGTGTAGAATGAGGTGTTGAATGATGTGTAGAATGATGTGTCGAATGATGTGTGGAATGATGCAAAGAATGATGTGCAGAATGATGTTGCTTAGAATGATGTGTAGAATGATGTGTAGAATGACGTGTCGAATGATGTGTAGAATGATGCGCAGAATAACGAGTAGAATGATTTGTAGAATGATGTGTAGAACGAATTGAAGAATGATGTGTAGAAAGATGTGTTGAATGATGTGTAGAATGATGTGGAGAATCATGTGTAGAATGGTGTGTATAATGACGTGTTGAACGATGTGCAGCATGTTGTTTAGAATGTTGTGTAAAATGAGGTGTGGAATGATGTCGTGAATAATGTGTATAATTATATGTAGAATGATGTATAGAATGATGTGTAGAATGAGGTGTAAAATTATGTGTAGAATTATTTGTCGAATGATGTGCAGAATTATGTTGAGCAGAATGATGTGTAGAATGAGGTGTAGATTGAATTGGAGAATGATGTGTAGAATGATGTTGTGTAGAATGATGTTTAGAATGATGTGTAGAATGAGCTGGAGAATGATGTGTAGAATCAAGTATCGAATGATGTTGTGTGGTATGATGATGTGTAGACTGATGTGCAGAATTATGTGCAGAATGATGTGTGGAATGATGGAAAGAATGATGTGGAGAATTATGTTGAGTAAAATGATGTGCAAAATGATGTATAGAATGATGTGTGGAATGATGTGTAGAATGATGCGTAAAATGATGTGTAGAATGATGTGTAGAATGATGTGTAAAATGATTTGAAGAATGATGTGTAGAATGAAGTGTCGAATGATGTTGTGTAGAATGATGTGTGGAATGATGTGCAGAATGATGTTTTGAATGATGTGCAGATGATGTGTATAATGATGTGTAGAATGATGTGTAGAATGATGTGTAGCATGTTGCGTAGAATGATGATGTGTAGAATGATGTGTTGAATGAGGTTTAGAATGATGCACAGAATGATGTGTAGAATGATGTGTAGAATGATTTGAAGAATGCTGTGGAAAATGATGTGTGGAATGATGTTGTGTGGAATGATGCGTGGAATGATGTGTCGAATGATGTGTGGCATGATGTGCAGATGATGTGTATAATGATGTGTAGAATGATTTGTTGAATGATGTGTCGCATGATGTGTAGAATGATGTGTAGAATAATGTGTAGAATGATGTGTGGAATGATGCATAGAATGAAGTGCAGAATGATGTTGAGTAGAATTATGTGTTGAATGATGTGTAGAATGATGTGTAGAATGATGTGTGAATGATTTGAAGAATGATGTGTAGAATAATGTGTAGAATGATGTTGTGTGGAATGATGTGTAGAATGATGCGTCGAATGATGTGTAGAATGAAGTTGTGTCGAATGATGTGTTGAATGATGTGCGGAATGATGTGTAGAATTATGCGCAGATTGAAGTGTATTATGTTGTCTAGAATGTGTAGAATGATGTGTCGAATGATGTGTAGAATGATGATTTGTAGAATGATGGGTAGAATGATGTGTAGAATGAGGTGTATAATGATGTGCAGAATGATGTGTAGAATGATGTGCAGAATGCGGTTGTGTGGAATGATGTATAGAATGATGTGTGGAATGAGGTGTAGAATGATGTGTAGAATGAAGTGTAGAATGATGTACAGAATGATGTTGTGTAGAATGATGTGTGGAATGATGTGTCGAATGATGTGTAGAATGATGTGTGAAATAATGTGTAGAATGACGTGTTGAACGAGGTGTAGAATGACGTGCAGAATGATGTTTTGAATGATGTGTAGAATGATGTTGTGCAGAATGATGTGTGGAATGATGTGTAGAATGATGTGTGAAATGATGTGCAGAATGATGTATAGAATGATGTGTAGAATTTGTGCAGAATGGTGTTGTGCAGGATGATGTGTAGATTGATGTGCAGAATGATGTGTAGAAGGATGTGTAAAATGACGTGTAAAATGATGTGTATAATGATGTGTAGAATAATGTGTAGAATGATGTTGTGTAGATTGATGTGTAGAATGAAGTGTAGAATGATGTGTAGAATGATGTGCATAAGATGTGTAGAATGATGCGTGGAATGATGTGCAGGATGATGTGTAGAATGATGTGTGGAATGACTTGTGGAATGATGTGTAGAATGAGGTGTTGAATGATGTGTAGAATGTTGTGTCGAATGATGTGTAGAATGATGCGCAGAATGATGAGTAGAATGATGAGTAGAATGATCTGTAGAATGATGTGTAGAACGAATTGAAGAATGATGTGTAGAATGATGTGTAGAATGATGTTGTGTAGAAAGATGTGTTGAATGATGTGTAGAATTATGTGTATAATGATGTGTTGAATGATGTGTAGAATGATGTGTAGAATGAGGATGTGTAGAATGATGTGTCGAGTGATGTTTAGAATGATGATGTGTAGAATGATATGTAGAATGATGATGTGTAGAATGAAGTGACGAGTGATGTTTAGAATGATGATGTGTAGAATGATGTGTAGAATGATGTGTAGAATCATGTGTAGAATGAGGTGCAGAATGATGTGTGGAATGATGTGTAGAATGATGTGCAGAATGATGTGTAGAACGAAATGTAGAATGATGTGTAGAATGATATTTCGAATGAAGTTGTGTAAAATGATGTGTAGAATGATGTGTAGAAAGATGTGTAGAATGATGAGTAGAATGATGTTGTGTAGATTAACCTGTAGAATGAAATGTAGAATGATATGTAGATGATGTGTAGAATGATGTGTAGAATGTTTTGCAGAATGATGTGTCGAATGATGTGTAGAATGATGTGTAGAATGATATATAGATTGATGTGCAGAATTATGTTGAGCAGAATGATGTGTAGAATGAGGTGTAGAATGATGTGTAGAATGACGTGTAGAATGAAGTGCAAAATGACGTGCAGAACGATGTGTAGAATGATAGGGAGAATGATGTGCAGAATGATGTGTTGAATGATGAGCAGAATGTGTAAAATGATGCGTACAATGACGTGTACAATGATCTGTAGAATGATGATGTGTGGAATGATGTGCAGAATGATGTGGAGAATCATGTGTAAAAT
This sequence comes from Pristiophorus japonicus, assembly GCF_044704955.1. NCBI lineage: Eukaryota > Metazoa > Chordata > Chondrichthyes > Pristiophoridae > Pristiophorus > Pristiophorus japonicus. The sequence continues at coordinate 3,428,273 of NC_092009.1, forward strand.
GGTGTGTATAATGACGTGTTGTAACGATGTGCAGAATGTTGTTTAGAATGTTGTGTAAAATGAGGTGTGAAATGATGTCGTGAATAATGTGTATAATTATATGTAGAATGATGTATAGAATGATGTGTAGAATGAGGTGTAAAATTATGTGTAGAATTATGTGTCGAATGATGTGCAGAATTAAGTTGAGCAGAATGATGTGTAGAATGATGTGTAGATTGAATTGGAGAAAGATGTGTAGAATGATGTTGTGTATAATGATGTGTAGAATGATGTGTAGAATGAGCTGGAGAATGATGTGTAGAATGAAGTGTCGAATGATGTTGTGTGGTATGATGATGTGTAGACTGATGTGCAGAATTATGTGTAGAATGATGTGTGGAATGATGGAAAGAATGATGTGCAGAATGATGTTGAGTAAAATGATGTACAGAATGATGTATAGAATGATGTGTAGAATGATGTGTAGAATGATGCGTAGAATGATGTGTAGAATGATGTGAAGAATGATGTGTAGAATGATTTGAAGAATGATGTGTAGAATGAAGTGTCGAATGATGTGCAGAATGATGTTTTGAATGATGTGCAGATGTTGTGTATAATGATGTGTAGAATGATGTGTAGAATGATGTGTAGCATGTTGCGTAGAATGATGATGTGTAGAATGATGTGTAGAATGAGGTGTAGAATGATGCATAGAATGATGTGTTGAATATGTGTAGAATGATTTGAAGAATGCTGTGGAGAATGATGTGTGGAATGATGTTGTGTGGAATGATGCGTAGAATGATGTGTCGAATGATGTGTGGCATGATGTGTAGATGATGTGTATAATGATGTGTAGAATGATTTGTTGAATGATGTGTCGCATGATGTGTAGAATGATGTGTAGAATAATGTGAAGAATGATGTGTGGAATGATGCATAGAATGAAGTGCAGAATGATGTTGAGTAGAATTATGTGTTGAATGATGTGTAGAATGACGTGTAGAATGATGTGTGAATGATTTGAAGAATGATGTGTAGAATAATGTGTAGAATGATGTTGTGTGGAATGATGTGTAGAATGATGTGTCGAATGATGTGTAGAATGAAGTTGTGTAGAATGATGTGTAGAATGATGTGCGGAATGATGTGTAGAATGATGCGCAGAATGAAGTGTATAATCATGTGTAGAATGTGTAGAACGATGTGTCGAATGATGTGTAGAATGATGATTTGTAGAATGATGGGTAGAATGATGTGTAGAATGAGGTGTATAATGATGTGCAGAATGATGTGTAGAATGATGTTTCGAATGCGGTTGTGTGGAATGATGTATAGAATGATGTGTGGAATGAGGTGTAGAATGATGTGTAGTATGAAGTGTAGAATGATGTACAGAATGATGTTGTGTAGAATGATGTGTGGAATGATGTGTCGAATGATGTGTAGAATGATGTGTGAAATAATGTGTAGAATGACGTGTCGAACGAGGTGTAGAATGACGTGCAGAATGATGTTTAGAATGATGTGTGGAATGATGTGTAGAATGATGTGTGAAATGATGTGCAGAATGATGTATAGAATGAAGTGTGGTATTTGTGCAGAATGGTGTTGTGCAGGATGATGTGTAGAATGATGTGCAGAATGATGTGTAGACGGATGTGTAAAATGACGTGTAAAATGATGTGTATAATGATGTGTAGAATAATGTGTAGAATGATGTTGTGTAGATTGATGTGTAGAATGAAGTGTGGAATGATGTGTAGAATGATGTGTATAAGATGTGTAGAATGATGCGTGGAATGATGTGCAGAATGATGTGTCGAATGATGTGTGGAATGACTTGTAGAATGATGTGTAGAATGAGGTGTTGAATGATGTGTAGAATGATGTGTCGAATGATGTGTGGAATGATGCATAGAATGATGTGCAGAATGATGTTGAGTAGAATGATGTGTAGAATGATGTGTAGAATGACGTGTCGAATGATGTGTAGAATGATGCGCAGAATGATGAGTAGAATGATGAGTAGAATGATGTGTAGAATGATGTGTAGAACGATTTGAAGAATGATGTGTAGAATGATGTGTGGAATGATGTTGTGTAGAAAGATGTGTTGAATGCTGTGTAGAATGATGTGTATAATGATGTGTTGAATGATGTGTAGAATGATGTGTAGAATGATGATGTGCAGAATGATGTGTCGAGTGATGTTTAGAATGATGATGTGTGGAATAATGTGTAGAATTATGATGTGTAGAATGATGTGTCGAGTGATGTTTAGAATGATGATGTGTAGAATGCTGTGTAGAATGATGTGTAGAATCATGAGTAGAATGAGGTGCAGAATGATGTGTGGAATGATGTGTAGAATGATGTGTAGATTGATGTGTAGAACGAAATGTAGAATGATGTGTAGAATGATGTGTAGAATGATGTGTAGAATGATATTTCGAATGATGTTGTGTAAAATGCTGTGTAGAATGATGTGTACAATGATGAGTAGAAATGATGTTGTGTAGATTAACGTGTCGAGTGAAATGTAGAATGATATGTAAATGATGTGTAGAATGATGTGTAGAATGTTTTGCAGAATGATGTGTGGAATGATGTGTAGAATGATGTGTAGAATGACATATAGAATGATGTGCAGAATTATGTTGAGTAGAATGATGTGTTGAATGAGGTGTAGAATGATGTGTAGAATGACGTGTAGAATGAAGTGTAAAATGAAGTGCAGAATGATGTGTAGAATGATAGGGAGAATGATGTGCAGAATGATGTGTAGAATGATGAGCAGAATGTGTAAAATGATACGTACAATGACGTGTACAATGATATGTAGAATGATGATGTGTTGAATGATGCGCAGAATGATGTGGAGAATCATGTGTAGAATGGTGTGAATAATGATGTGTTGAACGATGTGCAGAATGTTGTTTAGAATGATGTGTAAAATGAGGTGTGGAATGATGTCGTGAATAACGTGTATAATGATATGTAGAATGATGTATAGAATTATGTGTAGAATGAGGTGTAAAATTACGTGCAGAATTATGTGTCGAATGATGTGCAGAAATATGTTGAGCAGAATGATGTGTACAATGATGTGTAGATTGAATTGAAGAAAGATGTTTCGAATGATGTGTAGAATGAAGTGTCGAATGATGTTGTGTGGTATGATGATGTGTAGACTGATGTGCAGAATTATGTGTAGAATGATGTGTGGAATGATGGAAAGAATGATGTGCAGAACGATGTTGAGTAAAATGATGTGCAGAATGATGTGTAGAATGATGTGTAGAATGATGTGTAGAATGATGTGTAGAATGATTTGAAGAATGATGTGTAGAATGAAGTGTCGTTTGATGTTGTTTAGAAAGATGTGTAGAATGATGTGCAGAATGATGTTTAGAATGGTATGCAGATTGATGTGTCGAATGATGTGTAGAATGATGTGTAGAATGATGTGTAGAATGATGTGTTGAATGAGGTGTAGAATTATTCGTAGAATGATGTGTAGAATGAGTTGAAGAATGATGTGTAGAATGATGTGTGAAATGATGCTGTGTAGAAGGATGTTTATAATGATGTGTCGAAAGATGTGCAGCATGATGTGCAGATGATGTGTATAATGATGTGTAGAATAATGTGTAGAATGATGTGTCAGATGATGTGTAGAATGATGATGTGTAGAATGATGTGCAGAAAGATGTGTAGAATGATGTGTAGAATGATGTGCGGAATGATGTTGAGTCGAATTATGTGTTGAATGATGTGTAGAATGATGTGTAGAATGATGTGTAGAATGATGTGGCGCATGATGCGTAGAATGATGTGTAGAATGACGTGCAGAATGATATGTAGAATGATGTGTAGAATGATGTGTAGAATGATATGTAGAATGATGTGTCGAATGATGTGTAGAATGATGTAGTGTTGAATGATATGTAGAATGATGTGTAGAATGATGTGTAGAATGATGTTGTGTGGAATGATGTGTAGAATGATGTGCAAAATGATGTGTAGAATGATGCGCAGAAAGATGTGTATAATGATGTGTTGAATGTGTAGAATGATGTGTCGAATGATGTGTAGAATTATGTTTGTAGAATGATGTGTAGAATGAGGTCTATAATGACGTGTAGAATGATGTGTAGAATGATGTTTCGAATGCGGTTGTGTGAAAGGATGTGTAGAATGATGTGTAGAATGATATGTAGAATGATGTGTAGAATGAAGTGTAGAATGATGTATAGAATGATGTTGTGTAGAATGATGTGTGGAATGATGTGTCGAATGATGTGCAGAATGATGTGTGAATTAATGTGTAGAATGACGTGTAGTATGATGTGTAGAATGACGTGCAGAATGATATATAGAATGATGTGTAGAATGATGTGCAGAATGATGCCTAGAATGATGTGCCGAATCATGTGGTGTAGAATGATGTGTCGAATGGTGTGTAGAATGAGGTGTTGAACGATGTGCAGAATTTTGTTTAGAATGATGTGTAAAATGAGGTGTGGAAAGATGTGTATAATGATATGTAGAATGATGTACAGAATGAGGTGTGGAATGAGGTGAAAAATTATGTGTAGAATTATGTGTCGAATGATGTGCAGAATTATGTTGAGCAGAATGATGTGTAGAATGATGTGTAGTTTGAATTGGAGAATGATGTTTCGAATGATGTTGTGTAGAATGATGTGTAGAATGATGTGGAGAATGATGTGTAGAATGAAGTGTCGAATGATGTTGTGTGGTATGATGATGTGTAGACTGATGTGCAGAATTATGTGTAGAATAATGTGAGGAATGATGGAAAGAATGATGTGCAGAATGATGTTGAGTGAAATGATGTGCAGAATGATGTGTAGAATGATGTGTAGAATGATGTGTAGAATGATGCGTAGAATGACGTGAAGAATGATGTGTAGAATGATGTGTAGAATGATTTGAATAATGATGTGTGGAATGAAGTGTCGAATGATGTTGTGCAGAATGATGTGTAGAATGATGTGCAGAATGATGTGCAGAATGATGTGCAGATGATGTCTATAATGATGTGTAGAATGATGTGCAGAATGATGTGTCGAATGATGTATAGAATGATGTGTAGAATGATGTTCAGAATGATGTGCAGATGATGTGTATAATGATGTGTAGAATGATGTGTAGAATGATGTGTTGAATGATTTGAAGAATGATGTGTAGAATGATGTGCAGATGATGTGTATAATGATGTGTAGAATGATGTGCAGAATGATGTGAAGAGTGATGTGTAGAATGATGTGTAGAATGATTTGAAGAATGATGTGTAGAATGATGTGTGAAATGATGTTGTGTAGAATGATGTGTAGAATGATGTGTCGAAAGATGTGCAGCATGATGTGTAGAATGATGATGTGTAGAATGATGTGCAGAATGATGTGTAGAATGATGTGAAGAATAATCTGCGGAATGATGTATAGAATGATGTGCAGAATGATGTTGAGTCGAATGATGTGTAGAATGATATGTAGAATGATGTGTAGAATGATGTGTAGAATGATGTGTAGAATGATGTGGCGCATGATGCGTAGAATGCTGATGTGTAGAATGACGTGTAGAATGAGGTGTCGAATGATGCAGAGAATGATGTGCAGAATGATGTGTATAATCATTTGAAGAATGATGTGTAGAATGAAGTGTGAAATTATGTTGTGCAGAATGATGTGTGGAATGATGTGCCAATGATGTGTAGCATGATTTGCAGATGATGTGTAAAATGATGTGTAGAATAATGTGTAGAATGATGTTTCGCATGATGTGTAGAATGATGATGTGTAGAATGATGTGTAGAATGATGTGTAGAATGATGTGTAGAATGATGTGTCGAATGATATATAGAATGATGTGCAGAATGATGTTGAGTCGAATTATATGTAGAATGATGTGTTGAATGATGTGTAGAATGATGTGTAGAATGATATGTAGAATGATGTGTAGAATGATGCGTAGAATGATGTGTATAATGATGTGTGAATGATTTGAAGAATGATGTGCAGAATGATGTGTAGAATGATGTTGTGTCGAATGATGTGTAGAATGATGTATATAATGATGAGTAGAATGATGTTGTGAAGAATGATGTGTAGAATGATGTGCAGAATGATGTGTAGAATGATGTGCATAATGATGTGTATAATGATGTGTAGAATGTGTAGAATGATGTGTCGAATGATGTGTAGAATGATGATTTGTAGAATGATGTGTAGAATGATGTGTAGAATGAGGTGTATAATGATGTGTAGAATGATGTGTAGAATTATGTTTCGAATGCGGTTGAGTGGATTGATGTGTAGAATGATGTGTAGAATGATGTGTAGAATGATGTGTAGAATGAAGTGTAGAATGGTGTATAGAATGATGTTGTGTAGAATGATGTGCGGAATGATGTGTCGAATGATGTGTAGAATGATGTGTGAAATAATGTGTATACGATGTGTAGAATGATGCGTAGAATGATGTGCAGAATGATGTGTAGAATGATGTGTGGAATGACTTGTAGAATGATGTGTAGAATGATGTGCAGAATGATGTGTAGAATGATATGTAGAATGATTTGTAGAATGATGTGTAGAATGATGTGCAGAATAATGTGTAGAATGTTGTGCAGAATGATGTTGAGTCGAATTATGTGTTGAATGATGTGTAGAATGATGTGTAGAATGATGTGTAGAATGATGTGTAGAATGATGTGGCGCATGATGCGTAGAATGATGATGTGTAGAATGATGTGCAGAATGAAGTGTCGAATGATGCACAGAATGATGTGCAGAATGATGTGTATAATGATTTGAAGAATGATGTGTAGAATGATGTGTGAAATGATGTTGTGCAGAATGATGTGTAGAATGATGTGTCAATAATGTGTAGCATGATGTGCAGATGATGTGTAAAATGATGTGTAGAATAACGTGTAGAATGATGGTTCGCATGATGTGCAGAATGATGATGTGTAGAATGATGTGTAGAATGATGATGTGTAGAATGATGTGTAGAATGTGTGTAGAATGATGTGTGGAATGATGTATAGAATGATGTGCAGTATGATGTTGAGTCGAATTATGTGTTGAATGATGTGTAGAATGATGTGTAGAATGATGTGCAGAATGATATGTAGAATGATGTGTCGAATGATCTGTAGAATGATGTGTAGAATGCTGTTGTGTCGTATGATGTGTAGAATGATGTGTAGAATGATGTGTAGAATGATGTTGTGTAGAATGATGTGTAGAATGATGTGCAGAATGATGTGTAGAATGATGTGCATAATGACGTGTATAATGATGTCTAGAATGTGTAGAATGATGTGTCGAATGATGTATAGAATGAAGTTTTGTAGAATGACGTGTAGAATGATGTGTAGAATGACGTGAAGAATGATGTTTAGAATAATGTGTAGAATTTGTGCATAATGATGTTGTGCAGGATGATGTGTGGAATGATGTGCAGAATGATTCCTAGAATGATGTGCAGAATCATGTGGTGTAGAATGATGTGTAGAATGATGTTGTGTAGATTGATGTGCAGAATGATTTGTAGAATGAAGTTTAGAATGATGTGTTGAATGATGTGTATAAGATGTGTAGAATGATGCGTAGAATGACGTGCAGAATGATGTGTAGAATGTTGTGTAAAAGGATGTGTAGAATGATGTGTAGAATGATGTGTAGACTGATTTGCAGAATGATGTGTTGAATGATCAGTAGAATGATGTGTTGAATGATGTAAAGAATGATGTGCAGAATTATGTTGAGTCGAATGATGTGTAGAATGAGGTGTAGAATGATGTGTCGAATGACGTTTAGAATGAAGTGTAAAATGACGTGTAGAATGATGTGTAGAATGATAGGGAGAATGATGTGCAGAATGACGTGTAGAATGATGTGCAGAATGATGTGTCGAATGATGAGCACAATGTGTAAAATGATGCATACAATGACGTGTACAATGATATGTAGAATGATGATGTGTGGAATGATGTGCAGAATGATGTGTATAATGATTTGAAGAATGATGTGTAGAATGATGTGAGAAATTATGTTGTGCAGAATGATGTGTAGAATGATGTGTCAATAATGTGCAGCATGATGTGCAGATGATGTGTAAAATGATGTGTAGAATAACGTGTAGAATGATGGTTCGCATGATGTGCAGAATGATGATGTGTAGAATGATGTGTAGAATGATGATGTGTAGAATGATGTGTAGAATGTGTGTAGAATGATGTGTGGAATGATGTATAGAATGATGTGCAGTATGATGTTGAGTCGAATTATGTGTTGAATGATGTGTAGAATGATGTGTAGAATGATGTGTAGAATGATATGTAGAATGATGTGTAGAATGATCTGTAGAATGATGTGTAGAATGCTGTTGTGTCGTATGATGTGTAGAATGATGTGTAGAATGATGTGTAGAATGATGTGTAGACTGTTGTGCAGAATGTTGTTTCGAATGATATGCAAAATGAGGTTTGGATGGATGTCTATCATGATCTGTGCAGCGATGTGTAGAATGCTGTGTAGAATGATGTGCCGAATGATGTGCAGAATGATGATGTGTAGAATGATGTGTAGAATATTGTCGTGTAGATCGATGTGTAAAATGATGTGTCGAATGATGTGTGGAATGATGTGTTGAATGATGTGTAGAATGACGTGTAGAATGATGTATGGAATGCTGTGTACAATGATGTTGTGTAGAATAATGTGTGGAAGGATGTGTAGAAAAATGTGTCGAATTATGCGTAGAATGATGTGTAGAATGATGTGTAGAATGATGCGAAGGTTTATTGTGTCGAATGATGTGCAGTATGATGGGTTGAATGATGTGTAGAATGATATGTAGAATGATGTATAGAATGATGAGCAGAATGATGTTGAGTAGAATGATGTGTAGAATGATGCGTAGAATGATGTTGTGTAGAATTATTTGCAGAATGATGTGCAGAATGATGTATAGAATGATGTGTAGAATGATGTGTAAAATGACTTGTAGAATGATATGTCGAACGATGTGTAGAGTGATGTGTAGAATAATGTGTCGAATGATTTGTTGAATGATGAGCAGGATAATGTTGTGAAGAATGATGTGTAGAATGATGTGTAGAATGATATGTAGAATGATGTGTAGAATGATGTGTAGAATGATGTGTGGAATGATGATGTGTATAATGATGTGTAGAATGATGTTTAGAATGAGGTGTAGAATGATGTGCATAATGATGTGGAGAATTAAGTGCAGAATGATGTGTAGAATGCTGTTGTGTATATTGATTTGTCGAATGAAGTGAAGATTGAATTGTAGAATGATGTGTATCATGATGTGTAGAATGATGTGTAGAATGATGATGTGTAGAATGATGTGTAGAATATTGTCGTGTAGAATGATGTGTGGAATGATGTGTAGAATGATGTGTAGAATGACGTGTAGAATGATGTATGGAATGATGTGTACAATGATGTTGTGTAGAATAATGTGTGGAATGATGTGTAGAATGAAGATGTGTAGAATGATGTGTAGAATATTGTCGTGTAGAATAATGTATGGAATGATGTGTAGAATGATGATGTGTAGAATGAAGTGTAGAATAATGTCGTGTAGAATGATATTTAAAATGATGTGTCGAATGATGTGTAGAATAATGTGTTGAATGATGTGAAGAATGATGTCTAGAATGATGTGTAAATCATGTGGTGTAGAATGATGTGTAGAATGATTTGTAGAATGATGTGTCGAATGAAGTTGCGTAGATTGATGTGCAGAATGATGTGTAGAATGATGTGTAGGATGATGTGTAGAATGAAGTGTAGAAAGATTTGTAGAATGATGTGTAGAATGACGAGCCGATTGATGTGTAGAATGATGTGTAGAATGATGTGCAGATTGATGTGTAGAATGATGTGTGGAATGATGTGTAAAAAGATGTGTAGAATGATACGTAGAATGATGTGTAGAATGATGTCTAGAATGATGTGTAGAATGATGTGTAGAAGAATGTGTAGAATGATGTTAGAATGATGTGTAGAATGATATGTGGAATGATTTGCAGATTGATGTGTCGAATGACGTGTAGAATGATGTGTAGAATGATGTGTAGAATGATGTGTAGAAAGATGTGTAGAATGATGCGTAGAATGATGTGTAGAATGACGTGTAAACTGATGTGTAGAATGATGTGTAGAATGATGTGTAGAATGATGTGTAGAAAGATGTGTAGAATGATGCGTAGAATGATGTGTAGAATGACGTGTAAACAGATGTGTAGAATGATGTGTAGAATGAAGTTGTGTAGATTGATGTGTAGAATGATGTGTAGAATGACGTGTAGAATGATGCATAGAATGATGTGTAGAATGATGTGTAGAATGATGTGTAGAATAATGGGTAGAAAGATGTGTACAATGATGCGTAGAATGATGTGCAGAATGATGTGTAGAATGGTGTGCAGATTGATGTGTCGAATGATGTGTTGAATGATGTGTAGAATGATGTGTAGAAATATGTGTAGAATGTTGCGTAGAATGATTTGTCGAATGATGTGTAGAATGATATGTAGAATGATGTGTCGAATGATGTGTAGAATGATGTGTAGAATGATGTGTAGAAAGATGTGCAGAATGATGGGTAGAAAGATGTGTACAATGATGCGTAGAATGATGTGCAGAATGATGTGTAGAATGATGCGTAGAATAACGTGCAGATTGATGTGCAGAATGAAGTGTAGAATGAATTGTAGAATGATGTGTAGAAAGATGTGTAGAATGATGCATAGAATGATGTATGGAATGATGTGTACAATGATGTTGTGTAGAATAATGTGTGGAATGATGTGTAGAATGAAGATGTGTAGAATGATGTGTAGAATATTGTCGTGTAGAATAATGTATGGAATGATGTGTAGAATGATGATGTGTAGAATGAAGTGTAGAATAATGTCGTGTAGAATGATGTTTAAAATGATGTGTCGAATGATGTGTAGAATAATGTGTTGAATGATGTGTAGAATGATGTCTAGAATGATGTGTAAATCATGTGGTGTAGAATGATGTGTAGAATGATTTGTAGAATGATGTGTCGAATGAAGTTGCGTAGATTGATGTGCAGAATGATGTGTAGAATGATGTGTAGGATGATGTGTAGAATGAAGTGTAGAAAGATTTGTAGAATGATGTGTAGAATGAAGTGCCGATTGATGTGTAGAATGATGTGTAGAATGATGTGCAGATTGATGTGTAGAATGATGTGTAGAAGAATGTGTAGAAGGATGTTAGAATGATGTGTAGAATGATGTGTGGAATGATTTGCAGATTGATGTGTAGAATGATGTGTAGAATGATGTGTAAAAAGATGTGTAGAATGATGCGTAGAATGATGTGTAGAATGATGTCTAGAATGATGTGTAGAATGATGTGTAGAAGAATGTGTAGAAGGATGTTAGAATGATGTGTAGAATGACGTGTAGAATGATTTGCAGATTGATGTGTCGAATGACGTGTAGAATGATGTGTAGAATGATGTGTAGAATGATGTGTAGAAAGATGTGTAGAATGATGCGTAGAATGACGTGTAAAATGACGTGTAAACTGATGTGTAGAATGATGTGTAGAATGATGTGTAGAATGATGTGTAGAAAGATGTGTAGAATGATGCATAAAATGACGTGTAAACTGATGTGTAGAATGATGTGTAGAATGAAGTTGTGTAGATTGATGTGTAGAATGATGTGTAGAATGACGTGTAGAATGATGCATAGAATGATGTGTAGAATGATGTGTAGAATGATGTGTAGAATGATGGGTAGAAAGATGTGTACAATGATGCGTAGAATGATGTGCAGAATGATGTGTAGAATGGTGTGCAGATTGATGACTCGAATGATGTGTTGAATGATGTGTAGAATGATGTGTAGAAATATGTGTAGAATGTTGCGTAGAATGATTTGTCGAATGATGTGTAGAATGATATGTAGAATGATGTGTCGAATGATGTGTAGAATGATGTGTAGAATGATGTGTAGAAAGATGTGCAGAATGATGCGTAGAATGACGTGTAGAATGATGTGTAGAATGATGGGTAGAATGATTTGTAGAATGATGTGTAGAATGATGTGTAGAATAACGTGCAGATTGATGTGCAGAATGAAGTGTAGATTGAATTGTAGAATGATGTGTAGAAAGATGTGTAGAATGATGCATAGAATGATGTGTGGAATGATGTGTGTAGGATGTGTAGAATGATGTGTAGAAAGATGTGTAGAATGATGCGTAGAATGATGTGTCGAATGATGTGTAGAATGATGTATAGGATGATGTGTAGAATGAAGTTGTGTAGTTTGCTGTCTAGAATGATGTGTAGAATGATGTATAGAATGATGTGTAGAATGATGTGTCGAATGTTTTGCAGAATGATGTGTCGAATGATGTGTAGAATGATGTGTAGAATGATATATAGAATGATGTGCAGAATTATGTTGAGCAGAATGATGTGTAGAATGAGGTGAAGAATGATGTGTAGAATGACGTGTAGAATGAAGTGCAAAATGACGTGCAGAACGATGTGTAGAATGATAGGGAGAATGATGTGCAGAATGATGTGTAGAATGATGAGCAGAATGTGTAAAATGATGCGTACAATGACGTGTACAATGATCTGTAGAATGATGATGTGTGGAATGATGTGCAGAATGATGTGGAGAATCATGTGTAAAATGGTGTGTATAATGACGTGTTGTAACGATGTGCAGAATGTTGTTTAGAATGTTGTGTAAAATGAGGTGTGAAATGATGTCGTGAATAATGTGTATAATTATATGTAGAATGATGTATAGAATGATGTGTAGAATGAGGTGTAAAATTATGTGTAGAATTATGTGTCGAATGATGTGCAGAATTATGTTGAGCAGAATGATGTGTACAATGATGTGTAGATTGAATTGGAGAATGATGTGTAGAATGATGTTGTATATAATGATGTGTAGAATGATGTGTAGAATGAGCTGGAGAATGATGTGTAGAATGAAGTGTCGAATGATGTTGTGTGGTATGATGATGTGTAGGCTGATGTGCAGAATTATGTGTAGAATGATGTGTGGAATGATGGAAAGAATGATGTGCAGAATAATGTTGAGTAAAATGATGTGCAGAATGATGTATAGAATGATGTGTAGAATGATGTGTAGAATGATGCGTAGAATGATGTGTAGAATGATGTGAAGAATGATGTGTAGAATGATTTGAAGAATGATGTGTAGAATGAAGTGTCAAATGATGTTGTGTAGAATGATGTGTAGAATGATGTGCAGAATGATGTTTTGAATGATGTGCAGATGTTGTGTATAATGATGTGTAGAATGATGTGTAGAATGATGTGTAGCATGTTGCGTAGAATGATGATGTGTGGAATGATGTGTAGAATGAGGTGTAGAATGATGCATAGAATGATGTGTTGAATATGTGTAGAATGATTTGAAGAATGCTGTGGAGAATGATGTGTGGAATGATGTTGTGTGGAATGATGCGTAGAATGATGTGTCGAATGATGTGTGGCATGATGTGCAGATGATGTGTATAATGATGTGTAGAATGATTTGTTGAATGATGTGTCGCATGATGTGTAGAATGATGTGTAGAATAATGTGAAGAATGATGTGTGGAATGATGCATAGAATGAAGTGCAGAATGATGTTGAGTAGAATTATGTGTTGAATGATGTGTAGAATGACGTGTAGAATGATGTGTGAATGATTTGAAGAATGATGTGTAGAATAATGTGTAGAATGATGTTGTGTGGAATGATGTGTAGAATGATGTGTCGAATGATGTGTAGAATGAAGTTGTGTCGAATGATGTGTAGAATGATGTGCGGAATGATGTGTAGAATGATGCGCAGAATGAAGTGTATAATGATGTGTAGAATGTGTAGAATGATGTGTCGAATGATGTGTAGAATGATGATTTGTAGAATGATGGGTAGAATGATGTGTAGAATGAGGTGTATAATGATGTGCAGAATGATGTGTAGAATGATGTTTCGAATGCGGTTGTGTGGAATGATGTATAGAATGATGTGTGGAATGAGGTGTAGAATGATGTGTAGAATGAAGTGTAGAATGATGTACAGAATGATGTTGTGTAGAATGATGTGTGGAATGATGTGTCGAATGATGTGTAGAATGATGTGTGAAATAATGTGTAGAATGACGTGTAGAACGAGGTGTAGAATCACGTGCAGAATGATGTTTAGAATGATGTGTAGAATGATGTTGTGCAGAATGATGTGTGGAATGTTGTGTAGAAAGATGTGTGAAATGATGTGCAGAATGATGTATAGAATGAAGTGTGGTATTTGTGCAGAATGGTGTTGTGCAGGATGATGTGTAGAATGATGTGCAGAATGATGTGTAGAAGGATGTGTAAAATGACGTGTAAAATGATGTGTATAATGCTGTGTAGAATAATGTGTAGAATGATGTTGTGTACATTGATGTGTAGAATGAAGTGTGGAATGATGTGTAGAATGATGTGTATAAGATGTGTAGAATGATGCGTGGAATGATGTGCAGAATGATGTGTCGAATGATGTGTGGACTGACTTGTAGAATGATGTGTAGAATGAGGTGTTGAATGATGTGTAGAATGATGTGTCGAATGATGTGTGGAATGATGCATAGAATGATGTGCAGAATGATGTTGAGTAGAATGATGTGTAGAATGATGTGTAGAATGACGTGTCGAATGATGTGTAGAATGATGCGCAGAATGATGAGTAGAATGATGAGTAGAATGATGTGTAGAATGATGTGTAGAACGATTTGAAGAATGATGTGTAGAATGATGTGTGGAATGATGTTGTGTAGAAAGATGTGTTGAATGCTGTGTAGAATGATGTGTATAATGATGTGTTGAATGATGTGTAGAATGATGTGTAGAATGATGATGTGTAGAATGATGTGTCGAGTGATGTTTAGAATGATGATGTGTGGAATGATGTGTAGAATTATGATGTGTAGAATGATGTGTCGAGTGATGTTTAGAAAGATGATGTGTAGAATGCTGTGTAGAATGATGTGTAGAATCATGAGTAGAATGAGGTGCAGAATGATGTGTGGAATGATGTGTAGAATGATGTGTAGATTGATGTGTAGAACGAAATGTAGAATGATGTGTAGAATGATGTGTAGAATGATATTTCGAATGATGTTGTGTAAAATGCTGTGTAGAATGATGTGTACAATGATGAGTCGAAATGATGTTGTGTAGATTAACGTGTCGAATGAAATGTAGAATGATATGTAGATGATGTGTAGAATGATGTGTAGAATGTTTTGCAGAATGATGTGTGGAAAGATGTGTAGAATGATGTGTAGAATGACATATAGAATGATGTGCAGAATTATGTTGAGTAGAATGATGTGTTGAATGAGGTGTAGAATGATGTGTAGAATGACGTGTAGAATGAAGTGTAAAATGAAGTGCAGAATGATGTGTAGAATGATAGGGGGAATGATGTGCAGAATGATGTGTAGAATGATGAGCAGAATGTGTAAAATGATGCGTACAATGACGTGTACAATGATATGTAGAATGATGATGTGTTGAATGATGTGTAGAATGATGTGTAGAATGATGTTGTGTGGAATGATGTGTAGAATGATGTGCAAAATGATGTGTAGAATGATGTGCAGAAAGATGTGTATAATGATGTGTAGAATGTGTAGAATGATGTGTCGAATGATGTGTAGAATTATGTTTGTAGAATGATGTGTAGAATGCGGTCTATAATGACGTGTAGAATGATGTGTAGAATGATGTTTCGAATGCGGTTGTGTGAAAGGATGTGTAGAATGATGTGTAGAATGATATGTAGAATGATGTGTAGAATGAAGTGTAGAATGATGTATAGAATGATGTTGTGTAGAATGATGTGTGGAATGATGTGTAGAATAATGGGTAGAAAGATGTGTACAATGATGCGTAGAATGATGTGCAGAATGATGTGTAGAATGGTGTGCAGATTGATGTGTCGAATGATGTGTTGAATGATGTGTAGAATGATGTGTAGAAATATGTGTAGAATGTTGCGTAGAATGATTTGTCGAATGATGTGTAGAATGATATGTAGAATGATGTGTCGAATGATGTGTAGAATGATGTGTAGAATGATGTGTAGAAAGATGTGCAGAATGATGGGTAGAAAGATGTGTACAATGATGCGTAGAATGATGTGCAGAATGATGTGTAGAATGATGCGTAGAATAACGTGCAGATTGATGTGCAGAATGAAGTGTAGAATGAATTGTAGAATGATGTGTAGAAAGATGTGTAGAATGATGCATAGAATGATGTATGGAATGATGTGTACAATGATGTTGTGTAGAATAATGTGTGGAATGATGTGTAGAATGAAGATGTGTAGAATGATGTGTAGAATATTGTCGTGTAGAATAATGTATGGAATGATGTGTAGAATGATGATGTGTAGAATGAAGTGTAGAATAATGTCGTGTAGAATGATGTTTAAAATGATGTGTCGAATGATGTGTAGAATAATGTGTTGAATGATGTGTAGAATGATGTCTAGAATGATGTGTAAATCATGTGGTGTAGAATGATGTGTAGAATGATTTGTAGAATGATGTGTCGAATGAAGTTGCGTAGATTGATGTGCAGAATGATGTGTAGAATGATGTGTAGGATGATGTGTAGAATGAAGTGTAGAAAGATTTGTAGAATGATGTGTAGAATGACGTGCCGATTGATGTGTAGAATGATGTGTAGAATGATGTGCAGATTGATGTGTAGAATGATGTGTAGAAGAATGTGTAGAAGGATGTTAGAATGATGTGTAGAATGATGTGTGGAATGATTTGCAGATTGATGTGTAGAATGATGTGTAGAATGATGTGTAAAAAGATGTGTAGAATGATGCGTAGAATGATGTGTAGAATGATGTCTAGAATGATGTGTAGAATGATGTGTAGAAGAATGTGTAGAAGGATGTTAGAATGATGTGTAGAATGACGTGTAGAATGATTTGCAGATTGATGTGTCGAATGACGTGTAGAATGATGTGTAGAATGATGTGTAGAATGATGTGTAGAAAGATGTGTAGAATGATGCGTAGAATGACGTGTAAAATGACGTGTAAACTGATGTGTAGAATGATGTGTAGAATGATGTGTAGAATGATGTGTAGAAAGATGTGTAGAATGATGCATAGAATGACGTGTAAACTGATGTGTAGAATGATGTGTAGAATGAAGTTGTGTAGATTGATGTGTAGAATGATGTGTAGAATGACGTGTAGAATGATGCATAGAATGATGTGTAGAATGAAGTTGTGTAGATTGATGTGTAGAATGATGTGTAGAATGACGTGTAGAATGATGCATAGAATGATGTGTAGAATGATGTGTAGAATGATGTGTAGAATGATGGGTAGAAAGATGTGTACAATGATGCGTAGAATGATGTGCAGAATGATGTGTAGAATGGTGTGCAGATTGATGACTCGAATGATGTGTTGAATGATGTGTAGAATGATGTGTAGAAATATGTGTAGAATGTTGCGTAGAATGATTTGTCGAATGATGTGTAGAATGATATGTAGAATGATGTGTCGAATGATGTGTAGAATGATGTGTAGAATGATGTGTAGAAAGATGTGCAGAATGATGCGTAGAATGACGTGTAGAATGATGTGTAGAATGATGGGTAGAATGATTTGTAGAATGATGTGTAGAATGATGTGTAGAATAACGTGCAGATTGATGTACAGAATGAAGTGTAGATTGAATTGTAGAATGATGTGTAGAAAGATGTGTAGAATGATGCATAGAATGATGTGTGGAATGATGTGTGTAGGATGTGTAGAATGATGTGTAGAAAGATGTGTAGAATGATGCGTAGAATGATGTGTCGAATGATGTGTAGAATGATGTATAGGATGATGTGTAGAATGAAGTTGTGTAGTTTGCTGTCTAGAATGATGTGTAGAATGATGTATAGAATGATGTGTAGAATGATGTGTCGAATGTTTTGCAGAATGATGTGTCGAATGATGTGTAGAATGATGTGTAGAATGATATATAGAATGATGTGCAGAATTATGTTGAGCAGAATGATGTGTAGAATGAGGTGAAGAATGATGTGTAGAATGACGTGTAGAATGAAGTGCAAAATGACGTGCAGAACGATGTGTAGAATGATAGGGAGAATGATGTGCAGAATGATGTGTAGAATGATGAGCAGAATGTGTAAAATGATGCGTACAATGACGTGTACAATGATCTGTAGAATGATGATGTGTGGAATGATGTGCAGAATGATGTGGAGAATCATGTGTAAAATGGTGTGTATAATGACGTGTTGTAACGATGTGCAGAATGTTGTTTAGAATGTTGTGTAAAATGAGGTGTGAAATGATGTCGTGAATAATGTGTATAATTATATGTAGAATGATGTATAGAATGATGTGTAGAATGAGGTGTAAAATTATGTGTAGAATTATGTGTCGAATGATGTGCAGAATTATGTTGAGCAGAATGATGTGTACAATGATGTGTAGATTGAATTGGAGAATGATGTGTAGAATGATGTTGTATATAATGATGTGTAGAATGATGTGTAGAATGAGCTGGAGAATGATGTGTAGAATGAAGTGTCGAATGATGTTGTGTGGTATGATGATGTGTAGACTGATGTGCAGAATTATGTGTAGAATGATGTGTGGAATGATGGAAAGAATGATGTGCAGAATAATGTTGAGTAAAATGATGTGCAGAATGATGTATAGAATGATGTGTAGAATGATGTGTAGAATGATGCGTAGAATGATGTGTAGAATGATGTGAAGAATGATGTGTAGAATGATTTGAAGAATGATGTGTAGAATGAAGTGTCGAATGATGTTGTGTAGAATGATGTGTAGAATGATGTGCAGAATGATGTTTTGAATGATGTGCAGATGTTGTGTATAATGATGTGTAGAATGATGTGTTGAATGATGTGTAGCATGTTGCGTAGAATGATGATGTGTGGAATGATGTGTAGAATGAGGTGTAGAATGATGCATAGAATGATGTGTTGAATATGTGTAGAATGATTTGAAGAATGCTGTGGAGAATGATGTGTGGAATGATGTTGTGTGGAATGATGCGTAGAATGATGTGTCGAATGATGTGTGGCATGATGTGCAGATGATGTGTATAATGATGTGTAGAATGATTTGTTGAATGATGTGTCGCATGATGTGTAGAATGATGTGTAGAATAATGTGAAGAATGATGTGTGGAATGATGCATAGAATGAAGTGCAGAATGATGTTGAGTAGAATTATGTGTTGAATGATGTGTAGAATGACGTGTAGAATGATGTGTGAATGATTTGAAGAATGATGTGTAGAATAATGTGTAGAATGATGTTGTGTGGAATGATGTGTAGAATGATGTGTCGAATGATGTGTAGAATGAAGTTGTGTCGAATGATGTGTAGAATGATGTGCGGAATGATGTGTAGAATGATGCGCAGAATGAAGTGTATAATGATGTGTAGAATGTGTAGAATGATGTGTCGAATGATGTGTAGAATGATGATTTGTAGAATGATGGGTAGAATGATGTGTAGAATGAGGTGTATAATGATGTGCAGAATGATGTGTAGAATGATGTTTCGAATGCGGTTGTGTGGAATGATGTATAGAATGATGTGTGGAATGAGGTGTAGAATGATGTGTAGAATGAAGTGTAGAATGATGTACAGAATGATGTTGTGTAGAATGATGTGTGGAATGATGTGTCGAATGATGTGTAGAATGATGTGTGAAATAATGTGTAGAATGACGTGTAGAACGAGGTGTAGAATCACGTGCAGAATGATGTTTAGAATGATGTGTAGAATGATGTTGTGCAGAATGATGTGTGGAATGATGTGTAGAATGATGTGTGAAATGATGTGCAGAATGATGTATAGAATGAAGTGTGGTATTTGTGCAGAATGGTGTTGTGCAGGATGATGTGTAGAATGATGTGCAGAATGATGTGTAGAAGGATGTGTAAAATGACGTGTAAAATGATGTGTATAATGCTGTGTAGAATAATGTGTAGAATGATGTTGTGTACATTGATGTGTAGAATGAAGTGTGGAATGATGTGTAGAATGATGTGTATAAGATGTGTAGAATGATGCGTGGAATGATGTGCAGAATGATGTGTCGAATGATGTGTGGACTGACTTGTAGAATGATGTGTAGAATGAGGTGTTGAATGATGTGTAGAATGATGTGTCGAATGATGTGTGGAATGATGCATAGAATGATGTGCAGAATGATGTTGAGTAGAATGATGTGTAGAATGATGTGTAGAATGACGTGTCGAATGATGTGTAGAATGATGCGCAGAATGATGAGTAGAATAATGAGTAGAATGATGTGTAGAATGATGTGTAGAACGATTTGAAGAATGATGTGTAGAATGATGTGTGGAATGATGTTGTGTAGAAAGATGTGTTGAATGCTGTGTAGAATGATGTGTATAATGATGTGTTGAATGATGTGTAGAATGATGTGTAGAATGATGATGTGTAGAATGATGTGTCGAGTGATGTTTAGAATGATGATGTGTGGAATGATGTGTAGAATTATGATGTGTAGAATGATGTGTCGAGTGATGTTTAGAAAGATGATGTGTAGAATGCTGTGTAGAATGATGTGTAGAATCATGAGTAGAATGAGGTGCAGAATGATGTGTGGAATGATGTGTAGAATGATGTGTAGATTGATGTGTAGAACGAAATGTAGAATGATGTGTAGAATGATGTGTAGAATGATATTTCGAATGATGTTGTGTAAAATGCTGTGTAGAATGATGTGTACAATGATGAGTCGAAATGATGTTGTGTAGATTAACGTGTCGAATGAAATGTAGAATGATATGTAGATGATGTGTAGAATGATGTGTAGAATGTTTTGCAGAATGATGTGTGGAAAGATGTGTAGAATGATGTGTAGAATGACATATAGAATGATGTGCAGAATTATGTTGAGTAGAATGATGTGTTGAATGAGGTGTAGAATGATGTGTAGAATGACGTGTAGAATGAAGTGTAAAATGAAGTGCAGAATGATGTGTAGAATGATAGGGGGAATGATGTGCAGAATGATGTGTAGAATGATGAGCAGAATGTGTAAAATGATGCGTACAATGACGTGTACAATGATATGTAGAATGATGATGTGTTGAATGATGTGTAGAATGATGTGTAGAATGATGTTGTGTGGAATGATGTGTAGAATGATGTGCAAAATGATGTGTAGAATGATGTGCAGAAAGATGTGTATAATGATGTGTAGAATGTGTAGAATGATGTGTCGAATGATGTGTAGAATTATGTTTGTAGAATGATGTGTAGAATGCGGTCTATAATGACGTGTAGAATGATGTGTAGAATGATGTTTCGAATGCGGTTGTGTGAAAGGATGTGTAGAATGATGTGTAGAATGATATGTAGAATGATGTGTAGAATGAAGTGTAGAATGATGTATAGAATGATGTTGTGTAGAATGATGTGTGGAATGTTGTGTCGAATGATGTGCAGAATGATGTGTGAATTAATGTGTAGAATGACGTGTAGTATGATGTGTAGAATGACGTGCAGAATGATATATAGAATGATGTGTAGAATGATGTGCAGAATGATGCCTAGAATGATGTGCCGAATCAAGTGGTGTAGAATGATGTGTCGAATGGTGTGTAGAATGAGGTGTTGAACGATGTGCAGAATTTTGTTTAGAATGATGTGTAAAATGAGGTGTGGAAAGATGTGTATAATGATATGTAGAATGATGTACAGAATGAGGTGTGGAATGAGGTGAAAAATTATGTGTAGAATTATGTGTCGAATGATGTGCAGAATTATGTTGAGCAGAATGATGTGTAGAATGATGTGTAGTTTGAATTGGAGAATGATGTTTTGAATGATGTTGTGTAGAATGATGTGTAGAATGATGTGGAGAATGATGTGTAGAATGAAGTGTCGAATGATGTTGTGTGGTATGATGATGTGTAGACTGATGTGCAGAATTATGTGTAGAATAATGTGAGGAATGATGGAAAGAATGATGTGCAGAATGATGTTGAGTGAAATGATGTGCAGAATGATGTGTAGAATGATGTGTAGAATGATGTGTAGAATGATGCGTAGAATGACGTGAAGAATGATGTGTAGAATGATGTGTAGAATGATTTGAAGAATGATGTGTGGAATGAAGTGTCGAATGATGTTGTGCAGAATGATGTGTAGAATGATGTGCAGAATGATGTGCAGAATGATGTGCAGATGATGTCTATAATGATGTGTAGAATGATGTGCAGAATGATGTGTCGAATGATGTATAGAATGATGTGTAGAATGATGTTCAGAATGATGTGCAGATGATGTGTATAATGATGTGTAGAATGATGTGTAGAATGATGTGTTGAATGATTTGAAGAATGATGTGTAGAATGATGTGCAGATGATGTGTATAATGATGTGTAGAATGATGTGCAGAATGATGTGAACAGTGATGTGTAGAATGATGTGTAGAATGATTTGAAGAATGATGTGTAGAATGATGTGTGAAATGATGTTGTGTAGAATGATGTGTAGAATGATGTGTCGAAAGATGTGCAGCATGATGTGTAGAATGATGATGTGTAGAATGATGTGCAGAATGATGTGTAGAATGATGTGAAGAATAATCTGCGGAATGATGTATAGAATGATGTGCAGAATGATGTTGAGTCGAATGATGTGTAGAATGATATGTAGAATGATGTGTAGAATGATGTGTAGAATGATGTGTAGAATGATGTGGCGCATGATGCGTAGAATGCTGATGTGTAGAATGACGTGTAGAATGAGGTGTCGAATGATGCAGAGAATGATGTGCAGAATGATGTGTATAATCATTTGAAGAATGATGTGTAGAATGAAGTGTGAAATTATGTTGTGCAGAATGATGTGTGGAATGATGTGCCAATGATGTGTAGCATGATTTGCAGATGATGTGTAAAATGATGTGTAGAATAATGTGTAGAATGATGTTTCGCATGATGTGTAGAATGATGATGTGTAGAATGATGTGTAGAATGATGTGTAGAATGATGTGTAGAATGATGTGTCGAATGATATATAGAATGATGTGCAGAATGATGTTGAGTCGAATTATATGTAGAATGATGTGTTGAATTATGTGTAGAATGATGTGTAGAATGATATGTAGAATGATGTGTAGAATGATGTGTAGAATGATGTGTATAATGATGTGTGAATGATTTGAAGAATGATGTGCAGAATGATGTGTAGAATGATGTTGTGTCGAATGATGTGTAGAATGATGTATATAATGATGAGTAGAATGATGTTGTGAAGAATGATGTGTAGAATGATGTGCAGAATGATGTGTAGAATGATGTGCATAATGATGTGTATAATGATGTGTAGAATGTGTAGAATGATGTGTCGAATGATGTGTAGAATGATGATTTGTAGAATGATGTGTAGAATGATGTGTAGAATGAGGTGTATAATGATGTGTAGAATGATGTGTAGAATTATGTTTCGAATGCGGTTGAGTGGATTGATGTGTAGAATGATGTGTAGAATGATGTGTAGAATGATGTGTAGAATGAAGTGTAGAATGGTGTATAGAATGATGTTGTGTAGAATGATGTGCGGAATGATGTGTCGAATGATGTGTAGAATGATGTGTGAAATAATGTGTATACGATGTGTAGAATGATGCGTAGAATGATGTGCAGAATGATGTGTAGAATGATGTGTGGAATGACTTGTAGAATGATGTGTAGAATGATGTGCAGAATGATGTGTAGAATGATATGTAGAATGATTTGTAGAATGATGTGTAGAATGATGTGCAGAATAATGTGTAGAATGTTGTGCAGAATGATGTTGAGTCGAATTATGTGTTGAATGATGTGTAGAATGATGTGTAGAATGATGTGTAGAATGATGTGTAGAATGATGTGGCGCATGATGCGTAGAATGATGATGTGTAGAATGATGTGCAGAATGAAGTGTCGAATGATGCACAGAATGATGTGCTGAATGATGTGTATAATGATTTGAAGAATGATGTGTAGAATGATGTGTGAAATGATGTTGTGCAGAATGATGTGTAGAATGATGTGTCAATAATGTGTAGCATGATGTGCAGATGATGTGTAAAATGATGTGTAGAATAACGTGTAGAATGATGGTTCGCATGATGTGCAGAATGATGATGTGTAGAATGATGTGTAGAATGATGATGTGTAGAATGATGTGTAGAATGTGTGTAGAATGATGTGTGGAATGATGTATAGAATGATGTGCAGTATGATGTTGAGTCGAATTATGTGTTGAATGATGTGTAGAATGATGTGTAGAATGATGTGCAGAATGATATGTAGAATGATGTGTCGAATGATCTGTAGAATGATGTGTAGAATGCTGTTGTGTCGTATGATGTGTAGAATGATGTGTAGAATGATGTGTAGAATGATGTTGTGTAGAATGATGTGTAGAATGATGTGCAGAATGATGTGTAGAATGATGTGCAAAATGACGTGTATAATGATGTCTAGAATGTGTAGAATGATGTGTCGAATGATGTATAAAATGAAGATTTGTAGAATGACGTGTAGAATGATGTGTAGAATGACGTGAAGAATGATGTTTAGAATAATGTGTAGAATTTGTGCATAATGATGTTGTGCAGGATGATGTGTGGAATGATGTGCAGAATGATTCCTAGAATGATGTGCAGAATCATGTGGTGTAGAATGATGTGTAGAATGATGTTGTGTAGATTGATGTGCAGAATGATTTGTAGAATGAAGTTTAGAATGATGTGTTGAATGATGTGTATAAGATGTGTAGAATGATGCGTAGAATGACGTGCAGAATGATGTGTAGAATGATGTGTGGAGTGATTTGTAGAATGATGTGTAGAATGATGTGCAGAATGATGTGTAGAATGTTGTGTAAAAGGATGTGTAGAATGATGTGTAGAATGATGTGTAGACTGATTTGCAGAATGATGTGTTGAATGATCAGTAGAATGATGTGTTGAATGATGTCAAGAATGATGTGCAGAATTATGTTGAGTCGAATGATGTGTAGAATGAGGTGTAGAATGATGTGTCGAATGACGTTTAGAATGAAGTGTAAAATGACGTGTAGAATGATGTGTAGAATGATAGGGAGAATGATGTGCAGAATGACGTGTAGAATGATGTGCAGAATGATGTGTCGAATGATGAGCACAATGTGTAAAATGATGCATACAATGACGTGTACAATGATATGTAGAATGATGATGTGTGGAATGATGTGCAGAATGATGTGTATAATAATTTGAAGAATGATGTGTAGAATGATGTGTGAAATTATGTTGTGCAGAATGATGTGTAGAATGATGTGTCAATAATGTGCAGCATGATGTGCAGATGATGTGTAAAATGATGTGTAGAATAACGTGTAGAATGATGGTTCGCATGATGTGCAGAATGATGATGTGTAGAATGATGTGTAGAATGATGATGTGTAGAATGATGTGTAGAATGTGTGTAGAATGATGTGTGGAATGATGTATAGAATGATGTGCAGTATGATGTTGAGTCGAATTATGTGTTGAATGATGTGTAGAATGATGTGTAGAATGATGTGTAGAATGATATGTAGAATGATGTGTAGAATGATCTGTAGAATGATGTGTAGAATGCTGTTGTGTCGTATGATGTGTAGAATGATGTGTAGAATGATGTGTAGAATGATGTGCAAAATGAGGTTTGGATGGATGTCTATCATGATCTGTGCAGCGATGTGTAGAATGCTGTGTAGAATGATGTGCCGAATGATGTGCAGAATGATGATGTGTAGAATGATGTGTAGAATATTGTCGTGTAGATCGATGTGTAAAATGATGTGTCGAATGATGTGTGGAATGATGTGTTGAATGATGTGTAGAATGACGTGTAGAATGATGTATGGAATGCTGTGTACAATGATGTTGTGTAGAATAATGTGTGGAAGGATGTGTAGAAAAATGTGTCGAATTATGCGTAGAATGATGTGTAGAATGATGTGTAGAATGATGCGAAGGTTTATTGTGTCGAATGATGTGCAGTATGATGGGTTGAATGATGTGTAGAATGATATGTAGAATGATGTATAGAATGATGAGCAGAATGATGTTGAGTAGAATGATGTGTAGAATGATGCGTAGAATGATGTTGTGTAGAATTATTTGCAGAATGATGTGCAGAATGATGTATAGAATGATGTGTAGAATGATGTGTAAAATGACTTGTAGAATGATATGTCGAACGATGTGTAGAGTGATGTGTAGAATAATGTGTCGAATGATTTGTTGAATGATGAGCAGGATAATGTTGTGAAGAATGATGTGTAGAATGATGTGTAGAATGATATGTAGAATGATGTGTAGAATGATGTGTAGAATGATGTGTGGAATGATGATGTGTATAATGATGTGTAGAATGATGTTTAGAATGAGGTGTAGAATGATGTGCATAATGATGTGGAGAATGAAGTGCAGAATGATGTGTAGAATGCTGTTGTGTATATTGATTTGTCGAATGAAGTGAAGATTGAATTGTAGAATGATGTGTATCATGATGTGTAGAATGATGTGTAGAATGATGATGTGTAGAATGATGTGTAGAATATTGTCGTGTAGAATGATGTGTGGAATGATGTGTAGAATGATGTGTAGAATGACGTGTAGAATGATGTATGGAATGATGTGTACAATGATGTTGTGTAGAATAATGTGTGGAATGATGTGTAGAATGAAGATGTGTAGAATGATGTGTAGAATATTGTCGTGTAGAATAATGTATGGAATGATGTGTAGAATGATGATGTGTAGAATGAAGTGTAGAATAATGTCGTGTAGAATGATATTTAAAATGATGTGTCGAATGATGTGTAGAATAACGTGTTGAATGATGTGAAGAATGATGTCTAGAATGATGTGTAAATCATGTGGTGTAGAATGATGTGTAGAATGATTTGTAGAATGATGTGTCGAATGAAGTTGCGTAGATTGATGTGCAGAATGATGTGTAGAATGATGTGTAGGATGATGTGTAGAATGAAGTGTAGAAAGATTTGTAGAATGATGTGTAGAATGACGAGCCGATTGATGTGTAGAATGATGTGTAGAATGATGTGCAGATTGATGTGTAGAATGATGTGTGGAATGATGTGTAAAAAGATGTGTAGAATGATACGTAGAATGATGTGTAGAATGATGTCTAGAATGATGTGTAGAATGATGTGTAGAAGAATGTGTAGAATGATGTTAGAATGATGTGTAGAATGATATGTGGAATGATTTGCAGATTGATGTGTCGAATGACGTGTAGAATGATGTGTAGAATGATGTGTAGAATGATGTGTAGAAAGATGTGTAGAATGATGCGTAGAATGATGTGTAGAATGACGTGTAAACTGATGTGTAGAATGATGTGTAGAATGATGTGTAGAATGATGTGTAGAAAGATGTGTAGAATGATGCGTAGAATGATGTGTAGAATGACGTGTAAACAGATGTGTAGAATGATGTGTAGAATGAAGTTGTGTAGATTGATGTGTAGAATGATGTGTAGAATGACGTGTAGAATGATGCATAGAATGATGTGTAGAATGATGTGTAGAATGATGTGTAGAATAATGGGTAGAAAGATGTGTACAATGATGCGTAGAATGATGTGCAGAATGATGTGTAGAATGGTGTGCAGATTGATGTGTCGAATGATGTGTTGAATGATGTGTAGAATGATGTGTAGAAATATGTGTAGAATGTTGCGTAGAATGATTTGTCGAATGATGTGTAGAATGATATGTAGAATGATGTGTCGAATGATGTGTAGAATGATGTGTAGAATGATGTGTAGAAAGATGTGCAGAATGATGGGTAGAAAGATGTGTACAATGATGCGTAGAATGATGTGCAGAATGATGTGTAGAATGATGCGTAGAATAACGTGCAGATTGATGTGCAGAATGAAGTGTAGAATGAATTGTAGAATGATGTGTAGAAAGATGTGTAGAATGATGCATAGAATGATGTATGGAATGATGTGTACAATGATGTTGTGTAGAATAATGTGTGGAATGATGTGTAGAATGAAGATGTGTAGAATGATGTGTAGAATATTGTCGTGTAGAATAATGTATGGAATGATGTGTAGAATGATGATGTGTAGAATGAAGTGTAGAATAATGTCGTGTAGAATGATGTTTAAAATGATGTGTCGAATGATGTGTAGAATAATGTGTTGAATGATGTGTAGAATGATGTCTAGAATGATGTGTAAATCATGTGGTGTAGAATGATGTGTAGAATGATTTGTAGAATGATGTGTCGAATGAAGTTGCGTAGATTGATGTGCAGAATGATGTGTAGAATGATGTGTAGGATGATGTGTAGAATGAAGTGTAGAAAGATTTGTAGAATGATGTGTAGAATGACGTGCCGATTGATGTGTAGAATGATGTGTAGAATGATGTGCAGATTGATGTGTAGAATGATGTGTAGAAGAATGTGTAGAAGGATGTTAGAATGATGTGTAGAATGATGTGTGGAATGATTTGCAGATTGATGTGTAGAATGATGTGTAGAATGATGTGTAAAAAGATGTGTAGAATGATGCGTAGAATGATGTGTAGAATGATGTCTAGAATGATGTGTAGAATGATGTGTAGAAGAATGTGTAGAAGGATGTTAGAATGATGTGTAGAATGACGTGTAGAATGATTTGCAGATTGATGTGTCGAATGACGTGTAGAATGATGTGTAGAATGATGTGTAGAATGATGTGTAGAAAGATGTGTAGAATGATGCGTAGAATGACGTGTAAAATGACGTGTAAACTGATGTGTAGAATGATGTGTAGAATGATGTGTAGAATGATGTGTAGAAAGATGTGTAGAATGATGCATAGAATGACGTGTAAACTGATGTGTAGAATGATGTGTAGAATGAAGTTGTGTAGATTGATGTGCAGAATGATGTGTAGAATGACGTGTAGAATGATGCATAGAATGATGTGTAGAATGATGTGTAGAATGATGTGTAGAATGATGGGTAGAAAGATGTGTACAATGATGCGTAGAATGATGTGCAGAATGATGTGTAGAATGGTGTGCAGATTGATGACTCGAATGATGTGTTGAATGATGTGTAGAATGATGTGTAGAAATATGTGTAGAATGTTGCGTAGAATGATTTGTCGAATGATGTGTAGAATGATATGTAGAATGATGTGTCGAATGATGTGTAGAATGATGTGTAGAATGATGTGTAGAAAGATGTGCAGAATGATGCGTAGAATGACGTGTAGAATGATGTGTAGAATGATGGGTAGAATGATTTGTAGAATGATGTGTAGAATGATGTGTAGAATAACGTGCAGATTGATGTGCAGAATGAAGTGTAGATTGAATTGTAGAATGATGTGTAGAAAGATGTGTAGAATGATGCATAGAATGATGTGTGAAATGATGTGTGTAGGATGTGTAGAATGATGTGTAGAAAGATGTGTAGAATGATGCGTAGAATGATGTGTCGAATGATGTGTAGAATGATGTATAGGATGATGTGTAGAATGAAGTTGTGTAGTTTGCTGTCTAGAATGATCTGTAGAATGATGTATAGAATGATGTGTAGAATGATGTGTCGAATGTTTTGCAGAATGATGTGTCGAATGATGTGTAGAATGATGTGTAGAATGATATATAGAATGATGTGCAGAATTATGTTGAGCAGAATGATGTGTAGAATGAGGTGAAGAATGATGTGTAGAATGACGTGTAGAATGAAGTGCAAAATGACGTGCAGAACGATGTGTAGAATGATAGGGAGAATGATGTGCAGAATGATGTGTAGAATGATGAGCAGAATGTGTAAAATGATGCGTACAATGACGTGTACAATGATCTGTAGAATGATGATGTGTGGAATGATGTGCAGAATGATGTGGAGAATCATGTGTAAAATGGTGTGTATAATGACGTGTTGTAACGATGTGCAGAATGTTGTTTAGAATGTTGTGTAAAATGAGGTGTGAAATGATGTCGTGAATAATGTGTATAATTATATGTAGAATGATGTATAGAATGATGTGTAGAATGAGGTGTAAAATTATGTGTAGAATTATGTGTCGAATGATGTGCAGAATTATGTTGAGCAGAATGATGTGTACAATGATGTGTAGATTGAATTGGAGAATGATGTGTAGAATGATGTTGTATATAATGATGTGTAGAATGATGTGTAGAATGAGCTGGAGAATGATGTGTAGAATGAAGTGTCGAATGATGTTGTGTGGTATGATGATGTGTAGACTGATGTGCAGAATTATGTGTAGAATGATGTGTGGAATGATGGAAAGAATGATGTGCAGAATAATGTTGAGTAAAATGATGTGCAGAATGATGTATAGAATGATGTGTAGAATGATGTGTAGAATGATGCGTAGAATGATGTGTAGAATGATGTGAAGAATGATGTGTAGAATGATTTGAAGAATGATGTGTAGAATGAAGTGTCGAATGATGTTGTGTAGAATGATGTGTAGAATGATGTGCAGAATGATGTTTTGAATGATGTGCAGATGTTGTGTATAATGATGTGTAGAATGATGTGTAGAATGATGTGTAGCATGTTGCGTAGAATGATGATGTGTGGAATGATGTGTAGAATGAGGTGTAGAATGATGCATAGAATGATGTGTTGAATATGTGTAGAATGATTTGAAGAATGCTGTGGAGAATGATGTGTGGAATGATGTTGTGTGGAATGATGCGTAGAATGATGTGTCGAATGATGTGTGGCATGATGTGCAGATGATGTGTATAATGATGTGTAGAATGATTTGTTGAATGATGTGTCGCATGATGTGTAGAATGATGTGTAGAATAATGTGAAGAATGATGTGTGGAATGATGCATAGAATGAAGTGCAGAATGATGTTGAGTAGAATTATGTGTTGAATGATGTGTAGAATGACGTGTAGAATGATGTGTGAATGATTTGAAGAATGATGTGTAGAATAATGTGTAGAATGATGTTGTGTGGAATGATGTGTAGAATGATGTGTCGAATGATGTGTAGAATGAAGTTGTGTCGAATGATGTGTAGAATGATGTGCGGAATGATGTGTAGAATGATGCGCAGAATGAAGTGTATAATGATGTGTAGAATGTGTAGAATGATGTGTCGAATGATGTGTAGAATGATGATTTGTAGAATGATGGGTAGAATGATGTGTAGAATGAGGTGTATAATGATGTGCAGAATGATGTGTAGAATGATGTTTCGAATGCGGTTGTGTGGAATGATGTATAGAATGATGTGTGGAATGAGGTGTAGAATGATGTGTAGAATGAAGTGTAGAATGATGTACAGAATGATGTTGTGTAGAATGATGTGTGGAATGATGTGTCGAATGATGTGTAGAATGATGTGTGAAATAATGTGTAGAATGACGTGTAGAACGAGGTGTAGAATCACGTGCAGAATGATGTTTAGAATGATGTGTAGAATGATGTTGTGCAGAATGATGTGTGGAATGATGTGTAGAATGATGTGTGAAATGATGTGCAGAATGATGTATAGAATGAAGTGTGGTATTTGTGCAGAATGGTGTTGTGCAGGATGATGTGTAGAATGATGTGCAGAATGATGTGTAGAAGGATGTGTAAAATGACGTGTAAAATGATGTGTATAATGCTGTGTAGAATAATGTGTAGAATGATGTTGTGTACATTGATGTGTAGAATGAAGTGTGGAATGATGTGTAGAATGATGTGTATAAGATGTGTAGAATGATGCGTGGAATGATGTGCAGAATGATGTGTCGAATGATGTGTGGACTGACTTGTAGAATGATGTGTAGAATGAGGTGTTGAATGATGTGTAGAATGATGTGTCGAATGATGTGTGGAATGATGCATAGAATGATGTGCAGAATGATGTTGAGTAGAATGATGTGTAGAATGATGTGTAGAATGACGTGTCGAATGATGTGTAGAATGATGCGCAGAATGATGAGTAGAATGATGAGTAGAATGATGTGTAGAATGATGTGTAGAACGATTTGAAGAATGATGTGTAGAATGATGTGTGGAATGATGTTGTGTAGAAAGATGTGTTGAATGCTGTGTAGAATGATGTGTATAATGATGTGTTGAATGATGTGTAGAATGATGTGTAGAATGATGATGTGTAGAATGATGTGTCGAGTGATGTTTAGAATGATGATGTGTGGAATGATGTGTAGAATTATGATGTGTAGAATGATGTGTCGAGTGATGTTTAGAAAGATGATGTGTAGAATGCTGTGTAGAATGATGTGTAGAATCATGAGTAGAATGAGGTGCAGAATGATGTGTGGAATGATGTGTAGAATGATGTGTAGATTGATGTGTAGAACGAAATGTAGAATGATGTGTAGAATGATGTGTAGAATGATATTTCGAATGATGTTGTGTAAAATGCTGTGTAGAATGATGTGTACAATGATGAGTCGAAATGATGTTGTGTAGATTAACGTGTCGAATGAAATGTAGAATGATATGTAGATGATGTGTAGAATGATGTGTGGAATGTTTTGCAGAATGATGTGTGGAAAGATGTGTAGAATGATGTGTAGAATGACATATAGAATGATGTGCAGAATTATGTTGAGTAGAATGATGTGTTGAATGAGGTGTAGAATGATGTGTAGAATGACGTGTAGAATGAAGTGTAAAATGAAGTGCAGAATGATGTGTAGAATGATAGGGGGAATGATGTGCAGAATGATGTGTAGAATGATGAGCAGAATGTGTAAAATGATGCGTACAATGACGTGTACAATGATATGTAGAATGATGATGTGTTGAATGATGTGTAGAATGATGTGTAGAATGATGTTGTGTGGAATGATGTGTAGAATGATGTGCAAAATGATGTGTAGAATGATGTGCAGAAAGATGTGTATAATGATGTGTAGAATGTGTAGAATGATGTGTCGAATGATGTGTAGAATTATGTTTGTAGAATGATGTGTAGAATGCGGTCTATAATGACGTGTAGAATGATGTGTAGAATGATGTTTCGAATGCGGTTGTGTGAAAGGATGTGTAGAATGATGTGTAGAATGATATGTAGAATGATGTGTAGAATGAAGTGTAGAATGATGTATAGAATGATGTTGTGTAGAATGATGTGTGGAATGATGTGTAGAATAATGGGTAGAAAGATGTGTACAATGATGCGTAGAATGATGTGCAGAATGATGTGTAGAATGGTGTGCAGATTGATGTGTCGAATGATGTGTTGAATGATGTGTAGAATGATGTGTAGAAATATGTGTAGAATGTTGCGTAGAATGATTTGTCGAATGATGTGTAGAATGATATGTAGAATGATGTGTCGAATGATGTGTAGAATGATGTGTAGAATGATGTGTAGAAAGATGTGCAGAATGATGGGTAGAAAGATGTGTACAATGATGCGTAGAATGATGTGCAGAATGATGTGTAGAATGATGCGTAGAATAACGTGCAGATTGATGTGCAGAATGAAGTGTAGAATGAATTGTAGAATGATGTGTAGAAATATGTGTAGAATGATGCATAGAATGATGTATGGAATGATGTGTACAATGATGTTGTGTAGAATAATGTGTGGAATGATGTGTAGAATGAAGATGTGTAGAATGATGTGTAGAATATTGTCGTGTAGAATAATGTATGGAATGATGTGTAGAATGATGATGTGTAGAATGAAGTGTAGAATAATGTCGTGTAGAATGATGTTTAAAATGATGTGTCGAATGATGTGTAGAATAACGTGTTGAATGATGTGTAGAATGATGTCTAGAATGATGTGTAAATCATGTGGTGTAGAATGATGTGTAGAATGATTTGTAGAATGATGTGTCGAATGAAGTTGCGTAGATTGATGTGCAGAATGATGTGTAGAATGATGTGTAGGATGATGTGTAGAATGAAGTGTAGAAAGATTTGTAGAATGATGTGTAGAATGACGTGCCGATTGATGTGTAGAATGATGTGTAGAATGATGTGCAGATTGATGTGTAGAATGATGTGTAGAAGAATGTGTAGAAGGATGTTAGAATGATGTGTAGAATGATGTGTGGAATGATTTGCAGATTGATGTGTAGAATGATGTGTAGAATGATGTGTAAAAAGATGTGTAGAATGATGCGTAGAATGATGTGTAGAATGATGTCTAGAATGATGTGTAGAATGATGTGTAGAAGAATGTGTAGAAGGATGTTAGAATGATGTGTAGAATGACGTGTAGAATGATTTGCAGATTGATGTGTCGAATGACGTGTAGAATGATGTGTAGAATGATGTGTAGAATGATGTGTAGAAAGATGTGTAGAATGATGCGTAGAATGACGTGTAAAATGACGTGTAAACTGATGTGTAGAATGATGTGTAGAATGATGTGTAGAATGATGTGTAGAAAGATGTGTAGAATGATGCATAGAATGACGTGTAAACTGATGTGTAGAATGATGTGTAGAATGAAGTTGTGTAGATTGATGTGTAGAATGATGTGTAGAATGACGTGTAGAATGATGCATAGAATGATGTGTAGAATGAAGTTGTGTAGATTGATGTGTAGAATGATGTGTAGAATGACGTGTAGAATGATGCATAGAATGATGTGTAGAATGATGTGTAGAATGATGTGTAGAATGATGGGTAGAAAGATGTGTACAATGATGCGTAGAATGATGTGCAGAATGATGTGTAGAATGGTGTGCAGATTGCTGACTCGAATGATGTGTTGAATGATGTGTAGAATGATGTGTAGAAATATGTGTAGAATGTTGCGTAGAATGATTTGTCGAATGATGTGTAGAATGATATGTAGAATGATGTGTCGAATGATGTGTAGAATGATGTGTAGAATGATGTGTAGAAAGATGTGCAGAATGATGCGTAGAATGACGTGTAGAATGATGTGTAGAATGATGGGTAGAATGATTTGTAGAATGATGTGTAGAATGATGTGTAGAATAACGTGCAGATTGATGTGCAGAATGAAGTGTAGATTGAATTGTAGAATGATGTGTAGAAAGATGTGTAGAATGATGCATAGAATGATGTGTGGAATGATGTGTGTAGGATGTGTAGAATGATGTGTAGAAAGATGTGTAGAATGATGCGTAGAATGATGTGTCGAATGATGTGTAGAATGATATAGGATGATGTGTAGAATGAAGTTGTGTAGTTTGCTGTCTAGAATGATGTGTAGAATGATGTATAGAATGATGTGTAGAATGATGTGTCGAATGTTTTGCAGAATGATGTGTCGAATGATGTGTAGAATGATGTGTAGAATGATATATAGAATGATGTGCAGAATTATGTTGAGCAGAATGATGTGTAGAATGAGGTGAAGAATGATGTGTAGAATGACGTGTAGAATGAAGTGCAAAATGACGTGCAGAACGATGTGTAGAATGATAGGGAGAATGATGTGCAGAATGATGTGTAGAATGATGAGCAGAATGTGTAAAATGATGCGTACAATGACGTGTACAATGATCTGTAGAATGATGATGTGTGGAATGATGTGCAGAATGATGTGGAGAATCATGTGTAAAATGGTGTGTATAATGACGTGTTGTAACGATGTGCAGAATGTTGTTTAGAATGTTGTGTAAAATGAGGTGTGAAATGATGTCGTGAATAATGTGTATAATTATATGTAGAATGATGTATAGAATGATGTGTAGAATGAGGTGTAAAATTATGTGTAGAATTATGTGTCGAATGATGTGCAGAATTATGTTGAGCAGAATGATGTGTACAATGATGTGTAGATTGAATTGGAGAATGATGTGTAGAATGATGTTGTATATAATGATGTGTAGAATGATGTGTAGAATGAGCTGGAGAATGATGTGTAGAATGAAGTGTCGAATGATGTTGTGTGGTATGATGATGTGTAGACTGATGTGCAGAATTATGTGTAGAATGATGTGTGGAATGATGGAAAGAATGATGTGCAGAATAATGTTGAGTAAAATGATGTGCAGAATGATGTATAGAATGATGTGTAGAATGATGTGTAGAATGATGCGTAGAATGATGTGTAGAATGATGTGAAGAATGATGTGTAGAATGATTTGAAGAATGTTGTGTAGAATGATGTGTAGAATGATGTGCAGAATGATGTTTTGAATGATGTGCAGATGTTGTGTATAATGATGTGTAGAATGATGTGTAGAATGATGTGTAGCATGTTGCGTAGAATGATGATGTGTGGAATGATGTGTAGAATGAGGTGTAGAATGATGCATAGAATGATGTGTTGAATATGTGTAGAATGATTTGAAGAATGCTGTGGAGAATGATGTGTGGAATGATGTTGTGTGGAATGATGCGTAGAATGATGTGTCGAATGATGTGTGGCATGATGTGCAGATGATGTGTATAATGATGTGTAGAATGATTTGTTGAATGATGTGTCGCATGATGTGTAGAATCATGTGTAGAATAATGTGAAGAATGATGTGTGGAATGATGCATAGAATGAAGTGCAGAATGATGTTGAGTAGAATTATGTGTTGAATGATGTGTAGAATGACGTGTAGAATGATGTGTGAATGATTTGAAGAATGATGTGTAGAATAATGTGTAGAATGATGTTGTGTGGAATGATGTGTAGAATGATGTGTCGAATGATGTGTAGAATGAAGTTGTGTCGAATGATGTGTAGAATGATGTGCGGAATGATGTGTAGAATGATGCGCAGAATGAAGTGTATAATGATGTGTAGAATGTGTAGAATGATGTGTCGAATGATGTGTAGAATGATGATTTGTAGAATGATGGGTAGAATGATGTGTAGAATGAGGTGTATAATGATGTGCAGAATGATGTGTAGAATGATGTTTCGAATGCGGTTGTGTGGAATGATGTATAGAATGATGTGTGGAATGAGGTGTAGAATGATGTGTAGAATGAAGTGTAGAATGATGTACAGAATGATGTTGTGTAGAATGATGTGTGGAATGATGTGTCGAATGATGTGTAGAATGATGTGTGAAATAATGTGTAGAATGACGTGTAGAACGAGGTGTAGAATCACGTGCAGAATGATGTTTAGAATGATGTGTAGAATGATGTTGTGCAGAATGATGTGTGGAATGATGTGTAGAATGATGTGTGAAATGATGTGCAGAATGATGTATAGAATGAAGTGTGGTATTTGTGCAGAATGGTGTTGTGCAGGATGATGTGTAGAATGATGTGCAGAATGATGTGTAGAAGGATGTGTAAAATGACGTGTAAAATGATGTGTATAATGCTGTGTAGAATAATGTGTAGAATGATGTTGTGTACATTGATGTGTAGAATGAAGTGTGGAATGATGTGTAGAATGATGTGTATAAGATGTGTAGAATGATGCGTGGAATGATGTGCAGAATGATGTGTCGAATGATGTGTGGACTGACTTGTAGAATGATGTGTAGAATGAGGTGTAGAATGATGTGTAGAATGACGTGTCGAATGATGTGTAGAATGATGCGCAGAATGATGAGTAGAATGATGAGTAGAATGATGTGTAGAATGATGTGTAGAACGATTTGAAGAATGATGTGTAGAATGATGTGTGGAATGATGTTGTGTAGAAAGATGTGTTGAATGCTGTGTAGAATGATGTGTATAATGATGTGTTGAATGATGTGTAGAATGATGTGTAGAATGATGATGTGTAGAATGATGTGTCGAGTGATGTTTAGAATGATGATGTGTGGAATGATGTGTAGAATTATGATGTGTAGAATGATGTGTCGAGTGATGTTTAGAAAGATGATGTGTAGAATGCTGTGTAGAATGATGTGTAGAATCATGAGTAGAATGAGGTGCAGAATGATGTGTGGAATGATGTGTAGAATGATGTGTAGATTGATGTGTAGAACGAAATGTAGAATGATGTGTAGAATGATGTGTAGAATGATATTTCGAATGATGTTGTGTAAAATGCTGTGTAGAATGATGTGTACAATGATGAGTCGAAATGATGTTGTGTAGATTAACGTGTCGAATGAAATGTAGAATGATATGTAGATGATGTGTAGAATGATGTGTAGAATGTTTTGCAGAATGATGTGTGGAAAGATGTGTAGAATGATGTGTAGAATGACATATAGAATGATGTGCAGAATTATGTTGAGTAGAATGATGTGTTGAATGAGGTGTAGAATGATGTGTAGAATGACGTGTAGAATGAAGTGTAAAATGAAGTGCAGAATGATGTGTAGAATGATAGGGGGAATGATGTGCAGAATGATGTGTAGAATGATGAGCAGAATGTGTAAAATGATGCGTACAATGACGTGTACAATGATATGTAGAATGATGATGTGTTGAATGATGTGTAGAA
This sequence comes from Pristiophorus japonicus, assembly GCF_044704955.1. Taxonomy (NCBI): domain Eukaryota; kingdom Metazoa; phylum Chordata; class Chondrichthyes; family Pristiophoridae; genus Pristiophorus; species Pristiophorus japonicus. The sequence goes on from NC_092009.1 coordinate 3,466,802, forward strand.
TGATGTGTAGAATGATGTTGTGTGGAATGATGTGTAGAATGATGTGCAAAATGATGTGTAGAATGATGTGCAGAAAGATGTGTATAATGATGTGTAGAATGTGTAGAATGATGTGTCGAATGATGTGTAGAATTATGTTTGTAGAATGATGTGTAGAATGCGGTCTATAATGACGTGTAGAATGATGTGTAGAATGATGTTTCGAATGCGGTTGTGTGAAAGGATGTGTAGAATGATGTGTAGAATGATATGTAGAATGATGTGTAGAATGAAGTGTAGAATGATGTATAGAATGATGTTGTGTAGAATGATGTGTGGAATGATGTGTCGAATGATGTGCAGAATGATGTGTGAATTAATGTGTAGAATGACGTGTAGTATGATGTGTAGAATGACGTGCAGAATGATATATAGAATGATGTGTAGAATGATGTGCAGAATGATGCCTAGAATGATGTGCCGAATCAAGTGGTGTAGAATGATGTGTCGAATGGTGTGTAGAATGAGGTGTTGAACGATGTGCAGAATTTTGTTTAGAATGATGTGTAAAATGAGGTGTGGAAAGATGTGTATAATGATATGTAGAATGATGTACAGAATGAGGTGTGGAATGAGGTGAAAAATTATGTGTAGAATTATGTGTCGAATGATGTGCAGAATTATGTTGAGCAGAATGATGTGTAGAATGATGTGTAGTTTGAATTGGAGAATGATGTTTCGAATGATGTTGTGTAGAATGATGTGTAGAATGATGTGGAGAATGATGTGTAGAATGAAGTGTCGAATGATGTTGTGTGGTATGATGATGTGTAGACTGATGTGCAGAATTATGTGTAGAATAATGTGAGGAATGATGGAAAGAATGATGTGCAGAATGATGTTGAGTGAAATGATGTGCAGAATGATGTGTAGAATGATGTGTAGAATGATGTGTAGAATGATGCGTAGAATGACGTGAAGAATGATGTGTAGAATGATGTGTAGAATGATTTGAAGAATGATGTGTGGAATGAAGTGTCGAATGATGTATAGAATGATGTGTAGAATGATGTGCAGAATGATGTGCAGAATGATGTGCAGATGATGTCTATAATGATGTGTAGAATGATGTGCAGAATGATGTGTCGAATGATGTATAGAATGATTTGTAGAATGATGTGCAGAATGATGTGCAGATAATGTGTATAATGATGTGTAGAATCATGTGTAGAATGATGTGTTGAATGATTTGAAGAATGATGTGTAGAATGATGTGCAGATGATGTGTATAATGATGTGTAGAATGATGTGCAGAATGATGTGAACAGTGATGTGTAGAATGATGTGTAGAATGATTTGAAGAATGATGTGTAGAATGATGTGTGAAATGATGTTGTGTAGAATGATGTGTAGAATGATGTGTCGAAAGATGTGCAGCATGATGTGTAGAATGATGATGTGTAGAATGATGTGCAGAATGATGTGTAGAATGATGTGAAGAATAATCTGCGGAATGATGTATAGAATGATGTGCAGAATGATGTTGAGTCGAATGATGTGTAGAATGATATGTAGAATGATGTGTAGAATGATGTGTAGAATGATGTGTAGAATGATGTGGCGCATGATGCGTAGAATGCTGATGTGTAGAATGACGTGTAGAATGAGGTGTCGAATGATGCAGAGAATGATGTGCAGAATGATGTGTATAATCATTTGAAGAATGATGTGTAGAATGAAGTGTGAAATGATGTTGTGCAGAATGATGTGTGGAATGATGTGCCAATGATGTGTAGCATGATGTGCAGATGATGTGTATAATGATGTGTAGAATAATGTGTAGAATGATGTTTCGCATGATGTGTAGAATGTTGATGTGTAGAATGATGTGTAGAATGATGTGTAGAATGATGTGTAGAATGATGTGTCGAATGATATATAGAATGATGTGCAGAATGATGTTGAGTCGAATTATATGTAGAATGATGTGTTGAATGATGTGTAGAATGATCTGTAGAAAGATATGTAGAATGATGTGTAGAATGATGTGTAGAATGATGTGTATAATGATGTGTGAATGATTTGAAGAATGATGTGCAGAATGATGTGTAGAATGATGTTGTGTCGAATGATGTGTAGAATGATGTATATAATGATGAGTAGAATGATGTTGTGAAGAATGATGTGTAGAATGATGTGCAGAATGATGTGTAGAATGATGTGCATAATGATGTGTATAATGATGTGTAGAATGTGTAGAATGATGTGTCGAATGATGTGTAGAATGATGATTTGTAGAATGATGTGTAGAATGATGTGTAGAATGATGTGTATAATGATGTGTAGAATGATGTGTAGAATGATGTTTCGAATGCGGTTGTGTGGATTGATGTGTAGAATGATGTGTAGAATGATGTGTAGAATGATGTGTAGAATGAAGTGTAGAATGGTGTATAGAATGATGTTGTGTAGAATGATGTGCGGAATGATGTATCGAATGATGTGTAGAATGATGTGTGAAATAATGTGTATACGATGTGTAGAATGATGCGTAGAATGATGTGCAGAATGATGTGTAGAATGATGTGTGGAATGACTTGTAGAATGATGTGTAGAATGATGTGCAGAATGATGTGTAGAATGATATGTAGAATGATTTGTAGAATGATGTGTAGAATGATGTGCAGAATGATGTGTAGAATGTTGTGCAGAATGATGTTGAGTCGAATTATGTTTTGAATGATGTGTAGAATGATGTGTAGAATGATGTGTAGAATGATGTGTAGAATGATGTGGCGCATGATGCGTACAATGATGATGTGTCGAATGATGTGCAGAATGAAGTGTCGAATGATGCACAGAATGATGTGCAGAATGATGTGTATAATGATTTGAAGAATGATGTGTAGAATGATGTGTGAAATGATGTTGTGCAGAATGATGTGTAGAATGATGTGTCAATAATGTGTAGCATGATGTGCAGATGATGTGTAAAATGATGTGTAGAATAACGTGTAGAATGATGGTTCGCATGATGTGCAGAATGATGATGTGTAGAATGATGTGTAGAATGATGATGTGTAGAATGATGTGTAGAATGTGTGTAGAATGATGTGTGGAATGATGTATAGAATGATGTGCAGTATGATGTTGAGTCGAATTATGTGTTGAATGATGTGTAGAATGATGTGTAGAATGATGTGCAGAATGATATGTAGAATGATGGGTAGAATGATCTGTAGAATGATGTGTAGAATGCTGTTGTGTCGTATGATGTGTAGAATGATGTGTAGAATGATGTGTAGAATGATGTTGTGTAGAATGATGTGTAGAATGATGTGCAGAATGATGTGTAGAATGATGTGCATAATGACGTGTATAATGATGTCTAGAATGTGTAGAATGATGTGTCGAATGATGTATAGAATGAAGATTTGTAGAATGACGTGTGGAATGATGTGTAGAATGACGTGCAGAATGATGTTTAGAATAATGTGTAGAATTTGTGCATAATGATGTTGTGCAGGATGATGTGTGGAATGATGTGCAGAATGATTCCTAGAATGATGTGCAGAATCATGCGGTGTAGAATGATGTGTAGAATGATGTTGTGTAGGTTAATGTGCAGAATGATTTGTAGAATGAAGTTTAGAATGATGTGTTGAATGATGTGTATAAGATGTGTAGAATGATGCGTAGAATGACGTGCAGAATGATGTGTAGAATGATGTGTGGAATGATTTGTAGAATGATGTGTAGAATGATGTGCAGAATGATGTGTAGAATGTTGTGTAAAAGGATGTATAGAATGATGTGTAGAATGATGTGTAGACTGATTTGCAGAATGATGTGTTGAATGATCAGTAGAATGATGTGTAGAATGATGTAAAGAATGATGTGCAGAATTATGTTGAGTCGAATGATGTGTAGAATGAGGTGTAGAATGATGTGTCGAATGACGTTTAGAATGAAGTGTAAAATGACGTGTAGAATGATGTGCAGAATGGTAGGGAGAATGATGTGCAGAATGACGTGTAGAATGATGTGCAGAATGATGTGTAGAATGATGAGCACAATGTGTAAAATGATGCATACAATGACGTGTACAATGATCTGTAGAATGATGATGTGTGGAATGATGTGCAGAATGATGTGTATAATGATTTGAAGAATGATGTGTAGAATGATGTGTGAAATGATGTTGTGCAGAATGATGTGTAGAATGATGTGTCAATAATGTGTAGCATGATGTGCAGATGATGTGTAAAATGATGTGTAGAATAACGTGTAGAATGATGGTTCGCATGATGTGCAGAATGATGATGTGCAGAATGATGTGTAGAATGATGATGTGTAGAATGATGTGTAGAATGTGTGTAGAATGATGTGTGGAATGATGTATAGAATGATGTGCAGTATGATGTTGAGTCGAATTATGTGTTGAATGATGTGTAGAATGATGTGTAGAATGATGTGTAGAATGATATGTAGAATGATGTGTAGAATGCTGTTGTGTCGTATGATGTGTAGAATGATGTGTAGAATGATCTGTAGAATGATGTGTAGAATGCTGTTGTGCCGTATGATGTGTAGAATGATGTGTAGAATGATGTGTAGAATGACGTTGTGTAGAATGATGTGTAGAATGATGTGCAGAATGATGTGTAGAATGATGTGCATAATGACGTGTATAATGATGTCTAGAATGTGTAGAATGATGTGTCGAATGATGTGTAGAATGAAGATTTGTAGAATGACGTGTAGAATGATGTGTAGAACGACATGCAGAATGATGTTTAGAATAATGTGTAGAATTTGTGCATAATGATGTTGTGCAGGATGATGTGTGGAATGATGTGCAGAATGATTCCTAGAATGATGTGCAGAATCATGTGGTGTAGAATGATGTGTAGAATGATGTTGTGTAGATTGATGTGCAGAATGATTTGTAGAATGAAGTTTAGAATGATGTGTTGAACGATGTGTATAAGATGTGTAGAATGATGCGTAGAATGACGTGCAGAATGATGTGTAGAATGATGTGTGGAATGATTTGTAGAATGATGTGTAGAATGATGTGCAGAATGATGTGTAGAATGTTGTGTAAAAGGATGTGTAGAATGATGTGTAGAATGATGTGTAGACTGATTTGCAGAATGATGTGTTGAATGATCAGTAGAATGATGTGTAGAATGATGTAAAGAATGTTGTGCAGAATTATGTTGAGTCGAATGATGTGTAGAATGAGGTGTAGAATGATGTGTCGAATGACGTTTAGAATGAAGTGTAAAATGACGTGTAGAATGATGTGTAGAATGATAGGGAGAATGATGTGCAGAATGACGTGTAGAATGATGTGCAGAATGATGTGTAGAATGATGACCACAATGTGTAAAATGATGCATACAATGACGTGTACAATGATATGTAGAATGATGATGTGTGGAATGACGTGCAGAATGATGTGTGGAATGAAGTGTAGAATAACGTGTAGAATTATGTGTAGAACGACGTGTAAAATGATGTGGAGAAAGATGTGTAGAACGAAATGCAGAATGATGTGTAGAATGATGTGTAGAATGTTGTGTAGAATGAAGTGTAGAATGATCTTTCGACTGATGTTGTGTAGAATGATGTGTAGAATGATGTGCAGAATGATGTGTAGAATGTGGCGTAGAATGAAGAGTAGGATGATGTTGCGTCTTATGATGTGTAGAATGATGCATAGAATGATGTGTAGAATGATGTATAGAATGATGTGTAGAATGATGTGTAGAAAGATGTGTAGAATGATGCATAGAATGGTGTGTGGAATGATGTGTAGAATGATGTTTAGAATGATGTGCAGAATATTGTGCAGAATGATATGTAGAAAGTTGTGTAGAATGATGCGTAGAATGTTGTGTAGAATGATGTGTAGAATGATGTGCAGAAAGATGTGTCGAATGATGTGTAGAATGATGCGTAGAATGATGTGTAGAATGAGGAGTAGAAAGATGTGTATCATGATGCATATAATGATGTGAAGAATGATGTATAGAATGATGTGTAGAATGATGACGTGTAGAATGATGTGTGGAATATTGTCGTGCAGAATGATGTGTAGAATGATGTGTAGAATGATGTGTAGAATGCCGTGTAGAATGAAGTGTGGAATGATGTGTACAATGATGTTGTGTAGAATAATGTGTGGAATGATGGGTCGAATGATGATGTGTAGAATAATGTGAAGAATAATGTCGTGTAGAATGATGTGTAAAATGATGTGTAGAATGATGTACACATTAATGTCATGAATGGTGTGTTGAATGATGTCTAGAATTATGTGTAAATCATGTGGTGTAGAATGATATGTAGAATGATGTGTAGATTGATGTGTAGCAAGATGTGTAGAATGATGCATAGAATGATGTGTAGAATGATGTGTAGAATGATTTGTAGAAAGATGTGTAGAATGATGTGTAGAATGATGCGAGAATGATGTGTAGAATGAGGAGTAGAAAGATGTGTAGCATAATGCATATAATGATGTGTAGAATGATGTATAGAATGATGAGTAGAATGATGACGTTTAGAATGATGTGTGGAATATTGTCGTGTAGAATGATGTGTAGAATGCTGTGTCGAATGATGTGTAGAATGACGTGTAGAATGACGTATGGAATGATGTGTACAATGATGTTGTGTAGAATAATGTGTGGAATGATGTGTAGAATGATGATGTGTAGAATGATGTGAAGAATAATGTCGTGTCGAATGATGCGTAGAATGATGAGTAGAATGATGTTGTTTAGATTAATGTTTCGAATGAAATGAAGAATGATTTGTCGATGATGTGTAGAATGACGTGTAGCATGATTTGCTGAAAGATGTGTTGAATGATCTGTAGAATGATGTTTAGAATGATGTATAGAATGAAGTGCAGAATTATGTTGAGCAGAATGATGTGTAGAATGAGGTGTAGAATGATGTGTAGAATGACGTGTAGAATGAAGTGTAAAATGATGTGTAGAATGATGTGCACAATGATAGGGAGAATGATGTGTAGATTGATGTGTAGCAAGATGTGTAGAATGATGCGTAAATAATGTGTAGAATGATGTGTAGAATGATGCGTAGAATGATTTGTAGAATGATGTGTAGAATGATGAGCAGAATGATGTGTAGAATGTTGTGTAAAATGATGTGTAGAATGACGTTTCGAATGATGAGTAGAATGATGAGTAGAATGATGTTGGTTAGATTAATGTTTAGAATGAAATGTAGAATGATGTGTAGATGATGTGTAGAATGATGTGTAGAATGATTTGCAGAATGATGTGTTGAATGATCTGTAGAATGATGTGTAGAATGATGTGTAGAATGATGTGTCGAAAGATGTGCAGAATGATGCGTAGAACGATGTGCAGAATGATGTGTAGAATGATGTTCTTAATGATGTGGAGAATGAAGTGCAGAATGATGTGTAGAATGCTGTTGTGTAGATTGATCTGTCGAATGATGTGAAATTGAATTGTAGAATGATGTGTATAATGATGTGTAGAATGATGTGTAGAATGTTGTGCAGAATGTTGTTTAGAATGATGTGTAAAATGAGGTTTTGATGGATGTCTATCATGATGTGTGCAACGATGTGTGGAATGCTATTTAGAATGATGTGCCGAATGATGTGTCGAATGATGATGTGTAGAATGATGTGTAGAATAATGTCGTGTAGAATGATGTGTAAAATGATGTGTCGAATGATGTGTAGAATAAAGTGTTAAATGATGTGTAGAATGATGTCTAGAATGATGTGTATATCATGTGGTGTAGAATGATGAGTAGAATGATTTGTAGAATGATGTGTCGAATGAATTTGCGTAGATTGCTGTGTAGAATGATGTGTAGAATGATGTGTAGAATGATGTGTAGAATGAAGTGTAGAAAGATTTGTAGAATGATGTGTAGAATGACGTGCCGATTGATGTGTAGATTGATGTGTAGAATGATGTGTAGAATGATTTGTAAAAAGATGTGTAGAATGATGCGTAGAATGATGTGTAGAATGATGTCTAGAATGATGTGTAGAATGATGTGTCGAAAGATGTGTAGAATGATGCGTACAATGATGTGTAGAATGATGTGTAGAATGATGTGTAGAATGATGTGTCGAAAGATGTGTAGAATGTTGCGTACAATGATGTGTAGAATGATGTGTTGCAAGATGTGTAGAATGATGTGCATAATGACGTGGAGAATAAAGTGCAGAATGATGTGTAGAATGATGTGTAGAATGATGTGCAGATTGATGTGTAGAATGATGTGTAGAATGATGGGTAGAATGATGTGTTGAAAGATGTGTCGAATGATGCGTAGAATGATGTGCAGAATGATGTGTAAAATGATGTGTAGAATGATGTGTAGAATGATGTGTAGAAAGATGTGCAGAATGATGCGTAGAATGATGTGTAGAATGATGTGTAGAATGATGTGTAGAATGATGTGTAGAATGATGTGTCGAAAGATGTGTAGAATGATGCGTACAATGATGTGTAGAATGATGTGTTGCAAGATGTGTAGAATGAAGTGCAGAATGATGTGTAGAATGATGTGCAGAATGATGTGTAGATTGATGTGTAGAATGATGTGTAGAATGATGGGTAGAATGATGTGTAGAAAGATTTGTAGATTGATGTGTAGAATGAAGTGTGGAAAGATTTGTAGAATGATGTGTAGAATGACGTGCCGATTGATGTGTAGAATGATGTGTAGAATGATGTGCAGATTGATGTGTAGAATGATGTGTAGAATGATGTGTAAAAAGATGTGTAGAATGATGCGTAGAATGAAGTGTAGAATGATGTCTAGAATGATGTGTAGAATGATGTGTAGAAAGATGTGTAGAATGATGCGTAGAATGATGTGTAGAATGATGTGTAGATTGATGTGCAGAATAATGTGTCGAATGATGTGTAGAATGACGTGTAGAATGATGTGTAGATTGATGTGTAGAATGATGTGTAGAATGATGTGTAGAATGATGTGTCGAAAGATGTGTAGAATGATGCGTACAATGATGTGTAGAATGATGTGTAGAATAATGTGTAGAATGATGTGTCGAAAGATGTGTAGAATGATGCGTATAATGATGTGTAGAATGATGTGTTGCAAGATGTGTAGAATGATGTGCATAATGACGTGGAGAATGAAGTGCAGAATGATGTGTAGAATGATGTGTAGAATGATGTGTAGATTGATGTGTAGAATGATGTGTAGAATGATGGGTAGAATGATGTGTTGAAAGATGTGTCGAATGATGCGTAGAATGATGTGCAAAATGATGTGTAAAATGATGTGTAGAATGATGTGTAGAATGATGTGTAGAAAGATGATGTGTAGAATGATGTGTAGAATAATGTCGTGTAGAATGATGTGTAAAATGATGTGTCGAATGAAGTGTAGAATAAAGTGTTGAATGATGTGTAGAATGATGTCTAGAATGATGTGTATATCATGTGGTGTAGAATGATGTATAGAATGATTTGTAGAATGATGTGTCGAATGAATTTGCGTAGATTGATGTGTAGAATGATGTGTAGAATGATGTGTAGAATGATGTGTAGAATGAAGTGTAGAAAGATTTGCAGAATGATGTGTAGAATGACGTACCGATTGATGTGCAGAATGATGTGTAGAATGATGTGCAGATTGATGTGTAGAATGATGTGTAGAATGATGTGTAAAAAGATGTGTAGAATGATGCGTAGAATGATGTGTAGAATGATGTCTAGAATGATGTGTAGAATGATGTGTAGAAAGATGTGTAGAATGATGCGTAGAATGACGTGTCGAATGATGTGTAGAATGATGTGCAGATTGATGTGTCGAATTATGTGTAGAATGATGTGTAGAATGAAGTGTAGATTGATGTGTAGAATGATGTGTAGAATGATGGGTAGAATGATGTGTTGAAAGATGTGTCGAATGATGCGTAGAATGATGTGCAGAATGATGTGTAAAATGATGTGTAGAATGATGTGTAGAATGATGTGTCGAACGATGTGTAGAAAGATGTGTAGCATGATGCATATAATGATGTGTAGAATGATGTATAGCATGATGTGTAGAATGAAGTTGTGCAGATTGATGTGTAGAATGAAGTGTAGAATGATGTTTCGAAAGATGTGTAGAATGATGTGTAGAATGATGTGTAGAATGATGTGTTGCAAGATGTGTAGAATGATGTGCATAATGACGTGGAGAATGAAGTGCAGAATGATGTGTAGAATGCTGTTGTGTAGATTGATGTGTCGAATGATGTGAAATTGAATTGTAGAATGATGTGTATAATGACGTGTAGAATGATGTGTAGAATGTTGTGCAGAATGTTGTTTAGAATGATGTGTAAAATGAGGTTTGGATGGATGTCTATCATGATGTGTGCAGCGATGTGAAGAAAGCTGTGTAGAATGATGCGCCGAATGAAGTGTAGAATGATGATGTGTAGTATGATGGGTAGAATAATGTGTAGAATGAAGTTGCGTAGATTGATGTGTAGAATGATGTGTAGAAAGATGTGTAGATTGATGTGTAGAATGAAGTGTAGAAAGATTTGTAGAATGATGCGTAGAATGACGTGCCGATTGATGTGTAGAATGATGTGTAGAAAGATTTGTTGAATGATGTGTAGAATGATGTGCAGATTGATGTGTAGAATGATGTGCAGAATGTTGTGCAGATTGATGTGTAGAATGATGTGTAGAATGATGTGTAAAAAGATGTGTAGAATAATGCGTGGAATGATGTGTAGAATGATGTCTAGAATGATGTGTGGAATGATGTGTAGAAAGAAGTGTAGAGTGATGCGTAGAATGACGTGTAGAATGATGTGTAAATTGACGTGCAGAATGATGTGTAGAATGATGGGTAGAATGAATGTGTTGAAAGATGTGTCGAATGATGGGTAGGATGACGTGCAGAATGATGTGAAAAATGATGTGTAGAATGATGTGTAGAATGATGTGTAGAACGATGTGTAGAAAGATGTGTGGCATGATGCATATAATGATGTGTAGAATGATGTATAGAATGATGTGTAGAATGAAGTTGTGTAGATTGATGTGTAGAATGAAGTGTAGAATGATGTGTAGAATGATGTGTAGAATGATGTGTAGATTGATGTGTAGAAAGATGTTTAGAATGATGTGCAGATTGATGTGTCGAATGATGTGTAGAATGATGTGTAGAATGATGTGTAGAAAGATGTGCAGAAAGATCCGTAGAATGACGTGTAGAATGATGTGTAGAATGATGTCGAGAAAGATGTGTAGAATGATGTGTAGAATGATGCGTAGAATGATGTGTAGAAAGATGTGTAGAATGATGCGTAGAATGATGTATAGAATGATGTGTAGAATGATGTGTAGAATAAAGTGCAGAATGATATGTAGAAAGTTGTGTAGAATGATGCGCAGAATGATGTGTAGAATGATGTGTAGAATGATGTGAAGAAAGTTGTGTAGAATGATGTGTAGAATAATGCGTAGAATGATGTGTAGAATGATGAGTAGAAAGATGTGTAGCATGATGCATATAATGATGTGTAGAATGATGTATAGTATGATGTGCAGAATGATGACGTGTAGAATGATGTGTGCAATATTGTCGTGTAGAATAATGTGAAGAATGATGTGTAGAATGACGTGTAGAATGACGTATGGAATGAAGTTTACAATGATGTTGTGTAGAATGATATGTAGAATGATGTGTAGAATGATGTGTAGAATGATATGTAGACTGATGTGCAGAATGATGTGTAAAATGATGTGTAGAATGATGTGCACATTAATGTCATGAATGATGTGTTGAATGATGTCTAGAATGATGTGTAAATCATGTGGTGTAGAAGGAATGGAGAATGATTTGTAGAATGATGTGTAGAATAATGGGTAGAATGATGTGTAGATTGATGTGTCGCAAGATGTGTAGAATGATGCGTAGAATGATGTGTAGAATGATGCGTAGAATGATTTGTAGAATGATGTGTAGAATGATGTGCAGAATGACGTGTAAAATGACGTGTAGAATGATGTGCAGAATGATGTGTAGAACGATGTGTAGAAAGATGTGTATCATGATGCATATAATGATGTGTAGAATGATGTATAGAATGATGTGTAGAATGAATTTGTGTCGATTGATGTGTAGAATGATGTGTAGATTGATGTGTAGAATTATGTTTAGAATGAAGTGCAGATTGATGTGTCAAATGATGTGTAGAATGATGTGTAGAATGATGTGTAGAAAGATGTGCAGAATGATGCGTAGAATGACGTGTAGATTGATGTGTAGAATGATGTGTAGAATGATGTGTAGAATGACGTGAAGAATGATGTGTAGATTGATGTGTAGAATTATGTTTAGAATGATGTCTAGAATGACGTGTCGAATGATGTGTAGAATGATGTGTAGAATGATGTGTAGAAAGATGTGTAGAATGATGCGTAGAATGGTGTGTAGAATGATGTGCAGAATGATGTGTAGAATGCTGTGCAGAATAATGTGCAGAATGATGTGTAGAAAGCTGTGTAGAATGATGCATAGAATGATGTGTAGAATGATGAGTAGAATGATGTGTAGAAAGATGTGTAGAATGATGTGTAGAATGACGCGTAGAATGATGTGTAGAATGAGGAGTAGAAAGATGTGTAGCATGATGCATATAATGATGTGTAGAATGATGTATAGAATGATGTGTAGAATGATGACGTGTAGAATGATGTGTGGAATATTGTCGTGCAGAATGATGTGTAGAATGATGTGTAGAATGAAGTGTAGAATGCCGTGTAGAATGACGTATGGAATGATGTGTACAATGATGCTGTGTAGAATAATGTGTGGAATGATGTGTAGAATGATGTGCAGAATGATATGTAGACTGATGTGTAGAATGATGTGTAAAATGATGTGTAGAATGATGTGCACATTAATGTCATGAATGATGTGTTGAATGATGTCTAGAATGATGTGTAAATCATGTGGTGTAGAATGATATGTAGAATGATTTGTAGAATGATGTGTAGAATGATGTGCAGAATGATGTGTAGATTGATGTGTAGCAAGATGTGTAGAAGGATGCGTAGAATGACGTGTAGAATGATGTGTAGAATGATGCGTAGAATGATTTGTAGAATAATGTGTAGAATGATGTGCAGAATGATGTGTAGAATGATGTGTAGAATGATGTGTAGAATGACGTGCAGAATGATGTGTAAAATGATGTGTAGAATGATGTGCAGAATGATGTGTAGAACGATGTGTAGAAAGATGTGCAGCATGATGCATATAATGATGTGTAGAATGATGTATAGAATGATGTGTAGAATGAAGTTGTGTAGATTGGTGTGTAGAATGAAGAGTAGAATGATGTGTAGAATGATGTGTAGAATGATGTGTAGATTGGTGTGTAGAATTATGTTTAGAATGATGTGTAGAATGATGTGTAGAATGATGTGTAGAAAGATGTGTAGAATGATGCGTAGAATGGTGTGTAGAATGATGTGTAGAATGATGTGTAGAATGATGTGCAGAATATTGTGCAGAATGATGTGTAGAAAGTTGTGTAGAATGATGCGTAGAATGATGTGTAGAATGATGTGTAGAATGATGTGTAGAAAGATGTGTAGAATGATGTGTAGAATGACGCGTAGAATGATGTGTAGAATGAGGAGTAGAAAGATGTGTAGCATGATGCATATAATGATGTGTAGAATGATGTATAGAATGATTTGTAGAATGATGACGTGTAGAATGATGTGTGGAATATTGTCGTGCAGAATGATGTGTAGAATGATGTGTAGAATAATGTGTAGAATGCCGTGTAGAATGACGTATGGAATGATGTGTACAATGATGTTGTGTAGAATAATGTGTGGAATGATGTGTAGAATGATGATGTGTAGAATGATGTGAAGAATAATGTCGTGTAGAATGATGTGTAAAATGATGTGTAGAATGATGTATACATTAATGTCATGAATGATGTGTTGAATGATGTCTAGAATGATGTGTAAATCATGTGGTGTAGAATGATATGTAGAATGATTTGTAGAATGATGTGTAGAATGATGTGTAGAATGATGTGTAGATTGATGTGTAGCAAGATGTGTAGAATGATGTTTAGAATGATGCATAGAATGATTTGTAGAATGATGTGTAGAATGATGAGCAGAATGATGTGTAGAATGTTGTGTAAAATGATGTGTAGAATGATGTGCCGAATGATGTGTAGAATGATGATGTGTAGAATGATGTGTAGAATAATGTCGTGTAGAATGATGTGTAAAATGATGTGTCGAATGATGTGTAGAATAAAGTGCTGAATGATGTGTAGAATGATGTCTAGAATGATGTGTATATCATGTGGTGTAGAATGATGTGTAGAATGATTTGTAGAATGATGTGCCGAATGAATTTGCGTAGATTGATGTGTAGAATGATGTTTAGAATGATGTGTAGAATGATGTGTAGAATGAAGTGAGAATGAGTTGTAGAATTATGTGTAGAATGACGTGCCGATTGACGTGTAGAATGATGTGTAGAATGATGTGCAGATAGATGTGTAGAATGATGTGTAGAATGATGTGTAAAAAGATGTGCAGAATGATGCGTAGAATGATGTGTAGAATGATGTCTAGAATGATGTGTAGAATGATGTGTAGAAAGATGTGTAGAATGATGCGTAGAATGATGTGTAGAATGATGTGTAGAATGATGTGCAGATTGATGTGTCGAATGATGTGTAGAATGATGTGTAGAATGAAGTGTAGATTGATGAGTAGAATGATGTGTAGAATGATGGGTAGAATGATGTGTTGAAAGATGTGTCGAATGATGTGTAGAATGATGTGCAGAATGATGTGTAAAATGACGTGAAGAATGATGTGTAGAATGATGTGTAGAACGATGTGTAGAAAGATGTGTAGCATGATGCATATAATGATGTGTAGAATGATGTATAGCATGATGTGTAGAATGAAGTTGTGCAGATTTATGTGAGGAATGCTGTGTAGATTGATGTGTAGAATGATGTGTAGAATGATGTCTAGAATGATGTGTAGAATGATGTGTAGAAAGATGTGTCGAATGATGTGTAGAATGATGTGTAGAATGATGTGTAGAAAGATGTGCAGAATGATGCGTAGAATGACGTGTAGATTGATGTGTAGAATGATGTGTAGAATGATGTGTAGAATGATGTGAAGAATGATGTGTAGATTGATGTGTAGAATTATGTTTAGAATGATGTCTAGAATGACGTGTCGAATGATGTGTAGAATGATGTGTAGAATGATGTGTAGAAAGATGTGTAGAATGATGCGTAGAATGGTTTGTAGAATGATGTGTAGAATGATGTGTAGAATGCTGTGCAGAATAATGTGCAGAATGATGTGTAGAAAGCTGTGTAGAATGATGCATAGAATGATGTGTAGAATGATGAGTAGAATGATGTGTAGAAAGATGTGTAGAATGATGTGTAGAATGACGCGTAGAATGATGTGTAGAATGAGGAGTAGAAAGATGTGTAGCATGATGCATATAATGATGTGTAGAATGATGTATAGAATGATGTGTAGAATGATGACGTGTAGAATGATGTGTGGAATATTGTCGTGCAGAATGATGTGTAGAATGATGTGTAGAATGATGTGTAGAATGCCGTGTAGAATGACGTATGGAATGATGTGTACAATGATGTTGTGTAGAATAATGTGTGGAATGATGTGTAGAATGATGATGTGTAGAATGATGTGAAGAATAATGTCGTGTAGAATGATGTGTAAAATGATGTGTAGAATGATGTATACATTAATGTCATGAATGATGTGTTGAATGATGTCTAGAATGATGTGTAAATCATGTGGTGTAGAATGATATGTAGAATGATTTGTAGAATGATGTGTAGAATGATGTGTAGAATGATGTGTAGATTGATGTGTAGCAAGATGTGTAGAATGATGTTTAGAATGATGCATAGAATGATTTGTAGAATGATGTGTAGAATGATGAGCAGAATGATGTGTAGAATGTTGTGTAAAATGATGTGTAGAATGATGTGCCGAATGATGTGTAGAATGATGATGTGTAGAATGATGTGTAGAATAATGTCGTGTAGAATGATGTGTAAAATGATGTGTCGAATGATGTGTAGAATAAAGTGGTGAATGATGTGTAGAATGATGTCTAGAATGATGTGTATATCATGTGGTGTAGAATGATGTGTAGAATGATTTGTAGAATGATGTGTCGAATGAATTTGCGTAGATTGATGTGTAGAATGATGTGTAGAATGATGTGTAGAATGATATGTAGAATGAAGTGTAGAATGATTTGTAGAATTATATGTAGAATGACGTGCCGATTGACGTGTAGAATGATGTGTAGAATGATGTGCAGATTGATGTGTAGAATGATGTGTAGAATGATGTGTAAAAAGATGTGCAGAATGATGCGTAGAATGATGTGTAGAATGATGTCTAGAATGATGTGTAGAATGATGTGTAGAAAGATGTGTAGAATGATGCGTAGAATGATGTGTAGAATGATGTGTAGAATGATGTGCAGATTGATGTGTCGAATGATATGTAGAATGATGTGTAGAATGAAGTTGTGTCGATTGATGTGTAGAATGATGTGTAGAATGATGTGTAGAATGATGTGTAGAATGATGTGTAGATTGATGTGTAGAATTATGTTTAGAATGAAGTGCAGATTGATGTGTCGAATGATGTGTAGAATGATGTGTAGAATGATGTGTAGAAAGATGTGCAGAATGATGCGTAGAATGACGTGTAGATTGATGTGTAGAATGATGTGTAGAATGATGTGTAGAATGATGTGAAGGATGATGTGTAGATTGATGTGTAGAATTATGTTTAGAATGATGTCTAGAATGACGTGTCGAATGATGTGCAGAATGATGTGTAGAATGATGTGTAGAAAGATGTGTAGAATGATGCGTAGAATGGTGTGTAGAATGATGTGTAGAATGATGTGTAGAATGCTGTGCAGAATAATGTGCAGAATGATGTGTAGAAAGCTGTGTAGAATGATGCATAGAATGATGTGTAGAATGATGAGTAGAATGATGTGTAGAAAGATGTGTAGAATGATGTGTAGAATGACGCGTAGAATGATGTGTAGAATGAGGAGTCGAAAGATGTGTAGCATGATGCATATAATGATGTGTAGAATGATGTATAGAATGATGTGTAGAATGATGACGTGTAGAATGATGTGTGGAATATTGTCGTGCAGAATGATGTGTAGAATGATGTGTAGAATGATGTGTAGAATGCCGTGAAGAATGACGTATGGAATGATGTGTACAATGATGTTGTGCGGAATAATGTGTGGAATGATGTGTAGAATGAGGTGCAGAATAATATGTAGACTGATGTGTAGAATGATGTGTAAAATGATGTGTAGAATGATGTGCACATTAATGTCATGAATGATGTGTTGAATGATGTCTAGAATGATGTGTAAATCATGTGGTGTAGAATGATATGTAGAATGATTTGTAGAATGATGTGTAGAATGATGTGCAGAATGATGTGTAGATTGATGTGTAGCAAGATGTGTAGAAGGATGCGTAGAATGATGTGTAGAATGATGTGTAGAATGATGCGTAGAATGATTTGTAGAATAATGTGTAGAATGATGTGCAGAATGATGTGTAGAATGATGTGTAGAATGATGTGTAGAATGACGTGCAGAATGATGTGTATAATGATGTGTAGAATGATGTGCAGAATGATGTGTAGAACGATGTGTAGAAAGATGTGTAGCATGATGCATATAATGATGTGTAGAATGATGTATAGAATGATGTGTAGAATGAAGTTGTGTAGATTGGTGTGTAGAATGAAGTGTAGAATGATGTGTAGAATGATGTGTAGAATGATGTGTAGATTGATGTGTAGAATTATGTTTAGAATGATGTGCAGATTGACTTGTCGAATGATGTGTAGAATGATGTGTAGAATGATATGTAGAAAGATGTGCAGAATGATGCGTAGAATGACGTGTAGAATGATGTGTAGAATGATGTGTAGAATGATGTGTAGAATGATGTGTAGAATGATGTGTAGAATGATATGTAGAAAGATGTGTAGAATGATGCGTAGAATGGTGTGTAGAATGATGTGTAGAATGATGTGTAGAATGATGTGCAGAATATTGTGCAGAATGATGTGTAGAAAGTTGTGTAGAATGATGCGTAGAATGATGTGTAGAATGATGTGTAGAATGATGTGTAGAAAGATGTGTAGAATGATGTGTAGAATGACGCGTAGAATGATGTGTAGAATGAGGAGTAGAAAGATGTGTAGCATGATGCATATAATGATGTGTAGAATGATGTATAGAATGATTTGTAGAATGATGACGTGTAGAATGATGTGTGGAATATTGTCGTGCACAATGATGTGTAGAAAGATGTGTAGAATGATGTGTAGAATGCCGTGTAGAATGACGTATGGAATGATGTGTACAATGATGTTGTGTAGAATAATGTGTGGAATGATGTGTAGAATGATGATGTGTAGAATGATGTGAAGAATAATGTCGTGTAGAATGATGTGTAAAATGATGTGTAGAATGATGTATACATTAATGTCATGAATGATGTGTTGAATGATGTCTAGAATGATGTGTAAACCATGTGGTGTAGAATGATATGTAGAATGATTTGTAGAATGATGTGTAGAATGATGTGTAGAATGATGTGTAGATTGATGTGTAGCAAGATGTGTAGAATGATGTTTAGAATGATGCATAGAATGATTTGTAGAATGATGTGTAGAATGATGAGCAGAATGATGTGTAGAATGTTGTGTAAAATGATGTGTAGAATGATGTGCCGAATGATGTGTAGAATGATGATGTGTAAAATGATGTGTAGAATAATGTCGTGTAGAATGATGTGTAAAATTATGTGTCGAATGATGTGTAGAATAAAGTGCTGAATGATGTGTAGAATGATGTCTGGAATGATGTGTATATCATGTGGTGTAGAATGATGTGTAGAATGATTTGTAGAATGATGTGTCGAATGAATTTGCGTAGATTGATGTGTAGAATGATGTGTAGAATGATGTGTAGAATGATGTGTAGAATGAAGTGTAGAATGATTTGTAGAATTATGTGTAGAATGACGTGCCGATTGACGTGTAGAATGATGTGTAGAATGATGTGCAGATTGATGTGTAGAATGATGTGTAGAATGATGTGTAAAAAGATGTGCAGAATGATGCGTAGAATGATGTGTAGAATGATGTCTAGAATGATGTGAAGAATGATGTGTAGAAAGATGTGTAGAATGATGCGTAGAATGATGTGTAGAATGATGTGTAGAATGATGTGCAGATGGATGTGTCGAATGATGTGTAGAATGATGTGTAGAATGAAGTGTAGATTGATGTGTAGAATGATGTGTAGAATGATGGGTAGAATGATGTGTTGAAAGATGTGTCGAATGATGTGTAGAATGATGTGCAGAATGATGTGTAAAATGACGCGAAGAATGATGTGTAGAATGATGTGTAGAACGATGTGTAGAAAGATGTGTAGCATGATGCATATAATGATGTGTAGTATGATGTATAGCATGATGTGTAGAATGAAGTTGTGCAGATTGATGTGTAGAATGCTGTGTAGATTGATGTGTAGAATGATGTTTAGAATGATGTGCAGATTGATGTGTCGAATGATGTGTAGAATGATGTGTAGAATGATGTGTAGAAAGATGTGCAGAATGATGCGTAGAATGATGTGTAGAATGAAGTGTAGAAAGATGTGTAGAATGATGTGTAGAATGATGTGTCGAAAGATGTGTAGAATGATGCGTAGAATGATGTGTAGAATGATGAGTTGCAAGATGTGCAGAATGATGCGTAGAATGTTGTGTAGAATGATGTGTATAATGATGATGTGTAGAATGATGTGTAGAATGATGTGTAGAATGATGTGTATAATGATGATGTGTAGAATGATGTGTAGAATATTGTCGTGTAGAATGATGTGTAGAATGATGTGTAGAATGATATGTAGAATGATGTATGGAATGATGTGTACAATGATGTTGTGTAGAATAATGTGTGGAATGATGTGTAGAATGATAATGTCGAGAATGATGTGTAAATCATGTGGTGTAGAATGATGTGTAGAATGATTTGTAGAATGATGTGTAGAATGATTTGTCGAATGATGTGTAGAAAGATGTGTAGAATGATGCATAGAATGGTGTGTAGAATGATGTGTAGAATGATGTGTAGAATAATGTGTATAAGATGTGTAGAATGATGTGTAGAATGACGTGCAGAATGATGTCTAGAATGATGTGAGGAATGACTTGTAGAATGATGTGTAGAATGATGTGCAGAATGTTGTGTAGAATGATGTGTAAAATTTTTTTGTAGAATGATGTGTAGAATGATATGTAGAATGATGAGTAGAATGATGTTGTGTAGATTAATGTTTAGAATGAAATGTAGAATGATGTGTAGATGATGTGTAGAATGATGTGTAGAATGATGTGCAGAATGATGTGTAGAATGTTGTGTAACATGATGTGTAGAATGATGTGTAGAATGATGTGTAGAATGATGAGTAGAATGATGTTGTGTAGATTAATGTTTCGATTGAAAATGTAGAGTGATGTGTAGATGATGTATAGAATAATGTGTGGAATGATTTGCAGAATGATGTGTTGAATGATCTGTAGAATGATGTGCAGAATGATGTGTCGAATGATGACGTGTGGAATGATATGTGGAATATTGTCGTGTAGAATGATGTGTAGAATGACGTGTAGAATGATGTATGGAATGATGTGTACAATGATGTTGTGTAGAATAATGTGTGGAATGATGTGCAGAATGATGATGTGTAGAATGATGTGAAGAATAATGTCGTGTAGAATGATGTGTAAAATGACGTGTAAAATGATGTGTAGATTAATATCATGAATGATGTGTTGAATGATGTCTAGAATGATGTGTAAATCATGTGGTGTAGAATGATATGTAGAATGATTTGTAGAATGATGTGTAGAATGATGTTTAGAATGATGTGTAGATTGATGTGTAGCAAGATGTGTAGAATGATGCGTAGAATGATGTGTAGAATGATGTCGAGAATGATGCGTAGAATTATTTGTAGAATGATGTGTAGAATGATGTGCAGAATGATGTGTAGAATGTTGTGTAAAATGATGTGTAGAATGACGTGTCGAATGATGTGTAGAATGATGAGTAGAATGATGTTGTTCAGATTAATGTTTAGAATGAAATGTAGAATGATGTGTAGATGATGTGTGGAATGATGTGTAGAATGATTTGCAGAATGATGTGTTGAATGATCTGTAGAATGATGTGTAGAATGATGTATAGAATGATATGCAGAATTATGTTGAGCAGAATGATGTGCAGAATGAGGTGTAGAATGATGTGTAGAATGACGTGTAGAATGAAGTGTAAAATGACGTGTAGAATGATGTGTAGAATGATAGGGTGAATGATGTGTAGAATGACGTCTAGAGTGATGTGCAGAATGATGTGTAGAATGATGAGCAGAATGTGTAAAATGATGCGTTCAATGACGTGTACAATGATATGTAGAATGATGATGTGTGGAATGATGTGCAGAATGATGTGTAGATTGAAGTGTTGCATAATGTGGAGAATGATGTGTAGAATGACGTGTAAAATGATGTGGAGAATGATGTGTAGAATGAAGTATAGAATGATCTTTCGAATGATGTTGTGTAGAATGATGTGCAGAATGATGTGTAGAATGATGTGTTGAATGTTGCGTAGAATGATGAGCAGGGTGATGTTGTGTGGAATGATGTGTAGAATGATGTGTAGAATGATATGTAGAATGATGTGCAGAATGATGTGTAGAATGATGTGTAGAATGATTTGTAAAATGTCTTGTAGAATGATGTGTCGAATGACTTGTAGAATGATGTGCAGAATGATGTGTAGAATGATGTGTAGAATTATGTGTAAAATGTCTTGTAGAATGATGTGTCGAATGATTTGTAGAATGATGAGCAGAATGATGCTGTGTAGAATGATGTGTAGAATGATATGTAGAATGATGTGTAGAATGATGTGTAGAATGATGTGTGGAATGATGTGTAGAATGATGTGTGGAATGATGATGTGAATAATGATTGGTAGAATGATGTTTAGAATGATGTGTAGAATGATGTGAATAATGATTTGGAGAATGAAATGCAGAATGATGTGTAGAATGCTGTTGTGGAGATTGATTTGTCGAATGATGTGAAGATTGAATTGTAGAATGATGTGTATAATGATGTGTAGAATGATGTGTAGAATGAAGGGTAGAATGATGTATTGTAAGATGTGTCGAATGATGGGTAGAATGATGTACTGAATGAAGTTATAATGATGTGTAGAATGATGTGTAGAATGATGTGTAGAACGATGTGTAGAAAGATGTGTAGCATGATGCATATAATGATGTGTAGAATGATGTATAGAATGATGTGTAGAATGAAGTTGTGTAGATTGATGTGTAGAATGAAGTGCAGAATGACGTGTAGAATGAAGTGTAAAATGACGTGTAGAATGATGTGTAGAATGATAGGGAGAATGATTTGTAGAATGACGTGTAGAATGATGAGCAGAATGTGTAAAATGATCCGTACAATGACGTGTACAATGATATGTAAAATGATGATGTGTGGAAGGATGTGCAGAATGATGTGTAGAATGAAGTGTAGAATAATGTGAAGAAAGATGTGTAGAATGACGTGTAAAATGATGTGGAGAATGATGTGTAGAATGACGTGCAGAATGATGTGTATAATGTGGCGTAGAATGATGAGTAGGATGATGTTGTGTGGAATGATGTGTAGAA
The DNA here is from genome assembly GCF_044704955.1 of Pristiophorus japonicus. NCBI lineage: Eukaryota > Metazoa > Chordata > Chondrichthyes > Pristiophoridae > Pristiophorus > Pristiophorus japonicus. Next base: position 3,489,716 of record NC_092009.1, read on the forward strand.
TGATGTGTAGAATGAAATGTAGAATGATGTATAGAATGATGAGCAGAATGATGTTGAGTAGAATGATGTGTAGAATGATGCGTAGAATGATGTTGTATAGAATGATTTGTAGAATGATGTGCAGAATGATGTATAGAATGATGTGTAGAATGATGTGTAAAATGACTTGTATAATGATGTGTCGAACGATGTGTAGAGTGATGTGTAGAATAATGTGTCGAATGATTTGTAGAATGATGAGTCTAATGATGTGTCGAATGATTTGTAGAATGATGAGCAGAATGATGTTGTGAAGAATGATGTGCAGAATGATGTGTAGAATGATACGTAGAATGATGTGTAGAATGATGTGTAGAATGATGTGTGGAATGATGATGTGTATAATGATGTGTAGAATGATGTTTAGAATGAGGTGTAGAATGATGTGCATAATGATGTGGAGAATGAAGTGCAGAATGATGTGTAGATTGCTGTTGTGTATATTGATTAGTCGAATGATGTGAAGATTGAATTGTAGAATGATGTGTATAATGATGTGTAGAATGATGTGTAGAATGTTGTGCAGAATGTTGTTTCGAATGATATGAAAAATGAGGTTTGGATGGATGTCTATCATGATCTGTGCAGTGAAGTGTAGAATGCTGTGTAGAATGATGTGCCGAATGATGTGCAGAATGATGATGTGTAGAATGATGTGTAGAATATTGTCGTGTAGAATGATGTGTAAAATGATGTGTCGAATGATGTGTGGAATGAAGTGTTGAATGATGTGTAGAATGACGTGTAGAATGATGTATGGAATGATGTGTACAATGATGTTGTGTAGAATAATGTGTGGAATGATGTGTAGAATGAAGATGTGTAGAATGATGTCAAGAATATTGTCGTGTAGAATAATGTATGGAATGATGTGTAGAATGATGATGTGTAGAATGAAGTGTAGAATAATATCGTGTAGAATGATGTTTGAAATGATGTGTCGAATGATGTGTAGAATAATGTGTTGAATGATGTGTAGAATGATGTCTCGAATGATGTGTATATCATGTGGTGTAGAATGATGTGTAGAATGATTTGTAGAATGATGTGTCGAATGAAGTTGCGTAGATTGATGTGCAGAATGATGTGTAGAATGATGTGTAGGATGATGTGTAGAATGAAGTGTAGAAAGATTTGTAGAATGATGTGTAGAATGACGTGCCGATTGATGTGTAGAATGATGTGTAGAATGATGTGCACATTGATGTGTAGAATGATGTGTAGAATGATGTGTAAAAAGATGTGTAGAATGATGCGTAGAATGATGTGTAGAATGATGGCTAGAATGATGTGTAGAATGATGTGTAGAAGAATGTGTAGAATGATGTTAGAATGATGTGTAGAATGAAGTGTAGAAAGATTTGTAGAATGATGTGTAGAATGACGTGCCGATTGATGTGTAGAATGATGTGTAGAATGATGTGTAGACTGATGCGTAGATTGATGTATAGAATGATGAGTAGAAAGATGTGTAGCATGATGCATATAATGATGTGTAGATTGATGTATAGAATGATGTGTAGAATGAAGTTGTGTAGATTGATGTGTAGAATGATGTGTAGAATGACGTGTAGAATGATGCATAGAATGATGTGTAGAATGGTGTGTAGAATGATGTGTAGAATGATGGGTAGAAAGATGTGTACAATGATGCGTAGAATGATGTGCAGAATGATGTGTAGAATGGTGTGCAGATTGATGTGTCGAATGATTTGTTGAATGATGTGTAGAATGATGTGTAGAAATATGTGTAGAATGTTGCGTAGAATGATTTGTCGAATGATGTGTAGAATGATGGGTAGAATGATTTGTAGAATGATGTGTAGAATGATGCGTAGAATAACGTGCAGATTGATGTGCAGAATGAAGTGTAGAATGAATTGTAGAATGATGTGTGGAAATATGTGTAGAATGATGCATAGAATGATGTGTGGAATGATGTGTGTAGGATGTGTAGAATGATGTGTAGAAAGATGTGTAGAATGATGCGTAGAATGATGTGTCGAATGATGTGTAGAATGATGTATAGGATGATGTGTAGAATGAAGTTGTGTAGTTTGCTGTCTAGAATGATGTGTAGAATGATGTATAGAATGATGTAGAGAATGATGTGTAGAATTATGTTGTGTAGAATGATGTGTAGAATGAAATGTAGAATGATGTATAGAAGATGTGCAGAAAGATGTGTAGACTGATGCGTAGAATGATGTATAGAATGATGTGTAGAATGATGTGTAGAATAATGTGCAGAATGATATGTAGAAAGTTGTGTAGAATGATGTGTAGAATGATGTGTAGAATGATGTGTAGAATGATATGTAGAAAGATGTGTAGAATGATGTGTAGAATGATGCATATAATGATGTGTAGAATGATGTATTGAATGCTGTGCTGAATGATGACGTGTAGAATGATGTGTGCAATATTGTCGTGTAGAATGATGTGTAGAATGATGTGTAGAATGATGTGTAGAATGACGTGTAGAATGACGTATGGAATGAAGTTTACAATGATGTTGTGTAGAATAATGTGTAGAATGATGTGTAGAATGATGTGTAGAATGATATGTAGACTGATGTGTAGAATGACATGTAAAATGATGTGTAGAATGACGTGCACATTAATGTCGTGAACGCTGTGTTGAATGATGTCTAGAATGACGTGTAAATCATGTGGTGTAGAATGATATGTAGAATGATTTGTAGAATTATGTGTAGAATGATGTGTAGGATGATGTGTAGATTGATGTGTAGCAAGATGTGTAGAATGATGCGTAGAATGACGTGTAGAATGATGTGTAGAATGATGCGTAGAATGATTTGTAGAATGATGTGTAGAATGATGTGCAGAATGATGTGTATAATGATGTGTCGTATGATGTGTAGAATGATGTGCAGAATGATGTGTAAAATGACGTGTAGAATGATGTGCAGAATGATGTGTAGAACGATGTGTAGAAAGATATGTAGAATGAAGTTGTGTAGATTGATTTGTAGAATGATGTGTAGAATGATGTGCAGATTGATGTGTCGAATGATATGTAGAATGATGTGTAGAATGATGTGTAGAAAGATGTGCAGAATGATGCATAGAATGAGGTGTAGAATGATGTGTAGAATGATGTCTAGAATGATGTGTAGAATGATGTGTAGAATAATGTGTAGAATGATGTGTAGAAAGATGTGTAGAATGATGCGTAGAATGGTTTGTGGAATGATGTGTAGAATGATGTTTAGAATGATGTGCAGAATAATGTGCAGAATGATATGTAGGAAGTTGTGTAGAATGATGCGTAGAATGTTGTGTAGAATGATGTGTAGAATGATGTGCAGAAAGATGTGTCGAAAGATGTGCAGAATGATGCGTAGAATGAATTGCAGAATGATGTGTAAAATGATGTGTAGAATGATGTTTAGAATGATGTGTAGAAAGATGTGTAGCATGATGCATATAATGATGTGTAGAATGATGTATAGAATGATGTATAGAATGATGTGTAGAATGAAGTTGTGTAGATTGATGTGTAGAATGAAGTGTAGAATGATATGTAGACTGATGTGTAGAATGCTGTGTAGATTGATGTGTAGAATGATGTTTAGAATGATGTGCAGATTGATGTGTCGAATGATGTGTAGAATGATGTGTAGAATGATGTGTCGAAAGATGTGCAGAATGATGCGTAGAACGATGTGCAGAATGATGTGTAGAATGATGTTCTTAATGATGTGGAGAATGAAGTGCAGAATGATATGTAGAATGCTGTTGTGTAGATTGATCTGTCGAATGATTCGAAATTGAATTGTAGAATGATGTGTATAATGATGTGTAGAATGATGTATAGAATGTTGTGCAGAATGTTGTTTAGAATGATGTGTAAAATGAGGTTTTGATGGATGTCTATCATGATGTGTGCAGCGATGTGTGGAATGCTGTTTAGAATGATGTGCCGAATGATGTGTAGAATGATGATGTGTAGAATGATGTGTAGAATAATGTCGTGTAGATTGATGTGTAAAATTATGTGTCGAATGATGTGTAGAATAAAGTGTTACATGATGTGTAGAATGATGTCTAGAATGATGTGTATATCATGTGGTGTAGAATGATGAGTAGAATGATTTGTAGAATGATGTGTCGAATGAATTTGCGTAGATTGCTGTGTAGAATGATGTGTAGAATGATGTGTAGAATGATGTGTAGAATGAAGTGTAGAAAGATTTGTAGAATGATGTGTAGAATGACGTGCCGATTGATGTGTAGATTGATGTGTAGAATGATGTGTAGAATAATTTGTAAAAAGATGTGTAGAATGATGCGTAGAATGATGTGTAGAATGATGTCTAGAATGATGTGTAGAATGATGTGTAGAAAGATGTGTAGAATGATGCGTAGAATGATGTGTAGAATGATGTATAGAATGATGTGCAGATTGATGTGTCGAATGATGTGTAGAATGATGTGTAGAATGAAGTGCAGATTGATGTGTAGAATGATGTGTAGAATGATGGGTAGAATGATGTGTTGAAAGATGTGTCGAATGATGCGTAGAATGATGTGCAGAATGACGTGTAAAATGATGTGTAGAATGATGTGTACAATGATGTGTATAACGATGTGTAGAAAGATGTGTAGAATGATGCATATAATGATGTGTAGAATGATGTATAGCATGATGTGTAGAATGAAGTTGTGCAGATTGATGTGTAGAATGATGTTTAGAATGATGTGCAGATTGATGTGTCGAATGATGTGTAGAATGATGTGTTGAATGATGTGTAGAAAGATGTGTAGAATGATGCGTAGAATGATGTGTAGAATGATGTGTAGAATAAAGTCGTGTAGAATGACGTGTAAAATGATGTGTCGAATGATGTGTAGAATAATGTGTTGAATGATGTGTAGATGAAGTTGCGTAGATTGATGTGTAGAATGATGTGTAGAAAGATGTGTAGATTGATGTGAAGAATGATGTGTAGAAAGATATGTAGAATGATGTATAGAATGATGAGCAGAATGATGTTGAGTAGAATGATGAGTAGAATGAGCGTAGAATGATGTTGTGTAGAATTATTTGTAGAATGATGTGCAGAATGATGTGTAGAATGATGTGTAGAATGATGTGTAATATGACTTGTAGAATGATGTGTCGAACGATGTGTAGAGTGATGTGTAGAATAATGTATAGAATGATGTGTAGAATGATATGTAGAATGATGTGTAGAATGATGTGTAGAATGATGTGTGGACTGCTGATGTGTATAATGATGTGTAGAATGATGTTTAGAATGATGTGTAGAATGATGTTCTTAATGATGTGGAGAATGAAGTGCAGAATGATGTGTAGAATGCTGTTGTGTAGATTGATGTGTTGAATGATGTGAAATTGAATTGTAGAATGATGTGTATAATGATGTGTAGAATGATGTGTAGAAAGTTGTGCAGAATGTTGTTTAGAATGATGTGTAAAATGAGGTTTGGATGGATATCTATTATGATGTGTGCAGCGATGTGTGGAATGCTGTGTAGAATGATGTGCCGAATGATGTGTAGAATGATGATGTGTAGAATGATGTGTAGAATTATGTCGTGTAGAATGATGTGTAAAATGATGTGTAAAATGATGTGTAGAATAAAGTGTTGAATGATGTGTAGAATGATGTCTCGAATGATGTGTATATCATGTGGTGTAGAATGATGTGTAGAATGATTTGTAGAATGATGTGTCGAATGAATTTGCGAAAATTGATGTGTAGAATGATTTTTAGAATGATGTGTAGAATGATGTGTAGAATGATGTGTAAAAAGACGTGTAGAATGATGCGTCGAATGACGTGTAGAATGATGTCTAGAATGATGTGTAGAATGATGTGTAGAAAGATGTTTAGAATGATGCGTAGAATGATGTGTAGAATGATGTGTAGAATGATGTGCAGATTAATGTGTCGAATGATGTATAGAATGATGTATAGAATGATGTGTAGAATGAAGTTGTGTAGAATGATATGTAGACTGATGTGTAGAATGCTGTGTAGATTGATGTGTAGAATGATGTTTAGAATGATGTGCAGATTGATGTGTCGAATGATGTGTAGAATGATGTGTAGAATGATGTGTCGAAAGATGTGCAGAATGATGCGTAGAATGACGTGCAGAATGAAGTGTAAAATGATGTGTAGAATGATGTTTAGAATGATGTGTAGAAAGATGTGTAGCATGATGCATATAATGATGTGTAGAATGATGTATAGAATGATGTATAGAATGATGTGTAGAATGAAGTTGTGTCGATTGATGTGTAGAATGAAGTGTAGAATGATATGTAGACTGATGTGTAGAATGCTGTGTAGATTGATGTGTAGAATGATGTTTAAAATGATGTGCAGATTGATGTGTCGAATGATGTGTAGAATGATGTGTCGAAAGATGTGCAGAATGATGCGTAGAACGATGTGCAGAATGATGTGTAGAATGATGTTCTTAATGATGTGGAGAATGAAGTGCAGAATGATGTGTAGAATGCTGTTGTGTAGATTGATCTGTCGAATGATGTGAAATTGAATTGTAGAATGATGTGTATAATGATGTGTAGAATGATGTGTAGAATGTTGTGCAGAATGTTGTTTAGAATGATGTGTAAAATGAGGTTTTGATGGATGTCTATCATGATGTGTGCAGCGATGTGTGGAATGCTGTTTAGAATGATGTGCCGAATGATGTGTAGAATGATGATGTGTAGAATGATGTGTAGAATAATGTCGTGTAGATTGATGTGTAAAATGATGTGTCGAATGATGTGAAGAATAAAGTGTTACATGATGTGTAGAATGATGTCTAGAATGATGTGTATATCATGTGGTGTAGAATGATGAGTAGAATGATTTGTAGAATGATGTGTCGAATGAATTTGCGTAGAATGATGTGTAGAATGATGTGTAGAATGATGTGTAGAATGATGTGTAGAATGAAGTGTAGAAAGATTTGTAGAATGATGTGTAGAATGACGTGCCGATTGATGTGTAGATTGATGTGTAGAATGATGTGTAGAATGATTTGTAAAAATATGTGTAGAATGATGCGTAGAATGATGTGTAGAATGATGTCTAGAATGATGTGTAGAATGATGTGTAGAAAGATGTGTGGAATGATGCGTAGAATGATATGTAGAATGATGTATAGAATGATGTGCAGATTGATGTGTCGAATGATGTGTAGAATGATGTGTAGAATGAAGTGCAGATTGATGTGTAGAATGATGTGTAGAATGATGGGTAGAATGATGTGTTGAAAGATGTGTCGAATGATGCGTAGAATGATGTGCAGAATGATGTGTAAAATGATGTGTAGAATGATGTGTACAATGATGTGTATAACGATGTGTAGAAAGATGTGTAGAATGATGCATATAATGATGTGTAGAATGATGTACAGCATGATGTGTAGAATGAAGTTGTGCAGATTGATGTGTAGAATGATGTTTAGAATGATGTGCAGATTGATGTGCCGAATGATGTGTGGAATGATGTGTTGAATGATGTGTAGAAAGATGTGTAGGATGATGCGTAGAATGATGTGTAGAATGATGTGTAGAATAATGTCGTGTAGAATGATGTGTAAAATGATGTGTCGAATGATGTGTAGAATAATGTGTTGAATGATGTGTAGAATGAAGTTGCGTAGATTGATGTGTAGAATGATGTGTAGAAAGATGTGTAGATTGATGTGTAGAATGAAGTGTGGAAAGATTTGTCGAATGATGTGTAGAATGACGTGCCGATTGATGTGTAGAATGAAGTGTAGAATGATGTGTAGAATGATGTGTAGAATGATGCGTAGAATGAAGTGTAGAATGATGTCTAGAATGATGTGTAGAATGATGTGTAGAATGATGCGTGGAATGATGTGTAGAATGATGTGTAGATTGATGTGCAGAATAATGTGTCGAATGATGTGTAGAATGATGTGTTGAATGATGTGTAGATTAATGTGTAAAATGATGTGTAGAATGATGTGTAGAATGATGTGTCGAAAGATGTGTAGAATGATGCGTACAATGATGTGTAGAATGATGTGTAGAATGTTGCGTACAATGATGTGTAGAATGATGTGTAGTAAGATGTGTAGAATGATGTGCATAATGACGTGGAGAATCAAGTGCAGAATGATGTGTAGAATGATGTGTAGAATGATGTGTAGATTGATGTGCAGAATGATGTGTAGAATGATGGGTAGAATGATGTGTTGAAAGATGTGTCGAATGATGCGTAGAATGATGTGCAGAATGATGTGTAAAATGATGTGTAGAATGATGTGTAGAATGATGTGTAGAAAGATGTGCAGAATGATGTGTAGAATGATGTGTAGAATGATGTGTAGAATGATGTGTAGAATGATGTGTAGAATGATGTGTCGAAAGATGTGTAGAATGATGCGTACAATGATGTGTAGAATGATGTGTTGCAAGATGTGTAGAATGATGTGCATAATGACGTGGAGAATGAAGTGCAGAATGATGTGTAGAATGATGTGTAGAATGATGTGTAGAAAGATGTGTAGATTGATGTGTAGAATGAAGTGTGGAAAGATTTGTAGAATGATGTGTAGAATGACGTGCCGATTGATGTGTAGAATGATGGGTAGAATGAAGTGTAGAATGATGTCTAGATTGATGTGTAGAATGATGTGTAGAAAGATGTGTAGAATGATGCGTAGAATGATGTGGAGAATGATGTGTAGATTGATGTGCAGAATAATGTGTCGAATGATGTGTAGAATGACCTGTAGAATGATGTGTAGATTGTTGTGTAGAATGATGTGTAGAATGATGTGTAGAATGATGTGTCGAAAGATGTGTAGAATGATGCGTACAATGATGTGTAGAATGATGTGTAGAATAATGTGTAGAATGATGTGTTGAAAGATGTGTAGAATGATGCGTATAATGATGTGTAGAATGATGTGTTGCAAGATGTGTAGAATGATGTGCATAATGACGTGGAGAATGAAGTGCAGAATGATGTGTAGAATGATGTGTAGAATGATGTGTAGATTGATGTGTAGAATGATGTGTAGAATGATGGGTAGAATGATGTGTTGAAAGATGTGTCGAATGATGCGTAGAATGATGTGCAGAATGATGTGTAAAATGATGTGTAGAATGATGTGTAGAATGATGTGTAGAAATATGTGCAGAATGATGCGTAGAATGATGTGTAGAATGATGTGTAGAATGATGTGTAGAATGATGTGTAGAATGATGTGTAGAATGATGTGTCGAAAGATGTGTAGAATGATGCGTACAACGATGTGTAGAATGATGTGTTGCAAGATGTGTAGACTGATGTGCATAATGACGTGGAGAATGAAGTGCAGAATGATGTGTAGAATGATGTGTAGAATGATGTGTAGATTGATGTGTAGAATGATATGTAGAATGATGGGTAGAATGATGTGTTGAAAGATGTGTCGAATGATGCGTAGAATGATGTGCAGAATGATGTGTAAAATGATGTGTAGAATGATGTGTAGAATGATGTGTAGAAGATGTGTAGCATGATGCATATAATGATGTGTAGAATGATTTATAGAATGATGTATAGAATGATGTGTCGAATGAAGTTGTGTAGATTGATGTGTAGAATGAAGTGTAGAATGATATGTAGACTGATGTGTAGAATGCTGTGCAGATTGATGTGCAGAATGATGTTTAGAATGATGAGCAGATTGATGTGTCGAATGATGTGCAGAATGATGTGTAGAATGATGTGTCGAAAGATGTGCAGAATGATGCGTAGAATGATGTGCAGAATGATGTGTAAAATGATGTGTAGAATGATGTTTAGAATGATGTGTAGAAAGATGTGTAGCATGATGCATATAATGATGTGTAGAATGATGTATAGAATGATGTATAGAATGATGTGTAGAATGAAGTTGTGTCGATTGATGTGTAGAATGAAGTGTAGAATGATATGTAGACTGATGTGTAGAATGCTGTGTAGATTGATGTGTAGAAAGATGTTTAGAATGATGTGCAGATTGATGTGTCGAATGATGTGTAGAATGATGTGTCGAAAGATGTGCAGAATGATGCGTAGAACGATGTGCAGAATGATGTGTAGAATGATGTTCTTAATGATGTGGAGAATGAAGTGCAGAATGATGTGTAGAATGCTGTTGTTTAGATTGATCTGTCGAATGATGTGAAATTGAATTGTAGAATGATGTGTATAATGATGTGTAGAATGATGTGTAGAATGTTGTGCAGAATGTTGTTTAGAATGATGTGTAAAATGAGGTTTTGATGGATGTCTATCATGATGTGTGCAGCGATGTGTGGAATGCTGTTTAGAATGATGTGCCGAATGATGTGTAGAATGATGATGTGTAGAATGATGTGTAGAATAATGTCGTGTAGATTGATGTGTAAAATGATGTGTCGAATGATGTGAAGAATAAAGTGTTACATGATGTGTAGAATGATGTCTAGAATGATGTGTATATCATGTGGTGTAGAATGATGAGTAGAATGATTTGTAGAATGATGTGTCGAATGAATTTGCGTAGATTGCTGTGTAGAATGATGTGTAGAATGATGTGTAGAATGATGTGTAGAATGAAGTGTAGAAAGATTTGTAGAATGATGTGTAGAATGACGTGCCGATTGATGTGTAGATTGATGTGTAGAATGATGTGTAGAATGATTTGTAAAAATATGTGTAGAATGATGCGTAGAATGATGTGTAGAATGATGTCTAGAATGATGTGTAGAATGATGTGTAGAAAGATGTGTAGAATGATGCGTAGAATGATGTGTAGAATGATGTATAGAATGATGTGCAGATTGATGTGCCGAATGATGTGTAGAATGATGTGTAGAATGAAGTGCAGATTGATGTGTAGAATGATGTGTAGAATGATGGGTAGAATGATGTGTTGAAAGATGTGTCGAATGATGCGTAGAATGATGTGCAGAATGACGTGTAAAATGATGTGTAGAATGATGTGTACAATGATGTGTATAACGATGTGTAGAAAGATGTGTAGAATGATGCATATAATGATGTGTAGAATGATGTATAGCATGATGTGTAGAATGAAGTTGTGCAGATTGATGTGTAGAATGATGTTTAGAATGATGTGCAGATTGATGTGTCGAATGATGTGTGGAATGATGTGTTGAATGATGTGTAGAAAGATGTGTAGGATGATGCGTAGAATGATGTGTAGAATGATGTGTAGAATAATGTCGTGTAGAATGATGTGTAAAATGATGTGTCGAATGATGTGTAGAATAATGTGTTGAATGATGTGTAGAATGAAGTTGCGTAGATTGATGTGTAGAATGATGTGTAGAAAGATGTGTAGATTGATGTGTAGAATGAAGTGTGGAAAGATTTGTCGAATGATGTGTAGAATGGCGTGCCGATTGATGTGTAGAATGAAGTGTAGAATGATGTGTAGAATGATGTGTAGAATGATGCGTAGAATGAAGTGTAGAATGATGTCTAGAATGATGTGTAGAATGATGTGTAGAATGATGCGTGGAATGATGTGTAGAATGATGTGTAGATTGATGTGCAGAATAATGTGTCGAATGATGTGTAGAATGATGTGTTGAATGATGTGTAGATTAATGTGTAAAATGATGTGTAGAATGATGTGTAGAATGATGTGTCGAAAGATGTGTAGAATGATGCGTACAATGATGTGTAGAATGATGTGTAGAATGATGTGTAGAATGATGTGTCGAAAGATGTGAAGAATGTTGCGTACAATGATGTGTAGAATGATGTGTAGTAAGATGTGTAGAATGATGTGCATAATGACGTGGAGAATCAAGTGCAGAATGATGTGTAGAATGATGTGTAGAACGATGTGTAGATTGATGTGCAGAATGATGTGTAGAATGATGGGTAGAATGATGTGTTGAAAGATGTGTCGAATGATGCGTAGAATGATGTGCAGAATGATGTGTAAAATGATGTGTAGAACGATGTGTAGAATGATGTGTAGAAAGATGTGCAGAATGATGTGTAGAATGATGTGTAGAATGATGTGTAGAATGATGTGTAGAATGATGTGTAGAATGATGTGTCGAAAGATGTGTAGAATGATGCGTACAATGATGTGTAGAATGATGTGTTGCAAGATGTGTAGAATGATGTGCATAATGACGTGGAGAATGAAGTGCAGAATGATGTGTAGAATGATGTGTAGAATGATGTGTAGAAAGATGTGCAGATTGATGTGTAGAATGAAGTGTGGAAAGATTTGTAGAATGATGTGTAGAATGACGTGCCGATTGATGTGTAGAATGATGGGTAGAATGAAGTGTAGAATGATGTCTAGAATGATGTGTAGAATGATGTGTAGAAAGATGTGTAGAATGATGCGTAGAATGATGTGGAGAATGATGTGTAGATTGATGTGCAGAATAATGTGTCGAATGATGTGTAGAATGACCTGTAGAATGATGTGTAGATTGATGTGTAGAATGATGTGTAGAATGATGTGTAGAATGATGTGTCGAAAGATGTGTAGAATGATGCGTAAAATGATGTGTAGAATGATGTGTAGAGTAATGTGTAGAATGATGTGTTGAAAGATGTGTAGAATGATGCGTATAATGATGTGTAGAATGATGTGTTGCAAGATGTGTAGAATGATGTGCATAATGACGTGGAGAATGAAGTGCAGAATGATGTGTAGAATGATGTGTAGAATGACGTGCAGAATGATGTGTAAAATGATGTGTAGAATGATGTGTAGAATGATGTGTAGAAAGATGTGCAGAATGATGCGTAGAATGATGTGTAGAATGATGTGTAGAATGATGTGTAGAATGATGTGTAGAATGATGTGTAGAATGATGTGTCGAAAGATGTGTAGAATGATGCGTACAACGATGTGTAGAATGATGTGTTGCAAGATGTGTAGACTGATGTGCATAATGACGTGGAGAATGAAGTGCAGAATGATGTGTAGAATGATGTGTAGAATGATGTGTAGATTGATGTGCAGAATGATATGTAGAATGATGGGTAGAATGATGTGTTGAAAGATGTGTCGAATGATGCGTAGAATGATGTGCAGAATGATGTGTAAAATGATGTGTAGAATGATGTGTAGAATGATGTGTAGAAGATGTGTAGCATGATGCATATAATGATGTGTAGAATGATTTATAGAATGATGTATAGAATGATGTGTCGAATGAAGTTGTGTAGATTGATGTGTAGAATGAAGTGTAGAATGATATGTAGACTGATGTGTAGAATGCTGTGCAGATTGATGTGCAGAATGATGTTTAGAATGATGAGCAGATTGATGTGTCGAATGATGTGTAGAATGATGTGTAGAATGATGTGTCGAAAGATGTGCAGAATGATGCGTAGAATGACGTGCAGAATGATGTGTAGAATGATGTGTAGAATGATGTGTCGAATGATGTCAAATTGAATTGTAGAATGATGTGTAGAATGATATGTAGACTGATGTGTAGAATGCTGTGCAGATTGATGTGCAGAATGATGTTTAGAATGATGAGCAGATTGATGTGTCGAATGATGTGTAGAATGATGTGTAGAATGATGTGTAGAATGATGTTCTTAATGATGTGGAGAATGAAGTGCAGAATGATGTGTAGAATGCTGTTGTGTAGATTGATGTGTCGAATGATGTCAAATTGAATTGTAGAATGATGTGTATAATGATGTGTAGAGTGATGTGTCGAATGTTGTGCAGAATGTTGTTTAGAATGATGTGTAAAATGAGGTTTTGATGGATGTCTATCATGATGTGTGCAGCGATGTGTGGAATGCTGTGTAGAATGATGTGCCGAATGATGTGTAGAATGATGATGTGTAGAATGATGTGTAGAATAATGTCGTGTAGAATGATGTGTAAAATGATGTGTCGAATGAAGTGTAGAATAAAGTGTTGAATGATGTGTAGAATGATGTCTAGAATGATGTGTATATCATGTGGTGTAGAATGATGTATAGAATGATTTGTAGAATGATGTGTCAAATGAATTTGCGTAGATTGATGTGTAGAATGATGTGTAGAATGATGTGTCGAATGATGTGTAGAATGAAGTGTAGAAAGATTTGTAGAATGATGTGTAGAATGACGTACCGATTGATGTGCAGAATGATGTGTAGAATGATGTGCAGATTGATGTGTAGAATGATGTGTAGAATGATGTGTAAAAAGATGTGTAGAATGATGCGTAGAATGATGTGTAGAATGATGTCTAGAATGATGTGTAGAATGATGTGCAGAAAGATGTGTAGAATGATACGTAGAATGACGTGTCGAATGATGTGTAGAATGATGTGCAGATTGATGTGTAGAATGATGCGTAGAATGATGTGTAGAATGATGTATAGAATGATGTGCAGATTGATGTGTCGAATGATGTGTAGAATGATGTGTAGAATGAAGTGCAGATTGATGTGTAGAATGATGTGTAGAATGATGGGTAGAATGATGTGTTGAAAGATGTGTCGAATGATGCGTAGAATGTTGTGCAGAATGATGTGTAAAATGATGTGTAGAATGATGTGTAGAATGATGTGTATAACGATGTGTAGAAAGATGTGTAGAATGATGCATATAATGATGTGTAGAATGATGTATAGCATGATGTGTAGAATGAAGTTGTGCAGATTGATGTGTAGAATGATGTTTAGAATGATGTGCAGATTGATGTGTCGAATGATGTGTAGAATGATGTGTTGAATGATGTGTAGAAAGATGTGTAGAATGATGCGTAGAATGATGTGTAGAATGATGTGTAGAATAATGTCGTGTAGAATGATGTGTAAAATGATGTGTCGAATGATGTGTAGAATAATGTGTTGAATGATGTGTAGAATGAAGTTGCGTAGATTGATGTGTAGAATGGAGTGTGGAAAGATTTGTCGAATGATGTTTAGAATGACGTGCCGATTGATGTGTAGAATGATGTGTAGAATGATGTGCAGATTGATGTGTAGAATGATGTGAAGAATGATGTGTAAAAAGATGTGTAGAATGATGCGTAGAATGACGTGTAGAATGATGTCTAGAATGATGTGTAGAATGATGTGTAGAAAGATGTGTAGAATGATGCGTAGAATGATGTGTAGAATGATGTGTAGATTGATGTGCAGAATAATGTGTCGAATGATATGTAGAATGATGTGTTGAATGATGTGTAGATTAATGTGTAGAATGATGTGTAGAATGATGTGTAGAATGATGTGTCGAAAGATGTGTAGAATGATGCGTACAATGATGTGTAGAATGATGTGTAGAATGATGTGTAGAATGATGTGTCGAAAGATGTGTAGAATGATGCGTACAATGATGTGTAGAATGATGTGTTGCAAGATGTGTAGAATGATGTGCATAATGACGTGGAGAATCAAGTGCAGAATGATGTGTAGAATGATGTGTAGAATGATGTGTAGATTGATATGTAGAATGATGTGTAGAATGATGGGTAGAATGATGTGTTGAAAGATGTGTCGAATGATGCGTAGAATGATGTGCAGAATGATGTGTAAAATGATGTGTAGAATGATGTGTAGAATGATGTGTAGAAAGATGTGCAGAATGATGCGTAGAATGATGTGTAGAATGCTGTGTAGAATGATGTGTAGAATGATGTGTAGAATGATGTGTAGAATGATGTGTCGAAAGATGTGTAGAATGATGCGTACAATGATGTGTAGAATGATGTGTTGCATGATGTGTAGAATGATGTGCATAATGACGTGGAGAATGAAGTGCAGAATGATGTGTAGAATGATGTGTAGAATGATGTGTAGATTGATGTGTAGAATGATGTGTAGAATGATGGGTAGAATGATGTGTAGAAAGATGTGTAGATTGAT
The DNA here is from genome assembly GCF_044704955.1 of Pristiophorus japonicus. Classification (NCBI taxonomy): domain Eukaryota; kingdom Metazoa; phylum Chordata; class Chondrichthyes; family Pristiophoridae; genus Pristiophorus; species Pristiophorus japonicus. Next base: position 3,505,636 of record NC_092009.1, read on the forward strand.
GTGTAGAATGAAGTGTGGAAAGATTTGTAGAATGATGTGTAGAATGACGTGCCGATTGATGTGTAGAATGATGTGTAGAATGATGTGCAGATTGATGTGTAGAATGATGTGTGGAATGATGTGTAAAAAGATGTGTAGAATGATGCGTAGAATGAAGTGTAGAATGATGTCTAGAATGATGTGTAGAATGCTGTGTAGAAAGATGTGTAGAATGATGCGTAGAATGATGTGTAGAATGATGTGTAGATTGATGTGCAGAATAATGTGTCGAATGATGTGTAGAATGACGTGTAGAATGATGTGTAGATTGATGTGTAGAATGATGTGTAGAATGATGTGTAGAATGATGTGTCGAAAGATGTGTAGAATGATGCGTACAATGATGTGTAGAATGATGTGTAGAATGATGTGTAGAATGATGTGTCGAAAGATGTGTAGAATGATGCGTACAACGATGTGTAGAATGATGTGTTGCAAGATGTGTAGACTGATGTGCATAATGACGTGGAGAATGAAGTGCAGAATGATGTGTAGAATGATGTGTAGAATGATGTGTAGATTGATGTGCAGAATGATATGTAGAATGATGGGTAGAATGATGTGTTGAAAGATGTGTCGAATGATGCGTAGAATGATGTGCAGAATGATGTGTAAAATGATGTGTAGAATGATGTGTAGAATGATGTGTAGAAGATGTGTAGCATGATGCATATAATGATGTGTAGAATGATTTATAGAATGATGTATAGAATGATGTGTCGAATGAAGTTGTGTAGATTGATGTGTAGAATGAAGTGTAGAATGATATGTAGACTGATGTGTAGAATGCTGTGCAGATTGATGTGCAGAATGATGTTTAGAATGATGAGCAGATTGATGTGTCGAATGATGTGTAGAATGATGTGTAGAATGATGTGTCGAAAGATGTGCAGAATGATGCGTAGAATGACGTGCAGAATGATGTGTAGAATGATGTGTAGAATGATGTGTCGAATGATGTCAAATTGAATTGTAGAATGATGTGTAGAATGATATGTAGACTGATGTGTAGAATGCTGTGCAGATTGATGTGCAGAATGATGTTTAGAATGATGAGCAGATTGATGTGTCGAATGATGTGTAGAATGATGTGTAGAATGATGTGTAGAATGATGTTCTTAATGATGTGGAGAATGAAGTGCAGAATGATGTGTAGAATGCTGTTGTGTAGATTGATGTGTCGAATGATGTCAAATTGAATTGTAGAATGATGTGTATAATGATGTGTAGAGTGATGTGTCGAATGTTGTGCAGAATGTTGTTTAGAATGATGTGTAAAATGAGGTTTTGATGGATGTCTATCATGATGTGTGCAGCGATGTGTGGAATGCTGTGTAGAATGATGTGCCGAATGATGTGTAGAATGATGATGTGTAGAATGATGTGTAGAATAATGTCGTGTAGAATGATGTGTAAAATGATGTGTCGAATGAAGTGTAGAATAAAGTGTTGAATGATGTGTAGAATGATGTCTAGAATGATGTGTATATCATGTGGTGTAGAATGATGTATAGAATGATTTGTAGAATGATGTGTCAAATGAATTTGCGTAGATTGATGTGTAGAATGATGTGTAGAATGATGTGTCGAATGATGTGTAGAATGAAGTGTAGAAAGATTTGTAGAATGATGTGTAGAATGACGTACCGATTGATGTGCAGAATGATGTGTAGAATGATGTGCAGATTGATGTGTAGAATGATGTGTAGAATGATGTGTAAAAAGATGTGTAGAATGATGCGTAGAATGATGTGTAGAATGATGTCTAGAATGATGTGTAGAATGATGTGCAGAAAGATGTGTAGAATGATACGTAGAATGACGTGTCGAATGATGTGTAGAATGATGTGCAGATTGATGTGTAGAATGATGCGTAGAATGATGTGTAGAATGATGTATAGAATGATGTGCAGATTGATGTGTCGAATGATGTGTAGAATGATGTGTAGAATGAAGTGCAGATTGATGTGTAGAATGATGTGTAGAATGATGGGTAGAATGATGTGTTGAAAGATGTGTCGAATGATGCGTAGAATGTTGTGCAGAATGATGTGTAAAATGATGTGTAGAATGATGTGTAGAATGATGTGTATAACGATGTGTAGAAAGATGTGTAGAATGATGCATATAATGATGTGTAGAATGATGTATAGCATGATGTGTAGAATGAAGTTGTGCAGATTGATGTGTAGAATGATGTTTAGAATGATGTGCAGATTGATGTGTCGAATGATGTGTAGAATGATGTGTTGAATGATGTGTAGAAAGATGTGTAGAATGATGCGTAGAATGATGTGTAGAATGATGTGTAGAATAATGTCGTGTAGAATGATGTGTAAAATGATGTGTCGAATGATGTGTAGAATAATGTGTTGAATGATGTGTAGAATGAAGTTGCGTAGATTGATGTGTAGAATGGAGTGTGGAAAGATTTGTCGAATGATGTTTAGAATGACGTGCCGATTGATGTGTAGAATGATGTGTAGAATGATGTGCAGATTGATGTGTAGAATGATGTGAAGAATGATGTGTAAAAAGATGTGTAGAATGATGCGTAGAATGACGTGTAGAATGATGTCTAGAATGATGTGTAGAATGATGTGTAGAAAGATGTGTAGAATGATGCGTAGAATGATGTGTAGAATGATGTGTAGATTGATGTGCAGAATAATGTGTCGAATGATATGTAGAATGATGTGTTGAATGATGTGTAGATTAATGTGTAGAATGATGTGTAGAATGATGTGTAGAATGATGTGTCGAAAGATGTGTAGAATGATGCGTACAATGATGTGTAGAATGATGTGTAGAATGATGTGTAGAATGATGTGTCGAAAGATGTGTAGAATGATGCGTACAATGATGTGTAGAATGATGTGTTGCAAGATGTGTAGAATGATGTGCATAATGACGTGGAGAATCAAGTGCAGAATGATGTGTAGAATGATGTGTAGAATGATGTGTAGATTGATATGTAGAATGATGTGTAGAATGATGGGTAGAATGATGTGTTGAAAGATGTGTCGAATGATGCGTAGAATGATGTGCAGAATGATGTGTAAAATGATGTGTAGAATGATGTGTAGAATGATGTGTAGAAAGATGTGCAGAATGATGCGTAGAATGATGTGTAGAATGCTGTGTAGAATGATGTGTAGAATGATGTGTAGAATGATGTGTAGAATGATGTGTCGAAAGATGTGTAGAATGATGCGTACAATGATGTGTAGAATGATGTGTTGCATGATGTGTAGAATGATGTGCATAATGACGTGGAGAATGAAGTGCAGAATGATGTGTAGAATGATGTGTAGAATGATGTGTAGATTGATGTGTAGAATGATGTGTAGAATGATGGGTAGAATGATGTGTAGAAAGATGTGTAGATTGATGTGTAGAATGAAGTGTGGAAAGATTTGTAGAATGATGTGTAGAATGACGTGCCGATTGATGTGTAGAATGATGTGTAGAATGATGTGCAGATTGATGTGTAGAATGATGTGTGGAATGATGTGTAAAAAGATGTGTAGAATGATGCGTAGAATGAAGTGTAGAATGATGTCTAGAATGATGTGTAGAATGCTGTGTAGAAAGATGTGTAGAATGATGCGTAGAATGATGTGTAGAATGATGTGTAGATTGATGTGCAGAATAATGTGTCGAATGATGTGTAGAATGACGTGTAGAATGATGTGTAGATTGATGTGTAGAATGATGTGTAGAATGATGTGTAGAATGATGTGTCGAAAGATGTGTAGAATGATGCGTACAATGATGTGTAGAATGATGTGTAGAATAATGTGTAGAATGATGTGTTGAAAGATGTGTAGAATGATGTGTATAATGATGTGTAGAGTGATGTGTCGAATGTTGTGCAGAATGTTGTTTAGAATGATGTGTAAAATGAGGTTTTGATGGATGTCTATCATGATGTGTGCAGCGATGTGTGGAATGCTGTGTAGAATGATGTGCCGAATGATGTGTAGAATGATGATGTGTAGAATGATGTGTAGAATAATGTCGTGTAGAATGATGTGTAAAATGATGTGTCGAATGAAGTGTAGAATAAAGTGTTGAATGATGTGTAGAATGATGTCTAGAATGATGTGTATATCATGTGGTGTAGAATGATGTATAGAATGATTTGTAGAATGATGTGTCGAATGAATTTGCGTAGGTTGATGTGTAGAATGATGTGTAGAAAGATGTGTAGAATGATGTGTAGAATGAAGTGTAGAAAGATTTGTAGAATGATGTGTAGAATGACGTACCGATTGATGTGTAGAATGATGTGTAAAAAGATGTGTAGAATGATGCGTAGAATGATGTGTAGAATGATGTCTAGAATGATGTGTAGAATGATGTGTAGAAAGATGTGTAGAATGATGCGTAGAATGACGTGTCGAATGATGTGTAGAATGATGTGCAGATTGATGTGTAGAATGATGCGTAGAATGATGTGTAGAATGATGTATAGAATGATGTGCAGATTGATGTGTCGAATGATGTGTAGAATGATGTGTAGAAAGATGTGTAGAATGATGCGTAGAATGATGTGTAGAATGATGTGTAGATTGATGTGCAGAATAATGTGTCGAATGATATGTAGAATGATGTGTTGAATGATGTGTAGATTAATGTGTAGAATGATGTGTAGAATGATGTGTAGAATGATGTGTCGAAAGATGTGTAGAATGATGCGTACAATGATGTGTAGAATGATGTGTAGAATGATGTGTAGAATGATGTGTCGAAAGATGTGTAGAATGATGCGTACAATGATGTGTAGAATGATGTGTTGCAAGATGTGTAGAATGATGTGCATAATGACGTGGAGAATCAAGTGCAGAATGATGTGTAGAATGATGTGTAGAATGATGTGTAGATTGATATGTAGAATGATGTGTAGAATGATGGGTAGAATGATGTGTTGAAAGATGTGTCGAATGATGCGTAGAATGATGTGCAGAATGATGTGTAAAATGATGTGTAGAATGATGTGTAGAATGATGTGTAGAAAGATGTGCAGAATGATGCGTAGAATGATGTGTAGAATGATGTGTAGAATGATGTGTAGAATGATGTGTAGAATGATGTGTAGAATGATGTGTCGAAAGATGTGTAGAATGATGCGTACAATGATGTGTAGAATGATGTGTTGCAAGATGTGTAGAATGATGTGCATAATGACGTGGAGAATGAAGTGCAGAATGATGTGTAGAATGATGTGTAGAATGATGTGTAGATTGATGTGTAGAATGATGTGTAGAATGATGGGTAGAATGATGTGTAGAAAGATGTGTAGATTGATGTGTAGAATGAAGTGTGGAAAGATTTGTAGAATAATGTGTAGAATGACGTGCCGATTGATGTGTAGAATGATGTGTAGAATGATGTGCAGATTGATGTGTAGAATGATGTGTGGAATGATGTGTAAAAAGATGTGTAGAATGATGCGTAGAATGAAGTGTAGAATGATGTCTAGAATGATGTGTAGAATGATGTGTAGAAAGATGTGTAGAATGATGCGTAGAATGATGTGTAGAATGATGTGTAGATTGATGTGCAGAATAATGTGTCGAATGATGTGTAGAATGACGTGTAGAATGATGTGTAGATTGATGTGTAGATTGATGTGTAGAATGATGTGTAGACTGATGCGTAGAATGATGTGTAGAATGATGTGTAGATTGATGTGCAGAATAATGTGTCGAATGATATGTAGAATGATGTGTTGAATGGTGTGTAGATTAATGTGTAGAATGATGTGTAGAATGATGTGTAGAATGATGTGTCGAAAGATGTGTAGAATGATGCGTACAATGATGTGTAGAATGATGTGTAGAATGATGTGTAGAATGATGTGTCGAAAGATGTGTAGAATGATGCGTACAATGATGTGTAGAATGATGTGTTGCAAGATGTGTAGAATGATGTGCATAATGACGTGGAGAATCAAGTGCAGAATGATGTGTAGAATGATGTGTAGAATGATGTGTAGATTGATATGTAGAATGATGTGTAGAATGATGGGTAGAATGATGTGTTGAAAGATGTGTCGAATGATGCGTAGAATGATGTGCAGAATGATGTGTAAAATGATGTGTAGAATGATGTGTAGAATGATGTGTAGAAAGATGTGCAGAATGATGCGTAGAATGATGTGTAGAATGCTGTGTAGAATGATGTGTAGAATGATGTGTAGAATGATGTGTAGAATGATGTGTCGAAAGATGTGTAGAATGATGCGTACAATGATGTGTAGAATGATGTGTTGCAAGATGTGTAGAATGATGTGCATAATGACGTGGAGAATGAAGTGCAGAAAGATGTGTAGAATGATGTGTAGAATGATGTGTAGATTGATGTGTAGAATGATGTGTAGAATGATGGGTAGAATGATGTGTAGAAAGATGTGTAGATTGATGTGTAGAATGAAGTGTGGAAAGATTTGTAGAATGATGTGTAGAATGACGTGCCGATTGATGTGTAGAATGATGTGTAGAATGATGTGCAGATTGATGTGTAGAATGATGTGTGGAATGATGTGTAAAAAGATGTGTAGAATGATGCGTAGAATGAAGTGTAGAATGATGTCTAGAATGATGTGTAGAATGATGTGTAGAAAGATGCGTAGAATGATGCGTAGAATGATGTGTAGAATGATGTGTAGATTGATGTGCAGAATAATGTGTCGAATGATGTGTAGAATGACGTGTAGAATGATGGGTAGATTGATGTGTAGAATGATGTGTAGAATGATGTGTAGAATGATGTGTCGAAAGATGTGTAGAATGATGCGTTCAATGATGTGTAGAATGATGTGTAGAATAATGTGTAGAATGATGTGTTGAAAGATGTGTAGAATGATGCGTATAATGATGTGTAGAATGATGTGTTGCAAGATGTGTAGACTGATGTGCATAATGACGTGGAGAATGAAGTGCAGAATGATGTGTAGAATGATGTGTAGAATGATGTGTAGATTGATGTGTAAAATGATATGTAGAATGATGGGTAGAATGATGTGTTGAAAGATGTGTCGAATGATGCGTAGAATGATGTGCAGAATGATGTGTAAAATGAAGTGTAGAATGATGTGTAGAATGATGTGTAGAAGATGTGTAGCATGATGCATATAATGATGTGTAGAATGATTTATAGAATGATGTATAGAATGATGTGTCGAATGAAGTTGTGTAGATTGATGTGTAGAATGAAGTGTAGAATGATATGTAGACTGATGTGTAGAATGCTGTGCAGATTGATGTGCAGAATGATGTTTAGAATGATGAGCAGATTGATGTGTCGAATGATGTGTAGAATGATGTGTAGAATGATGTGTCGAAAGATGTGCAGAATGATGCGTAGAATGACGTGCAGAATGATGTGTAGAATGATGTTCTTAATGATGTGGAGAATGAAGTGCAGAATGATGTGTAGAATGCTGTTGTGTAGATTGATGTGTCGAATGATGTGAAATTGAATTGTAGAATGATGTGTATAATGATGTGTTGAGTGATGTGTCGAATGTTGTGCAGAATGTTGTTTAGAATGATGTGTAAAATGAGGTTTTGATGGATGTCTATCATGATGTGTGCAGCGATGTGTGGAATGCTGTGTAGAATGATGTGCCGAATGATGTGTAGAATGATGATGTGTAGAATGATGTGTAGAATAATGTCGTGTAGAATGATGTGTAAAATGATGTGTCGAATGAAGTGTAGAATAAAGTGTTGAATGATGTGTAGAATGATGTCTAGAATGATGTGTATATCATGTGGTGTAGAATGATGTATAGAATGATTTGTAGAATGATGTGTCGAATGAATTTGCGTAGATTGATGTGTAGAATGATGTGTAGAATGATGTGTAGAATGATGTGTAGAATGAAGTGTAGAAAGATTTGTAGAATGATGTGTAGAATGACGCACCGATTGATGTGCAGAATGATGTGTAGAATGATGTGCAGATTGATGTGTAGAATGATGTGTAGAATGATGTGTAAAAAGATGTGTAGAATGATGCGTAGAATGATGTGTAGAATGATGTCTAGAATGATGTGTAGAATGATGTGTAGAAAGATGTGTAGAATGATGCGTAGAATGACGTGTCGAATGATGTGTAGAATGATGTGCAGATTGATGTGTAGAATGATGCGTAGAATGATGTGTAGAATGATGTATAGAATGATGTGCAGATTGATGTGTCGAATGATGTGTAGAATGATGTGTAGAAAGATGTGTAGAATGATGCGTAGAATGATGTGTAGAATGATGTGTAGATTGATGTGCAGAATAATGTGTCGAATGATATGTAGAATGATGTGTTGAATGATGTGTAGATTAATGTGTAGAATGATGTGTAGAATGATGTGTAGAATGATGTGTCGAAAGATGTGTAGAATGATGCGTACAATGATGTGTAGAATGATGTGTATAATGATGTGTAGAATGATGTGTCGAAAGATGTGTAGAATGATGCGTACAATGATGTGTAGAATGATGTGTTGCAAGATGTGTAGAATGATGTGCATAATGACGTGGAGAATCAAGTGCAGAATGATGTGTAGAATGATGTGTAGATTGATATGTAGAATGATGTGTAGAATGATGGGTAGAATGATGTGTTGAAAGATGTGTCGAATGATGCGTAGAATGATGTGCAGAATGATGTGTAAAATGATGTGTAGAATGATGTGTAGAATGATGTGTAGAAAGATGTGCAGAATGATGCGTAGAATGATGTGTAGAATGATGTGTAGAATGATGTGTAGAATGATGTGTAGAATGATGTGTAGAATGATGTGTCGAAAGATGTGTAGAATGATGCGTACAATGATGTGTAGAATGATGTGTTGCAAGATGTGTAGAATGATGTGCATAATGACGTGGAGAATGAAGTGCAGAATGATGTGTAGAATGATGTGTAGAATGAAGTGTAGATTGATGTGTAGAATGATGTGTAGAATGATGGGTAGAATGATGTGTAGAAAGATGTGTAGATTGATGTGTAGAATGAAGTGTGGAAAGATTTGTAGAATGATGTGTAGAATGACGTGCCGATTGATGTGTAGAATGATGTGTAGAATGATGTGCAGATTGATGTGTAGAATGATGTGTGGAATGATGTGTAAAAAGATGTGTAGAATGATGCGTAGAATGAAGTGTAGAATGATGTCTAGAATGATGTGTAGAATGATGTGTAGAAAGATGTGTAGAATGATGCGTAGAATGATGTGTAGAATGATGTGTAGATTGATGTGCAGAATAATGTGTCGAATGATGTGTAGAATGACGTGTAGAATGATGGGTAGATTGATGTGTAGAATGATGTGTAGAATGATGTGTAGAATGATGTGTCGAAAGATGTGTAGAATGATGCGTACAATGATGTGTAGAATGATGTGTAGAATAATGTGTAGAATGATGTGTTGAAAGATGTGTAGAATGATGCGTATAATGATGTGTAGAATGATGTGTTGCAAGATGTGTAGACTGATGTGCATAATGACGTGGAGAATGAAGTGCAGAATGATGTGTAGAATGATGTGTAGAATGATGTGTAGATTGATGTGTAGAATGATATGTAGAATGATGGGTAGAATGATGTGTTGAAAGATGTGTCGAATGATGCGTAGAATGATGTGCAGAATGATGTGTAAAATGAAGTGTAGAATGATGTGTAGAATGATGTGTAGAAGATGTGTAGCATGATGCATATAATGATGTGTAGAATGATTTATAGAATGATGTATAGAATGATGTGTCGAATGAAGTTGTGTAGATTGATGTGTAGAATGAAGTGTAGAATGATATGTAGACTGATGTGTAGAATGCTGTGCAGATTGATGTGCAGAATGATGTTTAGAATGATGAGCAGATTGATGTGTCGAATGATGTGTAGAATGATGTGTAGAATGATGTGTCGAAAGATGTGCAGAATGATGCGTAGAATGACGTGCAGAATGATGTGTAGAATGATGTTCTTAATGATGTGGAGAATGAAGTGCAGAATGATGTGTAGAATGCTGTTGTGTAGATTGATGTGTCGAATGATGTGAAATTGAATTGTAGAATGATGTGTATAATGATGTGTAGAGTGATGTGTCGAATGTTGTGCAGAATGTTGTTTAGAATGATGTGTAAAATGAGGTTTTGATGGATGTCTATCATGATGTGTGCAGCGATGTGTGGAATGCTGTGTAGAATGATGTGCCGAATGATGTGTAGAATGATGATGTGTAGAATGATGTGTAGAATAATGTCGTGTAGAATGATGTGTAAAATGATGTGTCGAATGAAGTGTAGAATAAAGTGTTGAATGATGTGTAGAATGATGTCTAGAATGATGTGTATATAATGTGGTGTAGAATGATGTATAGAATGATTTGTAGAATGATGTGTCGAATGAATTTGCGTAGATTGATGTGTAGAATGATGTGTAGAATGATGTGTAAAAAGATGTGTAGAATGATGCGTAGAATGATGTGTAGAATGATGTCTAGAATGATGTGTAGAATGATGTGTAGAAAGATGTGTAGAATGATGCGTAGAATGACGTGTCGAATGATGTGTAGAATGATGTGCAGATTGATGTGTAGAATGATGCGTAGAATGATGTGTAGAATGATGTATAGAATGATGTGCAGATTGATGTGTCGAATGATGTGTAGAATGATGTGTAGAATGAAGTGCAGATTGATGTGTAGAATGATGTGTAGAATGATGGGTAGAATGATGTGTTGAAAGATGTGTCGAATGATGCGTAGAATGTTGTGCAGAATGATGTGTAAAATGATGTGTAGAATGATGTGTAGAATGATGTGTATAACGATGTGTAGAAAGATGTGTAGAATGATGCATATAATGATGTGTAGAATGATGTATAGCATGATGTGTAGAATGAAGTTGTGCAGATTGATGTGTAGAATGATGTTTAGAATGATGTGCAGATTGATGTGTCGAATGATGTGTAGAATGATGTGTTGAATGATGTGTAGAAAGATGTGTAGAATGATGCGTAGAATGATGTGTAGAATGATGTGTAGAATAATGTCGTGTAGAATGATGTGTAAAATGATGTGTCGAATGATGTGTAGAATAATGTGTTGAATGATGTGTAGAATGAAGTTGCGTAGATTGATGTGTAGAATGATGTGTAGAAAGATGTGTAGATTGATGTGTAGAATGAAGTGTGGAAAGATTTGTCGAATGATGTGTAGAATGACGTGCCGATTGATGTGTAGAATGATGTGTAGAATGATGTGTTGAAAGATGTGTCGAATGATGCGTTGAATGATGTACAGAATGATGTGTAAAATGATGTGTAGAATGATGTGTAGAATGATATGTAGAAGATGTGTAGCATGATGCATATAATGATGTGTAGAATGATTGAAAGAATGATGTATAGAATGATGTGTCGAATGAAGTTGTGTAGATTGTTGTGTAGAATGAAATGTAGAATGATATGTAGACTGATGTGTAGAATGCTGTGCAGATTGATGTGCAGAATGATGTTTAGAATGATGAGCAGATTGATGTGTCGAATGATGTGTAGAATGATGTGTCGAAAGATGTGCAGAATGATGCGTAGAATGACGTGCAGAATGATGTATAGAATGATGTTCTTAATGATGTGGAGAATGAAGTGCAGAATGATGTGTAGAATGCTGTTGTGTAGATTGATGTGTCGAATGATGTGAAATTGAATTGTAGAATGATGTGTATAATGAGGTTTTGATGGATCTCTATCATGATGTGTGCAGCGATATGTGGAATGCTGTGTAGAATGATGTGCCGAATGATGTGTAGAATGAGGATGTGTAGAATGATGTGTAAAATAATTTCGTGTAGAATGATGTGTAAAATGATGTGTCGAATGAAGTGTAGAATAAAGTGTTGAATGATGTGTAGAATGATGTCTAGAATGATGTGTATATCATGTGGTGTAGAATAATGTATAGAATGATTTGTAGAATGATGTGTCGAATGAATTTGCGTAGATTGATGTGTAGAATGAAGTGTAGATTGATGTGTAGAATGATGTGTAGAATGATGGGTAGAATGATGTGTTGAAGGATGTGTCGAATGATGCGTAGAATGATGTGCAGAATGATGTGTAAAATGATGTGCAGAATGATGTGTAGAATGATGTGTCGAACGATGTGTAGAAAGATGTGTAGCATGATGCATATAATGATGTGTAGAATGATGTATAGCATGATGTGTAGAATGAAGTTGTGCAGATTGATGTGTAGAATGAAGTGTAGAATAATGTGTAGACTGATGTGTAGAATGATGTGTAGAATGATGTTTAGAATGATGTGTCGAAAGATGTGTAGAATGATGTGTAGAATGATGTGTAGAATGATGTGTTGCAAGATGTGTAGAATGATGTGCATAATGACGTGGAGAATGAAGTTGTGTAGATTGATGTGTAGAATGAAGTGTAGAATGATGTGTAGAATGATGTGCAGAATGATGTGTAGATTGATGTGTAGAAAGATGTTTAGAATGAAGTGCAGATTGATGTGTCGAAAGATGTGTAGAATGATGTGTAGAATGATGTGTAGAAGGATGTGCAGAAAGATCCGTAGAATGACGTGTAGAATGATGTGTAGAATGATGTCGAGAAAGGTGTGTAGAATGATGTGTAGAATGATGCGTAGAATGATGTGTAGAAAGATGTGTAGAATGATGCGTAGAATGATGTATAGAATGATGTGTAGAATGATGTGTAGAATAATGTGCAGAATGATATGTAGAAAGTTGTGTAGAATGATGCGCAGAATGATGTGTAGAATGATGTGTAGAATGATGTGTAGAAAGTTGTGTAGAATGATGTGTAGAATCATGCGTAGAATGATGTGTCGAATGATGAGTAGAAAGATGTGTAGCATGATGCATATAATGATGTGTAGAATGATGTATAGTATGATGTGCAGATGATGACGTGTAGAATGATGTGTGCAATATTGTCGTGTAGAATAATGTGAAGAATGATGTGTAGAATGACGTGTAGAATGACGTATGGAATGAAGTTTACAATGATGTTGTGTAGAATAATGTGTAGAATGATGTGTAGAATGATGTGTAGAATGATATGTAGATTGATGTGCAGAATGATGTGTAAAATGATGTGTAGAATGATGTGCACATTAATGTCATGAATGATGTGTTGAATGATGTCTAGAATGATGTGTAAATCATGTGGTGTAGAAGGAATGGAGAATGATTTGTAGAATGATGTGTAGAATAATGGGTAGAATGATGTGTAGATTGATGTGTCGCAAGATGTGTAGAATGATGCGTAGAATGATGTGTAGAATGATGTGTAGAATGATGCGTAGAATGATTTGTAGAATGATGTGTCGAATGATGTGTAGAATGATGTGTAGAATGATGTGTAGAAAGATGTGCAGAATAATGCGTAGAATGACGTGTAGATTGATGTGTAGAATGATGTGTAGAATGATGTGTAGAATGATGTGAAGAATGATGTGTAGATTGATGTGTAGAATTATGTTTAGAATGACGTCTAGAATGACGTGTCGAATGATGTGTAGAATGATGTGTAGAATGATGTGTAGAATGATGTGTAGAATAATGTGTAGAATGATGTGTTGAAAGATGTGTAGAATGATGCGTATAATGATGTGTAGAATGATGTGTTGCAAGATGTGTAGACTGATGTGCATAATGACGTGGAGAATGAAGTGCAGAATGATGTGTAGAATGATGTGTAGAATGATGTGTAGATTGATGTGTAGAATGATATGTAGAATGATGGGTAGAATGATGTGTTGAAAGATGTGTCGAATGATGCGTAGAATGATGTGCAGAATGATGTGTAAAATGAAGTGTAGAATGATGTGTAGAATGATGTGTAGAAGATGTGTAGCATGATGCATATAATGATGTGTAGAATGATTTATAGAATGATGTATAGAATGATGTGTCGAATGAAGTTGTGTAGATTGATGTGTAGAATGAAGTGTAGAATGATATGTAGACTGATGTGTAGAATGCTGTGCAGATTGATGTGCAGAATGATGTTTAGAATGATGAGCAGATTGATGTGTCGAATGATGTGTAGAATGATGTGTAGAATGATGTGTCGAAAGATGTGCAGAATGATGCGTAGAATGACGTGCAGAATGATGTGTAGAATGATGTTCTTAATGATGTGGAGAATGAAGTGCAGAATGATGTGTAGAATGCTGTTGTGTAGATTGATGTGTCGAATGATGTGAAATTGAATTGTAGAATGATGTGTATAATGATGTGTAGAGTGATGTGTCGAATGTTGTGCAGAATGTTGTTTAGAATGATGTGTAAAATGAGGTTTTGATGGATGTCTATCATGATGTGTGCAGCGATGTGTGGAATGCTGTGTAGAATGATGTGCCGAATGATGTGTAGAATGATGATGTGTAGAATGATGTGTAGAATAATGTCGTGTAGAATGATGTGTAAAATGATGTGTCGAATGAAGTGTAGAATAAAGTGTTGAATGATGTGTAGAATGATGTCTAGAATGATGTGTATATCATGTGGTGTAGAATGATGTATAGAATGATTTGTAGAATGATGTGTCGAATGAATTTGCGTAGATTGATGTGTAGAATGATGTGTAGAAAGATGTGTAGAATGATGTGTAGAATGAAGTGTAGAAAGATTTGTAGAATGATGTGTAGAATGACGTACCGATTGATGTGTAGAATGATGTGTAAAAAGATGTGTAGAATGATGCGTAGAATGATGTGTAGAATGATGTCTAGAATGATGTGTAGAATGATGTGTAGAAAGATGTGTAGAATGATGCGTAGAATGACGTGTCGAATGATGTGTAGAATGATGTGCAGATTGATGTGTAGAATGATGCGTAGAATGATGTGTAGAATGATGTATAGAATGATGTGCAGATTGATGTGTCGAATGATGTGTAGAATGATGTGTAGAAAGATGTGTAGAATGATGCGTAGAATGATGTGTAGAATGATGTGTAGATTGATGTGCAGAATAATGTGTCGAATGATATGTAGAATGATGTGTTGAATGATGTGTAGATTAATGTGTAGAATGATGTGTAGAATGATGTGTAGAATGATGTGTCGAAAGATGTGTAGAATGATGCGTACAATGATGTGTAGAATGATGTGTAGAATGATGTGTAGAATGATGTGTCGAAAGATGTGTAGAATGATGCGTACAATGATGTGTAGAATGATGTGTTGCAAGATGTGTAGAATGATGTGCATAATGACGTGGAGAATCAAGTGCAGAATGATGTGTAGAATGATGTGTAGAATGATGTGTAGATTGATATGTAGAATGATGTGTAGAATGATGGGTAGAATGATGTGTTGAAAGATGTGTCGAATGATGCGTAGAATGATGTGCAGAATGATGTGTAAAATGATGTGTAGAATGATGTGTAGAATGATGTGTAGAAAGATGTGCAGAATGATGCGTAGAATGATGTGTAGAATGATGTGTAGAATGATGTGTAGAATGATGTGTAGAATGATGTGTAGAATGATGTGTCGAAAGATGTGTAGAATGATGCGTACAATGATGTGTAGAATGATGTGTTGCAAGATGTGTAGAATGATGTGCATAATGACGTGGAGAATGAAGTGCAGAATGATGTGTAGAATGATGTGTAGAATGATGTGTAGATTGATGTGTAGAATGATGTGTAGAATGATGGGTAGAATGATGTGTAGAAAGATGTGTAGATTGATGTGTAGAATGAAGTGTGGAAAGATTTGTAGAATGATGTGTAGAATGACGTGCCGATTGATGTGTAGAATGATGTGTAGAATGATGTGTAGAATGATGTGTAGAATGATGTGCAGATTGATGTGTAGAATGATGTGTGGAATGATGTGTAAAAAGATGTGTAGAATGATGCGTAGAATGAAGTGTAGAATGATGTCTAGAATGATGTGTAGAATGATGTGTAGAAAGATGTGTAGAATGATGCGTAGAATGATGTGTAGAATGATGTGTAGATTGATGTGCAGAATAATGTGTCGAATGATGTGTAGAATGACGTGTAGAATGATGTGTAGATTGATGTGTAGATTGATGTGTAGAATGATGTGTAGAATGATGCGTAGAATGATGTGTAGAATGATGTGTAGATTGATGTGCAGAATAATGTGTCGAATGATATGTAGAATGATGTGTTGAATGGTGTGTAGATTAATGTGTAGAATGATGTGTAGAATGATGTGTAGAATGATGTGTCGAAAGATGTGTAGAATGATGCGTACAATGATGTGTAGAATGATGTGTAGAATGATGTGTAGAATGATGTGTCGAAAGATGTGTAGAATGATGCGTACAATGATGTGTAGAATGATGTGTTGCAAGATGTGTAGAATGATGTGCATAATGACGTGGAGAATCAAGTGCAGAATGATGTGTAGAATGATGTGTAGAATGATGTGTAGATTGATATGTAGAATGATGTGTAGAATGATGGGTAGAATGATGTGTTGAAAGATGTGTCGAATGATGCGTAGAATGATGTGTGAATGATGTGTAAAATGATGTGTAGAATGAAGTGTAGAAAGATTTGTAGAATGATGTGTAGAATGACGCACCGATTGATGTGCAGAATGATGTGTAGAATGATGTGCAGATTGATGTGTAGAATGATGTGTAGAATGATGTGTAAAAAGATGTGTAGAATGATGCGTAGAATGATGTGTAGAATGATGTCTAGAATGATGTGTAGAATGATGTGTAGAAAGATGTGTAGAATGATGCGTAGAATGACGTGTCGAATGATGTGTAGAATGATGTGCAGATTGATGTGTAGAATGATGCGTAGAATGATGTGTAGAATGATGTATAGAATGATGTGCAGATTGATGTGTCGAATGATGTGTAGAATGATGTGTAGAAAGATGTGTAGAATGATGCGTAGAATGATGTGTAGAATGATGTGTAGATTGATGTGCAGAATAATGTGTCGAATGATATGTAGAATGATGTGTTGAATGATGTGTAGATTAATGTGTAGAATGAAGTGTAGAATGATGTGTAGAATGATGTGTCGAAAGATGTGTAGAATGATGCGTACAATGATGTGTAGAATGATGTGTATAATGATGTGTAGAATGATGTGTCGAAAGATGTGTAGAATGATGCGTACAATGATGTGTAGAATGATGTGTTGCAAGATGTGTAGAATGATGTGCATAATGACGTGGGGAATCAAGTGCAGAATGATGTGTAGAATGATGTGTAGAATGATGTGTAGATTGATATGTAGAATGATGTGTAGAATGATGGGTAGAATGATGTGTTGAAAGATGTGTCGAATGATGCGTAGAATGATGTGCAGAATGATGTGTAAAATGATGTGTAGAATGATGTGTAGAATGATGTGTAGAAAGATGTGCAGAATGATGCGTAGAATGATGTGTAGAATGATGTGTAGAATGATGTGCAGATTGATGTGTAGAATGATGTGTGGAATGATGTGTAAAAAGATGTGTAGAATGATGCGTAGAATGAAGTGTAGAATGATGTCTAGAATGATGTGTAGAATGATGTGTAGAAAGATGTGTAGAATGATGCGTAGAATGATGTGTAGAATGATGTGTAGATTGATGTGCAGAATAATGTGTCGAATGATGTGTAGAATGACGTGTAGAATGATGGGTAGATTGATGTGTAGAATGATGTGTAGAATGATGTGTAGAATGATGTGTCGAAAGATGTGTAGAATGATGCGTACAATGATGTGTAGAATGATGTGTAGAATAATGTGTAGAATGATGTGTTGAAAGATGTGTAGAATGATGCGTATAATGATGTGTAGAATGATGTGTTGCAAGATGTGTAGACTGATGTGCATAATGACGTGGAGAATGAAGTGCAGAATGATGTGTAGAATGATGTGTAGAATGATGTGTAGATTGATGTGTAGAATGATATGTAGAATGATGGGTAGAATGATGTGTTGAAAGATGTGTCGAATGATGCGTAGAATGATGTGCAGAATGATGTGTAAAATGAAGTGTAGAATGATGTGTAGAATGATGTGTAGAAGATGTGTAGCATGATGCATATAATGATGTGTAGAATGATTTATAGAATGATGTATAGAATGATGTGTCGAATGAAGTTGTGTAGATTGATGTGTAGAATGAAGTGTAGAATGATATGTAGACTGATGTGTAGAATGCTGTGCAGATTGATGTGCAGAATGATGTTTAGAATGATGAGCAGATTGATGTGTCGAATGATGTGTAGAATGATGTGTAGAATGATGTGTCGAAAGATGTGCAGAATGATGCGTAGAATGACGTGCAGAATGATGTGTAGAATGATGTTCTTAATGATGTGGAGAATGAAGTGTAGAATGATGTGTAGAATGCTGTTGTGTAGATTGATGTGTCGAATGATGTGAAATTGAATTGTAGAATGATGTGTATAATGATGTGTAGAGTGATGTGTCGAATGTTGTGCAGAATGTTGTTTAGAATGATGTGTAAAATGAGGTTTTGATGGATGTCTATCATGATGTGTGCAGCGATGTGTGGAATGCTGTGTAGAATGATGTGCCGAATGATGTGTAGAATGATGATGTGTAGAATGATGTGTAGAATAATGTCGTGTAGAATGATGTGTAAAATGATGTGTCGAATGAAGTGTAGAATAAAGTGTTGAATGATGTGTAGAATGATGTCTAGAATGATGTGTATATAATGTGGTGTAGAATGATGTATAGAATGATTTGTAGAATGATGTGTCGAATGAATTTGCGTAGATTGATGTGTAGAATGATGTGTAGAATGATGTGTAAAAAGATGTGTAGAATGATGCGTAGAATGATGTGTAGAATGATGTCTAGAATGATGTGTAGAATGATGTGTAGAAAGATTTGTAGAATGATGCGTAGAATGACGTGTCGAATGATGTGTAGAATGATGTGCAGATTGATGTGTAGAATGATGCGTAGAATGATGTGTAGAATGATGTATAGAATGATGTGCAGATTGATGTGTCGAATGATGTGTAGAATGATGTGTAGAATGAAGTGCAGATTGATGTGTAGAATGATGTGTAGAATGATGGGTAGAATGATGTGTTGAAAGATGTGTCGAATGATGCGTAGAATGTTGTGCAGAATGATGTGTAAAATGATGTGTAGAATGATGTGTAGAATGATGTGTATAACGATGTGTAGAAAGATGTGTAGAATGATGCATATAATGATGTGTAGAATGATGTATAGCATGATGTGTAGAATGAAGTTGTGCAGATTGATGTGTAGAATGATGTTTAGAATGATGTGCAGATTGATGTGTCGAATGATGTGTAGAATGATGTGTTGAATGATGTGTAGAAAGATGTGTAGAATGATGCGTAGAATGATGTGTAGAATGATGTGTAGAATAATGTCGTGTAGAATGATGTGTAAAATGATGTGTCGAATGATGTGTAGAATAATGTGTTGAATGATGTGTAGAATGAAGTTGCGTAGATTGATGTGTAGAATGATGTGTAGAAAGATGTGTAGATTGATGTGTAGAATGAAGTGTGGAAAGATTTGTCGAATGATGTGTAGAATGACGTGCCGATTGATGTGTAGAATGATGTGTAGAATGATGTGTTGAAAGATGTGTCGAATGATGCGTTGAATGATGTACAGAATGATGTGTAAAATGATGTGTAGAATGATGTGTAGAATGATATGTAGAAGATGTGTAGCATGATGCATATAATGATGTGTAGAATGATTGAAAGAATGATGTATAGAATGATGTGTCGAATGAAGTTGTGTAGATTGTTGTGTAGAATGAAATGTAGAATGATATGTAGACTGATTTGTAGAATGCTGTGCAGATTGATGTGCAGAATGATGTTTAGAATGATGAGCAGATTGATGTGTCGAATGATGTGTAGAATGATGTGTCGAAAGATGTGCAGAATGATGCGTAGAATGACGTGCAGAATGATGTATAGAATGATGTTCTTAATGATGTGGAGAATGAAGTGCAGAATGATGTGTAGAATGCTGTTGTGTAGATTGATGTGTCGAATGATGTGAAATTGAATTGTAGAATGATGTGTATAATGATGTGTAGAGTGATGTGTCGAATGTTGTGCAGAATGTTGTTTAGAATGATGTGTAAAATGAGGTTTTGATGGATCTCTATCATGATGTGTGCAGCGATATGTGGAATGCTGTGTAGAATGATGTGCCGAATGATGTGTAGAATGAGGATGTGTAGAATGATGTGTAAAATAATTTCGTGTAGAATGATGTGTAAAATGATGTGTCGAATGAAGTGTAGAATAAAGTGTTGAATGATGTGTAGAATGATGTCTAGAATGATGTGTATATCATGTGGTGTAGAATAATGTATAGAATGATTTGTAGAATGATGTGTCGAATGAATTTGCGTAGATTGATGTGTAGAATGAAGTGTAGATTGATGTGTAGAATGATGTGTAGAATGATGGGTAGAATGATGTGTTGAAGGATGTGTCGAATGATGCGTAGAATGATGTGCAGAATGATGTGTAAAATGATGTGCAGAATGATGTGTAGAATGATGTGTCGAACGATGTGTAGAAAGATGTGTAGCATGATGCATATAATGATGTGTAGAATGATGTATAGCATGATGTGTAGAATGAAGTTGTGCAGATTGATGTGTAGAATGAAGTGTAGAATAATGTGTAGACTGATGTGTAGAATGATGTGTAGAATGATGTTTAGAATGATGTGTCGAAAGATGTGTAGAATGATGTGTAGAATGATGTGTAGAATGATGTGTTGCAAGATGTGTAGAATGATGTGCATAATGACGTGGAGAATGAAGTTGTGTAGATTGATGTGTAGAATGAAGTGTAGAATGATGTGTAGAATGATGTGCAGAATGATGTGTAGATTGATGTGTAGAAAGATGTTTAGAATGAAGTGCAGATTGATGTGTCGAATGATGTGTAGAATGATGTGTAGAATGATGTGTAGAAGGATGTGCAGAAAGATCCGTAGAATGACGTGTAGAATGATGTGTAGAATGATGTCGAGAAAGGTGTGTAGAATGATGTGTAGAATGATGCGTAGAATGATGTGTAGAAAGATGTGTAGAATGATGCGTAGAATGATGTATAGAATGATGTGTAGAATGATGTGTAGAATAATGTGCAGAATGATATGTAGAAAGTTGTGTAGAATGATGCGCAGAATGATGTGTAGAATGATGTGTAGAATGATGTGTAGAAAGTTGTGTAGAATGATGTGTAGAATCATGCGTAGAATGATGTGTAGAATGATGAGTAGAAAGATGTGTAGCATGATGCATATAATGATGTGTAGAATGATGTATAGTATGATGTGCAGAATGATGACGTGTAGAATGATGTGTGCAATATTGTCGTGTAGAATAATGTGAAGAATGATGTGTAGAATGACGTGTAGAATGACGTATGGAATGAAGTTTACAATGATGTTGTGTAGAATAATGTGTAGAATGATGTGTAGAATGATGTGTAGAATGATATGTAGATTGATGTGCAGAATGATGTGTAAAATGATGTGTAGAATGATGTGCACATTAATGTCATGAATGATGTGTTGAATGATGTCTAGAATGATGTGTAAATCATGTGGTGTAGAAGGAATGGAGAATGATTTGTAGAATGATGTGTAGAATAATGGGTAGAATGATGTGTAGATTGATGTGTCGCAAGATGTGTAGAATGATGCGTAGAATGATGTGTAGAATGATGTGTAGAATGATGCGTAGAATGATTTGTAGAATGATGTGTAGAATGATGTGCAGAATGATGTGTAGAATGATGTGTAGAATGATGTGTAGAATGATGTGCAGAATGACGTGTAAAATGATGTGTAGAATGATGTGCAGAATGATGTGTAGAACGATGTGTAGAAAGATGTGTAGCATGATGCATATAATGATGTGTAGAATGATGTATAGAATGATGTGCAGAATGAAGTTGTGTCGATTGATGTGTAGAATGATGTGTGGAATGATGTGTAGAATGATGTGTAGATTGATGTGTAGAATTATGTTTAGAATGAAGTGCAGATTGATGTGTCGAATGATGTGTAGAATGATGTGTAGAATGATGTGTAGAAAGATGTGCAGAATAATGCGTAGAATGACGTGTAGATTGATGTGTAGAATGATGTGTAGAATGATGTGTAGAATGATGTGAAGAATGATGTGTAGATTGATGTGTAGAATTATGTTTAGAATGACGTCTAGAATGACGTGTCGAATGATGTGTAGAATGATGTGTAGAATGATGTGTAGAAAGATGTGTAGAATGATGCGTAGAATGGTGTGTAGAATGATGTGTAGAATGATGTGTAGAATGCTGTGCAGAATAATGTGCAGAATGATGTGTAGAAAGCTGTGTAGAATGATGCATAGAATGATGTGTAGAATGATGAGTAGAATGATGTGTAGAAAGATGTGTAGAATGATGTGTAGAATGACGCGTAGAATGATGTGTAGAATGAGGAGTAGAAAGATGTGTAGCATGATGCATATAATGATGTGTAGAATGATATATAGAATGATGTGTAGAATGATGACGTGTAGAATGATGTGTGGAATATTGTCGTGCAGAATGATGTGTAGAAATTTGTGTAGAATGATGTGTAGAATGCCGTGTAAAATGACGTATGGAATGATGTGTACAATGATGTGTAGAATAATGTGTGGAATGATGTGTAGAATGATGTGCAGAATGATATGTAGACTGATGTGTAGAATGATGTGTAAAATGATGTGTAGAATGATGTGCACATTAATGTCATGAATGATGTGTTGAATGATGTCTAGAATGATGTGTAAATCATGTGGTGTAGAATGATATGTAGAATGATTTGTAGAATGATGTGTAGAATGATGTGCAGAATGATGTGTAGATTGATGTGTAGCAAGATGTGTAGAATGATGCGTAGAATGATGTGTAGAATGATGTGTAGAATGATGCGTAGAATGATTTGTAGAATAATGTGTAGAATGATGTGCAGAATGATGTGTAGAATGATGTGTAGAATGATGTGTAGAATGATGTGATGAATGATGTGTAAAATGATGTGTAGAATGATGTGCAGAATGATGTGTAGAACGATGTGTAGAAAGATGTGTAGCATGATGCATATAATGATGTGTAGAATGATGTATAGAATGATGTGTAGAATGAAGTTGTGTAGATTGGTGTGTAGACTGAAGTGTAGAATGATGTGTAGAATGATGTGTAGAATGATGTGTAGATTGATGTGTAGAATTATGTTTAGAATGATGTGCAGATTGACTTGTCGAATGATGTGTAGAATGATGTGTAGAATGATATGTAGAAAGATGTGCAGAATGATGCGTAGAATGACGTGTAGAATGATGTGTAGAATGATGTGTAGAATGATGTGTAGAATGATGTGTAGAATGATGTGTAGAATGATGTGTAGAAAGATGTGTAGAATGATGCGTAGAATGGTGTGTAGAATGATGTGTAGAATGATGTGTAGAATGATGTGCAGAATATTGTGCAGAATGATGTGTAGAAAGTTGTGTAGAATGATGCGTAGAATGATGTGTAGAATGATGTGTAGAATGATGTGTAGAAAGATGTGTAGAATGATGTGTAGAATGACGCGTAGAATGATGTGTAGAATGAGGAGTAGAATGATGTGTAGCATGATGCATATAATGATGTGTAGAATGATGTATAGAATGATTTGTAGAATGATGACGTGTAGAATGATGTGTGGAATATTGTCGTGCAGAATGATGTGTAGAATGATGTGTAGAATGATGTGTAGAATGATGTGCAGAATGACGTGTAAAATGATGTGTAGAATGATGTGCAGAATGATGTGTAGAACGATGTGTAGAAAGATGTGTAGCATGATGCATATAATGATGTGTAGAATGATGTATAGAATGATGTGTAGAATGAAGTTGTGTCGATTGATGTGTAGAATGATGTGTAGAATGATGTGTAGAATGACGTGTAGAATGATGTGTAGATTGATGTGTAGAATTATGTTTAGAATGAAGTGCAGATTGATGTGTCGAATGATGTGTAGAATGATGTGTAGAATGATGTGTAGAAAGATGTGCAGAATGATGCGTAGAATGACGTGTAGATTGATGTGTAGAATGATGTGTAGAATGATGTGTAGAATGATGTGAAGAATGATGTGTAGATTGATGTGTAGAATTATGTTTAGAATGATGTCTAGAATGACGTGTCGAATGATGTGTAGAATGATGTGTAGAATGATGTGCAGAAAGATGTGTAGAATGATGCGTAGAATGGTGTGTAGAATGATGTGTAGAATGATGTGTAGAATGCTGTGCAGAATAATGTGCAGAATGATGTGTAGAAAGCTGTGTAGAATGATGCATAGAATGATGTGTAGAATGATGAGTAGAATGATGTGTAGAAAGATGTGTAGAATGATGTGTAGAATGACGCGTAGAATGATGTGTAGAATGAGGAGTAGAAAGATGTGTAGCATGATGCATATAATGATGTGTAGAATGATGTATAGAATGATGTGTAGAATGATGACGTGTAGAATGATGTGTGGAATATTGTCGTGCAGAATAATGTGTAGAAATTTGTGTAGAATGATGTGTAGAATGCCGTGTAGAATGACGTATGGAATGATGTGTACAATGATGTTGTGTAGAATAATGTGTGGAATGATGTGTAGAATGATGTGCAGAATGATATGTAGACTGATGTGTAGAGTGATGTGTAAAATGATGTGTAGAATGATGTGCACATTAATGTCATGAATGATGTGTTGAATGATGTCTAGAATGATGTGTAAATCATGTGGTGTAGAATGATATGTAGAATGATTTGTAGAATTATGTGTAGAATGATGTGCAGAATGATGTGTAGATTGATGTGTAGATTGATGTGTAGCAAGATGTGTAGAATGATGCGTAGAATGATGTGTAGAATGATGTGTAGAATGATGCGTAGAATGATTTGTAGAATAATGTGTAGAATGATGTGCAGAATGATGTGTAGAATGATGTGTAGAATGATGTGTAGAATGATGTGCAGAATGATGTGTAAAATGATGTGTAGAATGATGTGCAGAATGATGTGTAGAACGATGTGTAGAAAGATGTGTAGCATGATGCATATAATGATGTGTAGAATGATGTATAGAATGATGTGTAGAATGAAGTTGTGTAGATTGGTGTGTAGAATGAAGTGTAGAATGATGTGTAGAATGATGTGTAGAATGATGTGTAGATTGATGTGTAGAATTATGTTTAGAATGATGTGCAGATTGACTTGTCGAATGATGTGTAGAATGATGTGTAGAATGATATGTAGAAAGATGTGCAGAATGATGCGTAGAATGACGTGTAGAATGATGTGTAGAACGATGTGTAGAATGATGTGAAGAATAATGTCGTGTAGAATGATGTGTAAAATGATGTGTAGAATGATGTATACATTAATGTCATGAATGATGTGTTGAATGATGTCTAGAATGATGTGTAAATCATGTGGTGTAGAATGATATGTAGAATGATTTGTAGAATGATGTGTAGATTGATGTGCAGAATGATGTGTAGCAAGATGTGTAGAATGATGTTTAGAATGATGCATAGAATGATTTGTAGAATGATGTGTAGAATGATGAGCAGAATGATGTGTAGAATGTTGTGTAAAATGATGTGTAGAATGATGTGCCGAATGATGTGTAGAATGATGATGTGTAGAATGATGTGTAGAATAATGTCGTGTAGAATGATGTGTCGAATGATGTGTAGAATAAAGTGCTGAATGATGTGTAGAATGATGTCTAGAATGATGTGTATATCATGTGGTGTAGAATGATGTGTAGAATGATTTGTAGAATGATGTGTCGAATGAATTTGCGTAGATTGATGTGTAGAATGATGTGTAGAATGATGTGTAGAATGATGTGTAGAATGAAGTGTAGATGATTTGTAGAATTATGTGTAGAATGACGTGCCGATTGACGTGTAGAATAATGTGTAGAATGATGTGCAGATTGATGTCTAGAATGATGTGTAGAATGATGTGTAGAAAGATGTGTAGAATGATGCGTAGAATGATGTGTAGAATGATGTGTAGAATGATGTGCAGATTGATGTGTCGAATGATGTGTAGAATGATGTGTAGAATGAAGTGTAGATTGATGTGTAGAATGATGTGTAGAATGATGGGTAGAATGATGTGTTGAAAGATGTGTCGAATGATATGTAGAATGATGTGCAGAATGATGTGTAAAATGACGTGAAGAATGATGTGTAGCATGATGCATATAATGATGTGTAGAATGATGTATAGCATGATGTGTAGAATGAAGTTTTGCAGATTGATGTGTAGAATGCTGTGTAGATTGATGTGTAGAATCATGTTTAGAATGATGTGCAGATTGATGTGTCGAATGATGTGTAGAATGATGTGTAGAATGATGTGTAGAAAGATGTGCAGAATGATGCGTAGAATGATGTGTAGAATGAAGTGTAGAATGATGTGTAGAATGATGTGTAGAATGATGTGTCGAAAGATGTGTAGAATGATGCGTAGAATGATGTGTAGAATGATGTATACATTAATGTCATGAATGATGTGTTGAATGATGTCTAGAATGATGTGTAAATCATGTGGTGTAGAATGATATGTAGAATGATTTGTAGAATGATGTGTAGATTGATGTGCAGAATGATGTGTAGCAAGATGTGTAGAATGATGTTTAGAATGATGCATAGAATGATTTGTAGAATGATGTGTAGAATGATGAGCAGAATGATGTGTAGAATGTTGTGTAAAATGATGTGTAGAATGATGTGCCGAATGATGTGTAGAATGATGATGTGTAGAATGATGTGTAGAATAATGTCGTGTAGAATGATGTGTCGAATGATGTGTAGAATAAAGTGCTGAATGATGTGTAGAATGATGTCTAGAATGATGTGTATATCATGTGGTGTAGAATGATGTGTAGAATGATTTGTAGAATGATGTGTCGAATGAATTTGCGTAGATTGATGTGTAGAATGATGTGTAGAATGATGTGTAGAATGATGTGTAGAATGAAGTGTAGATGATTTGTAGAATTATGTGTAGAATGACGTGCCGATTGACGTGTAGAATAATGTGTAGAATGATGTGCAGATTGATGTCTAGAATGATGTGTAGAATGATGTGTAGAAAGATGTGTAGAATGATGCGTAGAATGATGTGTAGAATGATGTGTAGAATGATGTGCAGATTGATGTGTCGAATGATGTGTAGAATGATGTGTAGAATGAAGTGTAGATTGATGTGTAGAATGATGTGTAGAATGATGGGTAGAATGATGTGTTGAAAGATGTGTCGAATGATATGTAGAATGATGTGCAGAATGATGTGTAAAATGACGTGAAGAATGATGTGTAGCATGATGCATATAATGATGTGTAGAATGATGTATAGCATGATGTGTAGAATGAAGTTTTGCAGATTGATGTGTAGAATGCTGTGTAGATTGATGTGTAGAATCATGTTTAGAATGATGTGCAGATTGATGTGTCGAATGATGTGTAGAATGATGTGTAGAATGATGTGTAGAAAGATGTGCAGAATGATGCGTAGAATGATGTGTAGAATGAAGTGTAGAATGATGTGTAGAATGATGTGTAGAATGATGTGTCGAAAGATGTGTAGAATGATGCGTAGAATGATGTGTAGAATGATGTATACATTAATGTCATGAATGATGTGTTGAATGATGTCTAGAATGATGTGTAAATCATGTGGTGTAGAATGATATGTAGAATGATTTGTAGAATGATGTGTAGATTGATGTGCAGAATGATGTGTAGCAAGATGTGTAGAATGATGTTTAGAATGATGCATAGAATGATTTGTAGAATGATGTGTAGAATGATGAGCAGAATGATGTGTAGAATGTTGTGTAAAATGATGTGTAGAATGATGTGCCGAATGATGTGTAGAATGATGATGTGTAGAATGATGTGTAGAATAATGTCGTGTAGAATGATGTGTCGAATGATGTGTAGAATAAAGTGCTGAATGATGTGTAGAATGATGTCTAGAATGATGTGTATATCATGTGGTGTAGAATGATGTGTAGAATGATTTGTAGAATGATGTGTCGAATGAATTTGCGTAGATTGATGTGTAGAATGATGTGTAGAATGATGTGTAGAATGATGTGTAGAATGAAGTGTAGATGATTTGTAGAATTATGTGTAGAATGACGTGCCGATTGACGTGTAGAATAATGTGTAGAATGATGTGCAGATTGATGTCTAGAATGATGTGTAGAATGATGTGTAGAAAGATGTGTAGAATGATGCGTAGAATGATGTGTAGAATGATGTGTAGAATGATGTGCAGATTGATGTGTCGAATGATGTGTAGAATGATGTGTAGAATGAAGTGTAGATTGATGTGTAGAATGATGTGTAGAATGATGGGTAGAATGATGTGTTGAAAGATGTGTCGAATGATATGTAGAATGATGTGCAGAATGATGTGTAAAATGACGTGAAGAATGATGTGTAGCATGATGCATATAATGATGTGTAGAATGATGTATAGCATGATGTGTAGAATGAAGTTTTGCAGATTGATGTGTAGAATGCTGTGTAGAATGCTGTGTAGATTGATGTGTAGAATCATGTTTAGAATGATGTGCAGATTGATGTGTCGAATGATGTGTAGAATGATGTGTAGAATGATGTGTAGAAAGATGTGCAGAATGATGCGTAGAATGATGTGTAGAATGAAGTGTAGAATGATGTGTAGAATGATGTGTAGAATGATGTGTCGAAAGATGTGTAGAATGATGCGTAGAATGATGTGTAGAATGATGAGTTGCAAGATGTGCAGAATGATGCGTAGAATGTTGTGTAGAATGATGTGTATAATGCAGATGTGTAGAATGATGTGTAGAATGATGTGTAGAATGATGTGTATAATGATGATGTGTAGAATGATGTGTAGAATATTGTCGTGTAGAATGATGTGTAGAATGATGTGTAGAATGATATGTAGAATGATGTATGGAATCATGTGTACAATGATGTTGTGTAGAATAATGTGTGGAATGATGTGAAGAATGATAATGTCGAGAATGATGTGTAAATCATGTGGTGTAGAATGATGTGTAGAATGATTTGTAGAATGATGTGTAGAATGATTTGTCGAATGATGTGTAGAAAGATGTGTAGAATGATGCATAGAATGGTGTGTACAATGATGTGTAGAATGATGTGTAGAATAATGTGTATAAGATGTGTAGAATGATGTGTAGAATGACGTGCAGAATGATGTCTAGAATGATGTGAGGAATGACTTGTAGAATGATGTGTAGAATGATGTGCAGAATGTTGTGTAGAATGATGTGTAAAATTTTTTTCTAGAATGATGTGTAGAATGATATGTAGAATGATGAGTAGAATGATGTTGAGTAGATTAATGTTTACAATGAAATGTAGAATGTTGTGTAGATGATGTGTAGAATGATGTGTAGAATGATGTGTAGAATGATGAGTAGAATGATGTAGTGTCGATTAATGTTTCGATTGAAAATGTAGAGTGATGTGTACAATGATGTTGTGTAGAATAATGTGTGGAATGATGTGCAGAATGATGATGTGTAGAATGATGTGAAGAATAATGTCGTGTAGAATGATGTGTAAAATGACGTGTAAAATGATGTGTAGATTAATATCATGAATGATGTGTTGAATGATGTCTAGAATGATGTGTAAATCATGTGGTGTAGAATGATATGTAGAATGATTTGTAGAATGATGTGTAGAATGATGTGTATAATGATGTGTAGATTGATGTGTAGCAAGATGTGTAGAATGATGCGTAGAATGATGTGTAGAATGATGTCCAGAATGATGCATAGAATTATTTGTAGAATGATGTGCAGAATGATGTGCAGAATGATGTGTAGAATGTTGTGTAAAATGATGTGTAGAATGACGTGTCGAATGATGTGTAGAATGATAAGTAGAATGATGTTGTTCAGATTAATGTTTAGAATGAAATGTAGAATGATGTGTAGATGATGTGTGGAATGATGTGTAGAATGATTTGCAGAATGATGTGTTGAATGATCTGTAGAATGATGTGTAGAATGATGTATAGAATGATATGCAGAATTATGTTGAGCAGAATGATGTGCAGAATGAGGTGTAGAATGATGTGTAGAATGACGTGTAGAATGAAGTGTAAAATGATGTGTAGAATGATGTGTAGAATGATAGGGTGAATGATGTGTAGAATGACGTCGAGAGTGATGTGCAGAATGATGTGTAGAATGATGAGCAGAATGTGTAAAATGATGCGTTCAATGACATGTACAATGATATGTAGAATGATGATGTGTGGAATGATGTGCAGAATGATGTGTAGAATGAAGTGTTGAATAATGTGGAGAATGATGTGTAGAATGACGTGTAAAATGATGTCGAGAATGATGTGTAGAATGAAGTATAGAATGATCTTTCGAATGATGTTGTGTAGAATGATGTGCAGAATGATGTGCAGAATGATGTGTTGAATGTTGCGTAGAATGATGAGCAGGGTGATGTTGTGTGGAATGATGTGTAGAATGATGTGTAGAATGATATGTAGAATGATGTGCAGAATGATGTGTAGAATGATGTGTAGAATGATGTGTAAAATGTCTTGTAGAATGATGTGTCGAATGATTTGTAGAATGATGTGCAGAATGATGTGTATAATGATGTGTAGAATGATGTGTAAAATGTCTTGTAGAATGATGTGTCGAACGATGTGTCGAGTGATGTGTGGAATAATGTGTCGGTTGATTTGTAGAATGATGAGTCGAATGATGTGTCGAATGATTTGTAGAATGATGAGCAGAATGATGCTGTGTAGAATGATGTGTAGAATGATATGTAGAATGATGTGTAGAATGATGTGTAGAATGATGTGTGGAATGATGTGTAGAATGATGTGTGGAATGATGATGTGAATAATGATTTGTAGAATGATGTTTAGAATGATGTGTAGAATGATGTGTATAATGATGTGGAGAATGAAATGCAGAATGATGTGTAGAATGCTGTTGTGTAGATTGATTTGTCGAATGATGTGAAGATTGAATTGTAGAATGATGTGTATAATGATGTGTAGAATGATGTGTAGAATGATGTGTAGAATGATGTATTGTAAGATGTGTCGAATGATGGGTAGAATGATGTACTGAATGAAGTTAAAATGATGTGTAGAATCATGTGTAGAATGATGTGTAGAACGATGTAGAAAGATGTGTAGCATGATGCATATAATGATGTGTAGAATGATGTATAGAATGATGTGTAGAATGAAGTTGTGTAGATTGATGTGTAGAATGAAGTGCAGAATGACGTGTAGAATGAAGTGTAAAATGATGTGTAGAATGATGTGTAGAATGATAGGGAGAATGATTGTAGAATGACGTGTAGAATGATGAGCAGAATGTGTAAAATGATCCGTACAATGACGTGTACAATGATATGTAAAATGATGATGTTTGGAATGATGTGCAGAATGATGTGTAGAATGAAGTGTAGAATAACGTGAAGAAAGATGTGTAGAATGACGTGTAAAATGATGTGGAGAATGATGTGTAGAATGACGTGCAGAATGATGTGTATAATGTTGCGTAGAATGATGAGTAGGATGAT
Organism: Pristiophorus japonicus; assembly: GCF_044704955.1. NCBI lineage: Eukaryota > Metazoa > Chordata > Chondrichthyes > Pristiophoridae > Pristiophorus > Pristiophorus japonicus. Next base: position 3,537,410 of record NC_092009.1, read on the forward strand.
GTTGTGTGGAATGATGTGTCGAATGATGTGTAGAATGAAATGTAGAATGATGTATAGAATGATGAGCAGAATGATGTTGAGTAGAATGATGTGTAGAATGATGCGGAGAATGATGTTGTGTAGAATGATTTGTAGAATGATGTGCAGAATGATGTATAGAATGATGTGTAGAATGATGTGTAAAATGACTTGTAGAATGATGTGTCGAACGATGTGTAGAGTGATGTGTAGAATAATGTGTCGAATGATTTGTAGAATGATGAGTCCAATGATGTGTCGAATGATGTGTAGAATGATGAGCAGAATGATGTTGTGAAGAATGATGTGTAGAATGATGTGTGGAATGATGATGTGTATAATGATGTGTAGAATGATGTTTAGAATGAGGTGTAGAATGATGTGCATAATGATGTGGAGAATGAAGTGCAGAATGATATGTAGATTGCTGTTGTGTATATTGATTAGTCGAATGATGTGAAGATTGAATTGTAGAATGATGTGTATAATGATGTGTAGAATGATGTGTAGACTGTTGTGCAGAATGTTGTGCAGAATGATATGCAAAATGAGGTTTGGATGGATGTCTATCATGATCTGTGCAGCGATGTGTAGAATGCTGTGTAGAATGATGTGCCGAATGATGTGCAGAATGATGATGTGTAGAATGATGTGTAGAATATTGTCGTGTAGAATGATGTGTAAAATGATTTGTCGAATGATGTGTGGAATGATGTGTAGAATGACGTGTAGAATGAAGTATGGAATGCTGTGTACAATGATGTTCTGTAGAATAATGTGTGGAATGATGTGTAGAATGATGATGTTTTGAATGATGTGTAGAATGATGTCTAGAATGACGTGTAAATCATGTGGTGTAGAACGATCTGTAGAATGATTTGTAGAATGATGTGCAGATTGATGTGTAGAATGATGTGAAGAATGATGTGTAAAAAGATGTGTAGAATGCTGCGTAGAATGATGTTTAGAATGATGTCTAGAATGATGTGTAGAATGCTGTGTAGAAAAATGTGTCGAATTATGCGTAGAATGATGTGTAGAATGATGTGTAGAATGATGCGAAGGTTTATTGTGTCGAATGATGTGCAGTATGATGGGTAGAATGATGTGTAGAATGATATGTAGAATGATGTATAGAATGATGAGCAGAATGATGTTGAGTAGAATGATGTGTAGAATGATGCGTAGAATGATGTTGTGTAGAATTATTTGCAGAATGATGTGCAGAATGATTTATAGAATGATGTGTAGAATGATGTGTAAAATGACTTGTAGAATGATGTGTCGAACGATGTGTAGAGTGATGTGTAGAATAATGTGTCGAATGATTTGTTGAATGATGAGCAGGATAATGTTGTGAAGAATGATGTGTAGAATGATGTGTAGAATGATATGTAGAATGATGTGTAGAATGATGTGTAGAATGATGTGTGGAATGATGATGTGTATAATGATTTGTCGAATGATGTGAAGATTGAATTGTAGAATGATGTGTATAATGATGTGTAGAATGATGTGTAGAATGTTGTGCAGAATGTTGTTTCGAATGATTTGTAAAATGAGGTTTCCATGGATGTCTATCATGATCTGTGCAGCGATGTGTGGAATGCTGTGTAGAATGATGTGCCGAATGATGTGTAGAATGATGATGTGTAGAATGATGTGTAGAATATTGTCGTGTAGAATGATGTGTGGAATGATGTGTAGAATGATGTGTAGAATGACGTGTAGAATGATGTATGGAATGATGTGTACAATGATGTTGTGTAGAATAATGTGTGGAATGATGTGTAGAATGAAGATGTGTAGAATGATGTGTAGAATATTGTCGTGTAGAATAATGTATGGAATGATGTGTAGAATGATGATGTGTAGAATGAAGAGTAGAATAATGTCGTGTAGAATGATGTTTAAAATGATGTGTCGAATGATGTGTAGAATAATGTGTTGAATGATGTGAAGAATGATGTGTAGAAAGATGTGTAGAATGATGCGTAGAATGATGTGTAGAATGACGTGTAAACTGATGTGTAGAATGATGTGTAGAATGATGTGTAGAATGATGTGTAGAAAGATGTGTAGAATGATGCGTAGAATGATGTGTAGAATGACGTGTAAACAGATGTGTAGAATGATGTGTAGAATGAAGTTGTGTAGATTGATGTGTAGAATGATGTGTAGAATGACGTGTAGAATGATGCATAGAATGATGTGTAGAATGATGTGTAGAATGATGTGTAGAATGATGGGTAGAAAGATGTGTACAATGATGCGTAGAATGATGTGCAGAATGATGTGTAGAATGATGCGTAGAATAACGTGCAGATTGATGTGCAGAATGAAGTGTAGAATGAATTGTAGAATGATGTGTAGAAAGATGTGTAGAATGATGCATAGAATGATGTATGGAATGATGTGTACAATGATGTTGTGTAGAATAATGTGTGGAATGATGTGTAGAATGAAGATGTGTAGAATGATGTGTAGAATATTGTCATGTAGAATAATGTATGGAATGATGTGTAGAATGATGATGTGTAGAATGAAGTGTAGAATAATGTCGTGTAGAATGATGTTTAAAATGATGTGTCGAATGATATGTAGAATAATGTGTTGAATGATGTGTAGAATGATGTCTAGAATGATGTGTAAATCATGTGGTGTAGAATGATGTGTAGAATTATTTGTAGAATGATGTGTCGAATGAAGTTGCGTAGATTGATGTGCAGAATGATGTGTAGAATGATGTGTAGGATGATGTGTAGAATGAAGTGTAGAAAGATTTGTAGAATGATGTGTAGAATGACGTGCCGATTGATGTGTAGAATGATGTGTAGAATGATGTGCAGATTGATGTGTAGAATGATGTGTAGAATGATGTGTAAAAAGATGTGTAGAATGATGCGTAGAATGATGTGTAGAATGATGTCTAGAATGATGTGTAGAATGATGTGTGGAATGATTTGCAGATTGATGTGTCGAATGACGTGTAGAATGATGTGTAGAATGATGTGTAGAATGATGTGTAGAATGATGTGTAGAAAGATGTGTAGAATGATGCGTAGAATGATGTGTAGAATGACGTGTAAACTGATGTGTAGAATGATGTGCAGAATGAAGTTGTGTAGATTGATGTGTAGAATGATGTGTAGAATGACGTGTTGAATGATGCATAGAATGATGTGTAGAATGATGTGTAGAATGATGTGTAGAATGATGGGTAGAAAGATGTGTACAATGATGCGTAGAATGATGTGCAGAATGACGTGTAGAATGGTGTGCAGATTGATGACTCGAATGATGTGTTGAATGATGTGTAGAATGATGTGTAGAAATATGTGTAGAATGTTGCGTAGAATGATTTGTCGAATGATGTGTAGAATGATATGTAGAATGATGTGTCGAATGATGTGTAGAATGATGTGTAGAATGATGTGTAGAAAGATGTGCAGAATGATGCGTAGAATGACGTGTAGAATGATGTGTAGAATGATGGGTAGAATGATTTGTAGAATGATGTGTAGAATGATGCGTAGAATAACGTGCAGATTGATGTGCAGAATGAAGTGTAGAATGAATTGTAGAGTGATGTGTAGAAAGATGTGTAGAATGATGCATAGAATAATGTGTGGAATGATGTGTGTAGGATGTGTAGAATGATGTGTAGAAAGATGTGTAGAATGATGCGTAGAATGATGTGTCGAATGATGTGTAGAATGATGTATAGGATAATGTGTAGAATGAAGTTGTGTAGTTTGCTGTCTAGAATGATGTGTAGAATGATGTATAGAATGATGTAGAGAATGATGTGTAGAATTATGTTGTGTAGAATGATGTGTAGAATGAAATGTAGAATGATGTATAGAATGATGTGCAGAATGATGTTGATTAGAATGATGTGTCGAATGATGTGTAGAATGATGTGTGGAATAATGTGTAGAAAGACGTGTAGAATGATGTGTAGAATGATGTCATCCCACTGCAAAACAGATACAATGCTTTGAGTGCTATTGAGGGGGATGACTCATCAGGAGAGGGCAGCAGCAGCCAAGTTCATGGCAACGTGGCTGGCTCTGTTGCACGGGAGGGCAGGAAAAAGAGTGGGGGAGCGATAGTGATAGTGGATTCAATTGTAAAGGGTATAGATAGGCGTTTCTGCGGCCGCAACCGAGATTCCAGGACGGTATGTTGCATCCCTGGTGCAAGGGTCAAAGATGTCTCGGAGCGGGTGCAGGACATTCTAAAATGGGAGGGAGAACAGCCAGTTGTCGTGGTGCACATTGGTACCAACGATATAGGTAAAAAAAGGGATGAGGCCCTACGAAATGAATCTAAGGAGCTAGGAGCTAAATTAAAAAGTAGGACCTCAAAAGTAGTAATCGATGGATTGCTACCAGTGCCACGTGCTAGTCAGAGTAGAAATCCCAGAATAGCTCAGATGAATACGTGGCTTGAGCAATGCTGCAGCAGGGAGGGATTCAAATTCCTGGGGCATTGGTACCGGTTCTTGGGGAGGTGGGACCAGTACAATCCGGACGGTCTGCATCTGGGCAGAATTGGAATCAATGTCCTCGGGGGAGTGTTTGCTAGTGCTGTTGGGGAGGAGTTAAACTTATATGGCAGGGGGATGGGAACCAATGCAGGGAGATAGAGGGAAACAAAAAGGAGGCAAAAGCAAAAGACAGAAAGGAGATGAGGAAAAGTGGAGGGCAGAGAAACCCAAGGCAAAGAACAAAAAGGGCCATTGTACAGCAAAATTCTAAAAGGACAGAGGGTGTTAAAAAAGCAAGCCTAAAGGCTTTGTGTCTTAATGCAAGGAGTATCCGCAATAAGGGGGATGAATTAACTGTGCAAATAGATGTTAACAAATCTGATGTGATTGGGATTACGGAGACGTGGCTCCAGGATGATCAGGGCTGGGAACTCAACATCTAGGGGTATTCAACATTCAGGAAGGATAGAATAAAAGGAAAATGAGGTGGGGTAGCATTGCTGGTTAAGGAGGAGATTAAGGCAATAGTTAGGAAGGACATTAGCTTAGATGATGTGGAATCTATATGGGGAGAGCTACAGAACACCAAAGGGCAAAAAACGTTGGTGGGAGTTGTGTACAGACCTCCAAACAGTAGTAGTGATGTTCAGGAGGGCATCAACAGGAAATTAGGGGTGCATGCAATAAAGGTGCAGCAGTTATAATGGGTGACTTTAATATGCACATAGATTGGGCTAACCAAACTGGAAGCAATACGGTGGAGGAGGATTTCCTGGAGTGCATAAGGGATGGTTTTTTTAGACCAATGTGTCGAGGAACCAACTAGGGGGGAGGCCATCTTAGACTGGGTGTTATGTAATGAGAGAGGATTAATTAGCAATCTCGTTGTGCGAGGCCCCTGGGGGAAGAGTGACCATAATATGGTGGAATTCTGCATTAGGATGGAGAATGAAACAGTTAATTCAGAGACCATGCTCCAGAACTTAAAGAAGGCTAACTTTGAAGGTATGAGGCGTGAATTGGCTGGCATGGATTGGCGAATGACACTTAGGGGGTTGACTGTGGATGGGCAATGGCAGACATTTAGAGACCGCATGGATGAACCACAACAATTGTACATTCCTGTCTGGAATAAAAATAAAAAAGGGAAGGTGGCTCAACCGTGGCTATCAAGGGAAATCAGGGATAGTATTAAAGACAAGGAAGTGGCATACAAATTGGCCAGAAATAGTAGCGAACCTGGGGACTGGGAGAAATTTAGAACTCAGCAGAGGAGTACAAAGGGTTTGATTAGGGCAGGGAAAATGGAGTATGAGAAGAAGCTTGCAGGGAACATTACGACGGATTGCAAAACTTTCCATAGATATGTGAAGAGAAAAAGGTTAGTAAAGCCAACCTTTGTCCCCTGCAGTCAGAATCAGGGGAAGTCATAACGGGGAACAAAGAAATGGCGGAGCAATTGAACAAGTACTTTGGTTCGGTATTCACTAAGGAGGACACAAACAACCTTCCACTTATAAAAGGGTCGGGGGGTCTAGTAAGGAGGAGGAACTGAGGGAAATCCTTATTAGTCGGGAGATTGTGTTGGGGAAATTGATGGGAATGAAGGCCGATAAATCCCCAGGGCCTGATGGACTGCATCGCAGAGTACTTAAGGAGGTGGCCTTGGAAATAGTGGATGCATTGACAGTCATTTTGCAACATTCCATTGATTCTGGATCAGTTCCTATAGAGTGGAGGGTAGCCAATGTAACCCCACTTTTTAAAAAAAGAGGGACAGAGAAAACAGGGAATTATAGACCGGTCATCCTGACATCGGTAGTGGGTAAAATGATGGAATCAATTATTAAGGATGTCATAGCAGTGCATTTGGAAAGAGGTGACATGATAGGTCCAACTCAGCATGGATTTGTGAAAGGGAAATCATGCTTGTCAAATCTTCTGGAATTTTTTGAGGATGTTTCCAGTCGAGTGGACAAGGGAGAACCAGTTGAAGTGGTAGATTTGGAATTTCAAAAGGCGTTCGACAAGGTCCCACACAAGAGATTGATGTGCAAAGTTAGAGCACATGGGATTGGGGGTTGTGTGCTGACATGGAGTGAGAACTGGTTGTCAGACAGGAAGCAAAGAGTCGGAGTAAATGGATATTTTTCAGAATGGCAGGCAGTGACTAGTGGGGTACCGCAAGGTTCTGTGTTGGGGCCCCAGCTGTTTACACTGTTCATTAATGAGTTAGATGATGGGATTAAATGTAGTATCTCCAAATTTGCGGATGACACTAAGGTGGGTGGCAGTGTGAGCTGCGAGGAGGATGCTGTGAGGCTGCAAAACGACTTGGATAGATTAGGTGAGTCGGCAAATGCATGGCAGATGAAGTATAATGTGGATAAATGTGAGGTTATCCACTTTGGTGGTAAAAACAGAGAGACAGAAAATTATCTGAATGGTGACAGATTCGGAAAAGTGGAGGTGCAAAGAGGCCTGGGTGTCGTAGTGCATCAGTCATTGAAGGTTGGCATGCAGGTGCAGCAGGCGGTTAAGAACGCAAATGGCATGTTGGCCTTCATAGCAAGGGGATTTGAGTACAGGGGCACGGAGGTGTTGCTACAGTTGTAAAGGGCATTGGCGAGGCCACACCTGGAGTATTGTGTACAGTTTTGGTCTCCTAACCTGAGGAAGGACATTCTTGCTATTGAGGGAGTGCAGCGAAGGTTCACCAGACTGATTCCCGGGATGGCGGGACTGACCTATCAAGAAAGTCTGGATCAACTGGGTTTGTATTCACTGGAGTTCAGAAGAATGAGAGGGGACCTCATAGAAACATTTACAATTTTGACGGGGTTAGACAGGTTAGATGCAGGAAGAATGTTCCCAATGTTGGGGAAGTCCAGAACCAGATGTCACAGTCTAAGGATAAGGGGTAAGCCATTTAGGACCGAGACGCAGAGGACGTTCTTCACCCAGAGAGTGGTGAACCTGTGGAATTCTCTACCACAGAAAGTTGTTGAGGCCAATTCACTAAATATATTCTAAAAGGAGTTAGATTAGGTCCTTACTACTAGGGGGATCAAGTGGTATGGCGAGAAAGCAGGAATGGGGTACTGAAGTTGAATGTTCAGCCATGAACTCATTGAATGGCGGTGCAGGCTAGAAGGGCCGAATGGCCTACTCCTGCACCTATTTTCTATGTTTCTATATTTCTATGAATTATGAGTAGAATTATGTTGTGTGGAATGATGTGTGGAATGAAACGTAGAATGGTGTGTAGAATGACGTGCTGAATGACGTGTAGAATGTTGTCTCGAATGATGCGCAGAATAATAATGGGTAGAATGATATGTTGAAAGATGTGTCGAATGATGCGTATATGATGTGTAGAATGATGTGTAAAATGATGTGTAGAAAGATGTGTAGCATGATGCGTATAATGATGTGTAGAATGATGTATAGAATGATGTGCAGAATGAAGTTGTGTAGATTGATGTGTATAATAATGTGTGGAATGATGTGTGGAATGAAATGCAGAACGATGTGTAGAATGCGGTTGAGTAGAATGATTTTTCGAATGATGTGCAGAAAGATGTGTGGAATAATGTGTAGAATTACGTGCAGAATGATGAGTAGAATGATGCGTAGAATGATGTGTGGAAAGATGTCTAGCATGATGCGTATAATGATGTGTAGAATGATGTATACATTGATGTGTATAATGATGTGTAGTATGATGTGTATAATGATGTGTCGAATGATGTGCGGAATGATGTGCAGAATGATGTGTAGAATGATGTATAGAATGATGTGTAGAATGCTGTTGTGTAGATTGATGTGCAGAATGATGTGTAGAATGATGTGTAAAATGATTTGTAGAATGATGTGTAGAATGTTGTGCAGAATGTTGTTTAGAATGATGTGTAAAATGAGGTTTGGAATGATGTCTATAATGATGTGTGCAATGATGTGTAGAATGCTGTGTAGAATGATATGCCAAATGATGTGTAGAATGATGTGTAGAATGACGTGTAGAATGATGTATGGAATGATGTGTACAATGATGTGTAGAATAATGTGTGGAATGACGTGTAGAATGATGTGTAGAATGATGTGCATAATGATGTATAGAATGATGTGTAGAATGTGGTGTAGCATGATGTTGTGCAGAATGATGTGAAGAATGATGTGTAGAATGACGTGTAAAATGATTTGTAGAATGATGTGTAGAATAACGTGTTGAATGATGTGTAGAATGATGTAGAGAATGATGTGTGAATCGTGTGGTGTAGAATGATGTGTAGAATGATGTGTAGAATGATTTGTAGAATGATGTGTTGAAAGATGTGTAGAATGATGTATAGAATGATACGTAGAATGATGCGTAGAATGATGTGTAGAATGATGTATGGAATGATGTGAAAATCATGCGTGGAATGATGTGTAGAATGATGCGTAGAATGATGTGTAGAATGATGTGTAGAATGATGTACAGAATGATGTGTAGAATGATGTTGTGTAGAATGATGTGTGGAATGAAATGTAGAACGATGTGTCGAATGATGTATAGAATGATGTGCAGAATGATGTGTAGAATGATTTGTAGAATGATGTGTAGAATGATGTGTAGAATGATGTGTAGAATGATACGTAGAATGATGCGTAGAATGATGTGTAGAATGATGTATAGAATGATGTGTAAATCATGCGTGGAATGATGTGTAGAATGATGCGTAGAATGATGTGCAGAATGATGTGTAGAATGATGTATAGAATGATGTGTAGAATTATGTTGTGTAGAATGATGTGTGGAATCGAATGTAGAATGATGTGTCGAATGATGTATAGAATGATGTGCAGAATGATGTTGAGTAGAATGATGTGTGGAATGAGGTGTAGAATGATGTGTGGAATAATGTGTAGAATAATGTGAAGAATGATGTGTAGAATGAAATATATTATGATGTTTAGAATGATGTTGTGTGGAATGATGTGTGGAATGAAATGGCGAATGATGTGTAGAATTATGTGTAGAATGATTTGTAAAATGACGTGTTAAAAGATTTGTAGAATGATGTGTAGAATGATGCGTAGAATGATGCGTAGAATGATGTGTAGAATGACGTTTAGAATGATGTGGAGAATAACGTGTTGAATGATGTGTAGAATGATGTGTAGAATTATGTGTAGAATGAATTGTAAAATGACGTGTTAAAAGAGTTGTAGAATGATATGTAGAATGACACGTAGAATGATGCGTAGAATGACGTGTCGAATGACGTGTAGAATGATGTGTATAATGATGTGCAGAATAATTTGTAGAATGATGTGTTGAAAGATGTGTAGAATGATGCGTAGAATGATGCGTTGAATGATGTTGTGTGGAATGATGTGTCGAATGATGTGTAGAATGAAGAGTGGAATAACGTGTCGAATGACGAGCAGAATGACGTGTAGAATGATGTGGAGATTGATGTGTAGAATGTTGCGTAGAATGATGCGTAGAATGATGTGTAGAATGATGTGTAGAATGATGTTGTGTAGAATGACGTGTAGAATGATGAATGGAATTATGCGCTGAATAATGTGTAGAATTATGAGTAGAATGATTTGTAGATTGACGTGTAGAATGTTGTGTAGAATGATGCGTAGAATGATGTGTAGAATGATGTGTAGAATGATGTGTAGAATTATGTGTAGAATGATTTTTTGAATGATGTATTCAAAGATGTGTAGAATGATGTGCAGAATGATACGTAGAATGATGCGTAGAATGATGTGTAGAATGATGTGTGGAATGATGGGTAGAATGAGGTTGTGTAGATTGATGTTTTAGAATGATGTGTATAATGATACGTAGAATGATGCGTAGAATGATGTGCAGAATGATGTGTGGAAAGATGTGAAGAATGACGTGAAAATGTTGTGTCGAATGATGTGTAGAATGATGTGTTGAAAGATTTGCAGAATGATGAGGTGAATGATGTGTAGAATGATGTGTACAATGATGTGTAGCAAGATGTGTAGAATGATGCATAGAATGATGTGCAGAATGATGTGTAGAATGATGTCTAGAATGATGTGTAGAATGACGTGTAGAAAGAAGTGTAGAATGATGCGTAGAATGATGTGTAGAATGATGTGTAGACTGAAGTGCAGATTGTTGAGAGGAATGACGTGTAGAATGATGTGTAGAATGATGTGTAAAATGATGTGTAGAATGATGTGTAGAATACTGTGTAGAATGATACGTAGATTGATTTGTAGAATGAGTTGTAGAATGGTGTGTCGAATGATACGTAGAATGATGCGTAGAATGATCTGTAGAATGATCTGTAGAATGATGTGTAGATTGATGTGTAGAATGAAGTGTAGAATGATGTGCAGAATGATGTGCAGAATGATGTGTAGAATGAGGTGCAGATTGATGAGTAGAATGATGTCTAGAATGATGTGTAGAATGATGTGTAGAATGATGTGTAGAATGGTGCATAGAATGATGTGTAGAATGATGTGTGGAATGATTTGTAGAATGATGTGTAGAATGATGTGTAGATTGATGTGTAGAATGATGTGTAGAATGATGTGTAGAATGATGCGTAGAATGATGCGTAGAATGATGTGTAGAATGATGTGCAGAATGACATGTAGAATGATGAGTTGAATGATGTGCTGAATGATGTGAAAATCATGTGGTGTAAAATGATGTGCAGAATGATGTGTAGAATTATGTGTAGAATGATTTGTAGAATGACGTGTTGAAAGATGCGTCGAATGATGTGTAGAATGATACGTAGAATGATGCTTAGAATGATGTGTAGAATGATGTCTAGAATGATGTGTAGAATGAAGTTGTGTAGATTGATGTGTAGAATGATGTGTAGAATGATGTGTAGAATAATTTGAAGAATGATGTCTTGAAAGATGTGTAGAATGATGCGAAGAATGATGCGTAGAATGATGCGTAGAATGATGCGTAGAATGATGTGTAGAATGATGTGCAGAATAAAGTGTTGAATGATGTGTAGAATGATGTCTAGAATGATGTGTGAATCATGTGGTGTAGAATGATGTGTAGAATGATGTGTATAATGATGTGTAGAATGAATGATGTGTCGAAATAATGACGTGCAGAATGATTTGTAGAATGATGTGTTGAAAGATGTGTAGAATGATTTTTTGAATGATACGTAGAATGATGTGTAGAATGATGTGTAGAATGATGTGTAGAATGATGTGTAGAATAATGTGCAGATTGATGTGCAGAATGAAGTGTAGAACGATGTGTAGAATGTTGCATAGAATGATGTGTAGAATGATGTGCGGAATGATTTGTAGAATGATGTGTATAATGATGTGTAGATTGATGTGTAGAATGATGTGTAGAATGATGCGCAGAATGATGTGTAGAAAGATGTGTAGGATGATGCGTAGAATGATATGTAGAATGATGTGCAGAATGATGTGCAGATTGATGTGTCGAATGATGTGTAGAATGATGTGTAGAATGATCTGTAGGAAGATATGTAGAATGATGCGTAGAATGATATGTAGAATGATGTGCAGAATGATGTGCAGATTGATGTGTCGAATGATGTGCAGAATGATGTGTAGAATGATGTGTAGAAAGATGTGTAGAATGATGCGTAGAATGATGTGTAGAAAGATGTGTAGGATAATGCGTAGAATGATATGTATAATGATGTGTAGAATGATGTGTAGAATGATGTGTAGAATGATGTGTAGAATGATGTGCAGATTGATGTGTCGAATGATGTGCAGAATGATGTGTAGAATGATGTGTAGAAAGATGTGTAGAATGATGCGTAGAATGATGTGTAGAAAGATGTGTAGGATGATGCGTAGAATGATATGTAGAATGATGTGCAGAATGATGTGCAGATTGATGTGTCGAATGATGTGTAGAATGATGTGTAGAATGATGTGTAGGAAGATGTGCAGAATGATGCGGAGAATGATGTGCAGAATGATGTGTAGAATGATGTGTAGAATGATGTGTAGAAAGATGTGTAGCATGATGCGTATAATGATGTGTGGAATGATGTCGAAAATGATGTGTGAAATGATGTGTAGAATGATGTGTAGAATGATGTGTAAATCATGTGGTGTAGAATGATGTGCAGAATGATGTGTAGAATTATGTGTAGAATGATTTGTAGAATGACGTGTTGAAAGATGTGTAGAATGATGTGTAGAATGATATGTAGAATGAGGCGTAGAAAGATGTGTAGAATTATACGTAGAATGATGCGTAGAATGATGTGTAGGATGATGTGTAGAATGAAGTGTAGAATGATGTGTAGAATGATGGGTAGAATGATGTGTTGAAAGATGTGTGGAATGTTGCATAGAATGATGTGTAGAATGATGTGTAAAATGATGTGCAGAATGATGTGTATAATGATGTATAGAATGATGTGTAGAATGAAGTTGTGTAGATTGATGTGTAGAATGATGTGCAGAATGATGTGTAGAATGACGTTGAGAATGATGTGTAGATTGATGAGTAGAATGATGTGTATAATGATGTATAGAATGATGTGTAGAATGAAGTTGTGTAGATTGATGTGTAGAATGATGTGCAGAATGATGTGTAGAATGACGTTGAGAATGATGTGTAGATTGATGAGTAGAATGATGTGCAGAATGATGTGTAGATTGATGTGTCGAAAGATGTGTAGAATGATGTGCAGAATGATGTGTTGAAAGATGTGTCGCATGATGCGTAGAATGATGTAGAGAATGATGTGTGAAATGATGTGCAGAATGATGTGTAGAATGATGTGTAAATCATGTGGTGCAGAATGATGTGCAGAATGATGTGTAGAATTATGTGTAGAATGATTTGTAGAATGACGTGTTGAAAGATGTGTAGAATGATGCGTAGAATGATATGTAGAATGATGCGTAGAATGATATGTAGAATGATGTCTAGAATGATGTGTAAATCATGTGGTCTAGAATGATGTGCAGAATGATGTTGTAGCATTATGTGCAGAATGATTTGTAGAATGATGTGTTGAAAGATGTGTAGAATGATGTGTTGAATGATACGTAGAATGATGTGTAGAATGACGTGTAGAATAATGTGTAGAATGATGTGTAGTATGATGTGCAGAATGATTTGTAGAATAACGTGCAGATTGATTTGCATACTGAGGTGTAAATTGATGTGTAGAATGATGTGTAGAACGATGTGTAGAATGGTGCATTGAATGATGTGTAGAATGATGTGTGAAAATGATTTGTAGAATGATGTGTAGAATGATGCGTAGAATGATGTGTAGAATGATGTGTAGAATGACTTGCAGATTGATGTGTCGAATGATGTGTAGAATGATGTGCAGAATGATGTGTAGAAAGATGTGTAGCATGATGCGTATTATGATGTGTAGAATGATGTATAGAATGATGTGTAGAAAAATGTTGTGTCGATTGATGTGTAGAATGATGTGCAGAATGATGTGTAGAATGATGCGGAGAATGATGTGTAGATTGATGTGTAGAATGATGTGTAGAAAGATGTGCAGAATAATGCGTAGAATGATTTGTAGAATGATGTGTAGAATGACGTGTAGAATGATGTGTAGAAAGACGTGTAGAATGATGCATAGAATGATGTCTAGAATGATGTGTGTAATGGTGTGTACACTGATGTGTAGAAAGATGTGTAGAATGATGCGTTAAATGATGTGTTGAATGATGTATCGAATGATGTGTAGAATGAAGTTGTGTAGATTGATGTGTCGACTTATGTGCAGAATGATGTGTTGAATGGTGTGTGGAATGACGTGTAGAATGATGCGTAGAATGATGTGTGGAATAATGTGTAGAATGACGTGTAGAATGATGTGTAGAATGATGTATAGAATGATGTGTAGAATTATGTTGTGTGGAATGATGTGTGGAATGAAATGTAGAATGGTGTGCAGAATAATGTATAGAATGATGTGTAGAATGCTGTTGAGTAGATTGATTTATCGAATGATGTGTAGAATGATGTGTGGTATAATGTGTAGAATGACGTGCAGAATGATGTGTTGAAAGATGTGTAGAATGATGCGTAGAATGATGTGTAGAATAATGCGCAGAATGATGTGTAGAATGATGTGTATAATGATGCGTAGAATGATGTGTAGAATGAGGTGTAGAATGATGTGTAGAATGATGTGTAGAATGATGTGTAGAAAGATGTGCAGATTGATGTGTAGATTGATGTGTAGAATAATGTGTAGAATGCTGTTGAGTAGATTGATTTTTCGAATGATGTGTAGAATGATGTGTAGAATGAGGTGTAGAATGATGTGAAGAATGAGGTGTAGAATGATGTGTAGAATGATGTGTAGAATGATGCGTAGAATGATGCGCAGAATGATGTGTAGAATGATGAGTAGAATAATGTGAAGAATGATGTTTTGAAAGATATGTAGAAGGATGCGTAGAATGATACGTAAAATGATACGTAAAATGACGTGTAGAATGATGTGTAGACTGATGTGCAGAATAATGTGTTGAATGATGTGTAGAATGTTGTCTAGAATGATGTGTAAATCATGTGGTGTAGAATGATGTGTAGAATGATGTTGTAGCATTATGTGCAGAATGATTTGTAGAATGATGCGTTGAAAGATGTGTAGAATGATGTGTTGAATGATACGTAGAATGATGTGTTGAATGATACGTAGAATGATGCGTAGAATGATGTGTGGAATAATGTGTAGAATGACGTGTAGAATGATGTATAGAATGATGTGTAGAATTATGTTGTGTGGAATTATGTTGTGTGGAATGATGTGTGGAATGAAATGTAGAATGGTGTGCAGAATGATGTATAGAATTATGTGTAGAATGCTGTTGAGTAGATTGATTTTTCGAATGATGTGTAGAATGATGTGTCGTATAATGTGTAACATGACGTGCAGAATGACGTGTTGAAAGATGCGTAGAATGATGCGAAGAATGATGCGTAGAATAATGCGCAGAATGATGTGTTGAAAGATGTGTCGAATGATGCAAAGAATGATGTGTTGAATGATTTGTAAAATGATGTGCAGAATGATGTGTAGATTGATGTGTAGAATGAAGTGTAGAATGATGTGCAGAATGATGTGCAGAATGATGTGTAGAATGAGGTGCAGATTGATGAGTAGAATGATGTCTAGAATGATGTGTAGAATGATGTGTAGAATGATGTGTAGAATGGTGCATAGAATGATGTGTAGAATGATGTGTGGAATGATTTGTAGAATGATGTGTAGAATGATGTGTAGATTGATGTGTAGAATGATGTGTAGAATGATGCGTAGAATGATGCGTAGAATGATGTGTAGAATGATGTGCAGAATGACATGTAGAATGATGAGTTGAATGATGTGCTGAATGATGTGAAAATCATGTGGTGTAAAATGATGTGCAGAATGATGTGTAGAATTATGTGTAGAATGATTTGTAGAATGACGTGTTGAAAGATGCGTCGAATGATGTGTAGAATGATACGTAGAATGATGCTTAGAATGATGTGTAGAATGATGTCTAGAATGATGTGTAGAATGAAGTTGTGTAGATTGATGTGTAGAATGATGTGTAGAATGATGTGTAGAATAATTTGAAGAATGATGTCTTGAAAGATGTGTAGAATGATGCGAAGAATGATGCGTAGAATGATGCGTAGAATGATGCGTAGAATGATGTGTAGAATGATGTGCAGAATAAAGTGTTGAATGATGTGTAGAATGATGTCTAGAATGATGTGTGAATCATGTGGTGTAGAATGATGTGTAGAATGATGTGTATAATGATGTGTAGAATGAATGATGTGTCGAAATAATGACGTGCAGAATGATTTGTAGAATGATGTGTTGAAAGATGTGTAGAATGATTTTTTGAATGATACGTAGAATGATGTGTAGAATGATGTGTAGAATGATGTGTAGAATGATGTGTAGAATAATGTGCAGATTGATGTGCAGAATGAAGTGTAGAACGATGTGTAGAATGTTGCATAGAATGATGTGTAGAATGATGTGCGGAATGATTTGTAGAATGATGTGTATAATGATGTGTAGATTGATGTGTAGAATGATGTGTAGAATGATGCGCAGAATGATGTGTAGAAAGATGTGTAGGATGATGCGTAGAATGATATGTAGAATGATGTGCAGAATGATGTGCAGATTGATGTGTCGAATGATGTGTAGAATGATGTGTAGAATGATCTGTAGGAAGATATGTAGAATGATGCGTAGAATGATATGTAGAATGATGTGCAGAATGATGTGCAGATTGATGTGTCGAATGATGTGCAGAATGATGTGTAGAATGATGTGTAGAAAGATGTGTAGAATGATGCGTAGAATGATGTGTAGAAAGATGTGTAGGATAATGCGTAGAATGATATGTATAATGATGTGTAGAATGATGTGTAGAATGATGTGTAGAATGATGTGTAGAATGATGTGCAGATTGATGTGTCGAATGATGTGCAGAATGATGTGTAGAATGATGTGTAGAAAGATGTGTAGAATGATGCGTAGAATGATGTGTAGAAAGATGTGTAGGATGATGCGTAGAATGATATGTAGAATGATGTGCAGAATGATGTGCAGATTGATGTGTCGAATGATGTGTAGAATGATGTGTAGAATGATGTGTAGGAAGATGTGCAGAATGATGCGGAGAATGATGTGCAGAATGATGTGTAGAATGATGTGTAGAATGATGTGTAGAAAGATGTGTAGCATGATGCGTATAATGATGTGTGGAATGATGTCGAAAATGATGTGTGAAATGATGTGTAGAATGATGTGTAGAATGATGTGTAAATCATGTGGTGTAGAATGATGTGCAGAATGATGTGTAGAATTATGTGTAGAATGATTTGTAGAATGACGTGTTGAAAGATGTGTAGAATGATGTGTAGAATGATATGTAGAATGAGGCGTAGAAAGATGTGTAGAATTATACGTAGAATGATGCGTAGAATGATGTGTAGGATGATGTGTAGAATGAAGTGTAGAATGATGTGTAGAATGATGGGTAGAATGATGTGTTGAAAGATGTGTGGAATGTTGCATAGAATGATGTGTAGAATGATGTGTAAAATGATGTGCAGAATGATGTGTATAATGATGTATAGAATGATGTGTAGAATGAAGTTGTGTAGATTGATGTGTAGAATGATGTGCAGAATGATGTGTAGAATGACGTTGAGAATGATGTGTAGATTGATGAGTAGAATGATGTGTATAATGATGTATAGAATGATGTGTAGAATGAAGTTGTGTAGATTGATGTGTAGAATGATGTGCAGAATGATGTGTAGAATGACGTTGAGAATGATGTGTAGATTGATGAGTAGAATGATGTGCAGAATGATGTGTAGATTGATGTGTCGAAAGATGTGTAGAATGATGTGCAGAATGATGTGTTGAAAGATGTGTCGCATGATGCGTAGAATGATGTAGAGAATGATGTGTGAAATGATGTGCAGAATGATGTGTAGAATGATGTGTAAATCATGTGGTGCAGAATGATGTGCAGAATGATGTGTAGAATTATGTGTAGAATGATTTGTAGAATGACGTGTTGAAAGATGTGTAGAATGATGCGTAGAATGATATGTAGAATGATGCGTAGAATGATATGTAGAATGATGTCTAGAATGATGTGTAAATCATGTGGTCTAGAATGATGTGCAGAATGATGTTGTAGCATTATGTGCAGAATGATTTGTAGAATGATGTGTTGAAAGATGTGTAGAATGATGTGTTGAATGATACGTAGAATGATGTGTAGAATGACGTGTAGAATAATGTGTAGAATGATGTGTAGTATGATGTGCAGAATGATTTGTAGAATAACGTGCAGATTGATTTGCATACTGAGGTGTAAATTGATGTGTAGAATGATGTGTAGAACGATGTGTAGAATGGTGCATTGAATGATGTGTAGAATGATGTGTGAAAATGATTTGTAGAATGATGTGTAGAATGATGCGTAGAATGATGTGTAGAATGATGTGTAGAATGACTTGCAGATTGATGTGTCGAATGATGTGTAGAATGATGTGCAGAATGATGTGTAGAAAGATGTGTAGCATGATGCGTATTATGATGTGTAGAATGATGTATAGAATGATGTGTAGAATGATGCGGAGAATGATGTGTAGATTGATGTGTCGACTTATGTGCAGAATGATGTGTTGAATGGTGTGTGGAATGACGTGTAGAATGATGCGTAGAATGATGTGTGGAATAATGTGTAGAATGACGTGTAGAATGATGTGTAGAATGATGTATAGAATGATGTGTAGAATTATGTTGTGTGGAATGATGTGTGGAATGAAATGTAGAATGGTGTGCAGAATAATGTATAGAATGATGTGTAGAATGCTGTTGAGTAGATTGATTTATCGAATGATGTGTAGAATGATGTGTGGTATAATGTGTAGAATGACGTGCAGAATGATGTGTTGAAAGATGTGTAGAATGATGCGTAGAATGATGTGTAGAATAATGCGCAGAATGATGTGTAGAATGATGTGTATAATGATGCGTAGAATGATGTGTAGAATGAGGTGTAGAATGATGTGTAGAATGATGTGTAGAATGATGTGTAGAAAGATGTGCAGATTGATGTGTAGATTGATGTGTAGAATAATGTGTAGAATGCTGTTGAGTAGATTGATTTTTCGAATGATGTGTAGAATGATGTGTAGAATGAGGTGTAGAATGATGTGAAGAATGAGGTGTAGAATGATGTGTAGAATGATGTGTAGAATGATGCGTAGAATGATGCGCAGAATGATGTGTAGAATGATGAGTAGAATAATGTGAAGAATGATGTTTTGAAAGATATGTAGAAGGATGCGTAGAATGATACGTAAAATGATACGTAAAATGACGTGTAGAATGATGTGTAGACTGATGTGCAGAATAATGTGTTGAATGATGTGTAGAATGTTGTCTAGAATGATGTGTAAATCATGTGGTGTAGAATGATGTGTAGAATGATGTTGTAGCATTATGTGCAGAATGATTTGTAGAATGATGCGTTGAAAGATGTGTAGAATGATGTGTTGAATGATACGTAGAATGATGTGTTGAATGATACGTAGAATGATGCGTAGAATGATGTGTGGAATAATGTGTAGAATGACGTGTAGAATGATGTATAGAATGATGTGTAGAATTATGTTGTGTGGAATTATGTTGTGTGGAATGATGTGTGGAATGAAATGTAGAATGGTGTGCAGAATGATGTATAGAATTATGTGTAGAATGCTGTTGAGTAGATTGATTTTTCGAATGATGTGTAGAATGATGTGTCGTATAATGTGTAACATGACGTGCAGAATGACGTGTTGAAAGATGCGTAGAATGATGCGAAGAATGATGCGTAGAATAATGCGCAGAATGATGTGTTGAAAGATGTGTCGAATGATGCAAAGAATGATGTGTTGAATGATTTGTAAAATGATGTGCAGAATGATGTGTAGAATGATGTGGAGAATGATGTGTAGATTGATGTGTAGAATGAGGTGTAGAATGATGTGTAGATTGATGTTTCGAAAGATGTGTGGAATGATGTGAAGAATGATGTGTAGATTGATGTGTAGAATGATGTGTAGAATGATGTGTAGAATAATGTGTTGAAAGATGTGTCGCATGATGCGTAGAATGAGGTCGAGAATGATGTATAGATTGATGTGTAGAATGAGGTGTAGTATGATGTGTAGATTGATGTTTCGAAAGATGTGTGGAATGATGTGAAGAATGATGTGTAGATTGATGTGTAGCATGATGCGTATAATGATGTGTAGAATGATGTATAGAATGATGAGTAGAATGAAGTTGTGCAGATTGATGTGTAGAATGATGTGCAGAATGATGTGTAGAATGATGTGGAGAATGACGTGTAGATTGATGTGTAGAATGATGTGTAGAATGATGTGTAGATTGATGTGTCGAAAGATGTGTAGAATGATGTGAAGAATGATGTGTAGATTGATGTGTAGAATGATGTGTAGAATGATGTGTAGAATGATGTGCAGAATTATGTGTAGAATGATTTGTAGAATGACGTGTGGAAGATGTGTAGAATGATGTGTAGAATGATACGTAGAATGATGCGTACAATGATGTGTAGAATGATACGTAGAGTGATGCGTAGAATGATGTGTAGAATGATGTGCAGAATGATGAGTAGAATAATTTGAAGAATGATGTTTTGAAAGATGTGTAGAATGATGCGTAGAATGATGCGTAGAATGATGTGTAGAATGATACGTAAAATGACGTGTAGAATGATGTGCAGAATAATGTGTTGAATGATGTGTAGAATGATGTCTAGATTGATGTGTAAATCATGTGGTGTACAATGATGTGTAGAATGATGTTGTAGCATTATGTGCAGAATGATTTGAAGAATGATGTGTTGAAAGATGTGTAGAATGATGTGTTGAATGATACGTAGAATGATGTGTAGAATGATGTGTAGAATGATGCGTAGAATGATGAGTGGAATAATGTGTAGAATGAGGTGTAGAATGATGTGTAGAATGATGTATGGAATGATGTGTAGAATTATGTTGTGTGGAATGATGTGTGGAATGAAATGTAGAATGGTGTGCAGAATGATGTATAGAATGATATGTAGAATGCTGTTGAGTAGATTGATTTTTCGAATGATGTGTAGAATGATGTGTCGTATAATGTGCAGAATGATGTGCAGAATTATGTGTAGAATGATTTGTAGAATGACGTGTTGAATGATGTGTAGAATGATGTGTAGAATGATACGTAGAATGATGCGTACAATGATGTGTAGAATGATACGTAGAATGATGCGTAGAATGATGTGTAGAATGATGTGTAGAATGATGAGTAGAATAATTTGAAGAATGATGTTTTGAAAGATGTGTAGACTGATGCGTAGAATGATGCGTAGAATGACGTGTAGAATGATACGTAAAATGACGTGTAGAATGATGTGCGGAATAACGTGTTGAATGATGTGTAGAATGATGTCTAGAATGATGTGTAAATCATGTGGTGTACAATGATGTGTAGAATGATGTTGTAGCATTATGTGCAGAATGATTTGTAGAATGATGTGTTGAAAGATGTGTAGAATGATGTGTTGAATGATACGTAGAATGATGTGTAGAATGATGTATAGAATGATGTGTAGAATTATGTTGTGTGGAATGATGTGTGGAATGAAATGTAGAATGGTGTGCAGAATGATGTGTAGAATGATGTGTAGAATGCTGTTGAGTAGATGATTTTTCGAATGATGTGTAGAATGATGTGTCGTATAATGTGTAGATTGACGTGCAGAATGATGTGTTGAAAGATATGTAGAATGTATGTTGTGTGGAATGCTGTTGAGTAGATGATTTTTCGAATGATGTGTAGAATGATGTGTCGTATAATGTGTAGATTGACGTGCAGAATGATGTGCAGAATGATGTGTAGAATGATGTGTAGAATGATGTGTAGAAAGATGTGCAGATTGATGTGTAGAATGATGTGTAGAATAATGTGTAGAATGCTGTTGAGTAGATTGATTTTTCGAATTATGTGTAGAATGAAGTGTGGTATAATGTGTAGAATGACGTGCAGAATGATGTGTTGAAAGAAGTGTAGAATGATGCGAAGAATGATGCGTAGAATAATGCGCAGAATGATGTGTTGAAAGATGTGTCGAATGATGCATAGAATGATCTGTAGAATGACGTGTAAAATGATGTGCAGAATGATGTGTAGAATGATGTGAAGAATGATGCGTAGAATAATGCGCAGAATGTTGTGCAGAATGATGTGTAGAATGATGTGGAGAATGATGTGTAGATTGATGTGTAGAATGATGTGTAGAATGATGTGTAGTTTGATGTGTCGAAAGATGTGTAGAATGATGTGAAGAATGATGTGTAGATTGATGTGTAGAATGATGTGTAGAATGATGTGTAGAATGATGTGTAGTTTGATGTGTCGAAAGATGTGTAGAATGATGTGAAGAATGATGTGTAGATTGATGTGTAGAATGATGTGTAGAATGATGTGTAGAATGATGTGTTGAAAGATGTGTCGCATGATGCGTATGATGATGCGAGAATGATGTGTGAAATGACGTGCAGAATGATGTGTAGAATGATGTGTAAATCATGTGGTGTGGAATGATGTTCAGAATGCTGTGTAGAATTATGTGTAGAATGATTTGTAGAATGATACGTAAAATGACGTGTAGAATGATGTGTAGAATGATGTGCAGAATGAGACGTAGAATGAAGCATAGATGATATGTAGAATGATAAGTAGAATGAATCGTAGAATGACGTGTGGAATGATGTGTAGAATGATGAGTAGAATAATTTGAAGAATGATGTGTTGAAAGATGTGTAGAATGATGCGTAGAATGATGCGTAGAATGATGCGTAGAAAGATACGTAAAATGATGTGTAGAATGATGTGTAGAATGATGTGCAGAATAATGTGTTGAATGATGTGTAGAATGATGTCTATAATGATGTGTAAATCATGTGGTTTAGAATGATGTGTGGAATGATGTTGTAGCATTATGTGCAGAATGATTTGTAGAATGATGTGTTGAAAGATGTGTAGAATGATGTGTTGAATGATACGTAGAATGATGTGTAGAATGACGTGTAGAATAATGTGTAGAATGATGTGTAGTATGATGTGCAGAATGATTTGTAGAATAACGTGCAGATTGATTTGCATACTGAGGTGTAAATTGATGTGTAGAATGATGTGTAGAACGATGTGTAGAATGGTGCATTGAATGATGTGTAGAATGATGTGTGAAAATGATTTGTAGAATGATGTGTAGAATGATGCGTAGAATGATGTGTAGAATGATGTGTAGAATGACTTGCAGATTGATGTGTCGAATGATGTGTAGAATGATGTGCAGAATGATGTGTAGAAAGATGTGTAGCATGATGCGTATTATGATGTGTAGAATGATGTATAGAATGATGTGTAGAAAAATGTTGTGTCGATTGATGTGTAGAATGATGTGCAGAATGATGTGTAGAATGATGCGGAGAATGATGTGTAGATTGATGTGTAGAATGATGTGTAGAAAGATGTGCAGAATAATGCGTAGAATGATTTGTAGAATGATGTGTAGAATGACGTGTAGAATGATGTGTAGAAAGACGTGTAGAATGATGCATAGAATGATGTCTAGAATGATGTGTGTAATGGTGTGTACACTGATGTGTAGAAAGATGTGTAGAATGATGCGTTAAATGATGTGTTGAATGATGTATCGAATGATGTGTAGAATGAAATTGTGTAGATTGATGTGTCGACTTATGTGCAGAATGATGTGTTGAATGGTGTGTGGAATGACGTGTAGAATGATGCGTAGAATGATGTGTGGAATAATGTGTAGAATGACGTGTAGAATGATGTGTAGAATGATGTATAGAATGATGTGTAGAATTATGTTGTGTGGAATGATGTGTGGAATGAAATGTAGAATGGTGTGCAGAATAATGTATAGAATGATGTGTAGAATGCTGTTGAGTAGATTGATTTATCGAATGATGTGTAGAATGATGTGTGGTATAATGTGTAGAATGACGTGCAGAATGATGTGTTGAAAGATGTGTAGAATGATGCGTAGAATGATGTGTAGAATAATGCGCAGAATGATGTGTAGAATGATGTGTATAATGATGCGTAGAATGATGTGTAGAATGAGGTGTAGAATGATGTGTAGAATGATGTGTAGAATGATGTGTAGAAAGATGTGCAGATTGATGTGTAGATTGATGTGTAGAATAATGTGTAGAATGCTGTTGAGTAGATTGATTTTTCGAATGATGTGTAGAATGATGTGTAGAATGAGGTGTAGAATGATGTGAAGAATGAGGTGTAGAATGATGTGTAGAATGATGTGTAGAATGATGCGTAGAATGATGCGCAGAATGATGTGTAGAATGATGAGTAGAATAATGTGAAGAATGATGTTTTGAAAGATATGTAGAAGGATGCGTAGAATGATACGTAAAATGATACGTAAAATGACGTGTAGAATGATGTGTAGACTGATGTGCAGAATAATGTGTTGAATGATGTGTAGAATGTTGTCTAGAATGATGTGTAAATCATGTGGTGTAGAATGATGTGTAGAATGATGTTGTAGCATTATGTGCAGAATGATTTGTAGAATGATGCGTTGAAAGATGTGTAGAATGATGTGTTGAATGATACGTAGAATGATGTGTTGAATGATACGTAGAATGATGCGTACAATGATGTGTAGAATGATACGTAGAATGATGCGTAGAATGATGTGTAGAATGATGTGCAGAATGATGTGTAGAATGATGTGTAGAATGATGTGCAGAATTATGTGTAGAATGATTTGTAGAATGACGTGTGGAAGATGTGTAGAATGATGTGTAGAATGATACGTAGAATGATGCGTACAATGATGTGTAGAATGATACGTAGAATGATGCGTAGAATGATGTGTAGAATGATGTGCAGAATGATGAGTAGAATAATTTGAAGAATGATGTTTTGAAAGATGTGTAGAATGATGCGTAGAATGATGCGTAGAATGATGTGTAGAATGATACGTAAAATGACGTGTAGAATGATGTGCAGAATAATGTGTTGAATGATGTGTAGAATGATGTCTAGATTGATGTGTAAATCATGTGGTGTACAATGATGTGTAGAATGATGTTGTAGCATTATGTGCAGAATGATTTGAAGAATGATGTGTTGAAAGATGTGTAGAATGATGTGTTGAATGATACGTAGAATGATGTGTAGAATGATGTGTAGAATGATGCGTAGAATGATGAGTGGAATAATGTGTAGAATGAGGTGTAGAATGATGTGTAGAATGATGTATGGAATGATGTGTAGAATTATGTTGTGTGGAATGATGTGTGGAATGAAATGTAGAATGGTGTGCAGAATGATGTATAGAATGATATGTAGAATGCTGTTGAGTAGATTGATTTTTCGAATGATGTGTAGAATGATGTGTCGTATAATGTGCAGAATGATGTGCAGAATTATGTGTAGAATGATTTGTAGAATGACGTGTTGAATGATGTGTAGAATGATGTGTAGAATGATACGTAGAATGATGCGTACAATGATGTGTAGAATGATACGTAGAATGATGCGTAGAATGATGTGTAGAATGATGTGTAGAATGATGAGTAGAATAATTTGAAGAATGATGTTTTGAAAGATGTGTAGACTGATGCGTAGAATGATGCGTAGAATGACGTGTAGAATGATACGTAAAATGACGTGTAGAATGATGTGCGGAATAACGTGTTGAATGATGTGTAGAATGATGTCTAGAATGATGTGTAAATCATGTGGTGTACAATGATGTGTAGAATGATGTTGTAGCATTATGTGCAGAATGATTTGTAGAATGATGTGTTGAAAGATGTGTTGAATGATGTGTTGAATGATACGTAGAATGCTGTGTAGAATGATGTATAGAATGATGTGTAGAATTATGTTGTGTGGAATGATGTGTGGAATGAAATGTAGAATGGTGTGCAGAATGATGTGTAGAATGATGTGTAGAATGCTGTTGAGTAGATGATTTTTCGAATGATGTGTAGAATGATGTGTCGTATAATGTGTAGATTGACGTGCAGAATGATGTGTTGAAAGATATGTAGAATGTATGTTGTGTGGAATGCTGTTGAGTAGATGATTTTTCGAATGATGTGTAGAATGATGTGTCGTATAATGTGTAGATTGACGTGCAGAATGATGTGCAGAATGATGTGTAGAATGATGTGTAGAATGATGTGTAGAAAGATGTGCAGATTGATGTGTAGAATGATGTGTAGAATAATGTGTAGAATGCTGTTGAGTAGATTGATTTTTCGAATTATGTGTAGAATGAAGTGTGGTATAATGTGTAGAATGACGTGCAGAATGATGTGTTGAAAGAAGTGTAGAATGATGCGAAGAATGATGCGTAGAATAATGCGCAGAATGATGTGTTGAAAGATGTGTCGAATGATGCATAGAATGATCTGTAGAATGACGTGTAAAATGATGTGCAGAATGATGTGTAGAATGATGTGAAGAATGATGCGTAGAATAATGCGCAGAATGTTGTGCAGAATGATGTGTAGAATGATGTGGAGAATGATGTGTAGATTGATGTGTAGAATGATGTGTAGAATGATGTGT
Source organism: Pristiophorus japonicus (assembly GCF_044704955.1). Taxonomy (NCBI): domain Eukaryota; kingdom Metazoa; phylum Chordata; class Chondrichthyes; family Pristiophoridae; genus Pristiophorus; species Pristiophorus japonicus. The sequence continues at coordinate 3,564,146 of NC_092009.1, forward strand.
AGTTTGATGTGTCGAAAGATGTGTAGAATGATGTGAAGAATGATGTGTAGATTGATGTGTAGAATGATGTGTAGAATGATGTGTAGAATGATGTGTAGTTTGATGTGTCGAAAGATGTGTAGAATGATGTGAAGAATGATGTGTAGATTGATGTGTAGAATGATGTGTAGAATGATGTGTAGAATGATGTGTTGAAAGATGTGTCGCATGATGCGTATGATGATGCGAGAATGATGTGTGAAATGACGTGCAGAATGATGTGTAGAATGATGTGTAAATCATGTGGTGTGGAATGATGTTCAGAATGCTGTGTAGAATTATGTGTAGAATGATTTGTAGAATGATACGTAAAATGACGTGTAGAATGATGTGTAGAATGATGTGCAGAATGAGACGTAGAATGAAGCATAGATGATATGTAGAATGATAAGTAGAATGAATCGTAGAATGACGTGTGGAATGATGTGTAGAATGATGAGTAGAATAATTTGAAGAATGATGTGTTGAAAGATGTGTAGAATGATGCGTAGAATGATGCGTAGAATGATGCGTAGAAAGATACGTAAAATGATGTGTAGAATGATGTGTAGAATGATGTGCAGAATAATGTGTTGAATGATGTGTAGAATGATGTCTATAATGATGTGTAAATCATGTGGTTTAGAATGATGTGTGGAATGATGTTGTAGCATTATGTGCAGAATGATTTGTAGAATGATGTGTTGAATGATACGTAGAATGATGTGTAGAATGATGTGTAGAATGATGTGTAGAATGATGTGTAGAATGATGTGTAGAATGATTTGTAGAATAATGTGCAGATTGATTTGCAGAATGATGTGTAAATTGATGTGTAGAATGATGTGTAGAAAGATGTGTAGAATGGTGCATAGAATCATGTGTAGAATGATGTGTGAAAATGATTTGTAGAATGATGTGTAGAATGATGTGTAGATTGATGTGTCGAATGATGTGTAGAATGATGCGTAGAATGATGTGTAGAATGATGTGTAGAATGATGTGCAGATTGATGTGTCGAATGATGTGTAGAATGATGTGTAGAATGATGTGCAGAAAGGTGTGTAGAATGATGCGTAGAATGACGTGTAAAAAGATGTGTAGAATGATGCGTAGAATGACGTGTAGAATGATGTGTAGAATGATGTGCAGATTGATGTGTCGAATGATGTGTAGAATGATGTGTAGAATGATGTGTAGATAGATGTGTAGAATGATGCGTAGAATGATGTGTAGAATGATGTGTAAAATGATATGTAGGATGCTGTGTAGAATGATGTGTAGAATGATGTGTAGATTGATGTGTAGAATGATGTGTAGAATAATGGGTAGAATGATGTGTTGAAAGATGTGTCGAATGATGCGTAGAATGACGTGTAGAATGACGTGTAAAATGACGTGCAGGATGATGTGTAGAATGATGTGTAGAATGATGTGTAGAAAGATGTGTAGCATGATGCGTATAATGATGTGTAGAATGATGTATAGAATGTCGTGTAGAAATTGTTGTGTAGATTGATGTGTAGAATGATGTGCAGAATGATGTGTAGAATGATGCGGAGAATGATGTGTAGATTGATGGGTAGAATGATGTGTAGAATGATGTGCAGATTGATGTGTCGACTGATGTGTAGAATAATGAGTAGAATGATGTGTAGAAAGATGTGCAGAATAATGCGTAGAATGATATGTAGAATGATGTGTAGAATGATGTGTAGACTGATGTGTAGATAGATGTGTAGAATGATGCATAGAATGATGTGTAGAATGAAGTGTGGAATGGTGTATGCACTGATGTGTCGAAAGATGTGTAGAATGATGCGTCAAATGATGTGTTGAATGATGTATCGAATGATGTGTAGAATGAAGTTGTGTTGATTGATGTGTCGACTGATGTGCAGAATGATGTGTAGAATGGTGTGTGGAATGACGTGTAGAATGATGCGTAGAATGATGTGTGGAATAATGTGTAGAATGGCGTGTGGAATGATGTGTAGAATGATGTATAGAATAGATGTGTAGGATTATGCTGTGTGGAATGATGTGTGGAATGAAATGTAGAACGGTGTGCAGAATGATGTATAGAATGATGTGTAGAATGCTGTTGAGTAGATTGATTTTTCGAATGATGTGTAGAATGATGTGTGGTATAATGTGTAGAATGACGTGCAGAATGATGTGTTGAAAGATGTGTAGAATGATGCGAAGAATGATGCGTAGACTAATGCCCAGAATTGATGTGTAGAATGATGTGTAGAATGATGCGTAGAATGATGTATAGAATGAGGTGTAGAATGATGTGTAGAATGATGTGTAGAATGATGTGTAGAAAGATGTGCAGATTGATGTGTAGAATGATGTGTAGAATAATGTGTTGAATAATGTGCAGATTCATGTGTAGAATGACGTGTAGAATGATGTGCAGAATGACGTGTAGAATGATGTGTAGAATGATCCGTAAATGATGTGTAGAATGATGTGAAGAATGATGTGTAGAAAGATGTGTAGATTGATGTGTAGAATTATGTGTAGAATGATGTGTAAAATGATGTGTGGAATGATGTGTAAAATAATTTGTAGAATGATGTGTTGAAAGATGTGTCGAATGATGGGTAGAACGGTGTGTAGAAAGATGTGTAGCATGATGCATATAATGATGTGTAGAATGATGTATAGAATGATGTGTAGAATGATGTGTAGAATGATGTGTAGAATGATGTGTAGATTGATTTGTAGAATGATGTGTAGAATAATGTGCAAATTGATGTGTCGAATGATGTGTAGAATAATGTGTAGAAAGATGTGTAGAAAGATGTGCAGAATGATGCGTAGAATGATGTGTAGAATGATGGGTAGAATGAAGTGTAGAAAGATGTGTAGAATGATGTGTAGAATGATGTGTAGAATGATGTGTAGAATGATGTGTAGAATGATGGGTAGAATGACGTGTAGAATGATGTGTAGAATGATGTGCTGATTGATGTGCAGAATTATGTGTAGAATGATGTGTAGATTGATGTGTAGAATGATGTGTAGAATGATGGGTAGAATGATATGTTGAAAGATGTGTCGAATGATGCGTATATGATGTGTAGAATGACGTGTAAAATGATTTGTAGCATGATGTGTAGAATGATGTGCAGAATGACGTGCAGAAATATGTGTAGCATGATGCATACAATGATGTGTAGAATGATGTATAGAATGATGTGTAGAATGAAGTTGTGTAGATTGAAGTGTTGAATGATGTGTTGAATAATGTGTAGAATGATGTGTAGAAAGATGTGTAGAATGGTGCATAGAATGAGGTGTAGAATGATGTGTAGAATGATGTGTAGAATGATGTGTTGAATGATGTGCAGATTGATGTGTCGAATGATGTGTAGAATGATGTGTAGAATGATGTGTAGAAAGATGTGTAGAATGATGCGTAGAATGACGTGTAGAAAGATGTGTAGAATGATGTACAGATTGACGTGTCGAATGATGTATAGAATGATGTGTAGAATGATGTGTAGAAAGATGTGTAGAATGATGCGTAGAATGATGTGTAGAATGATGTGTAGAATGATTTGTAGTTTGAAGTGTTGAATGATGTGTAGAATAATGTGTAGAATGATGTGTAGAAAGATGTGTAGAATGGTGCATAGAATGATGTGTAAAATGATGTGAGAAAATGATTTGTAGAATGATGTGTAGAATGATGTGTAGAATGATGTGTAGACTGATGGGTTGAATGATATGTTGAAAGATGTATCGAATGATGCGTATATGATGTGTAGAATGATGTGTAAAATGATGTGTAGAATGATGTGGAGCATGATGCGTATAATGATGTGTAGAATGATGTATAACATGATGTGTAGAATGAAGTTGTGTAGTTTGAAGTGTTGAATGTTGTGTAGTATAATGTGTAGAATGATGTGTAGAAAGATGTGCAGAATGGTGCATAGAATGATGTGTAAAATGACGTGAGAAAATGATTTGTAGAATGATGTGTAGAATGATGTGCAGAATGATGTGTAGATTGATGTGTAGAATGATGTGTAGAATGATGTGTAGAATGATGTGTAGAAAGATGTGTAGAATGTTGAGTAGAATGATGTGTAGAATGATGTGTAGATTGATGTGTTGAATGTTCTGAAGAATGATGTGTAGAATGATGTCTAGAATGATGTGTAAATCATGTGGTGTAGAATGATGCGCAGAATGATAGGTAGAATGATGCGCAGAATGATGTGTAGAATGATGTGTAGAATGATGTGTAGAATGATGTGTAGAATGATGTGTAGAATAATTTGTAGAATGATGTGTTGAAAGATGTGTACAATTATGCGTAGAATGATGCGTAGAATGATGCGCAGAATGAAGTTGTGTAGATTGATGAGTAGAATGATGTGTAGAATGATGTGTAGAATTAAGTTGTGTAGATTGATGTGTAGAATGATGTAAAGAATGATGTGTAGAATGATGTTGTTTGGAATGATGTGTGGAATGAAATGTAGAATGATGTGTCGAATGATGTATAGAATGATGTGCAGAATGCTGTTGAGTAGAGTGATTTTTCGAATGATGTGTCGAATGATGTGTGAAATAATGTGTAGAATGACGTGCAGAATGACGTGTAGAATTATGTATAGAATGAAGCGCAGAATGATATGTAGGATTATGTGTGGAATGATGTGTAGATTGATGTGTAGAATGTTGTGTAGAATGATGTGTAGAATTATGTATAGAATGAAGCGCAGAATGATATGTAGGATTATGTGTAGAATGTTTTGTAGATTGATGTGTAGAATGTTGTGTAGAATGATGTGTAGAATGATGTGTAGTAAGATGTGCCGAATGATGCGTAGAATAACGTGTGGAATGATGTGTAGAATGATGTGTAGAATGATGTGTGGAAAGATGTGTAGAAAGATGTGTTGAATGATGCGTAGAATGATGTGTAGAATGAAGTTGTGTCGATTGATGTGTAGAATGATGTGTAGAATGATGTTTAGAATGATGTGTAGAATGATCGTTTGTAGAATGATGTGTAGAATGATGTTTAGAATGATTTGTTGAATGATGTGTAGAATGATGTGTAGAATGATGTGTAGAATGATTTGTTGAATGATGTGTAGATTGATGTATAGAATGATCGTTTGTAGAATGATGTGTACAATGATGTTTTGAATGGTTTGTAGAATAATGTGTATACTGATATGTAGAATGAAGTGTAGAATGATGTGTAGAATGATGTTGTGTCGAATAATGTGTGGAATGAAATGTAGAATGATGTGTCGAATGATGTATAGAATGATGTGCAGAATGATGTTGAGTAGAATGATGTGTAGAATGATGTGTAGAATGATGTTTAGAATGACGTGTAGAATGATGTGTATAATGACATGTAGAATGCAGTGTAGAATGATGTGTAGAATGCTGTTGTGTAGATTGATGTGTAGAATGATGTGTAGATTGAAGTGCAGAATGATGTGTGTAATGATGTGTCGAATGATGTGTTAATGTTGTGCAGAATGTTGTTTAGAATGATGTGTAAAATGAAGTTTGGAAGGATGCCTATAATGATGTGTGCAATGATGTGTAGACTGCTGTAGAATGATGTGTAGAATGATGTTTTGTGGAATGAGAGGTATAATGATGTGCAGAATGATGTGCAGAATGATGTGTAGAATGACGTGCAGAATGATGTGCAGAATGATGTGCAGAATGATGTTGTGCAGAATGAGATGTAGAATGATGTGTAGAATGATGTGTAGAACGATGTGTAGAATGATGTTTTGAATGATGTGTAGAATGATGTGTAGAATGATGCTTCGTATGATGATGTGTAGAATGATGTGTAGAATGTTGTGAAGAATGATGTGTAGAATGACGTGTAGAATGATGTGTAGAAAGATGGGTAGAAAGATGTGTAGAATGTTGTGTAGAATGATGTGTAGAATGACGTGTAGAATGATGTGTAGAATAATGGGTAGAATGATTTGTAGAATATGTGTAGAAGGATGTGTAGAATGATGTGCAAAATGATGTTGAGCAAAATGATGTATAGAATGATGTGTTGAATGATGTGTTTAATGATGTGTCGAATGACGTGCAGAATGATGTGTCGAATGATGTGTAGAAAGATGTGTAGAAATATGCGTAGAATGATGTGTCGAATGATGCGTAGAATGATGTGCAGAATGATTTGGAGAATGATGTGTGGAATGATGTGTCGAATGATGTGTAGAATGACGTGTAGAATGATCTGTAGAATTATTGTCGAATGATGTTTAGGATGATGTGTAGAATGATGTTTAGAATGATGTGTTGAATGAAATGTAGAATCATGTGCAGAATGATATGCAGAATGATGTGTAGAATGATGTGTAGAATGATGGTGTGTTGAATGATGTGTAGAATGATGTGTAGAATGATATATAGAATGATATGCAAAATGATGTTGAGGCGAATGATGTGTGGAATGATCTGAAGAATGATGCGTAGAATGACGTGCAAAATGATGTTGTGTATAATGATGAGTAGAATGATGTGTCGAAGGATGTGTAGAATGCTGTGTTGAATGATGTGTAGAATAATGTTGTGTGGAATGATTTGCAGAATGATGTGAAGAATGATGTGTAGAATGATGTGTAGAATGATGTGTAAATTGACGTGTAAAATGATGTGTAGAACGATGTGTGGAATGATCTGAAGAATGATGCGGCGAATGATGTGTAGAATGATGTGTCGAATGATGTGTAGAATGATTTGTAGAATGACGTGTGGAATGATGATGTGTATATTGATGTGTAGAATGATGTGCAGAATGAAGTGGAGAGTGAATTGTAGAATGATGTGCAGAATGATGTGTACAATGATGTGTACAATGATGTGTAGAATGATGTGTAAAATGATGTGTAGAATGATGTTTCGTTTGAGGATGAGTCGAATGATGTGTAGAATGTTGTGTAGAATGATGTGTCGATTGACGTGAAGAATGATGTGTAGAATGATGTGTAGAATGATTTGGATAATGATGTGTAGAATGATGTGTCGGCTGATGTGTAGAATGATGTGTAGAATGACTTGCAGAATGATGTGTAGAATGACGTGTAGAATGAGATGTAGAATGATATGTAGAATGATGTGTCGAATGGCGTGCAGAATGATGTGCAGAATCATGTGTGGAATGATTTGTTGAATGATGTGTATAATTATGTGTAGAATGATGCGTAGAATGATGTGTAGAATGATGTGTAGAATGATGTGTAGAATGATTTGTAGAATGATGTGTAGAATTATGTGCAGAATGATTTTGTGTCGAATGATGTGTAGAATGATATGGTAGAATGATGTGTAGAATGATCTGCCGAATGATGTGTAGAATGTTAATGAGCAGAATGTTGTGTAGAATGATGTGTAGAATGAAGTGCAGAATTATGTGTAGAATGATGTGCAGAATGATGTGTAGAATAAAGTGTCGCATGATCTTACGAATGACGTTGTGTAGAATGATTTGTAGCATGATGTGTAGAATGATCTGTGGTTTGATGTTGTGTAGAATGATGTGTCGAATGATGTGTAGAATGATGTATAGAATGATGGGCAGAATGATGTTGAGCAGAATGATGTGTAGAATGATGTGTAGAATGATGTGTAGAATGATGTGTCGAATGACGTGTAGAATAATGTGTAGAAGGATGTGCAGAATGATGTGTAGAATGACGATGTGTAGAATGTTGTGTAGAATGATTTGTAGAATGAGGTGTGGAATGATGATGTGTACAATGATATGTAGAATGATCTGTAGAATGATAAGCAGAATGATGCTGTGCAGAATGATGTGTAGAATAATGTGTAGAATGATATGTAGAATGATGTGTAGAATGATGTGTAGAATGACGTGTAGAACGAAATGGAGAATGATGTGTAGAATGATGTGTAGAATGATGTGTAGAATGAGGTGCAGAGTGAAGTGTAGAATGATGTGTAGAATGATGTGTACAATGATGTGTACAATGATGTGTAGAATGATGTGTAGAATGAAGCGTAGAATGATGTTTCGTATTATGATGTGTAGAACGATGTGCAGAATGTTGTGATGAATGATGTGTAGATTGACGTGTAGAATGATATGTCGAATTATGTGCAGAATGATTTGTCGAATGATGCGTAGAATGATGTGAAGACGCATGTGTAGAAAGATGTTTAGAATGATATGTAGAATGATGTGTTGAATGATGTGTAGAATGATGTGTAGAATGTTGTGTAGAATGATGTGTAGAATGTTGTGTAGAATGATGTGTAGAATGATTTGTAGAATGATGTGTCGAATTATGTGTAGAATGATGCGTAGAATGATGTGTAGAATGATAGGCAGAATGATGTGTAGAATGAATTGTAGCATGACCTATCGAATGATGTTGTGTAGAATGATTTGTAGAATGATGTATAGAATGATGAGTAGCATGATGTTGTGTAGAATGATATGTGGAATGATGTGTAGAATGGTGTGTAGAATGACGTCTAGAATGATGTGTAGACAGATGTGTAGAATGAATTGTAGAATGATGCGTAGAATGACGTGTAGAATGATGTGTAGAAAGATGTGTAAAATGACGTGCAGAATGATGTGTAGAATGATGTGTAGAATGATGTGAATAATGATGTTGTGTAGAATGATGTGTAGAATGATGTGTAGAATGATGTGTAGAATGATGTGTATAATGATGTGAGAATGATGTTGTGGAGAATGATGTGTCGAATGGTGGGCAGAATGAGGTGTGGAGTGAAGTGTAGAATGATGTGTATAATGATGTGTACAATGATGTGCAGAATAATGTTTCGAATGATGTGTAGAAAGAAGTGTAGAATGATGTTTCGTTTGATGATGTGCAGAATGATGTGTAGAATGTTGTGTAGAATGTTGTGTAGATTGACGTGTAGAATGTTACGTAGAATGATGTACAGAATGATTTGTAGAATGATGTGTAGAATGATATGGAAGAATGCTGTGTAGAATGATCTGTCGAATGATGTGTAGAATGTTGATGAGCAGAATGTTGTGTAGAATGATGTGCAGAATGATTTGCAGAATGATGAGTGGAATGATGTGCAGAATGATGTGTGGAATGATGTGTAGAATGATGTGTATAATGATGTGTAGAATGGCGTGTAGAACGAAATAGAGAATTATGTGTAGAATGATGTGTAGAATGATGTGTAGAATGAAGTGTCGCATGATCTTTCGAATAATGTTGTGTAGAATGATGTGTAGCATGATGTGTAGAATTATGTGTGGAATGATGTTGTGTAGAATGATGTGTAGAATGATGTGTAGAATGATGTATAGAATGATGGGCAGAATGATGTTGAGCAGAATAATGTGTAGAATGATGTGAAGAATGATGTGTAGAATGATGTGTCGAATGACGTGTAGAATGATGTGTAGAAGGATGTGCAGAATGATGTGTAGAATTGTGTGTCGAATGATGTGTAGAATGATTTGTAGAATGAGATGTGGAATGCTGATGTGTATAATGATATGTAGAATGATCTGTAGAATGATGAGCAGAATGATGCTGTGCAGAATGATGTGCAGAATAATGTGTAGAATGATATGTAGAATGATGTGTAGAATGATGTGTAGAATGATGCTGTGCAGAATGATGTGCAGAATAATGTGTAGAATGATATGTAGAATGATGTGTAGAATGATGTGTAGAATGACGTGTAGAACGAAATGGAGAATGATGTGTAGAATGATGTGTAGAATGATGTGTAGAATGAGGTGCAGAGTGAAGTGTAGAATGATGTGTAGAATGATGTGTACAATGATGTGTAGAATGATGTGTAGAATGAAGCGTAGAATTATGTTTCGTATTATGATGTGTAGAACGATGTGCAGAATGTTGTGATGAATGATGTGTCGATTGACGTGTAGAATGATATGTCGAATTACGTGCAGAATGATTTGTCGAATGATGTGTAGAATGATATGAAGACTCAAATATAGAAAGATGTTTAGAATGATTTGTAGAATGATGTGTTGAATAATGTGTAGAATGATGTGTCGAATGACGAGTCGAATGATGTGTAGAAGGATGTGCAGAATGATGTGTAGAATGGTGTGTCGAATGATGTGTTGAATGATTTGTAGAATGAGGTGTGAAATGATGATGTGTATAATGATATGTAGAATGATCTGTAGAATGATGTTTAGAATGACGTGTAGAACGAAATGAAGAATGATGTGTAGAATGATGTGTAGAATGATGTGTGGAATGAGATGCAGAGTGAAGTGTAGAATGATGTGTAGAATGATGTGTACAATAATGTGTACAATGATGTGTAGAATGATGTGTAGTATGAAGCGTAGCATGATGTTTCGTATGATGATGTGTCGAAAGATGTGCAGAATGTTGTGTGGCATGATGTGTAGATTGACGTGTAGAATGATGTGCAGACTTATGTGCAGAATGATTTGTAGAATGATGTGTAGAATGATGTGCAGACTCATGTTTAGAAAGATGTTTAGAATGATTTATAGAATGATGTGTTGAATGATGTGTAGAATGATGTGCAGAATGTTTTGTAGAATGATGTGTAGAATGATGTGTAGAATGATGTGTAGATAGATGTGTAGAATGATGCGTAGAATGATGTGTAGAATGATGTGTAAAATGATATGTAGGATGCTGTGTTGAATGATGTGTAGAATGATGTGTAGATTGATGTGTAGAATGATGTGTAGAATAATGGGTAGAATGATGTGTTGAAAGATGTGTCGAATGATGCGTAGAATGACGTGTAGAATGACGTGTAAAATGACGTGCAGGATGATGTGTAGAATGATGTGTAGAATGATGTGTAGAAAGATGTGTAGCATGATGCGTATAATGATGTGTAGAATGATGTATAGAATGTCGTGTAGAAATTGTTGTGTAGATTGATGTGTAGAATGCTGTGCAGAATGATGTGTAGAATGATGCGGAGAATGATGTGTAGATTGATGGGTAGAATGATGTGTAGAATGATGTGCAGATTGATGTGTCGACTGATGTGTAGAAAAATGAGTAGAATGATGTGTAGAAAGATGTGCAGAATAATGCGTAGAATGATATGTAGAATGATGTGTAGAATGATGTGTAGACTGATGTGTAGATAGATGTGTAGAATGATGCATAGAATGATGTGTAGAATGAAGTGTGGAATGGTGTATGCACTGATGTGTCGAAAGATGTGTAGAATGATGCGTCAAATGATGTGTTGAATGATGTATCGAATGATGTGTAGAATGAAGTTGTGTTGATTGATGTGTCGACTGATGTGCAGAATGATGTGTAGAATGGTGTGTGGAATGACGTGTAGAATGATGCGTAGAATGATGTGTGGAATAATGTGTAGAATGGCGTGTGGAATGATGTGTAGAATGATGTATAGAATAGATGTGTAGAATTATGCTGTGTGGAATGATGTGTGGAATGAAATGTAGAACGGTGTGCAGAATGATGTATAGAATGATGTGTAGAATGCTGTTGAGTAGATTGATTTTTCGAATGATGTGTAGAATGATGTGTGGTATAATGTGTAGAATGACGTGCAGAATGATGTGTTGAAAGATGTGTAGAATGATGCGAAGAATGATGCGTAGACTAATGCGCAGAATTGATGTGTAGAATGATGTGTAGAATGATGCGTAGAATGATGTATAGAATGAGGTGTAGAATGATGTGTAGAATGATGTGTAGAATGATGTGTAGAAAGATGTGCAGATTGATGTGTAGAATGATGTGTAGAATAATGTGTCGAATAATGTGCAGATTCATGTGTAGAATGACGTGTAGAATGATGTGCAGAATGACGTGTAGAATGATGTGTAGAATGATCCGTAAATGATGTGTAGAATGATGTGAAGAATGATGTGTAGAAAGATGTGTAGATTGATGTGTAGAATTATGTGTAGAATGATGTGTAAAATGATGTGTGGAATGATGTGTAAAATAATTTGTAGAATGATGTGTTGAAAGATGTGTCGAATGATGGGTAGAACGGTGTGTAGAAAGATGTGTAGCATGATGCATATAATGATGTGTAGAATGATGTATAGAATGATGTGTAGAATGATGTGTAGAATGATGTGTAGAATGATGGGTAGAATGAAGTGTAGAAAGATGTGTAGAATGATGTGTAGAATGATGTGTAGAATGATGTGTAGAATGATGTGTAGAATGATGTGTAGAATGATGGGTAGAATGACGTGTAGAATGATGTGTAGAATGATGTGCTGATTGATGTGCAGAATTATGTGTAGAATGATGTGTAGATTGATGTGTAGAATGATGTGTAGAATGATGGGTAGAATGATATGTTGAAAGATGTGTCGAATGATGCGTATATGATGTGTAGAATGACGTGTAAAATGATTTGTAGCATGATGTGTAGAATGATGTGCAGAATGACGTGCAGAAATATGTGTAGCATGATGCATACAATGATGTGTAGAATGATGTATAGAATGATGTGTAGAATGAAGTTGTGTAGATTGAAGTGTTGAATGATGTGTTGAATAATGTGTAGAATGATGTGTAGAAAGATGTGTAGAATGGTGCATAGAATGAGGTGTAGAATGATGTGTAGAATGATGTGTTGAATGATGTGCAGATTGATGTGTCGAATGATGTGTAGAATGATGTGTAGAATGATGTGTAGAAAGATGTGTAGAATGATGCGTAGAATGACGTGTAGAAAGATGTGTAGAATGATGTACAGATTGACGTGTCGAATGATGTATAGAATGATGTGTAGAATGATGTGTAGAAAGATGTGTAGAATGATGCGTAGAATGATGTGTAGAATGATGTGTAGAATGATTTGTAGTTTGAAGTGTTGAATGATGTGTAGAATAATGTGTAGAATGATGTGTAGAAAGATGTGTAGAATGGTGCATAGAATGATGTGTAAAATGACGTGAGAAAATGATTTGTAGAATGATCTGTAGAATGATGTGTCGAATGATGTGTTGACTGATGGGTTGAATGATATGTTGAAAGATGTATCGAATGATGCGTATATGATGTGTAGAATGATGTGTAAAATGATGTGTAGAATGATGTGGAGCATGATGCGTATAATGATGTGTAGAATGATGTATAACATGATGTGTAGAATGAAGTTGTGTAGTTTGAAGTGTTGAATGTTGTGTAGTATAATGTGTAGAATGATGTGTAGAAAGATGTGCAGAATGGTGCATAGAATGATGTGTAAAATGACGTGAGAAAATGATTTGTAGAATGATGTGTAGAATGATGTGCAGAATGATGTGTAGATTGATGTGTAGAATGATGTGTAGAATGATGTGTAGAATGATGTGTAGAAAGATGTGTAGAATGTTGAGTAGAATGATGTGTAGAATGATGTGTAGATTGATGTGTTGAATGTTGTGAAGAATGATGTGTAGAATGATGTCTAGAATGATGTGTAAATCATGTGGTGTAGAATGATGCGCAGAATGATAGGTAGAATGATGCGCAGAATGATGTGTAGAATGATGTGTAGAATGATGTGTAGAATGATGTGTAGAATGATGTGTAGAATAATTTGTAGAATGATGTGTTGAAAGATGTGTACAATTATGCGTAGAATGATGCGTAGAATGATGCGCAGAATGAAGTTGTGTAGATTGATGAGTAGAATGATGTGTAGAATGATGTGTAGAATTAAGTTGTGTAGATTGATGTGTAGAATGATGTAAAGAATGATGTGTAGAATGATGTTGTTTGGAATGATGTGTGGAATGAAATGTAGAATGATGTGTCGAATGATGTATAGAATGATGTGCAGAATGCTGTTGAGTAGAGTGATTTTTCGAATGATGTGTCGAATGATGTGTGAAATAATGTGTAGAATGACGTGCAGAATGACGTGTAGAATTATGTATAGAATGAAGCGCAGAATGATATGTAGGATTATGTGTGGAATGATGTGTAGATTGATGTGTAGAATGTTGTGTAGAATGATGTGTAGAATTATGTATAGAATGAAGCGCAGAATGATATGTAGGATTATGTGTAGAATGATGTGTAGATTGATGTGTAGAATGTTGTGTAGAATGATGTGTAGAATGATGTGTAGTAAGATGTGCCGAATGATGCGTAGAATAACGTGTGGAATGATGTGTAGAATGATGTGTAGAATGATGTGTGGAAAGATGTGTAGAAAGATGTGTTGAATGATGCGTAGAATGATGTGTAGAATGAAGTTGTGTCGATTGATGTGTAGAATGATGTGTAGAATGATGTTTAGAATGATGTGTAGAATGATCGTTTGTAGAATGATGTGTAGAATGATGTTTAGAATGATTTGTTGAATGATGTGTAGAATGATGTGTAGAATGATGTGTAGAATGATTTGTTGAATGATGTGTAGATTGATGTATAGAATGATCGTTTGTAGAATGATGTGTACAATGATGTTTTGAATGGTTTGTAGAATAATGTGTATACTGATATGTAGAATGAAGTGTAGAATGATGTGTAGAATGATGTTGTGTCGAATAATGTGTGGAATGAAATGTAGAATGATGTGTCGAATGATGTATAGAATGATGTGCAGAATGATGTTGAGTAGAATGATGTGTAGAATGATGTGTAGAATGCTGTTTAGAATGACGTGTAGAATGATGTGTATAATGACATGTAGAATGCAGTGTAGAATGATGTGTAGAATGCTGTTGTGTAGATTGATGTGTAGAATGATGTGTAGATTGAAGTGCAGAATGATGTGTGTAATGATGTGTCGAATGATGTGTTAATGTTGTGCAGAATGTTGTTTAGAATGATGTGTAAAATGAGGTTTGGAAGGATGCCTATAATGATGTGTGCAATGATGTGTAGACTGCTGTAGAATGATGTGTAGAATGATGTTTTGTGGAATGAGAGGTATAATGATGTGCAGAATGATGTGCAGAATGATGTGTAGAATGACGTGCAGAATGATGTGCAGAATGATGTGCAGAATGATGTTGTGCAGAATGAGATGTAGAATGATGTGTAGAATGATGTGTAGAACGATGTGTAGAATGATGTTTTGAATGATGTGTAGAATGATGTGTAGAATGATGCTTCGTATGATGATGTGTAGAATGATGTGTAGAATGTTGTGAAGAATGATGTGTAGAATGACGTGTAGAATGATGTGTAGAAAGATGGGTAGAAAGATGTGTAGAATGTTGTGTAGAATGATGTGTAGAATGACGTGTAGAATGATGTGTAGAATAATGGGTAGAATGATTTGTAGAATATGTGTAGAAGGATGTGTAGAATGATGTGCAAAATGATGTTGAGCAAAATGATGTATAGAATGATGTGTTGAATGATGTGTTTAATGATGTGTCGAATGACGTGCAGAATGATGTGTCGAATGATGTGTAGAAAGATGTGTAGAAATATGCGTAGAATGATGTGTCGAATGATGCGTAGAATGATGTGCAGAATGATTTGGAGAATGATGTGTGGAATGATGTGTCGAATGATGTGTAGAATGATGTGTAGAATGATCTGTAGAATTATTTGTCGAATGATGTTTAGGATGATGTGTAGAATGATGTTTAGAATGATGTGTTGAATGAAATGTAGAATCATGTGCAGAATGATATGCAGAATGATGTGTAGAATGATGTGTAGAATGATGGTGTGTTGAATGATGTGTAGAATGATGTGTAGAATGATATATAGAATGATATGCAAAATGATGTTGAGGCGAATGATGTGTGGAATGATCTGAAGAATGATGCGTAGAATGACGTGCAAAATGATGTTGTGTATAATGATGAGTAGAATGATGTGTCGAAGGATGTGTAGAATGCTGTGTTGAATGATGTGTAGAATAATGTTGTGTGGAATGATTTGCAGAATGATGTGAAGAATGATGTGTAGAATGATGTGTAGAATGATGTGTAAATTGACGTGTAAAATGATGTGTAGAACGATGTGTGGAATGATCTGAAGAATGATGCGGCGAATGATGTGTAGAATGATGTGTCGAATGATGTGTAGAATGATTTGTAGAATGACGTGTGGAATGATGATGTGTATATTGATGTGTAGAATGATGTGCAGAATGAAGTGGAGAGTGAATTGTAGAATGATGTGCAGAATGATGTGTACAATGATGTGTACAATGATGTGTAGAATGATGTGTAAAATGATGTGTAGAATGATGTTTCGTTTGAGGATGAGTCGAATGATGTGTAGAATGTTGTGTAGAATGATGTGTCGATTGACGTGAAGAATGATGTGTAGAATGATGTGTAGAATGATTTGGATAATGATGTGTAGAATGATGTGTCGGCTGATGTGTAGAATGATGTGTAGAATGACTTGCAGAATGATGTGTAGAATGACGTGTAGAATGAGATGTAGAATGATATGTAGAATGATGTGTCGAATGGCGTGCAGAATGATGTGCAGAATCATGTGTGGAATGATTTGTTGAATGATGTGTATAATTATGTGTAGAATGATGCGTAGAATGATGTGTAGAATGATGTGTAGAATGATGTGTAGAATGATTTGTAGAATGATGTGTAGAATTATGTGCAGAATGATTTTCTGTCGAATGATGTGTAGAATGATATGGTAGAATGATGTGTAGAATGATCTGCCGAATGATGTGTAGAATGTTAATGAGCAGAATGTTGTGTAGAATGATGTGTAGAATGAAGTGCAGAATGATGTGTAGAATGATGTGCAGAATGATGTGTAGAATGACGTGCAGAACGAAATGAAGAATTATGTGTAGAATGATGTGCAGAATGATGTGTAGAATGAAGTGTCGCATGATCTTACGAATGACGTTGTGTAGAATGATGTGTAGCATGATGTGTAGAATGATCTGTGGTTTGATGTTGTGTAGAATGATGTGTCGAATGATGTGTAGAATGATGTATAGAATGATGGGCAGAATGATGTTGAGCAGAATGATGTGTAGAATGATGTGTAGAATGATGTGTAGAATGATGTGTCGAATGACGTGTAGAATAATGTGTAGAAGGATGTGCAGAATGATGTGTAGAATGACGATGTGTAGAATGTTGTGTAGAATGATTTGTAGAATGAGGTGTGGAATGATGATGTGTACAATGATATGTAGAATGATCTGTAGAATGATAAGCAGAATGATGCTGTGCAGAATGATGTGTAGAATAATGTGTAGAATGATATGTAGAATGATGTGTAGAATGATGTGTAGAATGACGTGTAGAACGAAATGGAGAATGATGTGTAGAATGATGTGTAGAATGATGTGTAGAATGAGGTGCAGAGTGAAGTGTAGAATGATGTGTAGAATGATGTGTACAATGATGTGTACAATGATGTGTAGAATGATGTGTAGAATGAAGCGTAGAATGATGTTTCGTATTATGATGTGTAGAACGATGTGCAGAATGTTGTGATGAATGATGTGTAGATTGACGTGTAGAATGATATGTCGAATTATGTGCAGAATGATTTGTCGATTGATGCGTAGAATGATGTGAAGACGCATGTGTAGAAAGATGTTTAGAATGATATGTAGAATGATGTGTTGAATGATGTGTAGAATGATGTGTAGAATGTTGTGTAGAATGATGTGTAGAATGTTGTGTAGAATGATGTGTAGAATGATTTGTAGAATGATGTGTCGAATTATGTGTAGAATGATGCGTAGAATGATGTGTAGAATGATAGGCAGAATGATGTGTAGAATGAATTGTAGCATGACCTATCGAATGATGTTGTGTAGAATGATTTGTAGAATGATGTATAGAATGATGAGTAGCATGATGTTGTGTAGAATGATATGTGGAATGATGTGTAGAATGGTGTGTAGAATGACGTCTAGAATGATGTGTAGACAGATGTGTAGAATGAATTGTAGAATGATGCGTAGAATGACGTGTAGAATGATGTGTAGAAAGATGTGTAAAATGACGTGCAGAATGATGTGTAGAATGATGTGTAGAATGATGTGAATAATGATGTTGTGTAGAATGATGTGTAGAATGATGTGTAGAATGATGTGTAGAATGATGTGTATAATGATGTGAGAATGATGTTGTGGAGAATGATGTGTCGAATGTTGGGCAGAATGAGGTGTGGAGTGAAGTGTAGAATGATGTGTATAATGATGTGTACAATGATGTGCAGAATAATGTTTCGAATGATGTGTAGAAAGAAGTGTAGAATGATGTTTCGTTTGATGATGTGCAGAATGATGTGTAGAATGTTGTGTAGAGTGTTGTGTAGATTGACGTGTAGAATGTTACGTAGAATGATGTACAGAATGATTTGTAGAATGATGTGTAGAATGATATGGAAGAATGCTGTGTAGAATGATCTGTCGAATGATGTGTAGAATGTTGATGAGCAGAATGTTGTGTAGAATGATGTGCAGAATGATTTGCAGAATGATGAGTGGAATGATGTGCAGAATGATGTGTGGAATGATGTGTAGAATGATGTGTATAATGATGTGTAGAATGGCGTGTAGAACGAAATAGAGAATTATGTGTAGAATGATGTGTAGAATGATGTGTAGAATGAAGTGTCGCATGATCTTTCGAATAATGTTGTGTAGAATGATGTGTAGCATGATGTGTAGAATTATGTGTGGAATGATGTTGTGTAGAATGATGTGTAGAATGATGTGTAGAATGATGTATAGAATGATGGGCAGAATGATGTTGAGCAGAATAATGTGTAGAATGATGTGAAGAATGATGTGTAGAATGATGTGTCGAATGACGTGTAGAATGATGTGTAGAAGGATGTGCAGAATGATGTGTAGAATTGTGTGTCGAATGATGTGTAGAATGATTTGTAGAATGAGATGTGGAATGCTGATGTGTATAATGATATGTAGAATGATCTGTAGAATGATGAGCAGAATGATGCTGTGCAGAATGATGTGCAGAATAATGTGTAGAATGATATGTAGAATGATGTGTAGAATGATGTGTAGAATGATGCTGTGCAGAATGATGTGCAGAATAATGTGTAGAATGATATGTAGAATGATGTGTAGAATGATGTGTAGAATGACGTGTAGAACGAAATGGAGAATGATGTGTAGAATGATGTGTAGAATGATGTGTAGAATGAGGTGCAGAGTGAAGTGTAGAATGATGTGTAGAATGATGTGTACAATGATGTGTAGAATGATGTGTAGAATGAAGCGTAGAATTATGTTTCGTATTATGATGTGTAGAACGATGTGCAGAATGTTGTGATGAATGATGTGTCGATTGACGTGTAGAATGATATGTCGAATTACGTGCAGAATGATTTGTCGAATGATGTGTAGAATGATATGAAGACTCAAATATAGAAAGATGTTTAGAATGATTTGTAGAATGATGTGTTGAATAATGTGTAGAATGATGTGTCGAATGACGAGTCGAATGATGTGTAGAAGGATGTGCAGAATGATGTGTAGAATGGTGTGTCGAATGATGTGTTGAATGATTTGTAGAATGAGGTGTGAAATGATGATGTGTATAATGATATGTAGAATGATCTGTAGAATGATGTTTAGAATGACGTGTAGAACGAAATGAAGAATGATGTGTAGAATGATGTGTAGAATGATGTGTGGAATGAGATGCAGAGTGAAGTGTAGAATGATGTGTAGAATGATGTGTACAATAATGTGTACAATGATGTGTAGAATGATGTGTAGTATGAAGCGTAGCATGATGTTTCGTATGATGATGTGTCGAAAGATGTGCAGAATGTTGTGTGGCATGATGTGTAGATTGACGTGTAGAATGATGTGCAGACTTATGTGCAGAATGATTTGTAGAATGATGTGTAGAATGATGTGCAGACTCATGTTTAGAAAGATGTTTAGAATGATTTATAGAATGATGTGTTGAATGATGTGTAGAATGATGTGCAGAATGTTTTGTAGAATGATGTGTAGAATGATGTGTAGAATGATGTGTAGATAGATGTGTAGAATGATGCGTAGAATGATGTGTAGAATGATGTGTAAAATGATATGTAGGATGCTGTGTTGAATGATGTGTAGAATGATGTGTAGATTGATGTGTAGAATGATGTGTAGAATAATGGGTAGAATGATGTGTTGAAAGATGTGTCGAATGATGCGTAGAATGACGTGTAGAATGACGTGTAAAATGACGTGCAGGATGATGTGTAGAATGATGTGTAGAATGATGTGTAGAAAGATGTGTAGCATGATGCGTATAATGATGTGTAGAATGATGTATAGAATGTCGTGTAGAAATTGTTGTGTAGATTGATGTGTAGAATGATGTGCAGAATGATGTGTAGAATGATGCGGAGAATGATGTGTAGATTGATGGGTAGAATGATGTGTAGAATGATGTGCAGATTGATGTGTCGACTGATGTGTAGAAAAATGAGTAGAATGATGTGTAGAAAGATGTGCAGAATAATGCGTAGAATGATATGTAGAATGATGTGTAGAATGATGTGTAGACTGATGTGTAGATAGATGTGTAGAATGATGCATAGAATGATGTGTAGAATGAAGTGTGGAATGGTGTATGCACTGATGTGTCGAAAGATGTGTAGAATGATGCGTCAAATGATGTGTTGAATGATGTATCGAATGATGTGTAGAATGAAGTTGTGTTGATTGATGTGTCGACTGATGTGCAGAATGATGTGTAGAATGGTGTGTGGAATGACGTGTAGAATGATGCGTAGAATGATGTGTGGAATAATGTGTAGAATGGCGTGTGGAATGATGTGTAGAATGATGTATAGAATAGATGTGTAGAATTATGCTGTGTGGAATGATGTGTGGAATGAAATGTAGAACGGTGTGCAGAATGATGTATAGAATGATGTGTAGAATGCTGTTGAGTAGATTGATTTTTCGAATGATGTGTAGAATGATGTGTGGTATAATGTGTAGAATGACGTGCAGAATGATGTGTTGAAAGATGTGTAGAATGATGCGAAGAATGATGCGTAGACTAATGCGCAGAATTGATGTGTAGAATGATGTGTAGAATGATGCGTAGAATGATGTATAGAATGAGGTGTAGAATGATGTGTAGAATGATGTGTAGAATGATGTGTAGAAAGATGTGCAGATTGATGTGTAGAATGATGTGTAGAATAATGTGTTGAATAATGTGCAGATTCATGTGTAGAATGACGTGTAGAATGATGTGCAGAATGACGTGTAGAATGATGTGTAGAATGATCCGTAAATGATGTGTAGAATGATGTGAAGAATGATGTGTAGAAAGATGTGTAGATTGATGTGTAGAATTATGTGTAGAATGATGTGTAAAATGATGTGTGGAATGATGTGTAAAATAATTTGTAGAATGATGTGTTGAAAGATGTGTCGAATGATGGGTAGAACGGTGTGTAGAAAGATGTGTAGCATGATGCATATAATGATGTGTAGAATGATGTATAGAATGATGTGTAGAATGATGTGTAGAATGATGTGTAGAATGATGTGTAGATTGATTTGTAGAATGATGTGTAGAATAATGTGCAAATTGATGTGTCGAATGATGTGTAGAATAATGTGTAGAAAGATGTGTAGAAAGATGTGCAGAATGATGCGTAGAATGATGTGTAGAATGATGGGTAGAATGAAGTGTAGAAAGATGTGTAGAATGATGTGTAGAATGATGTGTAGAATGATGTGTAGAATGATGTGTAGAATGATGTGTAGAATGATGGGTAGAATGACGTGTAGAATGATGTGTAGAATGATGTGCTGATTGATGTGCAGAATTATGTGTAGAATGATGTGTAGATTGATGTGTAGAATGATGTGTAGCATGATGTGTAGAATGATGTGCAGAATGACGTGCAGAAATATGTGTAGCATGATGCATACAATGATGTGTAGAATGATGTATAGAATGATGTGTAGAATGAAGTTGTGTAGATTGAAGTGTTGAATGATGTGTTGAATAATGTGTAGAATGATGTGTAGAAAGATGTGTAGAATGGTGCATAGAATGAGGTGTAGAATGATGTGTAGAATGATGTGTAGAATGATGTGTTGAATGATGTGCAGATTGATGTGTCGAATGATGTGTAGAATGATGTGTAGAATGATGTGTAGAAAGATGTGTAGAATGATGCGTAGAATGACGTGTAGAAAGATGTGTAGAATGATGTACAGATTGACGTGTCGAATGATGTATAGAATGATGTGTAGAATGATGTGTAGAAAGATGTGTAGAATGATGCGTAGAATGATGTGTAGAATGATGTGTAGAATGATTTGTAGTTTGAAGTGTTGAATGATGTGTAGAATAATGTGTAGAATGATGTGTAGAAAGATGTGTAGAATGGTGCATAGAATGATGTGTAAAATGACGTGAGAAAATGATTTGTAGAATGATGTGTAGAATGATGTGTCGAATGATGTGTTGACTGATGGGTTGAATGATATGTTGAAAGATGTATCGAATGATGCGTATATGATGTGTAGAATGATGTGTAAAATGATGTGTAGAATGATGTGGAGCATGATGCGTATAATGATGTGTAGAATGATGTATAACATGATGTGTAGAATGAAGTTGTGTAGTTTGAAGTGTTGAATGTTGTGTAGTATAATGTGTAGAATGATGTGTAGAAAGATGTGCAGAATGGTGCATAGAATGATGTGTAAAATGACGTGAGAAAATGATTTGTAGAATGATGTGTAGAATGATGTGCAGAATGATGTGTAGATTGATGTGTAGAACGATGTGTAGAATGATGTTTTGTATGATGTGTAGAATGATGTGTAGAATGATGCTTCGTATGATGATGTGTAGAATGATGTGTAGAATGTTGTGAAGAATGATGTGTAGAATGACGTGTAGAATGATGTGTAGAAAGATGGGTAGAAAGATGTGTAGAATGTTGTGTAGAATGATGTGTAGAATGACGTGTAGAATGATGTGTAGAATAATGGGTAGAATGATTTGTAGAATATGTGTAGAAGGATGTGTAGAATGATGTGCAAAATGATGTTGAGCAAAATGATGTATAGAATGATGTGTTGAATGATGTGTTTAATGATGTGTCGAATGACGTGCAGAATGATGTGTCGAATGATGTGTAGAAAGATGTGTAGAAATATGCGTAGAATGATGTGTCGAATGATGCGTAGAATGATGTGCAGAATGATTTGGAGAATGATGTGTGGAATGATGTGTCGAATGATGTGTAGAATGACGTGTAGAATGATCTGTAGAATTATTGTCGAATGATGTTTAGGATGATGTGTAGAATGATGTTTAGAATGATGTGTTGAATGAAATGTAGAATCATGTGCAGAATGATATGCAGAATGATGTGTAGAATGATGTGTAGAATGATGGTGTGTTGAATGATGTGTAGAATGATGTGTAGAATGATATATAGAATGATATGCAAAATGATGTTGAGGCGAATGATGTGTGGAATGATCTGAAGAATGATGCGTAGAATGACGTGCAAAATGATGTTGTGTATAATGATGAGTAGAATGATGTGTCGAAGGATGTGTAGAATGCTGTGTTGAATGATGTGTAGAATAATGTTGTGTGGAATGATTTGCAGAATGATGTGAAGAATGATGTGTAGAATGATGTGTAGAATGATGTGTAAATTGACGTGTAAAATGATGTGTAGAACGATGTGTGGAATGATCTGAAGAATGATGCGGCGAATGATGTGTAGAATGATGTGTCGAATGATGTGTAGAATGATTTGTAGAATGACGTGTGGAATGATGATGTGTATATTGATGTGTAGAATGATGTGCAGAATGAAGTGGAGAGTGAATTGTAGAATGATGTGCAGAATGATGTGTACAATGATGTGTACAATGATGTGTAGAATGATGTGTAAAATGATGTGTAGAATGATGTTTCGTTTGAGGATGAGTCGAATGATGTGTAGAATGTTGTGTAGAATGATGTGTCGATTGACGTGAAGAATGATGTGTAGAATGATGTGTAGAATGATTTGGATAATGATGTGTAGAATGATGTGTCGGCTGATGTGTAGAATGATGTGTAGAATGACTTGCAGAATGATGTGTAGAATGACGTGTAGAATGAGATGTAGAATGATATGTAGAATGATGTGTCGAATGGCGTGCAGAATGATGTGCAGAATCATGTGTGGAATGATTTGTTGAATGATGTGTATAATTATGTGTAGAATGATGCGTAGAATGATGTGTAGAATGATGTGTAGAATGATGTGTAGAATGATTTGTAGAATGATGTGTAGAATTATGTGCAGAATGATTTTGTGTCGAATGATGTGTAGAATGATATGGTAGAATGATGTGTAGAATGATCTGCCGAATGATGTGTAGAATGTTAATGAGCAGAATGTTGTGTAGAATGATGTGTAGAATGAAGTGCAGAATGATGTGTAGAATGATGTGCAGAATGATGTGTAGAATGACGTGCAGAACGAAATGAAGAATTATGTGTAGAATGATGTGCAGAATGATGTGTAGAATGAAGTGTCGCATGATCTTACGAATGACGTTGTGTAGAATGATGTGTAGCATGATGTGTAGAATGATCTGTGGTTTGATGTTGTGTAGAATGATGTGTCGAATGATGTGTAGAATGATGTATAGAATGATGGGCAGAATGATGTTGAGCAGAATGATGTGTAGAATGATGTGTAGAATGATGTGTAGAATGATGTGTCGAATGACGTGTAGAATAATGTGTAGAAGGATGTGCAGAATGATGTGTAGAATGACGATGTGTAGAATGTTGTGTAGAATGATTTGTAGAATGAGGTGTGGAATGATGATGTGTACAATGATATGTAGAATGATCTGTAGAATGATAAGCAGAATGATGCTGTGCAGAATGATGTGTAGAATAATGTGTAGAATGATATGTAGAATGATGTGTAGAATGATGTGTAGAATGACGTGTAGAACGAAATGGAGAATGATGTGTAGAATGATGTGTAGAATGATGTGTAGAATGAGGTGCAGAGTGAAGTGTAGAATGATGTGTAGAATGATGTGTACAATGATGTGTACAATGATGTGTAGAATGATGTGTAGAATGAAGCGTAGAATGATGTTTCGTATTATGATGTGTAGAACGATGTGCAGAATGTTGTGATGAATGATGTGTAGATTGACGTGTAGAATGATATGTCGAATTATGTGCAGAATGATTTGTCGAATGATGCGTAGAATGATGTGAAGACGCATGTGTAGAAAGATGTTTAGAATGATATGTAGAATGATGTGTTGAATGATGTGTAGAATGATGTGTAGAATGTTGTGTAGAATGATGTGTAGAATGTTGTGTAGAATGATGTGTAGAATGATTTGTAGAATGATGTGTCGAATTATGTGTAGAATGATGCGTAGAATGATGTGTAGAATGATAGGCAGAATGATGTGTAGAATGAATTGTAGCATGACCTATCGAATGATGTTGTGTAGAATGATTTGTAGAATGATGTATAGAATGATGAGTAGCATGATGTTGTGTAGAATGATATGTGGAATGATGTGTAGAATGGTGTGTAGAATGACGTCTAGAATGATGTGTAGACAGATGTGTAGAATGAATTGTAGAATGATGCGTAGAATGACGTGTAGAATGATGTGTAGAAAGATGTGTAAAATGACGTGCAGAATGATGTGTAGAATGATGTGTAGAATGATGTGAATAATGATGTTGTGTAGAATGATGTGTAGAATGATGTGTAGAATGATGTGTAGAATGATGTGTATAATGATGTGAGAATGATGTTGTGGAGAATGATGTGTCGAATGTTGGGCAGAATGAGGTGTGGAGTGAAGTGTAGAATGATGTGTATAATGATGTGTACAATGATGTGCAGAATAATGTTTCGAATGATGTGTAGAAAGAAGTGTAGAATGATGTTTCGTTTGATGATGTGCAGAATGATGTGTAGAATGTTGTGTAGAATGTTGTGTAGATTGACGTGTAGAATGTTACGTAGAATGATGTACAGAATGATTTGTAGAATGATGTGTAGAATGATATGGAAGAATGCTGTGTAGAATGATCTGTCGAATGATGTGTAGAATGTTGATGAGCAGAATGTTGTGTAGAATGATGTGCAGAATGATTTGCAGAATGATGAGTGGAATGATGTGCAGAATGATGTGTGGAATGATGTGTAGAATGATGTGTATAATGATGTGTAGAATGGCGTGTAGAACGAAATAGAGAATTATGTGTAGAATGATGTGTAGAATGAAGTGTCGCATGATCTTTCGAATAATGTTGTGTAGAATGATGTGTAGCATGATGTGTAGAATTATGTGTGGAATGATGTTGTGTAGAATGATGTGTAGAATGATGTGTAGAATGATGTGTAGAATGATGTGTCGAATGACGTGTAGAATGATGTGTAGAAGGATGTGCAGAATGATGTGTAGAATTGTGTGTCGAATGATGTGTAGAATGATTTGTAGAATGAGATGTGGAATGCTGATGTGTATAATGATATGTAGAATGATCTGTAGAATGATGAGCAGAATGATGCTGTGCAGAATGATGTGCAGAATAATGTGTAGAATGATATGTAGAATGATGTGTAGAATGATGTGTAGAATGATGCTGTGCAGAATGATGTGCAGAATAATGTGTAGAATGATATGTAGAATGATGTGTAGAATGATGTGTAGAATGACGTGTAGAACGAAATGGAGAATGATGTGTAGAATGATGTGTAGAATGATGTGTAGAATGAGGTGCAGAGTGAAGTGTAGAATGATGTGTAGAATGATGTGTACAATGATGTGTAGAATGATGTGTAGAATGAAGCGTAGAATTATGTTTCGTATTATGATGTGTAGAACGATGTGCAGAATGTTGTGATGAATGATGTGTCGATTGACGTGTAGAATGATATGTCGAATTACGTGCAGAATGATTTGTCGAATGATGTGTAGAATGATATGAAGACTCAAATATAGAAAGATGTTTAGAATGATTTGTAGAATGATGTGTTGAATAATGTGTAGAATGATGTGTCGAATGACGAGTCGAATGATGTGTAGAAGGATGTGCAGAATGATGTGTAGAATGGTGTGTCGAATGATGTGTTGAATGATTTGTAGAATGAGATGTGAAATGATGATGTGTATAATGATATGTAGAATGATCTGTAGAATGATGTTTAGAATGACGTGTAGAACGAAATGAAGAATGATGTGTAGAATGATGTGTAGAATGATGTGTGGAATGAGATGCAGAGTGAAGTGTAGAATGATGTGTAGAATGATGTGTACAATAATGTGTACAATGATGTGTAGAATGATGTGTAGTATGAAGCGTAGCATGATGTTTCGTATGATGATGTGTCGAAAGATGTGCAGAATGTTGTGTGGCATGATGTGTAGATTGACGTGTAGAATGATGTGCAGACTTATGTGCAGAATGATTTGTAGAATGATGTGTAGAATGATGTGCAGACTCATGTTTAGAAAGATGTTTAGAATGATTGATAGAATGATGTGTTGAATGATGTGTAGAATGATGTGCAGAATGTTTTGTAGAATGATGTGTAGAATGATGTGTAGAATGATGTGTAGATAGATGTGTAGAATGATGCGTAGAATGATGTGTAGAATGATGTGTAAAATGATATGTAGGATGCTGTGTTGAATGATGTGTAGAATGATGTGTAGATTGATGTGTAGAATGATGTGTAGAATAATGGGTAGAATGATGTGTTGAAAGATGTGTCGAATGATGCGTAGAATGACGTGTAGAATGACGTGTAAAATGACGTGCAGGATGATGTGTAGAATGATGTGTAGAATGATGTGTAGAAAGATGTGTAGCATGATGCGTATAATGATGTGTAGAATGATGTATAGAATGTCCTGTAGAAATTGTTGTGTAGATTGATGTGTAGAATGATGTGCAGAATGATGTGTAGAATGATGCGGAGAATGATGTGTAGATTGATGGGTAGAATGATGTGTAGAATGATGTGCAGATTGATGTGTCGACTGATGTGTAGAAAAATGAGTAGAATGATGTGTAGAAAGATGTGCAGAATAATGCGTAGAATGATATGTAGAATGATGTGTAGAATGATGTGTAGACTGATGTGTAGATAGATGTGTAGAATGATGCATAGAATGATGTGTAGAATGAAGTGTGGAATGGTGTATGCACTGATGTGTCGAAAGATGTGTAGAATGATGCGTCAAATGATGTGTTGAATGATGTATCGAATGATGTGTAGAATGAAGTTGTGTTGATTGATGTGTCGACTGATGTGCAGAATGATGTGTAGAATGGTGTGTGGAATGACGTGTAGAATGATGCGTAGAATGATGTGTGGAATAATGTGTAAAATGGCGTGTGGAATGATGTGTAGAATGATGTATAGAATAGATGTGTAGAATTATGCTGTGTGGAATGATGTGTGGAATGAAATGTAGAACGGTGTGCAGAATGATGTATAGAATGATGTGTAGAATGCTGTTGAGTAGATTGATTTTTCGAATGATGTGTAGAATGATGTGTGGTATAATGTGTAGAATGACGTGCAGAATGATGTGTTGAAAGATGTGTAGAATGATGCGAAGAATGATGCGTAGACTAATGCGCAGAATTGATGTGTAGAATGATGTGTAGAATGATGCGTAGAATGATGTATAGAATGAGGTGTAGAATGATGTGTAGAATGATGTGTAGAATGATGTGTAGAAAGATGTGCAGATTGATGTGTAGAATGATGTGTAGAATAATGTGTTGAATAATGTGCAGATTCATGTGTAGAATGACGTGTAGAATGATGTGCAGAATGACGTGTAGAATGATGTGTAGAATGATCCGTAAATGATGTGTAGAATGATGTGAAGAATGATGTGTAGAAAGATGTGTAGATTGATGTGTAGAATTATGTGTAGAATGATGTGTAAAATGATGTGTGGAATGATGTGTAAAATAATTTGTAGAATGATGTGTTGAAAGATGTGTCGAATGATGGGTAGAACGGTGTGTAGAAAGATGTGTAGCATGATGCATATAATGATGTGTAGAATGATGTATAGAATGATGTGTAGAATGATGTGTAGAATGATGTGTAGAATGATGTGTAGATTGATTTGTAGAATGATGTGTAGAATAATGTGCAAATTGATGTGTCGAATGATGTGTAGAATAATGTGTAGAAAGATGTGTAGAAAGATGTGCAGAATGATGCGTAGAATGATGTGTAGAATGATGCGTAGAATGAAGTGTAGAAAGATGTGTAGAATGATGTGTAGAATGATGTGTAGAATGATGTGTAGAATGATGTGTAGAATGATGTGTAGAATGATGGGTAGAATGACGTGTAGAATGATGTGTCGAATGATGTGCTGATTGATGTGCAGAATTATGTGTAGAATGATGGGTAGAATGATATGTTGAAAGATGTGTCGAATGATGCGTATATGATGTGTAGAATGACGTGTAAAATGATTTGTAGCATGATGTGTAGAATGATGTGCAGAATGACGTGCAGAAATATGTGTAGCATGATGCATACAATGATGTGTAGAATGATGTATAGAATGATGTGTAGAATGAAGTTGTGTAGATTGAAGTGTTGAATGATGTGTTGAATAATGTGTAGAATGATGTGTAGAAAGATGTGTAGAATGGTGCATAGAATGAGGTGTAGAATGATGTGTAGAATGATGTGTAGAATGATGTGTTGAATGATGTGCAGATTGATGTGTCGAATGATGTGTAGAATGATGTGTAGAATGATGTGTAGAAAGATGTGTAGAATGATGCGTAGAATGACGTGTAGAAAGATGTGTAGAATGATGTACAGATTGACGTGTCGAATGATGTATAGAATGATGTGTAGAATGATGTGTAGAAAGATGTGTAGAATGATGCGTAGAATGATGTGTAGAATGATGTGTAGAATGATTTGTAGTTTGAAGTGTTGAATGATGTGTAGAATAATGTGTAGAATGATGTGTAGAAAGATGTGTAGAATGGTGCATAGAATGATGTGTAAAATGACGTGAGAAAATGATTTGTAGAATGATGTGTAGAATGATGTGTCGAATGATGTGTTGACTGATGGGTTGAATGATATGTTGAAAGATGTATCGAATGATGCGTATATGATGTGTAGAATGATGTGTAAAATGATGTGTAGAATGATGTGGAGCATGATGCGTATAATGATGTGTAGAATGATGTATAACATGATGTGTAGAATGAAGTTGTGTAGTTTGAAGTGTTGAATGTTGTGTAGTATAATGTGTAGAATGATGTGTAGAAAGATGTGCAGAATGGTGCATAGAATGATGTGTAAAATGACGTGAGAAAATGATTTGTAGAATGATGTGTAGAATGATGTGCAGAATGATGTGTAGATTGATGTGTAGAATGATGTGTAGAATGATGTGTAGAATGATGTGTAGAAAGATGTGTAGAATGTTGAGTAGAATGATGTGTAGAATGATGTGTAGATTGATGTGTTGAATGTTGTGAAGAATGATGTGTAGAATGATGTCTAGAATGATGTGTAAATCATGTGGTGTAGAATGATGCGCAGAATGATAGGTAGAATGATGCGCAGAATGATGTGTAGAATGATGTGTAGAATGATGTGTAGAATGATGTGTAGAATGATGTGTAGAATAATTTGTAGAATGATGTGTTGAAAGATGTGTACAATTATGCGTAGAATGATGCGTAGAATGATGCGCAGAATGAAGTTGTGTAGATTGATGAGTAGAATGATGTGTAGAATGATGTGTAGAATTAAGTTGTGTAGATTGATGTGTAGAATGATGTAAAGAATGATGTGTAGAATGATGTTGTTTGGAATGATGTGTGGAATGAAATGTAGAATGATGTGTCGAATGATGTATAGAATGATGTGCAGAATGCTGTTGAGTAGAGTGATTTTTCGAATGATGTGTCGAATGATGTGTGAAATAATGTGTAGAATGACGTGCAGAATGACGTGTAGAATTATGTATAGAATGAAGCGCAGAATGATATGTAGGATTATGTGTGGAATGATGTGTAGATTGATGTGTAGAATGTTGTGTAGAATGATGTGTAGAATTATGTATAGAATGAAGCGCAGAATGATATGTAGGATTATGTGTAGAATGATGTGTAGATTGATGTGTAGAATGTTGTGTAGAATGATGTGTAGAATGATGTGTAGTAAGATGTGCCGAATGATGCGTAGAATAACGTGTGGAATGATGTGTAGAATGATGTGTAGAATGATGTGTGGAAAGATGTGTAGAAAGATGTGTTGAATGATGCGTAGAATGATGTGTAGAATGAAGTTGTGTCGATTGATGTGTAGAATGATGTGTAGAATGATGTTTAGAATGATGTGTAGAATGATCGTTTGTAGAATGATGTGTAGAATGATGTTTAGAATGATTTGTTGAATGATGTGTAGAATGATGTGTAGAATGATGTGTAGAATGATTTGTTGAATGATGTGTAGATTGATGTATAGAATGATCGTTTGTAGAATGATGTGTACAATGATGTTTTGAATGGTTTGTAGAATAATGTGTATACTGATATGTAGAATGAAGTGTAGAATGATGTGTAGAATGATGTTGTGTCGAATAATGTGTGGAATGAAATGTAGAATGATGTGTCGAATGATGTATAGAATGATGTGCAGAATGATGTTGAGTAGAATGATGTGTAGAATGATGTGTAGAATGATGTTTAGAATGACGTGTAGAATGATGTGTATAATGACATGTAGAATGCAGTGTAGAATGATGTGTAGAATGCTGTTGTGTAGATTGATGTGTAGAATGATGTGTAGATTGAAGTGCAGAATGATGTGTGTAATGATGTGTCGAATGATGTGTTAATGTTGTGCAGAATGTTGTTTAGAATGATGTGTAAAATGAGGTTTGGAAGGATGCCTATAATGATGTGTGCAATGATGTGTAGACTGCTGTAGAATGATGTGTAGAATGATGTTTTGTGGAATGAGAGGTATAATGATGTGCAGAATGATGTGCAGAATGATGTGTAGAATGACGTGCAGAATGATGTGCAGAATGATGTGCAGAATGATGTTGTGCAGAATGAGATGTAGAATGATGTGTAGAATGATGTGTAGAACGATGTGTAGAATGATGTTTTGTATGATGTGTAGAATGATGTGTAGAATGATGCTTCGTATGATGATGTGTAGAATGATGTGTAGAATGTTGTGAAGAATGATGTGTAGAATGACGTGTAGAATGATGTGTAGAAAGATGGGTAGAAAGATGTGTAGAATGTTGTGTAGAATGATGTGTAGAATGACGTGTAGAATGATGTGTAGAATAATGGGTAGAATGATTTGTAGAATATGTGTAGAAGGATGTGTAGAATGATGTGCAAAATGATGTTGAGCAAAATGATGTATAGAATGATGTGTTGAATGATGTGTTTAATGATGTGTCGAATGACGTGCAGAATGATGTGTCGAATGATGTGTAGAAAGATGTGTAGAAATATGCGTAGAATGATGTGTCGAATGATGCGTAGAATGATGTGCAGAATGATTTGGAGAATGATGTGTGGAATGATGTGTCGAATGATGTGTAGAATGATGTGTAGAATGATCTGTAGAATTATTTGTCGAATGATGTTTAGGATGATGTGTAGAATGATGTTTAGAATGATGTGTTGAATGAAATGTAGAATCATGTGCAGAATGATATGCAGAATGATGTGTAGAATGATGTGTAGAATGATGGTGTGTTGAATGATGTGTAGAATGATGTGTAGAATGATATATAGAATGATATGCAAAATGATGTTGAGGCGAATGATGTGTGGAATGATCTGAAGAATGATGCGTAGAATGACGTGCAAAATGATGTTGTGTATAATGATGAGTAGAATGATGTGTCGAAGGATGTGTAGAATGCTGTGTTGAATGATGTGTAGAATAATGTTGTGTGGAATGATTTGCAGAATGATGTGAAGAATGATGTGTAGAATGATGTGTAGAATGATGTGTAAATTGACGTGTAAAATGATGTGTAGAACGATGTGTGGAATGATCTGAAGAATGATGCGGCGAATGATGTGTAGAATGATGTGTCGAATGATGTGTAGAATGATTTGTAGAATGACGTGTGGAATGATGATGTGTATATTGATGTGTAGAATGATGTGCAGAATGAAGTGGAGAGTGAATTGTAGAATGATGTGCAGAATGATGTGTACAATGATGTGTACAATGATGTGTAGAATGATGTGTAAAATGATGTGTAGAATGATGTTTCGTTTGATGATGAGTCGAATGATGTGTAGAATGTTGTGTAGAATGATGTGTCGATTGACGTGAAGAATGATGTGTAGAATGATGTGTAGAATGATTTGGATAATGATGTGTAGAATGATGTGTCGGCTGATGTGTAGAATGATGTGTAGAATGACTTGCAGAATGATGTGTAGAATGACGTGTAGAATGAGATGTAGAATGATATGTAGAATGATGTGTCGAATGGCGTGCAGAATGATGTGCAGAATCATGTGTGGAATGATTTGTTGAATGATGTGTATAATTATGTGTAGAATGATGCGTAGAATGATGTGTAGAATGATGTGTAGAATGATGTGTAGAATGATTTGTAGAATGATGTGTAGAATTATGTGCAGAATGATTTTGTGTCTAATGATGTGTAGAATGATTTGGTAGAATGATGTGTAGAATGATCTGCCGAATGATGTGTAGAATGTTAATGAGCAGAATGTTGTGTAGAATGATGTGTAGAATGACGTGCAGAATGATGTGTAGAATGATGTGCAGAATGATGTGCAGAATGACGTGCAGAACGAAATGAAGAATTATGTGTAGAATGATGTGCAGAATGATGTGTTGAATGAAGTGTCGCATGATCTTACGAATGACGTTGTGTAGAATGATGTGTAGCATGATGTGTAGAATGATGTGTGGTTTGATGTTGTGTAGAATGATGTGTCGAATGATGTGTAGAATGATGTATAGAATGATGGGCAGAATGATGTTGAGCAGAATGATGTGTAGAATGATGTGTAGAATGATGTGTAGAATGATGTGTCGAATGACGTGTAGAATAATGTGTAGAAGGATGTGCAGAATGATGTGTAGAATGACGATGTGTAGAATGTTGTGTAGAATGATTTGTAGAATGAGGTGTGGAATGATGATGTGTATAATGATATGTAGAATGATCTGTAGAATGATAAGCAGAATGATGCTGTGCAGAATGATGTGTAGAATAATGTGTAGAATGATATGTAGAATGATGTGTAGAATGATGTGTAGAATGACGTGTAGAACGAAATGGAGAATGATGTGTAGAATGATGTGTAGAATGATGTGTAGAATGAGGTGCAGAGTGAAGTGTAGAATGATGTGTAGAATGATGTGTACAATGATGTGTACAATGATGTGTAGAATGATGTGTAGAATTAAGCGTAGAATGATGTTTCGTATTATGATGTGTAGAACGATGTGCAGAATGTTGTGATGAATGATGTGTAGATTGACGTGTAGAATGATATGTCGAATTATGTGCAGAATGATTTGTCGAATGATGCGTAGAATGATGTGAAGACGCATGTGTAGAAAGATGTTTAGAATGATATGTAGAATGATGTGTTGAATGATGTGTAGAATGATGTGTAGAATGTTGTGTAGAATGATGTGTAGAATGTTGTGTAGAATGATGTGTAGAATGATTTGTAGAATGATGTGTCGAATTATGTGTAGAATGATGCGTAGAATGATGTGTAGAATGATAGGCAGAATGATGTGTAGAATGAATTGTAGCATGACCTATCGAATGATGTTGTGTAGAATGATTTGTAGAATGATGTATAGAATGATGAGTAGCATGATGTTGTGTAGAATGATATGTGGAATGATGTGTAGAATGGTGTGTAGAATGACGTCTAGAATGATGTGTAGACAGATGTGTAGAATGAATTGTAGAATGATGCGTAGAATGACGTGTAGAATGATGTGTAGAAAGATGTGTAAAATGACGTGCAGAATGATGTGTAGAATGATGTGTAGAATGATGTGAATAATGATGTTGTGTAGAATGATGTGTAGAATGATGTGTAGAATGATGTGTAGAATGATGTGTATAATGATGTGAGAATGATGTTGTGGAGAATGATGTGTCGAATGGTGGGCAGAATGAGGTGTGGAGTGAAGTGTAGAATGATGTGTATAATGATGTGTACAATGATGTGCAGAATAATGTTTCGAATGATGTGTAGAAAGAAGTGTAGAATGATGTTTCGTTTGATGATGTGCAGAATGATGTGTAGAATGTTGTGTAGAATGTTGTGTAGATTGACGTGTAGAATGTTACGTAGAATGATGTACAGAATGATTTGTAGAATGATGTGTAGAATGATATGGAAGAATGCTGTGTAGAATGATCTGTCGAATGATGTGTAGAATGTTGATGAGCAGAATGTTGTGTAGAATGATGTGCAGAATGATTTGCAGAATGATGAGTGGAATGATGTGCAGAATGATGTGTGGAATGATGTGTAGAATGATGTGTATAATGATGTGTAGAATGGCGTGTAGAACGAAATAGAGAATTATGTGTAGAATGATGTGCAGAATGATGTGTAGAATGAAGTGTCGCATGATCTTTCGAATAATGTTGTGTAGAATGATGTGTAGCATGATGTGTAGAATTATGTGTGGAATGATGTTGTGTAGAATGATGTGTAGAATGATGTGTAGAATGATGTATAGAATGATGGGCAGAATGATGTTGAGCAGAATAATGTGTAGAATGATGTGAAGAATGATGTGTAGAATGATGTGTCGAATGACGTGTAGAATGATGTGTAGAAGGATGTGCAGAATGATGTGTAGAATTGTGTGTCGAATGATGTGTAGAATGATTTGTAGAATGAGATGTGGAATGCTGATGTGTATAATGATATGTAGAATGATCTGTAGAATGATGAGCAGAATGATGCTGTGCAGAATGATGTGCAGAATAATGTGTAGAATGATATGTAGAATGATGTGTAGAATGATGTGTAGAATGATGCTGTGCAGAATGATGTGCAGAATAATGTGTAGAATGATATGTAGAATGATGTGTAGAATGATGTGTAGAATGACGTGTAGAACGAAATGGAGAATGATGTGTAGAATGATGTGTAGAATGATGTGTAGAATGAGGTGCAGAGTGAAGTGTAGAATGATGTGTAGAATGATGTGTACAATGATGTGTAGAATGATGTGTAGAATGAAGCGTAGAATTATGTTTCGTATTATGATGTGTAGAACGATGTGCAGAATGTTGTGATGAATGATGTTTCGATTGACGTGTAGAATGATATGTCGAATTACGTGCAGAATGATTTGTCGAATGATGTGTAGAATGATATGAAGACTCAAATATAGAAAGATGTTTAGAATGATTTGTAGAATGATGTGTTGAATAATGTGTAGAATGATGTGTCGAATGACGAGTCGAATGATGTGTAGAAGGATGTGCAGAATGATGTGTAGAATGGTGTGTCGAATGATGTGTTGAATGATTTGTAGAATGAGGTGTGAAATGATGATGTGTATAATGATATGTAGAATGATCTGTAGAATGATGTTTAGAATGACGTGTAGAACGAAATGAAGAATGATGTGTAGAATGATGTGTAGAATGATGTGTGGAATGAGATGCAGAGTGAAGTGTAGAATGATGTGTAGAATGATGTGTACAATAATGTGTACAATGATGTGTAGAATGATGTGTAGTATGAAGCGTAGCATGATGTTTCGTATGATGATGTGTCGAAAGATGTGCAGAATGTTGTGTGGCATGATGTGTAGATTGACGTGTAGAATGATGTGCAGACTTATGTGCAGAATGATTTGTAGAATGATGTGTAGAATGATGTGCAGACTCATGTTTAGAAAGATGTTTAGAATGATTTATAGAATGATGTGTTGAATGATGTGTAGAATGATGTGTAGAATGTTTTGTAGAATGATGTGTAGAATGATGTGTAGAATTATGTGTAGAATGATTTGTAGAAAGATGTGTAGAATTATGTGTAGAATGATGCGTAGAATGATGTGTAGAATCATATGCAGTATGATATCTAGAATGAAGTGTAGCATGACCTATCGAATTATGTTGTGTAGAATGAGTTGTAGAATGATGTATAGAATGATGTGTAGCATGATGTTGTGTAGAATGATATAAGGAATGATGTGTAGAATGGTGTCTAGAATGATGTGTAGAATGATGTGTAAAACGCTGCACTCAACATATCATTCTACACATGATTTCCTCTGTACATCATTCTACACATTATTATACACATCATTCTACACAACATTCTACACATCATTCATTCTGCACATCATTCTTCACATCATTCTACACATCATTCTACTCATCATTCTACACATCATTCTACACATCATTTTACACATCATTCTGCACATCATTCTGCACGTCATTTTACACATCATTCTACATGTCATTCTACACATCATTCTGCACATCATTCTCCATTCCATTCGACACATCATTTTGCATATCATACTACACGTCATTCTACACATCATTCTACACATCATTCTGCTCGTCATTCTACGCATCATTCTACACATCATGCTAAACATCATTCTACAGAACATTCTACAACTGATTCGACGCATCATTCTTCACATCCGTCTACACATCTTACCAAACATCATTCTACACATGATTCTTTCTACTCATCATTCTTCACATCATTCGACACATCAGTCTACACATCAATCATTCCACACATCATTCTGCACATCATTCTACACATCATTCTACATATCATTCACACGACACATCATTCATTCTACACATCATTCGACACACCATTCTGCACTTCATTATACAAATCAGTCAACACATCATTCTACACATCATTCGATACTTCATTCTGCACATCATTCTACACATCATCATTCTACACATCATTCTACACGTCATTATACACATCGTTCTACACGTCATTCGACACATCATTCGATACTTCATTCTGCACATAATTCTACACAGCATCATTCTACACATCATTCTACACATCATTCGACACACCATTCTGCACTTCATCCTGCGCATCATACATTCTGCACATCATTCTACACATCATTCTACACGTCATTATACACATCATTCAACACATCATTCTACAAGTCATTGATTCGACACATCATTCTACACATCATTCTACACATCATTCTACATATCATCATTCTACACATCATTCTAAACATCAATCTACACATCATTCTACACATCATTCTACACATCAATCTACACATCATTCTGCTTATCATTGAATCTACACATCATTGTGCACATCATTGTACACATCATTCTACACATCATTGTACACATCATTCTATACCTCATTCTACACATCACTCTGCACATCATGCTAGACATCATTGATTCTGCGCATCATTCTACACATCATTCTGCTCATCATTCTACACATCATTCATACTACACATCATTCCACTCATCATTCTACATATCATTCTACACATCAATCTACACATAATTCTACACATCATTCATTCTACTCATCATTCTACACATCACTCTACACATCATTCTATACAGCATTGAATCTGCACATCATTCTACACATCATTCTACACATCATTCCGCACGTCATTCTACACATCATTCGTTACACACATCATTATACACATCATTCTGCACATCAATCTATACATCATTCTAAACTTCATTCAGCACAACATTCTACACATCACCCCAAACTGACTCATCACCCCTAACAGACTCATGACCCCAAACTGACCCATTTTAAGCAAACCGACTCATCACCCACAAAATGACACTTCACCCCAAACTCGCTCATCACCCTAAACTGACCCATTACCGCAAACTGACCAATCACCCCAAACTGACCCATCACCCCAAACGGACACATCTCCCGAAACTGAACCATCACCCCAAACTGACTCATCACCCCAAACTGACTCCTCACCCCAAACTGACTCATCACCCCAAAGTAACCCATCACCCCAGATTGCCGCATCACCCACAAATTGACTCATCATCCAAAATTGACCCACCAACCCAAACTGAACCATCAACCCAAACTGACTCATCAACCCAAACTGACTCATAACCCCAAATGATCCATCACCCAGAAACAGACTCATCACCCCAAACTGACCCATCACCCCAAACTGACCCATCACCTCAAACTGATCCATCACCCCAAATTGACTCATCACCACAAACTGACTCATTGCCACAAACTGAAGCATCACGCAAAACTGAATCATCACCCCAAACTGAAGTATCACCCCAAACTGACTCATCACCCCAAACTGACCCATCACCACGAACTGAACCATCACCACAAACTGACCCATTACCCAAAACTAAACCATCACACCAACTTGACTAATTACCCCAAACTGACCCATCGCACCAAAAAGACCCATCACCCCAAACTGATCCATCACCCCAAACTGACCCATCACGCGAAACTGAACCATCACCCTAAACTGACTTATCTGCCCAAACTGAATCATAACCCCAAACTGACTCATTACCTCAAACTGACCCATCACCCCAAATTCCTGCATCACCCACAAACTGACTCATCACCCCAAACTGACCCATCACCAAAAACTGACTCATCACCATAAACTGACCCATCACCCCAAACCGACTCATCACCCTAACCTGACGCACCACCACAAACAAACTCATGACCAAAAATTGACCCATTTCACCAAACCGACTCATCACCCACAAACTGGTCCATCACCCTAAACTGACCCATCACCCCAAACTGACCCATAACTCCAAGCTGACCCATCACCTCAAACTGAACCATCACCTCAAACTGGCTCATCACCCCAAACCGACGCATCTCCCCACTGACTCATCACCCCAAACTGACACATCACTCCAAGCTGACCCATCACCTCAAACTGAACCATCACCTCAAACTGACGCATCACCCCAAACTGACACATCACCCCAAACCGACGCATCTCCCCACTGACTCATCACCCCAAACTGACACATCACCCCAAACCGACGCATCTCCCACTGACTCATCACCCCAAAATGACCCATCACCCCAAACTGACTCATCACACCATAGTGACCCATCACGCCAAACTGACCCATCGCCAAAAATTGACTCATCACTCCAAACTGACTATTCATCCCAAATTGACCCATCACCCCAAACTGAGCAATCACCCTAAACTGACCCATCACCCCAAATTGTCCCATCACCCAAAACTGACTCATCACCATAAACTGACCCATCACCCCAAACCGACTCATCACCCCAACCTGACGCACCACCACAAACAAACTCATGACCAAAAATTGACCCATTTCACCAAACCGACTCATCACCCACAAACTGGTCCATCACCCTAAACTGACCCATCACCCCAAACTGACCCATCACTCCAAGCTGACCCATCACCTCAAACTGAACCATCACCTCAAACTGGCTCATCACCTCAAACCGAAGCATCTCCCCACTGACTCATCACCCCAAACTGACCCATCACTCCAAGCTGACCCATCACCTCAAACTGAACCATCACCTCAAACTGGCTCATCACCACAGACTGACTCATCGCCCCAAACTGACGCATCACCCCAAACTGACACATCACCCCAAACCGACGCATCTCCCCACTGACTCACCACCCCAAACTGACACATCACCCCAAACCGACGCATCTCCCCACTGACTCATCACCCCAAAATGACCCATCACCCCAAACTGACTCATCACACCATAGTGACCCATCACGCCAAACTGATTTATCACCCTAAGCTTACCCATCACCC
Source organism: Pristiophorus japonicus (assembly GCF_044704955.1). Lineage (NCBI taxonomy): Eukaryota > Metazoa > Chordata > Chondrichthyes > Pristiophoridae > Pristiophorus > Pristiophorus japonicus. Next base: position 3,605,045 of record NC_092009.1, read on the forward strand.
CAAATTGTCTCTTCACCAAAAACTGACTCATCACTCCAAACTGACTCATTACCCCAAACTGACCAATCACCCCAAATTGACCAATCACCCCAAACTGACTCATCAGACTCGACTGACCCATCACCACAAACTGACCCATCACCACAAACTGATTCATCACCCTAAGCTTACCCATCACCCCAAAGTGTCTCTTCACCAAAAACTGACATTATCACTCCAAATTGACTCATCACCCCAAACTGACCCATCACCCCAAACTGACCCATCAACCCATACAGACTCATCACCCCAAACTGACGCACCTCCACAAACTGACCCATCACCCCAAACTGACTCATCACCACAAACGGACTCATTAACCGAAACTGACCTATGACCAAAAACTGACCCATCACTCCAAACTGACTCATTACCCCAAACTGACCAATCACCCCAAATTGACCAATCACCCCAAACTGACTCATCAGACCCGAATGACCCATCACCGCAAACTGATCCATCACCAAAAACTGACTCATCACTCCAAACTAACTCTTCACCCCAAACTGACACATCACCCTAAACTGACGCTTCACCCACAAACTGACTCATCACCCCAAATTGAACAATCACCCCAAACTGATTCATCACCCCATATTGACCTATCACCCAAAACCGAATAATCACCCCAAACTGACTCATCGCCCCAAACTGACGCATCATCCCAAACTGAAGCACCACCCCAAACAGAATCATGACCAAAAACTGACCCATTTCACCAAACCGACTCATCACCCACAAACTGATCCATCACTCCAAACTAGCCCATCACCCTGAACTAATCCACCACCCCAAACTGAACCATCACCCCAAAGTAATACATCACCCCAAACTGACTTATCACCAAAAACATACTCATCCATCCAAACTGACTCATCAACACGAACTGACCCATCACCTCAAACCGACCTATCGATCCAAACTGACTCATCATCCCAAACTGACGCATCTCCCCAATGACTCATCTCCCCAATGACTCATCACCCCAAACTGACTCATCACCACAAACGGATTCATTAACCCAAACTGACCTATGACCAAAAACTGACCCATCACTCCAAACTGACTCATTACCCCAATCTGACCAATCACCCCAAATTGACCAATCACCCCAAACTGACTCATCAGACTCGACTGACCCATCACCGCAAACTGACCCATCACCACAAACTGATTCATCACCCGAAGCTTACCCATCACCCCAAAGTGTCTCTTCACCAAAATCTAACCCATCACCCCAAACTGACTTATCACCAAAAACATACTCATCCCTCCAAACTGACTCATCAACACAAACTGACCCATCACGCCAAACCGACCAATCGATCCAAACTGACTCATCATCCCAAACTGACGCATCTCCCCAATGACTCATCATCCCAAACTGACCCTTCACCCCAAACTGATTCATCACCCCAAACTGACCCATCACGCATAATTGACTCATCACCACAAACTGACTCATCACCCCATTTTGACCCATTACCCCAAAATGATTATCACCAAAAACTGACTCATCACTCCAAAGCGACTCATCACCCCAAACTGACCCAACATCGCAAACTGACTCATTACCCCAAACTGACCCATCACCCCAAAATGACCCATCACCCCAAACTGACTCATCACCCCAAACTGACTCATCGCCAAAAACTGACGCATGACACAAAACTGACGCATCACCCCAAACTGAACCATCACCCCAAATTGAAACTTCACCCCAAAGTAATCAGCACCCCAAACTAACCCATCCCCCAAAACTGACCCATCACCCAAAATGTACTCATCACCCCAAAATGACCCATCACTCTAAATTGACTCTTCACCCCATACTGACCCATCAACCCAACCTGACTCATCACTAAAAACATACTCATCTCTCCAAACTGACTCATCACCCGAAAGTGACCCATCACCCCAAACTGACCAATCAACCCAAACTGACACATCATCCCAAACTGACACATCTCCGCACTGACTCATCATCCCAAACAGACCCATCACCACAAACTGATTCATCACCCTAAGCTTACCCATCACCCCAAATTGTCTCTTCACCAAAAACTGACTCATCACTCCAAACTGACACATCACTCCAAACTGACCCATCACCCCAAACTGACCCATCAATCCAAACTGACTCATCACCACAAACGGATTCCTTAACCCAAACTGACCTATGACCAAAAACTGACCCATCACTCCAAACTGACTCATTACCCCAAACTGACCAATCACCCCAAATTGACCAATCACCCCAAACTGACTCATCAGACTCGACTGACCCATCACCGCAAACTGACCCATCACCACAAACTGATTCATCACCCTAAGCTTACCCATCACCCCAAAGTGTCTCTTCACCAAAAACTGACATATCACTCCAAATTGACTCATCACCCCAAACTGACCCATCACCCGAAACTGACCCATCAACCCATACAGACTCATCACCCCAAACTGACACACCTCCACAAACTGACCCATCACCCCAAACTGACTCATCACCACAAACGGACTCATTAACCCAAACTGACCTATGACCAAAAACTGACCCATCACTCCAAACTGACTCATTACCCCAAACTGACCAATCACCCCAAATTGACCAATCACCCCAAACTGACTCATCAGACCCGACTGAACCATCACCGCAAACTGACCCATCACCAAAAACTGACTCATCACTCCAAACTAACTCTTCACCCCAAACTGACACATCACCCTAAATTGACGCATCACCCACAAACTGACTCATCACCCCAAATTGAACAATCACCCCAAACTGATTCATCACCCCATATTGACCTATCACCCAAAACCGAATAATCACCCCAAACTGACTCATCGCCCCAAACTGATGCATCATCCCAAACTGAAGCACCACCCAAACAGAATCATGACCAAAAACTGACCCATTTCACCAAACCGACTCATCACCCACAAACTGACCCATCACTCCAAATTAGCCCATCACCCTGAACTAATCCACCACCCCAAACTGAACCATCACCCCAAAGTAACCCATCACCCCAAACTGAATTATCACCAAAAACATACTCATCCCTCCAAACTGACTCATCAACACGAACTGACCCATCACCCCAAACCGACCTATCGATCCAAACTGACTCATCATCCCAAACTGACGCATCTCCCCAATGACTCATCACCCCAAACTGACTCATCACCACAAACGGATTCATTAACCCAAACTGACCTATGATCAAAAACTGACCCATCACTCCAAACTGACTCATTACCCCAAACTGACCAATCACCCCAAATTGACCAATCACCCCAAACTGACTCATCAGACTCGACTGACCCATCACCGCAAACTGACCCATCACCACAAACTGATTCATCACCCGAAGCTTACCCATCACCCCAAAGTGTATCTTCACCAAAAACTAACCCATCACCCCAAACTGACTTATCACCAAAAACATACTCATCCCTCCAAACTGACTCATCAACACAAACTGACCCATCACCCCAAACCGACCAATCGATCCAAACTGACTCATCATCCCAAACTGACGCATCTCCCCAATGACTCATCATCCCAAACTGACCCTTCACCCCAAACTGATTCATCACCCCAAACTGACCCATCACGCATAATTGACTCATCACCACAAACTGACTCATCACCCCATTTTGACCCATTACCCCAAAATGATTATCACCAAAAACTGACTCATCACTCCAAAGTGACTCATCACCCCAAACTGACCCAACATCGCAAACTGACTCATCAGCCCAAACTGATTCATCACCCGAAACTGACCCATCACCACAAATTGACTCATCACTCAAACTGACTCATGACCCCAAACTGACCCATCACCCCAAAATGACCCATCACCCCAAACTGACTCATCACACCATAGTGACCCATCATCCCAAACTGACCCATCACCAAAACTGACTCATCACTCCAAACTGACTATTCATCCCGAATTGACCCATCACCCCAAACTGACCCAACATCGCAAATTAACTCATCACCCCAAACTGATTCATCGCCCCAAACTGACGCATCACACAAAACTAACGCATCACCCCAAACTGAACCATCACCCCAAATTGAATCTTCACCCCAAAGTAATCAGCACCCCAAATTAACCCATGACCTTAAACAGACCCATCACCCTTAACTGACGCATCACCCACAAACTGACTCATCACCGCAAATTGAACTATCACCCCAAACTGACTCATCACCCCATATTGACCCATCACCCAAAACCGAATAATCACCCCAAACTGACTCATCGCCCCAAACTGACACATCATCCCAAACCGAAGAACCACCCCAAACAGACTCATGACCAAAAACTGACCCATTTCACCAAACCGACTCATCACCCACAAACTGACCCATCACTCCAAACTAGCCCATCACCCTGAACTAATCCACCACCCCAAACTGAACCATCACCCCAAACTGACCCATCACCCCAAACTGACTTATCACCAAAAACTTACTCATCACTCCAAACTGACTCATCAACACAAACTGACCCATCATCCCAAACCGACCAATCGATCCAAACTGACTCATCATCCCAAACTGACGCACCTCCCCAATGACTCATCACCCCAAACTGATCCTTCACCCCAAACTGATTCATCACCCTAAACTGACCCATCACGCATAATTGACTCATCACCACAAACTGACTCATCACCCCATTTTGACCCATTACCCCAAAATGATTATCACTAAAAACTGACTTATCACTCCAAAGTGACTCATCACCCCAAACTGACCCAACATCGCAAACTGACTCATCAGCCCAAACTGATTCATCATCCCAAACTGACCCATCACCACAAATTGACTCATCACTCCAAACTGACTCATTACCCAAACTGACCGCTCACCCCAAAATGACCCATCACCCCAAACTGACTCATCACACCATAGTGACCCATCATCCCAAACTGACCCATCACCAAAACTGACTCATCACTCCAAACTGACTATTCATCCCGAATTGACACATCACCCCAAACTGACCCAACATCGCAAATTGACTCATCACCCCAAACTGATTCATCGCCCCAAACTGAAGCATCACACAAAACTGACGCATCACCCCAAACTGAACCATCACCCCAAATTGAATCTTCACCCCAAAGTAATCAGCACCCCAAAGTAACCCATGACCCTAAACTGACCCATCACTCGAAACTGACTCATCAGCCCAAACTGACCCATCACCCCAAACTGACTCTTCATCCCATACTGACCCATCAACCCAACCTGACTCATCACCAAAAACATACTCATCACTCCAATCTGACTCATCACCACAAACTGACCCATCACCCCAAACTGACCAATCAACCCAAACTGACTCGTCATCCCAAACTGAGTCATCACCCTAAACTGACCCATCACCCCAAATTGTCCCATCACCAAAACTGACTCATCACCATAAACTGACCCATCACCAAAAACTGACTCATCATCCCAAACTGACGCATCTCTCCACTGACTCATCAGCCCAAACTGACCCATCACCCATAATTGATTCATCACCACAAACTGACTCATTACCCCAAATTGTCCCATCACCCAAAATTGACTCATCACCACAAACTGACCCATCCCCCCAAACTGACCCATCACCCATAATTGATTCATCACCACAAACTGACTCTTCACCCCATACTGACCCATTACCCCAAAATGACTCATCACCAAAAACGGACTCATCACTGCAAACTGACTCATCACCCCAAACTGACCCATCAACCCAAACTCGCTCATCACCGTAAACTAACCCATCACCTCAAACTGATCCATCACCCCAAACTGACTCATCACCACAAACTGACTCATCACCTAAACTGACCCATCACCCCAAATGAACCATCACCACAAACTGATTCATTACACAAAACTAAACCATCACACCAAATTGAATCATTATCCCAAACTGACCCATCACCCCAAACTGACCCATCTCCCCAAACTGAAACATCACCCCAAACTGACTCATCACCCCAAACTGACTCATCACCCCAAACTGACTCATCATCCAATGTAACCCATCACCCCAGATTGCCGCATCACCCACAAATTGATTCATGACCCCAAATTGACCCACCTACCCAAACTGACCCATCAACCCAAACTAAACCATCAACCCAAACTGACTCATCACCCCAAACTGATGCATCACTTTCAAACAGACTTATCACCCAAAAATGACCCCTCACCCCAAACTGACCCATCACCTCAAACTGAACCATCACCCCAAACTGACTCATCACCACAAACAGACTCATTGCCCCAAACTGACGCATCACACACAACTGACTCATCACCCCAAACTGAATTATCACCTCAAACTGACTCATTACACCAAACTGACCCATCACCACAAACTGAACCATCACCACAAACTGACCCATTACCCAAAACTAAACCATCACACCAAGTTGACTAATTATCCCAAAATGACCCATCGCACTAAAAGACCCATAACCCCAAACTGATCCATCATCCCAAACTGACCCATCACCCGAAACTGAACCATCACCCTGAACCGACCTATCTGCCCAAACTGAATCATCACCCCAAACTGACCTATCACCCCAAACTAACTCATCACCCCAAAGTAACCCACCACCCTAAACTGACACATCAACCCAAACTGACTCATTACCCCAAACTGACCCATTAACCCAAACTCCCGCATCACCCACAAAATGACTCATCACCAAAAACTGACTCATCACTGCAATCAGACTCATCACCCCAAACTGACCCATCACCCCAAACTGACTCATCACCCCAAACTGGCGCATGACCGCAAACAGACTCATGACCAAAAATTTAACCATTTCAACAAACCGACTCATCACCCACAAACTGACCCATCACCCAAAACTGGCCCATCACCCTAAACTGACCCATCACCCCAAACTGACCCATCACACCAAGCTGACCCATCACCTCAAACTGAACCATCACACCAAATTGAATCATCACCCCAAACTGATTCATCACCCCAAACTGATCCATCACCCCAAATTGTCCCATCACCCAAAATTGACTCATCACCACAAACTGACCCATCACCCCAAAGTGATTCTTCACCAAAAACTGACTCTTCACTCCAAATTGACTCATCACCCAAAACTGACCCATCACCCAAAACTTACGCACCACCACAAACTGACCCATTAACCCAAACTGACCCAACACAAAAACTGACCCATCACCCCAAAATGACTCATCACCCCAAACTGAAACATCACCCCAAACTGACTCATCACCCCAAACTGACGCACCACCCCAAACAGACTCATGACCACAAATTTACCCATTTCACCAAACCGACTCATCACCCAAAAACTGACCCATCACCTAAAACTGGCCCATCACCCTAAACTGACTCATCACCCCAAACTGACCCATCACCCCAAGCTGACCCATCACCTCAAACTGAACCATCATCCCAAACTGACTCATCGCCAAAAACTGACTCATCGCTTCAAACTGACTCATCACCCCAAATTGAATCTACACCCCAAAGTAATCAGCACCCCAAAGTAACCTATCACCATAAACTGACCTATCACCCGAAACTGACTCATCACACCAAACTGACGCATTAACCCAAACTGACCAATCAACACAAATTGACTCATCATCCCAAACTGACGCATCTCCCCACTCACTCATCACCCCAAACTGACCCATCACCCCAAACTGAGCCATCACCCTAAACTGACCCATCATCCCAAATTGTCCCTTCACCCAAAACTGACTCATCACCATAAACTGACCCATCACCAAAAACTGACTCATCATCCCAAACTGACCCATCAAGCATAATTGACTCTTCACACAAACTCACTCATCACCCGATTTTGACCTATTACCCCAAAATGATTATCACCAAAAACTGACTCATCACTCCAAAGTGACTCATCACCCCAAACTGACCCAACATCGCAAACTGACTCATCAGCCCAAACTGATTCATCGCCCCAAACTGACGCATCACCCAAAACTGGCCCATCACCCTAAACTGACCAATCACCCCAAGCTGACCCATCACCTCAAACTGAACCATCACCCCAAATTGACTCATCACCACAAACTGACTCATCGCCCAAACTGAACCATCACCCCAAACTGATTCACCACCCCAAACTGATCCATCACCCCAAATTGTCCCATCACCCAAAATTGACTCATCACCACAAACTGACCCATCACCCCAAAGTGATTCTTCACCAAAAACTGACTCTTCACTCCAAACTGACTCATCACACAAAACTGACACATTACCCGAAACTTACGCATCCTCACAAACTGACCCATCACCACAAATTGACTCATCTCCACAAACTGACCCATTAACCCAAACTGACCCATCACAAAAACTGACCCATCACCACAAAATGACTCATCACCCCAAACTGAACCATCACCCCAAAATGACTCATCACCCCAAACTGACGCACCACCCCCAAACAGACTCATGACCAAAAATTTACCCATTTCACCAAATCGACTCATTACCCACAAACTGACCCATCACTCAAAACTGGCACATCACCCTAAACTGACCCATCACCTCAAAGTGAACCATCATCCAAAACTGACTCATCACCACAAACTGACTCATCGCCCCAAACTGACCCATCACCCCAATTGAATCTTCACCCCAAAGTAATCAGCACCCCAAAGTAACCTATCACTCTAAACTGACCCATCACCCGAAACTGACTCATCACACCAAACTGACGCATCACCCCAAATTGACCAATCTACACAAATTGACTCATCATCCCAAACTGATGCATCTCCCCACTGAATCATCACCCCAAACTGACCCATCACCCCAAACTGAGCCATCACCCTAAACTAACCCATCACCCCAAATTGTCCCATCACCCAAAACTGACTCATCACCATAAACTGACCCATCACCAAAAACTGACTTATCATCCCAAACTGAAACATCACGCATAATTGACTCATCACCCCAAACTGACTCATCACCCCATTTTGATCCATTACCCCAAAATGATTATCACCAAAAACTGACTCATCACTCCAAAGTGACTCATCACCCCAAACTGACCCAACATCGCAAACTGACTCATCAGCCCAAACTGATTCATCGCCCCAAACTGACGCATCACCCAAAACTGGCCCATCACCTCAAACTGAACCATCACCCCAAATTGACTCATCACCACAAACTGACATCGCCCCAAACTGAACCAGCACCCCAAACAGATTCATCACCCCAAACAGATCCATCACCCCAAATTGTTCCACCACCCAAAATTGACTCATCACCACAAACTGACCCATCATCCCAAAGTGATTCTTCACCAAAAACTGTCTCTTCACTCCAAACTGACTCATCACCCAAAACTGACCCATTACCCCAAACTTACGCCCCCTCACAAACTGACCCATCACCACAAATTGACTCATCTCCACAAACTGACCCATTAACCCAAACTGACCCATCACAAAAACTGACTCATCATCCCAAACTGACGCATCTCCACAATGACTCATCACTCCAAACTGACTCTTCACCCCAAACTGACCTATTACCACAAACTGACCCGTCAACCAAAACAGATTCATCAACCCAAACTGAGGCACCACCACAAACTGACCCATCACCCCAAACTGATTCTTCATCCCAAACTGACGCATCTACCCACTGACTTATCACCCCAAACTGACCCATCACGCCAAACTGAGTCATCACCCGAAACTGACCCATCACCCCAAATTGTGCCATCACCCAAAACTGACTCATCACCATAAAGTGACCCATCACCAAAAATTGACTCACCACCCCAATCTGACCCATCACCCATAATTGACTCATCACCACAAACTGACTCATCACCCCACACTGACCCATTACCCCGAAATGACTTATGATCAAAAACTGACTCATCACTCCAAACTGACACATCGCCCCAAACTGACCCATTACCATAAACCGACTCATCACCCCGAACTGACGCAATAGCCCAAACAAACTCATGACCAAAAATTGACCCATTTCACCAAACCGACTCATCACCCACAAACTGACCCATCACCCGAAACTGGCCCATCACCCTAAACTGACCCAACACCCCAAACTGGACCATCACTCAAAGCTGACCCATCACCTCAAACTGAACCATCACCCCAAACTGACGCATCTCCCCACTGACTCATCACCCCAAACTGACCCATCCCCGCAAATGACCCATCACCCCAAATTGTCCCATCACCCCAAACTGACTCATCACCCCAAACTGACCCATCTCCCCACTGACTCATCACCCCAAACTGACCCATCCCCGCAAACTGACCCATCACCCCAAATTGTCCCATCACCCAAAATTGACTCATCACCACAAACTGACAAATTCACCCCAAAGTGACTCTTCACCAAAAACTGAATCATCACTCCAAACTGACTCATCACCATAAACTGACTCATCACACCATAGTGACCCATCACCCCAAATTGACCCATCACCAAAAACTGACCCATCACTCCAAACTGACAATTCATCCCAAATTGACCCATCACCCCAAACTGACCCATCACCGCAAACTGACTCATCATCCCATACTGAGTCAACGCCCCAAACTGACGCATCACACAAAACTGACGCATCACCCCAAACTGAACCATCACCCCAAATTGAATCTTCAACCCAAAGTAATCAGCACCCCAAACTCACTCTACCCCAAAACTGACCCATCATCCGAAACTTATTCATCACCCCAAACTGACCCATCACCCCAAACTGACTCTTCACCCATACTGACCCATCAACCCAACCTGACCCATCACCAAAAACTGACCCATCACTCCAAACTGACTATTCATCCCAAATTGACCCATCACCCCAAACTGACCCATCACCGCAAACTGACTCATCATCCCATACTGAATCAACGCCCCAAACTGACGCATCACACAAAACTGACGCATCACCCCAAACTGAACCATCACCCCAAATTGAATCTTCAACCAAAAGTAATCATCACCCCAAACTCACTCTTCCCCCAAAACTGACCCATCACCCGAAATTTATTCATCACCCCAAACTGACTCTTCACCCATACTGACCCATCAACCCAACCTGATTCATCACCAAAAACATACTCATTACTCCAAACTGACCCATCACCCCAAACTGACCAATCAACCAAAACTGTCTCATCATCCTAAACTGACTCATCACCCCAAACTGATTCATCACCCTAAACTGACCAATCACCCCAAATTGTCCCATCACCCAAAACTGACTCATCACCCCAAACAGACCCATCACCCCAAAGTGTCTCTTCACCAAAAACTGACCCATTACACCAAACTGATTCATCACAACTAACTGACCCATTACCCCAAACTAAACCATCACCCCTAATTGACTCATTACCACAAACTGAAACATCACCCCAAACTGACCCATCACCCCAAACTGACTCATCACCCCAAACTGACCCCCACACTAACTGAGCCATCATGCCAAACTAAGCCATTACCCAAACTGACCCATCAAGCACAAACAGACCCATCACCCCAAACTGACCCTAATCCCCAAACAGCCACATCACGCCAAAACTGACCAATCACCCCAAACTTAACCATCACCCCAAACTGAACCATCACCCCAATTTGACTCATCACCCCAAACAGATCCGTCACATAAACTGACCCATCACCACCTAACTGACCCATCACCCCAAACTGACTCACCTCCAAAAATGACTCAGCAGCCTAAACTGACCCATCACCCCAAACTGACACATCACCCCAAACTGATCCATCACCCCAAACTCACTCATCACCAAAAACTGACTCTTCACTCCAAATTGACTCATCACCCCAAACTGACCCATCACCCCAAATTGAACTGTAACGCCAAACTGACTCATCACCACAAACTGACCCATCACCCCAAACTGATTCTTCACCAAAAACTGACTCATCGCCCTAAACTGACACATCACCCCAAACTGACTCATCACCCCAAACTGACACATCACGCCTAAGTGACTCTTCACCAAAAACTGACTCATCACTCCAAACTGATTCATCACCCAAAACTGACCCATCAACCCAAACAGACATATCACCCAAAACTGACGCACCACCACAAACTGACACATCACCACAAATTGACTCATCACCACAAACTGACCCATTAACCCAAACTGACCCATCACAAAAAACTGACCCATCACTCCCAACTAACTCATTACCCCAAACTGACCCATCACCCCAAATTGACCCATCACCCAAAACTGACTCATCACACCACAGTGACCCATCACCACAAACTGACCCATCACCAAAAACTGACTCATCACTCCAAACTGACTCTTCACCCCAAACTGATCCATCACCCCAAACTGACCCATCACATCAAACTGAATCATCACCCCAAACTGACTCATCGGCCCAAACTTACGCATCACACAAAACTGACGCATCACCCCAAACTGAACCATCAACCCAAATTGAATCTTCACCCGAAAATAATAAGCACCCCAAAGTAATCCATCACCGTAAACTGACCCATCACCCGAAACTGACTCATCACCCCAAAATGACCCATCACCCCAAACTGAATCTTCACCCCATACTGACCCATCACCTCAAACTGACTCATCAGCAAAAACATACTCATCACTCCAAACTGACTCATCACTTCAAACTGACCCATCACCCCAAACTGACCAATCAACACAAACTGACTCATCATTCCAAACTGACGCATCTCCCCACTGACTCATCACCCCAACCTGACCCATCACCCCAAACTGATTCATAACCCGAAACTGACCCATCACCCCAAATTGTCCCATCATCCAAAACTGACTCATCACCATAAACTGACCCATCACCCCAAAGTGTCTCTTCACCAAAAACTGACTCATCACTCAAAACTGATTCATCACCCCAAGCTGACCCATCACCTCAAACTGAACCATCATCTAAAACTGCCTCATCACCACAAACTGACTCATCGCCCAAACTGACCCATCACCCAAAATTGAATCTTCACCCCAAAGTAATCAGCACCCCAAAGTAACCTATCACCCTAAACTGACCCATCACCCGAAACTGACTCATCACCCCAAACTGACGCATCACCCCAAACTGACCAATCAACACGAACTGACTCATCATCCCAAACTGACGCATCTCCCCACTGACTCATCACCCCAAACTGACCCCTCACCCCAAACTGAGCCATCACCCTAAACTGACCCATCACCCCAAATTGTCCCATCACCCAAAACTGACTCATCACCATAAACTGACCCATCACCACACACTGACTCATCACCCCAAACTGACCCATTAAGCATCATTGACTCATCACCACAAACTGACTCATCACTCCAAACTGACTCATCACCCCAAACTGACCCATCACCCCAAACCGACTCATCACCCCAACCTGACGCACCACCACAAACAAACTCATGACCAAAAATTGACCCATTTCACCAAACCGACTCGTCACCCACAAACTGGTCCATCACCCTAAACTGACCCATCACCCCAAACTGACCCATCACTCCAAGCTGACCCATCACCTCAAACTGAACCATCACCTCAAACTGGATCATCACCACAAACTGACTCATCGCCCAAACTGACGCATCACCCCAAACTGACACATCACCACAAAGCGACGCATCTCCCCACTGACTCATCCCCCCAAACTGATCCATCACCCCAAACTGACCCATCACCCCAAATTGTCCCATCACCCAAAATTGACTCATCAGCACAAACTGACCCATCACCCGAAAGTGACTCTTAACCAAAAACTGAATCATCACTCCAAACTGACTCATCACCCCAAATTGACCCATCACCCCAAACTGACGCACCACCACAAACTGACCCATCACCCCAAATTGACTCATCACGATAAAATGACGCATCACACCATAGTGACCCATCACGCCAAACTGACCCATCACCAAAAATTGACTCATCACTCCAAGCTGACTATTCATCCCAAATTGACCCATCACCCCAAACTGACCCATCACCGCAAACTGACTCATCACCCCAAACTGACTCATCGCCCAAAACTGACGCATCACACAAAACTGACGCATCACCCCAAACTGAACCATCACCCCAAATTGAAAGTTCACCCCAAAGTAATCAGCACCCCAAACTAACCCATCCCCCAAAACTGACCCATCACCCAAAATGTACTCATCACCCCAAAATGACCCATCACTCTAAATTGACTCTTCACCCCATACTGACCCATCAACCCAACCTGACTCATCACTAAAAACATACTCATCACTCCAAACTGACTCATCACCCCAAACTGACCCAACATCGCAAACTAACTCATCAGCCCAAACTGATTCGTCGCCCCAAACTGACGCATCACCCAAAACTGGCCCATCACCCTAAACTGACCCGTCACCCCAAGCTGAACCATCACCTCAAACTGAACCATCACCCCAAATTGACTCATCACCACAAACTGACTCATCGCCCCAAACTGAACCATCACCCCAAACGGATTCATCACCCCAAACTGATCCATCACCCCAAATTGTCCCATCAACCAAAGTTGACAAATCACCACAAACTGACCCGTCACCCCAAAGTGATTCTTCACCAAAAACTGACTCTTCACTCCAAACTGACTCATCACCCAAAACTGACCCATTACCCCAAACTTACGCACCCTCACAAACTGACCCATCACCACAAATTGACTCATCTCCAAAAACTGACCCATTAACCCAAACTGACCCATCACAAAAACTGACCCATCACCCCAAAATGACTCATCACCCCAAACTGAACCATCACCCCAAACTGACTCATCACCCCAACCTGACGCACCACCACAAACAAACTCATGACCAAAAATTGACCCATTTCACCAAACCGACTCATCACCCACAAACTGGTCCATCACCCTAAACTGACCCATCACCCCAAACTGACCCATCACCCCAAATTGTCCCATCACCCAAAATTGACTCATCAGCACAAACTGACCCATCACCCGAAAGTGACTCTTAACAAAAAACTGAATCATCACTCCAAACTGACTCATCACCCCAAATTGATCCAACACCCCTAACTGACGCACCACCACAAACTGATCCATCACCCCAAATTGACTCATCACGGTAAACTGACTCATCACACCATAGTGACCCATCACGCCAAACTGACCCATCACCAAAAATTGACTCATCACTCCAAACAGACTATTCATCCCAAATTGACCCATCACCCCAAACTGACCCATCACCGCAAACTGACTCATCACCCCAAACTGACTCATCGCCCAAATCTGACGCATCACACAAAACTGACGCATCACCCCAAACTGAACCATCACCCCAAATTGAAACTTCACCCTAAAGTAATCAGTACCCCAAACTAACCCATTCCCCAAAACTGACCCATCACCCAAAATGTACTCATCACCCCAAAATGACCCATCACTCTAAATTGACTCTTCACTCCATACTGACCCATCAACCCAACCTCACTCATCACTAAAAACATACTCATCACTCCAAATTGACTCATCACCCCAAACTGACCCAACATCGCAAACTGACTCATCAGCCCAAACTGATTTGTCGCCCCAAACTGACGCATCACCCAAAACTGGCCCATCACCCTAAACTGACCCGTCACTCCAAGCTCAACCATCACCTCAAACTGAACCATCACCCCAAATTGACTCATCACCACAAATTGACTCATCGCCCCAAACTGAACCATCACCCCAAACTGATTCATCACCCCAAACTGATCCATCACCCCAAATTGTCCCATCAACCAAAGTTGACTCATCACCACAAACTGACCCGTCACCCCAAAGTGATTCTTCACCAAAAACTGACTCTTCACTCCAAACTGACTCATCACCCAAAACTGACCCATTACCCCAAACTTACGCACCCTCACAAACTGACCCATCACCACAAATTGACTCATCTCCAAAAACTGACCCATTAACCCAAACTGACCCATCACAAAAACTGACCCATCACCCCAAAATGACTCATCACCCCAAACTGAACCATCACCCCAAACTGACTCATCACCCCAAACTGACGCACCACCCCAAACAGACTCATGATCAAAAATGTACCCATTTCACCAAACCGACTCATCACCCACAAACTGACCCATCACCCAAAACTGGCCCATCACCCTAAACTGACCCATCACCCAAAACTGACCCATCACCCCAAGCTGACCCATCACCTCAAACTGAACCATCATCCAATACTGAATCATCACCACAAACTGACTCATCACCCCAAACTGACCAATCACCCAAAATTGAATCTTCACCCCAAAGTAATCAGCACCACAAAGTAACCTATCACCCTAAACTGACCCATCACCCGAAACTGATTCATCATCCCAAACTGACGCATCTCCCGACTGACTCATCACCCCAAACTGACCCCTCACCCCAAACTGAGCCATCACCCTAAACTGACCCATCACCCCAAATTGTCCCATCACCCAAAACTGACTCATCACCATAAACTGACCCATCACCACAAACTGACTCATCACCCCAAACTGACCCATCACGCATCATTGACTCATCACCACAAACTGACTCATCACCCCATATTGACCCATTACCCCAAAATTATTATCACCAAAAACTGAGTCATCACCCCAACCTGACGCACCACCACAAACAAACTCATGACCAAAAATTGACCCATTTCACCAAACCGACTCATCACCCACAAACTGGTCCATCACCCTAAACTGACCCATCACCCCAAACTGACCCATCACCCCAAATTGTCCCATCACCCAAAATTGACTCATCAGCACAAACTGACCCATCACCCGAAAGTGACTCTTAACAAAAAACTGAATCATCACTCCAAACTGACTCATCACCCCAAATTGATCCAACACCCCAAACTGACGCACCACCACAAACTGATCCATCACCCCAAATTGACTCATCACGATAAACTGACTCATCACACCATAGTGACCCATCACGCCAAACTGACCCATCACCAAAAATTGACTCATCACTCCAAACAGACTATTCATCCCAAATTGAGCCATCACCCCAAACTGACCCATCACCGCAAACTGACTCATCACCCCAAACTGACTCATCGCCCAAATCTGACGCATCACACAAAACTGACGCATCACCCCAAACTGAACCATCACCCCAAATTGAAACTTCACCCTAAAGTAATCAGTACCCCAAACTAACCCATCCCCCAAAACTGACCCATCACCCAAAATGTACTCGACACCCCAAAATGACCCATCACTCTAAATTGACTCTTCACCCCATACTGACCCATCAACCCAACCTGACTCATCACTAAAAACATACTCATCACTCCAAATTGACTCATCACCCCAAACTGACCCAACATCGCAAACTGACTCATCAGCCCAAACTGATTTGTCGCCCCAAACTGACGCATCACCCAAAACTGGCCCATCACCCTAAACTGACCCGTCACTCCAAGCTCAACCATCACCTCAAACTGAACCATCACCCCAAATTGACTCATCACCACAAATTGACTCATCGCCCCAAACTGAACCATCACCCCAAACTGATTCATCACCCCAAACTGATCCATCACCCCAAATTGTCCCATCAACCAAAGTTGACTCATCACCACAAACTGACCCGTCACCCCAAAGTGATTCTTCACCAAAAACTGACTCTTCACTCCAAACTGACTCATCACCCAAAACTGACCCATTACCCTAAACTTACGCACCCTCACAAACTGACCCATCACCACAAATTGACTCATCTCCAAAAACTGACCCATTAACCCAAACTGACCCATCACAAAAACTGACCCATCACCCCAAAATGACTCATCACCCCAAACTGAACCATCACCCCAAACTGACTCATCACCCCAAACTGACGCACCACCCCAAACAGACTCATGACCAAAAATGTACCCATTTCACCAAACCGACTCATCACCCACAAACTGACCCATCACCCAAAACTGGCCCATCACCCTAAACTGACCCATCACCCAAAACTGACCAATCACCCCAAGCTGACCCATCACCTCAAACTGAACCATCATCCAATACTGAATGATCACCACAAACTGACTCATCGCACCAAACTGACCAATCACCCAAAATTGAATCTTCACCCCAAAGTAATCAGCACCACAAAGTAACCTATCACCCTAAACTGACCCATCACCCGAAACTGATTCATCATCCCAAACAGACGCATCTCCCGACTGACTCATCACCCCAAACTGACCCCTCACCCCAAACTGAGCCATCACCCTAAACTGACCCATCACCCCAAATTGTCCCATCACCCAAAACTGACTCATCACCATAAACTGACCCATCACCACAAACTGACTCATTACCCCAAACTGACCCATCACGCATCATTGACTCATCACCACAAACTGACTCATCACCCCATATTGACCCATTACCCCAAAATTATTATCACCAAAAACTGACTCATCACCCCAACCTGACGCACCACCACAAACAAACTCATGACCAAAAATTGCCCCATTTCACCAAACCGACTCATCACCCACAAACTGGTCCATCACCCTAAAGTGACCCATCACCCCAAACTGACCCATCACCCCAAATTGTCCCATCACCCAAAATTGACTCATCAGCACAAACTGACCCATCACCCGAAAGTGACTCTTAACAAAAAACTGAATCATCACTCCAAACTGACTCATCACCCCAAATTGATCCATCACCCCTAACTGACGCACCACCACAAACTGACCCATCACCCCGAATTGACTCATCACGATAAACTGACTCATCACACCATAGTGACCCATCACGCCAAATTGATCCATCACCAAAAATTGACTCATCACTCCAAACTGACTATTCATCCCAAATTGACCCATCACCCCAAACTGACCCATCACCGCACACTGACTCATCACCCCAAACTGACTCATCGCCCAAATCTGACGAATCACACAAAACTGACGCATCACCCCAAACTGAACCATCACCCCAAATTGAAACTTCACCCCAAAGTAATCAGTACCCCAAACTAACCCTTCCCCCAAAACTGACCCATCACCCAAAATGGACTCATCACCCCAAAATGACCCATCACTCTAAATTGACTCTTCACCCCATACTGACCCATCAACCCAACCTGACTCATCACTAAAAACATACTCATCACTCCAGCTGACTCATCACCCGAAAGTGATCCATCACCCCAAACTGACCAATCAACCCAAACTGACACATCACCCCAAACTGACACATGTTCGCACTGACTCATCATCCCAAACAGAACCATCACCACAAACTGATTCATCACCCTAAGCTTGCACATCACCCCAAATTGACTCTTCACCAAAAACTGACTCATCACTCCAAACTGACTCATCACCCCAAACTCACCGAACATCGAAAACTGACTCATCAGCCCAAACTGAATCGCCGCCCCAAACTGACGCATCACCCAAAACTGGCCCATCACCCTAAACTGACCCATCACTCCAAGCTAACCCATCACCTCAAACTGAACCATCACCCCAAATTGACTCATCACCACAAACTGACTCATCGCACCAAACTGAACCATCACCCCAAACTGATTCATCACCCCAAACTGATCCATCACCCCAAATTTTCCCATCACCCAAAGGTGACTCACCACAAACTGACACGTCACCCCAAAGTGATTCTTCACCAAAAACTGACTCTTCACTCCAAACTGACACATCACCCAAAACTGACCCATCACCCCAAATTTACGCACCCTCACAAACTGACCCATCACCACAAATTGACTCATCTCCACAAACTGACCCATTAACCCAAACTGACCCATCACAAAAACTGACCCATCACCCCAAAATGACTAATCACCCCAAACTGAACCATCACCGCAAACTGACTCATCACCCCAAACTGACGCACCACCCCAAACAGACTCATGACCATAAATGTACCCATTTCACCAAACCGACTCATCACCCACAAACTGACCCATCACCCAAAACTGGCCCATCACCCTAAACTGACCCATCACCCAAAACTGACCCATCACCCCAAGCTGACCCATCACCTCAAACTGAACAATCATCCAAAACTGACTCATCACCACAAACTGACTCATCGCCCCAAACTGACACATCACACAAAATTGAATCTTCACCCCAAAGTAATCAGTACCACAAAGTAACCTATCACCCTAAACTGACCGATCACCCGAAACTGACTCATCATTCCAAACTGACGCATCTCCCCACTGACTCATCACCCCAAACTGACCCCTCACCCATAACTGAGCCATCACCCTAAACTGACCTATCACCCCAAATTGTCCCATCGCCCAAAACTGACTCATCAACATAAACTGACCCATCACCAAAAACTGACTCATCACCCCAAACTGACCCATCACGCATCATTGACTCATCACCACAAACTGACTCATCACCTCATATTGACCCATTACCCCAAAATTATTATCACCAAAAACTGACTCATCAACCCAACCTGACGCACCACCACAAACAAACTCATGACCAAAAATGTACCCATTTCAACAAACCGACTCATCACCCACAAACTGGTCCATCACCCTAAACTAACCCATCACCCCAAACTGACCCATCACCCCAAACTTACGCACCCTCACAAACAGACCCATCACCACAAATTGTCTCATCTCCACAAACTGACCCATTAACGCAAACTGACCCATCACAAAAACTGACCCATCACCCCAAAATGACTCATCACACCAAACTGAACCATCACCCCAAACTGACTCATCACCCCAAACTGACGCACCACCCCAAACAGAGTCATGACCAAAAATTTACCCATTTCACCAAACCGACTCATCACCCACAAACTGACCCATCACCCAAAACTGGCCCATCATTCTAAACTGACCCATCACCCAAAACTGACCCATCACCCCAAGCTGACCCATCACCTCAAACTGAACCATCATCTAAAACTGACTCATCACCACAAACTGACTCATCGCCTAAACTGACCCATCACACAAAATTGAATCTTCACCCCAAAGTAATCAGCACCCCAAAGTAACCGAGCACCCTAAACTGACCCATCACCCGAAACTGACTCATCACCCCAAACTGACGCATCACCCCAAACTGACCAATCAACACAAACTGACTCATCATCCCAAACTGACGTATCTCCCCACTGACTCATCACCCCAAATTGACCCCTCACCCCAAACTGAGCCATCACCCTAAACTGACCCATCACCCCAAATTGTCCCAACACCCAAAACTGACTCATCACCATAAACTGACCCATCACCACAAACTGACTCATCACCCCAAACTGACCCATCACGCATCATTGGCTCATCACCACAAACTGACTCATCACTCCAAACTGACTCATCACCCCAAACTGACCCGTCACCCCAAACCGACTCATCACCCCAACCTGACGCACCACCACAAACAAACTCATGACCAAAAATTGACCCATTTCACCAAACCGACTCATCACCCACAAACTGGTCCATCACCCTAAACTAACCCATCACCCCAAACTGACCCATCACTCCAAGCTGACCAATCACCTCAAACTGAACCATCACCTCAAACTGGCTCATCACCACAAACTGACTCATCGCCCCAAACTGATGCATCACGCCAAACTGACACATCACCCCAAACCGACGCATCTCCCCACTGACTCATCACCCCAAACTGACCCATCACCCCAAACTGACCCATCACCCCAAATTGTCCCATCACCCAAAATTGACTCATCAGCACAAACTGACCCATCACCCGAAAGTGACTCTTAACCAAAAACTGAATCATCACTCTAAACTGACTCATCACACCAAATTGACACATCACCCCAAACTGACGCAAAACCACAAACTGACCCATCACCCCAAATTGACTCATCACGATAAACTGACGCATCACACCATAGTGACCCATCACGCCAAACTGACCCATCACCAAAAATTGACTCATCACTCCAAACTGACTTTTCATCCCAAATTGACACATCACCCCAAACTGACCCATCACTGCAAACTAACTCATCACCCCAAACTGACTCATCGCCCAAAACTGACGCATCACACAAAACTGACGCATCACCCCAAACTGAACCATCACCCCAAATTGAAACTTCACCCCAAAGTAATCAGCACCACAAACTAACCCATCCCCCAAAACTGACCCATCACCCAAAATGTACTCATCACCCCAAAATGACCCATCACTCTAAATTGACTCTTCACCCCATACTGACCCATCAACCCAACCTGACTCATCACTAAAAACATACTCATCACTCCAAACTGACTCATCACCTCAAACTGAACGATCACCCCAAATTGACTCATCACCACAAACTGACTCATCGCCCCAAACTGAACCATCACCCCAAACTGATTCATCACCCCAAACTGATCCATCACCCCAAATTGTCCCATCACCCAAAGTTGACTCATCACCACAAACTGACCCGTCACCCCAAAGTGATTCTTCACCAAAAACTAACTCTGCACTCTAAACTGACACATCACCCACAACTGACCCATTACCCCAAACTTACGCACCCTCACAAACTGACTCATCACCACAAATTGATTCATCTCCACAAACTGACCCATTAACCCAAACTGACCCATCACAAAAACTGACCCATCACCCCAAAATGACTAATCACCCCAAACTGAACCATCACCCCAAACTGACTCATCACCCCAAACTGACGCACCACCCCAAACAGACTCATGACCAAAAATTTACCCATTTCACCAAACCGACTCATCACCCACAAACTGACCCATCACCCAAAACTGGCCCATCACCCTAAACTGACCCATCACCCAAAACTGACCCATCACCCCAAGCTGACCCATCACCTCAAACTGAACCATCATCCAAAACAGAATCATCACCACAAACTGACTCATCACCCCAAACTGACCCATCACCCAAAATTGAATCTTCACCCCAAAGTAATCAGAACCACAAAGTAACCTATCACCCGAAACTGACCCATCACCCGAAACTGACTCATCATCCCAAAATGACGCATCTCCCCACTGACTCATCACCCCAAACTGACCCCTCACCCCAAACTGAGCCATCACCCGAAACTGACCCATCACCCCAAATTGTCCCATCACCCAAAACTGACTCATCACCATAAACTGACCCATCACCAAAAACTGACTCATCACCCCAAACTGACCCATCACGCATCATTGACTCATCACCTTAAACTGACTCATCACCCCATATTGACCCATTACCCCAAAATTATTATCACCAAAAACTGACTCATCACCCCAACCTGACGCACCACCACAAACAAACTCATGACCAAAAATTGACCCATTTCACCAAACCGACTCATCACCCACAAACTGGTCCATCACCCTAAACTGACCCATCACCCCAAACTGACCCATCACTCCAAGCTGACCCATCACCTCAAACTGAACCATCACCTCAAACTGGCTCATCACCACAAACTGACCCATCACCCCAAACTGACCCATCACCCCAAACTGACCCATCACCCCAAATTGTCCCATCACCCAAAATTGACTCATCACCACAAACTGACCCATCACCCGAAAGTGAATCTTAACCAAAAACTGAATCATCACTCCAAACTGACTCATCACCCCAAACTGACCCATCACCCCAAACTGACGCACTACCACAAACTGACCCATCACCCCAAATTGACTCATCACGATAAACTGACTCATCACACCATAGTGACCCATCACGCCAAACTGACCCATCAACAAAAATTGATTCATCACTCCAAACTGACTATTCATCCCAAATTGACCCATCACCCCAAACTGACCCATCACCGCAAGCTGACTCATCACCCCAAACTGACTCATCGCCCAAAACTGACGCATCACACAAAACTGACGCATCACCCCAAACTGAACAATCACCCCAAATTGAAACTTCACCCCAAAGTTATCAGCACCCCAAACTAACACATCCTCCAAAACTAACCCATCACGCAAAATGTACTCATCACCCCAAAATGACCCATCACTCTAAATTGACTCTTTACCCCATACGGACCCATCAACCCAACCTGACTCATCACTAAAAACATACTCATCACTCCAAACTGACTCATCACCCGAAAGTGACCCATCACCCCAAACTGACCAATCAACCCAAAATGACACATCATCACAAACTGACACATCTTCGCACTGACTCAGCATCCCAAACAGAACCATCACCACAAATTGATTCATCACCCTAAGCTTACCCATCACCCCAAGTTGTCTCTTCACCAAAAACTGACTCATCACTCCAAACTTACTCATCACCCCAAACTGACCCAACATCGCAAACTGACTCATCAGCCCAAACTGATTCGTCGCCACAAACTGACGCATCACCCAAAAGTGGCCCATCACCCTAAACTGACCCATCACGCCAAGCTGACCCATCACCTCAAACTGACCCATCACCCCAAATTGTCCCATCACCCAAAACTGACTCATCACCATAAACTGACCCATCACCCTAAACAGACCCATCACCCCAAACTGACCCATCACTCCAAGCTGACCCATCACCTCAAACTGAACCATCACCTCAAACTGGCTCATCACCACAAACTGACTCATCGCCCCAAACTGACGGATCACCCCAAACTGACACATCACCCCAAACCGACGCATCTACCCACTGACTCATCACCCCAAACTGACCCATCACCCCAAACTGACCCATCACCCCAAATTGTCCCATCACCCAAAATTGACTCATCACCACAAACTGACCCATCACCCGAAAGTGAATCTTAACCAAAAACTGAATCATCACTCCAAACTGACTCATCACGCCAAACTGACCCATCACCAAAAATTGACTCATCACTCCAAACTGACTATTCATCCCAAATTGACCCATCACCCCAAACTGACCCATCACCACAAACTGACTCATCGCCCCAAACTGACTCATCGCCCAAAACTGACGCATCACACAAAACTGACGCATCACCCCAAACTGAACAATCACCCCAAATTGAAACTTCACCCCAAAGTAATCAGCACCCCAAACTAACACATCCCCCAAAACTAACCCATCACGCAAAATGTACTCATCACCCCAAAATGACCCATCACTCTAAATTGACTCTTCACCCCATACTGACCCATCAACCCAACCTGACTCATCACTAAAAACATACTCATCACTCCAAACTGACTCATCACCCGAAAGTGACCCATCACCCCAAACTGACCAATCAACCCAAACTGACACATCATCACAAACTGACACATCTTCGCACTGACTCATCATCCCAAACAGAACCATCACCACAAACTGATACATCACCCTAAGCTTACCCATCACCCCAAATTGTCTCTTCACCAAAAACTGACTCATCACTCCAAACTTACTCATCACCCCAAACTGACCCAACATCGCAAACTGACTCATCAGCCCAAACTGATTCGTCGCCACAATCTGACGCATCACCCAAAACTGGCCCATCACACTAAACTGACCCATCAACCCAAGCTGACCCATCACCTCAAACTGACCCATCACCCCAAATTGTCCCATCACCCAAAACTGACTCATCACCATAAACTGACCCATCACCAAAAACTGACTCATCACCCCAAACTGACCCATCACGCATCATTGACTCATCACCACAAACTGACTCATCACCCCATATTGACCCATTACCCCAAAATTATTATCACCAAAAACTGACTCATCACCCCAACCTGACGCACCACCACAAACAAACTCATGACCAAAAATTGATCCATTTCACCAAACCGACTCATCACCCACAAACTGGTCCATCACCCTAAACTGACCCATCACCCCAAACTGACCCATCACTCCAAGCTGGCCCATCACCTCAAACTGAGCCATCACCTCAAACTGGCTCATCACCCCAAACTGACTCATCGACCCAAACTGACGCATCACCCCAAACTGACACATCACGCCAAACCGACGCATCTCCCCACTGACTCATCACTCCAAACAGACCCATCACCCCAAACTGACCCATCACCCCAAATTGTCCCATCACCCAAAATTGACTCATCACCACAAACTGACCCATCACCCGAAAGTGAATCTTAACCAAAAACTGAATCATCACTCCAAACTGACTCATCACCCCAAACTGACCCATCACCCCAAACTGACGCACCACCACAAACTGACCCATCACCCCAAATTGACTCATCACGATAAACTGACTCATCACACCATAGTGACCCATCACGCCAAACTGACCCATCACCAAAAATTGACTCATCACTCCAAACTGACTATTCATCCCAAATTGACCCATCACCCCAAACTGACCCATCACCGCAAGCTGACTCATCACCCCAAACTGACTCATCGCCCAAAACTGACGCATCACACAAAACTGACGCATCACCACAAACTGAACAATCACCCCAAATTGAAACTTCACCCCAAAGTAATCAGCACCCCAAAGTAACCTATCACGCTAAACTGACCCATCACCCTAAACTGACTCATCATCCCAAACTGACGCATCTCCCCACTGACTCATCACCCCAAACTGACCCCTCACCTCAAACTGAGCCATCACCCTAAACTGACCCATCACGCCAAATTGTCCCATCACCCAAAACTGACTCATCACCATAAACTGACCCATCACCAAAAACTGACTCATCACACCAAACTGACCCTGCACGCATCATTGACTCATCACCACAAACTGACTCATCACCCCATATTGACCCATTACCCCAAAATTATTATCACCAAAAACTGACTCATCACCCCAACCTGACGCACCACCACAAACAAACTCATGACCAAAAATTGACCCATTTCACCAAACCGACTCATCACCCACAAACTGGTCCATCACCCTAAACTGACCCAACACCCCAAACTGACCCATCACTCCAAGCTGACCCATCACCTCAAACTGAACCATCACCTCAAACTGGCTCATCACCACAAACTGACTCATCGCCCCAAACTGACGCATCACCCCAAACTGACACATCACCCCAAACCGACGCATCTCCCCACTGACTCATCACCCCAAACTGACCCATCACCCCAAATTGTCCCATCACCCAAAATTGACTCATCACCACAAACTGACCCATTACCCGAAAGTGAATCTTAACCAAAAACTGAATCATCACTCCAAACTGACTCATCACCCCAAACTGACACATCACCCCAAACTGACGCACTACCACAAACTGATCCATCACCCCAAATTGACTCATCACGATAAACTGACTCATCACACCATAGTGACCCATCACGCCAAACTGACCCATCACCAAAAATTTACTCATCACTCCAAACTGACTATTCATCCCAAATTGATCCTTCACCCCAAACTGACCCATCACCGGAAGCTGACTCATCACCCCAAACTGACTCATCGCCCAAAACTGACGCATCACACAAAACTGACGCATCACCCCAAACTGAACAATGACCCCAAATTGAAACTTCACCCCAAAGTAATCAGAACCCCAAACTAACACATCCCCCAAAACTAACCCATCACGCAAAATGTACTCATCACCCCAAAATGACACATCACTCTAAATTGACTCTTCACCCCATACTGACCCATCAACCCAACCTGACTCATCACTAAAAACATACTCATCACTCCAAACTGACTCATCACCCGAAAGTGACCCATCACCCCAAACTGACCAATCAACCCAAACTGACACATCATCACAAACTGACACATCTTCGCACTGACTCATCATCCCAAACAGAACCATCACCACAAACTGATTCATCACCCTAAGCGTACCCATCACCCCAAATTGTCTCTTCACCAAAAACTGACTCATCACTCCAAACTTGCTCATCACCCCAAACTGACCCAACATCGCAAACTGACTCATCAGCCCAAACTGATTCGTCGCCACAAACTGACGCATCACCCAAAACTGGCCCATCACCCTAAACTGACCCATCACCCCAAGCTGACCCATCACCTCAAACTGAACCATCACCCCAAATTGACTCATCACCACAAACTGACTCATCGCCCCAAACTTAACCATCACCCCAAACTGATTCATCAGCCCAAACTGATCCATCACCCCAAATTGTCCCATCACCCAAAGTTGACTCATCACCAAAAACTGACCCGTCACCCCAAAGTGATTCTTCACCAAAACTGACTCTTCACTCCAAACTGACTCATCACCCAAAACTGACCCATCACCCCAAACTTACGCACCCTCACAAACTGACCCATCACCACAAATTGACTCATCTCCACAAACTGACCCATTAACCCAAACTGACCCATCACAAAAACTGACCCATCACCCCAAAATGACTCATCACCCGAAATTGAACCATCACCCCAAACTGACTCATCACCCCAAATTGACGCACCACCCCAAACAGACTCATGACCAAAAATTTACCCATTTCACCAAACCGACTCATCACCCACAAACTGACCCATCACCCAAAACTGGCCCATCACCCTAAACTGACCCATCACCCAAAACTGACCCATCACCCCAAGCTGACCCATCACCTCAAACTGAACCATCATCCAAAACTGACTCATCACCACAAACTGACTCATCGCCCCAAACTGACCCATCACCCAAAATTGAATCTTCGCCCCAAAGTAATCAGCACCCCAAATTAACCTATCACGCTAAACTGGCCCATCACCCTAAACTGACTCAACGTCCCAAACTGACGCATCTCCCACTGACTCATCACCCCAAACTGACCCCTCACCTCAAACTGAGCCATCACCCAAACAGACCCATCACCCCAAATGTCCCATCACCCAAAACGGACTCATCACCATAAACTGACCCATCACCAAAAACTGACTCATCACCCCAAACTGACCCATCACGCATCATTGACTCATCACCACAAACTGACTCATCACCCCATATTGACCCATTACCCCATAATTATTATCACCAAAAACTGAATCACCATTCCAAACTGACTCATCACCCCAAACTGACCCATCACCCCAAACTGACGCACCACCACAAACTGACCCATCACCCCAAATTGACTCATCACGATAAACTGACTAATCACACCATAATGACCCATCACGCCAAACTGACCCATCAACCCAAACAGACTCATCACCACAAACTGACGCACCACCACAAATTGACCCATCAACCCAAACTGACTCATCACCACAAACGGACTCATTAACCCAAACTGACCTATGACCAAAAACTGACCCATCACTCCAAACTGACTCATTACCACAAACTGACCAACCACCCCAAATTGACCAATCACCCCAAACTGACTCATCAGACTCGACTGACCTATCACCGCAAACTGACCCATCACCACAAACTGATTCATCACCCTAAGCTTACCCATCACCCCAAATTGAACAATCACCCCAAACTGACTCATCACGCCATATTAACCCATCACCCAAAACCGAATAATCACCCCAAACTGACTCATCGCCCCAAACTGAAGCATCATCCCAAACTGAAGCACCACCCCAAACAGACTCATGACCAAAAACTGACCCTTTTCACCACACAGACTCATCACCCACAAACTGACCCATCACTCCAAACGAGCCCATCACCCTGAACTAATCCACCACCCCAAACTGGACCATCACCCCAAACTGACCCATCACCCCAAACTGACTTATCACCAAAAACATACTCATCACTCCAAACTGACTCATCAACACAAACTGACCCATCACCCCAAACCGACCAATCGATCCAAACTGACTCATCATCCCAAACTGACGCATCTCCCCAATGGCTCATCACCCCAAACTAACCCTTCACCCCAAACTGATTCATCACCCCAAACTGACCCATCACGCATAATTGACTCATCACCACAAACTGACTCATCACCCCATTTTGACCCATTACCCCAAAATGATTATCACCAAAAACTGACTCATCACTCCAAAGTGACTCATCACCCCAAACTGACCCAACATCGCAAACTGACTCATCAGCCCAAACTGATTCATCACCCCAAACTGACCCATCACCACAAATTGACTCATCACTCCAAACTGACTCATTACCCCAAACTGACCAATCACCCCAAAATGACCCATCACCCCAAACTGACTCATCACACCATAGTGACCCATCATCCCAAACTGACCCATCACCAAACCAGACTCATCACTCCAAACTGACTATTCATCCCGAATTGACCCATCACCCCAAACTGACCCAACATCGCAAATTGACTCATCACCCCAAACTGATTCATCGCCCCAAACTGACGCATCACACAAAACTGACGCATCACCCCAAACTGAACCATCACCCCAAATTGAATCTTCACCCCAAAGTAATCAGCACCCAAAAGTAACCCATGACCCTAAACTGACCCATCACCCTAAACTGACGCATCACCCACAAACTGACTCATCACCCCATATTGAACAATCACCCCAAACTGACTCATCACCCCATATTGACCCATCACCCAAAACCGAATAATCACCCCAAACTGACTCATCGCCCCAAACTGACGCATCATCCCAAACTGAAGCACCACCCCAAACAGACTCATGACCAAAAACTGACCCATTTCACCAAACCGACTCATCACCCACAAACTGACCCATCACTCCAAACTAGCCCATCACCCTGAACTAATCCACCATTCCAAACTGAACCATCACCCCAAACTGACCCATCACCCCAAACTGACTTATCACCAAAAACATACTCATCACTCCAAACTGACACATCAACACAAACTGTCCCATCATCCCAAACCGACCAATTGATCCAAACTGACTCATCATCCCAAACTGAAGCATCTCCCCAATGACTCATCACCCCAAACTGACCCTTCACCCCAAACTGATTCATCACCCCAAACTGACCCATCACGCATAGTTGACTCATCACCACAAACTGACTCATCACCCCATTTTGACCCATTACCCCAAAATGATTATCACAAAAAACTGACTGATCACTCCAAAGTGACTCATCACCCCAAACTGACCCAACATCGCAAACTGACTCATCAGCCCAAACTGATTCATCACCCCAAACTGACCCATCACCACAAATTGACTCATCACTCCAAACTGACTCATTACCCCAAACTGACCCATCACCCCAAAATTACCCATCACCCCAAACTGACTCATCACACCATAGTGACCCATCATCCCAAACTGACCCATCACCAAAACTGACTCATCACTCCAAACTGACTATTCATCCCGAATTGACCCATCACCCCAAACTGACCCAACATCGCAAATTGATTCATCACCCCAAACTGATTCATCGCCCCAAACTGACGCATCACACAAAACTGACGCATCACCCCAAACTGAACCATCACCCAAATTGAATCTTCACCCCAAAGTAATCAGCACCCCAAAGTAACCCATTACCCTAAACTGACCCATCACTCGAAACTGACTCATCAGCCCAAACTGACCCATCACCCCAAACTGACTCTTCACCCCATACTGACCCATCAACTCAACCTGACTCATCACCAAAAACATACTCATCACTCCAATCTGACTCATCACCACAAACTGACCCATCACTCCAAAATGACCAATCAACCCAAATTGACTCATCATCCCAAACTGACGCATCTCTCCACTGACTCATCAGCCCAAACTGACCCATCACCCCAAACTGACTCATCACCATAAACTGACCCATCATCCAAAAACTGACTCATCACACCAAACTGACCCATCAACCATAATTGATTCATCACCACAAACTGACTCATCACCCCATACTGACCCATTACCCCAAAATGACTCATCACCAAAAACGGACTCATCACTGCAAACTGACTCATCACCCCAAACTGACCCATCACCCCAAATTCGCTCATCACCGTAAACTAACCCATCACCCCAAACTGATCCATCACCCCAAACTGACTCATCACCACAAACTGAATCATCACCCTAAACTGACCCATCACCCCAAACTGAACCATCACCACAAACTGATCCATTACACAAAACTAAACCATCACACCAAATTGATTCATTATCCCAAACTGACCCATCACCCCAAACTGACCCATCTCCCCAAACTGAAACATCACCCCAAACTGACTCATCAGCCCAAACTGACTCATCACCCCAAATTGACTCAACATACAAAGTAACCCATCACCCCAAATTGCCGCATCACCCACAAATTGATTCATCACCCCAAATTGACCCACCTACCCAAACTGACCCATCAACCCAAACTAAACCATCAACCTAAACTGAACCATCACCCCAAACTGACTCATCACCCCAAACTGATGCATCACCCTCAAACAGACTTATCACCCCAAACTGACCCATCACCCCAAACTGACCCATCACCTCAAACTGAACCTTCACTCCAAATTGACTCATCACCATAAACTGACTCATTGCCCCAAACTGACGCCTCATACACAACTGACTCATCACCCCAAACTGAATTATCACCTCAAACTGACTCATTACACCAAACTGACCCATCACCACAAACTGAACCATCACCACAAACTGACCCATTACCCAAAACTAAACCATCACACCATGTTGACTAATTATCCCAAAATGACCCATCGCACCAAAAAGACCCATAACCCCAAACTGATCCATCATCCCAAACTGACCCATGACCCGAAACTGAACCATCACCCTGAACCGACTTATCTGCCCAAACTGAATCATCACCCCAAACTGACATATCACCCAAAACTAACTCATCACCCCAAAGTAACCCATCACCCTAAACTGACACATCACCCCAAACTGACTCATTACCACAAACTGACCCATCAACCCAAACTGCCGCATCACCCACAAATTGATTCATCACCCCCAACTGATCCATCACCAAAAACAGACTCATCACCCCAAACTGACCCATCACCCATAATTGACTCATCACCACAAACTGACACATCACCCCATACTGACCCATTACACCAAAATGACTCATCACCAAAAACTGACTCATCACTCCAATCTGACTCATCACCCCAAACTGAACCATCACCCCAAACTAACTCATCACCCCAAACTGGCGCACGACCCCAAACAGACTCATGACCAAAAATTTTACCATTTCAACAAACCGACTCATCACCCACAAACTGACCCATCACCCAAAACTGGCCCATCACCCTAAACTGACCCATCACCCCAAACTGCCGCATCATCCACAAATTGACTCATCACCCCCAACTGACCCATCACCAAAAACAGACTCATCACCCCAACCTGAACCATCACCCCAAACTGACTCATCACCCCAAACTGACGCACCACCCCAAACAGACTCATCACCAAAAATTTACCCATTTCACCAAACCGACTCATCACCCACAAACTGACCCATCACCTAAAACTGGCCCATCACCCTAAACTGACCCATCATCCCAAACTGACCCATCACCCCGAGCTGACCCATCACCTTAAACTGAACCATCTTCCCAAACTGACTCATCGCTTCAAACTGAACCATCACCCCAAATTGAATCTACACCCCAAAGTAATCAGCACCCCAAAGTAACCTATCACCCTAAACTGACCTATAACCCGAAACTGACTCATCACACCAAACTGACGCATCACCCCAACCTGACCAATCAACACAAATTGACTCATCATCCCAAACTGACGCATCTCCCCACTGACTCATCACCCCAAACTGACCCCTCACCCCAAACTGAGCCATCACCCTAAACTGACCCATCACCCCAAATTGTCCCTTCACCCAAAACTGACTCATCACCATAAACTGACCCATCACCAAAAACTGACTCATCATCCCAAACTGACCCATCACGCATCATTGACTCATCACCACAAACTGACTCATCACCCCATTTTGACCCATTACCCCGAAATGATTATCACCAAAAACTGACTCATCACTCCAAAGTGACTCATCACCCCAAACTGACCCAACATCGCAAACTGACTCATCAGCCCAAACAGATTCATCGCCCCAAACTGACGCATCACCCAAAACT
This sequence comes from Pristiophorus japonicus, assembly GCF_044704955.1. Taxonomy (NCBI): domain Eukaryota; kingdom Metazoa; phylum Chordata; class Chondrichthyes; family Pristiophoridae; genus Pristiophorus; species Pristiophorus japonicus. Next base: position 3,639,204 of record NC_092009.1, read on the forward strand.
GGCCCATCACCCTAAACTGACCAATCACCCCAAGCTGACCCATCACCTCAAACTGAACCGTCACTCCAAATTGACTCATCACCACAAACTTACTCATCGCCCAAAACTGAACAATCACCCCAAACTGATTCATCACCCCAAACTGATCCATCACCCCAAATTGTCCCATCACCCAAAATTGACTCATCACCACAAACTGACCCATCCCCCCAAACTGACCCATCACCCATAATTGATTCATCACCACAAACTGACTCTTCACCCCATACTGACCCATTACCCCAAAATGACTCATCACCAAAAACGGACTCATCACTGCAAACTGACTCATCACCCCAAACTGACCCATCACCCCAAACTCGCTCATCACCGTAAACTAACCCATCACCCCAAACTGATCCATCACCCCAAACTGACTCATCACCACAAACTGACTCATCACCCTAAACTGACCCATCACCCCAAATAGGACCATCACCATAAACTGATCCATTACACAAAACTAAACCATCACACCAAATTGATTCATTATCCCAAACTGACCCATCACCCCAAACAGACCCATCAACCCAAACTAAACCATCAACCTAAACTGAACCATCACCCCAAACTGACTCATCAACCCAAACTGACTCATCACCCAAACTGATGCATCACCCTCAAACAGACTTATCACCCCAAACTGACCCATCACCCCAAACTGACCCATCACCTGAAACTGAACCATCACCCTAAACTGACTCATCACCACAAACTGACTCATTGCCCCAAACTGACGCATCACACACAACTGACTCATCACCCCAAACTGAATTATCACCTCAAACTGACTCATTACACCAAACTGACCCATCACCACAAACTGAACCATCACCACAAACTGACCCATTACCCAAAACTAAACCATCACACCAAGTTGACTAATTATCCCAAAATGATCCATCGCACCAAAAAGACCCATAACCCCAAACTGACCCATCACCCCAAACTGACCCATCACACCAAGCTGACCCATCACCTCAAACTGAACCATCACACCAAATTGATTCATCACCACAAACTGACTCATCGCCCCAAACTGACCCATCACCCCAAACTGATTCATCGCCCCAAACTGATCCATCTGCCCAAATTGTCCCATCACCCAAAATTGACTCATCACCACAAACTGACCCATCACCCCAAAGTGATTCTTCACCAAAAACTGACTCTTCACTCCAAATTGACTCATCACCCAAAACTGACCCATCACCCCAAACTTACGCACCACCACAAACTGACCCATCACCACAAATTGACTCATCACCACAAACTGACGAATTAACCCAAACTGACCCATCACAAAAACTGACACATCACCCCAAAATTACTCATCACCCCAAACTGAACAATCACCCCAAACTGACTCATCACGCCAAACTGACATACCACCCCAAATAGACTCATGACCACAATATTTACCCATTTCACCAAACCGACTCATCACCCACAAACTGACCCATCACCTAAAATTGGCCCATCACCCTAAACTGACCCATCACCCCAAACTGACCCATCACTCCAAGCTGACCCAACACCTCAAACTGAACCATCATCCCAAACTAATTCATCATCAAAAACTGACTCATCGCTTCAAACTGACCCATCACCCCAAATTGAATCTACACCCCAAAGTAAGCAGCACCCCAAAGTAACCTATCACCTAAACTGACCTATCACCCGAAACTGAATCATCACACCAAACTGACGCATCACCCCAAACTGACCAATCAACACAAATTGACTCATCATCCCAAACTGACGCATCTCCCCACTGACTCATCACCCCAAACTGACCCCTCACCCGAAACTGAGCCATCACCCTAAACTGACCCATCACCCCAAATTGTCCCTTCACCCAAAACTGACTCATCACCATAAACTGACCCATCACCAAAAACTGACTCATCATCCCAAACTGACCCATCACGCATAATTGACTCATCACCACAAACTGACTCATCACCCCATTTTGACATATTACCCCAAAATGATTATCACCAAAAACTGACCCATCACTCCAAAGTGACTCATCACCCCAAACTGACCCAACATCGCAAACTGACTCATCAGCCCAAACAGATTCATCGCCCCAAACTGACGCATCACCCAAAACTGGCCCATCACCCTAAACTGACCAATCACCCCAAGCTGACCCATCACCTCAACTGAACCATCACCCCAAATTGACTCATCACCACAAACTGACTTATCGCCCAAAACTGAACAATCACTCCAAACTGATACATCACCCCAAACTGATCCATCACCCCAAATTGTCCCATCACCCAAAATTGACTCATCACCACAAACTGACCCATCCCCCAATCTGACCAATCACCCATAATTGATTCATCACCACAAACTGACTCTTCACCCCATACTGACCCATTACCCCAAAATGACTCATCACCAAAAACGGACTCATCACTGCAAACTGACTCATCACCCCAAACTGACCCATCACCCCAAACTCGCTCATCACCGTAAACTAACCCATCACCCCAAACTGATCCATCACCCCAAACTGACTCATCACCACAAACTGACTCATCACCCTAAACTGACCCATCACCCCAAACTGAACCATCGCCACAAACTGATCCATTACACAAAACTAAACCATCACACCAAATTGATTCATTATCCCAAACTGACCCATCACCCCAAACTGACCCATCTCCCCAAACTGAAACATCACCCCAAACTGACTCATCAACCCAAACTGACTCATCACCCCAAACTGATGCATCACCCTCAAACAGACATCACCCCAAACTGACCCATCACCCCAAACTGACCCATCAGCTCAAACTGAACCATCACCCCAAACTGACTCATCACACACAACTGACTCATCATCCCAAACTGAATTATCACCTCAAACTGACTCATTACACCAAACTGACCCATCACCACAAACTGAACCATCACCACAAACTGACCCATTACCCAAAACTAAACCATCACACCAAGTTGACTAATTATCCCAAAATGACCCATCGCACCAAAAAGACCCATAACCCCAAACTGATCCATCATCCCAAACTGACCCATCACCCGAAACTGAACCATCACCATGAGCCGACTTATCTGCCCAAACTGAATCATCACCCCAAACTGACATATCACCCCAAACTACCTCATCACCCCAAAGTAACCCATCACCCTAAACTGACACATCACCCCAAACTGACCCATCACCAAAAACAGACTCATCACCCCAAACTGACCCATCACCAATGTTTCACTCATCACCACAAACTGACACATCACCCCATACTGACCCATTACCGCAAAATGACTCATCACCAAAAACTGACTCATCACTCCAATCTGACTCATCACCCCAAACTGACACATCACCCCAAACTGACTCATCAACCCAAACTGGCGCACGACCCCAAACAGACTCATGACCAAAAATTTTACCATTTCAATAAACCGATCATCACCCACAAACTGACCCATCACCCAAAACTGGCCCATCACCCTAAACTGACCCATCACCCTAAACTGACCCATCACACCAAGCTGACCCATCACATCAAACTGAACCATCACCCCAAATTGAATCATCACCACAAACTGACTCATCGCCCCAAACTGACCCATCACCCCAAACTGATTCATCACCCCAAACTGATCCATCAGCCCAAATTGTACCATCACCAAAAATTGACTCATCACCACAAACTGACCCATCACCCCAAAGTGATTCTTCACCAAAAACTGACTCTTCACTCCAAATTGACTCATCACCCAAAACTGACCCATCACCCCAAACTTACGCATAACCCCAAACTGACCAATCAACACAAACTGACGCATCATCCCAAACTGACGCATCTCCCCACTGACTCATCACCCCAAACTGACCCCTCACCCCAAACTGAGCCATCACCCTAAACTGACCCATCACCCCAAATTGTCCCATCACCCAAAACTGACTCATCACCATAAACTGACCCATCACCAAAAATTGACTCATCACCCCAAACTGACCCATCACGCATCATTGACTCATCAGCACAAACTGACTCATCACCCCATATTGACCCATTACCTCAAAATTATGATCACCAAAAACTGACTCATCACTCCAAACTGACTCATCACCCCAAACTGACCCATCACCCCAAACCGACTCATCACCTCAACCTGACGCACCACCACAAACAAACTCATGACCAAAAACTGACCCATTTCACCAAACCGACTCATCACCCACAAACTGGTCCATCACCCCAAACTGACCCATCACCCTGAACTAATCCACCACCCCAAATTGAACCATCACCCCAAACTGACCCATCACCCCAAACAGACTTATCACCAAAAACATACTCATCACTCCAAACTGACCCATCAACACAAACTGACCCATCACCCCAAACCGTCCAATCGATCCAAACTGACTCATCATCCCAAACTGACGCATCTCCCCGATGACCCATCACCCCAAACTGACCCTTCACCCCAAACTGATTCATCACCCCAAACTGACCTATCACCACAAAATGATTCATCAACCAAAACAGATTAATCACCCCAAACTGAGGCACCACTAAAAACTGACCCATCACCCCAAACTGATTCTTCACCCTATACTGACACATCAACCCAACCTGACTCATCACCAAAAAACATACTCATCGCTCCAAACTGACTCATCACTCCGAACTGACCCATCACCCCAAACTGACCAATCAACCCAAACTGATTCATCACCGTAATCTTACCCATCACCCCAAAGTGTCTCTTCACCAAAAACTGACTCATCACTCCAAACTGACTCATCACCCCAAACTGACCCATCACCCCAAACTGACCCATCAACCCAAACAGACTCATCACCCCAAACTGACGCACCTCCACAAACTGACCCATCACCCCAAACTGACTCATCACCACAAACGGACTCATTAACCCAAACTGACCTATGACCAAAAACTGACCCATCACTCCAAACTGACTCATTACCCCAAACTGAACAATCACCCCAAATTGACCAATCACCCCAAACTGACTCATCAGACCCGAATGACCCATCACCGCAAACTGACCCATCACCAAAAACTGACTCATCACTCCAAACTGACTCTTCACCCCAAACTGACCCATCACCCTAAACTGACGCATCACCCACAAACTGACTCATCACCCCAAATTGAACAATCACCCCAAACTGACTCATCACCCCATATTGCCCCATCAGCCAAAACCGAATAATCACCCCAAACTGACTCATCGCCCCAAACTGACGCATCATCCCAAACTTAAGCACCACCCCAAACAGAATCATGACCAAAAACTGACCCATTTCACCAAACCGACTCATCACCCACAAACTGACCCATCACTCCAAACTAGCGCATCACCCTGAACTAATCCACCACCCCAAACTGAACCATCACCCCAAACTGACCCATCACCCCAAACTGACTTATCACCAAAAACATACTCATCACTCCAAACTGACTCATTAACACAAACTGACCCATCACCCCAAACCGACCAATCGATCCAAACTGACTCATCATCCCAAACTGACGCATCTCCCCGATGACTCATCACCCCAAACTGACCCTTCACCCCAAACTGATTCATCACCCCAAACTGTCCCATCAGCCAAATTGTCCCATCACCCAAAACTGACTCATCACCACAAACTGAACGATCACCCCAAAGTGACTCTTCACCAAAGACTGACTCATCACTCCAAACTGACTCTTCACACCAAACTGACCTATCACCACAAACTGACCCATCAACCAAAACAGATTCATCACCCCAAACTGAGGCACCACTACAAACTGAACCATCACCCCAAACTGATTCTTCACCCCATACTGACCCTTCAACCCAACCTGACTTATCACCAAAAAACATACTCATCGCTCCAAACTGACTCATCACCCCGAACTGACCCATCACCCCAAACTGACCAATCAACCCAAACTGACCAATCATCCCAAACTGACGCATCTACCCACTGACTCATCACCCCAAACTGACCCATCACGCCAAACTGAGTCATCACCCTAAACTGACCCATCACCACAAATTGTGCCATCACCTAAAACTGACTCATCACCATAAACTGACCCATCACCAAACACTGACTCACCACCCCAAACTGACCCATCACCCATAATTGAGTCATCACCACAAACTGACTCTTTACCCCACACTGACCCATTACCCCGAAATGACTTATTATCAAAAACTGACTCATCACTCCAAACTAACACATCACCCCAAACTCACCCATTACCATAAACCGACTCATCACCCCGAACTGACGCATCACCCACAAACTGATTCATCACCCCAAATTGAACAATCACCCCAAACTGAATCATCACCCCAAATTGACCCATCACCCAAAACCGAATAATCACCCCAAACTGACCCATCGCCCCAAACTGACGCATCACGCCAAACTGAATAATCACCCCAAACTGACTCATCGCCCCAAACTGACGCATCATCTCAAACTGAAGCACCTTCCCAAACAGACTCATGACCAAAAACTGACCCATTTCACCAAACCGACTCATCACCCACAAACTGACCCATCACTCCAAACTAGCCCATCATCCTGAACTAAACCACCACCCCAAACTGAACCATCACCCCAAACTGACCCATCACCCCAAACTGACTTATCACCAAAAACATACTCATCACTCCAAACTGACTCATCAACACAAACTGACCCATCACCCCAAACCGACCAATCGATCCAAACTGACTCATCATCCCAAACTGACGCATCTCCCCAATGACTCATCACCCCAAACTGACCCTTCACCCCAAACTGATTCATCACCCCAAACTGACCCATCACCCAAATTGCCCCATCACCCAAAACTGACTCATCACCACAAACTGACCGATCACCCCAGAGTGACTCTTCACCAAAGACTGACTCATCACTCCAAACTGACTCTTCACCCCAAACTGACCTATCACCACAAACTGACCCATCAACCAAAACAGACTCATCACCCCAAACTGAGGCACCACCACAAACTGACCCATCACCCGAAACTGATTCTTCACCCCATACTGACCCATCAACCCAACCTGACTCATCACCAAAAAACATACTCATCGCTCCAAACTGACTCATCACCCCGAACTGACCCATCACCCCAAACTGTCCAATCATCCCAAACTGACGCATCTACCCACTGACTCATCACCCCACACTGACCCATCACGCCAAACTGAGTCATCACCCTAAACTGACCCATCACCCCAAATTGTGCCATCACCCAAAACTAACTCATCACCATAAACTGACCCATCACCAAAAACTGACTCACCACCCCAAACTGACCCATCACCCATAATTGACTCATCACCACAAACTGACTCATCACCCCACACTGACCCATTACCCCGAAATGACTTATCATCAAAAACTGACTCATCACTCCAAACTGATACATCACCCCAAACTCACCCATTACCATAAACCGACTCATCACCCCGAACTGACGCACCAGCTCAAACAAACTCATGACCAAAAATTGACCCATTTCACCAAACCGACTCATCACCCACAAACTGACCCATCACCCGAAACTGGCCCAACACCCTAAACTGACCCATCACCCCAAACTGAACCATCACTCAAAGCTGACCCACCACCTCAAACTGAACCATCACCCCAAACTGACTCATCACCACAAACTGACTCATCGCCCCAAACTGACGCATCACCCCAGACTGACTCATCACCCCAAACTGACGCATCTCCCCACTGACTCATCACCCCAAACTGACCCATCCCCGCAAACTGACCCATCACCCCAAATTGTCCCATCACCCAAAATTGACTCATCACCACAAACTGACAAATTCACCCCAAAGTGACTCTTCACCAAAAACTGAATCATCACTCCAAACTGACTCATCACCCCAAATTGACCCATCACCCCAAACTGACACACCACCACAAACTGACCCATCACCCCAAATTGACTCATCACCATAAACTGACTCATGACACCATAGTGACCCATCACCCCAAACTGACCCATCACCAAAAACTGACTCATCACTCCAAACTGACTATTCATCCCAAATTGACCCATCACCCCAAACTGACCCATCACCGCAAACTGACTCATCACCCCATACTGACTCAACGCCCCAAACTGACGCATCACACACAACTGACGCATCACCCCAAACTGAACCATCACCCCAAATTGAATCTTCAACCCAAAGTAATCAGCACCTCAAACTCACTCTTCCCCAAAACTAACCCATCAACCGAAACTTACTCATCACCCCAAACTGACCCATCACCCCAAACAGACACTTCACCCCATACTGACCCATCAACCCAACCTGATTCATCACCAAAAACATACTCATTACTCCAAACTGACTCTTCACTCCAAACTGACCCATCACCCCAAACTGACCAATCAACCCAAACTGACTCATCATCCTAAACTGACTCATCACCCCAAACTGATTCATCACCCTAAACTGACCCATCACCCCAAATTGTCCCATCACCCAAAACTGACTCATCACGCCAAACTGACCCATCACCCCAAAATGTCTCTTCGCCAAAAACTGACCCATTACACCAAACTGATTCATCACCACTAACTGACCCATTACCGCAAATTAAACCATCAACCCTAATTGACTCATTACCACAAACTGAACCATCACCGCAAACTGACCCATCACCCCAAACTGACTCATCACCCCAAACTGACCCCCACACTAACTGACCCATCATGCCAAACTAACCCATTACCCAAACTGACCCATCAAGCACAAACTGACCCATCACCCCAAACTGACCCTACTCCCCAAAAAGACTCATCACCTCAAAACTGACCCATCACCCCAAACTGAACTATCACCCCAAACTGAACCATAACCCCAATTTGACTCATCACCCCAAACAGATCCGTCACATAAACTGACCCATCACCACCTAACTGACACATCACCCCAAACTGATCCATCACCCCAAATTGACTCATCATCAAAAACTGACTCTTCACTCCAAATTGACTCATCACCCCAAACTGACCCATCACCCCAAATTGAACTATAACGCCAAACTGACTCATCACCCCAAACTGACCCATCACCCCAAACCGACTCATCACCCCAACCTGACGCACCACCACAAAAAATCCATGACCAAAAATTGATCCATTTCACCAAACCGACTCATCACCCACAAACTGGTCCATCACCCTAAACTGACCCATCACCCCAAACTGATCCATCACTCCAAGCTGACCCATCACCTCAAACTGAACCATCACCTCAAACTGGCGCATCACCCCAAACTGACACATCACCCCCAAACCGACGCATCTCCGCACTGACTCATCACCCCAAACTGACCCATCACCGCAAACTGAGCCATCACCCCAAATTGTCCCAGCACCCAAAATTGACTCATCACCACAAACTGACACATCACCCGAAAGTGACTCTTCACCCCAAACTGACCCATCACCCCAAATTTAATAATCACCCCAAACTGACTCATCGCCTCAAAGTAATCAGCACCCCAAAGTAACCCATCACCAAAAACGGACTCATCACTCCAAACTGACTCATCACCCCAAACTGACCCATCACCCCAAACTGACCCATCAACCCAAACAGACTCATCACCCCAAACTGACGCACCTCCACAAACTGACCCATCACCCCAAATTGACTCATTACCCCAAACTGAACAATCACCCCAAATTGACCAATCACCCCAAACTGACTCATCAGACCCGACTGATTCATCACCGCAAATTGACCCATCACCAAAAACTGACTCATCACACCAAACTGACTCTTCACCCCAAACTGACCCATCACCCCAAATTTAATAATCACCCCAAACTGACTCATCGCCTCAAAGTAATCAGCACCCCAAAGTAACCCATCACCCTAACTGACCCATCACCCCAAACTGACTCATCACCCCAAACTGACCTATCACTCCAAACTGACGCATCACCCACAAACTGATTCATCACCCCAAATTGAACAATCACCCCAAACTGACTCATCAACCCAAATTGACCCATCACCCAAAACCGAATAATCACCCCAAACTGACCCATCGCCCCAAACTGACGCATCACGCCAAACTGAATAATCACCCCAAACTGACTCATCGCCCCAAACTGACGCATCATCCCAAACTGAAGCACCACCCCAAACAGACTCATGACCAAAAGCTGACCCATTTCACCAAACCGACTCATCACCCACAAACTGACCCATCACTCCAAACTAGCCCATCACCCTGAACTAATCCACCACCCCAAACTGAACCATCACCCCAAACTGACCCATCACCCCAAACTGACTTATCACCAAAAACATACTCATCACTCCAAGCTGACTCATCAACACAAACTGACCCATCACCCCAAACCGACCAATCGATCCAAACTGACTCATCATCCCAAACTGACGCATCTCCCCAATGACTCATCACCCCAAACTGATCCTTCACCCCAAACTGATTCATCACCCCAAACTGACCCATCACCCAAATTGTCCCATCACCCAAAACTGACTCATCACCACAAACTGAACGATCACCCCAGAGTGACTCTTCACCAAAGACTGACTCATCACTCCAAACTGACTCTTCACCCCAAACTGACCTATCACCACAAACTGACCCATCAACCAAAACAGACTCATCAACCCAAACTGAGGCACCACCACAAACTGACCCATCACCCCGAACTGATTCTTCACCCCATACTGACCCATCAACCCAACCTGACTCATCACCAAAAAATATACTCATCGCTCCAAACTGCCTCATCACCCCACACTGACACATCACGCCAAACTGAGTCATCACCCTAAACTGACCCATCACCCCAAATTTTGCCATCACCCAAAACTAACTCATCACCATAAACTGACCCATCACCAATAACTGACTCACCACCCCAAACTGACCCATCACCCATAATTGACTCATCACCACAAACTGACTCATCACCCCACACTGACTCATTACCCCGAAATGACTTATCCTCAAAAACTGACTCATCACTCCAAACTGACACATCACCCCAAACTCACCCATTACCATAAACCGACTCATCACCAAAAACTGACGCACCAGCTCAAACAAACTCATGACCAAAAATTGACCCATTTCACCAAACCGACTCATCACCCACAAACTGACCAATCACCCGAAACTGGCACATCACCCTAAACTGACACATCACCCCAAACTGAACCATCACTCAAAGCTGACCCACCACCTCAAACTGAACCATCACCCCAAACTGACTCATCACCACAAACTGACCAATCACCCGAAACTGGCACATCACCCTAAACTGACACATCACCCCAAACTGAACCATCACTCAAAGCTGACCCACCACCTCAAACTGAACCATCACCCCAAACTGACTCATCACCACAAACTGACTCATCGCCCCAAACTGACGCATCACCCCAGACTGACTCATCACCCCAAACTGACGCATCTCCCCACTGACTCATCACCCCAAACTGACCCATCCCCCCAAATTGAACCATCACCCCAAATTGTCCCATCACCCAAAATTAACTCATCACCACAAACTGACAAATTCACCCCAAAGTGACTCTTCACCAAAAACTGAATCATCACTCCAAACTGACTCATCACCCCAAATTGACCCATCACCCCAAACTGACGCACCACCACAAACTGACCCATCACACCAAATTGACTCATCACCATTAACTGACTCATGACACCATAGTGACCCATCACCCCAAACTGGCCCATCACCAAAAACTGACTCATCACTCCAAACTGACTATTCATCCCAAATTGACCCATCACCCCAAACTGACCCATCACTGCAAACTGACTCATCACCCCATACTGACTCAACGCCCCAAACTGACGCATCACACAAAACTGATGCATCACCCCAAACTGAACCATCACCCCAAATTGAATCTTCAACCCAAAGTAATCAGCACCCCAAATTCACTCTTCCCCCAAAACTAACCCATCACTCCAAACTGACTCATCACCCCAAACTGACCCATCACCCCAAACTGACCAATCAACCCAAACTGACTCATCGTCCTAAACTGACTCATCACCCCAAACTGATTCATCACCCTAAACTGACCCATCACCGCAAATTGTCCCATCACCCAAAACTGACTCATCACCCCAAACTGACCCATCACCCCAAAGTGTCTCTTCGCCAAAAACTGACCCATTACACCAAACTGATTCTTCACCACTAACTGACCCATTACCCCAAATTAAACCATCACCCCTAATTGACTCATTACCACAAACTGAACCATCACAGCAAACTGACCCATCACCCCAAACTGACGCATCACCCCAAACTGACCCGCACACTAACTGACCCATCATGCCAAACTAACCCATTACCCAAACTGAACCATCAAGCACAAACTGACCCATCACCCCAAACTGACCCTACTCCCCAAACAAACTCATCACCCCAAAACTGATCCATCACCCCAAACTGAACCATCACCTCAAACTGAACCATCACCCCAATTTGACTCATCACCCCAAACAGATCCGTCACAGAAACTGACCCATCACCACCTAAATGACCCATCACCCCAAACTGACTCACCTCTAAAAATGACTCAGCAGCCTAAACTGACCCATCACCCCAAACTGACACATCACCCCAAACTGATCCATCACCCCAAACTGACTCATCACCAAAAACTGACTCTTCACTCCAAATTGACTCATCACCCCAAACTGACCCATCAGCCCAAATTGAACTATAACGCCAAACTGACTCATCACCCCAAACTGACCCATCACCCCAAACCGACTCATCACCCCAACCTGACGCACCACCACAAAAAATCCATGACCAAAAATTTACCCATTTCACCAAACCGACTCATCACCCACAAACTGGTCCATCACCCTAAACTGACCCATCACCCCAAACTGACCCATCACTCCAAGCTGACCCATCACCTCAAACTGAACCATCACTCAAACTGGCTCATCACCACAAACTGACTCATCGCCCCAAACTGACGCATCACCCCAAACTGACACATCACCCCAAACTGACGCATCTCCCCACTGACTCATCACCCCAAACTGACCCATCACCCCAAACTGACCCATCACCCCAAATTGTCCCATCACCCAAAATTGACTCATCACCATAAACTGACACATCACCCGAAAGTGACTCTTAACCAAAAACTGAATCATCACTCCAAACTGACTCATCACACCAAACTGACCCATCACCCCAAACTGACGCAACACCACAAACTGACCCATCACCCCAAATTGTCTCATCACCATAAACTGACTCATCACACCATAGTGACCCATCACGCCAAACTGAACCATCACCAAAAATTGACTCATCACTCCAAACTGACTATTCATCCCAAATTGACCCATCACCCCAAACTGACCCATCACCGCAAACTGACTCATCTCCCCAAACTGACTCATCGCCCCTAACTGACACATCACACAAAACTGACGCATCACCGCAAACTGACCCATCACCCCAAACTGTCCCATCACCCCAAATTGTACCATCACCCAAAATTGACTCATCACCACAAACTGACCCATCACCCGAAAGTGACTCTTCACCAGAAACTGAATCATCACTCCAAACTGAATCATCACCCCAAACTGACCCATCACCAAAAACTGACTCATCACTCCAAATTGACTATCCATCCCAAATTGACCAATCACCCCAAATTGACCCATCACCGCAAACTGACTCATCACCCCAAACTGACTCATCGCCCCAAACTGACGCATCACACAAAACTGATGCATCACCCCAAACTGAACCAACACCCCAAATTGAAACTTCACCCCAAAGTAATCAGCACCCCAAACTAACCCATCCCCCAAAACTGACCCATCACCCACAATTTACTCATCACCCCAAACTGACCCATCAATCTAAATTGACTCTTCACCCCATACTGACCCATCAACCCAACCTGACTCATCACTAAAAACATACTCATCACTCCAAACTGACTCATTACCCGAAAGTGACCCATCACCCCAAACTGACCAATCAACCCAAACTGACACATCATCCCAAACTGACACATCTCCGCACTGACTCATCATCCCAAACTGACCCATCACCACAAACTGATTCATCACCCTAAGCTTACCCATCACCCCAAATTGCCTCTTCACCAAAAATTGACTCATCACTCCAAACTGACTCATCACCCCAAACTGACCCATCACCCCAAACTGACCCATCAACCCAAACAGACTCATCACCCCAAACTGACGCACCTCCACAAACTGACCCATCACCCCAAACTGACTCATCGCCACAAACGGACTCATTAACCCAAACTGACCGATGACCAAAAACTGACCCATCACTCCAAACTGACTCATTGCCCCAAACTGACCAATCACCCGAAATTGACAAATCACCCCAAACTGACTCATCAGACCCGACTGACCCATCACCGCAAACTGACCCATCACCAAAAACTGATTCATCACCCTAAGCTTACCCATCACCCCAAAATGTCTCTTCACCAAAAACTGACTCATCACTCCAAACTGACTCATCACCCCAAACTGACCCATCACCCCAAATTTAATAATCACCCCAAACTGACTCATCGCCTCAAAGAAATCAGCACCCCAAAGTAACCCATCACCCTAACTGACCCATCACCCCAAACTGACTCATCCCCCCAAACTGACGCATCATCCCAAACTGAAGAACCACCCCAAACTGACTCATGAACAAAAACTGACCCATTTCACCAAACCGACTCATCACCCACAAACTGACCCATCACTCCAAAGTAGCCCATCACCCTGAACTAATCCACCACCCCAAACTGAACCATCACCCCAAACTGACCCATCACCCCAAACTGACTTATCACCAGAAACATACTCATCACTCCAAACTGACTCATCAACACAAACTGACCCATCACCCCAAACCGACCAATCGATTCAAACTGACTCATCATCCCAAACTGACGCATCTCCCCAAAGACTCATCACCCCAAACTGATCCTTCACCCCAAACTGATTCATCACCGCAAACTGACCCATCACCACAAACTGACCCATCAACCAAAACAGACTCATCACCCCAAACTGAGGCACCACCACAAACTGACCCATCACCCCAAACTGACCCATCACCACAAACTGACGCATCAACCAAAACAGACTCATCACCCCAAACTGAGGCACCACCACAAACTGACCCATCACCCCAAACTGATTCTTCACCCCATACTGACCCATCAACCCAACCTGACTCATCACCAAAAAACATACTCATCGCTCCAAACTGACTCATCACCCCGAACTGACCCATCACCCCAAACTGACCAATCAACCCAAACTGACTCATCATCCCAAACTGACGCATCTCCCCACTGACTCATCACCCCAAACTGACCCATCACCCCAAACTGAGTCATCACCCTAAACTGACCCATCACCCCAAATTGTGCCATCACCATAAACTGACTCATCACCATAAACTGACCCATCACCAAAAACTGACTCACCACCCCAAACTGACCCATCACCCATAATTGACTCATGACCACAAACTGACTCATCACCCCACACTGACCCATTACCCCGAAATGACTTATCATCAAAAACTGACTCATCACTCCAAACTGACACATCACCTCAAACTGACCCATTACCATAAACCGACTCATCACCCCGAACTGACGCACCAGCCCAAACAAACTCATGACCAAAAATTGACCCATTTCAATAAACCGACTCATCATCCACAAACTGACCGATCACCCGAAACTGGCCCATCACCCTAAACTGACCCATTACCCCAAACTGGACCATCACTCAAAGCTGACCCATCACCTCAAACTGAACCATCACCCCAAACTGACTCATCACCACTAACTGACTCATCGCCCCAAACTGACGCATCACCCCAAACTGACTCATCACCCCAAACTGACGCATCTCCCCACTGACTCATCACCCCAAACTGACCCATCCCCCCAAACTGATCCATCACCGCAAATTGTCCATCACCCAAAATTGACTCATCACCACAAACTGAAAATTCACCTCAAAGTGACTCTTCACCAAAAATTGAATCATCACTCCAAACTGACTCATCACCCCAAATTGACCCATCACCCCAAACTGAACCATCACCCCAATTTGACTCATCACCCCAAACAGATCCGTCACATAAACTGACCCATCACCACCTAGTGACCCATCACCCCAAACTGACTCACCTCCAAAAATGACTCAGCAGCCTAAACTGACCCATCACCCCAAACTGACACATCACCCCAAACTGATCCATCACCCCAAACTGACTCATCACCAAAAACTGACTCTTCACTCTAAATTGACTCATCACCCCAAACTGACCCATCACCCCAAATTGAACTATAACGCCAAACTGACTCATCACCACAAACTAACCCATCACCCCAAACTGATTCTTCACCAAATACTGACTCATCGCCCGAAACTGACGCATCACCCCAAACTGACTCATCACCCCAAACTGACACAACGCGCCTAAGTGACTCTTCACCAAAAACTGACTCATCACTCCAAACTGATTCTTCACCCAAAACTGACCCATCAACCCAAACAGACATATCACCCAAAACTGACGCACCACCACAAACTGACACTTCACCACAAATTGACTCATCACCACAAACTGAGCCATTAACCCAAACTGATCCATCACAAAAAATGACCCATCACTCCCAACTGACTCATTACCCCAAACTGACCCATCACCCCAAATTGACCCATCACCCCAAACTGACTCATCACACCACAGTGATCCATCGCCACAAACTGACCCATCACCAAAAACTGACTCATCACTCCAAACTGACTCTTCACCCCAAACTGATCCATCACCCCAAACTGACCCATCACATCAAACTGAATCATCACCCCAAACTGACTCATCGGCCCAAACTGACGCATCACACAAAACTTACACATCACACCTAACTGAACCATCAACCCAAATTGAATCTTCACCCGAAAATAATAAGCACCCCAAAGTAATCCATCACCCTAAACTGACCCATCACCCGAAACTGACTCATCACCCCAAAATGACCCATCACCCCAAACTGAATCTTCACCCCATACTGACCCATCACCTCAAACTGACTCATCAGCAAAAACATACTCATCACTCCAAATTGACTCATCACCCCAAACTGACCCATCACCCCAAACTGACCAATCAACACAAACTGACTCATCATTCTAAACTGACGCATCTCCCCACTGACTCATCACCCCAACCTGACCCATCACCCCAAACTGATTCATAACACGAAACTGACCCATCACCCCAAATTGTCCCATCATCCAAAACTGACTCATCACCATAAACTGACCCATCACCCCAAAGTGTCTCTTCACCAAAAACTGACTCATCACTCAAAACTGATTCATCACCCCAAACTGACCCATCACTCCAAACTGACCCATCAACCCAAACAGACTCATCACCCCAAACTGACGCACCTCCACAAACTGACCCATCACCCCAAACTAACTCATCACCACAAACTGACCCATTAACCCAAACTGACCCATGAACAAAAACTGATCCAACACTCCAAACTGACTCATTACCCCAAACTGACTCATCACCCCAAATTGACCCATCACCCCAAACTGACTCATCGCACCCGACGAACCCATCACCCCAAACTGACCCATCACCAAAAACTGACTCATCACTCCAAACTGAATTTTCACCCCAAACTGACTCATCACCCCAAACTGACCCATCACCGCAAACTGGCAAATCACCCCAAACTGACTCATGGCCCCAAACTGAAGCATCACAACAAACTGACGCATCACCCCAAACTGAACCATCACCCCAAATTGACCCATCACCAAAAACTGACTCATCACCAAAAACTGACTCATCACTCCAAACTGACTCTTCACCCCAAACTGACCCATCACACCTAACTGACCCATCACCGCAAAATGGCTCATCACCCCAAAGTGACTCATGGCCCCAAACTGACGCATCACACCAAACTGACGCATCACCCCAAACTGAACCATCAACTCAAATTGAATTTTTACCCCAAAGTAATCAACACCCCAAAGTAACCCATCACCCTAAATTTACCCATCACCCCAAACTGACTCATCACCCAAACTGACCCATCACCCCAAACTGACGCATCACCCACAAATTGACTGATCACCCCAAATTGACCAATCACCCCAAACTGACTCATCACCCCAAATTGACCCATCACCCCAAACGGAATAATCACCCCAAACTGACTTATCGCCCCAAATTGACGAATCTTCCCAAACTGAAGCACGACCCCAAACAGACTCGTTACCAAAAACTGACCCATTTCACCAAACCGACTCATCACCCACAAAGTGACCCATCACTCCAAACTGGCCCATCAACCTGAACTGAACCATCACCCCAAAGTGACCCATCACCCAAACAGACTTAGCACCAAAAACATATTTATCACTCCAAACTGAATCATCACCACACACTGACCCATCACCCCAAACCGACCAATCAATCCAAACTGACTCATCATCCCAAACTGACGCATCTCCCCACTGACTCATCACCCCAAACTGACACATCACCCCAAACTGATTCATCACCCCAAACTAACCCATCACCCCAAATTGACCCATCATATCCAAAACTGACTCATCACCACCAACTGAACCATCACCCCAAACTGACTCTTCACCTAAAACTGACTCATCACTCCAAACTGACTCTTCACCCCAAACTGACCCATCACCCCAAACTGATTCATCACCACAAATTGACTCATCACCACAAACTGACCCATTAACCCAAACTGACCCATCACAAAAAATGACCCATCCCTCCCAACTGACTCATTACCCCAAACTGACCCATCACCCCAAATTGACCCATCACCCCAAACTGACTCATCACACCACAGTGATCCATCACCACAAACTGACCCATCACCAAAAACTGACTCATCACTCCAAACTGACTCTTCACCCCAAACTGATCCATCACTCCAAAC
The DNA here is from genome assembly GCF_044704955.1 of Pristiophorus japonicus. Classification (NCBI taxonomy): domain Eukaryota; kingdom Metazoa; phylum Chordata; class Chondrichthyes; family Pristiophoridae; genus Pristiophorus; species Pristiophorus japonicus. Next base: position 3,658,365 of record NC_092009.1, read on the forward strand.
TGACCCATCACATCAAACTGAATCATCACCCCAAACTGACTCATCGGCCCAAACTGACGCATCACACAAAACTGACGCATCACCCCAAACTGAACCATCAACCCAAATTGAATCTTCACCCGAAAATAATAAGCACCCCAAAGTAATCCATCACCCTAAACTGACCCATCACCCGAAACTGACTCATCACCCCAAAATGACCCATCACCCCAAACTGACCAATCAACCCAAACTGACTCATCATTCCAAACTGACGCATCTCCCCACTGACTCATCAACCCAACCTGACCCATCACCCCAAACTGATTTATAACCCGAAACTGACCCATCACCCCAAATTGTCCCATCATCCAAAACTGACTCATCACCATAAACTGACCCATCACCCCAAAGAGTCTCTTCACCAAAAACTGACTCATCACTCAAAACTGATTCATCACCCCAAACTGACCCATCACTCCAAACTGACCCATCAACCCAATCAGACTCATCACCCCAAACTGACGCACCTCCACAAACTGACCCATCACCCCAAACTAACTCATCACCGCAAACTGACACATTAACCCAAACTGACCCATGACCAAAAACTGATCCATCACTCCAAACTGACTCATTACCCCAAACTGACTCATCACCCCAAATTGACCCATCACCCCAAACTGACTCATCACACCCGACGAACCCATCACCCCAAACTGACCCATCACCAAAAACTGACTCATCACTCCAAACTGAATGTTCACCCCAAACTGACTCATCACCCCAAACTGACCCATCACCGCAAACTGGCACATCACCCCAAACTGACTCATGGCCCCAAACTGAAGCATCACAACAAACTGACGCATCACCCCAAACTGAACCATCACCCCAAATTGACCCATCACCAAAAACTGACTCATCACCAAAAACTGACTCATCACTCCAAACTGACTCTTCACCGCAAACTGACCCATCACCCCAAACTGACCCATCACCGCAAACTGGCTCATCACCCCAAACTGACTCATGGCCCCAAACTGACGCATCACACCAAACTGACGCATCACCCCAAACTGAACCATCACCCCAAATTGAATTTTTACCCCAAAGTAATCAACACCCCAAAGTAACCCATCACCCTAAACTTACCCATCACCCCAAACTGACTCATCACCCCAAACTGAACCATCACCCCAAATTGAAACATCACCCCAAATTGACATACCACCACAAACTGCCCCATCACCCCCAAACTGACTCATCACCCCAAATTGACCCATCACCCCAAACGGAATAATCACCCCAAACTGACTCATCACCCCAAACTGACGCATCAACCCAAACTGAATAATCACCCCAAACTGACTTATCGCCCCAAATTGACGAATCTTCCCAAACTGAAGCACGACCCCAAACAGACTCGTGACCAAAAACTGACCCATTTCACCAAACCGACTCATCACCCACAAAGTGACCCATCACTCCAAACTGGCCCATCAACCTGAACTGAACTATCACCCCACAGTGACCCATCACCCCAAACTGACTTAGCACCAAAAACATATTTATCACTCCAAACTGAATCATCACCCCAAACTGACCCATCACCCCAAACCGACCAATCAATCCAAACTGACTCATCATCCCAAACTGACGCATCTCCCCACTGACTCATCACCCCAACCTGACACATCATCACAAACTGATTCATCACCCCAAACTAACCCATCACCCCAAATTGACCCATCATACCCAAAACTGACTCATCACCACAAACTGAACCATCACCTCAAACTGACTCTTCACCTAAAACTGACTCATCACTCCAAACTGACTCTTCACCCCAAATTGACCCATCACCCAAACTGATTCATCACCCCGAACTAACACATCACCCCAAATTGACCCATCATACCCAAAACTGACTCATCACCACATACTGAATCATCATCACATACTGAACCATCACCCCAAACTGACTCTTCGCCTAAAACTGACTCATCACTCCAAATAGACTCGTCACCCTAAACTGACTCACCTCCAAAAAATGACTCAGCTCCCTAAACTGACCCTTCACCCCACACTGAAGCATCATCCCCAAACTGACTCATCACCCCAAACTGACCTGTCACCCCAAATTGACATACCAACACAAGCTGACCCATCACCCCCGAACTGATCCATCACCCCAAACTGATTCACCTTCAAAAAATGATTTAGCATCCTATACTGACCCATCACCCCAAAATGACACATCATCCCAAACAGACCCATCACCCCAAATTGACTCATCACCAAAAACTGATTTTCACTCCAAACTGACTCATCACCCCAAACTGACCCAACACCCCAAACTGACTCAGCACCCCAAACTGACGCACCACCCCAACCTGACTCATCACCCCAAACTGACGCACCCACACAGACTGAACCATCACCACAAATTGAATCATCACCACAAATTGATTCATTAACCCAAATTGACCCATCACAAAAAACTGACCCATCACTCCAAACTGAATCTTCACCCCAAACTGACCCATCACCCCAAACTGACCCATCACACCATAGTGACCCGTAACTCCAAACTGACCCCGCACCAAAAACTGACTCATCACTCCAAACTGACTCTTCGCCCCAAACTGACCCATCACCCCAAACTGACCCATCACATCAAACTGACTCATCAGACCAAACTGACTCATCGCCCAAACTGCCGCATCACACAAAACTGACACATCACCCCAAACTGAACCATCAACCCAAATTGAATCTTCACCCCAAACTAATCAGCACCCCAATGTAACCCATCACCCGAAACTGACTCATTACCCCAAACTGAACCATCACCCCAAACTGACTCTTCACCCCATACTGACCCATCACCTCAAACTGACTCATCGCCAAAAACATACTCATCTCTCCAAACTGACTCATCACCCCAAACTGACCCATCATCCCAAACTGAAGCATCTCCCCACTGACTCATCAGCCCAAACTGACGCATCAACCACAAACTGACTCATCACGCCAAACTAACCCATCACCGCAAAGTGACTCAACACTGCAAACTGACCCATCACCCCAAATTGACCAATCACCCCAAACTGACTCATCACCCCAAACCTACCCATCACCCCAAACTGACTCTTCACAAAAAAGAGACTCATCACTCCACACTGACTCATCACCCCAAACTGACTCATCACCCCAAACTGACGCACCACCACAAACTGACTCATGACCAAAAACTGACCCATTACACCAAACTGATTCATCACCACTAAGTGACCCATTACCCCAATCTAAACCATCACCACAAATTGACTCATTACCATTAACTGACCCATCACCCCAAACTGACCCATCACCCCAAACTGACTCATCACCCCAAACTGACCAACACACTAACTGACCCATCATGCCAAATTAACACATCACCCAAACTGACCCATCAAGCAAATACTGACCCATCACTCCAAACTGACCCTACTCCCCAAACAGACTCATCACTCCAAAATTGAACCATCACCCCAAACTGAACCATCATCCCAAATTGAAACATCACCCCAAATTGACATACCACCACAAACTGACCCATCACCCCCTAACTGATCATTCACCCCAAACTGATTCACCTTCAAAAAATGATTCAGCATCCTAAACTGACCCATCACCCCAAACTGACCCATCACCCTAAATTGTCCCATCACCCAAAATTGACTCATCACCACAAACTGACCCATCACCCGAAAGTGAATCTTAACCAAAAACTGAATCATCACTCCAAACTGAATCATCACCCCAAACTGACCCATCACCCCAAACTGACGCACCACCACAAACTGACCCATCACCCCAAATTGACTCATCACGATAAACTGACTCATCACACCATAGTGACCCATCACGCCAAACTGACCAATCACCAAAAATTGACTCATCACTCCAAACTGACTATTCATCCCAAATTGACACATCACCCCAAACTGACCCATCACCCCAAACTGACTCATCGCCCAAAACTGACGCATCACACAAAACTGACGCATCACCCCAAACTGAACAATCACCCCAAATTGAAACTTCACCCCAAAGTAATCAGCACCCCGAACTAACACATCCCCCAAAACTAGCCCATCACGCAAAATGTACTCATCACCCCAAAATGACCCATCACTCTAAATTGACTCTTCACCCCATACTGACCCATCAACCCAACCTGACTCATCACTAAAAACATACTCATCACTCCAAACTGACTCATCACCCGAAAGTGACCCATCACCCCAAACTGACCAATCAACCCAAACTGACACATCATCACAAACTGACACATCTTCGCACTGACTCATCATCCCAAACAGAACCATCACCACAAACTGATTCATCACGCTAAGCTTACCCATCACCCCAAATTGTCTCTTCACCAAAAACTGACTCATCACTCCAAACTTACTCATCACCCCAAACTGACCCAACATCGCAAACTGACTCATCAGCCCAAACTGATTCGTCGCCACAAACTGACGCATCACCCAAAACTGGCCCATCACCCTAAACTGACCCATCACTCCAAGCTGACCCATCACCTCAAACTGACCCATCACCCCAAATTGTCCCATCACCCAAAACTGACTCATCACCATAAACTGAACCATCACCAAAAACTGACTCATCACCCCAAACTGACCCATCACGCATCATTGACTCATCACCACAAACTGACTCATCACCCCATATTGACCCATTACCCCAAAATTATTATCACCAAAAACTGACTCATCACCCCAACCTGACGCACCACCACAAACAAACTATGACCAAAAATTGACCCATTTCACCAAACCGACTCATCACCCACAAACTGGACAATCACCCTAAACTGACCCATCACCCCAAACCGACCCATCACTCCAAGCTGACCCATCACCTCAAACTGAACCATCACCTCAAACTGGCTCATCACCACAAACTGACTCATCGCCCCAAACTGACTCATCGCCCAAAACTGACGCATCACACAAAACTGACGCATCACCCCAAACTGAACAATCACCCCAAATTGAAACTTCACCCCAAAGTAATCAGCACCCCAAACTAACACATCCCCCAAAACTAACCCATCACGCAAAATGTACTCATCACCCCAAAATGACCCATCACTCTAAATTGACTCTTCACCCCATACTGACCCATCAACCCAACCTGACTCATCACTAAAAACATACTCATCACTCCAAACTGACTCATCACCCGAAAGTGACCCATCACCCCAAACTGACCAATCAACCCAAACTGACACATCATCACAAACTGACACATCTTCGCACTGACTCATCATCCCAAACAGAACCATCACCACAAACTGATTCATCACCCTAAGCTTACCCATCACCCCAAATTGTCTCTTCACCAAAAACTGACTCATCACTCCAAACTTGCTCATCACCCCAAACTGACCCAACATCGCAAACTGACTCATCAGCCCAAACTGATTCGTCGCCACAAACTGAAGCATCACCCAAAACTGGCCCATCACCCTAAACTGACCCATCACCCCAAGCTGACCCATCACCTCAAACTGAACCATCACCCCAAATTGACTCATCACCACAAACTGACTCATCGCCCCAAACTTAACTATCACCCCAAACTGATTCATCAGCCCAAACTGATCCATCACCCCAAATTGTCCCATCACCCAAAGTTGACTCATCACCATAAACTGACCCGTCACCCCAAAGTGATTCTTCACCAAAACTGACTCTTCACTCCAAACTGACTCATCACCCAAAACTGACCCATCACCCCAAACTTACGCACCCTCACAAACTGACCCATCACCACAAATTGACTCATCTCCACAAACTGACCCATTAACCCAAACTGACCCATCACAAAAACTGACCCATCACCGCAAAATGACTCATCACCCGAAATTGAACCATCACCCCAAACTGACTCATCACCCCAAATTGACGCACCACCCCAAACAGACTCATGACCAAAAATTTACCCATTTCACCAAACCGACTCATCACCCACAAACTGACCCATCACCCAAAACTGGACCATCACCCTAAACTGACCCATCTCCCAAAACTGACCCATCACCCCAAGCTGACCCATCACCTCAAACTGAACCATCATCCAAAACTGACTCATCACCACAAACTGACTCATCGCCCCAAAATGACCCATCACCCAAAATTGAATCTTCGCCCCAAAGTAATCAGCACCCCAAAGTAACCTATAACGCTAAACTGACCCATCACCCTAAACTGACTCATCATCCCAAACTGACGCATCTCCCCACTGACTCATCACCCCAAACTGACCCCTCACCTCAAACTGAGCCATCACCCTCAACAGACCCATCACCCCAAATGTCCCATCACCCAAAACGGACTCATCACCATAAACTGACCCATCACCAAAAACTGACTCATCACCCCAAACTGACCCATCACGCATCATTGACTCATCACCACAAACTGACTCATCACCCTATATTGACCCATTACCCCAAAATTATTATCACCAAAAACTGAATCACGACTCCAAACTGACTCATCACCCCAAACTGACCCATCACCCCAAACTGACGCACCACCACAAACTGACCCATCACCCCAAATTGACTCATCACGATAAACTGACTAATCACACCATAATGACCCATCACGCCAAACTGACCCATCAACCCAAACAGACTCATCACCACAAACTGACGCACCACCACAAATTGACCCATCAACCCAAACTGACTCATCACCACAAACGGACTCATTAACCCAAACTGACCTATGACCAAAAACTGACCCATCACTCCAAACTGACTCATTACCCCAAACTGACCAATCACCCCAAATTGCCCAATCACCCCAAACTGACTCATCAGACTCGACTGACCTATCACCGCAAACTGACCCATCACCACAAACTGATTCATCACCCTAAGCTTAACCATCACCCTAAAGTGTCTCTTCACCAAAAACTGACTCATCACTCCAAACTGACTGATCACTCCAAACTGACCCATCACCTCAAACTGACCCATCAACCCAAACAGACTCAACACCCCAAACTGACGCACCTCCACAAACTGACCCATCACCCCAAACTGACTCATCACCACAAACGGACTCATGAACCCAAACTGACCTATGACCAAAAACTGACCCATCACTCCAAACTGACTCATTACCCCAAACTGACCTATCACCCCAAATTGACCAATCACCCAAACTGACTCATCAGACACGACTGACCCATCACCGCAAACTGACCCATCACCAAAATCTGATGCTTCACCCACAAACTGACTCATCACCCCAAATTGAACAATCACCCCAAACTGACTCATCACGCCATGTTAACCCATCACCCAAAACCGAATAATCACCACAAACTGACTCATTGCCCCAAACTGAAGCATCATCCCAAACTGAAGCACCACCCCAAACAGACTCATGACCAAAAACTGACCCTTTTCACCAAACAGACTCATCACACACAAACTGACCCATCACTCCAAACGAGCCTATCACCCTGAACTAATCCACCACCCCAAACTGAACCATCACCCCAAACTGACCCATCACCCCAAACTGACTTATCACCAAAAACATACTCATCACTCCAAACTGACTCATCAACACAAACTGACCCATCACCCCAAAACGACCAATCGATCCAAACTGACTCATCATCCCAAACTGACGCATCTCCCCAATGACTCATCACCCCAAACTAACCCTTCACCCCAAACTGATTCATCACCCCAAACTGACCCATCACGCATAATTGACTCATCACCACAAACTGACTCATCACCCCATTTTGACCCATTACCCCAAAATGATTATCACCAAAAACTGACTCATCACTCCAAAGTGACTCATCACCCTAAACTGACCCAACATCGCAAACTGACTCATCAGCCCAAACTGATTCATCACCCCAAACTGACCCATCACCACAAATTGACTCATCACTCCAAACTGACTCATTACCCCAAACTGACCCATCACCCCAAAATGACCCATCACCCCAAACTGACTCATCACACCATAGTGACCCATCATCCCAAACTGACCCATCACCAAACCAGACTCATCACTCCAAACTGACTATTCATCCCGATTGGACCCATCACCCCAAACTGACCCAACATCGCAAATTGACTCATCACCCCAAACTGATTCATCGCCCCAAACTGACGCATCACACAAAACTGACGCATCACCCCAAACTGAACCATCACCCCAAATTGAATCTTCACCCCAAAGTAATCAGCACCCAAAAGTAACCCATGACCCTAAACTGACCCATCACCCTAAACTGACGCATCACCCACAAACTGACTCATCACCCCATATTGAACAATCACCCCAAACTGACTCATCACCCCATATTGACACATCACCTAAAACCGAATAATCACCCCAAACTGACTCATCGCCCCAAACTGACGCATCATCCCAAACTGAAGCACCACCCCAAACAGACTCATGACCAAACACTGACCCAAACTAGCCCATCACCCTGACCTAATCCACCACCCCAAACTGAACCATCACCCCAAACTGACCCATCACCCCAAACTGACTTATCACCAAAAACATACTCATCACTCCAAACTGACTCATCAACACAAACTGACCCATCATCCCAAACCGACCAATCGATCCAAACTGACTCATCATCCCAAACTGAAGCATCTCCCCAATGACTCATCACCCCAAACTGACCCTTCACCCCAAACTGATTCATCACCCCAAACTGACCCATCAAGCATAATTGACTCATCACCACAAACTGACTCATCACCCCATTTTGACCCATTACCCCAAAATCATTATCACAAAAAACTCACTCATCACTCCAAAGTGACTCATCACCCCAAACTGACCCAACATCGCAAACTGACTCATCAGCCCAAACTGATTCATCACCCCAAACTGACCCATCACCACAAATTGATTCATCACTCCAAACTGACTCATTACCCCAAACTGACCCATCACCCCAAAATGACCCATCACCCCAAACGGACTCATCACACCATAGTGACCCATCATCCCAAACTGACCCATCACCAAAACTGACTCATCACTCCAAACTGACTATTCATCCCGAATTGACCCATCACCCCAAACTGACCCAACATCGCAAATTGACTCATCACCCCAAACTGATTCATCGCCCCAAACTGACGCATCACACAAAACTGACGCATCACCCCAAACTGAACCATCACCCCAAATTGAATCTTCACCCCAAAGTAATCAGCACCCCAAAGTAACCCATTACCCTAAACTGACCCATCACTCGAAACTGACTCATCAGCCCAAACTGACCCATCACCCCAAACTGACTCTTCACCCCATACTGACCCATCAACTCAACCTGACTCATCACCAAAAACATACTCATCACTCCAATCTGACTCATCACCACAAACTGACCCATCACTCCAAACTGACCAATCAACCCAAAATGACTCATCATCCCAAACTGACGCATCTCTCCACTGACTCATCAGCCCAAACTGACCCATCACCCCAAACTGAGTCATCACCCTAAACTGACCCATCACCCCAAATTGTCCCATCACCAAAACTGACTCATCACCATAAACTGACCCATCATCCAAAAACTGACTCATCACACCAAACTGACCCATCAACCATAATTGATTCATCACCACAAACTGACTCATCACCCCATACTGACCCATTACCCCAAAATGACTCATCACCAAAAACGGACTCATCACTGCAAACTGACTCATCACCCCAAACTGACCCATCACCCTAAACTCGCTCATCACCGTAAACTAACCCATCACCCCAAACTGATCCATCACCCCAAACTGACTCATCACCACAAACTGACTCATCACCCTAAACTGACCCATCACCCCAAACTGAACCATCACCACAAACTGATCCATTACACAAAACTAAACCATCACACCAAATTGATTCATTATCCCAAACTGACCCATCACCCCAAACTGACCCATCTCCCCAAACTGAAACATCACCCCAAACTGACTCTTCAGCCCAAACTGACTCATCACCCCAAATTGACTCAACATACAAAATAACCCATCACCCCAAATTGCCGCATCACCCACAAATTGATTCATCACCCCAAATTGACCCACCTACCCAAACTGACCCATCAACCCAAACTAAACCATCAACCTAAACTGAACCATCGCCCCAAACTGACTCATCAACCCAAACTGACTCATCACCCCAAACTGATGCATCACCCTCAAACAGACTTATCACCCCAAACTGACCCATCACCCCAAACTGAACCATCACTCCAAATTGACTCATCACCACAAACTGACTCATTGCCCCAAACTGACGCCTCATACACAACTGACTCATCACCCCAAACTGAATTATCACCTCAAACTGACTCATTACACCAAACTGACCCATCACCACAAACTGAACCATCACCACAAACTGACCCATTACCCAAAACTAAACCATCACACCATGTTGACTAATTATCCCAAAATGACCCATCGCACCAAAAAGACCCATAATCCCAAACTGATCCATCATCCCAAACTGACCCATTACCCGAAACTGAACCATCACCCTGAACCGACTTATCTGCCCAAACTGAATCATCACCCCAAACTGACATATCACCCAAAACTAACTCATCACCCCAAAGTAACCCATCACCCTAAACTGACACATCACCCCAAACTGACTCATTACCACAAACTGACCCATCAACCCAAACTGCCGCATCACCCACAAATTGATTCCTCACCCCCAACTGATCCATCACCAAAAACAGACTCATCACCCCAAACTGACCCATCACCCATAATTGACTCATCACCACAAACTGACACATCACCCCATACTGACCCATTACCCAAAAATGACTCATCACCAAAAACTGACTCATCACTCCAATCTGACCCATCACCCCAAACTGACCCATCACCCCAAACTAACTCATCACCCCAAACTGGCGCACGACCCCAAACAGACTCATGACCAAAAATTTTACCATTTCAACAAACCGACTCATCACCCACAAACTGACCCATCACCCAAAACTGGCCCATCACCCTAAACTGACCCATCACCCCAAACTGACCCATCACACCAAGCTGACCCATCACCTCAAACTGAACCATCACCCCAAATTGAATCATCACCACAAACTGACTCATCGCCCCAAACTGGCCCATCACCCCAAACTGATTCATCACCCCAAACTGATCCATCATCCCAAATTGTCCCATCACCCAAAATTGACTCATCACCACAAACTGACCCATCACCCCAAAGTGATTCTTCACCAAAAACTGACTCTTCACTCCAAATTGACTCATCACCCAAAACGGACGCATCACCCCAAACTGACTCATCACCACAAACTGACCCATCACCACAAATTGACTCATCACCACAAACTGACGAATTAACCCAAACTGACCCATCACAAAAACTGACCCATCACCCCAAAATTACTCATCACCCCAAACTGAACCATCACCCCAAACTGACTGATCACCCCAAACTGACGCACCACCCCAAACAGACTCATGACCAAAAATGTACCCATTTCACCAAACCGACGAATCACCCACAAACTGACCCATCACCTAAAACTGGCCCATCACCCTAAACTGACCCATCACCACAAACTGACCCATCACCCTTAGCTGACCCATCACTTCAAACTGAACCATCATCCCAAACTGACTCATCATCAAAAACTGACTCATCGCTTCAAACTGACCCATCACCCCAAATTGAATCTACACCCCAATGTAAACAGCACCCCAAAGTAACCTCTCACCCTAATCTGACCTATCACCCGAAACTGACTCATCACACCAAACTGACGCATCACCCCAAACTGACCAATCAACACAAATTGACTCATCATCCCAAACTGACTCATCACGCCAAACTGATGCATCACCCTCAAACAGAATTATCACCCCAAACTGATCCATCACCCCAAACTGACCCATCACCTCAAACTGAACCATCACCCCAAACTGACTCATCACCACAAACTGACTCATTGCCCCAAACTGACGCATCACACACAACTGACTCATCACCCCAAACTGAATTATCACCTCAAACTGACTCATTACACCAAACTGACCCGTCACCACAAAGTGAACCATCACCACAAACTGACCCATTACCCAAAACTAAACCATCACACCAAGTTGACTAATTATCCCAAAATGACCCATCGCACCAAAAAGACCCATAACCCCAAACTGATCCATCATCCCAAACTGACCCATTACCCGAAACTGAACCATCACCCTGAAGCGACTTATCTGCCCAAACTGAATCATCACCCCAAACTGACATATCAACCAAAATTAACTCATCACCCCAAAGTAACCCATCACCCTAAACTGACACATCACCCCAAACTGACTCATTACCACAAACTGACCCATCAACCCAAACTGCCGCATCACCCACAAATTGACTCATCTCCCCCAACTGACCCATCACCAAAAACTGAACCATCACCCCAAACTGAACCATCACCCCAAACTGACTCATCACCCCAAACTGACGTACAACCCCAAACAGACTCATCACCAAAAATTTACCCATTTCACCAAACCGACTCATCACCCACAAACTGACCCATCACCTAAAACTGGCCCATCACCCTAAACTGACCCATCACCCTAAACTGACCCATCACCTCGAGCTGACCCATCACCTCAAACTGAACCATCATCCCAAACTGACTCATCACCAAAAACTGACTCATCGCTTCAAACTGAACCATCACCCTAAATTGAATCTACACCCCAAAGTCATCAGCACCCCAAAGTAACCTATCACCCTAAACTGACCTATCACCCGAAACTGACTCATCACACCAAACTGACGCATCACCCCAACTTGACCAATCAACACAAATTGACTCATCATCCCAAACTGACGCATCTCCCCACTGACTCATCACCCCAAACTGACCCCTCACCCCAAACTGAGCCATCACCCTAAACTGACCCATCACCCCAAATTGTCCCTTCACCCAAAACTGACTCATCACCATAAACTGACCCATCACCAAAAACTGACTCATCATCCCAAACTGACCCATCACGCATCATTGACTCATCACCACAAACTGACTCATCACCCCATTTTCACCCATTACCCCGAAATGATTATCACCAAAAACTGACTCATCACTCCAAAGTGACTCATCACCCCAAACTGACCCAACATCGCAAACTTACTCATCAGCCCAAACAGATTCATTGCCCCAAACTGACGCATCACCCAAAACAGGCCCATCACCCTAAATTGACCAATCACCCCAAGCTGACCCATCACCTCAAACTGAACCGTCACCCCAAATTGACTCATCACCACAAACTTACTCATCGCCCAAAACTGAACAATCACCACAAACTGATTCATCACCCCAAACTGATCCATCACCCCAAATTGTCCCATCACCCAAAATTGACTCATCACCACAAACTGACCCATCCCCCCAAACTGACCCATCACACATAATTGATTCATCACCACAAACTGACTCTTCACCACATACTGACCCATTACCCCAAAATGACTCATCACAAAAAACGGACTCATCACTGCAAGCTGACTCATCACCCCAAACTGACCCATCACCCCAAACTCGCTCATCACCGTAAACTAACCCATCACCCCAAACTGATCCATCACCCCAAACTGACTCATCACCACAAACTGACTCATCACCCTAAACTGACCCATCACCCCAAACAGGACCATCACCATAAACTGATCCATTACACAAAACTAAACCATCACACCAAATTGATTCATTATCCCAAACTGACCCATCACACCAAACTGACCCATCTCCCCAAACTGAAACATCACCCCAAACTGACTCATCACTCCAAACTGACTCATCACCCCAAACTGACTCAACAACCAAAGTAACCCATCACCCCAGATTGCCGCATCACCCACAAATTGATTCATCACCCCAAATTGAACCACCTACGCAAACTGACCCCTCAACCCAAACTAAACCATCAACCTAAACTGAACCATCACCCCAAATTGACTCATCAACCCAAACTGACTCATCACCCCAAACTGATGCATCACCCTCAAACAGACTTATCACCCCAAACTGACCCATCACCCCAAACTGACCCATCACCTCAAACTGAACCATCACCCCAAACTGACTCATCACCACAAACTGACTCATTGCCCCAAACTGACGCATCACACACAACTGACTCAACACCCCAAACTGAATTATCACCTCAAACTGACTCATTACACCAAACTGACCCATCACCACAAACTGAACCATCACCACAAACTGACCCATTGCCCAAAACTAAACCATCACACCAAGTTGACTAATTATCCCAAAATGATCCATCGCACCAAAAAGACCCATAACCCCAAACTGACCCATCACCACAAACTGACCCATCACACCAAGCTGACCCATCACCTCAAACTGAACCATCACCCCAAATTGATTCATCACCACAAACTGACTCATCGCCCCAAACTGACCCATCACCCCAAACTGATTCATCGCCCCAAACTGATCCATCAGCCCAAATTGTCCCATCACCCAAAATTGACTCATCACCACAAACTGACCCATCACCCCAAAGTGATTCTTCACCAAAAACTGACTCTTCACTCCAAATTGACTCATCACCCAAAACTGACCCATCACCCCAAACTTACGCACCACCACAAACTGACCCATCACCACAAATTGACTCATCACCACAAACTGACGAATTAACCCAAACTGACCCATCACAAAAACTGACCCATCACCCCAAAATTAGTCATCACCCCAAACTGAACCATCACCCCAAACTGACTCATCACCCCAAACTGACTTACCACCCCAAATAGACTCATGACCACAATATTTACCCATTTCACCAAACCGACTCATCACCCACAAACTGACCCATCACCTAAAACTGGCCCATCACCCTAAACTGACCCATCACCACAAACTGACCCATCACTCCAAGCTGTCCCATCACCTCAAACTGAACCATCATCCCAAACTGACTCATCATCAAAAACTGACTCATCGCTTCAAACTGACCCATCACCCCAAATTGAATCTACACCCCAAAGTAATCAGCACCCCAAAGTAACCTATCACCTAAACTGACCTATCACCCGAAACTGACTCATCACCCCAAACTGACCTCTCACCCGAAACTGAGCCATCACCCTAAACTGACCCATCACCCCAAATTGTCCCTTCACCCAAAACTGACTCATCACCATAAACTGACCCATCACCAAATACTGACTCATCATCCCAAACTGACCCATCACGCATAATTGACTCATCACCACAAACTGATTCATCACCCCATTTTGACCCATTACCCCAAAATTATTATCACCAAAAACTGACTCATCACTCCAAAGTGACTCATCACCCCAAACTGACCCAACATCGCACTCTGACTCATCACCCCAAACTGACCCATCACCCCAAAATGACTCATCAACCCAAACTGGCGCACGACCCCAAACAGACTCATGACCAAAAATTTTACCATTTCATAAACCGATCAACACCCACAAACTGACCCATCACCCAAAACTGGCCCATCACCCTAAACTGACCCATCACCCTAAACTGACCCATCACACCAAGCTGACCGATCACATCAAACTGAACCATCACCCCAAATTGAATCATCACCACAAACTGGCTCATCGCCCCAAACTGACCCATCACCCCAAACTGATTCATCACCCCAAACTGATCCATCAGCCCAAATTGTCCCTTCACCCAAAATTGACACATCACCACAAACTGACCCATCACCCCAAAGTGATTCTTCACCAAAAACTGACTCTTCACTCCAAATTGACTCATCACCCAAAACTGAACCATCACCCCAAACTTACGCACCACCACAAACTGACCCATCACCACAAATTGCCTCATCACCCCAAACTGACCCAACATCGCAAACTGACTCATCAGCCCAAACAGATTCATCGCCGCAAACTGACGCATCACCCAAAACTGGCCCATCACCCTAAACTGACCAATCACCCCAAGCAGACCCATCACCTCAAACTGAACCATCACCCCAAATTGACTCATCACCACAAACTGACTCATCGCCCAAAACTGAACAATCACCCCAAACTGATTCATCAAGCCAAACTGATCCATCACCCCAAATTGTCCCATCACCCAAAATTGACTCATCACCACAAACTGACCCATCCCCCCAAACTGACCCATCACCCATAATTGATTCATCACCACAAACTGACTCTTCACCCCATACTGACCCATTACCCCAAAATGACTCATCACCAAAAATGGACTCATCACTGCATCTGACTCATCACCCCAAAATGAACCATCACCCTAAACTGACCCATCACCCCAAACTGAACCATCACCACAAACTGATCCATTACACAAAACTAAACCATCACACCAAATTGATTCATTATCCCAAACTGACCCATCACCCCAAACTGACCCATCTCCCCAAACTGAAACATCACCCCAAACTGACTCATCACCCCAAACTTACTCATCACCCCAAACTGATTCAACATCCAAAGTAACCCATCACCCCAGATTGCCGCATCACCCACAAATTGATTCATCACCCCAAATTGACCCATCTACCCAAACTGACCCATCAACCCAAACTAAACCATCAACCTAAACTGAACCATCACCCCAAACTGACTCATCAACCCAAACTGACTCATCAGCCCAACCTGATGCATCACACTCAAACAGACTTATCACCCCAAACTGACCCATCACCCCAAACTGACCCATCAGCTCAAACTGAACCATCACCCCAAACTGACTCATCACCACAAACTGACTCATTGCCCCAAACTGACGCATCACACACAACTGACTCATCACCCCAAACTGAATTATCACCTCAAACTGACTCATTACACCAAACTGACCCATCACCACAAATTGAACCATCACCACAAACTGACCCATTATCCAAAACTAAACCATCACACCAAGTTGAATAATTATCCCAAAATGACACATCGCACCAAAAAGACCCAAAATCCCCAAACTGATCCATCATCCCAAACTGACTCACCCGAAACTGAACCATCACCCTGAACAGACGTATCTGCCCAAACTGAATCATCTCCCCAAACTGACATATCACCCCAAACTAACTCATCACCCCAAAGTAACCCATCACCCTAAACTGACACATCACCCCATACTGACCCATTACCCCAAAATGACTCATCACCAAAAACTGACTCATCACTCCAATCTGACTCATCACCCCAAACTGACCCATCACCCCAAACTGACTCATCAACCCAAACTGGCGCACGACCCCAAACAGACTCATGACCAAAAATTTTACCATTTCATCAAACCGACTCATCACGCATAAACTGACCCATCACCCAAAACTGGCCCATCACCCTAAACTGACCCATCACCCCAAACTGACCCATCACACCAAGCTGACCCATCACCTCCAACTGAACCATCACCCCAAATTGAATCATCACCACAAACTTACTCATCGCCCCAAACTGACCCATCACCCCAAACTGATTCATCACCCCAAACTGATCCATCACCCCAAATTGTCCCATCACCCAAAATTGACTCATCACCACAAACTGACCCATCACCCCAAAGTTATTCTTCACCAAAAACTGACTCTTCACTCCAAATTGACTCATCACCCCAAACTTACGCACCATCACAAACTGACGCATCACCACAAATTGACTCATCACCACAAACTGACGAATTAACCCAAACTGACCCATCACAAAAACTGACTTATCAGCCCAAAATGACTCATCACCCCAAACTGAACCATCACCCCAAACTGACTCATCACCCCAAATTGACGCACCACCCCAAACAGATTCATGACCACAAAATTTACCCATTTCACCAAACCGACTCATCACCCACAAACTGACCCATCACCTAAAACTGGCCCATCACCCTAAACTGACCCATCACCCCAAACTGACCCATCACCCCAAGCTGACCCATCACCTCAAACTGAAACATCATCCCAAACTGATTCAATACCAAAAACTGACTCATCGCTTCAATCTGACCCATCACCCCAAATTGAATCTACACCCCAAAGTAATCAGCACCCCAAAGTAACCTATCACCTAAACTGACCTATCACCCGAAACTGACTCATCACACCAAACTGACGCATCACCCCAAACTTACCAATCAACACAAATTGACTCATCATCCCAAACTGACGCATCTCCCCACTGACTCATCACCCCAAACTGACCCATCACCCCAAACTGAGCCATCACCCTAAACTGACCCATCACCCCAAATTGTCCCTTCACCCAAAACTGACCAATCACCATAAACTGACCCATCACCAAAAACTGACTCATCATCCCAAACTGACCCATCACGCATAATTGACTCATCACCACAAACTGACTCATCACCCCATTTTGACCCATTACCCCAAAATGATTATCACCAAAAACTGACTCATCACTCCAAAGTGACTCATCACCCCAAACTGACCAAACATCGCAAACTGACTCATCAGCCCAAACAGATTCATCGTCCCAAACTGACCCATCACCCCAAACTGATTCATCACCCCAAACTGATCCATCAGCCCAAATTGTCCCTTCACCCAAAATTGACACATCACCACAAACTGACCCATCACCCCAAAGTGATTCTTCACCAAAAACTGACTCTTCACTCCAAATTGACTCATCACCCAAAACTGAACCATCACCCCAAACTTACGCACCACCACAAACTGACCCATCACCACAAATTGCCTCATCACCCCAAACTGACCCAACATCGCAAACTGACTCATCAGCCCAAACAGATTCATCGCCGCAAACTGACGCATCACCCAAAACTGGCCCATCACCCTAAACTGACCAATCACCCCAAGCAGACCCATCACCTCAAACTGAACCATCACCCCAAATTGACTCATCACCACAAACTGACTCATCGCCCAAAACTGAACAATCACCCCAAACTGATTCATCACGCCAAACTGATCCATCACCCCAAATTGTCCCATCACCCAAAATTGACTCATCACCACAAACTGACCCATCCCCCCAAACTGACCCATCACCCATAATTGATTCATCACCACAAACTGACTCTTCACCCCATACTGACCCATTACCCCAAAATGACTTATCACCAAAAACGGACTCATCACTGCATCTGACTCATCACCCCAAAATGAACCATCACCCTAAACTGACCCATCACCCCAAACTGAACCATCACCACAAACTGATCCATTACACAAAACTAAACCATCACACCAAATTGATTCATTATCCCAAACTGACCCATCACCCCAAACTGACCCATCTCCCCAAACTGAAACATCACCCCAAACTGACTCATCACCCCAAACTTACTCATCACCCCAAACTGATTCAACATCCAAAGTAACCCATCACCCCAGATTGCCGCATCACCCACAAATTGATTCATCACCCCAAATTGACCCATCTACCCAAACTGACCCATCAACCCAAACTAAACCATCAACCTAAACTGAACCATCACCCCAAACTGACTCATCAACCCAAACTGACTCATCACCCCAACCTGATGCATCACACTCAAACAGACTTATCACCCCAAACTGACCCATCACCCCAAACTGACCCATCAGCTCAAACTGAACCATCACCCCAAACTGACTCATCACCACAAACTGACTCATTGCCCCAAACTGACGCATCACACACAACTGACTCATCACCCCAAACTGAATTATCACCTCAAACTGATTCATTACACCAAACTGACCCATCACCACAAATTGAACCATCACCACAAACTGACCCATTATCCAAAACTAAACCATCACACCAAGTTGAATAATTATCCCAAAATGACACATCGCACCAAAAAGACCCAAAATCCCCAAACTGATCCATCATCCCAAACTGACTCACCCGAAACTGAACCATCACCCTGAACAGACGTATCTGCCCAAACTGAATCATCTCCCCAAACTGACATATCACCCCAAACTAACTCATCACCCCAAAGTAACCCATCACCCTAAACTGACACATCACCCCATACTGACCCATTACCCCAAAATGACTCATCACCAAAAACTGACTCATCACTCCAATCTGACTCATCACCCCAAACTGACCCATCACCCCAAACTGACTCATCAACCCAAACTGGCGCACGACCCCAAACAGACTCATGACCAAAAATTTTACCATTTCATCAAACCGACTCATCACGCATAAACTGACCCATCACCCAAAACTGGCCCATCACCCTAAACT
Organism: Pristiophorus japonicus; assembly: GCF_044704955.1. Taxonomy (NCBI): domain Eukaryota; kingdom Metazoa; phylum Chordata; class Chondrichthyes; family Pristiophoridae; genus Pristiophorus; species Pristiophorus japonicus. Next base: position 3,678,737 of record NC_092009.1, read on the forward strand.
GACCCATCATCCCAAACTGACCCATCACACCAAGCTGACCCATCACCTCCAACTGAACCATCACCCCAAATTGAATCATCACCACAAACTTACTCATCGCCCCAAACTGACCCATCACCCCAAACTGATTCATCACCCCAAACTGATCCATCACCCCAAATTGTCCCATCACCCAAAATTGACTCATCACCACAAACTGACCCATCACCCCAAAGTTATTCTTCACCAAAAACTGACTCTTCACTCCAAATTGACTCATCACCCCAAACTTACGCACCATCACAAACTGACGCATCACCACAAATTGACTCATCACCACAAACTGACGAATTAACCCAAACTGACCCATCACAAAAACTGACTTATCAGCCCAAAATGACTCATCACCCCAAACTGAACCATCATCCCAAACTGACTCATCACCCCAAATTGACGCACCACCCCAAACAGATTCATGACCACAAAATTTACCCATTTCACCAAACCGACTCATCACCCACAAACTGACCCATCACCTAAAACTGGCCCATCACCCTAAACTGACCCATCACCCCAAACTGACCCATCACCCCAAGCTGACCCATCACCTCAAACTGAAACATCATCCCAAACTGATTCAATACCAAAAACTGACTCATCGCTTCAATCTGACCCATCACCCCAAATTGAATCTACACCCCAAAGTAATCAGCACCCCAAAGTAACCTATCACCTAAACTGACCTATCACCCGAAACTGACTCATCACACCAAACTGACGCATCACCCCAAACTTACCAATCAACACAAATTGACTCATCATCCCAAACTGACGCATCTCCCCACTGACTCATCACCCCAAACTGACCCATCACCCCAAACTGAGCCATCACCCTAAACTGACCCATCACCCCAAATTGTCCCCTCACCCAAAACTGACCAATCACCATAAACTGACCCATCACCAAAAACTGACTCATCATCCCAAACTGACCCATCACGCATAATTGACTCATCACCACAAACTGACTCATCACCCCATTTTGACCCATTACCCCAAAATGATTATCACCAAAAACTGACTCATCACTCCAAAGTGACTCATCACCCCAAACTGACCAAACATCGCAAACTGACTCATCAGCCCAAACAGATTCATCGTCCCAAACTGACGCATCACCCAAAACTGGCCCATCACCCTAAACTGACCAATCACCCCAAGCTGACCCATCACCTCAAACTGAACCATCACCCCAAATTGACTCATCACCGCAAACTGACTCATCGCCCAAAACTGAACCATCACCCCAAACTGATTCATCACCCCAAACTGATCCATCACCCCAAATTGTCCTTATCACCCAAAATTTACTCCTCACCACAAACTGACCCATCACCCCAAAATGATTCTTCACCAAAAACTGACTCTTCACTCCAAACTGACTCATCACCCAAAACTGACCGATCACCCCAAACTTACGCATCCTCACAAACTGACCCATCACCACAAATTGACTCATCTCCACAAACTGACCCATTAACCCAAACTGACCCATCACAAAAACTGACCCATCACCCCAAAATGACTCATCACCTCAAACTGAACCATCACCCCAAACTGACTCATCACCCCAAACTGACGCACCACCCCAAACAGACTCATGACCAAAAATTTACCCATTTCACCAAACCGACTCATCACCCACAAACTGACCCATCACCCAAAATTGGCCCATCACCCAAAACTGACCCATCACCCCAAGCTGACCCATCACCTCAAACTGACCCATCACCCGAAACTGACTCATCACCCCAAACTGACGCATCACCCCAAACTGACCAATCAACACAAATTGACTCATCATCCAAAAGTGACGCATCTCCCTACTGACTCATCACCCCAAACTGACCCATCAACCCAAACTGAGCCATCACCCTAAACTGACACATCACGCCAAATTGTCCCATCACCCAAAACTGACTCATCACCATAAACTGACCCATCACCAAAAACTGACTCATCATCCCAAACTGACCCATCACGCATAATTGATGCACCACCACAAACTGACCCATCACCCCAAATTGACTCATCACGATAAACTGACTCATCACACCATAGTGACCCATCACGCCAAACTGACCCATCACCAAAAATTGACTCATCATTCCAAACTGACTATTCATCCCAAATTGACCCATCACCCCAAACTGACCCATCACCGCAAACTGACTCATCACCCCAAACTGACTCATCGCCCAAAACTGACGCATCACACAAAACTGACGCATCACCCCAAACTGACCAATCACCCCAAGCTGACCCATCACCTCAAACTGAACCATCACCCCAAATTGACTCATCACCACAAACTGACTCATCGCCCAAAACTGAACAATCACCCCAAACTGATTCATCACGCCAAACTGATCCATCACCCCAAATTGTCCCATCACACAAAATTGACTCATCACCACAAACTGACCCATCCCCCCAAACTGACCCATCACCCATAATTGATTCATCACCACAAACTGACTCTTCACCCCATACTGACCCATTACCCCAAAATGACTCATCACCAAAAACGGACTCATCACTGCATCTGACTCATCACCCCAAAATGAACCATCACCCCAAACTGACTCATCACCACAAACTGACTCATCACCCTAAACTGACCCATCACCACAAACTGAACCATCACCATAAACTGACCCTTTCACCAAACTGACCCATCACAAAAAACTGGTGCATCACTCCAAACTGACTCATCATCCCAAACAGACCCATCACACCAAATTGACACATCACCAAAAACATACTCATCACTCCAAACTGATTCACCACCCCAAATTGACCCATCATCCCAAGCTGAGCCATCAATCTAAACTGTTTCATCATCCCAAACTGACCCCCACACTTACTGACCCCTCATGCCAAACTAAACATCACCCAAACTGACCCATCAAGCACAAACTGACCCATCACCCCAAACTGACCCTACTCCCCAAACAGACACATCACCCCAAACTGAACCATCACCCCAAATTGACTCATCGCCCCAAACTGATCCTACACACAAACTGACCCATTATCCCAAATTAACCCATCACCCCAAACTGTCTCACCTCCAGAAATGACTCAGCACTCTAAACTGACCCATCACCCCAATCTGACCCACCACCCCAAACTGACTCATCACCCCAAACTGACGCACCACCACAATCTGACTCATCACCCCAAACTGACCCATCACCCCAAATTGACTCACCACGCCAAACTGACTCATCAACACAAAATGACCCATCACCAAAGAATGATTCTTCACTAAAAACTGACTCATCGCCCTAAACTGACGCATCATCCTAAACTGACTCATCACCCAAAAGTGACACATCACCCCAAAGTGACTGTTCACCAAAAAGTGACTCTTCACTCCAAACTGACTCATCACCCCAAACTGACCCATCACGTCAAACTGACCCATCATCCCAAACAAACTCATCACCCCAAACGGACGCACCACCACAAAATGACCCATCACCCCAAATTGACTCATCACCAGAAACTGACCCATTAACCCAAACTGACCCATCACAAAAAACTGACGCATCACTCCAAATTGATTCATCACCCCAAATTGACCCATCATCCCAAACTGAGCCATCAACCCAAACTGACTCATCACACCCGACTGATCCATCACACCAAACTGATCCATCACCAAAAACTGACTCGCCACTCCAAACTGACTCTTCACCCCAAACTGTCCTATCACCCCAAATTGACCGATCACCCCAAACTGATACATCACCGCAAACTGACCCATCACCCGAAACTGATCCATCTCCCCAAACTGACCCATCACCCCAAACTGACTCTTCACCCCAAACTGACCCATCATTCATAATTGACTCATCACCAAAACTGACTCATCACCCCATACTGATCCATTTACCCAAAATGACTCATCACCAAAAACTGACTCATCACTCCAAACTTACTCATCACCCCAACTGACCCATCACCCCAAACTCACTCATCATCACAAACTGACGCACCACCCCAAACAGACTCATAACCAATAATTGACACATTTCACCAAACCGACTCATTACCCACAAACTGACCCATCACCCCAAACTGACCCATCACACCAAACTGACCCATCAATCCAAAGAGACTCATCCCCCAAACTGACGCACCTCCACAAACTGACCCATCACCCCAAACTGACTCATCACAACAACTGACCCATTAACCCAAACTGACCCATGACCAAAAACTGACCCATAACTCCAAACGGACTCATTACCCCAAACTGACCCATCACACCAAATTGACCCATCACCCCAAACTGACTCATCACACCCGATTTACCCATCACCCCAAACTGATCCATCACCAAAAACTGACTCATTACTCCATACTGAAGCTTCACCCCAAACTGTCCCATCTGTCCAAACTGACTCTTCACCCCAAACTGTCCCATCATCCCAAACTGATCCAACTCTCCAAACTGACCCATCACCCAAAACTGACTCTTCACCCCAAACTGACCCATCATCCATAATTGACTCATCACCCCAAACTGATCCATCACCGCAAATTGACCCATCACCCCAAACTGATCCATCTCCACAAACTGACGCATCATCCCAAACTGAAGCACCACCCCAAACAGACTCATGACCAAAAACTGACCCATTTCACCAAACCGATTCATCCCCACAAACTGACCCATCACACCAAACTGACGCATTGCCCCAAACTGAACCGTCACCCCAAATTGACCCATTACCCCACACTGACTCATCACACCCGACTGACCCTTCACCCCAAACTGATCCATCACCAAAAACGGAATCATCGCTCCAAACTGACTCTTCACCCCAAACTGTCACATCACTCCAAACTGACTCTTCACCCCAACCTGTCCCATCATCCCAAACTCATCCATCTCCCCAAACTGAACCATCACCCCAAACTGACTCTTCACCCCAAACTGACCCATCATCCATAATTGACTCATCACCACAAACTGACTCATCACCCCATACTGACCCATTACCCCAAAATGACTCATCGCCAAAAACTGACTCATCTCTCCAAACTGACTCATCACCCCAACCTGAGCCATCACCCCAAACTCACTCATCACACCAAACTGACGCACCACCCCAAACAGACTAATAACCAAAAATTGACAAATTTCACCAAACCGACTTATCAGCCACAAACTGAACCATCACCCCAAACTGACCCATCACCCCAAGCTGACCCATCACCCCAAACTGAACCATCACCCCAAACTGACTGATCACCCCAAACTGTCCCCTCACTCCAAACTGACTCATTACCCCAAACTTACCCATCACCCCAAATTGACCCATCATCCCAAACTGACCCATCACCCCAAATTGATCCATCACCGCAAACTGTCCCATCACCCCAAACTGATTCATCTCCCCAAACTTACCCATCAAGCCAAACTGACTCTTCACCCCAAAGTGACCCATCATCCATAATTCACTCATCACCACAAACTGACTCAACATCCCACACTGACCCACTACCCCAAACTGACCCATAACCCCAAACTGACTCATCACCCCAAAGTGACGCACCACCCCAAACAGATTCACAACCAAAAATTTGACACATTTCACGAAACCGACTCTTCACCCACAAACTGACCCATCACCCCAAACTGACCCATCACCGCAAACTGACTCATCACCACGAATTGACTCATGGCTCCAAACTGGCGTATCAAACCAAAACTGACGCATCACCCCAAACTGAACCATCACCCCAAATTGAATCTTCACCCCAAAGTAATCAGCACCCCAAAATAACCCATCACCCTAACTGACCCATCACCCTAACTGACGCACCACCCCAATCTGACTCATCATCCCAAACTGACCCATCACTTCCTATTGGCATATCACGCCAAACTGACTCATCACCACAAACTGACCCAACACCCCAATCTGACTCATCATCCCAAACTGGCCCATCACCCCAAATTGACCTAGCACACCAAACTGACTCATCACCACAAACTGACCCATCAGCACAAACTGATTCTTCACCAAAAACTGACTCATCGCCCTAAACTGACGCATCACCCCAAACTGACACATCACCCCAAACTGACACATCATCCCAAAGTGACTCTTCACTAAAAACTGACTCATCACTCCAAACTGACTCATCACGCCAAACTGACACATCAACCCAAACAGACTCATCACCCCAAACGGACGTAACACCACAAACTGACCCATCACCCCTAATTGAGTCATCACCACAAACTGACCCATTCACCAAACTGACCCATCACAAAAAACTGGTGCATCACTCCAAACTGACTCATCATCCCAAACAGACCCATCACACCAAATTGACACATCACCAAAAACATACTCATCACTCCAAACTGATTCATCACCCCAAATTGACCCATCATCCCAAGCTGAGCCATCAGTCTAAACTGATTCATGATCCCAAACTGACCCCCACACTTACTGACTCATCATGCCAAACTAAACCATCACCCAAACTGACCCATCAAGCACAAACTGACCCATCACCCCAAACTGACCCTACTCCCCAAACAGACACATCACCCCAAACTGAACCATCACCCCAAAATTGACTCATCACCCCAAACTGATCCTACACACAAACTGACCCATTATCCCAAATTAACCCAACTTCCCAAACTGTCTCACCTCCAAAAATGACTCAGCACTCTAAACTGACCCATCACCCCAATCTGACCCAACACCCCAATCTGACCCATCACCCCAAACTGATTCATCACCACAAACTGACCCATTAACCCAAATTGACTCATGTCCAAAAACTGACACATCACTCCAAACTGACTCATTACCCCAAACTGACCCATCACCCCAAATTAACCCATCACCCCAAACTGACTCATCACACCCGACTGATCCATCACCCCAAACTGATCCAACACCGAAACTGACTCGTCACTCCAAACTGACTCTTCACCCCAAACTGTCCTATCACCCCAAACTGACCCATCACCCCAAACTGATCCATCACCGCAAACTGACCCATCACCCCAAACTGATCCATCTCCCCAAACTGACCCATCACCCAAACTGACTCTTCACCCCAAACTGACCCATCATCCATAATTGACTCATCACCAAAACTGACTCATCACCCCATACTGATCCATTTACCCAAAATGACTCATCACCAAAAACTGACTCATCACTCCAAACTGACTCATCACCCCAAACTGACCCATCACCCCAAACTCACTCATAACCCCAAACTGACGCACCACCCCAAACAGACTCATAACCAATAATTGACACATTTCACCAAACCGACTCATTACCCACAAACTGACCCATCACCCCAAACTGACCCATCACACCAAACTGACCCATCAATCCAAAGAGACTCATCCCCAAAACTGACGCACCTCCACAAACTGACCCATCACCCCAAACTGACTCATCACAACAACTGACCCATTAACCCAAACTGACCCATGACCAAAAACTGACTCATAACTCCAAACGGACTCATTACCCCAAACTGACCCATCTCTCCAAATTGACCCATCACCCCAAACTGACTCATTCCACCCGATTGACCCATCACCCCAAACTGATCCATCACCAAAAACTGACTCATTACTCCAAACTGAAGCTTCACCCCAAACTGTCCCATCAGTCCAAACTGACTCTTCACCCCAAACTGTCCCATCATCCCAAACTGATCCAACTCCCCAAACTGACCCATCACCCCAAACTGACTCTTCACCCCAAACTGACCCATCATCCATAATTGACTCATCACCAAAAAACTGACTAATCACCCCATACTGACCCATTACCCCAAAATGACTCATCACCAAAAACTGACTCATCGCTGCAAACTGACTCATCACCCCAAACTGACCCATCACCCCAAACTCAGTCATCACCCCAAACTGACGCACCACCCCAAACAGACCCATAACCAAAAATTGACACATTTCACCAAACCGACTCATCACCCACAAACTGAACCAACACCCCAAACTGATCCATCACCCCAAGCTGTCCCATCACCCCAAACTGAACCATCACCCCAAACTGACTCATCACCCCAAACTGACCAATCACTCCAAACTGACTCAGTACCCCAAACTGTCCCATCACCCCAAATTGACCCATCACCCCAAACTGATCCATCATGCAAACTGACCCATCACCCCAAACTGATCCATCTCCCCAAACTGACTCATCACACCTGACGGACCCATCACCCCAAATTGATCCATCACCACAAACTGACCCATTAACCCAAATTGACTCATGTCCAAAAACTGACCCATCACTCCAAACTGACTCATTGCTCCAAACTAACCCATCAACCCAAACTGACCGATCACCCCAAACTGATCCATCACCGCAAACTGACCAATCAGCCAAAACTGATCCATCTCCCCAAACTGACCCATCACCCCAAACTGACTCTTCACCCAAAACTGACCCATCATCCATAATTGACTCATCACCAAAACTGACTCATCACCCCATACTGATCCTTTTACCCAAAATGACTCATCACCAAAAACTGACTCATCACTCCAAACTTACTCATCACCCCAACTGACCCATCACCCCAAACTCACTCATCACCACAAACAGACTCATAACCAATAATTGACACATTTCACCAAACCGACTCATTACGCACAAACTGACCCATCACCCCAAACTGACTCATCACACCAAACTGACCCATCAATCCAAAGAGACTCATCCCCCAAACTGACGCACCTCCACAAATTGACCCATCACCCCAAACTGACTCATCACAACAACTGACCCATTAACCCAAACTGACCCATGACCAAAAACTGACACATAACTTCAAACGGACTCATTACCCCAAACTGACTCATCACAGCCGATTGACCCATCACCCCAAACTGATCCATCACCAAAAACTGACTCATTACTCCATACTGAAGCTTCACCCCAAACTGTCCCATCTGTCCAAACTGACTCTTCACCCCAAACTGTCCCATCATCCCAAACTGATCCAACTCCCCAAACTGACCCATCACCCCAAACTGACTCTTCACCCCAAACTGACCCATCATCCATAATTGACTCATCACCCCAAACTGATCCATCACCGCAAACTGACCCATCACCCCAAACTGATCCATCTCCCCAAACTGACGCATCACCCCAAACTGAAGCACCACCCCAAACAGACTCATGACCAAAAACTGACCAATTTCACCAAACCGATTGATCCCCACAAACTGACCCATCACTCCAAACTGACGCATTGCCCCAAACTGACCCGTCACCCCAAATTGTCCCATTACCCCAAACTGACTCATCACACCCGACTGACCCATCACCCTAAACTGATCCATCACCAAAAACGGACTCATCGCTCCAAACTGACTCTTCACCCCAAACTGTCACATCACTCCAAACTGACTCTTCACCCCAAACTGTCCCATCATCCCAAACTCATCCATCTCCCCAAACTGAACCATCACCCCAAACTGACTCTTCGACCCAAACTGACCAATCATCCATAATTGACTCATCACCACAAACTGACTCATCACCCCATACTGACCCATTACCCCAAAATGACTCATCACCAAAAACTGACTCATCTCTCCAAACTGACTCATCACCCCAACCTGACCCATCACCCCAAACTCACTCATCACCCCAAACTGACGCAGCACCCCAAACAGACTAATAACCAAAAATTGACACATTTCACCAAACCGACTCATCACCCACAAACTGAACCATCACCCCAAACTGGCCCATCACCATAAACTGACCCATCACTCCAAACTGACCCATCACCCCAAGCTGACCCATCACCCCAAACTGAACCATCACCCCAAACTGACTGATCACCCCAAACTGTCCCCTCACTCCAAACTGACTCATTACCCCAAACTGACCCATCAACCCAAATTGACCCATCACCCCAAACTGACCCATCACCCCAAACTGATCCATCACCGCAAACTGTCCCATCACCCCAAACTGATTCATCTCCCCAAACTGACCCATCAAGCCAAACTGACTCTTCACCCCAAACAGATTCACAACCAAAAATTTGACACATTTCACGAAACCGACTCTGCACCCACAAACTGACCCATCACCCCAAACTGACCCATCACCGCAAACTGACACATCACCCCAAACTGGCTCATCACCACAGACTGACTCATCGCCCCAAACTGACGCATCACCCCAAACTGACACATCACCCCAAACCGACGCATCTCCCCACTGACTCACCACCCCAAACTGACACATCACCCCAAACCGACGCATCTCCCCACTGACTCATCACCCCAAAATGACCCATCACCCCAAACTGACTCATCACACCATAGTGACCCATCACGCCAAACTGATTTATCACCCTAAGCTTACCCATCACCCCAAATTGTCTCTTCACCAAAAACTGACTCATCACTCCAAACTGACTCATTACCCCAAACTGACCAATCACCCCAAATTGACCAATCACCCCAAACTGACTCATCAGACTCGACTGACCCATCACCACAAACTGACCCATCACCACAAACTGATTCATCACCCTAAGCTTACCCATCACCCCAAAGTGTCTCTTCACCAAAAACTGACATTATCACTCCAAATTGACTCATCACCCCAAACTGACCCATCACCCCAAACTGACCCATCAACCCATACAGACCCATCACCCCAAACTGACGCACCTCCACAAACTGACCCATCACCCCAAACTGACTCATCACCACAAACGGACTCATTAACCGAAACTGACCTATGACCAAAAACTGACCCATCACTCCAAACTGACTCATTACCCCAAACTGACCAATCACCCCAAATTGACCAATCACCCCAAACTGACTCATCAGACCCGAATGACCCATCACCGCAAACTGATCCATCACCAAAAACTGACTCATCACTCCAAACTAACTCTTCACCCCAAACTGACACATCACCCTAAACTGACGCTTCACCCACAAACTGACTCATCACCCCAAATTGAACAATCACCCCAAACTGATTCATCACCCCATATTGACCTATCACCCAAAACCGAATAATCACCCCAAACTGACTCATCGCCCCAAACTGACGCATCATCCCAAACTGAAGCACCACCCCAAACAGAATCATGACCAAAAACTGACCCATTTCACCAAACCGACTCATCACCCACAAACTGATCCATCACTCCAAACTAGCCCATCACCCTGAACTAATCCACCACCCCAAACTGAACCATCACCCCAAAGTAATACATCACCCCAAACTGACTTATCACCAAAAACATACTCATCCATCCAAACTGACTCATCAACACGAACTGACCCATCGCCTCAAACCGACCTATCGATCCAAACTGACTCATCATCCCAAACTGACGCATCTCCCCAATGACTCATCTCCCCAATGACTCATCACCCCAAACTGACTCATCACCACAAACGGATTCATTAACCCAAACTGACCTATGACCAAAAACTGACCCATCACTCCAAACTGACTCATTACCCCAATCTGACCAATCACCCCAAATTGACCAATCACCCCAAACTGACTCATCAGACTCGACTGACCCATCACCGCAAACTGACCCATCACCACAAACTGATTCATCACCCGAAGCTTACCCATCACCCCAAAGTGTCTCTTCACCAAAATCTAACCCATCACCCCAAACTGACTTATCACCAAAAACATACTCATCCCTCCAAACTGACTCATCAACACAAACTGACCCATCACCCCAAACCGACCAATCGATCCAAACTGACTCATCATCCCAAACTGACGCATCTCCCCAATGACTCATCATCCCAAACTGACCCTTCACCCCAAACTGATTCATCACCCCAAACTGACCCATCACGCATAATTGACTCATCACCACAAACTGACTCATCACCCCATTTTGACCCATTACCCCAAAATGATTATCACCAAAAACTGACTCATCACTCCAAAGCGACTCATCACCCCAAACTGACCCAACATCGCAAACTGACTCATTACCCCAAACTGACCCATCACCCCAAAATGACCCATCACCCCAAACTGACTCATCACCCCAAACTGACTCATCGCCCAAAACTGACGCATGACACAAACCTGACGCATCACCCCAAACTGAACCATCACCCCAAATTGAAACTTCACCCCAAAGTAATCAGCACCCCAAACTAACCCATCCCCCAAAACTGACCCATCACCCAAAATGTACTCATCACCCCAAAATGACCCATCACTCTAAATTGACTCTTCACCCCATACTGACCCATCAACCCAACCTGACTCATCACTAAAAACATACTCATCTCTCCAAACTGACTCATCACCCGAAAGTGACCCATCACCCCAAACTGACCAATCAACCCAAACTGACACATCATCCCAAACTGACACATCTCCGCACTGACTCATCATCCCAAACAGACCCATCACCACAAACTGATTCATCACCCTAAGCTTACCCATCACCCCAAATTGTCTCTTCACCAAAAACTGACTCATCACTCCAAACTGACACATCACTCCAAACTGATCCATCACCCCAAACTGACCCATCAATCCAAACTGACTCATCACCACAAACGGATTCATTAACCCAAACTGACCTATGACCAAAAACTGACCCATCACTCCAAACTGACTCATTACCCCAAACTGACCAATCACCCCAAATTGACCAATCACCCCAAACTGACTCATCAGACTCGACTGACCCATCACCGCAAACTGACCCATCACCACAAACTGATTCATCACCCTAAGCTTACCCATCACCCCAAAGTGTCTCTTCACCAAAAACTGACATATCACTCCAAATTGACTCATCACCCCAAACTGACCCATCACCCCAAACTGACCCATCAACCCATACAGACTCATCACCCCAAACTGACACACCTCCACAAACTGACCCATCACCCCAAACTGACTCATCACCACAAACGGACTCATTAACCCAAACTGACCTATGACCAAAAACTGACCCATCACTCCAAACTGACTCATTACCCCAAACTGACCAATCACCCCAAATTGACCAATCACCCCAAACTGACTCATCAGACCCGACTGAACCATCACCGCAAACTGACCCATCACCAAAAACTGACTCATCACTCCAAACTAACTCTTCACCCCAAACTGACACATCACCCTAAATTGACGCATCACCCACAAACTGACTCATCACCCCAAATTGAACAATCACCCCAAACTGATTCATCACCCCATATTGACCTATCACCCAAAACCGAATAATCACCCCAAACTGACTCATCGCCCCAAACTGACGCATCATCCCAAACTGAAGCACCACCCAAACAGAATCATGACCAAAAACTGACCCATTTCACCAAACCGACTCATCACCCACAAACTGACCCATCACTCCAAATTAGCCCATCACCCTGAAATAATCCACCACCCCAAACTGAACCATCACCCCAAAGTAACCCATCACCCCAAACTGAATTATCACCAAAAACATACTCATCCCTCCAAACTGACTCATCAACACGAACTGACCCATCACCCCAAACCGACCTATCGATCCAAACTGACTCATCATCCCAAACTGACGCATCTCCCCAATGACTCATCACCCCAAACTGACTCATCACCACAAACGGATTCATTAACCCAAACTGACCTATGATCAAAAACTGACCCATCACTCCAAACTGACTCATTACCCCAAACTGACCAATCACCCCAAATTGACCAATCACCCCAAACTGACTCATCAGACTCGACTGACCCATCACCGCAAACTGACCCATCACCACAAACTGATTCATCACCCGAAGCTTACCCATCACCCCAAAGTGTATCTTCACCAAAAACTAACCCATCACCCCAAACTGACTTATCACCAAAAACATACTCATCCCTCCAAACTGACTCATCAACACAAACTGACCCATCACCCCAAACCGACCAATCGATCCAAACTGACTCATCATCCCAAACTGACGCATCTCCCCAATGACTCATCATCCCAAACTGACCCTTCACCCCAAACTGATTCATCACCCCAAACTGACCCATCACGCATAATTGACTCATCACCACAAACTGACTCATCACCCCATTTTGACCCATTACCCCAAAATGATTATCACCAAAAACTGACTCATCACTCCAAAGTGACTCATCACCCCAAACTGACCCAACATCGCAAACTGACTCATCAGCCCAAACTGATTCATCACCCGAAACTGACCCATCACCACAAATTGACTCATCACTCAAACTGACTCATGACCCCAAACTGACCCATCACCCCAAAATGACCCATCACCCCAAACTGACTCATCACACCATAGTGACCCATCATCCCAAACTGACCCATCACCAAAACTGACTCATCACTCCAAACTGACTAGTCATCCCGAATTGACCCATCACCCCAAACTGACCCAACATCGCAAATTAACTCATCACCCCAAACTGATTCATCGCCCCAAACTGACGCATCACACAAAACTAACGCATCACCCCAAACTGAACCATCACCCCAAATTGAATCTTCACCCCAAAGTAATCAGCACCCCAAATTAACCCATGACCCTAAACAGACCCATCACCCTTAACTGACGCATCACCCACAAACTGACTCATCACCGCAAATTGAACTATCACCCCAAACTGACTCATCACCCCATATTGACCCATCACCCAAAACCGAATAATCACCCCAAACTGACTCATCGCCCCAAACTGACGCATCATCCCAAACCGAAGAACCACCCCAAACAGACTCATGACCAAAAACTGACCCATTTCACCAAACCGACTCATCACCCACAAACTGACCCATCACTCCAAACTAGCCCATCACCCTGAACTAATCCACCACACCAAACTGAACCATCACCCCAAACTGACCCATCACCCCAAACTGACTTATCACCAAAAACTTACTCATCACTCCAAACTGACTCATCAACACAAACTGACCCATCATCCCAAACCGACCAATCGATCCAAACTGACTCATCATCCCAAACTGACGCACCTCCCCAATGACTCATCACCCCAAACTGATCCTTCACCCCAAACTGATTCATCACCCTAAACTGACCCATCACGCATAATTGACTCATCACCACAAACTGACTCATCACCCCATTTTGACCCATTACCCCAAAATGATTATCACTAAAAACTGACTTATCACTCCAAAGTGACTCATCACCCCAAACTGACCCAACATCGCAAACTGACTCATCAGCCCAAACTGATTCATCATCCCAAACTGACCCATCACCACAAATTGACTCATCACTCCAAACTGACTCATTACCCCTAACTGACCGCTCACCCCAAAATGACCCATCACCCCAAACTGACTCATCACACCATAGTGACCCATCATCCCAAACTGACCCATCACCAAAACTGACTCATCACTCCAAACTGACTATTCATCCCGAATTGACCCATCACCCCAAACTGACCCAACATCGCAAATTGACTCATCACCCCAAACTGATTCATCGCCCCAAACTGAAGCATCACACAAAACTGACGCATCACCCCAAACTGAACCATCACCCCAAATTGAATCTTCACCCCAAAGTAATCAGCACCCCAAAGTAACCCATGACCCTAAACTGACCCATCACTCGAAACTGACTCATCAGCCCAAACTGACCCATCACCCCAAACTGACTCTTCATCCCATACTGACCCATCAACCCAACCTGACTCATCACCAAAAACATACTCATCACTCCAATCTGACTCATCACCACAAACTGACCCATCACCCCAAACTGACCAATCAACCCAAACTGACTCGTCATCCCAAACTGAGTCATCACCCTAAACTGACCCATCACCCCAAATTGTCCCATCACCAAAACTGACTCATCACCATAAACTGACCCATCACCAAAAACTGACTCATCATCCCAAACTGACGCATCTCTCCACTGACTCATCAGCCCAAACTGACCCATCACCCATAATTGATTCATCACCACAAACTGACTCATTACCCCAAATTGTCCCATCACCCAAAATTGACTCATCACCACAAAGTGACCCATCCCCCCAAACTGACCCATCACCCATAATTGATTCATCACCACAAACTGACTCTTCACCCCATACTGACCCATTACCCCAAAATGACTCATCACCAAAAACGGACTCATCACTGCAAACTGACTCATCACCCCAAACTGACCCATCAACGCAAACTCGCTCATCACCGTAAACTAACCCATCACCCCAAACTGATCCATCACCCCAAACTGACTCATCACCACAAACTGACTCATCACCTAAACTGACCCATCACCCCAAATGAACCATCACCACAAACTGATTCATTACACAAAACTAAACCATCACACCAAATTGAATCATTATCCCAAACTGACCCATCACCCCAAACTGTCCCATCTCCCCAAACTGAAACATCACCCCAAACTGACTCATCACCCCAAACTGACTCATCACCCCAAACTGACTCATCATCCAATGTAACCCATCACCCCAGATTGCCGCATCACCCACAAATTGATTCATGACCCCAAATTGACCCACCTACCCAAACTGACCCATCAACCCAAACTAAACCATCAACCTAAACTGAACCATCACCCCAAACTGACTCATCAACCCAAACTGACTCATCACCCCAAACTGATGCATCACTTTCAAACAGACTTATCACCCAAAAATGACCCCTCACCCCAAACTGACCCATCACCTCAAACTGAACCATCACCCCAAACTGACTCATCACCACAAACAGACTCATTGCCCCAAACTGACGCATCACACACAACTGACTCATCACCCCAAACTGAATTATCACCTCAAACTGACTCATTACACCAAACTGACCCATCACCACAAACTGAACCATCACCACAAACTGACCCATTACCCAAAACTAAACCATCACACCAAGTTGACTAATTATCCCAAAATGACCCATCGCACTAAAAGACCCATAACCCCAAACTGATCCATCATCCCAAACTGACCCATCACCCGAAACTGAACCATCACCCTGAACCGACCTATCTGCCCAAACTGAATCATCACCCCAAACTGACCTATCACCCCAAACTAACTCATCACCCCAAAGTAACCCACCACCCTAAACTGACACATCACCCCAAACTGACTCATTACCCCAAACTGACCCATTAACCCAAACTCCCGCATCACCCACAAAATGACTCATCACCAAAAACTGACTCATCACTCCAATCAGACTCATCACCCCAAACTGACCCATCACCCCAAACTGACTCATCACCCCAAACTGGCACATGACCGCAAACAGACTCATGACCAAAAATTTAACCATTTCAACAAACCGACTCATCACCCACAAACTGACCCATCACCCAAAACTGGCCCATCACCCTAAACTGACCCATCACCCCAAACTGACCCATCACACCAAGCTGACCCATCACCTCAAACTGAACCATCACACCAAATTGAATCATCACCCCAAACTGATTCATCACCCCAAACTGATCCATCACCCCAAATTGTCCCATCACCCAAAATTGACTCATCACCACAAACTGACCCATCACCCCAAAGTGATTCTTCACCAAAAACTGACTCTTCACTCCAAATTGACTCATCACCCAAAACTGACCCATCACCCAAAACTTACGCACCACCACAAACTGACCCATTAACCCAAACTGACCCATCACAAAAACTGACCGATCACCCCAAAATGACTCATCACCCCAAACTGAAACATCACCCCAAACTGACTCATCACCCCAAACTGACGCACCACCCCAAACAGACTCATGACCACAAATTTACCCATTTCACCAAACCGACTCATCACCCAAAAACTGACCCATCACCTAAAACTGGCCCATCACCCTAAACTGACCCATCACCCCAAACTGACCCATCACCCCAAGCTGACCCATCACCTCAAACTGAACCATCATCCCAAACTGACTCATCGCCAAAAACTGACTCATCGCTTCAAACTGACTCATCACCCCAAATTGAATCTATACCCCAAAGTAATCAGCACCCCAAAGTAACCTATCACCATAAACTGACCTATCACCCGAAACTGACTCATCACACCAAACTGACGCATTAACCCAAACTGACCAATCAACACAAATTGACTCATCATCCCAAACTGACGCATCTCCCCACTCACTCATCACCCCAAACTGACCCATCACCCCAAACTGAGCCATCACCCTAAACTGACCCATCATCCCAAATTGTCCCTTCACCCAAAACTGACTCATCACCATAAACTGACCCATCACCAAAAACTGACACATCATCCCAAACTGACCCATCAAGCATAATTGACTCTTCACACAAACTCACTCATCACCCGATTTTGACCTATTACCCCAAAATGATTATCACCAAAAACTGACTCATCACTCCAAAGTGACTCATCACCCCAAACTGACCCAACATCGCAAACTGACTCATCAGCCCAAACTGATTCATCGCCCCAAACTGACGCATCACCCAAAACTGGCCCATCACCCTAAACTGACCAATCACCCCAAGCTGACCCATCACCTCAAACTGAACCATCACCCCAAATTGACTCATCACCACAAACTGACTCATCGCCCAAACTGAACCATCACCCCAAAATGATTCACCACCCCAAACTGATCCATCACCCCAAATTGTCCCATCACCCAAAATTGACTCATCACCACAAACTGACCCATCACCCCAAAGTGATTCTTCACCAAAAACGGACTCTTCACTCCAAACTGACTCATCACACAAAACTGACACATTACCCGAAACTTACGCATCCTCACAAACTGACCCATCACCACAAATTGACTCATCTCCACAAACTGACCCATTAACCCAAACTGACCCATCACAAAAACTGACCCATCACCACAAAATGACTCATCACCCCAAACTGAACCATCACCCCAAACTGACTCATCACCCCAAACTGACGCACCACCCCCAAACAGACTCATGACCAAAAATTTACCCATTTCACCAAATCGACTCATTACCCACAAACTGACCCATCACTCAAAACTGGCACATCACCCAAAATTGACTCATCACCACAAACTGACCCATCGCCCCAAAGTGATTCTTCACCAAAAACTGACTCTTCACTCCAAATTGACTCATCACCCAAAACTGACCCATCACCCAAAACTTACGCACCACCACAAACTGACCCATTAACCCAAACTGACCCATCACAAAAACTGACCGATCACCCCAAAATGACTCATCACCCCAAACTGAAACATCACCCCAAACTGACTCATCACCCCAAACTGACGCACCACCCCAAACAGACTCATGACCACAAATTTACCCATTTCACCAAACCGACTCATCACCCAAAAACTGACCCATCACCTAAAACTGGCCCATCACCCTAAACTGACCCATCACCCCAAACTGACCCATCACCCCAAGCTGACCCATCACCTCAAACTGAACCATCATCCCAAACTGACTCATCGCCAAAAACTGACTCATCGCTTCAAACTGACTCATCACCCCAAATTGAATCTATACCCCAAAGTAATCAGCACCCCAAAGTAACCTATCACCATAAACTGACCTATCACCCGAAACTGACTCATCACACCAAACTGACGCATTAACCCAAACTGACCAATCAACACAAATTGAC
The DNA here is from genome assembly GCF_044704955.1 of Pristiophorus japonicus. Taxonomy (NCBI): domain Eukaryota; kingdom Metazoa; phylum Chordata; class Chondrichthyes; family Pristiophoridae; genus Pristiophorus; species Pristiophorus japonicus. Next base: position 3,698,471 of record NC_092009.1, read on the forward strand.
TCATCATCCCAAACTGACGCATCTCCCCACTCACTCATCACCCCAAACTGACCCATCACCCCAAACTGAGCCATCACCCTAAACTGACCCATCATCCCAAATTGTCCCTTCACCCAAAACTGACTCATCACCATAAACTGACCCATCACCAAAAACTGACACATCATCCCAAACTGACCCATCAAGCATAATTGACTCTTCACACAAACTCACTCATCACCCGATTTTGACCTATTACCCCAAAATGATTATCACCAAAAACTGACTCATCACTCCAAAGTGACTCATCACCCCAAACTGACCCAACATCGCAAACTGACTCATCAGCCCAAACTGATTCATCGCCCCAAACTGACGCATCACCCAAAACTGGCCCATCACCCTAAACTGACCAATCACCCCAAGCTGACCCATCACCTCAAACTGAACCATCACCCCAAATTGACTCATCACCACAAACTGACTCATCGCCCAAACTGAACCATCACCCCAAAATGATTCACCACCCCAAACTGATCCATCACCCCAAATTGTCCCATCACCCAAAATTGACTCATCACCACAAACTGACCCATCACCCCAAAGTGATTCTTCACCAAAAACGGACTCTTCACTCCAAACTGACTCATCACACAAAACTGACACATTACCCGAAACTTACGCATCCTCACAAACTGACCCATCACCATAAATTGACTCATCTCCACAAACTGACCCATTAACCCAAACTGACCCATCACAAAAACTGACCCATCACCACAAAATGACTCATCACCCCAAACTGAACCATCACCCCAAACTGACTCATCACCCCAAACTGACGCACCACCCCCAAACAGACTCATGACCAAAAATTTACCCATTTCACCAAATCGACTCATTACCCACAAACTGACCCATCACTCAAAACTGGCACATCACCCTAAACTGACCCATCACCTCAAACTGAACCATCATCCAAAACTGACTCATCACCACAAACTGACTCATCGCCCCAAACTGACCCATCACCCCAAATTGAATCTTCACCCCAAAGTAATCAGCACCCCAAAGTAACCTATCACTCTAAACTGACCCATCACCCGAAACTGACTCATCACACCAAACTGACGCATCACCCCAAATTGACCAATCAACACAAATTGACTCATCATCCCAAACTGATGCATCTCCCCACTGACTCATCACCCCAAGCTGACCCATCACCCCAAACTGAGCCATCACCCTAAACTAACCCATCACCCCAAATTGTCCCATCACCCAAAACTGACTCATCACCATAAACTGACCCATCACCAAAAACTGACTTATCATCCCAAACTGAAACATCACGCATAATTGACTCATCACCCCAAACTGACTCATCACCCCATTTTGATCCATTACCCCAAAATGATTATCACCAAAAACTGACTCATCACTCCAAAGTGACTCATCACCCCAAACTGACCCAACATCGCAAACTGACTCATCAGCCCAAACTGATTCATCGCCCCAAACTGACGCATCACCCAAAACTGGCCCATCACCTCAAACTGAACCATCACCCCAAATTGACTCATCACCACAAACTGACATCGCCCCAAACTGAACCAGCACCCCAAACAGATTCATCACCCCAAACAGATCCATCACCCCAAATTGTTCCACCACCCAAAATTGACTCATCACCACAAACTGACCCATCATCCCAAAGTGATTCTTCACCAAAAACTGTCTCTTCACTCCAAACTGACTCATCACCCAAAACTGACCCATTACCCCAAACTTACGCCCCCTCACAAACTGACCCATCACCACAAATTGACTCATCTCCACAAACTGACCCATTAACCCAAACTGACCCATCACAAAAACTGACTCATCATCCCAAACTGACGCATCTCCACAATGACTCATCACTCCAAACTGACTCTTCACCACAAACTGACCCGTCAACCAAAACAGATTCATCAACCCAAACTGAGGCACCACCACAAACTGACCCATCACCCCAAACTGATTCTTCACCCAAACTGACGCATCTACCCACTGACTTATCACCCCAAACTGACCCATCACGCCAAACTGAGTCATCACCCGAAACTGACCCATCACCCCAAATTGTGCCATCACCCAAAACTGACTCATCACCATAAAGTGACCCATCACCAAAAATTGACTCACCACCCCAATCTGACCCATCACCCATAATTGACTCATCACCACAAACTGACTCATCACCCCACACTGACCCATTACCCCGAAATGACTTATGATCAAAAACTGACTCATCACTCCAAACTGACACATCGCCCCAAACTGACCCATTACCATAAACCGACTCATCACCCCGAACTGACGCAATAGCCCAAACAAACTCATGACCAAAAATTGACCCATTTCACCAAACCGACTCATCACCCACAAACTGACCCATCACCCGAAACTGGCCCATCACCCTAAACTGACCCAACACCCCAAACTGGACCATCACTCAAAGCTGACCCATCACCTCAAACTGAACCATCACCCCAAACTGACGCATCTCCCCACTGACTCATCACCCCAAACTGACCCATCCCCGCAAATGACCCATCACCCCAAATTGTCCCATCACACCAAACTGACTCATCACCCCAAACTGACCCATCTCCCCACTGACTCATCACCCCAAACTGACCCATCCCCGCAAACTGACCCATCACCCCAAATTGTCCCATCACCCAAAATTGACTCATCACCACAAACTGACAAATTCACCCCAAAGTGACTCTTCACCAAAAACTGAATCATCACTCCAAACTGACTCATCACCATAAACTGACTCATCACACCATAGTGACCCATCACCCCAAATTGACCCATCACCAAAAACTGACCCATCACTCCAAACTGACAATTCATCCCAAATTGACCCATCACCCCAAACTGACCCATCACCGCAAACTGACTCATCATCCCATACTGAGTCAACGCCCCAAACTGACGCATCACACAAAACTGACGCATCACCCCAAACTGAACCATCACCCCAAATTGAATCTTCAACCCAAAGTAATCAGCACCCCAAACTCACTCTTCACCCAAAACTGACCCATCACCCCAAACTGACTCGTCACCCATACTGACCCATCAACCCAACCTGATTCATCACCATAAACATACTCATTACTCCAAACTGACTCATCACCCCAAACTGACCCATCACCCCAAACTGACCCATCACCGCAAACTGACTCATCATCCCATACTGACTCAACGCCCAAAACTGACGCATCACACAAAACTGACGCATCTCCCAAAACTGAACAATCACCCCAAATTGAATCTTCAACCCAAAGTAATCAGCACCCCAAACTCACTCTTCCCCCAAAACTGACCCATCATCCGAAACTTATTCATCACCCCAAACTGACCCATCACCCCAAACTGACTCTTCACCCATACTGACCCATCAACCCAACCTGACCCATCACCAAAAACTGACCCATCACCCCAAACTGACTATTCATCCCAAATTGACCCATCACCCCAAACTGACCCATCACCGCAAACTGACTCATCATCCCATACTGAATCAACGCCCCAAACTGACGCATCACACAAAACTGACGCATCACCCCAAACTGAACCATCACCCCAAATTGAATCTTCAACCAAAAGTAATCATCACCCCAAACTCACTCTTCCCCCAAAACTGACCCATCACCCGAAATTTATTCATCACCCCAAACTGACTCTTCACCCATACTGACCCATCAACCCAACCTGATTCATCACCAAAAACATACTCATTACTCCAAACTGACCCATCACCCCAAACTGACCAATCAACCAAAACTGTCTCATCATCCTAAACTGACTCATCACCCCAAACTGATTCATCACCCTAAACTGACCAATCACCCCAAATTGTCCCATCACCCAAAACTGACTCATCACCCCAAACAGACCCATCACCCCAAAGTGTCTCTTCACCAAAAACTGACCCATTACACCAAACTGATTCATCACAACTAACTGACCCATTACCCCAAACTAAACCATCACCCCTAATTGACTCATTACCACAAACTGAAACATCACCCCAAACTGACCCATCACCCCAAACTGACTCATCACCCCAAACTGACCCCCACACTAACTGAGCCATCATGCCAAACTAAGCCATTACCCAAACTGACCCATCAAGCACAAACAGACCCATCACCCCAAACTGACCCTACTCCCCAAACAGACACATCACGCCAAAACTGACCAATCACCCCAAACTGAACCATCACCCCAATTTGACTCATCACCCCAAACAGATCCGTCACATAAACTGACCCATCACCACCTAACTGACCCATCACCCCAAATTGACTCACCTCCAAAAATGACTCAGCAGCCTAAACTGACCCATCACCCCAAACTGACACATCACCCCAAACTGATCCATCACCCCAAACTCACTCATCACCAAAAACTGACTCTTCACTCCAAATTGACTCATCACCCCAAACTGACCCATCACCCCAAATTGAACTGTAACGCCAAACTGACTCATCACCACAAACTGACCCATCACCCCAAACTGATTCTTCACCAAAAACTGACTCATCGCCCTAAACTGACACATCACCCCAAACTGACTCATCACCCCAAACTGACACATCACGCCTAAGTGACTCTTCACCAAAAACTGACTCATCACTCCAAACTGATTCATCACCCAAAACTGACCCATCAACCCAAACAGACATATCACCCAAAACTGACGCACCACCACAAACTGACACATCACCACAAATTGACTCATCACCACAAACTGACCCATTAACCCAAACTGACCCATCACAAAAAACTGACCCATCACTCCCAACTAACTCATTACCCCAAACTGACCCATCACCCCAAATTGACCCATCACCCAAAACTGACTCATCACACCACAGTGACCCATCACCACAAACTGACCCATCACCAAAAACTGACTCATCACTCCAAACTGACTCTTCACCCCAAACTGATCCATCACCCCAAACTGACCCATCACATCAAACTGAATCATCACCCCAAACTGACTCATCGGCCCAAACTTACGCATCACACAAAACTGACGCATCACACCAAACTGAACCATCAACCCAAATTGAATCTTCACCCGAAAATAATAAGCACCCCAAAGTAATCCATCACCGTAAACTGACTCATCACCCCAAAATGACCCATCACCCCAAACTGAATCTTCACCCCATACTGACCCATCACCTCAAACTGACTCATCAGCAAAAACATACTCATCACTCCAAACTGACTCATCACTCCAAACTGACCCATCACCCCAAACTGACCAATCAACACAAACTGACTCATCATTCCAAACTGACGCATCTCCCCACTGACTCATCACCCCAACCTGACCCATCACCCCAAACTGATTCATAACCCGAAACTGACCCATCACCCCAAATTGTCCCATCATCCAAAACTGACTCATCACCATAAACTGACCCATCACCCCAAAGTGTCTCTTCACCAAAAACTGACTCATCACTCAAAACTGATTCATCACCCCAAGCTGACCCATCACCTCAAACTGAACCATCATCTAAAACTGCCTCATCACCACAAACTGACTCATCGCCCAAACTGACCCATCACCCAAAATTGAATCTTCACCCCAAAGTAATCAGCACCCCAAAGTAACCTATCACCCTAAACTGACCCATCACCCGAAACTGACTCATCACCCCAAACTGACGCATCACCCCAAACTGACCAATCAACACGAACTGACTCATCATCCCAAACTGACGCATCTCCCCACTGACTCATCACCCCAAACTGACCCCTCACCCCAAACTGAGCCATCACCCTAAACTGACCCATCACCCCAAATTGTCCCATCACCCAAAACTGACTCATCACCATAAACTGACCCATCACCACACACTGACTCATCACCCCAAACTGACCCATTAAGCATCATTGACTCATCACCACAAACTGACTCATCACTCCAAACTGACTCATCACCCCAAACTGACCCATCACCCCAAACCGACTCATCACCCCAACCTGACGCACCACCACAAACAAAGTCATGACCAAAAATTGACCCATTTCACCAAACCGACTCGTCACCCACAAACTGGTCCATCACCCTAAACTGACCCATCACCCCAAACTGACCCATCACTCCAAGCTGACCCATCACCTCAAACTGAACCATCACCTCAAACTGGATCATCACCACAAACTGACTCATCGCCCAAACTGACGCATCACCCCAAACTGACACATCACCCCAAAGCGACGCATCTCCCCACTGACTCATCCCCCCAAACTGATCCATCACCCTAAACTGACCCATCACCCCAAACTGACCCATCACTCCAAGCTGACCCATCACCTCAAACTGAACCATCACCTCAAACTGGATCATCACCACAAACTGACTCATCGCCCAAACTGACGCATCACCCCAAACTGACACATCACCCCAAAGCGACGCATCTCCCCACTGACTCATCCCCCCAAACTGATCCATCACCCCAAACTGACCCATCACCCCAAATTGTCCCATCACCCAAAATTGACTCATCAGCACAAACTGACCCATCACCCGAAAGTGACTCTTAACCAAAAACTGAATCATCACTCCAAACTGACTCATCACCCCAAATTGACCCATCACCCCAAACTGACGCACCACCACAAACTGACCCATCACCCCAAATTGACTCATCACGATAAAATGACGCATCACACCATAGTGACCCATCACGCCAAACTGACCCATCACCAAAAATTGACTCATCACTCCAAGCTGACTATTCATCCCAAATTGACCCATCACCCCAAACTGACCCATCACCGCAAACTGACTCATCACCCCAAACTGACACATCGCCCAAAACTGACGCATCACACAAAACTGACGCATCACCCCAAACTGAACCATCACCCCAAATTGAAAGTTCACCCCAAAGTAATCAGCACCCCAAACTAACCCATCCCCCAAAACTGACCCATCACCCAAAATGTACTCATCACCCCAAAATGACCCATCACTCTAAATTGACTCTTCACCCCATACTGACCCATCAACCCAACCTGACTCATCACTAAAAACATACTCATCACTCCAAACTGACTCATCACCCCAAACTGACCCAACATCGCAAACTAACTCATCAGCCCAAACTGATTCGTCGCCCCAAACTGACGCATCACCCAAAACTGGCCCATCACCCTAAACTGACCCGTCACCCCAAGCTGAACCATCACCTCAAACTGAACCATCACCCCAAATTGACTCATCACCACAAACTGACTCATCGCCCCAAACTGAACCATCACCCCAAACGGATTCATCACCCCAAACTGATCCATCACCCCAAATTGTCCCATCAACCAAAGTTGACTCATCACCACAAACTGACCCGTCACCCCAAAGTGATTCTTCACCAAAAACTGACTCTTCACTCCAAACTGACTCATCACCCAAAACTGACCCATTACCCCAAACTTACGCACCCTCACAAACTGACCCATCACCACAAATTGACTCATCTCCAAAAACTGACCCATTAACCCAAACTGACCCATCACAAAAACTGACCCATCACCCCAAAATGACTCATCACCCCAAACTGAACCATTACCCCAAACTGACTCATCACCCCAAACTGACGCACCACCCCAAACAGACACATGACCAAAAATGTACCCATTTCACCAAACCGACTCATCACCCACAAACTGACCCATCACCCAAAACTGGCCCATCACCCTAAACTGACCCATCACCCAAAACTGACCCATCACCCCAAGCTGACCCATCACCTCAAACTGAACCATCATCCAATACTGAATCATCACCACAAACTGACTCATCGCCCCAAACTGACCAATCACCCAAAATTGAATCTTCACCCCAAAGTAATCAGCACCACAAAGTAACCTATCACCCTAAACTGACCCATCACCCGAAACTGATTCATCATCACAAACTGACGCATCTCCCGACTGACTCATCACCCCAAACTGACCCCTCACCCCAAACTGAGCCATCACCCTAAACTGACCCATCACCCCAAATTGTCCCATCACCCAAAACTGACTCATCACCATAAACTGACCCATCACCACAAACTGACTCATCACCCCAAACTGACCCATCACGCATCATTGACTCATCACCACAAACTGACTCATCACCCCATATTGACCCATTACCCCAAAATTATTATCACCAAAAACTGACTCATCACCACAACCTGACGCACCACCACAAACAAACTCATGACCAAAAATTGACCCATTTCACCAAACCGACTCATCACCCACAAACTGGTCCATCACCCTAAACTGACCCATCACCCCAAACTGACCCATCACCCCAAATTGTCCCATCACCCAAAATTGACTCATCAGCACAAACTGACCCATCACCCGAAAGTGACTCTTAACAAAAAACTGAATCATCACTCCAAACTGACTCATCACCCCAAATTGATCCAACACCCCAAACTGACGCACCACCACAAACTGATCCATCACCCCAAATTGACTCATCACGATAAACTGATTCATCACACCATAGTGACCCATCACGCCAAACTGACCCATCACCAAAAATTGACTCATCACTCCAAACAGACTATTCATCCCAAATTGACCCATCACCCCAAACTGACCCATCACCGCAAACTGACTCATCACCCCAAACTGACTCATCGCCCAAATCTGACGCATCACACAAAACTGACGCATCACCCCAAACTGAACCATCACCCCAAATTGAAACTTCACCCTAAAGTAATCAGTACCCCAAACTAACCCATCCCCCAAAACTGACCCATCACCCAAAATGTACTCATCACCCCAAAATGACCCATCACTCTAAATTGACTCTTCACTCCATACTGACCCATCAACCCAACCTGACTCATCACTAAAAACATACTCATCACTCCAAATTGACTCATCACCCCAAACTGACCCAACATCGCAAACTGACTCATCAGCCCAAACTGATTTGTCGCCCCAAACTGACGCATCACCCAAAACTGGCCCATCACCCTAAACTGACCCGTCACTCCAAGCTCAACCATCACCTCAAACTGAACCATCACCCCAAATTGACTCATCACCACAAATTGACTCATCGCCGCAAACTGAACCATCACCCCAAACTGATTCATCACCCCAAACTGATCCATCACCCCAAATTGTCCCATCAACCAAAGTTGACTCATCACCACAAACTGACCCGTCACCCCAAAGTGATTCTTCACCAAAAACTGACTCTTCACTCCAAACTGACTCATCAACAAAACTGACCCATTACCCCAAACTTACGCACCCTCACAAACTGACCCATCACCACAAATTGACTCATCTCCAAAAACTGACCCATTAACCCAAACTGACCCATCACAAAAACTGACCCATCACCCCAAAATGACTCATCACCCCAAACTGAACCATCACCCCAAACTGACTCATCACCCCAAACTGACGCACCACCCCAAACAGACTCATGACCAAAAATGTACCCATTTCACCAAACCGACTCATCACCCACAAACTGACCCATCACCCAAAACTGGCCCATCACCCTAAACTGACCTATCACCCAAAACTGACCTATCACCCCAAGCTGACCCATCACCTCAAACTGAACCATCATCCAATACTGAATCATCACCACAAACTGACTCATCGCCCCAAACTGACCAATCACCCAAAATTGAATCTCACCCCAAAGTAATCAGCACCACAAAGTAACCTATCACCCTAAACTGACCCATCACCCGAAACTGATTCATCATCCCAAACTGACGCATCTCCCGACTGACTCATCACCCCAAACTGACCCCTCACCCCAAACTGAGCCATCACCCTAAACTGACCCATCACCCAAAATTGTCCCATCACCCAAAACTGACTCATCACCATAAACTGACCCATCACCACAAACTGACTCATCACCCCAAACTGACCCATCACGCATCATTGACTCATCACCTCAAACTGACTCATCACCCCATATTGACCCATTGCCCCAAAATTATTATCACCAAAAACTGACTCTTCACCCCAACCTGACGCACCACCACAAACAATCTCATGACCAAAAATTGACCCATTTCACCAAACCGACTCATCACCCAAAACTGGTCCATCACCCTAAACTGACCCATCACCCCAAACTGACCCATCACCCCAAATTGTCCCATCACCCAAAATTGACTCATCAGCACAAACTGTCCCATCACCCGAAAGTGACTCTTAACAAAAAACTGAATCATCACTCCAAACTGACTCATCACCCCAAATTGATCCAACACCCCAAACTGACGCACCACCACAAACTGATCCACCACCCCAAATTGACTCATCACGATAAACTGACTCATCACACCATAGTGACCCATCACGCCAAACTGACCCATCACCAAAAATTGACTCATCACTCCAAACAGACTATTCATCCCAAATTGACCCATCACCCCAAACTGACCCATCACCGCAAACTGACTCATCACCCCAAACTGACTCATCGCCCAAATCTGACGCATCACACAAAACTGACGCATCACCCCAAACTGAACCATCACCCCAAATTGAAACTTCACCCTAAAGTAATCAGTACCCCAAACTAACCCATCCCCCAAAACTGACCCATCACCCAAAATGTACTCATCACCCCAAAATGACCCATCACTCTAAATTGACTCTTCACCCCATACTGACCCATCAACCCAACCTGACTCATCACTAAAAACATACTCATCACTCCAAATTGACTCATCACCCCAAACTGACCCAACATCGCAAACTGACTCATCAGCCCAAACTGATTTGTCGCCCCAAACTGACGCATCACCCAAAACTGGCCCATCACCCTAAACTGACCCGTCACTCCAAGCTCAACCATCACCTCAAACTGAACCATCACCCCAAATTGACTCATCACCACAAATTGACTCATCGCCCCAAACTGAACCATCACCCCAAACTGATTCATCACCCCAAACTGATCCATCACCCCAAATTGTCCCATCAACCAAAGTTGACTCATCACCACAAACTGACCCGTCACCCCAAAGTGATTCTTCACCAAAAACTGACTCTTCACTCCAAACTGACTCATCACCCAAAACTGACCCATTACCCCAAACTTACGCACCCTCACAAACTGACCCATCACCACAAATTGACTCATCTCCAAAAACTGACCCATTAACCCAAACTGACCCATCACAAAAACTGACCCATCACCCCAAAATGACTCATCACCCCAAACTGAACCATCACCCCAAACTGACTCATCACCCCAAACTGACGCACCACCCCAAACAGACTCATGACCAAAAATGTACCCATTTCACCAAACCGACTCATCACCCACAAACTGACCCATCACCCAAAACTGGCCCATCACCCTAAACTGACCCATCACCCAAAACTGACCCATCACCCCAAGCTGACCCATCACCTCAAACTGAACCATCATCCAATACTGAATGATCACCACAAACTGACTCATCGCCCCAAACTGACCAATCACCCAAAATTGAATCTTCACCCCAAAGTAATCAGCACCACAAAGTAACCTATCACCCTAAACTGACCCATCACCCGAAACTGATTCATCATCCCAAACAGACGCATCTCCCGACTGACTCATCACCCCAAACTGACCCCTCACCCCAAACTGAGCCATCACCCTAAACTGACCCATCACCCCAAATTGTCCCATCACCCAAAACTGACTCATCACCATAAACTGACCCATCACCACAAACTGACTCATTACCCCAAACTGACCCATCACGCATCATTGACTCATCACCACAAACTGACTCATCACCCCATATTGACCCATTACCCCAAAATTATTATCACCAAAAACTGACTCATCACCCCAACCTGACGCACCACCACAAACAAACTCATGACCAAAAATTGCCCCATTTCACCAAACCGACTCATCACCCACAAACTGGTCCATCACCCTAAACTGACCCATCATCCCAAACTGACCCATCACCCCAAATTGTCCCATCACCCAAAATTGACTCATCAGCACAAACTGACCCATCAACCCAACCTGACTCATCACTAAAAACATACTCATCACTCCAGCTGACTCATCACCCGAAAGTGATCCATCACCCCAAACTGACCAATCAACCCAAACTGACACATCACCCCAAACTGACACATGTTCGCACTGACTCATCATCCCAAACAGAACCATCACCACAAACTGATTCATCACCCTAAGCTTGCACATCACCCCAAATTGACTCTTCACCAAAAACTGACTCATCATTCCAAACTGACTCATCACCCCAAACTCACCCAACATCGAAAACTGACTCATCAGCCCAAACTGATTCGTCGCCCCAAACTGACGCATCACCCAAAACTGGCCCATCACCCTAAACTGACCCATCACTCCAAGCTAACCCATCACCTCAAACTGAACCATCACCCCAAATTGACTCATCACCACAAACTGACTCATCGCCCCAAACTGAACCATCACCCCAAACTGATTCATTACCCCAAACTGATCCATCACCCCAAATTTTCCCATCACCCAAAGGTGACTCATCACCACAAACTGACACGTCACCCCAAAGTGATTCTTCACCAAAAACTGACTCTTCACTCCAAACTGACACATCACCCAAAACTGACCCATCACCACAAATTTACGCACCCTCACAAATTGACCCATCACCACAAATTGACTCATCTCCACAAACTGACCCATTAACCCAAACTGACGCATCACAAAAACTGACCCATCACCCCAAAATGACTAATCACCCCAAACTGAACCATCACCGCAAACTGACTCATCACCCCAAACTGACGCACCACCCCAAACAGACTCATGACCATAAATGTACCCATTTCACCAAACCGACTCATCACCCACAAACTGACCCATCACCCAAAACTGGCCCATCACCCTAAACTGACCCATCACCCAAAACTGACCCATCACCCCAAGCTGACCCATCACCTCAAACTGAACAATCATCCAAAACTGACTCATCACCACAAACTGACTCATCGCCCCAAACTGACACATCACACAAAATTGAATCTTCACCCAAAGTAATCAGTACCACAAATAACCTATCACCCTAAACTGACCCATCACCCGAAACTGACTCATCATTCCAAACTGACGCATCTCCCCACTGACTCATCACCCCAAACTGAACCCTCACCCATAACTGAGCCATCACCCTAAACTGACCTATCACCCCAAATTGTCCCATCGCCCAAAACTGACTCATCAACATAAACTGACCCATCACCAAAAACTGACTCATCACCCCAAACTGACCCATCACGCATCATTGACTCATCACCACAAACTGACTCATCACCTCATATTGACCCATTACCCCAAAATTATTATCACCAAAAACTGACTCATCAACCCAACCTGACGCACCACCACAAACAAACTCATGACCAAAAATGTACCCATTTCAACAAACCGACTCATCACCCACAAACTGGTCCATCACCCTAAACTAACCCATCACCCCAAACTGACCCATCACCCCAAACTTACGCACCCTCACAAACAGACCCATCACCACAAATTGTCTCATCTCCACAAACTGACCCATTAACGCAAACTGACCCATCACAAAAACTGACCCATCACCCCAAAATGACTCATCACACCAAACTGAACCATCACCCCAAACTGACTCATCACCCCAAACTGACGCACCACCCCAAACAGAGTCATGACCAAAAATTTACCCATTTCACCAAACCGACTCATCACCCACAAACTGACCCATCACCCAAAACTGGCCCATCACTCTAAACTGACCCATCACCCAAAACTGACCCATCACCCCAAGCTGACCCATCACCTCAAACTGAACCATCATCTAAAACTGACTCATCACCACAAACTGACTCATCGCCTAAACTGACCCATCACACAAAATTGAATCTTCACCCCAAAGTAATCAGCACCCCAAAGTAACCGATCACCCTAAACTGACCCATCACCCGAAACTGACTCATCACCCCAAACTGACGCATCACCCCAAACTGACCAATCAACACAAACTGACTCATCATCCCAAACTGACGTATCTCCCCACTGACTCATCACCCCAAATTGACCCCTCACCCCAAACTGAGCCATCACCCTAAACTGACCCATCACCCGAAAGTGCCTCTTAACCAAAAACTGAATCATCACTCCAAACTGACTCATCACACCAAATTGACACATCACCCCAAACTGACGCAAAACCACAAACTGACCCATCACCCCAAATTGACTCATCACGATAAACTGACGCATCACACCATAGTGACCCATCACGCCAAACTGACCCATCACCAAAAATTGACTCATCACTCCAAACTGACTATTCATCCCAAATTGACACATCACCCCAAACTGACCCATCACTGCAAACTAACTCATCACCCCAAACTGACTCATCGCCCAAAACTGACGCATCACACAAAACTGACGCATCACCCCAAACTGAACCATCACCCCAAATTGAAACTTCACCCCAAAGTAATCAGCACCACAAACTAACCCATCCCCCAAAACTGACCCATCACCCAAAATGTACTCATCACCCCAAAATGACCCATCACTCTAAATTGACTCTTCACCCCATACTGACCCATCAACCCAACCTGACTCATCACTAAAAACATACTCATCACTCCAAACTGACTCATCACCTCAAACTGAACGATCACCCCAAATTCAACTCATCACCACAAACTGACTCATCGCCCCAAACTGAACCATCACCCCAAACTGATTCATCACCCCAAACTGATCCATCACCCCAAATTGTCCCATCACCCAAAGTTGACTCATCACCACAAACTGACCCGTCACCCCAAAGTGATTCTTCACCAAAAACTAACTCTTCACTCTAAACTGACTCATCACCCACAACTGACCCATTACCCCAAACTTACGCACCATCACAAACTGACCCATCACCACAAATTGACTCATCTCCACAAACTGACCCATTAACCCAAACTGACCCATCACAAAAACTGACCCATCACCCCAAAATGACTAATCACCCCAAACTGAACCATCACCCCAAACTGACTCATCACCCCAAACTAACGCACCACCCCAAACAGACTCATGACCAAAAATTTACCCATTTCACCAAACCGACTCATCACCCACAAACTGACCCATCACCCAAAACTGGCCCATCACCCTAAACTGACCCATCACCCAAAACTGACCCATCACCACAAGCTGACCCATCACCTCAAACTGAACCATCATCCAAAACAGAATCATCACCACAAACTGACTCATCACCCCAAACTGACCCATCACCCAAAATTGAATTTTCACCCCAAAGTAATCAGAACCACAAAGTAACCTATCACCCGAAACTGACCCATCACCCGAAACTGACTCATCATCCCAAAATGACGCATCTCCCCACTGACTCATCACCCCAAACTGACCCCTCACCCCAAACTGAGCCATCACCCGAAACTGACCCATCACCCCAAATTGTCCCATCACCCAAAACTGACCAATCAACCCAAAATGACCCATCACGCATCATTGACTCATCACCTTAAACTGACTCATCACCCCATATTGACCCATTACCCCAAAATTATTATCACCAAAAACTGACTCATCACCCCAACCTGACGCACCACCACAAACAAACTCATGACCAAAAATTGACCCATTTCACCAAACCGACTCATCACCCACAAACTGGTCCATCACCCTAAACTGACCCATCACCCCAAACTGACCCATCACTCCAAGCTGACCCATCACCTCAAACTGAACCATCACCTCAAACTGGCTCATCACCACAAACTGACTCATCGCCCCAAACTGACGCATCACCCCAAACTGACACATCACCCCAAACCGACGCATCTACCCACTGACTCATCACCCCAAACTGACCCATCACCCCAAACTGACCCATCACCCCAAATTGTCCCATCACCCAAAATTTACTCATCACCACAAACTGACCCATCACCCGAAAGTGAATCTTAACCAAAAACTGAATCATCACTCCAAACTGACTCATCACCCCAAACTGACCCATCACCCCAAACTGACGCACTACCACAAACTGACCCATCACCCCAAATTGACTCATCACGATAAACTGACTCATCACACCATAGTGACCCATCACGCCAAACTGACCCATCAACAAAAATTGATTCATCACTCCAAACTGACTATTCATCCCAAATTGACCCATCACCCCAAACTGACCCATCACCGCAAGCTGACTCATCACCCCAAACTGACTCATCGCCCAAAACTGACGCATCACACAAAACTGACGCATCACCCCAAACTGAACAATCACCCCAAATTGAAACTTCACCCCAAAGTTATCAGCACCCCAAACTAACACATCCTCCAAAACTAACCCATCACGCAAAATGTACTCATCACCCCAAAATGACCCATCACTCTAAATTGACTCTTTACCCCATACGGACCCATCAACCCAACCTGACTCATCACTAAAAACATACTCATCACTCCAAACTGACTCATCACCCGAAAGTGACCCATCACCCCAAACTGACCAATCAACCCAAAATGACACATCATCACAAACTGACACATCTTCGCACTGACTCATCATCCCAAACAGAACCATCACCACAAATTGATTCATCACCCTAAGCTTACCCATCACCCCAAATTGTCTCTTCACCAAAAACTGACTCATCACTCCAAACTTACTCATCACCCCAAACTGACCCAACATCGCAAACTGACTCATCAGCCCAAACTGATTCGTCGCCACAAACTGACGCATCACCCAAAAGTGGCCCATCACCCTAAACTGACCCATCACCCCAAGCTGACCCATCACCTCAAACTGACCCATCACCCCAAATTGTCCCAACACCCAAAACTGACTCATCACCATAAACTGACCCATCACCCTAAACAGACCCATCACCCCAAACTGACCCCTCACTCCAAGCTGACCCATCACCTCAAACTGAACCATCACCTCAAACTGGCTCATCACCACAAACTGACTCATCGCCCCAAACTGACGCATCACCCCAAACTGACACATCACCCCAAACCGACGCATCTACCCACTGACTCATCACCCCAAACTGACCCATCACCCCAAACTGACCCATCACCCCAAATTGTCCCATCACCCAAAATTGACTCATCACCACAAACTGACCCATCACCCGAAAGTGAATCTTAACCAAAAACTGAATCATCACTCCAAACTGACTCATCACCTCAAACTGACCCATCACCCCAAATTGACTCATCACGATAAACTGACTCATCACACCATAGTGACCCATCACGCCAAACTGACCCATCACCAAAAATTGACTCATCACTCCAAACTGACTATTCATCCCAAATTGACCCATCACCCCAAACTGACCCATCACCACAAACTGACTCATCGCCCCAAACTGACTCATCGCCCAAAACTGACGCATCACACAAAACTGACGCATCACCCCAAACTGAACAATCACCCCAAATTGAAACTTCACCCCAAAGTAATCAGCACCCCAAACTAACACATCCCCCAAAACTAACCCATCACGCAAAATGTACTCATCACCCCAAAATGACCCATCACTCTAAATTGACTCTTCACCCCATACTGACCCATCAACCCAACCTGACTCATCACTAAAAACATACTCATCACTCCAAACTGACTCATCACCCGAAAGTGAACCATCACCCCAAACTGACCAATCAACCCAAACTGACACATCATCACAAACTGACACATCTTCGCACTGACTCATCATCCCAAACAGAACCATCACCACAAACTGATTCATCACCCTAAGCTTACCCATCACCCCAAATTGTCTCTTCACCAAAAACTGACTCATCACTCCAAATTTACTCATCACCCCAAACTGACCCAACATCGCAAACTGACTCATCAGCCCAAACTGATTCGTCGCCACAATCTGACGCATCACCCAAAACTGGCCCATCACACTAAACTGACCCATCACCCCAAGCTGACCCATCACCTCAAACTGACCCATCACCCCAAATTGTCCCATCACCCAAAACTGACTCATCACCATAAACTGACCCATCACCAAAAACTGACTCATCACCCCAAACTGACCCATCACGCATCATTGACTCATCACCACAAACTGACTCATCACCCCATATTGACCCATTACCCCAAAATTATTATCACCAAAAACTGACTCATCACCCCAACCTGACGCACCACCACAAACAAACTCATGACCAAAAATTGATCCATTTCACCAAACCGACTCATCACCCACAAACTGGTCCATCACCCTAAACTGACCCATCACCCCAAACTGACCCATCACTCCAAGCTGGCCCATCACCTCAAACTGAGCCATCACCTCAAACTGGCTCATCACCCCAAACTGACTCATCGACCCAAACTGACGCATCACCCCAAACTGACACATCACGCCAAACCGACGCATCTCCCCACTGACTCATCACTCCAAACAGACCCATCACCCCAAACTGACCCATCACCCCAAATTGTCCCATCACCCAAAATTGACTCATCACCACAAACTGACCCATCACCCGAAAGTGAATCTTAACCAAAAACTGAATCATCACTCCAAACTGACTCATCACCCCAAACTGACCCATCACCCCAAACTGACGCACCACCACAAACTGACCCATCACCCCAAATTGACTCATCACGATAAACTGACTCATCACACCATAGTGACCCATCACGCCAAACTGACCCATCACCAAAAATTGACTCATCACTCCAAACTGACTATTCATCCCAAATTGACCCATCACCCCAAACTGACCCATCACCGCAAGCTGACTCATCACCCCAAACTGACTCATCGCCCAAAACTGACGCATCACACAAAACTGACGCATCACCCCAAACTGAACAATCACCCCAAATTGAAACTTCACCCCAAAGTAATCAGCACCCCAAAGTAACCTATCACGCTAAACTGACCCATCACCCTAAACTGACTCATCATCCCAAACTGACGCATCTCCCCACTGACTCATCACCCCAAACTGACCCCTCACCTCAAACTGAGCCATCACCCTAAACTGACCCATCACGCCAAATTGTCCCATCACCCAAAACTGACTCATCACCATAAACTGACCCATCACCAAAAACTGACTCATCACACCAAACTGACCCTGCACGCATCATTGACTCATCACCACAAACTGACTCATCACCCCATATTGACCCATTACCCCAAAATTATTATCACCAAAAACTGACTCATCACCCCAACCTGACGCACCACCACAAACAAACTCATGACCAAAAATTGACCCATTTCACCAAACCGACTCATCACCCACAAACTGGTCCATCACCCTAAACTGACCCAACACCCCAAACTGACCCATCACTCCAAGCTGACCCATCACCTCAAACTGAACCATCACCTCAAACTGGCTCATCACCACAAACTGACTCATCGCCCCAAACTGACGCATCACCCCAAACTGACACATCACCCCAAACCGACGCATCTCCCCACTGACTCATCACCCCAAACTGACCCATCACCCCAAATTGTCCCATCACCCAAAATTGACTCATCACCACAAACTGACCCATTACCCGAAAGTGAATCTTAACCAAAAACTGAATCATCACTCCAAACTGACTCATCACCCCAAACTGACACATCACCCCAAACTGACGCACTACCACAAACTGATCCATCACCCCAAATTGACTCATCACGATAAACTGACTCATCACACCATAGTGACCCATCACGCCAAACTGACCCATCACCAAAAATTTACTCATCACTCCAAACTGACTATTCATCCCAAATTGATCCTTCACCCCAAACTGACCCATCACCGGAAGCTGACTCATCACCCCAAACTGACTCATCGCCCAAAACTGACGCATCACACAAAACTGACGCATCACCCCAAACTGAACAATGACCCCAAATTGAAACTTCACCCCAAAGTAATCAGAACCCCAAACTAACACATCCCCCAAAACTAACCCATCACGCAAAATGTACTCATCACCCCAAAATGACACATCACTCTAAATTGACTCTTCACCCCATACTGACCCATCAACACAACCTGACTCATCACTAAAAACATACTCATCACTCCAAACTGATTCATCACCCGAAAGTGACCCATCACCCCAAACTGACCAATCAACCCAAACTGACACATCATCACAAACTGACACATCTTCGCACTGACTCATCATCCCAAACAGAACCATCACCACAAACTGATTCATCACCCTAAGCGTACCCATCACCCCAAATTGTCTCTTCACCAAAAACTGACTCATCACTCCAAACTTGCTCATCACCCCAAACTGACCCAACATCGCAAACCGTCTCATCAGCCCAAACTGATTCGTCGCCACAAACTGACGCATCACCCAAAACTGGCCCATCACCCTAAACTGACCCATCACCCCAAGCTGACCCATCACCTCAAACTGAACCATCACCCCAAATTGACTCATCACCACAAACTGACTCATCGCCCCAAACTTAACCATCACCCCAAACTGATTCATCAGCCCAAACTGATCCATCACCCCAAATTGTCCCATCACCCAAAGTTGACTCATCACCAAAAACTGACCCGTCACCCCAAAGTGATTCTTCACCAAAACTGACTCTTCACTCCAAACTGACTCATCACCCAAAACTGACCCATCACCCCAAACTTACGCACCCTCACAAACTGACCCATCACCACAAATTGACTCATCTCCACAAACTGACCCATTAACCCAAACTGACCCATCACAAAAACTGACCCATCACCCCAAAATGACTCATCACCCGAAATTGAACCATCACCCCAAACTGACTCATCACCCCAAATTGACGCACCACCCCAAACAGACTCATGACCAAAAATTTACCCATTTCACCAAACCGACTCATCACCCACAAACTGACCCATCACCCAAAACTGGCCCATCACCCTAAACTGACCCATCACCCAAAACTGACCCATCACCCCAAGCTGACCCATCACCTCAAACTGAACCATCATCCAAAACTGACTCATCACCACAAACTGACTCATCGCCCCAAACTGACCCATCACCCAAAATTGAATCTTCGCCCCAAAGTAATCAGCACCCCAAATTAACCTATCACGCTAAACTGGCCCATCACCCTAAACTGACTCAACGTCCCAAACTGACGCATCTCCCACTGACTCATCACCCCAAACTGACCCCTCACCTCAAACTGAGCCATCACCCAAACAGACCCATCACCCCAAATGTCCCATCACCCAAAACGGACTCATCACCATAAACTGATCCATCACCAAAAACTGACTCATCACCCCAAACTGACCCATCACGCATCATTGACTCATCACCACAAACTGACTCATCACCCCATATTGACCCATTACCCCATAATTATTATCACCAAAAACTGAATCACCACTCCAAACTGACTCATCACCCCAAACTGACCCATCACCCCAAACTGACGCACCACCACAAACTGACCCATCACCCCAAATTGACTCATCACGATAAACTGACTAATCACACCATAATGACCCATCACGCCAAACTGACCCATCAACCCAAACAGACTCATCACCACAAACTGACGCACCACCACAAATTGACCCATCAACCCAAACTGACTCATCACCACAAACGGACTCATTAACCCAAACTGACCTATGACCAAAAACTGACCCATCACTCCAAACTGACTCATTACCACAAACTGACCAACCACCCCAAATTGACCAATCACCCCAAACTGACTCATCAGTCTCGACTGACCTATCACCGCAAACTGACCCATCACCACAAACTGATTCATCACCCTAAGCTTACCCATCACCCCAAATTGAACAATCACCCCAAACTGACTCATCACGCCATATTAACCCATCACCCAAAACCGAATAATCACCCCAAACTGACTCATCGCCCCAAACTGAAGCACCACCCCAAACAGACTCATGACCAAAAACTGACCCTTTTCACCAAACAGACTCATCACCCACAAACTGACCCATCACTCCAAACGAGCCCATCACCCTGAACTAATCCACCACCCCAAACTGGACCATCACCCCAAACTGACCCATCACCCCAAACTGACTTATCACCAAAAACATACTCATCACTCCAAACTGACTCATCAACACAAACTGACCCATCACCCCAAACCGACCAATCGATCCAAACTGACTCATCATCCCAAACTGACGCATCTCCCCAATGGCTCATCACCCCAAACTAACCCTTCACCCCAAACTGATTCATCACCCCAAACTGACCCATCACGCATAATTGACTCATCACCACAAACTGACTCATCACCCCATTTTGACCCATTACCCCAAAATGATTATCACCAAAAACTGACTCATCACTCCAAAGTGACTCATCACCCCAAACTGACCCAACATCGCAAACTGACTCATCAGCCCAAACTGATTCATCACCCCAAACTGACCCATCACCACAAATTGACTCATCACTCCAAACTGACTCATTACCCCAAACTGACCAATCACCCCAAAATGACCCATCACCCCAAACTGACTCATCACACCATAGTGACCCATCATCCCAAACTGACCCATCACCAAACCAGACTCATCACTCCAAACTGACTATTCATCCCGAATTGACCCATCACCCCAAACTGACCCAACATCGCAAATTGACTCATCACCCCAAACTGATTCATCGCCCCAAACTGACGCATCACACAAAACTGACGCATCACCCCAAACTGAACCATCACCCCAAATTGAATCTTCACCCCAAAGTAATCAGCACCCAAAAGTAACCAATGACCCTAAACTGACCCATCACCCTAAACTGACGCATCACCCACAAACTGACTCATCACCCCATATTGAACAATCAGCCCAAACTGACTCATCACCCCATATTGACCCATCACCCAAAACCGAATAATCACCCCAAACTGACTCATCGCCCCAAACTGACGCATCATCCCAAACTGAAGCACCACCCCAAACAGACTCATGACCAAAAACTGACCCATTTCACCAAACCGACTCATCACCCACAAACTGACCCATCACTCCAAACTAGCCCATCACCCTGAACTAATCCACCATTCCAAACTGAACCATCACCCCAAACTGACCCATCACCCCAAACTGACTTATCACCAAAAACATACTCATCACTCCAAACTGACACATCAACACAAACTGTCCCATCATCCCAAACCGACCAATTGATCCAAACTGACTCATCATCCCAAACTGAAGCATCTCCCCAATGACTCATCACCCCAAACTGACCCTTCACCCCAAACTGATTCATCACCCCAAACTGACCCATCACGCATAATTGACTCATCACCACAAACTGACTCATCACCCCATTTTGACCCATTACCCCAAAATGATTATCACAAAAAACTGACTGATCACTCCAAAGTGACTCATCACCCCAAACTGACCCAACATCGCAAACTGACTCATCAGCCCAAACTGATTCATCACCCCAAACTGACCCATCACCACAAATTGACTCATCACTCCAAACTGACTCATTACCCCAAACTGACCCATCACCCCAAAATTACCCATCACCCCAAACTGACTCATCACACCATAGTGACCCATCATCCCAAACTGACCCATCACCAAAACTGACTCATCACTCCAAACTGACTATTCATCCCGAATTGACCCATCACCCCAAACTGACCCAACATCGCAAATTGATTCATCACCCCAAACTGATTCATCATCCCAAACTGACGCATCTCCCCACTGACTCATCACCCCAAACTGAACCCTCACCCCAAACTGAGCCATCACCCTAAACTGACCCATCACCCCAAATTGTCCCATCACCCAAAACTGACTCATCACCATAAACTGACCCATCACCAAAAATTGACTCATCACCCCAAACTGACCCATCACGCATCATTGACTCATCAGCACAAACTGACTCATCACCCCATATTGACCCATTACCTCAAAATTATGATCACCAAAAACTGACTCATCACTCCAAACTGACTCATCACCCCAAACTGACCCATCACCCCAAACCGACTCATCACCTCAACCTGACGCACCACCACAAACAAACTCATGACCAAAAACTGACCCATTTCACCAAACCGACTCATCACCCACAAACTGGTCCATCACCCCAAACTGACCCATCACCCTGAACTAATCCACCACCCCAAATTGAACCATCACCCCAAACTGACCCATCACCCCAAACAGACTTATCACCAAAAACATACTCATCACTCCAAACTGACCCATCAACACAAACTGACCCATCACCCCAAACCGTCCAATCGATCCAAACTGACTCATCATCCCAAACTGACGCATCTCCCCGATGACCCATCACCCCAAACTGACCCTTCACCCCAAACTGATTCATCACCCCAAACTGACCTATCACCACAAAATGATTCATCAACCAAAACAGATTAATCACCCCAAACTGAGGCACCACTAAAAACTGACCCATCACCCCAAACTGATTCTTCACCCTATACTGACCCATCAACCCAACCTGACTCATCACCAAAAAACATACTCATCGCTCCAAACTGACTCATCACTCCGAACTGACCCATCACCCCAAACTGACCAATCAACCCAAACTGATTCATCACCCTAATCTTACCCATCACCCCAAAGTGTCTCTTCACCAAAAACTGACTCATCACTCCAAACTGACTCATCACCCCAAACTGACCCATCACCCCAAACTGACCCATCAACCCAAACAGACTCATCACCCCAAACTGACGCACCTCCACAAACTGACCCATCACCCCAAACTGACTCATCACCACAAACGGACTCATTAACCCAAACTGACCTATGACCAAAAACTGACCCATCACTCCAAACTGACTCATTACCCCAAACTGAACAATCATCCCAAATTGACCAATCACCCCAAACAGACTCATCAGACCCGAATGACCCATCACCGCAAACTGACCCATCACCAAAAACTGACTCATCACTCCAAACTGACTCTTCACCCCAAACTGACCCATCACCCTAAACTGACGCATCACCCACAAACTGACTCATCACCCCAAATTGAACAATCACCCCAAACTGACTCATCACCCCATGTTGCCCCATCAGCCAAAACCGAATAATCACCCCAAACTGACTCATCGCCCCAAACTGACGCATCATCCCAAACTTAAGCACCACCCCAAACAGAATCATGACCAAAAACTGACCCATTTCACCAAACCGACTCATCACCCACAAACTGACCCATCACTCCAAACTAGCGCATCACCCTGAACTAATCCACCACCCGAAACTGAACCATCACCCCAAACTGACCCATCACCCCAAACTGACTTATCACCAAAAACATACTCATCACTCCAAACTGACTCATCAACACAAACTGACCCATCACCCCAAACCGACCAATCGATCCAAACTGACTCATCATCCCAAACTGACGCATCTCCCCGATGACTCATCACCCCAAACTGACCCTTCACCCCAAACTGATTCATCACCCCAAACTGTCCCATCAGCCAAATTGTCCCATCACCCAAAACTGACTCATCACCACAAACTGAACGATCACCCCAAAGTGACTCTTCACCAAAGACTGACTCATCACTCCAAACTGACTCTTCACACCAAACTGACCTATCACCACAAACTGACCCATCAACCAAAACAGATTCATCACCCCAAACTGAGGCACCACTACAAACTGAACCATCACCCCAAACTGATTCTTCACCCCATAGTGACCCTTCAACCCAACCTGACTTATCACCAAAAAACATACTCATCGCTCCAAACTGACTCATCACCCCGAACTGACCCATCACCCCAAACTGACCAATCAACCCAAACTGACCAATCATCCCAAACTGACGCATCTACCCACTGACTCATCACCCCAAACTGACCCATCACGCCAAACTGAGTCATCACCCTAAACTGACCCATCACCACAAATTGTGCCATCACCTAAAACTGACTCATCACCATAAACTGACCCATCACCAAAAACTGACTCACCACCCCAAACTGACCCATCACCCATAATTGAGTCATCACCACAAACTGACTCTTTACCCCACACTGACACATTACCCCGAAATGACTTATCATCAAAAACTGACTCATCACTCCAAACTGACACATCACCCCAAACTCACCCATTACCATAAACCGACTCATCACCCCGAACTGACGCATCACCCACAAACTGATTCATCACCCCAAATTGAACAATCACCCCAAACTGAATCATCACCCCAAATTGACCCATCACCCAAAACCGAATAATCACCCCAAACTGACCCATCGCCCCAAACTGCCGCATCACGCCAAACTGAATAATCACCCCAAACTGACTCATCGCCCCAAACTGACGCATCATCTCAAACTGAAGCACCTTCCCAAACAGACTCATGACCAAAAACTGACCCATTTCACCAAACCGACTCATCACCCACAAACTGACCCATCACTCCAAACTAGCCCATCACCCTGAACTAATCCACCACCCCAAACTGAACCATCACCCCAAACTGACCCATCACCCCAAACTGACTTATCACCAAAAACATACTCATCACTCCAAACTGACTCATCAACACAAACTGACCCATCACCCCAAACCGACCAATCGATCCAAACTGACTCATCATCCCAAACTGACGCATCTCCCCAATGACTCATCACCCCAAACTGACCCTTCACCCCAAACTGATTCATCACCCCAAACTGACCCATCACCCAAATTGCCCCATCACCCAAAACTGACTCATCACCACAAACTGACCGATCACCCCAGAGTGACTCTTCACCAAAGACTGACTCATCACTCCAAACTGACTCTTCACCCCAAACTGACCTATCACCACAAACTGACCCATCAGCCAAAACAGACTCATCACCCCAAACTGAGGCACCACCACAAACTGACCCATCACCCGAAACTGATTCTTCACCCCATACTGACCCATCAACCCAACCTGACTCATCACCAAAAAACATACTCATCGCTCCAAACTGACTCATCACCCCGAACTGACCCATCACCACAAACTGACCAATCATCCCAAACTGACGCATCTACCCACTGACTCATCACCCCACACTGACCCATCACGCCAAACTGAGTCATCACCCTAAACTGACCCATCACCCCAAATTGTGCCATCACCCAAAACTAACTCATCACCATAAACTGACCCATCACCAAAAACTGACTCACCACCCCAAACTGACCCATCACCCATAATTGACTCATCACCACAAACTGACTCATCACCCCACACTGACCCATTACCCCGAAATGACTTATCATCAAAAACTGACTCATCACTCCAAACTGACACATCACCCCAAACTCACCCATTACCATAAACCGACTCATCACCCCGAACTGACGCACCAGCTCAAACAAACTCATGACCAAAAATTGACCCATTTCACCAAACCGACTCATCACCCACAAACTGACCCATCACCCGAAACTGGCCCAACACCCTAAACTGACCCATCACCCCAAACTGAACCATCACTCAAAGCTGACCCACCACCTCAAACTGAACCATCACCCCAAACTGACTCATCACCACAAACTGACTCATCGCCCCAAACTGACGCATCACCCCAGACTGACTCATCACCCCAAACTGACGCATCTCCCCACTGACTCATCACCCCAAACTGACCCATCCCCGCAAACTGACCCATCACCCCAAATTGTCCCATCACCCAAAATTGACTCATCACCACAAACTGACAAATTCACCCCAAAGTGACTCTTCACCAAAAACGGAATCATCACTCCAAACTGACTCATCACCCCAAATTGACCCATCACCCCAAACTGACACACCACCACAAACTGACCCATCACCCCAAATTGACTCATCACCATAAACTGACTCATGACACCATAGTGACCCATCACCCCAAACTGACCCATCACCAAAAACTGACTCATCACTCCAAACTGACTATTCATCCCAAATTGACCCATCACCCCAAACTGACCCATCACCGCAAACTGACTCATCACCCCATACTGACTCAACGCCCCAAACTGACGCATCACACACAACTGACGCATCACCCCAAACTGAACCATCACCCCAAATTGAATCTTCAACCCAAAGTAATCAGCACCTCAAACTCACTCTTCCCCAAAACTAACCCATCAACCGAAACTTACTCATCACCCCAAACTGACCCATCACCCCAAACTGACACTTCACCCCATACTGACCCATCAACCCAACCTGATTCATCACCAAAAACATACTCATTACTCCAAACTGACTCTTCACTCCAAACTGACCCATCACCCCAAACTGACCAATCAACCCAAACTGACTCATCATCCTAAACTGACTCATCACCCCAAACTGATTCATCACCCTAAACTGACCCATCACCCCAAATTGTCCCATCACCCAAAACTGACTCATCACGCCAAACTGACCCATCACCCCAAAATGTCTCTTCGCCAAAAACTGACCCATTACACCAAACTGATTCATCACCACTAACTGACCCATTACCGCAAATTAAACCATCAACCCTAATTGACTCATTACCACAAACTGAACCATCACCGCAAACTGACCCATCACCCCAAACTGACTCATCACCCCAAACTGACCCCCACACTAACTGACCCATCATGCCAAACTAACCCATTACCCAAACTGACCCATCAAGCACAAACTGACCCATCACCCCAAACTGACCCTACTCCCCAAAAAGACTCATCACCTCAAAACTGACCCATCACCCCAAACTGAACCATCACCCCAAACTGAACCATATCCCCAATTTGACTCATCACCCCAAACAGATCCGTCACATAAACTGACCCATCACCACCTAACTGACACATCACCCCAAACTGATCCATCACCCCAAATTGACTCATCATCAAAAACTGACTCTTCACTCCAAATTGACTCATCACCCCAAACTGACCCATCACCCCAAATTGAACTATAACGCCAAACTGACTCATCACCCCAAACTGACCCATCACCCCAAACCGACTCATCACCCCAACCTGACGCACCACCACAAAAAATCCATGACCAAAAATTGATCCATTTCACCAAACCGACTCATCACCCACAAACTGGTCCATCACCCTAAACTGACCCATCACCCCAAACTGATCCATCACTCCAAGCTGACCCATCACCTCAAACTGAACCATCACCTCAAACTGGCTCATCACCACAAACTGAATCATCGCCCCAAACTGACGCATCACCCCAAACTGACACATCACCCCCAAACCGACGCATCTCCGCACTGACTCATCACCCCAAACTGACCCATCACCGCAAACTGAGCCATCACCCCAAATTGTCCCAGCACCCAAAATTGACTCATCACCACAAACTGACACATCACCCGAAAGTGACTCTTCACCCCAAACTGACCCATCACCCCAAATTTAATAATCACCCCAAACTGACTCATCGCCTCAAAGTAATCAGCACCCCAAAGTAACCCATCACCAAAAACGGACTCATCACTCCAAACTGACTCATCACCCCAAACTGACCCATCACCCCAAACTGACCAATCAACCCAAACAGACTCATCACCCCAAACTGACGCACCTCCACAAACTGACCCATCACCCCTAATTGACTCATTACCCCAAACTGAACAATCACCCCAAATTGACCAATCACCCCAAACTGACTCATCAGACCCGACTGATTCATCACCGCAAATTGACCCATCACCAAAAACTGACTCATCACACCAAACTGACTCTTCACCCCAAACTGACCCATCACCCCAAATTTAATAATCACCCCAAACTGACTCATCGCCTCAAAGTAATCAGCACCCCAAAGTAACCCATCACCCTAACTGACCCATCACCCCAAACTGACTCATCACCCCAAACTGACCTATCACTCCAAACTGACGCATCACCCACAAACTGATTCATCACCCCAAATTGAACAATCACCCCAAACTGACTCATCAACCCAAATTGACCCATCACCCAAAACCGAATAATCACCCCAAACTGACCCATCGCCCCAAACTGATGCATCACGCCAAACTGAATAATCACCCCAAACTGACTCATCGCCCCAAACTGACGCATCATCCCAAACTGAAGCACCACCCCAAACAGACTCATGACCAAAAGCTGACCCATTTCACCAAACCGACTCATCACCCACAAACTGACCCATCACTCCAAACTAGCCCATCACCCTGAACTAATCCACCACCCCAAACTGAACCATCACCCCAAACTGACCCATCACCCCAAACTGACTTATCACCAAAAACATACTCATCACTCCAAGCTGACTCATCAACACAAACTGACCCATCACCCCAAACCGACCAATCGATCCAAACTGACTCATCATCCCAAACTGACGCATCTCCCCAATGACTCATCACCCCAAACTGACCCTTCACCCCAAACTGATTCATCACCCCAAACTGACCCATCACCCAAATTGTCCCATCACCCAAAACTGACTCATCACCACAAACTGAACGATCACCCCAGAGTGACTCTTCACCAAAGACTGACTCATCACTCCAAACTGACTCTTCACCCCAAACTGACCAATCACCACAAACTGACCCATCATCCAAAACAGACTCATCGCCCCAAACTGACGCATCACCCCAGACTGACTCATCACCCCAAACTGACGCATCTCCCGAATGACTCATCACCCCAAACTGACCCATCCCCCCAAATTGCCCCATCACCCCAAATTGTCCCATCACCCAAAATTGACTCATCACCACAAACTGACAAATTCACCCCAAAGTGACTCTTCACCAAAAACTGAATCATCACTCCAAACTGACTCATCACCCCAAATTGACCCATCACCCCAAACTGACGCACCACCACAAACTGACCCATCACACCAAATTGACTCATCACCATTAACTGACTCATGACACCATAGTGACCCATCACCCCAAACTGGCCCATCACCAAAAACTGACTCATCACTCCAAACTGACTATTCATCCCAAATTGACCCATCACCCCAAACTGACCCATCACTGCAAACTGACTCATCACCCCATACTGACTCAACGCCCCAAACTGACGCATCACACAAAACTGATGCATCACCCCAAACTGAACCATCACCCCAAATTGAATCTTCAACCCAAAGTAATCAGCACCCCAAATTCACTCTAACCCCAAAACTAACCCATCGCTCCAAACTGACTCATCACCCCAAACTGACCCATCATCCCAAACTGACCAATCAACCCAAACTGACTCATCGTCCTAAACTGACTCATCACCCCAAACTGATTCATCACCCTAAACTGACCCATCACCGCAAATTGTCCCATCACCCAAAACTGACTCATCACCCCAAACTGACCCATCACCCCAAAGTGTCTCTTCGCCAAAAACTGACCCATTACACCAAACTGATTCTTCACCACTAACTGACCCATTACCCCAAATTAAACCATCACCCCTAATTGACTCATTACCACAAACTGAACGATCACAGCAAACTCACCCATCACCCCAAACTGACGCATCACCCCAAACTGACCCGCACACTAACTGACCCATCATGCCAAACTAACCCATTACCCAAACTGAACCATCAAGCACAAACTGACCCATCACCCCAAACTGACCCTACTCCCCAAACAGACTCATCACCCCAAAACTGATCCATCACCCCAAACTGAACCATCACCTCAAACTGAACCATCACCCCAATTTGACTCATCACCCCAAACAGATCCGTCACAGAAACTGACCCATCACCACCTAAATGACCCATCACCCCAAACTGACTCACCTCTAAAAATGACTCAGCAGCCTAAACTGACCCATCACCCCAAACTGACACATCACCCCAAACTGATCCATCACCCCAAACTGACTCATCACCAAAAACTGACTCTTCACTCCAAATTGACTCATCACCCCAAACTGACCCATCAGCCCAAATTGAACTATAACGCCAAACTGACTCATCATCCCAAACTGACCCATCACCCCAAACCGACTCATCACCCCAACCTGACGCACCACCACAAAAAATCCATGACCAAAAATTTACCCATTTCACCAAACCGACTCATCACCCACAAACTGGTCCATCACCCTAAACTGACCCATCACCCCAAACTGACCCATCACTCCAAGCTGACCCATCACCTCAAACTGAACCATCACTCAAACTGGCTCATCACCACAAACTGACTCATCGCCCCAAACTGACGCATCACACCAAACTGACACATCACCCCAAACTGACGCATCTCCCCACTGACTCATCACCCCAAACTGACCCATCACCCCAAACTGACCCATCACCCCAAATTGTCCCATCACCCAAAATTGACTCATCACCATAAACTGACACATCACCCGAAAGTGACTCTTAACCAAAAACTGAATCATCACTCCAAACTGACTCATCACACCAAACTGACCCATCACCCCAAACTGACGCAACACCACAAACTGACCCATCACCCCAAATTGTCTCATCACCATAAACTGACTCATCACACCATAGTGACCCATCACGCCAAACTGAACCATCACCAAAAATTGACTCATCACTCCAAACTGACTATTCATCCCAAATTGACCCATCACCCCAAACTGACCCATCACCGCAAACTGACTCATCTCCCCAAACTGACTCATCGCCCCTAACTGACGCATCACACAAAACTGACGCATCACCGCAAACTGACCCATCACCCCAAACTGTCCCATCACCCCAAATTGTACCATCACCCAAAATTGACTCATCACCACAAACTGACCCATCACCCGAAAGTGACTCTTCACCAGAAACTGAATCATCACTCCAAACTGAATCATCACCCCAAACTGACCCATCACCAAAAACTGACTCATCACTCCAAATTGACTATCCATCCCAAATTGACCAATCACCCCAAATTGACCCATCACCGCAAACTGACTCATCACCCCAAACTGACTCATCGCCCCAAACTGACGCATCACACAAAACTGATGCATCACCCCAAACTGAACCAACACCCCAAATTGAAACTTCACCCCAAAGTAATCAGCACCCCAAACTAACCCATCCCCCAAAACTGACCCATCACCCACAATTTACTCATCACCCCAAACTGACCCATCAATCTAAATTGACTCTGCACCCCATACTGACCCATCAACCCAACCTGACTCATCACTAAAAACATACTCATCACTCCAAACTGACTCATTACCCGAAAGTGACCCATCACCCCAAACTGACCAATCAACCCAAACTGACACATCATCCCAAACTGACACATCTCCGCACTGACTCATCATCCCAAACTGACCCATCACCACAAACTGATTCATCACCCTAAGCTTACCCATCACCCCAAATTGCCTCTTCACCAAAAATTGACTCATCACTCCAAACTGACTCATCACCCCAAACTGACCCATCACCCCAAACTGACCCATCAACCCAAACAGACTCATCACCCCAAACTGACGCACCTCCACAAACTGACCCATCACCCCAAACTGACTCATCGCCACAAACGGACTCATTAACCCAAACTGACCGATGACCAAAAACTGACCCATCACTCCAAACTGACTCATTGCCCCAAACTGACCAATCACCCGAAATTGACAAATCACCCCAAACTGACTCATCAGACCCGACTGACCCATCACCGCAAACTGACCCATCACCAAAAACTGATTCATCACCCTAAGCTTACCCATCACCCCAAAATGTCTCTTCACCAAAAACTGACTCATCACTCCAAACTGACTCATCACCCCAAACTGACCCATCACCCCAAATTTAATAATCACCCCAAACTGACTCATCGCCTCAAAGAAATCAGCACCCCAAAGTAACCCATCACCAACACTGACCCATCACCCCAAACTGACTCATCCCCCCAAACTGACGCATCATCCCAAACTGAAGAACCACCCCAAACTGACTCATGAACAAAAACTGACCCATTTCACCAAACCGACTCATCACCCACAAACTGACCCATCACTCCAAAGTAGCCCATCACCCTGAACTAATCCACCACCCCAAACTGAACCATCACCCCAAACTGACCCATCACCCCAAACTGACTTATCACCAGAAACATACTCATCACTCCAAACTGACTCATCAACACAAACTGACCCATCACCCCAAACCGACCAATCGATTCAAACTGACTCATCATCCCAAACTGACGCATCTCCCCAAAGACTCATCACCCCAAACTGATCCTTCACCCCAAACTGATTCATCACCGCAAACTGACCCATCACCACAACCTGACCCATCAACCAAAACAGACTCATCACCCCAAACTGAGGCACCACCACAAACTGACCCATCACCCCAAACTGACCCATCACCACAAACTGACGCATCAACCAAAACAGACTCATCACCCCAAACTGAGGCACCACCACAAACTGACCCATCACCCCAAACTGATTCTTCACCCCATACTGACCCATCAACCCAACCTGACTCATCACCAAAAAACATACTCATCGCTCCAAACTGACTCATCACCCCGAACTGACCCATCACCCCAAACTGACCAATCAACCCAAACTGACTCATCATCCCAAACTGACGCATCTTCCCACTGACTCATCACCCCAAACTGAACCATCACCCCAAACTGAGTCATCACCCTAAACTGACCCATCACCCCAAATTGTGCCATCACCATAAACTGACCCATCACCATAAACTGACCCATCACCAAAAACTGACTCACCACCCCAAACTGACCCATCACCCATAATTGACTCATGACCACAAACTGACTCATCACCCCACACTGACCCATTACCCCGAAATGACTTATCATCAAAAACTGACTCATCACTCCAAACTTACACATCACCTCAAACTGACCCATGACCATAAACCGACTCATCACCCCGAACTGACGCACCAGCCCAAACAAACTCATGACCAAAAATTGACCCATTTCAATAA
This sequence comes from Pristiophorus japonicus, assembly GCF_044704955.1. Taxonomy (NCBI): domain Eukaryota; kingdom Metazoa; phylum Chordata; class Chondrichthyes; family Pristiophoridae; genus Pristiophorus; species Pristiophorus japonicus. Next base: position 3,733,559 of record NC_092009.1, read on the forward strand.
ACCGACTCATCATCCACAAACTGACCGATCACCCGAAACTGGCCCATCACCCTAAACTGACCCATTACCCCAAACTGGACCATCACTCAAAGCTGACCCATCACCTCAAACTGAACCATCACCCCAAACTGACTCATCACCACTAACTGACTCATCGCCCCAAACTGACGCATCACCCCAAACTGACTCATCACCCCAAACTGACGCATCTCCCCACTGACTCATCACCCCAAACTGACCCATCCCCCCAAACTGATCCATCACCGCAAATTGTCCCATCACCCAAAATTGACTCATCACCACAAACTGAAAATTCACCCCAAAGTGACTCTTCACCAAAAATTGAATCATCACTCCAAACTGACTCATCACCCCAAATTGACCCATCACCCCAAACTGAACCATCACCCCAATTTGACTCATCACCCCAAACAGATCCGTCACATAAACTGACCCATCACCACCTAGTGACCCATCACCCCAAACTGACTCACCTCCAAAAATGACTCAGCAGCCTAAACTGACCCATCACCCCAAACTGACACATCACCCCAAACTGATCCATCACCCCAAACTGACTCATCACCAAAAACTGACTCTTCACTCTAAATTGACTCATCACCCCAAACTGACCCATCACCCCAAATTGAACTATAACGCCAAACTGACTCATCACCACAAACTAACCCATCACCCCAAACTGATTCTTCACCAAATACTGACTCATCGCCCGAAACTGACGCATCACCCCAAACTGACTCATCACCCCAAACTGACACAACGCGCCTTAGTGACTCTTCACCAAAAACTGACTCATCACTCCAAACTGATTCTTCACCCAAAACTGACCCATCAACCCAAACAGACATATCACCCAAAACTGACGCACCACCACAAACTGACACATCACCACAAATTGACTCATCACCACAAACTGACCCATTAACCCAAACTGATCCATCACAAAAACTGACCCATCACTCCCAACTGACTCATTACCCCAAACTGACCCATCACACCAAATTGACCCATCACCGCAAATTGACTCATCACACCACAGTGATCCATCGCCACAAACTGACCCATCACCAAAAACTGACTCATCACTCCAAACTGACTCTTCACCCCAAACTGATCCATCACCCCAAACTGACCCATCACATCAAACTGAATCATCACCCCAAACTGACTCATCGGCCCAAACTGACGCATCACACAAAACTTACGCATCACACCTAACTGAACCATCTACCCAAATTGAATCTTCACCCGAAAATAATAAGCACCCCAAAGTAATCCATCACCCTAAACTGACCCATCACCCGAAACTGACTCATCACCCCAAAATGACCCATCACCCCAAACTGAATCTTCACCCCATACTGACCCATCACCTCAAACTGACTCATCAGCAAAAACATACTCATCACTCCAAATTGACTCATCACCCCAAACTGACCCATCACCCCAAACTGACCAATCAACACAAACTGACTCATCATTCCAAACTGACGCATCTCCCCACTGACTCATCACCCCAACCTGACCCATCACCCCAAACTGATTCATAACACGAAACTGACCCATCACCCCAAATTGTCCCATCATCCAAAACTGACTCATCACCATAAACTGACCCATCACCCCAAAGTGTCTCTTCACCAAAAACTGACTCATCACTCAAAACTGATTCATCACCCCAAACTGACCCATCACTCCAAACTGACCCATCAGCCCAAACAGACTCATCACCCCAAACTGACGCACCTCCACAAACTGACCCATCACCCCAAACTAACTCATCACCACAAACTGACCCATTAACCCAAACTGACCCATGAACAAAAACTGATCCAACACTCCAAACTGACTCATTACCCCAAACTGACTCATCACCCCAAATTGACCCATCACCCCAAACTGACTCATCACACCCGACGAACCCATCACCCCAAACTGACCCATCACCAAAAACTGACTCATCACTCCAAACTGAATTTTCACCACAAACTGACTCATCACCCCAAACTGACCCATCACCGCAAACTGGCAAATCACCCCAAACTGACTCATGGCCCCAAACTGAAGCATCACAACAAACTGACGCATCACCCCAAACTGAACCATCACCCCAAATTGACCCATCACCAAAAACTGACTCATCACCAAAAACTGACTCATCACTCCAAACTGACTCTTCACCCCAAACTGACCCATCACACCTAACTGACCCATCACCGCAAAATGGCTCATCACCCCAAACTGACTCATGGCCCCAAACTGACGCATCACACCAAACTGACGCATCACCCCAAACTGAACCATCAACCCAAATTGAATTTTTACCCCAAAGTAATCAACACCCCAAAGTAACCCATCACCCTAAACTTACCCATCACCCCAAACTGACTCATCACCCAAACTGACCCATCACCCCAAACTGACGCATCACCCACAAATTGACTGATCACCCCAAATTGACCAATCACCCCAAACTGACTCATCACCCCAAATTGACCCATCACCCCAAACGGAATAATCACCCCAAACTGACTCATCGCCCCAAACTGACGCATCAACCCAAACTGAATAATCACCCCAAACTGACTTATCGCCCCAAATTGACGAATCTTCCCAAACTGAAGCACGACCCCAAACAGACTCGTTACCAAAAACTGACCCATTTCACCAAACCGACTCATCACCCACAAAGTGACCCATCACTCCAAACTGGCCCATCAACCTGAACTGAACCATCACCCCAAAGTGACCCATCACCCAAACTGACTTAGCACCAAAAACATATTTATCACTCCAAACTGAATCATCACCACACACTGACCCATCACCCCAAACCGACCAATCAATCCAAACTGACTCATCATCCCAAACTGACGCATCTCCCCACTGACTCATCACCCCAAACTGACACATCACCCCAAACTGATTCATCACCCCAAACTAACCCATCACCCCAAATTGACCCATCATATCCAAAACTGACTCATCACCACCAACTGAACCATCACCCCCAAACTGACTCTTCACCTAAAACTGACTCATCACTCCAAACTGACTCTTCACCCCAAACTGACCCATCACCCCAAACTGATTCATCACCACAAATTGACTCATCACCACAAACTGACCCATTAACCCAAACTGACCCATCACAAAAAATGACCCATCCCTCCCAACTGACTCATTACCCCAAACTGACCCATCACCCCAAATTGACCCATCACCCCAAACTGACTCATCACACCACAGTGATCCATCACCACAAACTGACCCATCACCAAAAACTGACTCATCACTCCAAACTGACTCTTCACCCCAAACTGATCCATCACTCCAAACTGACCCATCACATCAAACTGAATCATCACCCCAAACTGACTCATCGGCCCAAACTGACGCATCACACAAAACTGACGCATCACCCCAAACTGAACCATCAACCCAAATTGAATCTTCACCCGAAAATAATAAGCACCCCAAAGTAATCCATCACCCTAAACTGACCCATCACCCGAAACTGACTCATCACCCCAAAATGACCCATCACCCCAAACTGACCAATCAACCCAAACTGACTCATCATTCCAAACTGACGCATCTCCCCACTGACTCATCACCCCAACCTGACCCATCACCCCAAACTGATTTATAACCCGAAACTGACCCATCACCCCAAATTGTCCCATCATCCAAAACTGACTCATCACCATAAACTGACCCATCACCCCAAAGAGTCTCTTCACCAAAAACTGACTCATCACTCAAAACTGATTCATCACCCCAAACTGACCCATCACTCCAAACTGACCCATCAACCCAAACAGACTCATCACCCCAAACTGACGCACCTCCACAAACTGACCCATCACCCCAAACTAACTCATCACCGCAAACTGACACATTAACCCAAACTGACCCATGACCAAAAACTGATCCTTCACTCCAAACTGACTCATTACCCCAAACTGACTCATCACCCCAAATTGACCCATCACCCCAAACTGACTCATCACACCCGACGAACCCATCACCCCAAACTGACCCATCACCAAAAACTGACTCATCACTCCAAACTGAATGTTCACCCCAAACTGACTCATCACCCCAAACTGACCCATCACTGCAAACTGGCACATCACCCCAAACTGACTCATGGCCCCAAACTGAAGCATCACAACAAACTGACGCATCACCCCAAACTGAACCATCACCCCAAATTGACCCATCACCAAAAACTGACTCATCACCAAAAACTGACTCATCACTCCAAACTGACACTTCACCGCAAACTGACCCATCACCCCAAACTGACCCATCACCGCAAACTGGCTCATCACCCCAAACTGACTCATGGCCCCAAACTGACGCATCACACCAAACTGACGCATCACCCCAAACTGAACCATCACCCCAAATTGAATTTTTACCCCAAAGTAATCAACACCCCAAAGTAACCCATCACCCTAAACTTACCCATCACCCCAAACTGACTCATCACCCCAAACTGAACCATCACCCCAAATTGAATCATCACCCCAAATTGACATACCACCACAAACTGCCCCATCACCCCCAAACTGACTCATCACCCCAAATTGACCCATCACCCCAAACGGAATAATCACCCCAAACTGACTCATCACCCCAAACTGACGCATCAACCCAAACTGAATAATCACCCCAAACTGACTTATCGCCCCAAATTGACGAATCTTCCCAAACTGAAGCACGACCTCAAACAGACTCGTGACCAAAAACTGACCCATTTCACCAAACCGACTCATCACCCACAAAGTGACCCATCACTCCAAACTGGCCCATCAACCTGAACTGAACTATCACCCCACAGTGACCCATCACCCCAAACTGACTTAGCACCAAAAACATATTTATCACTCCAAACTGAATCATCACCCCAAACTGACCCATCACCACAAACCGACCAATCAATCCAAACTGACTCATCATCCCAAACTGACGCATCTCCCCACTGACTCATCACCCCAACCTGACACATCATCACAAACTGATTCATCACCCCAAACTAACCCATCACCCCAAATTGACCCATCATGCCCAAAACTGACTCATCACCACAAACTGAACCATCACCTCAAACTGACTCTTCACCTAAAACTGACTCATCACTCCAAACTGACTCTTCACCCCAAACTGACCCATCACCCAAACTGATTCATCACCCCGAACTAACACATCACCCCAAATTGACCCATCATACCCAAAACTGACTCATCACCACATACTGAATCATCATCACATACTGAACCATCACCCCAAACTGACTCTTCGCCTAAAACTGACTCATCATTCCAAACTGACGCATCTCCCCACTGACTCATCACCCCAACCTGACCCATCACCCCAAACTGATTTATAACCCGAAACTGACCCATCACCCCAAATTGTCCCATCATCCAAAACTGACTCATCACCATAAACTGACCCATCACCCCAAAGAGTCTCTTCACCAAAAACTGACTCATCACTCAAAACTGATTCATCACCCCAAACTGACCCATCACTCCAAACTGACCCATCAACCCAAACAGACTCATAACCAATAATTGACACATTTCACCAAACCGACTCATTACGCACAAACTGACCCATCACCCCAAACTGACTCATCACACCAAACTGACCCATCAATCCAAAGAGACTCATCCCCCAAACTGACGCACCTCCACAAACTGACCCATCACCCCAAACTGACTCATCACAACAACTGACCCATTAACCCAAACTGACCCATGACCAAAAACTGACACATAACTTCAAACGGACTCATTACCCCAAACTGACTCATCACAGCCGATTGACCCATCACCCCAAACTGATCCATCACCAAAAACTGACTCATTACTCCATACTGAAGCTTCACCCCAAACTGTCCCATCTGTCCAAACTGACTCTTCACCCCAAACTGTCCCATCATCCCAAACTGATCCAACTCCCCAAACTGACCCATCACCCCAAACTGACTCTTCACCCCAAACTGACCCATCATCCATAATTGACTCATCACCCCAAACTGATCCATCACCGCAAACTGACCCATCACCCCAAACTGATCCATCTCCCCAAACTGACGCATCACCCCAAACTGAAGCACCACCCCAAACAGACTCATGACCAAAAACTGACCAATTTCACCAAACCGATTGATCCCCACAAACTGACCCATCACTCCAAACTGACGCATTGCCCCAAACTGACCCGTCACCCCAAATTGTCCCATTACCCCAAACTGACTCATCACACCCGACTGACCCATCACCCTAAACTGATCCATCACCAAAAACGGACTCATCGCTCCAAACTGACTCTTCACCCCAAACTGTCACATCACTCCAAACTGACTCTTCACCCCAAACTGTCCCATCATCCCAAACTCATCCATCTCCCCAAACTGAACCATCACCCCAAACTGACTCTTCGACCCAAACTGACCAATCATCCATAATTGACTCATCACCACAAACTGACTCATCACCCCATACTGACCCATTACCCCAAAATGACTCATCACCAAAAACTGACTCATCTCTCCAAACTGACTCATCACCCCAACCTGACCCATCACCCCAAACTCACTCATCACCCCAAACTGACGCAGCACCCCAAACAGACTAATAACCAAAAATTGACACATTTCACCAAACCGACTCATCACCCACAAACTGAACCATCACCCCAAACTGGCCCATCACCATAAACTGACCCATCACTCCAAACTGACCCATCACCCCAAGCTGACCCATCACCCCAAACTGAACCATCACCCCAAACTGACTGATCACCCCAAACTGTCCCCTCACTCCAAACTGACTCATTACCCCAAACTGACCCATCAACCCAAATTGACCCATCACCCCAAACTGACCCATCACCCCAAACTGATCCATCACCGCAAACTGTCCCATCACCCCAAACTGATTCATCTCCCCAAACTGACCCATCAAGCCAAACTGACTCTTCACCCCAAACAGATTCACAACCAAAAATTTGACACATTTCACGAAACCGACTCTGCACCCACAAACTGACCCATCACCCCAAACTGACCCATCACCGCAAACTGACACATCACCCCAAACTGGCTCATCACCACAGACTGACTCATCGCCCCAAACTGACGCATCACCCCAAACTGACACATCACCCCAAACCGACGCATCTCCCCACTGACTCACCACCCCAAACTGACACATCACCCCAAACCGACGCATCTCCCCACTGACTCATCACCCCAAAATGACCCATCACCCCAAACTGACTCATCACACCATAGTGACCCATCACGCCAAACTGATTTATCACCCTAAGCTTACCCATCACCCCAAATTGTCTCTTCACCAAAAACTGACTCATCACTCCAAACTGACTCATTACCCCAAACTGACCAATCACCCCAAATTGACCAATCACCCCAAACTGACTCATCACACTCGACTGACCCATCACCACAAACTGACCCATCACCACAAACTGATTCATCACCCTAAGCTTACCCATCACCCCAAAGTGTCTCTTCACCAAAAACTGACATTATCACTCCAAATTGACTCATCACCCCAAACTGACCCATCACCCCAAACTGACCCATCAACCCATACAGACTCATCACCCCAAACTGACGCACCTCCACAAACTGACCCATCACCCCAAACTGACTCATCACCACAAACGGACTCATTAACCGAAACTGACCTATGACCAAAAACTGACCCATCACTCCAAACTGACTCATTACCCCAAACTGACCAATCACCCCAAATTGACCAATCACCCCAAACTGACTCATCAGACCCGAATGACCCATCACCGCAAACTGATCCATCACCAAAAACTGACTCATCACTCCAAACTAACTCTTCACCCCAAACTGACACATCACCCTAAACTGACGCTTCACCCACAAACTGACTCATCACCCCAAATTGAACAATCACCCCAAACTGATTCATCACCCCATATTGACCTATCACCCAAAACCGAATAATCACCCCAAACTGACTCATCGCCCCAAACTGACGCATCATCCCAAACTGAAGCACCACCCCAAACAGAATCATGACCAAAAACTGACCCATTTCACCAAACCGACTCATCACCCACAAACTGATCCATCACTCCAAACTAGCCCATCACCCTGAACTAATCCACCACCCCAAACTGAACCATCACCCCAAAGTAATACATCACCCCAAACTGACTTATCACCAAAAACATACTCATCCATCCAAATTGACTCATCAACACGAACTGACCCATCGCCTCAAACCGACCTATCGATCCAAACTGACTCATCATCCCAAACTGACGCATCTCCCCAATGACTCATCTCCCCAATGACTCATCACCCCAAACTGACTCATCACCACAAACGGATTCATTAACCCAAACTGACCTATGACCAAAAACTGACCCATCACTCCAAACTGACTCATTACCCCAATCTGACCAATCACCCCAAATTGACAAATCACCCCAAACTGACTCATCAGACTCGACTGACCCATCACCGCAAACTGACCCATCACCACAAACTGATTCATCACCCGAAGCTTACCCATCACCCCAAAGTGTCTCTTCACCAAAATCTAACCCATCACCCCAAACTGACTTATCACCAAAAACATACTCATCCCTCCAAACTGACTCATCAACACAAACTGACCCATCACCCCAAACCGACCAATCGATCCAAACTGACTCATCATCCCAAACTGACGCATCTCCCCAATGACTCATCATCCCAAACTGACCCTTCACCCCAAACTGATTCATCACCCCAAACTGACCCATCACGCATAATTGACTCATCACCACAAACTGACTCATCACCCCATTTTGACCCATTACCCCAAAATGATTATCACCAAAAACTGACTCATCACTCCAAAGCGACTCATCACCCCAAACTGACCCAACATCGCAAACTGACACATTACCCCAAACTGACCCATCACCCCAAAATGACCCATCACCCCAAACTGACTCATCACCCCAAACTGACTCATCGCCCAAAACTGACGCATGACACAAAACTGACGCATCACCCCAAACTGAACCATCACCCCAAATTGAAACTTCACCCCAAAGTAATCAGCACCCCAAACTAACCCATCCCCCAAAACTGACCCATCACCCAAAATGTACTCATCACCCCAAAATGACCCATCACTCTAAATTGACTCTTCACCCCATACTGACCCATCAACCCAACCTGACTCATCACTAAAAACATACTCATCTCTCCAAACTGACTCATCACCCGAAAGTGACCCATCACCCCAAACTGACCAATCAACCCAAACTGACACATCATCCCAAACTGACACATCTCCGCACTGACTCATCATCCCAAACAGACCCATCACCACAAACTGATTCATCACCCTAAGCTTACCCATCACCCCAAATTGTCTCTTCACCAAAAACTGACTCATCACTCCAAACTGACACATCACTCCAAACTGATCCATCACCCCAAACTGACCCATCAATCCAAACTGACTCATCACCACAAACGGATTCATTAACCCAAACTGACCTATGACCAAAAACTGACCCATCACTCCAAACTGACTCATTACCCCAAACTGACCAATCACCCCAAATTGACCAATCACCCCAAACTGACTCATCAGACTCGACTGACCCATCACCGCAAACTGACCCATCACCACAAACTGATTCATCACCCTAAGCTTACCCATCACCCCAAAGTGTCTCTTCACCAAAAACTGACATATCACTCCAAATTGACTCATCACCCCAAACTGACCCATCACCCCAAACTGACCCATCAACCCATACAGACTCATCACCCCAAACTGACACACCTCCACAAACTGACCCATCACCCCAAACTGACTCATCACCACAAACGGACTCATTAACCCAAACTGACCTATGACCAAAAACTGACCCATCACTCCAAACTGACTCATTACCCCAAACTGACCAATCACCCCAAATTGACCAATCACCCCAAACTGACTCATCAGACCCGACTGAACCATCACCGCAAACTGACCCATCACCAAAAACTGACTCATCACTCCAAACTAACTCTTCACCCCAAACTGACACATCACCCTAAATTGACGCATCACCCACAAACTGACTCATCACCCCAAATTGAACAATCACCCCAAACTGATTCATCACCCCATATTGACCTATCACCCAAAACCGAATAATCACCCCAAACTGACTCATCGCCCCAAACTGACGCATCATCCCAAACTGAAGCACCACCCAAACAGAATCATGACCAAAAACTGACCCATTTCACCAAACCGACTCATCATCCACAAACTGACCCATCACTCCAAATTAGCCCATCACCCTGAACTAATCCACCACCCCAAACTGAACCATCACCCCAAAGTAACACATCACCCCAAACTGAATTATCACCAAAAACATACTCATCCCTCCAAACTGACTCATCAACACGAACTGACCCATCACCCCAAACCGACCTATCGATCCAAACTGACTCATCATCCCAAACTGACGCATCTCCCCAATGACTCATCACCCCAAACTGACTCATCACCACAAACGGATTCATTAACCCAAACTGACCTATGATCAAAAACTGACCCATCACTCCAAACTGACTCATTACCCCAAACTGACCAATCACCCCAAATTGACCAATCACCCCAAACTGACTCATCAGACTCGACTGACCCATCACCGCAAACTGACCCATCACCACAAACTGATTCATCACCCGAAGCTTACCCATCACCCCAAAGTGTATCTTCACCAAAAACTAACCCATCACCCCAAACTGACTTATCACCAAAAACATACTCATCCCTCCAAACTGACTCATCAACACAAACTGACCCATCACCCCAAACCGACCAATCGATCCAAACTGACTCATCATCCCAAACTGACGCATCTCCCCAATGACTCATCATCCCAAACTGACCCTTCACCCCAAACTGATTCATCACCCCAAACTGACCCATCACGCATAATTGACTCATCACCACAAACTGACTCATCACCCCATTTTGACCCATTACCCCAAAATGATTATCACCAAAAACTGACTCATCATTCCAAAGTGACTCATCACCCCAAACTGACCCAACATCGCAAACTGACTCATCAGCCCAAACTGATTCATCACCCGAAACTGACCCATCACCACAAATTGACTCATCACTCAAACTGACTCATGACCCCAAACTGACCCATCACCCCAAAATGACCCATCACCCCAAACTGACTCATCACACCATAGTGACCCATCATCCCAAACTGACCCATCACCAAAACTGACTCATCACTCCAAACTGACTAGTCATCCCGAATTGACCCATCACCCCAAGCTGACCCAACATCGCAAATTAACTCATCACCCCAAACTGATTCATCGCCCCAAACTGACGCATCACACAAAACTAACGCATCATCCCAAACTGAACCATCACCCCAAATTGAATCTTCACCCCAAAGTAATCAGCACCCCAAATTAACCCATGACCCTAAACAGACCCATCACCCTTAACTGACGCATCACCCACAAACTGACTCATCACCGCAAATTGAACTATCACCCCAAACTGACTCATCACCCCATATTGACCCATCACCCAAAACCGAATAATCACCCCAAACTGACTCATCGCCCCAAACTGACGCATCATCCCAAAGCGAAGAACCACCCCAAACAGACTCATGACCAAAAACTGACCCATTTCACCAAACCGACTCATCACCCACAAACTGACCCATCACTCCAAACTAGCCCATCACCCTGAACTAATCCACCACACCAAACTGAACCATCACCCCAAACTGACCCATCACCCCAAACTGACTTATCACCAAAAACTTACTCATCACTCCAAACTGACTCATCAACACAAACTGACCCATCATCCCAAACCGACCAATCGATCCAAACTGACTCATCATCCCAAACTGACGCACCTCCCCAATGACTCATCACCCCAAACTGATCCTTCACCCCAAACTGATTCATCACCCTAAACTGACCCATCACGCATAATTGACTCATCACCACAAACTGACTCATCACCCCATTTTGACCCATTACCCCAAAATGATTATCACTAAAAACTGACTTATCACTCCAAAGTGACTCATCACCCCAAACTGACCCAACATCGCAAACTGACTCATCAGCCCAAACTGATTCATCATCCCAAACTGACCCATCACCACAAATTGACTCATCACTCCAAACTGACTCATTACCCCTAACTGACCGCTCACCCCAAAATGACCCATCACCCCAAACTGACTCATCACACCATAGTGACCCATCATCCCAAACTGACCCATCACCAAAACTGACTCATCACTCCAAACTGACTATTCATCCCGAATTGACCCATCACCCCAAACTGACCCAACATCGCAAATTGACTCATCACCCCAAACTGATTCATCGCCCCAAACTGAAGCATCACACAAAACTGACGCATCACCCCAAACTGAACCATCACCCCAAATTGAATCTTCACCCCAAAGTAATCAGCACCCCAAAGTAACCCATGACCCTAAACTGACCCATCACTCGAAACTGACTCATCAGCCCAAACTGACCCATCACCCCAAACTGACTCTTCATCCCATACTGACCCATCAACCCAACCTGACTCATCACCAAAAACATACTCATCACTCCAATCTGACTCATCACCACAAACTGACCCATCACCCCAAACTGACCAATCAACCCAAACTGACTCGTCATCCCAAACTGAGTCATCACCCTAAACTGACCCATCACCCCAAATTGTCCCATCACCAAAACTGACTCATCACCATAAACTGACCCATCACCAAAAACTGACTCATCATCCCAAACTGACGCATCTCTCCACTGACTCATCAGCCCAAACTGACCCATCACCCATAATTGATTCATCACCACAAACTGACTCATTACCCCAAATTGTCCCATCACCCAAAATTGACTCATCACCACAAACTGACCCATCCCCCCAAACTGACCCATCACCCATAATTGATTCATCACCACAAACTGACTCTTCACCCCATACTGACCCATTACCCCAAAATGACTCATCACCAAAAACGGACTCATCACTGCAAACTGACTCATCACCCCAAACTGACCCATCAACGCAAACTCGCTCATCACCGTAAACTAACCCATTACCCCAAACTGATCCATCACCCCAAACTGACTCATCACCACAAACTGACTCATCACCTAAACTGACCCATCACCCCAAATGAACCATCACCACAAACTGATTCATTACACAAAACTAAACCATCACACCAAATTGAATCATTATCCCAAACTGACCCATCACCCCAAACTGTCCCATCTCCCCAAACTGAAACATCACCCCAAACTGACTCATCACCCCAAACTGACTCATCACCCCAAACTGACTCATCATCCAATGTAACCCATCACCCCAGATTGCCGCATCACCCACAAATTGATTCATGACCCCAAATTGACCCACCTACCCAAACTGACCCATCAACCCAAACTAAACCATCAACCTAAACTGAACCATCACCCCAAACTGACTCATCAACCCAAACTGACTCATCACCCCAAACTGATGCATCACTTTCAAACAGACTTATCACCCAAAAATGACCCCTCACCCCAAACTGACCCATCACCTCAAACTGAACCATCACCCCAAACTGACTCATCACCACAAACAGACTCATTGCCCCAAACTGACGCATCACACACAACTGTCTCATCACCCCAAACTGAATTATCACCTCAAACTGACTCATTACACCAAACTGACCCATCACCACAAACTGAACCATCACCACAAACTGACCCATTACCCAAAACCAAACCATCACACCAAGTTGACTAATTATCCCAAAATGACCCATCGCACTAAAAGACCCATAACCCCAAACTGATCCATCATCCCAAACTGACCCATCACGCGAAACTGAACCATCACCCTGAACCGACCTATCTGCCCAAACTGAATCATCACCCCAAACTGACCTATCACCCCAAACTAACTCATCACCCCAAAGTAACCCACCACCCTAAACTGACACATCACCCCAAACTGACTCATTACCCCAAACTGACCCATTAACCCAAACTCCCGCATCACCCACAAAATGACTCATCACCAAAAACTGACTCATCACTCCAATCAGACTCATCACCCCAAACTGACCCATCACCCCAAACTGACTCATCACCCCAAACTGGCGCATGACCGCAAACAGACTCATGACCAAAAATTTAACCATTTCAACAAACCGACTCATCACCCACAAACTGACCCATCACCCAAAACTGGCCCATCACCCTAAACTGACCCATCACCCCAAACTGACCCATCACACCAAGCTGACCCATCACCTCAAACTGAACCATCACACCAAATTGAATCATCACCCCAAACTGATTCATCACCCCAAACTGATCCATCACCCCAAATTGTCCCATCACCCAAAATTGACTCATCACCACAAACTGACCCATCACCCCAAAGTGATTCTTCACCAAAAACTGACTCTTCACTCCAAATTGACTCATCACCCAAAACTGACCCATCACCCAAAACTTACGCACCACCACAAACTGACCCATTAACCCAAACTGACCCATCACAAAAACTGACCGATCACCCCAAAATGACTCATCACCCCAAATTGAAACATCACCCCAAACTGACTCATCACCCCAAACTGACGCACCACCCCAAACAGACTCATGACCACAAATTTACCCATTTCACCAAACCGACTCATCACCCAAAAACTGACCCATCACCTAAAACTGGCCCATCACCCTAAACTGACCCATCACCCCAAACTGACCCATCACCCCAAGCTGACCCATCACCTCAAACTGAACCATCATCCCAAACTGACTCATCGCCAAAAACTGACTCATCGCTTCAAACTGACTCATCACCCCAAATTGAATCTATACCCCAAAGTAATCAGCACCCCAAAGTAACCTATCACCATAAACTGACCTATCACCCGAAACTGACTCATCACACCAAACTGACGCATTAACCCAAACTGACCAATCAACACAAATTGACTCATCATCCCAAACTGACGCATCTCCCCACTCACTCATCACCCCAAACTGACCCATCACCCCAAACTGAGCCATCACCCTAAACTGACCCATCATCCCAAATTGTCCCTTCACCCAAAACTGACTCATCACCATAAACTGACCCATCACCAAAAACTGACACATCATCCCAAACTGACCCATCAAGCATAATTGACTCTTCACACAAACTCACTCATCACCCGATTTTGACCTATTACCCCAAAATGATTATCACCAAAAACTGACTCATCACTCCAAAGTGACTCATCACCCCAAACTGACCCAACATCGCAAACTGACTCATCAGCCCAAACTGATTCATCGCCCCAAACTGACGCATCACCCAAAACTGGCCCATCACCCTAAACTGACCAATCACCCCAAGCTGACCCATCACCTCAAACTGAACCATCACCCCAAATTGACTCATCACCACAAACTGACTCATCGCCCAAACTGAACCATCACCCCAAAATGATTCACCACCCCAAACTGATCCATCACCCCAAATTGTCCCATCACCCAAAATTGACTCATCACCACAAACTGACCCATCACCCCAAAGTGATTCTTCACCAAAAACGGACTCTTCACTCCAAACTGACTCATCACACAAAACTGACACATTACCCGAAACTTACGCATCCTCACAAACTGACCCATCACCATAAATTGACTCATCTCCACAAACTGACCCATTAACCCAAACTGACCCATCACAAAAACTGACCCATCACCACAAAATGACTCATCACCCCAAACTGAACCATCACCCCAAACTGACTCATCACCCCAAACTGACGCACCACCCCCAAACAGACTCATGACCAAAAATTTACCCATTTCACCAAATCGACTCATTACCCACAAACTGACCCATCACTCAAAACTGGCACATCACCCTAAACTGACCCATCACCTCAAACTGAACCATCATCCAAAACTGACTCATCACCACAAACTGACTCATCGCCCCAAACTGACCCATCACCCCAAATTGAATCTTCACCCCAAAGTAATCAGCACCCCAAAGTAACCTATCACTCTAAACTGACCCATCACCCGAAACTGACTCATCACACCAAACTGACGCATCACCCCAAATTGACCAATCAACACAAATTGACTCATCATCCCAAACTGATGCATCTCCCCACTGACTCATCACCCCAAACTGACCCATCACCCCAAACTGAGCCATCACCCTAAACTAACCCATCACCCCAAATTGTCCCATCACCCAAAACTGACTCATCACCATAAACTGACCCATCACCAAAAACTGACTTATCATCCCAAACTGAAACATCACGCATAATTGACTCATCACCCCAAACTGACTCATCACCCCATTTTGATCCATTACCCCAAAATGATTATCACCAAAAACTGACTCATCACTCCAAAGTGACTCATCACCCCAAACTGACCCAACATCGCAAACTGACTCATCAGCCCAAACTGATTCATCGCCCCAAACTGACGCATCACCCAAAACTGGCCCATCACCTCAAACTGAACCATCACCCCAAATTGACTCATCACCACAAACTGACATCGCCCCAAACTGAACCAGCACCCCAAACAGATTCATCACCCCAAACAGATCCATCACCCCAAATTGTTCCACCACCCAAAATTGACTCATCACCACAAACTGACCCATCATCCCAAAGTGATTCTTCACCAAAAACTGTCTCTTCACTCCAAACTGACTCATCACCCAAAACTGACCCATTACCCCAAACTTACGCCCCCTCACAAACTGACCCATCACCACAAATTGACTCATCTCCACAAACTGACCCATTAACCCAAACTGACCCATCACAAAAACTGACTCATCATCCCAAACTGACGCATCTCCACAATGACTCATCACTCCAAACTGACTCTTCACCACAAACTGACCCGTCAACCAAAACAGATTCATCAACCCAAACTGAGGCACCACCACAAACTGACCCATCACCCCAAACTGATTCTTCACCCAAACTGACGCATCTACCCACTGACTTATCACCCCAAACTGACCCATCACGCCAAACTGAGTCATCACCCGAAACTGACCCATCACCCCAAATTGTGCCATCACCCAAAACTGACTCATCACCATAAAGTGACCCATCACCAAAAATTGACTCACCACCCCAATCTGACCCATCACCCATAATTGACTCATCACCACAAACTGACTCATCACCCCACACTGACCCATTACCCCGAAATGACTTATGATCAAAAACTGACTCATCACTCCAAACTGACACATCGCCCCAAACTGACCCATTACCATAAACCGACTCATCACCCCGAACTGACGCAATAGCCCAAACAAACTCATGACCAAAAATTGACCCATTTCACCAAACCGACTCATCACCCACAAACTGACCCATCACCCGAAACTGGCCCATCACCCTAAACTGACCCAACACCCCAAACTGGACCATCACTCAAAGCTGACCCATCACCTCAAACTGAACCATCACCCCAAACTGACGCATCTCCCCACTGACTCATCACCCCAAACTGACCCATCCCCGCAAATGACCCATCACCCCAAATTGTCCCATCACACCAAACTGACTCATCACCCCAAACTGACCCATCTCCCCACTGACTCATCACCCCAAACTGACCCATCCCCGCAAACTGACCCATCACCCCAAATTGTCCCATCACCCAAAATTGACTCATCACCACAAACTGACAAATTCACCCCAAAGTGACTCTTCACCAAAAACTGAATCATCACTCCAAACTGACTCATCACCATAAACTGACTCATCACACCATAGTGACCCATCACCCCAAATTGACCCATCACCAAAAACTGACCCATCACTCCAAACTGACAATTCATCCCAAATTGACCCATCACCCCAAACTGACCCATCACCGCAAACTGACTCATCATCCCATACTGAGTCAACGCCCCAAACTGACGCATCACACAAAACTGACGCATCACCCCAAACTGAACCATCACCCCAAATTGAATCTTCAACCCAAAGTAATCAGCACCCCAAACTCACTCTTCACCCAAAACTGACCCATCACCCCAAACTGACTCGTCACCCATACTGATCCATCAACCCAACCTGATTCATCACCATAAACATACTCATTACTCCAAACTGACTCATCACCCCAAACTGACCCATCACCCCAAACTGACCCATCACCGCAAACTGACTCATCATCCCATACTGACTCAACGCCCAAAACTGACGCATCACACAAAACTGACGCATCTCCCAAAACTGAACAATCACCCCAAATTGAATCTTCAACCCAAAGTAATCAGCACCCCAAACTCACTCTTCCCCCAAAACTGACCCATCATCCGAAACTTATTCATCACCCCAAACTGACCCATCACCCCAAACTGACTCTTCACCCATACTGACCCATCAACCCAACCTGACCCATCACCAAAAACTGACCCATCACCCCAAACTGACTATTCATCCCAAATTGACCCATCACCCCAAACTGACCCATCACCGCAAACTGACTCATCATCCCATACTGAATCAACGCCCCAAACTGACGCATCACACAAAACTGACGCATCACCCCAAACTGAACCATCACCCCAAATTGAATCTTCAACCAAAAGTAATCATCACCCCAAACTCACTCTTCCCCCAAAACTGACCCATCACCCGAAATTTATTCATCACCCCAAACTGACTCTTCACCCATACTGACCCATCAACCCAACCTGATTCATCACCAAAAACATACTCATTACTCCAAACTGACCCATCACCCCAAACTGACCAATCAACCAAAACTGTCTCATCATCCTAAACTGACTCATCACCCCAAACTGATTCATCACCCTAAACTGACCAATCACCCCAAATTGTCCCATCACCCAAAACTGACTCATCACCCCAAACAGACCCATCACCCCAAAGTGTCTCTTCACCAAAAACTGACCCATTACACCAAACTGATTCATCACAACTAACTGACCCATTACCCCAAACTAAACCATCACCCCTAATTGACTCATTACCACAAACTGAAACATCACCCCAAACTGACCCATCACCCCAAACTGACTCATCACCCCAAACTGACCCCCACACTAACTGAGCCATCATGCCAAACTAAGCCATTACCCAAACTGACCCATCAAGCACAAACAGACCCATCACCCCAAACTGACCCTACTCCCCAAACAGACACATCACGCCAAAACTGACCAATCACCCCAAACTGAACCATCACCCCAATTTGACTCATCACCCCAAACAGATCCGTCACATAAACTGACCCATCACCACCTAACTGACCCATCACCCCAAACTGACTCACCTCCAAAAATGACTCAGCAGCCTAAACTGACCCATCACCCCAAACTGACACATCACCCCAAACTGATCCATCACCCCAAACTCACTCATCACCAAAAACTGACTCTTCACTCCAAATTGACTCATCACCCCAAACTGACCCATCACCCCAAATTGAACTGTAACGCCAAACTGACTCATCACCACAAACTGACCCATCACCCCAAACTGATTCTTCACCAAAAACTGACTCATCGCCCTAAACTGACACATCACCCCAAACTGAATCATCACCCAAACTGACACATCACGCCTAAGTGACTCTTCACCAAAAACTGACTCATCACTCCAAACTGATTCATCACCCAAAACTGACCCATCAACCCAAACAGACATATCACCCAAAACTGACGCACCACCACAAACTGACACATCACCACAAATTGACTCATCACCACAAACTGACCCATTAACCCAAACTGACCCATCACAAAAAACTGACCCATCACTCCCAACTAACTCATTACCCCAAACTGACCCATCACCCCAAATTGACCCATCACCCAAAACTGACTCATCACACCACAGTGACCCATCACCACAAACTGACCCATCACCAAAAACTGACTCATCACTCCAAACTGACTCTTCACCCCAAACTGATCCATCACCCCAAACTGACCCATCACATCAAACTGAATCATCACCCCAAACTGACTCATCGGCCCAAACTTACGCATCACACAAAACTGACGCATCACACCAAACTGAACCATCAACCCAAATTGAATCTTCACCCGAAAATAATAAGCACCCCAAAGTAATCCATCACCGTAAACTGACCCATCACCCGAAACTGACTCATCACCCCAAAATGACCCATCACCCCAAACTGAATCTTCACCCCATACTGACCCATCACCTCAAACTGACTCATCAGCAAAAACATACTCATCACTCCAAACTGACTCATCACTCCAAACTGACCCATCACCCCAAACTGACCAATCAACACAAACTGACTCATCATTCCAAACTGACGCATCTCCCCACTGACTCATCACCCCAACCTGACCCATCACCCCAAACTGATTCATAACCCGAAACTGACCCATCACCCCAAATTGTCCCATCATCCAAAACTGACTGATCACCATAAACTGACCCATCACCCCAAAGTGTCTCTTCACCAAAAACTGACTCATCACTCAAAACTGATTCATCACCCCAAGCTGACCCATCACCTCAAACTGAACCATCATCTAAAACTGCCTCATCACCACAAACTGACTCATCGCCCAAACTGACCCATCACCCAAAATTGAATTTTCACCCCAAAGTAATCAGCACCCCAAAGTAACCTATCACCCTAAACTGACCCATCACCCGAAACTGACTCATCACCCCAAACTGACGCATCACCCCAAACTGACCAATCAACACGAACTGACTCATCATCCCAAACTGACGCATCTCCCCACTGACTCATCACCCCAAACTGACCCCTCACCCCAAACTGAGCCATCACCCTAAACTGACCCATCACCCCAAATTGTCCCATCACCCAAAACTGACTCATCACCATAAACTGACCCATCACCACACACCGACTCATCACCCCAAACTGACCCATCACACCAAGCTGACCCATCACCTCAAACTGAACCATCACACCAAATTGAATCATCACCCCAAACTGATTCATCACCCCAAACTGATCCATCACCCCAAATTGTCCCATCACCCAAAATTGACTCATCACCACAAACTGACCCATCACCCCAAAGTGATTCTTCACCAAAAACTGACTCTTCACTCCAAATTGACTCATCACCCAAAACTGACCCATCACCCAAAACTTACGCACCACCACAAACTGACCCATTAACCCAAACTGACCCATCACAAAAACTGACCGATCACCCCAAAATGACTCATCACCCCAAACTGAAACATCACCCCAAACTGACTCATCACCCCAAACTGACGCACCACCCCAAACAGACTCATGACCACAAATTTACCCATTTCACCAAACCGACTCATCACCCAAAAACTGACCCATCACCTAAAACTGGCCCATCACCCTAAACTGACCCATCACCCCAAACTGACCCATCACCCCAAGCTGACCCATCACCTCAAACTGAACCATCATCCCAAACTGACTCATCGCCAAAAACTGACTCATCGCTTCAAACTGACTCATCACCCCAAATTGAATCTATACCCCAAAGTAATCAGCACCCCAAAGTAACCTATCACCATAAACTGACCTATCACCCGAAACTGACTCATCACACCAAACTGACGCATTAACCCAAACTGACCAATCAACACAAATTGACTCATCATCCCAAACTGACGCATCTCCCCACTCACTCATCACCCCAAACTGACCCATCACCCCAAACTGAGCCATCACCCTAAACTGACCCATCATCCCAAATTGTCCCTTCACCCAAAACTGACTCATCACCATAAACTGACCCATCACCAAAAACTGACACATCATCCCAAACTGACCCATCAAGCATAATTGACTCTTCACACAAACTCACTCATCACCCGATTTTGACCTATTACCCCAAAATGATTATCACCAAAAACTGACTCATCACTCCAAAGTGACTCATCACCCCAAACTGACCCAACATCGCAAACTGACTCATCAGCCCAAACTGATTCATCGCCCCAAACTGACGCATCACCCAAAACTGGCCCATCACCCTAAAC
Source organism: Pristiophorus japonicus (assembly GCF_044704955.1). Lineage (NCBI taxonomy): Eukaryota > Metazoa > Chordata > Chondrichthyes > Pristiophoridae > Pristiophorus > Pristiophorus japonicus. Next base: position 3,755,753 of record NC_092009.1, read on the forward strand.
TGACCAATCACCCCAAGCTGACCCATCACCTCAAACTGAACCATCACCCCAAATTGACTCATCACCACAAACTGACTCATCGCCCAAACTGAACCATCACCCCAAAATGATTCACCACCCCAAACTGATCCATCACCCCAAATTGTCCCATCACCCAAAATTGACTCATCACCACAAACTGACCCATCACCCCAAAGTGATTCTTCACCAAAAACGGACTCTTCACTCCAAACTGACTCATCACACAAAACTGACACATTACCCGAAACTTACGCATCCTCACAAACTGACCCATCACCATAAATTGACTCATCTCCACAAACTGACCCATTAACCCAAACTGACCCATCACAAAAACTGACCCATCACCACAAAATGACTCATCACCCCAAACTGAACCATCACCCCAAACTGACTCATCACCCCAAACTGACGCACCACCCCCAAACAGACTCATGACCAAAAATTTACCCATTTCACCAAATCGACTCATTACCCACAAACTGACCCATCACTCAAAACTGGCACATCACCCTAAACTGACCCATCACCTCAAACTGAACCATCATCCAAAACTGACTCATCACCACAAACTGACTCATCGCCCCAAACTGACCCATCACCCCAAATTGAATCTTCACCCCAAAGTAATCAGCACCCCAAAGTAACCTATCACTCTAAACTGACCCATCACCCGAAACTGACTCATCACACCAAACTGACGCATCACCCCAAATTGACCAATCAACACAAATTGACTCATCATCCCAAACTGATGCATCTCCCCACTGACTCATCACCCCAAACTGACCCATCACCCCAAACTGAGCCATCACCCTAAACTAACCCATCACCCCAAATTGTCCCATCACCCAAAACTGACTCATCACCATAAACTGACCCATCACCAAAAACTGACTTATCATCCCAAACTGAAACATCACGCATAATTGACTCATCACCCCAAACTGACTCATCACCCCATTTTGATCCATTACCCCAAAATGATTATCACCAAAAACTGACTCATCACTCCAAAGTGACTCATCACCCCAAACTGACCCAACATCGCAAACTGACTCATCAGCCCAAACTGATTCATCGCCCCAAACTGACGCATCACCCAAAACTGGCCCATCACCTCAAACTGAACCATCACCCCAAATTGACTCATCACCACAAACTGACATCGCCCCAAACTGAACCAGCACCCCAAACAGATTCATCACCCCAAACAGATCCATCACCCCAAATTGTTCCACCACCCAAAATTGACTCATCACCACAAACTGACCCATCATCCCAAAGTGATTCTTCACCAAAAACTGTCTCTTCACTCCAAACTGACTCATCACCCAAAACTGACCCATTACCCCAAACTTACGCCCCCTCACAAACTGACCCATCACCACAAATTGACTCATCTCCACAAACTGACCCATTAACCCAAACTGACCCATCACAAAAACTGACTCATCATCCCAAACTGACGCATCTCCACAATGACTCATCACTCCAAACTGACTCTTCACCACAAACTGACCCGTCAACCAAAACAGATTCATCAACCCAAACTGAGGCACCACCACAAACTGACCCATCACCCCAAACTGATTCTTCACCCAAACTGACGCATCTACCCACTGACTTATCACCCCAAACTGACCCATCACGCCAAACTGAGTCATCACCCGAAACTGACCCATCACCCCAAATTGTGCCATCACCCAAAACTGACTCATCACCATAAAGTGACCCATCACCAAAAATTGACTCACCACCCCAATCTGACCCATCACCCATAATTGACTCATCACCACAAACTGACTCATCACCCCACACTGACCCATTACCCCGAAATGACTTATGATCAAAAACTGACTCATCACTCCAAACTGACACATCGCCCCAAACTGACCCATTACCATAAACCGACTCATCACCCCGAACTGACGCAATAGCCCAAACAAACTCATGACCAAAAATTGACCCATTTCACCAAACCGACTCATCACCCACAAACTGACCCATCACCCGAAACTGGCCCATCACCCTAAACTGACCCAACACCCCAAACTGGACCATCACTCAAAGCTGACCCATCACCTCAAACTGAACCATCACCCCAAACTGACGCATCTCCCCACTGACTCATCACCCCAAACTGACCCATCCCCGCAAATGACCCATCACCCCAAATTGTCCCATCACACCAAACTGACTCATCACCCCAAACTGACCCATCTCCCCACTGACTCATCACCCCAAACTGACCCATCCCCGCAAACTGACCCATCACCCCAAATTGTCCCATCACCCAAAATTGACTCATCACCACAAACTGACAAATTCACCCCAAAGTGACTCTTCACCAAAAACTGAATCATCACTCCAAACTGACTCATCACCATAAACTGACTCATCACACCATAGTGACCCATCACCCCAAATTGACCCATCACCAAAAACTGACCCATCACTCCAAACTGACAATTCATCCCAAATTGACCCATCACCCCAAACTGACCCATCACCGCAAACTGACTCATCATCCCATACTGAGTCAACGCCCCAAACTGACGCATCACACAAAACTGACGCATCACCCCAAACTGAACCATCACCCCAAATTGAATCTTCAACCCAAAGTAATCAGCACCCCAAACTCACTCTTCACCCAAAACTGACCCATCACCCCAAACTGACTCGTCACCCATACTGATCCATCAACCCAACCTGATTCATCACCATAAACATACTCATTACTCCAAACTGACTCATCACCCCAAACTGACCCATCACCCCAAACTGACCCATCACCGCAAACTGACTCATCATCCCATACTGACTCAACGCCCAAAACTGACGCATCACACAAAACTGACGCATCTCCCAAAACTGAACAATCACCCCAAATTGAATCTTCAACCCAAAGTAATCAGCACCCCAAACTCACTCTTCCCCCAAAACTGACCCATCATCCGAAACTTATTCATCACCCCAAACTGACCCATCACCCCAAACTGACTCTTCACCCATACTGACCCATCAACCCAACCTGACCCATCACCAAAAACTGACCCATCACCCCAAACTGACTATTCATCCCAAATTGACCCATCACCCCAAACTGACCCATCACCGCAAACTGACTCATCATCCCATACTGAATCAACGCCCCAAACTGACGCATCACACAAAACTGACGCATCACCCCAAACTGAACCATCACCCCAAATTGAATCTTCAACCAAAAGTAATCATCACCCCAAACTCACTCTTCCCCCAAAACTGACCCATCACCCGAAATTTATTCATCACCCCAAACTGACTCTTCACCCATACTGACCCATCAACCCAACCTGATTCATCACCAAAAACATACTCATTACTCCAAACTGACCCATCACCCCAAACTGACCAATCAACCAAAACTGTCTCATCATCCTAAACTGACTCATCACCCCAAACTGATTCATCACCCTAAACTGACCAATCACCCCAAATTGTCCCATCACCCAAAACTGACTCATCACCCCAAACAGACCCATCACCCCAAAGTGTCTCTTCACCAAAAACTGACCCATTACACCAAACTGATTCATCACAACTAACTGACCCATTACCCCAAACTAAACCATCACCCCTAATTGACTCATTACCACAAACTGAAACATCACCCCAAACTGACCCATCACCCCAAACTGACTCATCACCCCAAACTGACCCCCACACTAACTGAGCCATCATGCCAAACTAAGCCATTACCCAAACTGACCCATCAAGCACAAACAGACCCATCACCCCAAACTGACCCTACTCCCCAAACAGACACATCACGCCAAAACTGACCAATCACCCCAAACTGAACCATCACCCCAATTTGACTCATCACCCCAAACAGATCCGTCACATAAACTGACCCATCACCACCTAACTGACCCATCACCCCAAACTGACTCACCTCCAAAAATGACTCAGCAGCCTAAACTGACCCATCACCCCAAACTGACACATCACCCCAAACTGATCCATCACCCCAAACTCACTCATCACCAAAAACTGACTCTTCACTCCAAATTGACTCATCACCCCAAACTGACCCATCACCCCAAATTGAACTGTAACGCCAAACTGACTCATCACCACAAACTGACCCATCACCCCAAACTGATTCTTCACCAAAAACTGACTCATCGCCCTAAACTGACACATCACCCCAAACTGAATCATCACCCCAAACTGACACATCACGCCTAAGTGACTCTTCACCAAAAACTGACTCATCACTCCAAACTGATTCATCACCCAAAACTGACCCATCAACCCAAACAGACATATCACCCAAAACTGACGCACCACCACAAACTGACACATCACCACAAATTGACTCATCACCACAAACTGACCCATTAACCCAAACTGACCCATCACAAAAAACTGACCCATCACTCCCAACTAACTCATTACCCCAAACTGACCCATCACCCCAAATTGACCCATCACCCAAAACTGACTCATCACACCACAGTGACCCATCACCACAAACTGACCCATCACCAAAAACTGACTCATCACTCCAAACTGACTCTTCACCCCAAACTGATCCATCACCCCAAACTGACCCATCACATCAAACTGAATCATCACCCCAAACTGACTCATCGGCCCAAACTTACGCATCACACAAAACTGACGCATCACACCAAACTGAACCATCAACCCAAATTGAATCTTCACCCGAAAATAATAAGCACCCCAAAGTAATCCATCACCGTAAACTGACCCATCACCCGAAACTGACTCATCACCCCAAAATGACCCATCACCCCAAACTGAATCTTCACCCCATACTGACCCATCACCTCAAACTGACTCATCAGCAAAAACATACTCATCACTCCAAACTGACTCATCACTCCAAACTGACCCATCACCCCAAACTGACCAATCAACACAAACTGACTCATCATTCCAAACTGACGCATCTCCCCACTGACTCATCACCCCAACCTGACCCATCACCCCAAACTGATTCATAACCCGAAACTGACCCATCACCCCAAATTGTCCCATCATCCAAAACTGACTGATCACCATAAACTGACCCATCACCCCAAAGTGTCTCTTCACCAAAAACTGACTCATCACTCAAAACTGATTCATCACCCCAAGCTGACCCATCACCTCAAACTGAACCATCATCTAAAACTGCCTCATCACCACAAACTGACTCATCGCCCAAACTGACCCATCACCCAAAATTGAATTTTCACCCCAAAGTAATCAGCACCCCAAAGTAACCTATCACCCTAAACTGACCCATCACCCGAAACTGACTCATCACCCCAAACTGACGCATCACCCCAAACTGACCAATCAACACGAACTGACTCATCATCCCAAACTGACGCATCTCCCCACTGACTCATCACCCCAAACTGACCCCTCACCCCAAACTGAGCCATCACCCTAAACTGACCCATCACCCCAAATTGTCCCATCACCCAAAACTGACTCATCACCATAAACTGACCCATCACCACACACTGACTCATCACCCCAAACTGACCCATCACACCAAGCTGACCCATCACCTCAAACTGAACCATCACACCAAATTGAATCATCACCCCAAACTGATTCATCACCCCAAACTGATCCATCACCCCAAATTGTCCCATCACCCAAAATTGACTCATCACCACAAACTGACCCATCACCCCAAAGTGATTCTTCACCAAAAACTGACTCTTCACTCCAAATTGACTCATCACCCAAAACTGACCCATCACCCAAAACTTACGCACCACCACAAACTGACCCATTAACCCAAACTGACCCATCACAAAAACTGACCGATCACCCCAAAATGACTCATCACCCCAAACTGAAACATCACCCCAAACTGACTCATCACCCCAAACTGACGCACCACCCCAAACAGACTCATGACCACAAATTTACCCATTTCACCAAACCGACTCATCACCCAAAAACTGACCCATCACCTAAAACTGGCCCATCACCCTAAACTGACCCATCACCCCAAACTGACCCATCACCCCAAGCTGACCCATCACCTCAAACTGAACCATCATCCCAAACTGACTCATCGCCAAAAACTGACTCATCGCTTCAAACTGACTCATCACCCCAAATTGAATCTATACCCCAAAGTAATCAGCACCCCAAAGTAACCTATCACCATAAACTGACCTATCACCCGAAACTGACTCATCACACCAAACTGACGCATTAACCCAAACTGACCAATCAACACAAATTGACTCATCATCCCAAACTGACGCATCTCCCCACTCACTCATCACCCCAAACTGACCCATCACCCCAAACTGAGCCATCACCCTAAACTGACCCATCATCCCAAATTGTCCCTTCACCCAAAACTGACTCATCACCATAAACTGACCCATCACCAAAAACTGACACATCATCCCAAACTGACCCATCAAGCATAATTGACTCTTCACACAAACTCACTCATCACCCGATTTTGACCTATTACCCCAAAATGATTATCACCAAAAACTGACTCATCACTCCAAAGTGACTCATCACCCCAAACTGACCCAACATCGCAAACTGACTCATCAGCCCAAACTGATTCATCGCCCCAAACTGACGCATCACCCAAAACTGGCCCATCACCCTAAACTGACCAATCACCCCAAGCTGACCCATCACCTCAAACTGAACCATCACCCCAAATTGACTCATCACCACAAACTGACTCATCGCCCAAACTGAACCATCACCCCAAAATGATTCACCACCCCAAACTGATCCATCACCCCAAATTGTCCCATCACCCAAAATTGACTCATCACCACAAACTGACCCATCACCCCAAAGTGATTCTTCACCAAAAACGGACTCTTCACTCCAAACTGACTCATCACACAAAACTGACACATTACCCGAAACTTACGCATCCTCACAAACTGACCCATCACCATAAATTGACTCATCTCCACAAACTGACCCATTAACCCAAACTGACCCATCACAAAAACTGACCCATCACCACAAAATGACTCATCACCCCAAACTGAACCATCACCCCAAACTGACTCATCACCCCAAACTGACGCACCACCCCCAAACAGACTCATGACCAAAAATTTACCCATTTCACCAAATCGACTCATTACCCACAAACTGACCCATCACTCAAAACTGGCACATCACCCTAAACTGACCCATCACCTCAAACTGAACCATCATCCAAAACTGACTCATCACCACAAACTGACTCATCGCCCCAAACTGACCCATCACCCCAAATTGAATCTTCACCCCAAAGTAATCAGCACCCCAAAGTAACCTATCACTCTAAACTGACCCATCACCCGAAACTGACTCATCACACCAAACTGACGCATCACCCCAAATTGACCAATCAACACAAATTGACTCATCATCCCAAACTGATGCATCTCCCCACTGACTCATCACCCCAAACTGACCCATCACCCCAAACTGAGCCATCACCCTAAACTAACCCATCACCCCAAATTGTCCCATCACCCAAAACTGACTCATCACCATAAACTGACCCATCACCAAAAACTGACTTATCATCCCAAACTGAAACATCACGCATAATTGACTCATCACCCCAAACTGACTCATCACCCCATTTTGATCCATTACCCCAAAATGATTATCACCAAAAACTGACTCATCACTCCAAAGTGACTCATCACCCCAAACTGACCCAACATCGCAAACTGACTCATCAGCCCAAACTGATTCATCGCCCCAAACTGACGCATCACCCAAAACTGGCCCATCACCTCAAACTGAACCATCACCCCAAATTGACTCATCACCACAAACTGACATCGCCCCAAACTGAACCAGCACCCCAAACAGATTCATCACCCCAAACAGATCCATCACCCCAAATTGTTCCACCACCCAAAATTGACTCATCACCACAAACTGACCCATCATCCCAAAGTGATTCTTCACCAAAAACTGTCTCTTCACTCCAAACTGACTCATCACCCAAAACTGACCCATTACCCCAAACTTACGCCCCCTCACAAACTGACCCATCACCACAAATTGACTCATCTCCACAAACTGACCCATTAACCCAAACTGACCCATCACAAAAACTGACTCATCATCCCAAACTGACGCATCTCCACAATGACTCATCACTCCAAACTGACTCTTCACCACAAACTGACCCGTCAACCAAAACAGATTCATCAACCCAAACTGAGGCACCACCACAAACTGACCCATCACCCCAAACTGATTCTTCACCCAAACTGACGCATCTACCCACTGACTTATCACCCCAAACTGACCCATCACGCCAAACTGAGTCATCACCCGAAACTGACCCATCACCCCAAATTGTGCCATCACCCAAAACTGACTCATCACCATAAAGTGACCCATCACCAAAAATTGACTCACCACCCCAATCTGACCCATCACCCATAATTGACTCATCACCACAAACTGACTCATCACCCCACACTGACCCATTACCCCGAAATGACTTATGATCAAAAACTGACTCATCACTCCAAACTGACACATCGCCCCAAACTGACCCATTACCATAAACCGACTCATCACCCCGAACTGACGCAATAGCCCAAACAAACTCATGACCAAAAATTGACCCATTTCACCAAACCGACTCATCACCCACAAACTGACCCATCACCCGAAACTGGCCCATCACCCTAAACTGACCCAACACCCCAAACTGGACCATCACTCAAAGCTGACCCATCACCTCAAACTGAACCATCACCCCAAACTGACGCATCTCCCCACTGACTCATCACCCCAAACTGACCCATCCCCGCAAATGACCCATCACCCCAAATTGTCCCATCACACCAAACTGACTCATCACCCCAAACTGACCCATCTCCCCACTGACTCATCACCCCAAACTGACCCATCCCCGCAAACTGACCCATCACCCCAAATTGTCCCATCACCCAAAATTGACTCATCACCACAAACTGACAAATTCACCCCAAAGTGACTCTTCACCAAAAACTGAATCATCACTCCAAACTGACTCATCACCATAAACTGACTCATCACACCATAGTGACCCATCACCCCAAATTGACCCATCACCAAAAACTGACCCATCACTCCAAACTGACAATTCATCCCAAATTGACCCATCACCCCAAACTGACCCATCACCGCAAACTGACTCATCATCCCATACTGAGTCAACGCCCCAAACTGACGCATCACACAAAACTGACGCATCACCCCAAACTGAACCATCACCCCAAATTGAATCTTCAACCCAAAGTAATCAGCACCCCAAACTCACTCTTCACCCAAAACTGACCCATCACCCCAAACTGACTCGTCACCCATACTGATCCATCAACCCAACCTGATTCATCACCATAAACATACTCATTACTCCAAACTGACTCATCACCCCAAACTGACCCATCACCCCAAACTGACCCATCACCGCAAACTGACTCATCATCCCATACTGACTCAACGCCCAAAACTGACGCATCACACAAAACTGACGCATCTCCCAAAACTGAACAATCACCCCAAATTGAATCTTCAACCCAAAGTAATCAGCACCCCAAACTCACTCTTCCCCCAAAACTGACCCATCATCCGAAACTTATTCATCACCCCAAACTGACCCATCACCCCAAACTGACTCTTCACCCATACTGACCCATCAACCCAACCTGACCCATCACCAAAAACTGATCCATCACCCCAAACTGACTATTCATCCCAAATTGACCCATCACCCCAAACTGACCCATCACCGCAAACTGACTCATCATCCCATACTGAATCAACGCCCCAAACTGACGCATCACACAAAACTGACGCATCACCCCAAACTGAACCATCACCCCAAATTGAATCTTCAACCAAAAGTAATCATCACCCCAAACTCACTCTTCCCCCAAAACTGACCCATCACCCGAAATTTATTCATCACCCCAAACTGACTCTTCACCCATACTGACCCATCAACCCAACCTGATTCATCACCAAAAACATACTCATTACTCCAAACTGACCCATCACCCCAAACTGACCAATCAACCAAAACTGTCTCATCATCCTAAACTGACTCATCACCCCAAACTGATTCATCACCCTAAACTGACCAATCACCCCAAATTGTCCCATCACCCAAAACTGACTCATCACCCCAAACAGACCCATCACCCCAAAGTGTCTCTTCACCAAAAACTGACCCATTACACCAAACTGATTCATCACAACTAACTGACCCATTACCCCAAACTAAACCATCACCCCTAATTGACTCATTACCACAAACTGAAACATCACCCCAAACTGACCCATCACCCCAAACTGACTCATCACCCCAAACTGACCCCCACACTAACTGAGCCATCATGCCAAACTAAGCCATTACCCAAACTGACCCATCAAGCACAAACAGACCCATCACCCCAAACTGACCCTACTCCCCAAACAGACACATCACGCCAAAACTGACCAATCACCCCAAACTGAACCATCACCCCAATTTGACTCATCACCCCAAACAGATCCGTCACATAAACTGACCCATCACCACCTAACTGACCCATCACCCCAAACTGACTCACCTCCAAAAATGACTCAGCAGCCTAAACTGACCCATCACCCCAAACTGACACATCACCCCAAACTGATCCATCACCCCAAACTCACTCATCACCAAAAACTGACTCTTCACTCCAAATTGACTCATCACCCCAAACTGACCCATCACCCCAAATTGAACTGTAACGCCAAACTGACTCATCACCACAAACTGACCCATCACCCCAAACTGATTCTTCACCAAAAACTGACTCATCGCCCTAAACTGACACATCACCCCAAACTGACTCATCACCCCAAACTGACACATCACGCCTAAGTGACTCTTCACCAAAAACTGACTCATCACTCCAAACTGATTCATCACCCAAAACTGACCCATCAACCCAAACAGACATATCACCCAAAACTGACGCACCACCACAAACTGACACATCACCACAAATTGACTCATCACCACAAACTGACCCATTAACCCAAACTGACCCATCACAAAAAACTGACCCATCACTCCCAACTAACTCATTACCCCAAACTGACCCATCACCCCAAATTGACCCATCACCCAAAACTGACTCATCACACCACAGTGACCCATCACCACAAACTGACCCATCACCAAAAACTGACTCATCACTCCAAACTGACTCTTCACCCCAAACTGATCCATCACCCCAAACTGACCCATCACATCAAACTGAATCATCACCCCAAACTGACTCATCGGCCCAAACTTACGCATCACACAAAACTGACGCATCACACCAAACTGAACCATCAACCCAAATTGAATCTTCACCCGAAAATAATAAGCACCCCAAAGTAATCCATCACCGTAAACTGACCCATCACCCGAAACTGACTCATCACCCCAAAATGACCCATCACCCCAAACTGAATCTTCACCCCATACTGACCCATCACCTCAAACTGACTCATCAGCAAAAACATACTCATCACTCCAAACTGACTCATCACTCCAAACTGACCCATCACCCCAAACTGACCAATCAACACAAACTGACTCATCATTCCAAACTGACGCATCTCCCCACTGACTCATCACCCCAACCTGACCCATCACCCCAAACTGATTCATAACCCGAAACTGACCCATCACCCCAAATTGTCCCATCATCCAAAACTGACTGATCACCATAAACTGACCCATCACCCCAAAGTGTCTCTTCACCAAAAACTGACTCATCACTCAAAACTGATTCATCACCCCAAGCTGACCCATCACCTCAAACTGAACCATCATCTAAAACTGCCTCATCACCACAAACTGACTCATCGCCCAAACTGACCCATCACCCAAAATTGAATCTTCACCCCAAAGTAATCAGCACCCCAAAGTAACCTATCACCCTAAACTGACCCATCACCCGAAACTGACTCATCACCCCAAACTGACGCATCACCCCAAACTGACCAATCAACACGAACTGACTCATCATCCCAAACTGACGCATCTCCCCACTGACTCATCACCCCAAACTGACCCCTCACCCCAAACTGAGCCATCACCCTAAACTGACCCATCACCCCAAATTGTCCCATCACCCAAAACTGACTCATCACCATAAACTGACCCATCACCACACACTGACTCATCACCCCAAACTGACCCATTAAGCATCATTGACTCATCACCACAAACTGACTCATCACTCCAAACTGACTCATCACCCCAAACTGACCCATCACCCCAAACCGACTCATCACCCCAACCTGACGCACCACCACAAACAAAGTCATGACCAAAAATTGACCCATTTCACCAAACCGACTCGTCACCCACAAACTGGTCCATCACCCTAAACTGACCCATCACCCCAAACTGACCCATCACTCCAAGCTGACCCATCACCTCAAACTGAACCATCACCTCAAACTGGATCATCACCACAAACTGACTCATCGCCCAAACTGACGCATCACCCCAAACTGACACATCACCCCAAAGCGACGCATCTCCCCACTGACTCATCCCCCCAAACTGATCCATCACCCTAAACTGACCCATCACCCCAAACTGACCCATCACTCCAAGCTGACCCATCACCTCAAACTGAACCATCACCTCAAACTGGATCATCACCACAAACTGACTCATCGCCCAAACTGACGCATCACCCCAAACTGACACATCACCCCAAAGCGACGCATCTCCCCACTGACTCATCCCCCCAAACTGATCCATCACCCCAAACTGACCCATCACCCCAAATTGTCCCATCACCCAAAATTGACTCATCAGCACAAACTGACCCATCACCCGAAAGTGACTCTTAACCAAAAACTGAATCATCACTCCAAACTGACTCATCACCCCAAATTGACCCATCACCCCAAACTGACGCACCACCACAAACTGACCCATCACCCCAAATTGACTCATCACGATAAAATGACGCATCACACCATAGTGACCCATCACGCCAAACTGACCCATCACCAAAAATTGACTCATCACTCCAAGCTGACTATTCATCCCAAATTGACCCATCACCCCAAACTGACCCATCACCGCAAACTGACTCATCACCCCAAACTGACACATCGCCCAAAACTGACGCATCACACAAAACTGACGCATCACCCCAAACTGAACCATCACCCCAAATTGAAAGTTCACCCCAAAGTAATCAGCACCCCAAACTAACCCATCCCCCAAAACTGACCCATCACCCAAAATGTACTCATCACCCCAAAATGACCCATCACTCTAAATTGACTCTTCACCCCATACTGACCCATCAACCCAACCTGACTCATCACTAAAAACATACTCATCACTCCAAACTGACTCATCACCCCAAACTGACCCAACATCGCAAACTAACTCATCAGCCCAAACTGATTCGTCGCCCCAAACTGACGCATCACCCAAAACTGGCCCATCACCCTAAACTGACCCGTCACCCCAAGCTGAACCATCACCTCAAACTGAACCATCACCCCAAATTGACTCATCACCACAAACTGACTCATCGCCCCAAACTGAACCATCACCCCAAACGGATTCATCACCCCAAACTGATCCATCACCCCAAATTGTCCCATCAACCAAAGTTGACTCATCACCACAAACTGACCCGTCACCCCAAAGTGATTCTTCACCAAAAACTGACTCTTCACTCCAAACTGACTCATCACCCAAAACTGACCCATTACCCCAAACTTACGCACCCTCACAAACTGACCCATCACCACAAATTGACTCATCTCCAAAAACTGACCCATTAACCCAAACTGACCCATCACAAAAACTGACCCATCACCCCAAAATGACTCATCACCCCAAACTGAACCATTACCCCAAACTGACTCATCACCCCAAACTGACGCACCACCCCAAACAGACTCATGACCAAAAATGTACCCATTTCACCAAACCGACTCATCACCCACAAACTGACCCATCACCCAAAACTGGCCCATCACCCTAAACTGACCCATCACCCAAAACTGACCCATCACCCCAAGCTGACCCATCACCTCAAACTGAACCATCATCCAATACTGAATCATCACCACAAACTGACTCATCGCCCCAAACTGACCAATCACCCAAAATTGAATCTTCACCCCAAAGTAATCAGCACCACAAAGTAACCTATCACCCTAAACTGACCCATCACCCGAAACTGATTCATCATCACAAACTGACGCATCTCCCGACTGACTCATCACCCCAAACTGACCCCTCACCCCAAACTGAGCCATCACCCTAAACTGACCCATCACCCCAAATTGTCCCATCACCCAAAACTGACTCATCACCATAAACTGACCCATCACCACAAACTGACTCATCACCCCAAACTGACCCATCACGCATCATTGACTCATCACCACAAACTGACTCATCACCCCATATTGACCCATTACCCCAAAATTATTATCACCAAAAACTGACTCATCACCACAACCTGACGCACCACCACAAACAAACTCATGACCAAAAATTGACCCATTTCACCAAACCGACTCATCACCCACAAACTGGTCCATCACCCTAAACTGACCCATCACCCCAAACTGACCCATCACCCCAAATTGTCCCATCACCCAAAATTGACTCATCAGCACAAACTGACCCATCACCCGAAAGTGACTCTTAACAAAAAACTGAATCATCACTCCAAACTGACTCATCACCCCAAATTGATCCAACACCCCAAACTGACGCACCACCACAAACTGATCCATCACCCCAAATTGACTCATCACGATAAACTGATTCATCACACCATAGTGACCCATCACGCCAAACTGACCCATCACCAAAAATTGACTCATCACTCCAAACAGACTATTCATCCCAAATTGACCCATCACCCCAAACTGACCCATCACCGCAAACTGACTCATCACCCCAAACTGACTCATCGCCCAAATCTGACGCATCACACAAAACTGACGCATCACCCCAAACTGAACCATCACCCCAAATTGAAACTTCACCCTAAAGTAATCAGTACCCCAAACTAACCCATCCCCCAAAACTGACCCATCACCCAAAATGTACTCATCACCCCAAAATGACCCATCACTCTAAATTGACTCTTCACTCCATACTGACCCATCAACCCAACCTGACTCATCACTAAAAACATACTCATCACTCCAAATTGACTCATCACCCCAAACTGACCCAACATCGCAAACTGACTCATCAGCCCAAACTGATTTGTCGCCCCAAACTGACGCATCACCCAAAACTGGCCCATCACCCTAAACTGACCCTCACTCCAAGCTCAACCATCACCTCAAACTGAACCATCACCCCAAATTGACTCATCACCACAAATTGACTCATCGCCCCAAACTGAACCATCACCCCAAACTGATTCATCACCCCAAACTGATCCATCACCCCAAATTGTCCCATCAACCAAAGTTGACTCATCACCACAAACTGACCCGTCACCCCAAAGTGATTCTTCACCAAAAACTGACTCTTCACTCCAAACTGACTCATCAACAAAACTGACCCATTACCCCAAACTTACGCACCCTCACAAACTGACCCATCACCACAAATTGACTCATCTCCAAAAACTGACCCATTAACCCAAACTGACCCATCACAAAAACTGACCCATCACCCCAAAATGACTCATCACCCCAAACTGAACCATCACCCCAAACTGACTCATCACCCCAAACTGACGCACCACCCCAAACAGACCCATGACCAAAAATGTACCCATTTCACCAAACCGACTCATCACCCACAAACTGACCCATCACCCAAAACTGGCCCATCACCCTAAACTGACCTATCACCCAAAACTGACCTATCACCCCAAGCTGACCCATCACCTCAAACTGAACCATCATCCAATACTGAATCATCACCACAAACTGACTCATCGCCCCAAACTGACCAATCACCCAAAATTGAATCTTCACCCCAAAGTAATCAGCACCACAAAGTAACCTATCACCCTAAACTGACCCATCACCCGAAACTGATTCATCATCCCAAACTGACGCATCTCCCGACTGACTCATCACCCCAAACTGACCCCTCACCCCAAACTGAGCCATCACCCTAAACTGACCCATCACCCAAAATTGTCCCATCACCCAAAACTGACTCATCACCATAAACTGACCCATCACCACAAACTGACTCATCACCCCAAACTGACCCATCACGCATCATTGACTCATCACCACAAACTGACTCATCACCCCATATTGACCCATTGCCCCAAAATTATTATCACCAAAAACTGACTCATCACCCCAACCTGACGCACCACCACAAACAAACTCATGACCAAAAATTGACCCATTTCACCAAACCGACTCATCACCCAAAACTGGTCCATCACCCTAAACTGACCCATCACCCCAAACTGACCCATCACCCAAAACTGGCCCATCACCCTAAACTGACCTATCACCCAAAACTGACCTATCACCCCAAGCTGACCCATCACCTCAAACTGAACCATCATCCAATACTGAATCATCACCACAAACTGACTCATCGCCCCAAACTGACCAATCACCCAAAATTGAATCTTCACCCCAAAGTAATCAGCACCACAAAGTAACCTATCACCCTAAACTGACCCATCACCCGAAACTGATTCATCATCCCAAACTGACGCATCTCCCGACTGACTCATCACCCCAAACTGACCCCTCACCCCAAACTGAGCCATCACCCTAAACTGACCCATCACCCAAAATTGTCCCATCACCCAAAACTGACTCATCACCATAAACTGACCCATCACCACAAACTGACTCATCACCCCAAACTGACCCATCACGCATCATTGACTCATCACCACAAACTGACTCATCACCCCATATTGACCCATTGCCCCAAAATTATTATCACCAAAAACTGACTCATCACCCCAACCTGACGCACCACCACAAACAAACTCATGACCAAAAATTGACCCATTTCACCAAACCGACTCATCACCCAAAACTGGTCCATCACCCTAAACTGACCCATCACCCCAAACTGACCCATCACCCCAAATTGTCCCATCACCCAAAATTGACTCATCAGCACAAACTGTCCCATCACCCGAAAGTGACTCTTAACAAAAAACTGAATCATCACTCCAAACTGACTCATCACCCCAAATTGATCCAACACCCCAAACTGACGCACCACCACAAACTGATCCATCACCCCAAATTGACTCATCACGATAAACTGACTCATCACACCATAGTGACCCATCACGCCAAACTGACCCATCACCAAAAATTGACTCATCACTCCAAACAGACTATTCATCCCAAATTGACCCATCACCCCAAACTGACCCATCACCGCAAACTGACTCATCACCCCAAACTGACTCATCGCCCAAATCTGACGCATCACACAAAACTGACGCATCACCCCAAACTGAACCATCACCCCAAATTGAAACTTCACCCTAAAGTAATCAGTACCCCAAACTAACCCATCCCCCAAAACTGACCCATCACCCAAAATGTACTCATCACCCCAAAATGACCCATCACTCTAAATTGACTCTTCACCCCATACTGACCCATCAACCCAACCTGACTCATCACTAAAAACATACTCATCACTCCAAATTGACTCATCACCCCAAACTGACCCAACATCGCAAACTGACTCATCAGCCCAAACTGATTTGTCGCCCCAAACTGACGCATCACCCAAAACTGGCCCATCACCCTAAACTGACCCGTCACTCCAAGCTCAACCATCACCTCAAACTGAACCATCACCCCAAATTGACTCATCACCACAAATTGACTCATCGCCCCAAACTGAACCATCACCCCAAACTGATTCATCACCCCAAACTGATCCATCACCCCAAATTGTCCCATCAACCAAAGTTGACTCATCACCACAAACTGACCCGTCACCCCAAAGTGATTCTTCACCAAAAACTGACTCTTCACTCCAAACTGACTCATCACCCAAAACTGACCCATTACCCCAAACTTACGCACCCTCACAAACTGACCCATCACCACAAATTGACTCATCTCCAAAAACTGACCCATTAACCCAAACTGACCCATCACAAAAACTGACCCATCACCCCAAAATGACTCATCACCCCAAACTGAACCATCACCCCAAACTGACTCATCACCCCAAACTGACGCACCACCCCAAACAGACTCATGACCAAAAATGTACCCATTTCACCAAACCGACTCATCACCCACAAACTGACCCATCACCCAAAACTGGCCCATCACCCTAAACTGACCCATCACCCAAAACTGACCCATCACCCCAAGCTGACCCATCACCTCAAACTGAACCATCATCCAATACTGAATGATCACCACAAACTGACTCATCGCCCCAAACTGACCAATCACCCAAAATTGAATCTTCACCCCAAAGTAATCAGCACCACAAAGTAACCTATCACCCTAAACTGACCCATCACCCGAAACTGATTCATCATCCCAAACAGACGCATCTCCCGACTGACTCATCACCCCAAACTGACCCCTCACCCCAAACTGAGCCATCACCCTAAACTGACCCATCACCCCAAATTGTCCCATCACCCAAAACTGACTCATCACCATAAACTGACCCATCACCACAAACTGACGCATCACCCCAAACTGACACATCACCCCAAAGCGACGCATCTCCCCACTGACTCATCCCCCCAAACTGATCCATCACCCCAAACTGACCCATCACCCCAAATTGTCCCATCACCCAAAATTGTCCCATCACCCAAAACTGACTCATCACCATAAACTGACCCATCACCACAAACTGACTCATCACCCCAAACTGACCCATCACGCATCATTGACTCATCACCACAAACTGACTCATCACCCCATATTGACCCATTGCCCCAAAATTATTATCACCAAAAACTGACTCATCACCCCAACCTGACGCACCACCACAAACAAACTCATGACCAAAAATTGACCCATTTCACCAAACCGACTCATCACCCAAAACTGGTCCATCACCCTAAACTGACCCATCACCCCAAACTGACCCATCACCCCAAATTGTCCCATCACCCAAAATTGACTCATCAGCACAAACTGTCCCATCACCCGAAAGTGACTCTTAACAAAATACTGAATCATCACTCCAAACTGACTCATCACCCCAAATTGATCCAACACCCCAAACTGACGCACCACCACAAACTGATCCATCACCCCAAATTGACTCATCACGATAAACTGACTCATCACACCATAGTGACCCATCACGCCAAACTGACCCATCACCAAAAATTGACTCATCACTCCAAACAGACTATTCATCCCAAATTGACCCATCACCCCAAACTGACCCATCACCGCAAACTGACTCATCACCCCAAACTGACTCATCGCCCAAATCTGACGCATCACACAAAACTGACGCATCACCCCAAACTGAACCATCACCCCAAATTGAAACTTCACCCTAAAGTAATCAGTACCCCAAACTAACCCATCCCCCAAAACTGACCCATCACCCAAAATGTACTCATCACCCCAAAATGACCCATCACTCTAAATTGACTCTTCACCCCATACTGACCCATCAACCCAACCTGACTCATCACTAAAAACATACTCATCACTCCAAATTGACTCATCACCCCAAACTGACCCAACATCGCAAACTGACTCATCAGCCCAAACTGATTTGTCGCCCCAAACTGACGCATCACCCAAAACTGGCCCATCACCCTAAACTGACCCGTCACTCCAAGCTCAACCATCACCTCAAACTGAACCATCACCCCAAATTGACTCATCACCACAAATTGACTCATCGCCCCAAACTGAACCATCACCCCAAACTGATTCATCACCCCAAACTGATCCATCACCCCAAATTGTCCCATCAACCAAAGTTGACTCATCACCACAAACTGACCCGTCACCCCAAAGTGATTCTTCACCAAAAACTGACTCTTCACTCCAAACTGACTCATCACCCAAAACTGACCCATTACCCCAAACTTACGCACCCTCACAAACTGACCCATCACCACAAATTGACTCATCTCCAAAAACTGACCCATTAACCCAAACTGACCCATCACAAAAACTGACCCATCACCCCAAAATGACTCATCACCCCAAACTGAACCATCACCCCAAACTGACTCATCACCCCAAACTGACGCACCACCCCAAACAGACTCATGACCAAAAATGTACCCATTTCACCAAACCGACTCATCACCCACAAACTGACCCATCACCCAAAACTGGCCCATCACCCTAAACTGACCCATCACCCAAAACTGACCCATCACCCCAAGCTGACCCATCACCTCAAACTGAACCATCATCCAATACTGAATGATCACCACAAACTGACTCATCGCCCCAAACTGACCAATCACCCAAAATTGAATCTTCACCCCAAAGTAATCAGCACCACAAAGTAACCTATCACCCTAAACTGACCCATCACCCGAAACTGATTCATCATCCCAAACAGACGCATCTCCCGACTGACTCATCACCCCAAACTGACCCCTCACCCCAAACTGAGCCATCACCCTAAACTGACCCATCACCCCAAATTGTCCCATCACCCAAAACTGACTCATCACCATAAACTGACCCATCACCACAAACTGACTCATTACCCCAAACTGACCCATCACGCATCATTGACTCATCACCACAAACTGACTCATCACCCCATATTGACCCATTACCCCAAAATTATTATCACCAAAAACTGACTCATCACCCCAACCTGACGCACCACCACAAACAAACTCATGACCAAAAATTGCCCCATTTCACCAAACCGACTCATCACCCACAAACTGGTCCATCACCCTAAACTGACCCATCATCCCAAACTGACCCATCACCCCAAATTGTCCCATCACCCAAAATTGACTCATCAGCACAAACTGACCCATCAACCCAACCTGACTCATCACTAAAAACATACTCATCACTCCAGCTGACTCATCACCCGAAAGTGATCCATCACCCCAAACTGACCAATCAACCCAAACTGACACATCACCCCAAACTGACACATGTTCGCACTGACTCATCATCCCAAACAGAACCATCACCACAAACTGATTCATCACCCTAAGCTTGCACATCACCCCAAATTGACTCTTCACCAAAAACTGACTCATCATTCCAAACTGACTCATCACCCCAAACTCACCCAACATCGAAAACTGACTCATCAGCCCAAACTGATTCGTCGCCCCAAACTGACGCATCACCCAAAACTGGCCCAGCACCCTAAACTGACCCATCACTCCAAGCTAACCCATCACCTCAAACTGAACCATCACCCCAAATTGACTCATCACCACAAACTGACTCATCGCCCCAAACTGAACCATCACCCCAAACTGATTCATCACCCCAAACTGATCCATCACCCCAAATTTTCCCATCACCCAAAGGTGACTCATCACCACAAACTGACACGTCACCCCAAAGTGATTCTTCACCAAAAACTGACTCTTCACTCCAAACTGACACATCACCCAAAACTGACCCATCACCACAAATGTACGCACCCTCACAAATTGACCCATCACCACAAATTGACTCATCTCCACAAACTGACCCATTAACCCAAACTGACCCATCACAAAAACTGACCCATCACCCCAAAATGACTAATCACCCCAAACTGAACCATCACCGCAAACTGACTCATCACCCCAAACTGACGCACCACCCCAAACAGACTCATGACCATAAATGTACCCATTTCACCAAACCGACTCATCACCCACAAACTGACCCATCACCCAAAACTGGCCCATCACCCTAAACTGACCCATCACCCAAAACTGACCCATCACCCCAAGCTGACCCATCACCTCAAACTGAACAATCATCCAAAACTGACTCATCACCACAAACTGACTCATCGCCCCAAACTGACACATCACACAAAATTGAATCTTCACCCAAAGTAATCAGTACCACAAAGTAACCTATCACCCTAAACTGACCCATCACCCGAAACTGACTCATCATTCCAAACTGACGCATCTCCCCACTGACTCATCACCCCAAACTGAACCCTCACCCATAACTGAGCCATCACCCTAAACTGACCTATCACCCCAAATTGTCCCATCGCCCAAAACTGACTCATCAACATAAACTGACCCATCACCAAAAACGGACTCATCACCCCAAACTGACCCATCACGCATCATTGACTCATCACCACAAACTGACTCATCACCTCATATTGACCCATTACCCCAAAATTATTATCACCAAAAACTGACTCATCAACCCAACCTGACGCACCACCACAAACAAACTCATGACCAAAAATGTACCCATTTCAACAAACCGACTCATCACCCACAAACTGGTCCATCACCCTAAACTAACCCATCACCCCAAACTGACCCATCACCCCAAACTTACGCACCCTCACAAACAGACCCATCACCACAAATTGTCTCATCTCCACAAACTGACCCATTAACGCAAACTGACCCATCACAAAAACTGACCCATCACCCCAAAATGACTCATCACACCAAACTGAACCATCACCCCAAACTGACTCATCACCCCAAACTGACGCACCACCCCAAACAGAGTCATGACCAAAAATTTACCCATTTCACCAAACCGACTCATCACCCACAAACTGACCCATCACCCAAAACTGGCCCATCACTCTAAACTGACCCATCACCCAAAACTGACCCATCACCCCAAGCTGACCCATCACCTCAAACTGAACCATCATCTAAAACTGACTCATCACCACAAACTGACTCATCGCCTAAACTGACCCATCACACAAAATTGAATCTTCACCCCAAAGTAATCAGCACCCCAAAGTAACCGATCACCCTAAACTGACCCATCACCCGAAACTGACTCATCACCCCAAACTGACGCATCACCCCAAACTGACCAATCAACACAAACTGACTCATCATCCCAAACTGACGTATCTCCCCACTGACTCATCACCCCAAATTGACCCCTCACCCCAAACTGAGCCATCACCCTAAACTGACCCATCACCCGAAAGTGCCTCTTAACCAAAAACTGAATCATCACTCCAAACTGACTCATCACACCAAATTGACACATCACCCCAAACTGACGCAAAACCACAAACTGACCCATCACCCCAAATTGACTCATCACGATAAACTGACGCATCACACCATAGTGACCCATCACGCCAAACTGACCCATCACCAAAAATTGACTCATCACTCCAAACTGACTATTCATCCCAAATTGACACATCACCCCAAACTGACCCATCACTGCAAACTAACTCATCACCCCAAACTGACTCATCGCCCAAAACTGACGCATCACACAAAACTGACGCATCACCCCAAACTGAACCATCACCCCAAATTGAAACTTCACCCCAAAGTAATCAGCACCACAAACTAACCCATCCCCCAAAACTGACCCATCACCCAAAATGTACTCATCACCCCAAAATGACCCATCACTCTAAATTGACTCTTCACCCCATACTGACCCATCAACCCAACCTGACTCATCACTAAAAACATACTCATCACTCCAAACTGACTCATCACCTCAAACTGAACGATCACCCCAAATTCAACTCATCACCACAAACTGACTCATCGCCCCAAACTGAACCATCACCCCAAACTGATTCATCACCCCAAACTGATCCATCACCCCAAATTGTCCCATCACCCAAAGTTGACTCATCACCACAAACTGACCCGTCACCCCAAAGTGATTCTTCACCAAAAACTAACTCTTCACTCTAAACTGACTCATCACCCACAACTGACCCATTACCCCAAACTTACGCACCATCACAAATTGACCCATCACCACAAATTGACTCATCTCCACAAACTGACCCATTAACCCAAACTGACCCATCACAAAAACTGACCCATCACCCCAAAATGACTAATCACCCCAAACTGAACCATCACCGCAAACTGACTCATCACCCCAAACTGACGCACCACCCCAAACAGACTCATGACCATAAATGTACCCATTTCACCAAACCGACTCATCACCCACAAACTGACCCATCACCCAAAACTGGCCCATCACCCTAAACTGACCCATCACCCAAAACTGACCCATCACCCCAAGCTGACCCATCACCTCAAACTGAACAATCATCCAAAACTGACTCATCACCACAAACTGACTCATCGCCCCAAACTGACACATCACACAAAATTGAATCTTCACCCAAAGTAATCAGTACCACAAAGTAACCTATCACCCTAAACTGACCCATCACCCGAAACTGACTCATCATTCCAAACTGACGCATCTCCCCACTGACTCATCACCCCAAACTGAACCCTCACCCATAACTGAGCCATCACCCTAAACTGACCTATCACCCCAAATTGTCCCATCGCCCAAAACTGACTCATCAACATAAACTGACCCATCACCAAAAACGGACTCATCACCCCAAACTGACCCATCACGCATCATTGACTCATCACCACAAACTGACTCATCACCTCATATTGACCCATTACCCCAAAATTATTATCACCAAAAACTGACTCATCAACCCAACCTGACGCACCACCACAAACAAACTCATGACCAAAAATGTACCCATTTCAACAAACCGACTCATCACCCACAAACTGGTCCATCACCCTAAACTAACCCATCACCCCAAACTGACCCATCACCCCAAACTTACGCACCCTCACAAACAGACCCATCACCACAAATTGTCTCATCTCCACAAACTGACCCATTAACGCAAACTGACCCATCACAAAAACTGACCCATCACCCCAAAATGACTCATCACACCAAACTGAACCATCACCCCAAACTGACTCATCACCCCAAACTGACGCACCACCCCAAACAGAGTCATGACCAAAAATTTACCCATTTCACCAAACCGACTCATCACCCACAAACTGACCCATCACCCAAAACTGGCCCATCACTCTAAACTGACCCATCACCCAAAACTGACCCATCACCCCAAGCTGACCCATCACCTCAAACTGAACCATCATCTAAAACTGACTCATCACCACAAACTGACTCATCGCCTAAACTGACCCATCACACAAAATTGAATCTTCACCCCAAAGTAATCAGCACCCCAAAGTAACCGATCACCCTAAACTGACCCATCACCCGAAACTGACTCATCACCCCAAACTGACGCATCACCCCAAACTGACCAATCAACACAAACTGACTCATCATCCCAAACTGACGTATCTCCCCACTGACTCATCACCCCAAATTGACCCCTCACCCCAAACTGAGCCATCACCCTAAACTGACCCATCACCCGAAAGTGCCTCTTAACCAAAAACTGAATCATCACTCCAAACTGACTCATCACACCAAATTGACACATCACCCCAAACTGACGCAAAACCACAAACTGACCCATCACCCCAAATTGACTCATCACGATAAACTGACGCATCACACCATAGTGACCCATCACGCCAAACTGACCCATCACCAAAAATTGACTCATCACTCCAAACTGACTATTCATCCCAAATTGACACATCACCCCAAACTGACCCATCACTGCAAACTAACTCATCACCCCAAACTGACTCATCGCCCAAAACTGACGCATCACACAAAACTGACGCATCACCCCAAACTGAACCATCACCCCAAATTGAAACTTCACCCCAAAGTAATCAGCACCACAAACTAACCCATCCCCCAAAACTGACCCATCACCCAAAATGTACTCATCACCCCAAAATGACCCATCACTCTAAATTGACTCTTCACCCCATACTGACCCATCAACCCAACCTGACTCATCACTAAAAACATACTCATCACTCCAAACTGACTCATCACCTCAAACTGAACGATCACCCCAAATTCAACTCATCACCACAAACTGACTCATCGCCCCAAACTGAACCATCACCCCAAACTGATTCATCACCCCAAACTGATCCATCACCCCAAATTGTCCCATCACCCAAAGTTGACTCATCACCACAAACTGACCCGTCACCCCAAAGTGATTCTTCACCAAAAACTAACTCTTCACTCTAAACTGACTCATCACCCACAACTGACCCATTACCCCAAACTTACGCACCATCACAAACTGACCCATCACCACAAATTGACTCATCTCCACAAACTGACCCATTAACCCAAACTGACCCATCACAAAAACTGACCCATCACCCCAAAATGACTAATCACCCCAAACTGAACCATCACCCCAAACTGACTCATCACCCCAAACTAACGCACCACCCCAAACAGACTCATGACCAAAAATTTACCCATTTCACCAAACCGACTCATCACCCACAAACTGACCCATCACCCAAAACTGGCCCATCACCCTAAACTGACCCATCACCCAAAACTGACCCATCACCCCAAGCTGACCCATCACCTCAAACTGAACCATCATCCAAAACAGAATCATCACCACAAACTGACTCATCACCCCAAACTGACCCATCACCCAAAATTGAATTTTCACCCCAAAGTAATCAGAACCACAAAGTAACCTATCACCCGAAACTGACCCATCACCCGAAACTGACTCATCATCCCAAAATGACGCATCTCCCCACTGACTCATCACCCCAAACTGACCCCTCACCCCAAACTGAGCCATCACCCGAAACTGACCCATCACCCCAAATTGTCCCATCACCCAAAACTGACCAATCAACCCAAAATGACCCATCACGCATCATTGACTCATCACCTTAAACTGACTCATCACCCCATATTGACCCATTACCCCAAAATTATTATCACCAAAAACTGACTCATCACCCCAACCTGACGCACCACCACAAACAAACTCATGACCAAAAATTGACCCATTTCACCAAACCGACTCATCACCCACAAACTGGTCCATCACCCTAAACTGACCCATCACCCCAAACTGACCCATCACTCCAAGCTGACCCATCACCTCAAACTGAACCATCACCTCAAACTGGCTCATCACCACAAACTGACTCATCGCCCCAAACTGACGCATCACCCCAAACTGACACATCACCCCAAACCGACGCATCTACCCACTGACTCATCACCCCAAACTGACCCATCACCCCAAACTGACCCATCACCCCAAATTGTCCCATCACCCAAAATTTACTCATCACCACAAACTGACCCATCACCCGAAAGTGAATCTTAACCAAAAACTGAATCATCACTCCAAACTGACTCATCACCCCAAACTGACCCATCACCCCAAACTGACGCACTACCACAAACTGACCCATCACCCCAAATTGACTCATCACGATAAACTGACTCATCACACCATAGTGACCCATCACGCCAAACTGACCCATCAACAAAAATTGATTCATCACTCCAAACTGACTATTCATCCCAAATTGACCCATCACCCCAAACTGACCCATCACCGCAAGCTGACTCATCACCCCAAACTGACTCATCGCCCAAAACTGACGCATCACACAAAACTGACGCATCACCCCAAACTGAACAATCACCCCAAATTGAAACTTCACCCCAAAGTTATCAGCACCCCAAACTAACACATCCTCCAAAACTAACCCATCACGCAAAATGTACTCATCACCCCAAAATGACCCATCACTCTAAATTGACTCTTTACCCCATACGGACCCATCAACCCAACCTGACTCATCACTAAAAACATACTCATCACTCCAAACTGACTCATCACCCGAAAGTGACCCATCACCCCAAACTGACCAATCAACCCAAAATGACACATCATCACAAACTGACACATCTTCGCACTGACTCATCATCCCAAACAGAACCATCACCACAAATTGATTCATCACCCTAAGCTTACCCATCACCCCAAATTGTCTCTTCACCAAAAACTGACTCATCACTCCAAACTTACTCATCACCCCAAACTGACCCAACATCGCAAACTGACTCATCAGCCCAAACTGATTCGTCGCCACAAACTGACGCATCACCCAAAAGTGGCCCATCACCCTAAACTGACCCATCACCCCAAGCTGACCCATCACCTCAAACTGACCCATCACCCCAAATTGTCCCAACACCCAAAACTGACTCATCACCATAAACTGACCCATCACCCTAAACAGACCCATCACCCCAAACTGACCCATCACTCCAAGCTGACCCATCACCTCAAACTGAACCATCACCTCAAACTGGCTCATCACCACAAACTGACTCATCGCCCCAAACTGACGCATCACCCCAAACTGACACATCACCCCAAACCGACGCATCTACCCACTGACTCATCACCCCAAACTGACCCATCACCCCAAACTGACCCATCACCCCAAATTGTCCCATCACCCAAAATTGACTCATCACCACAAACTGACCCATCACCCGAAAGTGAATCTTAACCAAAAACTGAATAATCACTCCAAACTGACTCATCACCTCAAACTGACCCATCACCCCAAATTGACTCATCACGATAAACTGACTCATCACACCATAGTGACCCATCACGCCAAACTGACCCATCACCAAAAATTGACTCATCACTCCAAACTGACTATTCATCCCAAATTGACCCATCACCCCAAACTGACCCATCACCACAAACTGACTCATCGCCCCAAACTGACTCATCGCCCAAAACTGACGCATCACACAAAACTGACGCATCACCCCAAACTGAACAATCACCCCAAATTGAAACTTCACCCCAAAGTAATCAGCACCCCAAACTAACACATCCCCCAAAACTAACCCATCACGCAAAATGTACTCATCACCCCAAAATGACCCATCACTCTAAATTGACTCTTCACCCCATACTGACCCATCAACCCAACCTGACTCATCACTAAAAACATACTCATCACTCCAAACTGACTCATCACCCGAAAGTGACCCATCACCCCAAACTGACCAATCAACCCAAACTGACACATCATCACAAACTGACACATCTTCGCACTGACTCATCATCCCAAACAGAACCATCACCACAAACTGATTCATCACCCTAAGCTTACCCATCACCCCAAATTGTCTCTTCACCAAAAACTGACTCATCACTCCAAATTTACTCATCACCCCAAACTGACCCAACATCGCAAACTGACTCATCAGCCCAAACTGATTCGTCGCCACAATCTGACGCATCACCCAAAACTGGCCCATCACACTAAACTGACCCATCACCCCAAATTGTCCCATCACCCAAAACTGACTCATCACCATAAACTGACCCATCACCAAAAACTGACTCATCACCCCAAACTGACCCATCACGCATCATTGACTCATCACCACAAACTGACTCATCACCCCATATTGACCCATTACCCCAAAATTATTATCACCAAAAACTGACTCATCACCCCAACCTGACGCACCACCACAAACAAACTCATGACCAAAAATTGATCCATTTCACCAAACCGACTCATCACCCACAAACTGGTCCATCACCCTAAACTGACCCATCACCCCAAACTGACCCATCACTCCAAGCTGGCCCATCACCTCAAACTGAGCCATCACCTCAAACTGGCTCATCACCCCAAACTGACTCATCGACCCAAACTGACGCATCACCCCAAACTGACACATCACGCCAAACCGACGCATCTCCCCACTGACTCATCACTCCAAACAGACCCATCACCCCAAACTGACCCATCACCCCAAATTGTCCCATCACCCAAAATTGACTCATCACCACAAACTGACCCATCACCCGAAAGTGAATCTTAACCAAAAACTGAATCATCACTCCAAACTGACTCATCACCCCAAACTGACCCATCACCCCAAACTGACGCACCACCACAAACTGACCCATCACCCCAAATTGACTCATCACGATAAACTGACTCATCACACCATAGTGACCCATCACGCCAAACTGACCCATCACCAAAAATTGACTCATCACTCCAAACTGACTATTCATCCCAAATTGACCCATCACCCCAAACTGACCCATCACCGCAAGCTGACTCATCACCCCAAACTGACTCATCGCCCAAAACTGACGCATCACACAAAACTGACGCATCACCCCAAACTGAACAATCACCCCAAATTGAAACTTCACCCCAAAGTAATCAGCACCCCAAAGTAACCTATCACGCTAAACTGACCCATCACCCTAAACTGACTCATCATCCCAAACTGACGCATCTCCCCACTGACTCATCACCCCAAACTGACCCCTCACCTCAAACTGAGCCATCACCCTAAACTGACCCATCACGCCAAATTGTCCCATCACCCAAAACTGACTCATCACCATAAACTGACCCATCACCAAAAACTGACTCATCACACCAAACTGACCCTGCACGCATCATTGACTCATCACCACAAACTGACTCATCACCCCATATTGACCCATTACCCCAAAATTATTATCACCAAAAACTGACTCATCACCCCAACCTGACGCACCACCACAAACAAACTCATGACCAAAAATTGACCCATTTCACCAAACCGACTCATCACCCACAAACTGGTCCATCACCCTAAACTGACCCAACACCCCAAACTGACCCATCACTCCAAGCTGACCCATCACCTCAAACTGAACCATCACCTCAAACTGGCTCATCACCACAAACTGACTCATCGCCCCAAACTGACGCATCACCCCAAACTGACACATCACCCCAAACCGACGCATCTCCCCACTGACTCATCACCCCAAACTGACCCATCACCCCAAATTGTCCCATCACCCAAAATTGACTCATCACCACAAACTGACCCATTACCCGAAAGTGAATCTTAACCAAAAACTGAATCATCACTCCAAACTGACTCATCACCCCAAACTGACACATCACCCCAAACTGACGCACTACCACAAACTGATCCATCACCCCAAATTGACTCATCACGATAAACTGACTCATCACACCATAGTGACCCATCACGCCAAACTGACCCATCACCAAAAATTTACTCATCACTCCAAACTGACTATTCATCCCAAATTGATCCTTCACCCCAAACTGACCCATCACCGGAAGCTGACTCATCACCCCAAACTGACTCATCGCCCAAAACTGACGCATCACACAAAACTGACGCATCACCCCAAACTGAACAATGACCCCAAATTGAAACTTCACCCCAAAGTAATCAGAACCACAAACTAACACATCCCCCAAAACTAACCCATCACGCAAAATGTACTCATCACCCCAAAATGACACATCACTCTAAATTGACTCTTCACCCCATACTGACCCATCAACCCAACCTGACTCATCACTAAAAACATACTCATCACTCCAAACTGATTCATCACCCGAAAGTGACCCATCACCCCAAACTGACCAATCAACCCAAACTGACACATCATCACAAACTGACACATCTTCGCACTGACTCATCATCCCAAACAGAACCATCACCACAAACTGATTCATCACCCTAAGCGTACCCATCACCCCAAATTGTCTCTTCACCAAAAACTGACTCATCACTCCAAACTTGCTCATCACCCCAAACTGACCCAACATCGCAAACCGTCTCATCAGCCCAAACTGATTCGTCGCCACAAACTGACGCATCACCCAAAACTGGCCCATCACCCTAAACTGACCCATCACCCCAAGCTGACCCATCACCTCAAACTGAACCATCACCCCAAATTGACTCATCACCACAAACTGACTCATCGCCCCAAACTTAACCATCACCCCAAACTGATTCATCAGCCCAAACTGATCCATCACCCCAAATTGTCCCATCACCCAAAGTTGACTCATCACCAAAAACTGACCCGTCACCCCAAAGTGATTCTTCACCAAAACTGACTCTTCACTCCAAACTGACTCATCACCCAAAACTGACCCATCACCCCAAACTTACGCACCCTCACAAACTGACCCATCACCACAAATTGACTCATCTCCACAAACTGACCCATTAACCCAAACTGACCCATCACAAAAACTGACCCATCACCCCAAAATGACTCATCACCCGAAATTGAACCATCACCCCAAACTGACTCATCACCCCAAATTGACGCACCACCCCAAACAGACTCATGACCAAAAATTTACCCATTTCACCAAACCGACTCATCACCCACAAACTGACCCATCACCCAAAACTGGCCCATCACCCTAAACTGACCCATCACCCAAAACTGACCCATCACCCCAAGCTGACCCATCACCTCAAACTGAACCATCATCCAAAACTGACTCATCACCACAAACTGACTCATCGCCCCAAACTGACCCATCACCCAAAATTGAATCTTCGCCCCAAAGTAATCAGCACCCCAAATTAACCTATCACGCTAAACTGGCCCATCACCCTAAACTGACTCAACGTCCCAAACTGACGCATCTCCCACTGACTCATCACCCCAAACTGACCCCTCACCTCAAACTGAGCCATCACCCAAACAGACCCATCACCCCAAATGTCCCATCACCCAAAACGGACTCATCACCATAAACTGATCCATCACCAAAAACTGACTCATCACCCCAAACTGACCCATCACGCATCATTGACTCATCACCACAAACTGACTCATCACCCCATATTGACCCATTACCCCATAATTATTATCACCAAAAACTGAATCACCACTCCAAACTGACTCATCACCCCAAACTGACCCATCACCCCAAACTGACGCACCACCACAAACTGACCCATCACCCCAAATTGACTCATCACGATAAACTGACTAATCACACCATAATGACCCATCACGCCAAACTGACCCATCAACCCAAACAGACTCATCACCACAAACTGACGCACCACCACAAATTGACCCATCAACCCAAACTGACTCATCACCACAAACGGACTCATTAACCCAAACTGACCTATGACCAAAAACTGACCCATCACTCCAAACTGACTCATTACCACAAACTGACCAACCACCCCAAATTGACCAATCACCCCAAACTGACTCATCAGTCTCGACTGACCTATCACCGCAAACTGACCCATCACCACAAACTGATTCATCACCCTAAGCTTACCCATCACCCCAAATTGAACAATCACCCCAAACTGACTCATCACGCCATATTAACCCATCACCCAAAACCGAATAATCACCCCAAACTGACTCATCGCCCCAAACTGAAGCACCACCCCAAACAGACTCATGACCAAAAACTGACCCTTTTCACCAAACAGACTCATCACCCACAAACTGACCCATCACTCCAAACGAGCCCATCACCCTGAACTAATCCACCACCCCAAACTGGACCATCACCCCAAACTGACCCATCACCCCAAACTGACTTATCACCAAAAACATACTCATCACTCCAAACTGACTCATCAACACAAACTGACCCATCACCCCAAACCGACCAATCGATCCAAACTGACTCATCATCCCAAACTGACGCATCTCCCCAATGGCTCATCACCCCAAACTAACCCTTCACCCCAAACTGATCCATCACCCCAAACTGACCCATCACGCATAATTGACTCATCACCACAAACTGACTCATCACCCCATTTTGACCCATTACCCCAAAATGATTATCACCAAAAACTGACTCATCACTCCAAAGTGACTCATCACCCCAAACTGACCCAACATCGCAAACTGACTCATCAGCCCAAACTGATTCATCACCCCAAACTGACCCATCACCACAAATTGACTCATCACTCCAAACTGACTCATTACCCCAAACTGACCAATCACCCCAAAATGACCCATCACCCCAAACTGACTCATCACACCATAGTGACCCATCATCCCAAACTGACCCATCACCAAACCAGACTCATCACTCCAAACTGACTATTCATCCCGAATTGACCCATCACCCCAAACTGACCCAACATCGCAAATTGACTCATCACCCCAAACTGATTCATCGCCCCAAACTGACGCATCACACAAAACTGACGCATCACCCCAAACTGAACCATCACCCCAAATTGAATCTTCACCCCAAAGTAATCAGCACCCAAAAGTAACCCATGACCCTAAACTGACCCATCACCCTAAACTGACGCATCACCCACAAACTGACTCATCACCCCATATTGAACAATCAGCCCAAACTGACTCATCACCCCATATTGACCCATCACCCAAAACCGAATAATCACCCCAAACTGACTCATCGCCCCAAACTGACGCATCATCCCAAACTGAAGCACCACCTCAAACAGACTCATGACCAAAAACTGACCCATTTCACCAAACCGACTCATCACCCACAAACTGACCCATCACTCCAAACTAGCCCATCACCCTGAACTAATCCACCATTCCAAACTGAACCATCACCCCAAACTGACCCATCACCCCAAACTGACTTATCACCAAAAACATACTCATCACTCCAAACTGACACATCAACACAAACTGTCCCATCATCCCAAACCGACCAATTGATCCAAACTGACTCATCATCCCAAACTGAAGCATCTCTCCAATGACTCATCACCCCAAACTGACCCTTCACCCCAAACTGATTCATCACCCCAAACTGACCCATCACGCATAATTGACTCATCACCACAAACTGACTCATCACCCCATTTTGACCCATTACCCCAAAATGATTATCACAAAAAACTGACTGATCACTCCAAAGTGACTCATCACCCCAAACTGACCCAACATCGCAAACTGACTCATCAGCCCAAACTGATTCATCACCCCAAACTGACCCATCACCACAAATTGACTCATCACTCCAAACTGACTCATTACCCCAAACTGACCCATCACCCCAAAATTACCCATCACCCCAAACTGACTCATCACACCATAGTGACCCATCATCCCAAACTGACCCATCACCAAAACTGACTCATCACTCCAAACTGACTATTCATCCCGAATTGACCCATCACCCCAAACTGACCCAACATCGCAAATTGATTCATCACCCCAAACTGATTCATCATCCCAAACTGACGCATCTCCCCACTGACTCATCACCCCAAACTGAACCCTCACCCCAAACTGAGCCATCACCCTAAACTGACCCATCACCCCAAATTGTCCCATCACCCAAAACTGACTCATCACCATAAACTGACCCATCACCAAAAATTGACTCATCACCCCAAACTGACCCATCACGCATCATTGACTCATCAGCACAAACTGACTCATCACCCCATATTGACCCATTACCTCAAAATTATGATCACCAAAAACTGACTCATCACTCCAAACTGACTCATCACCCCAAACTGACCCATCACCCCAAACCGACTCATCACCTCAACCTGACGCACCACCACAAACAAACTCATGACCAAAAACTGACCCATTTCACCAAACCGACTCATCACCCACAAACTGGTCCATCACCCCAAACTGACCCATCACCCTGAACTAATCCACCACCCCAAATTGAACCATCACCCCAAACTGACCCATCACCCCAAACAGACTTATCACCAAAAACATACTCATCACTCCAAACTGACCCATCAACACAAACTGACCCATCACCCCAAACCGTCCAATCGATCCAAACTGACTCATCATCCCAAACTGACGCATCTCCCCGATGACCCATCACCCCAAACTGACCCTTCACCCCAAACTGATTCATCACCCCAAACTGACCTATCACCACAAAATGATTCATCAACCAAAACAGATTAATCACCCCAAACTGAGGCACCACTAAAAACTGACCCATCACCCCAAACTGATTCTTCACCCTATACTGACCCATCAACCCAACCTGACTCATCACCAAAAAACATACTCATCGCTCCAAACTGACTCATCACTCCGAACTGACCCATCACCCCAAACTGACCAATCAACCCAAACTGATTCATCACCCTAATCTTACCCATCACCCCAAAGTGTCTCTTCACCAAAAACTGACTCATCACTCCAAACTGACTCATCACCCCAAACTGCCCCATCACCCCAAACTGACCCATCAACCCAAACAGACTCATCACCCCAAACTGACGCACCTCCACAAACTGACCCATCACCCCAAACTGACTCATCACCACAAACGGACTCATTAACCCAAACTGACCTATGACCAAAAACTGACCCATCACTCCAAACTGACTCATTACCCCAAACTGACCAATCATCCCAAATTGACCAATCACCCCAAACTGACTCATCAGACCCGAATGACCCATCACCGCAAACTGACCCATCACCAAAAACTGACTCATCACTCCAAACTGACTCTTCACCCCAAACTGACCCATCACCCTAAACTGACGCATCACCCACAAACTGACTCATCACCCCAAATTGAACAATCACCCCAAACTGACTCATCACCCCATATTGCCCCATCAGCCAAAACCGAATAATCACCCCAAACTGACTCATCGCCCCAAACTGTCGCATCATCCCAAACTTAAGCACCACCCCAAACAGAATCATGACCAAAAACTGACCCATTTCACCAAACCGACTCATCACCCACAAACTGACCCATCACTCCAAACTAGCGCATCACCCTGAACTAATCCACCACCCGAAACTGAACCATCACCCCAAACTGACCCATCACCCCAAACTGACTTATCACCAAAAACATACTCATCACTCCAAACTGACTCATCAACACAAACTGACCCATCACCCCAAACCGACCAATCGATCCAAACTGACTCATCATCCCAAACTGACGCATCTCCCCGATGACTCATCACCCCAAACTGACCCTTCACCCCAAACTGATTCATCACCCCAAACTGTCCCATCAGCCAAATTGTCCCATCACCCAAAACTGACTCATCACCACAAACTGAACGATCACCCCAAAGTGACTCTTCACCAAAGACTGACTCATCACTCCAAACTGACTCTTCACACCAAACTGACCTATCACCACAAACTGACCCATCAACCAAAACAGATTCATCACCCCAAACTGAGGCACCACTACAAACTGAACCATCACCCCAAACTGATTCTTCACCCCATAGTGACCCTTCAACCCAACCTGACTTATCACCAAAAAACATACTCATCGCTCCAAACTGACTCATCACCCCGAACTGACCCATCACCCCAAACTGACCAATCAACCCAAACTGACCAATCATCCCAAACTGACGCATCTACCCACTGACTCATCACCCCAAACTGACCCATCACGCCAAACTGAGTCATCACCCTAAACTGACCCATCACCACAAATTGTGCCATCACCTAAAACTGACTCATCACCATAAACTGACCCATCACCAAAAACTGACTCACCACCCCAAACTGACCCATCACCCATAATTGAGTCATCACCACAAACTGACTCTTTACCCCACACTGACCCATTACCCCGAAATGACTTATCATCAAAAACTGACTCATCACTCCAAACTGACACATCACCCCAAACTCACCCATTACCATAAACCGACTCATCACCCCGAACTGACGCATCACCCACAAACTGATTCATCACCCCAAATTGAACAATCACCCCAAACTGAATCATCACCCCAAATTGACCCATCACCCAAAACCGAATAATCACCCCAAACTGACCCATCGCCCCAAACTGCCGCATCACGCCAAACTGAATAATCACCCCAAACTGACTCATCGCCCCAAACTGACGCATCATCTCAAACTGAAGCACCTTCCCAAACAGACTCATGACCAAAAACTGACCCATTTCACCAAACCGACTCATCACCCACAAACTGACCCATCACTCCAAACTAGCCCATCACCCTGAACTAATCCACCACCCCAAACTGAACCATCACCCCAAACTGACCCATCACCCCAAACTGACTTATCACCAAAAACATACTCATCACTCCAAACTGACTCATCAACACAAACTGACCCATCACCCCAAACCGACCAATCGATCCAAACTGACTCATCATCCCAAACTGACGCATCTCCCCAATGACTCATCACCCCAAACTGACCCTTCACCCCAAACTGATTCATCACCCCAAACTGACCCATCACCCAAATTGCCCCATCACCCAAAACTGACTCATCACCACAAACTGACCGATCACCCCAGAGTGAC
Source organism: Pristiophorus japonicus (assembly GCF_044704955.1). Classification (NCBI taxonomy): domain Eukaryota; kingdom Metazoa; phylum Chordata; class Chondrichthyes; family Pristiophoridae; genus Pristiophorus; species Pristiophorus japonicus. The sequence continues at coordinate 3,793,849 of NC_092009.1, forward strand.
TCTTCACCAAAGACTGACTCATCACTCCAAACTGACTCTTCACCCCAAACTGACCTATCACCACAAACTGACCCATCAGCCAAAACAGACTCATCACCCCAAACTGAGGCACCACCACAAACTGACCCATCACCCGAAACTGATTCTTCACCCCATACTGACCCATCAACCCAACCTGACTCATCACCAAAAAACATATTCATCGCTCCAAACTGACTCATCACCCCGAACTGACCCATCACCCCAAACTGACCAATCATCCCAAACTGACGCATCTACCCACTGACTCATCACCCCACACTGACCCATCACGCCAAACTGACCAATCATCCCAAACTGACGCATCTACCCACTGACTCATCACCCCACACTGACCCATCACGCCAAACTGAGTCATCACCCTAAACTGACCCATCACCCCAAATTGTGCCATCACCCAAAACTAACTCATCACCATAAACTGACCCATCACCAAAAACTGACTCACCACCCCAAACTGACCCATCACCCATAATTGACTCATCACCACAAACTGACTCATCACCCCACACTGACCCATTACCCCGAAATGACTTATCATCAAAAACTGACTCATCACTCCAAACTGACACATCACCCCAAACTCACCCATTACCATAAACCGACTCATCACCCCGAACTGACGCACCAGCTCAAACAAACTCATGACCAAAAATTGACCCATTTCACCAAACCGACTCATCACCCACAAACTGACCCATCACCCGAAACTGGCCCAACACCCTAAACTGACCCATCACCCCAAACTGAACCATCACTCAAAGCTGACCCACCACCTCAAACTGAACCATCACCCCAAACTGACTCATCACCACAAACTGACTCATCGCCCCAAACTGACGCATCACCCCAGACTGACTCATCACCCCAAACTGACGCATCTCCCCACTGACTCATCACCCCAAACTGACCCATCCCCGCAAACTGACCCATCACCCCAAATTGTCCCATCACCCAAAATTGACTCATCACCACAAACTGACAAATTCACCCCAAAGTGACTCTTCACCAAAAACGGAATCATCACTCCAAACTGACTCATCACCCGAAATTGACCCATCACCCCAAACTGACACACCACCACAAACTGACCCATCACCCCAAATTGACTCATCACCATAAACTGACTCATGACACCATAGTGACCCATCACCCCAAACTGACCCATCACCAAAAACTGACTCATCACTCCAAACTGACTATTCATCCCAAATTGACCCATCACCCCAAACTGACCCATCACCGCAAACTGACTCATCACCCCATACTGACTCAACGCCCCAAACTGACGCATCACACACAACTGACGCATCACCCCAAACTGAACCATCACCCCAAATTGAATCTTCAACCCAAAGTAATCAGCACCTCAAACTCACTCTTCCCCAAAACTAACCCATCAACCGAAACATACTCATCACCCCAAACTGACCCATCACCCCAAACTGACACTTCACCCCATACTGACCCATCAACCCAACCTGATTCATCACCAAAAACATACTCATTACTCCAAACTGACTCTTCACTCCAAACTGACCCATCACCCCAAACTGACCAATCAACCCAAACTGACTCATCATCCTAAACTGACTCATCACCCCAAACTGATTCATCACCCTAAACTGACCCATCACCCCAAATTGTCCCATCACCCAAAACTGACTCATCACGCCAAACTGACCCATCACCCCAAAATGTCTCTTCGCCAAAAACTGACCCATTACACCAAACTGATTCATCACCACTAACTGACCCATTACCGCAAATTAAACCATCAACCCTAATTGACTCATTACCACAAACTGAACCATCACCGCAAACTGACCCATCACCCCAAACTGACTCATCACCCCAAACTGACCCCCACACTAACTGACCCATCATGCCAAACTAACCCATTACCCAAACTGACCCATCAAGCACAAACTGACCCATCACCCCAAACTGACCCTACTCCCCAAAAAGACTCATCACCTCAAAACTGACCCATCACCCCAAACTGAACCATCACCCCAAACTGAACCATATCCCCAATTTGACTCATCACCCCAAACAGATCCGTCACATAAACTGACCCATCACCACCTAACTGACACATCACCCCAAACTGATCCATCACCCCAAATTGACTCATCATCAAAAACTGACTCTTCACTCCAAATTGACTCATCACCCCAAACTGACCCATCACCCCAAATTGAACTATAACGCCAAACTGACTCATCACCCCAAACTGACCCATCACCCCAAACCGACTCATCACCCCAACCTGACGCACCACCACAAAAAATCCATGACCAAAAATTGATCCATTTCACCAAACCGACTCATCACCCACAAACTGGTCCATCACCCTAAACTGACCCATCACCCCAAACTGATCCATCACTCCAAGCTGACCCATCACCTCAAACTGAACCATCACCTCAAACTGGCTCATCACCACAAACTGAATCATCGCCCCAAACTGACGCATCACCCCAAACTGACACATCACCCCCAAACCGACGCATCTCCGCACTGACTCATCAATCCAAACTGACCCATCACCGCAAACTGAGCCATCACCCCAAATTGTCCCAGCACCCAAAATTGACTCATCACCACAAACTGACACATCACCCGAAAGTGACTCTTCACCCCAAACTGACCCATCACCCCAAATTTAATAATCACCCCAAACTGACTCATCGCCTCAAAGTAATCAGCACCCCAAAGTAACCCATCACCAAAAACGGACTCATCACTCCAAACTGACTCATCACCCCAAACTGACCCATCACCCCAAACTGACCAATCAACCCAAACAGACTCATCACCCCAAACTGACGCACCTCCACAAACTGACCCATCACCCCTAATTGACTCATTACCCCAAACTGAACAATCACCCCAAATTGACCAATCACCCCAAACTGACTCATCAGACCCGACTGATTCATCACCGCAAATTGACCCATCACCAAAAACTGACTCATCACACCAAACTGACTCTTCACCCCAAACTGACCCATCACCCCAAATTTAATAATCACCCCAAACTGACTCATCGCCTCAAAGTAATCAGCACCCCAAAGTAACCCATCACCCTAACTGACCCATCACCCCAAACTGACTCATCACCCCAAACTGACCTATCACTCCAAACTGACGCATCACCCACAAACTGATTCATCACCCCAATTTGAACAATCACCCCAAACTGACTCATCAACCCAAATTGACCCATCACCCAAAACCGAATAATCACCCCAAACTGACCCATCGCCCCAAACTGACGCATCACGCCAAACTGAATAATCACCCCAAACTGACTCATCGCCCCAAACTGACGCATCATCCCAAACTGAAGCACCACCCCAAACAGACTCATGACCAAAAGCTGACCCATTTCACCAAACCGACTCATCACCCACAAACTGACCCATCACTCCAAACTAGCCCATCACCCTGAACTAATCCACCACCCCAAACTGAACCATCACCCCAAACTGACCCATCACCCCAAACTGACTTATCACCAAAAACATACTCATCACTCCAAGCTGACTCATCAACACAAACTGACCCATCACCCCAAACCGACCAATCGATCCAAACTGACTCATCATCCCAAACTGACGCATCTCCCCAATGACTCATCACCCCAAACTGACCCTTCACACCAAACTGATTCATCACCCCAAACTGACCCATCACCCAAATTGTCCCATCACCCAAAACTGACTCATCACCACAAACTGAACGATCACCCCAGAGTGACTCTTCACCAAAGACTGACTCATCACTCCAAACTGACTCTTCACCCCAAACTGACCTATCACCACAAACTGACCCATCAACCAAAACAGACTCATCGCCCCAAACTGACGCATCACCCCAGACTGACTCATCACCCCAAACTGACGCATCTCCCCACTGACTCATCACCCCAAACTGACCCATCCCCCCAAATTGACCCATCACCCCAAATTGTCCCATCACCCAAAATTGACTCATCACCACAAACTGACAAATTCACCCCAAAGTGACTCTTCACCAAAAACTGAATCATCACTCCAAACTGACTCATCACCCCAAATTGACCCATCACCCCAAACTGACGCACCACCACAAACTGACCCATCACACCAAATTGACTCATCACCATTAACTGACTCATGACACCATAGTGACCCATCACCCCAAACTGGCCCATCACCAAAAACTGACTCATCACTCCAAACTGACTATTCATCCCAAATTGACCCATCACCCCAAACTGACCCATCACTGCAAACTGACTCATCACCCCATACTGACTAAACGCCCCAAACTGACGCATCACACAAAACTGATGCATCACCCCAAACTGAACCATCACCCCAAATTGAATCTTCAACCCAAAGTAATCAGCACCCCAAATTCACTCTAACCCCAAAACTAACCCATCGCTCCAAACTGACTCATCACCCCAAACTGACCCATCACCCCAAACTGACCAATCAACCCAAACTGACTCATCGTCCTAAACTGACTCATCACCCCAAACTGATTCATCACCCTAAACTGACCCATCACCGCAAATTGTCCCATCACCCAAAACTGACTCATCACCCCAAACTGACCCATCACCCCAAAGTGTCTCTTCGCCAAAAACTGACCCATTACACCAAACTGATTCTTCACCACTAACTGACCCATTACCCCAAATTAAACCATCACCCCTAATTGACTCATTACCACAAACTGAACCATCACAGCAAACTCACCCATCACCCCAAACTGACGCATCACCCCAAACTGACCCGCACACTAACTGACCCATCATGCCAAACTAACCCATTACCCAAACTGAACCATCAAGCACAAACTGACCCATCACCCCAAACTGACCCTACTCCCCAAACAGACTCATCACCCCAAAACTGATCCATCACCCCAAACTGAACCATCATCTCAAACTGAACCATCACCCCAATTTGACTCATCACCCCAAACAGATCCGTCACAGAAACTGACCCATCACCACCTAAATGACCCATCACCCCAAACTGACTCACCTCTAAAAATGACTCAGCAGCCTAAACTGACCCATCACCCCAAACTGACACATCACCCCAAACTGATCCATCACCCCAAACTGACTCATCACCAAAAACTGACTCTTCACTCCAAATTGACTCATCACCCCAAACTGACCCATCAGCCCAAATTGAACTATAACGCCAAACTGACTCATCATCCCAAACTGACCCATCACCCCAAACCGACTCATCACCCCAACCTGACGCACCACCACAAAAAATCCATGACCAAAAATTTACCCATTTCACCAAACCGACTCATCACCCACAAACTGGTCCATCACCCTAAACTGACCCATCACCCCAAACTGACCCATCACTCCAAGCTGACCCATCACCTCAAACTGAACCATCACTCAAACTGGCTCATCACCACAAACTGACTCATCGCCCCAAACTGACGCATCACACCAAACTGACACATCACCCCAAACTGACGCATCTCCCCACTGACTCATCACCCCAAACTGACCCATCACCCCAAACTGACCCATCACCCCAAATTGTCCCATCACCCAAAATTGACTCATCACCATAAACTGACACATCACCCGAAAGTGACTCTTAACCAAAAACTGAATCATCACTCCAAACTGACTCATCACACCAAACTGACCCATCACCCCAAACTGACGCAACACCACAAACTGACCCATCACCCCAAATTGTCTCATCACCATAAACTGACTCATCACACCATAGTGACCCATCACGCCAAACTGAACCATCACCAAAAATTGACTCATCACTCCAAACTGACTATTCATCCCAAATTGACCCATCACCCCAAACTGACCCATCACCGCAAACTGACTCATCTCCCCAAACTGACTCATCGCCCCTAACTGACGCATCACACAAAACTGACGCATCACCGCAAACTGACCCATCACCCCAAACTGTCCCATCACCCCAAATTGTACCATCACCCAAAATTGACTCATCACCACAAACTGACCCATCACCCGAAAGTGACTCTTCACCAGAAACTGAATCATCACTCCAAACTGAATCATCACCCCAAACTGACACATCACCAAAAACTGACTCATCACTCCAAATTGACTATCCATCCCAAATTGACCAATCACCCCAAATTGACCCATCACCGCAAACTGACTCATCACCCCAAACTGACTCATCGCCCCAAACTGACGCATCACACAAAACTGATGCATCACCCCAAACTGAACCAACACCCCAAATTGAAACTTCACCCCAAAGTAATCAGCACCCCAAACTAACCCATCCCCCAAAACTGACCCATCACCCACAATTTACTCATCACCCCAAACTGACCCATCAATCTAAATTGACTCTTCACCCCATACTGACCCATCAACCCAACCTGACTCATCACTAAAAACATACTCATCACTCCAAACTGACTCATTACCCGAAAGTGACCCATCACCCCAAACTGACCAATCAACCCAAACTGACACATCATCCCAAACTGACACATCTCCGCACTGACTCATCATCCCAAACTGACCCATCACCACAAACTGATTCATCACCCTAAGCTTACCCATCACCCCAAATTGCCTCTTCACCAAAAATTGACTCATCACTCCAAACTGACTCATCACCCCAAACTGACCCATCACCCCAAACTGACCCATCAACCCAAACAGACTCATCACCCCAAACTGACGCACCTCCACAAACTGACCCATCACCCCAAACTGACTCATCGCCACAAACGGACTCATTAACCCAAACTGACCGATGACCAAAAACTGACCCATCACTCCAAACTGACTCATTGCCCCAAACTGACCAATCACCCGAAATTGACAAATCACCCCAAACTGACTCATCAGACCCGACTGACCCATCACCGCAAACTGACCCATCACCAAAAACTGATTCATCACCCTAAGCTTACCCATCACCCCAAAATGTCTCTTCACCAAAAACTGACTCATCACTCCAAACTGACTCATCACCCCAAACTGACCCATCACCCCAAATTTAATAATCACCCCAAACTGACTCATCGCCTCAAAGAAATCAGCACCCCAAAGTAACCCATCACCAACACTGACCCATCACCCCAAACTGACTCATCCCCCCAAACTGACGCATCATCCCAAACTGAAGAACCACCCCAAACTGACTCATGAACAAAAACTGACCCATTTCACCAAACCGACTCATCACCCACAAACTGACCCATCACTCCAAAGTAGCCCATCACCCTGAACTAATCCACCACCCCAAACTGAACCATCACCGCAAACTGACCCATCACCCCAAACTGACTTATCACCAGAAACATACTCATCACTCCAAACTGACTCATCAACACAAACTGACCCATCACCCCAAACCGACCAATCGATTCAAACTGACTCATCATCCCAAACTGACGCATCTCCCCAAAGACTCATCACCCCAAACTGATCCTTCACCCCAAACTGATTCATCACCGCAAACTGACCCATCACCACAACCTGACCCATCAACCAAAACAGACTCATCACCCCAAACTGAGGCACCACCACAAACTGACCCATCACCCCAAACTGACCCATCACCACAAACTGACGCATCAACCAAAACAGACTCATCACCCCAAACTGAGGCACCACCACAAACTGACCCATCACCCCAAACTGATTCTTCACCCCATACTGACCCATCAACCCAACCTGACTCATCACCAAAAAACATACTCATCGCTCCAAACTGACTCATCACCCCGAACTGACCCATCACCCCAAACTGACCAATCAACCCAAACTGACTCATCATCCCAAACTGACGCATCTTCCCACTGACTCATCACCCCAAACTGACCCATCACCCCAAACTGAGTCATCACCCTAAACTGACCCATCACCCCAAATTGTGCCATCACCATAAACTGACTCATCACCATAAACTGACCCATCACCAAAAACTGACTCACCACCCCAAACTGACCCATCACCCATAATTGACTCATGACCACAAACTGACTCATCACCCCACACTGACCCATTACCCCGAAATGACTTATCATCAAAAACTGACTCATCACTCCAAACTTACACATCACCTCAAACTGACCCATGACCATAAACCGACTCATCACCCCGAACTGACGCACCAGCCCAAACAAACTCATGACCAAAAATTGACCCATTTCAATAAACCGACTCATCATCCACAAACTGACCGATCACCCGAAACTGGCCCATCACCCTAAACTGACCCATTACCCCAAACTGGACCATCACTCAAAGCTGACCCATCACCTCAAACTGAACCATCACCCCAAACTGACTCATCACCACTAACTGACTCATCGCCCCAAACTGACGCATCACCCCAAACTGACTCATCACCCCAAACTGACGCATCTCCCCACTGACTCATCACCCCAAACTGACCCATCCCCCCAAACTGATCCATCACCGCAAATTGTCCCATCACCCAAAATTGACTCATCACCACAAACTGAAAATTCACCCCAAAGTGACTCTTCACCAAAAATTGAATCATCACTCCAAACTGACTCATCACCCCAAATTGACCCATCACCCCAAACTGAACCATCACCCCAATTTGACTCATCACCCCAAACAGATCCGTCACATAAACTGACCCATCACCACCTAGTGACCCATCACCCCAAACTGACTCACCTCCAAAAATGACTCAGCAGCCTAAACTGACCCATCACCCCAAACTGACACATCACCCCAAACTGATCCATCACCCCAAACTGACTCATCACCAAAAACTGACTCTTCACTCTAAATTGACTCATCACCCCAAACTGACCCATCACCCCAAATTGAACTATAACGCCAAACTGACTCATCACCACAAACTAACCCATCACCCCAAACTGATTCTTCACCAAATACTGACTCATCGCCCGAAACTGACGCATCACCCCAAACTGACTCATCACCCCAAACTGACACAACGCGCCTTAGTGACTCTTCACCAAAAACTGACTCATCACTCCAAACTGATTCTTCACCCAAAACTGACCCATCAACCCAAACAGACATATCACCCAAAACTGACGCACCACCACAAACTGACACATCACCACAAATTGACTCATCACCACAAACTGACCCATTAACCCAAATTGACCCATCACCGCAAATTGACTCATCACACCACAGTGATCCATCGCCACAAACTGACCCATCACCAAAAACTGACTCATCACTCCAAACTGACTCTTCACCCCAAACTGATCCATCACCCCAAACTGACCCATCACATCAAACTGAATCATCACCCCAAACTGACTCATCGGCCCAAACTGACGCATCACACAAAACTTACGCATCACACCTAACTGAACCATCTACCCAAATTGAATCTTCACCCGAAAATAATAAGCACCCCAAAGTAATCCATCACCCTAAACTGACCCATCACCCGAAACTGACTCATCACCCCAAAATGACCCATCACCCCAAACTGAATCTTCACCCCATACTGACCCATCACCTCAAACTGACTCATCAGCAAAAACATACTCATCACTCCAAATTGACTCATCACCCCAAACTGACCCATCACCCCAAACTGACCAATCAACACAAACTGACTCATCATTCCAAACTGACGCATCTCCCCACTGACTCATCACCCCAACCTGACCCATCACCCCAAACTGATTCATAACACGAAACTGACCCATCACCCCAAATTGTCCCATCATCCAAAACTGACTCATCACCATAAACTGACCCATCACCCCAAAGTGTCTCTTCACCAAAAACTGACTCATCACTCAAAACTGATTCATCACCCCAAACTGACCCATCACTCCAAACTGACCCATCAACCCAAACAGACTCATCACCCCAAACTGACGCACCTCCACAAACTGACCCATCACCCCAAACTAACTCATCACCACAAACTGACCCATTAACCCAAACTGACCCATGAACAAAAACTGATCCAACACTCCAAACTGACTCATTACCCCAAACTGACTCATCACCCCAAATTGACCCATCACCCCAAACTGACTCATCACACCCGACGAACCCATCACCCCAAACTGACCCATCACCAAAAACTGACTCATCACTCCAAACTGAATTTTCACCACAAACTGACTCATCACCCCAAACTGACCCATCACCGCAAACTGGCAAATCACCCCAAACTGACTCATGGCCCCAAACTGAAGCATCACAACAAACTGACGCATCACCCCAAACTGAACCATCACCCCAAATTGACCCATCACCAAAAACTGACTCATCACCAAAAACTGACTCATCACTCCAAACTGACTCTTCACCCCAAACTGACCCATCACACCTAACTGACCCATCACCGCAAAATGGCTCATCACCCCAAACTGACTCATGGCCCCAAACTGACGCATCACACCAAACTGACGCATCACCCCAAACTGAACCATCAACCCAAATTGAATTTTTACCCCAAAGTAATCAACACCCCAAAGTAACCCATCACCCTAAACTTACCCATCACCCCAAACTGACTCATCACCCAAACTGACCCATCACCCCAAACTGACGCATCACCCACAAATTGACTGATCACCCCAAATTGACCAATCACCCCAAACTGACTCATCACCCCAAATTGACCCATCACCCCAAACGGAATAATCACCCCAAACTGACTCATCGCCCCAAACTGACGCATCAACCCAAACTGAATAATCACCCCAAACTGACTTATCGCCCCAAATTGACGAATCTTCCCAAACTGAAGCACGACCCCAAACAGACTCGTTACCAAAAACTGACCCATTTCACCAAACCGACTCATCACCCACAAAGTGACCCATCACTCCAAACTGGCCCATCAACCTGAACTGAACCATCACCCCAAAGTGACCCATCACCCAAACTGACTTAGCACCAAAAACATATTTATCACTCCAAACTGAATCATCACCACACACTGACCCATCACCCCAAACCGACCAATCAATCCAAACTGACTCATCATCCCAAACTGACGCATCTCCCCACTGACTCATCACCCCAAACTGACACATCACCCCAAACTGATTCATCACCCCAAACTAACCCATCACCCCAAATTGACCCATCATATCCAAAACTGACTCATCACCACCAACTGAACCATCACCCCCAAACTGACTCTTCACCTAAAACTGACTCATCACTCCAAACTGACTCTTCACCCCAAACTGACCCATCACCCCAAACTGATTCATCACCACAAATTGACTCATCACCACAAACTGACCCATTAACCCAAACTGAGCCATCACAAAAAATGACCCATCCCTCCCAACTGACTCATTACCCCAAACTGACCCATCACCCCAAATTGACCCATCACCCCAAACTGACTCATCACACCACAGTGATCCATCACCACAAACTGACCCATCACCAAAAACTGACTCATCACTCCAAACTGACTCTTCACCCCAAACTGATCCATCACTCCAAACTGACCCATCACATCAAACTGAATCATCACCCCAAACTGACTCATCGGCCCAAACTGACGCATCACACAAAACTGACGCATCACCCCAAACTGAACCATCAACCCAAATTGAATCTTCACCCGAAAATAATAAGCACCCCAAAGTAATCCATCACCCTAAACTGACCCATCACCCGAAACTGACTCATCACCCCAAAATGAACCATCACCCCAAACTGACCAATCAACCCAAACTGACTCATCATTCCAAACTGACGCATCTCCCCACTGACTCATCACCCCAACCTGACCCATCACCCCAAACTGATTTATAACCCGAAACTGACCCATCACCCCAAATTGTCCCATCATCCAAAACTGACTCATCACCATAAACTGACCCATCACCCCAAAGAGTCTCTTCACCAAAAACTGACTCATCACTCAAAACTGATTCATCACCCCAAACTGACCCATCACTCCAAACTGACCCATCAACCCAAACAGACTCATCACCCCAAACTGACGCACCTCCACAAACTGACCCATCACCCCAAACTAACTCATCACCGCAAACTGACACATTAACCCAAACTGACCCATGACCAAAAACTGATCCATCACTCCAAACTGACTCATTACCCCAAACTGACTCATCACCCCAAATTGACCCATCACCCCAAACTGACTCATCACACCCGACGAACCCATCACCCCAAACTGACCCATCACCAAAAACTGACTCATCACTCCAAACTGAATGTTCACCCCAAACTGACTCATCACCCCAAACTGACCCATCACTGCAAACTGGCACATCACCCCAAACTGACTCATGGCCCCAAACTGAAGCATCACAACAAACTGACGCATCACCCCAAACTGAACCATCACCCCAAATTGACCCATCACCAAAAACTGACTCATCACCAAAAACTGACTCATCACTCCAAACTGACACTTCACCGCAAACTGACCCATCACCCCAAACTGACCCATCACCGCAAACTGGCTCATCACCCCAAACTGACTCATGGCCCCAAACTGACGCATCACACCAAACTGACGCATCACCCCAAACTGAACCATCACCCCAAATTGAATTTTTACCCCAAAGTAATCAACACCCCAAAGTAACCCATCACCCTAAACTTACCCATCACCCCAAACTGACTCATCACCCCAAACTGAACCATCACCCCAAATTGAAACATCACCCCAAATTGACATACCACCACAAACTGCCCCATCACCCCCAAACTGACTCATCACCCCAAATTGACCCATCACCCCAAACGGAATAATCACCCCAAACTGACTCATCACCCCAAACTGACGCATCAACCCAAACTGAATAATCACCCCAAACTGACTTATCGCCCCAAATTGACGAATCTTCCCAAACTGAAGCACGACCCCAAACAGACTCGTGACCAAAAACTGACCCATTTCACCAAACCGACTCATCACCCACAAAGTGACCCATCACTCCAAACTGGCCCATCAACCTGAACTGAACTATCACCCCACAGTGACCCATCACCCCAAACTGACTTAGCACCAAAAACATATTTATCACTCCAAACTGAATCATCACCCCAAACTGACCCATCACCCCAAACCGACAAATCAATCCAAACTGACTCATCATCCCAAACTGACGCATCTCCCCACTGACTCATCACCCCAACCTGACACATCATCACAAACTGATTCATCACCCCAAACTAACCCATCACCCCAAATTGACCCATCATACCCAAAACTGACTCATCACCACAAACTGAACCATCACCTCAAACTGACTCTTCACCTAAAACTGACTCATCACTCCAAACTGACTCTTCACCCCAAACTGACCCATCACCCAAACTGATTCATCACCCCGAACTAACACATCACCCCAAATTGACCCATCATACCCAAAACTGACTCATCACCACATACTGAATCATCATCACATACTGAACCATCACCCCAAACTGACTCTTCGCCTAAAACTGACTCATCATTCCAAACTGACGCATCTCCCCACTGACTCATCACCCCAATCTGACCCATCACCCCAAACTGATTTATAACCCGAAACTGACCCATCACCCCAAATTGTCCCATCATCCAAAACTGACTCATCACCATAAACTGACCCATCACCCCAAAGAGTCTCTTCACCAAAAACTGACTCATCACTCAAAACTGATTCATCACCCCAAACTGACCCATCACTCCAAACTGACCCATCAACCCAAACAGACTCATCACCCCAAACTGACGCACCTCCACAAACTGACCCATCACCCCAAACTAACTCATCACCGCAAACTGACACATTAACCCAAACTGACCCATGACCAAAAACTGATCCATCACTCCAAACTGACTCATTACCCCAAACTGACTCATCACCCCAAATTGACCCATCACCCCAAACTGACTCATCACACCCGACGAACCCATCACCCCAAACTGACCCATCACCAAAAACTGACTCATCACTCCAAACTGAATGTTCACCCCAAACTGACTCATCACCCCAAACTGACCCATCACTGCAAACTGGCACATCACCCCAAACTGACTCATGGCCCCAAACTGAAGCATCACAACAAACTGACGCATCACCCCAAACTGAACCATCACCCCAAATTGACCCATCACCAAAAACTGACTCATCACCAAAAACTGACTCATCACTCCAAACTGACACTTCACCGCAAACTGACCCATCACCCCAAACTGACCCATCACCGCAAACTGGCTCATCACCCCAAACTGACTCATGGCCCCAAACTGACGCATCACACCAAACTGACGCATCACCCCAAACTGAACCATCACCCCAAATTGAATTTTTACCCCAAAGTAATCAACACCCCAAAGTAACCCATCACCCTAAACTTACCCATCACCCCAAACTGACTCATCACCCCAAACTGAACCATCACCCCAAATTGAAACATCACCCCAAATTGACATACCACCACAAACTGCCCCATCACCCCCAAACTGACTCATCACCCCAAATTGACCCATCACCCCAAACGGAATAATCACCCCAAACTTACTCATCACCCCAAACTGACGCATCAACCCAAACTGAATAATCACCCCAAACTGACTTATCGCCCCAAATTGACGAATCTTCCCAAACTGAAGCACGACCCCAAACAGACTCGTGACCAAAAACTGACCCATTTCACCAAACCGACTCATCACCCACAAAGTGACCCATCACTCCAAACTGGCCCATCAACCTGAACTGAACTATCACCCCACAGTGACCCATCACCCCAAACTGACTTAGCACCAAAAACATATTTATCACTCCAAACTGAATCATCACCCCAAACTGACCCATCACCCCAAACCGACCAATCAATCCAAACTGACTCATCATCCCAAACTGACGCATCTCCCCACTGACTCATCACCCCAACCTGACACATCATCACAAACTGATTCATCCCCCCAAACTAACGCATCACCCCAAATTGACCCATCATACCCAAAACTGACTCATCACCACAAACTGAACCATCACCTCAAACTGACTCTTCACCTAAAACTGACTCATCACTCCAAACTGACTCTTCACCCCAAACTGACCCATCACCCAAACTGATTCATCACCCCGAACTAACACATCACCCCAAATTGACCCATCATACCCAAAACTGACTCATCACCACATACTGAATCATCATCACATACTGAACCATCACCCCAAACTGACTCTTCGCCTAAAACTGACTCATCACTCCAAATAGACTCGTCACCCTAAACTGACTCACCTCCAAAAAATGACTCAGCTCCCTAAACTGACCCTTCACCCCACACTGAAGCATCATCCCCAAACTGACTCATCACCCCAAACTGACCTGTCACCCCAAACTGACACATCATCCCAAATTGAACCCATCACCCCAAATTGACCCATCACCCCAAACTGACTCATCACCCCAAACTGAAGCACCACCACAAACTGACTCATGACCAAAACCTAACCCATTGCACCAAAATGACTCATCACCAAAAATTGACTCATCACTCCAAACTGATTCATTACCACAAACTGACCCAACCCCAAAAACTGACTCATCACTCCAAACTGACTCATTACCCCAAACTGACCAATCACCCCAAATTGACCCATCACCCCAAATTGAATCATCATCCCAAACTGACTCATCGCCCCAACCTGACGCATCACCCTAAACTGACGCATCACCCCAAACTGAACAATCACCCCAAATTGAATCGTCACACAAAGTAACTCAGCAACCCAAAGTAATCCATCAACCTAAATTGACCCATCACCCCAAACTGACTCATCAACCCAAACTGACATATCACGCCAAACTGATGCATCACCCAAAAACTGACTCATCACCCCAAAATGATCCATCACCTCAAACTAACTCATTACCCCAAACTGATCCATCACCCCAAATTGACCCATCAACCCAAAATGACTCATCACCCCAAACTGACCCATCTTCACAAACTGAGCCATCACCCCAAAATGACTCATCGCCCCAAACTGACGCATCACCCCAAACTGACACATCACCCCAAACTGACGCATCAACCACAAACTGACTCATCACGCCAAACTAACCCATCACCGCAAAGTGACTCAACACTGCAAACTGACCCATCACCCCAAATTGACCAATCACCCCAAACTGACTCATCACCACAAACCTACCCATCACCCCAAACTGACTCTTCACAAAAAAGAGACTCATCACTCCACACTGACTCATCACCCCAAACTGACTCATCACCCCAAACTGACGCACCACCACAAACTGACTCATGACCAAAAACTGACCCATTACACCAAACTGATTCATCACCACTAAGTGACCCATTACCCCAATCTAAACCATCACCACAAATTGACTCATTACCATTAACTGACCCATCACCCCAAACTGACCCATCACCCCAAACTGACTCATCACCCCAAACTGACCAACACACTAACTGACCCATCATGCCAAATTAACCCATCACCCAAACTGACCCATCAAGCAAATACTGACCCATCACTCCAAACTGACCCTACTCCCCAAACAGACTCATCACTCCAAAATTGACCCATCACCCCAAACTGAACCATCACCCCAAATTGAAACATCACCCCAAATTGACATACCACCACAAACTGCCCCATCACTCCCTAACTGATCCATCACCCCAAACTGATTCACCTTCAAAAAATGATTCAGCATCCTAAACTGACCCATCACCCCAAAATGACACATCACCCCAAACAGACCAATCACCCCAAACTGACTCATCACCAAAAACTGACTCTTCACTCCAAACTGACTCATCACCCCAAACTGACCCAACACCCCAAACTGACTCATCACCCCAAACTGACGCACCACCCCAACCTGACTCATCACCCCAAACTGACGCATCACCCCAAATTGAACTATAACGCCAAACTGACTCATCACCACAAACTGACCCATCACCCCAAACTGATTCTTCACAAAAACTGACTCATCGTACTAAACTGACGCATTACCTCAAACTGACTCATTACCCCAAACTGACACATCACCATAAAGTGACTCTTCACCAAAAACTGACTCATCACTCCAAACTGACTCATCACCCCAAACTGACCCATCAACCCAAACAGACTCATCACTCAAAACTGACGCACTACCAGAAACTGAACCATCACCACAAATTCACTCATCACCACAAACTGACTCATTAACCCAAACTGACCCATCACAAAAAACTGACCCATCACTCCAAACTGATTCTTCACCCCAAACTGAACCATCACCCCAAACTGACTCATCACCCCAAACTGACCAACACACTAACTGACCCATCATGCCAAACTAACCCATCACCCAAACTGACCCATCAAGCAAATACTGACCCATCACTCCAAACAGACACTACTCCCCAAACAGACTCATCACCCCAAAATTGACCCATCACCCCAAACTGAACCATTACCCCAAACTAAACCATCACCCCAAATTGACATACCAACACAAGCTGACCCATCACCCCCGAACTGATCCATCACCCCAAACTGATTCACCTTCAAAAAATGATTTAGCATCCTATACTGACCCATCACCCCAAAATGACACATCATCCCAAACAGACCCATCACCCCAAATTGACTCATCACCAAAAACTGATTTTCACTCCAAACTGACTCATCACCCCAAACTGACCCAACACCCCAAACTGACTCAGCACCCCAAACTGACGCACCACCCCAACCTGACTCATCACCCCAAACTGACGCACCGACACAGACTGAACCATCACCACAAATTGAATCATCACCACAAATTGATTCATTAACCCAAATTGACCCATCACAAAAAACTGACCCATCACTCCAAACTGAATCTTCACCCCAAACTGACCCATCACCCCAAACTGACCCATCACACCATAGTGACCCGTAACTCCAAACTGACCCCGCACCAAAAACTGACTCATCACTCCAAACTGACTCTTCGCCCCAAACTGACCCATCACCCCAAACTGACCCATCACATCAAACTGACTCATCAGACCAAACTGACTCATCGCCCAAACTGCCGCATCACACAAAACTGACACATCACCCCAAACTGAACCATCAACCCAAATTGAATCTTCACCCCAAAGTAATCAGCACCCCAATGTAACCCATCACCCGAAACTGACTCATTACCCCAAACTGAACCATCACCCCAAACTGACACTTCACCCCATACTGACCCATCACCTCAAACTGACTCATCGCCAAAAACATACTCATCTCTCCAAACTGACTCATCACCCCAAACTGACCCATCATCCCAAACTGAAGCATCTCCCCACTGACTCATCAGCCCAAACTGACGCATCAACCACAAACTGACTCATCACGCCAAACTAACCCATCACCGCAAAGTGACTCAACACTGCAAACTGACCCATCACCCCAAATTGACCAATCACCCCAAACTGACTCATCACCACAAACCTACCCATCACCCCAAACTGACTCTTCACAAAAA
This sequence comes from Pristiophorus japonicus, assembly GCF_044704955.1. Taxonomy (NCBI): domain Eukaryota; kingdom Metazoa; phylum Chordata; class Chondrichthyes; family Pristiophoridae; genus Pristiophorus; species Pristiophorus japonicus. Next base: position 3,812,402 of record NC_092009.1, read on the forward strand.
AGAGACTCATCACTCCACACTGATTCATCACCCCAAACTGACTCATCACCCCAAACTGACGCACCACCACAAACTGACTCATGACCAAAAACTGACCCATTACACCAAACTGATTCATCACCACTAAGTGACCCATTACCCCAATCTAAACCATCACCACAAATTGACTCATTACCATTAACTGACCCATCACCCCAAACTGACCCATCACCCCAAACTGACTCATCACCCCAAACTGACCAACACACTAACTGACCCATCATGCCAAATTAACACATCACCCAAACTGACCCATCAAGCAAATACTGACCCATCACTCCAAACTGACCCTACTCCCCAAACAGACTCATCACTCCAAAATTGACCCATCACCCCAAACTGAACCATCACCCCAAATTGAAACATCACCCCAAATTGACATACCACCACAAACTGACCCATCACCCCCTAACTGATCATTCACCCCAAACTGATTCACCTTCAAAAAATGATTCAGCATCCTAAACTGACCCATCACCCCAAACTGACCCATCACCCTAAATTGTCCCATCACCCAAAATTGACTCATCACCACAAACTGACCCATCACCCGAAAGTGAATCTTAACCAAAAACTGAATCATCACTCCAAACTGAATCATCACCCCAAACTGACCCATCACCCCAAACTGACGCACCACCACAAACTGACCCATCACCCCAAATTGACTCATCACGATAAACTGACTCATCACACCATAGTGACCCATCACGCCAAACTGACCCATCACCAAAAATTGACTCATCACTCCAAACTGACTATTCATCCCAAATTGACACATCACCCCAAACTGACCCATCACCGCAAGCTGACTCATCACCCCAAACTGACTCATCGCCCAAAACTGACGCATCACACAAAACTGACGCATCAACCCAAACTGAACAATCACCCCAAATTGAAACTTCACCCCAAAGTAATCAGCACCCCAAACTAACACATCCCCCAAAACTAGCCCATCACGCAAAATGTACTCATCACCCCAAAATGACCCATCACTCTAAATTGACTCTTCACCCCATACTGACCCATCAACCCAACCTGACTCATCACTAAAAACATACTCATCACTCCAAACTGACTCATCACCCGAAAGTGACCCATCACCCCAAACTGACCAATCAACCCAAACTGACACATCATCACAAACTGACACATCTTCGCACTGACTCATCATCCCAAACAGAACCATCACCACAAACTGATTCATCACGCTAAGCTTACCCATCACCCCAAATTGTCTCTTCACCAAAAACTGACTCATCACTCCAAACTTACTCATCACCCCAAACTGACCCAACATCGCAAACTGACTCATCAGCCCAAACTGATTCGTCGCCACAAACTGACGCATCACCCAAAACTGGCCCATCACCCTAAACTGACCCATCACTCCAAGCTGACCCATCACCTCAAACTGACCCATCACCCCAAATTGTCCCATCACCCAAAACTGACTCATCACCATAAACTGAACCATCACCAAAAACTGACTCATCACCCCAAACTGACCCATCACGCATCATTGACTCATCACCACAAACTGACTCATCACCCCATATTGACCCATTACCCCAAAATTATTATCACCAAAAACTGACTCATCACCCCAACCTGACGCACCACCACAAACAAACTATGACCAAAAATTGACCCATTTCACCAAACCGACTCATCACCCACAAACTGGTCCATCACCCTAAACTGACCCATCACCCCAAACCGACCCATCACTCCAAGCTGACCCATCACCTCAAACTGAACCATCACCTCAAACTGGCTCATCACCACAAACTGACTCATCGCCCCAAACTGACTCATCGCCCAAAACTGACGCATCACACAAAACTGACGCATCACCCCAAACTGAACAATCACCCCAAATTGAAACTTCACCCCAAAGTAATCAGCACCCCAAACTAACACATCCCCCAAAACTAACCCATCACGCAAAATGTACTCATCACCCCAAAATGACCCATCACTCTAAATTGACTCTTCACCCCATACTGACCCATCAACCCAACCTGACTCATCACTAAAAACATACTCATCACTCCAAACTGACTCATCACCCGAAAGTGACCCATCACCCCAAACTGACCAATCAACCCAAACTGACACATCATCACAAACTGACACATCTTCGCACTGACTCATCATCCCAAACAGAACCATCACCACAAACTGATTCATCACCCTAAGCTTACCCATCACCCCAAATTGTCTCTTCACCAAACACTGACTCATCACTCCAAACTTGCTCATCACCCCAAACTGACCCAACATCGCAAACTGACTCATCAGCCCAAACTGATTCGTCGCCACAAACTGACGCATCACCCAAAACTGGCCCATCACCCTAAACTGACCCATCACCCCAAGCTGACCCATCACCTCAAACTGAACCATCACCCCAAATTGACTCATCACCACAAACTGACTCATCGCCCCAAACTTAACCATCACCCCAAACTGATTCATCAGCCCAAACTGATCCATCACCCCAAATTGTCCCATCACCCAAAGTTGACTCATCACCACAAACTGACCCGTCACCCCAAAGTGATTCTTCACCAAAACTGACTCTTCACTCCAAACTGACTCATCACCCAAAACTGACCCATCACCCCAAACTTACGCACCCTCACAAACTGACCCATCACCACAAATTGACTCATCTCCACAAACTGACCCATTAACCCAAACTGACCCATCACAAAAACTGACCCATCACCGCAAAATGACTCATCACCCGAAATTGAACCATCACCCCAAACTGACTCATCACCCCAAATTGACGCACCACCCCAAACAGACTCATGATCAAAAATTTACCCATTTCACCAAACCGACTCATCACCCACAAACTGACCCATCACCCAAAACTGGACCATCACCCTAAACTGACCCATCTCCCAAAACTGACCCATCACCCCAAGCTGACCCATCACCTCAAACTGAACCATCATCCAAAACTGACTCATCACCACAAACTGACTCATCGCCCCAAACTGACCCATCACCCAAAATTGAATCTTCGCCCCAAAGTAATCAGCACCCCAAAGTAACCTATAACGCTAAACTGACCCATCACCCTAAACTGACTCATCATCCCAAACTGACGCATCTCCCCACTGACTCATCACCCCAAACTGACCCCTCACCTCAAACTGAGCCATCACCCTCAACAGACCCATCACCCCAAATGTCCATTCACCCAAAACGGACTCATCACCATAAACTGACCCATCACCAAAAACTGACTCATCACCCCAAACTGACCCATCACGCATCATTGACTCATCACCACAAACTGACCCATCACCCCAAATTGACTCATCACGATAAACTGACTAATCACACCATAATGACCCATCACGCCAAACTGACCCATCAACCCAAACAGACTCATCACCACAAACTGACGCACCACCACAAATTGACCCATCAACCCAAACTGACTCATCACCACAAACGGACTCATTAACCCAAACTGACCTATGACCAAAAACTGACCCATCACTCCAAACTGACTCATTACCCCAAACTGACCAATCACCCCAAATTGCCCAATCACCCCAAACTGACTCATCAGACTCGACTGACCTATCACCGCAAACTGACCCATCACCACAAACTGATTCATCACCCTAAGCTTAACCATCACCCTAAAGTGTCTCTTCACCAAAAACTGACTCATCACTCCAAACTGACTGATCACTCCAAACTGACCCATCACCTCAAACTGACCCATCAACCCAAACAGACTCAACACCCCAAACTGACGCACCTCCACAAACTGACCCATCACCCCAAACTGACTCATCACCACAAACGGACTCATGAACCCAAACTGACCTATGACCAAAAACTGACCCATCACTCCAAACTGACTCATTACCCCAAACTGACCTATCACCCCAAATTGACCAATCACCCAAACTGACTCATCAGACACGACTGACCCATCACCGCAAACTGACCCATCACCAAAATCTGATGCTTCACCCACAAACTGACTCATCACCCCAAATTGAACAATCACCCCAAACTGACTCATCACGCCATGTTAACCCATCACCCAAAACCGAATAATCACCACAAACTGACTCATTGCCCCAAACTGAAGCATCATCCCAAACTGAAGCACCACCCCAAACAGACTCATGACCAAAAACTGACCCTTTTCACCAAACAGACTCATCACACACAAACTGACCCATCACTCCAAACGAGCCTATCACCCTGAACTAATCCACCACCCCAAACTGAACCATCACCCCAAACTGACCCATCACCGTAACTGACTTATCACCAAAAACATACTCATCACTCCAAACTGACTCATCAACACAAACTGACCCATCACCCCAAAACGACCAATCGATCCAAACTGACTCATCATCCCAAACTGACGCATCTCCCCAATGACTCATCACCCCAAACTAACCCTTCACCCCAAACTGATTCATCACCCCAAACTGACCCATCACGCATAATTGACTCATCACCACAAACTGACTCATCACCCCATTTTGACCCATTACCCCAAAATGATTATCACCAAAAACTGACTGATCACTCCAAAGTGACTCATCACCCCAAACTGACCCAACATCGCAAACTGACTCATCAGCCCAAACTGATTCATCACCCCAAACTGACCCATCACCACAAATTGACTCATCACTCCAAACTGACTCATTACCCCAAACTGACCCATCACCCCAAAATGACCCATCACCCCAAACTGACTCATCACACCATAGTGACCCATCATCCCAAACTGACCCATCACCAAACCAGACTCATCACTCCAAACTGACTATTCATCCCGATTGGACCCATCACCCCAAACTGACCCAACATCGCAAATTGACTCATCACCCCAAACTGATTCATCGCCCCAAACTGACGCATCACACAAAACTGACGCATCACCCCAAACTGAACCATCACCCCAAATTGAATCTTCACCCCAAAGTAATCAGCACCCAAAAGTAACCCATGACCCTAAACTGACCCATCACCCTAAACTGACGCATCACCCACAAACTGACTCATCACCCCATATTGAACAATCACCCCAAACTGACTCATCACCCCATATTGACACATCACCTAAAACCGAATAATCACCCCAAACTGACTCATCGCCCCAAACTGACGCATCATCCCAAACTGAAGCACCACCCCAAACAGACTCATGACCAAACACTGACCCAAACTAGCCCATCACCCTGACCTAATCCACCACCCCAAACTGAACCATCACCCCAAACTGACCCATCACCCCAAACTGACTTATCACCAAAAACATACTCATCACTCCAAACTGACTCATCAACACAAACTGACCCATCATCCCAAACCGACCAATCGATCCAAACTGACTCATCATCCCAAACTGAAGCATCTCCCCAATGACTCATCACCCCAAACTGACCCTTCACCCCAAACTGATTCATCACCCCAAACTGACCCATCAAGCATAATTTACTCATCACCACAAACTGACTCATCACCCCATTTTGACCCATTACCCCAAAATCATTATCACAAAAAACTCATTCATCACTCCAAAGTGACTCATCACCCCAAACTGACCCAACATCGCAAACTGACTCATCAGCCCAAACTGATTCATCACCCCAAACTGACCCATCACCACAAATTGACTCATCACTCCAAACTGACTCATTACCCCAAACTGACCCATCACCCCAAAATGACCCATCACCCCAAACGGACTCATCACACCATAGTGACCCATCATCCCAAACTGACCCATCACCAAAACTGATTCATCGCCCCAAACTGACGCATCACACAAAACTGACGCATCACCCCAAACTGAACCATCACCCCAAATTGAATCTTCACCCCAAAGTAATCAGCACCCCAAAGTAACCCATTACCCTAAACTGACCCATCACTCGAAACTGACTCATCAGCCCAAACTGACCCATCACCCCAAACTGACTCTTCACCCCATACTGACCCATCAACTCAACCTGACTCATCACCAAAAACATACTCATCACTCCAATCTGACTCATCACCACAAACTGACCCATCACTCCAAACTGACCAATCAACCCAAAATGACTCATCATCCCAAACTGACGCATCTCTCCACTGACTCATCAGCCCAAACTGACCCATCACCCCAAACTGAGTCATCACCCTAAACTGACCCATCACCCCAAATTGTCCCATCACCAAAACTGACTCATCACCATAAACTGACCCATCATCCAAAAACTGACTCATCACACCAAACTGACCCATCAACCATAATTGATTCATCACCACAAACTGACTCATCACCCCATACTGACCCATTACCCCAAAATGACTCATCACCAAAAACGGACTCATCACTGCAAACTGACTCATAACCCCAAACTGACCCATCACCCTAAACTCGCTCATCACCGTAAACTAACCCATCACCCCAAACTGATCCATCACCCCAAACTGACTCATCACCACAAACTGACTCATCACCCTAAACTGACCCATCACCCCAAACTGAACCATCACCACAAACTGATCCATTACACAAAACTAAACCATCACACCAAATTGATTCATTATCCCAAACTGACCCATCACCCCAAACTGACCCATCTCCCCAAACTGAAACATCACCCCAAACTGACTCTTCAGCCCAAACTGACTCATCACCCCAAATTGACTCAACATACAAAATAACCCATCACCCCATATTGCCGCATCACCCACAAATTGATTCATCACCCCAAATTGACCCACCTACCCAAACTGACCCATCAACCCAAACTAAACCATCAACCTAAACTGAACCATCGCCCCAAACTGACTCATCAACCCAAACTGACTCATCACCCCAAACTGATGCATCACCCTCAAACAGACTTATCACCCCAAACTGACCCATCACCCCAAACTGAACCATCACTCCAAATTGACTCATCACCACAAACTGACTCATTGCCCCAAACTGACGCCTCATACACAACTGACTCATCACCCCAAACTGAATTATCACCTCAAACTGACTCATTACACCAAACTGACCCATCACCACAAACTGAACCATCACCACAAACTGACCCATTACCCAAAACTAAACCATCACACCATGTTGACTAATTATCCCAAAATGACCCATCGCACCAAAAAGACCCATAATCCCAAACTGATCCATCATCCCAAACTGACCCATTACCCGAAACTGAACCATCACCCTGAACCGACTTATCTGCCCAAACTGAATCATCACCCCAAACTGACATATCACCCAAAACTAACTATTCACCCCAAAGTAACCCATCACCCTAAACTGACACATCACCCCAAACTGACTCATTACCACAAACTGACCCATCAACCCAAACTGCCGCATCACCCACAAATTGATTCCTCACCCCCAACTGATGCATCACCAAAAACAGACTCATCACCCCAAACTGACCCATCACCCATAATTGACTCATCACAACAAACTGACACATCACCCCATACTGACCCATTACCCAAAAATGACTCATCACCAAAAACTGACTCATCACTCCAATCTGACCCATCACCCCAAACTGACCCATCACCCCAAACTAACTCATCACCCCAAACTGGCGCACGACCCCAAACAGACTCATGACCAAAAATTTTACCATTTCAACAAACCGACTCATCACCCACAAACTGACCCATCACCCAAAACTGGCCCATCACCCTAAACTGACCCATCACCCCAAACTGACCCATCACACCAAGCTGACCCATCACCTCAAACTGAACCATCACCCCAAATTGAATCATCACCACAAACTGACTCATCGCCCCAAACTGGCCCATCACCCCAAACTGATTCATCACCCCAAACTGATCCATCATCCCAAATTGTCCCATCACCCAAAATTGACTCATCACCACAAACTGACCCATCACCCCAAAGTGATTCTTCACCAAAAACTGACTCTTCACTCCAAGTTGACTCATCACCCAAAACGGACGCATCACCCCAAACTGACTCATCACCACAAACTGACCCATCACCACAAATTGACTCATCACCACAAACTGACGAATTAACCCAAACTGACCCATCACAAAAACTGACCCATCACCCCAAAATTACTCATCACCCCAAACTGAACCATCACCCCAAACTGACTGATCACCCCAAACTGACGCACCACCCCAAACAGACTCATGACCAAAAATGTACCCATTTCACCAAACCGACGAATCACCCACAAACTGACCCATCACCTAAAACTGGCCCATCACCCTAAACTGACCCATCACCACAAACTGACCCATCACCCTTAGCTGACCCATCACTTCAAACTGAACCATCATCCCAAACTGACTCATCACCAAAAACTGACTCATCGCTTCAAACTGACCCATCACCCCAAATTGAATCTACACCCCAATGTAAACAGCACCCCAAAGTAACCTCTCACCCTAATCTGACCTATCACCCGAAACTGACTCATCACACCAAACTGACGCATCACCCCAAACTGACCAATCAACACAAATTGACTCATCATCCCAAACTGACTCATCACGCCAAACTGATGCATCACCCTCAAACAGAATTATCACCCCAAACTGATCCATCACCCCAAACTGACCCATCACCTCAAACTGAACCATCACCCCAAACTGACTCATCACCACAAACTGTCTCATTGCCCCAAACTGACGCATCACACACAACTGACTCATCACCCCAAACTGAATTATCACCTCAAACTGACTCATTACACCAAACTGACCCGTCACCACAAAGTGAACCATCACCACAAACTGACCCATTACCCAAAACTAAACCATCACACCAAGTTGACTAATTATCCCAAAATGACCCATCGCACCAAAAAGACCCATAACCCCAAACTGATCCATCATCCCAAACTGACCCATTACCCGAAACTGAACCATCACCCTGAAGCGACTTATCTGCCCAAACTGAATCATCACCCCAAACTGACATATCAACCAAAATTAACTCATCACCCCAAAGTAACCCATCACCCTAAACTGACACATCACCCCAAACTGACTCATTACCACAAACTGACCCATCAACCCAAACTGCCGCATCACCCACAAATTGACTCATCTCCCCCAACTGACCCATCACCAAAAACAGACTCATCACCCCAAACTGAACCATCACCCCAAACTGACTCATCACCCCAAACTGACGTACAACCCCAAACAGACTCATCACCAAAAATTTACCCATTTCACCAAACCGACTCATCACCCACAAACTGACCCATCACCGAAAACTGGCCCATCACCCTAAACTGACCCATCACCCTAAACTGACCCATCACCCCGAGCTGACCCATCACCTCAAACTGAACCATCATCCCAAACTGACTCATCACCAAAAACTGACTCATCGCTTCAAACTGAACCATCACCCTAAATTGAATCTACACCCCAAAGTCATCAGCACCCCAAAGTAACCTATCACCCTAAACTGACCTATCACCCGAAACTGACTCATCACACCAAACTGACGCATCACCCCAACTTGACCAATCAACACAAATTGACTCATCATCCCAAACTGACGCATCTCCCCACTGACTCATCACCCCAAACTGACCCCTCACCCCAAACTGAGCCATCACCCTAAACTGACCCATCACCCCAAATTGTCCCTTCACCCAAAACTGACTCATCACCATAAACTGACCCATCACCAAAAACTGACTCATCATCCCAAACTGACCCATCACGCATCATTGACTCATCACCACAAACTGACTCATCACCCCATTTTCACCCATTACCCCGAAATGATTATCACCAAAAACTGACTCATCACTCCAAAGTGACTCATCACCCCAAACTGACCCAACATCGCAAACTGACTCATCAGCCCAAACAGATTCATCGCCCCAAACTGACGCATCACCCAAAACAGGCCCATCACCCTAAATTGACCAATCACCCCAAGCTGACCCATCACCTCAAACTGAACCGTCACCCCAAATTGAATCATCACCACAAACTTAATCATCGCCCAAAACTGAACAATCACCACAAACTGATTCATCACCCCAAACTGATCCATCACCCCAAATTGTCCCATCACCCAAAATTGACTCATCACCACAAACTGACCCATCCCCCCAAACTGACCCATCACACATAATTGATTCATCACCACAAACTGACTCTTCACCACATACTGACCCATTACCCCAAAATGACTCATCACAAAAAACGGACTCATCACTGCAAACTGACTCATCACCCCAAACTGACCCATCACCCCAAACTCGCTCATCACCGTAAACTAACCCATCACCCCAAACTGACCCATCACCCCAAACAGGACCATCACCATAAACTGATCCATTACACAAAACTAAACCATCACACCAAATTGATTCATTATCCCAAACTGACCCATCACACCAAACTGACCCATCTCCCCAAACTGAAACATCACCCCAAACTGACTCATCACTCCAAACTGACTCATCACCCCAAACTGACTCAACAACCAAAGTAACCCATCACCCCAGATTGCCGCATCACCCACAAATTGATTCATCACCCCAAATTGACCCACCTACGCAAACTGACCCCTCAACCCAAACTAAACCATCAACCTAAACTGAACCATCACCCCAAATTGACTCATCAACCCAAACTGACTCATCACCCCAAACTGATGCATCACCCTCAAACAGACTTATCACCCCAAACTGACCCATCACCCCAAACTGACCCATCACCTCAAACTGAACCATCACCCCAAACTGACTCATCACCACAAACTGACTCATTGCCCCAAACTGACGCATCACACACAACTGACTCAACACCCCAAACTGAATTATCACCTCAAACTGACTCATTACACCAAACTGACCCATCACCACAAACTGAACCATCACCACAAACTGACCCATTACCCAAAACTAAACCATCACACCAAGTTGACTAATTATCCCAAAATGATCCATCGCACCAAAAAGACCCATAACACCAAACTGACCCATCACCACAAACTGACCCATCACACCAAGCTGACCCATCACCTCAAACTGAACCATCACCCCAAATTGATTCATCACCACAAACTGACTCATCGCCCCAAACTGACCCATCACCCCAAACTGATTCATCGCCCCAAACTGATCCATCAGCCCAAATTGTCCCATCACCCAAAATTGACTCATCACCACAAACTGACCCATCACCCCAAAGTGATTCTTCACCAAAAACTGAAACTTCACTCCAAATTGACTCATCACCCAAAACTGACCCATCACCCCAAACTTACGCACCACCACAAACTGACCCATCACCACAAATTGACTCATCACCACAAACTGACGAATTAACCCAAACTGACCCATCACAAAAACTGACCCATCACCCCAAAATTAGTCATCACCCCAAACTGAACCATCACCCCAAACTGACTCATCACCCCAAACTGACTTACCACCCCAAATAGACTCATGACCACAATATTTACCCATTTCACCAAACCGACTCATCACCCACAAACTGACCCATCACCTAAAACTGGCCCATCACCCTAAACTGACCCATCACCCCAAACTGACCCATCACTCCAAGCTGACCCATCACCTCAAACTGAACCATCATCCCAAACTGACTCATCATCAAAAACTGACTCATCGCTTCAAACTGACCCATCACCCCAAATTGAATCTACACCCCAAAGTAATCAGCACCCCAAAGTAACCTATCACCTAAACTGACCTATCACCCGAAACTGACTCATCACCCCAAACTGACCTCTCACCCGAAACTGAGCCATCACCCTAAACTGACCCATCACCCCAAATTGTCCCTTCACCCAAAACTGACTCATCACCATAAACTGACCCATCACCAAAAACTGACTCATCATCCCAAACTGACCCATCACGCATAATTGACTCATCACCACAAACTGACTAATCACCCCATTTTGACCCATTACCCCAAAATTATTATCACCAAAAACTGACTCATCACTCCAAAGTGACTCATCACCCCAAACTGACCCAACATCGCACTCTGACTCATCACCCCAAACTGACCCATCACCCCAAAATGTCTCATCAACCCAAACTGGCGCACGACCCCAAACAGACTCATGACCAAAAATTTTACCATTTCATAAACCGATCAACACCCACAAACTGACCCATCACCCAAAACTGGCCCATCATCCTAAACTGACCCATCACCCTAAACTGACCCATCACACCAAGCTGACCTATCACATCAAACTGAACCATCACCCCAAATTGAATCATCACCACAAACTGACTCATCGCCCCAAACTGACCCATCACCCCAAACTGATTCACCACCCCAAACTGATCCATCAGCCCAAATTGTCCCTTCACCCAAAATTGACACATCACCACAAACTGACCCATCACCCCAAAGTGATTCTTCACCAAAAACTGACTCTTCACTCCAAATTGACTCATCACCCAAAACTGAACCATCACCCCAAACTTACGCACCACCACAAACTGACCCATCACCACAAATTGCCTCATCACCCCAAACTGACCCAACATCGCAAACTGACTCATCAGCCCAAACAGATTCATCGCCGCAAACTGACGCATCACCCAAAACTGGCCCATCACCCTAAACTGACCAATCACCCCAAGCAGACCCATCACCTCAAACTGAACCATCACCCCAAATTGACTCATCACCACAAACTGACTCATCGCCCAAAACTGAACAATCACCCCAAACTGATTCATCACGCCAAACTGATCCATCACCCCAAATTGTCCCATCACCCAAAATTGACTCATCACCACAAACTGACCCATCCCCCCAAACTGACCCATCACCCATAATTGATTCATCACCACAAACTGACTCTTCACCCCATACTGACCCATTACCCCAAAATGACTCATCACCAAAAACGGACTCATCACTGCATCTGACTCATCACCCCAAAATGAACCATCACCCTAAACTGACCCATCACCCCAAACTGAACCATCACCACAAACTGATCCATTACACAAAACTAAACCATCACACCAAATTGATTCATTATCCCAAACTGACCCATCACCCCAAACTGACCCATCTCCCCAAACTGAAACATCACCCCAAACTGACTCATCACCCCAAACTTACTCATCACCCCAAACTGATTCAACATCCAAAGTAACCCATCACCCCAGATTGCCGCATCACCCACAAATTGATTCATCACCCCAAATTGACCCATCTACCCAAACTGACCCATCAACCCAAACTAAACCATCAACCTAAACTGAACCATCACCCCAAACTGACTCATCAACCCAAACTGACTCATCACCCCAACCTGATGCATCATACTCAAACAGACTTATCACCCCAAACTGACCCATCACCCCAAACTGACCCATCAGCTCAAACTGAACCATCACCCCAAACTGACTCATCACCACAAACTGACTCATTGCCCCAAACTGACGCATCACACACAACTGACTCATCACCCCAAACTGAATTATCACCTCAAACTGATTCATTACTCCAAACTGACCCATCACCACAAATTGAACCATCACCACAAACTGACCCATTATCCAAAACTAAACCATCACACCAAGTTGAATAATTATCCCAAAATGACACATCGCACCAAAAAGACCCAAAATCCCCAAACTGATCCATCATCCCAAACTGACCCATCACCCGAAACTGAACCATCACCCTGAACCGACGTATCTGCCCAAACTGAATCATCTCCCCAAACTGACATATCACCCCAAACTAACTCATCACCCCAAAGTAACCCATCACCCTAAACTGACACATCACCCCAAACTGACTCATTACCCCAAACTGACCCATCAACCCAAACTCCCGCATCACCCACAAATTGATTCATCACCCCCAACTGACCCATCACCAAAAACAGAATCATCACCCCAAACTGACCCATCACCCATAATTGACTCATCACCACAAACTGACACATCACCCCATACTGACCCATTACCCCAAAATGACTCATCACCAAAAACTGACTCATCACTCCAATCTGACTCATCACCCCAAACTGACCCATCACCCCAAACTGACTCATCAACCCAAACTGGCGCACGACCCCAAACAGACTCATGACCAAAAATTTTACCATTTCATCAAACCGACTCATCACGCACAAACTGACCCATCACCCAAAACTGGCCCATCACCCTAAACTGACCCATCACCCCAAACTGACCCATCACACCAAGCTGACCCATCACCTCCAACTGAACCATCACCCCAAATTGAATCATCACCACAAACTTACTCATCGCCCCAAACTGACCCATCACCCCAAACTGATTCATCACCCCAAACTGATCCATCACCCCAAATTGTCCCATCACCCAAAATTGACTCATCACCACAAACTGACCCATCACCCCAAAGTTATTCTTCACCAAAAACTGACTCTTCACTCCAAATTGACTGATCACCCCAAACTTACGCACCATCACAAACTGACGCATCACCACAAATTGACTCATCACCACAAACTGACGAATTAACCCAAACTGACCCATCACAAAAACTGACTTATCAGCCCAAAATGACTCATCACCCCAAACTGAACCATCACCCCAAACTGAATCATCACCCCAAATTGACGCACCACCCCAAACAGATTCATGACCACAAAATTTACCCATTTCACCAAACCGACTCATCACCCACAAACTGACCCATCACCTAAAACTGGCCCATCACCCTAAACTGACCCATCACCCCAAACTGACCCATCACCCCAAGCTGACCCATCACCTCAAACTGAAACATCATCCCAAACTGATTCAATACCAAAAACTGACTCATCGCTTCAATCTGACCCATCACCCCAAATTGAATCTACACCCCAAAGTAATCAGCACCCCAAAGTAACCTATCACCTAAACTGACCTATCACCCGAAACTGACTCATCACACCAAACTGACGCATCACCCCAAACTTACCAATCAACACAAATTGACTCATCATCCCAAACTGACGCATCTCCCCACTGACTCATCACCCCAAACTGACCCATCACCCCAAACTGAGCCATCACCCTAAACTGACCCATCACCCCAAATTGTCCCTTCACCCAAAACTGACCAATCACCATAAACTGACCCATCACCAAAAACTGACTCATCATCCCAAACTGACCCATCACGCATAATTGACTCATCACCACAAACTGACTCATCACGCCATTTTGACCCATTACCCCAAAATGATTATCACCAAAAACTGACTCATCACTCCAAAGTGACTCATCACCCCAAACTGACCCAACTTCGCAAACTGACTCATCAGCCCAAACAGATTCATCGTCCCAAACTGACGCATCACCCAAAACTGGCCCATCACCCTAAACTGACCAATCACCCCAAGCTGACCCATCACCTCAAACTGAACCATCACCCCAAATTGACTCATCACCGCAAACTGACTCATCGCCCAAAACTGAACCATCACCCCAAACTGATTCATCACCCCAAACTGATCCATCACCCCAAATTGTCCTTATCACCCAAAATTTACTCCTCACCACAAACTGACCCATCACCCCAAAATGATTCTTCACCAAAAACTGACTCTTCACTCCAAACTGACTCATCACCCAAAACTGACCGATCACCCCAAACTTACGCATCCTCACAAACTGACCCATCACCACAAATTGACTCATCTCCACAAACTGACCCATTAACCCAAACTGACCCATCACAAAAACTGACCCATCACCCCAAAATGACTCATCACCTCAAACTGAACCATCACCCCAAACTGACTCATCACCCCAAACTGACGCACCACCCCAAACAGACTCATGACCAAAAATTTACCCATTTCACCAAACCGACTCATCACCCACAAACTGACCCATCACCCAAAATTGGCCCATCACCCAAAACTGACCCATCACCCCAAGCTGACCCATCACCTCAAACTGAACCATCATCCAAAACTGACTCATCACCACAAACTGACTCATCGCCCCAAACTGAACCATCACCCGAAACTGACTCATCACCCCAAACTGAAGCATCACCCCAAACTGACCAATCAACACAAATTGACTCATCATCCAAAAGTGACGCATCTCCCTACTGACTCATCACCCCAAACTGACCCATCAACCCAAACTGAGCCATCACCCTAAACTGACACATCACGCCAAATTGTCCCATCACCCAAAACTGACTCATCACCATAAACTGACCCATCACCAAAAACTGACTCATCATCCCAAACTGACCCATCACGCATAATTGATGCACCACCACAAACTGACCCATCACCCCAAATTGACTCATCACGATAAACTGACTCATCACACCATAGTGACCCATCACGCCAAACTGACCCATCACCAAAAATTGACTCATCATTCCAAACTGACTATTCATCCCAAATTGACCCATCACCCCAAACTGACCCATCACCGCAAACTGACTCATCACCCCAAACTGACTCATCGCCCAAAACTGACGCATCACACAAAACTGACGCATCACCCCAAACTGACCAATCACCCCAAGCTGACCCATCACCTCAAACTGAACCATCACCCCAAATTGACTCATCACCACAAACTGACTCATCGCCCAAAACTGAACAATCACCCCAAACTGATTCATCACGCCAAACTGATCCATCACCCCAAATTGTCCCATCACACAAAATTGACTCATCACCACAAACTGACCCATCCCCCCAAACTGACCCATCACCCATAATTGATTCATCACCACAAACTGACTCTTCACCCCATACTGACCCATTACCCCAAAATGACTCATCACCAAAAACGGACTCATCACTGCATCTGACTCATCACCCCAAAATGAACCATCACCCCAAACTGACTCATCACCACAAACTGACTCATCACCCTAAACTGACCCATCACCCCAAACTGAACCATCACCATAAACTGACCCTTTCACCAAACTGACCCATCACAAAAAACTTACTCATCACTCCAAACTGACTCATCATCCCAAACAGACCCATCACACCAAATTGACACATCACCAAAAACATACTCATCACTCCAAACTGATTCACCACCCCAAATTGACCCATCATCCCAAGCTGAGCCATCAATCTAAACTGATTCATCATCCCAAACTGACCCCCACACTTACTGACCCATCATGCCAAACTAAACCATCACCCAAACTGACCCATCAAGCACAAACTGACCCATCACCCCAAACTGACCCTACTCCCCAAACAGACACATCACCCCAAACTGAACCATCACCCCAAATTGACTCATCGCCCCAAACTGATCCTACACACAAACTGACCCATTATCCCAAATTAACCCATCACCCCAAACTGTCTCACCTCCAGAAATGACTCAGCACTCTAAACTGACCCATCACCCCAATCTGACCCAACACCCCAAACTGACTCATCACCCCAAACTGACGCACCACCACAATCTGACTCATCACCCCAAACTGACCCATCACCCCAAATTGACTCACCACGCCAAACTGACTCATCAACACAAAATGACCCATCACCAAAGAATGATTCTTCACTAAAAACGGACTCATCGCCCTAAACTGACGCATCATCCTAAACTGACTCATCACCCAAAAGTGACACATCACCCCAAAGTGACTCTTCACCAAAAACTGACTCTTCACTCCAAACTGACTCATCACCCCAAACTGACCCATCACGTCAAACTGACCCATCATCCCAAACAAACTCATCACCCCAAACGGACGCACCACCACAAAATGACCCATCACCCCAAATTGACTCATCACCAGAAACTGACCCATTAACACAAACTGACCCATCACAAAAAACTGACGCATCACTCCAAATTGATTCATCACCCCAAATTGACCCATCATCCCAAACTGAGCCATCAACCCAAACTGACTCATCACACCCGACTGATCCATCACACCAAACTGATCCATCACCAAAAACTGACTCGCCACTCCAAACTGACTCTTCACCCCAAACTGTTCTATCACCCCAATTTGACCGATCACCCCAAACTGATACATCACCGCAAACTGACCCATCACCCGAAACTGATCCATCTCCCCAAACTGACCCATCACCCCAAACTGACTCTTCACCCCAAACTGACCCATCATTCATAATTGACTCATCACCAAAACTGACTCATCACCCCATACTGATCCATTTACCCAAAATGACTCATCACCAAAAACTGACTCATCACTCCAAACTTACTCATCACCCCAACTGACCCATCACCCCAAACTCACTCATCATCACAAACTGACGCACCACCCCAAACAGACTCATAACCAATAATTGACACATTTCACCAAACCGACTCATTACCCACAAACTGACCCATCACCCCAAACTGACCCATCACACCAAACTGACCCATCAATCCAAAGAGACTCATCCCCCAAACTGACGCACCTCCACAAACTGACCCATCACCCCAAACTGACTCATCACAACAACTGACCCATTAACCCAAACTGACCCATGACCAAAAACTGACCCATTACTCCAAACGGACTCATTACCCCAAACTGACCCATCACACCAAATTGACCCATCACCCCAAACTGACTCATCACACCCGATTTACCCATCACCCCAAACTGATCCATCACCAAAAACTGACTCATTACTCCATACTGAAGCTTCACCCCAAACTGTCCCATCTGTCCAAACTGACTCTTCACCCCAAACTGTCCCATCATCCCAAACTGATCCAACTCTCCAAACTGACCCATCACCCCAAACTGACTCTTCATCCCAAACTGACCCATCATCCATAATTGACTCATCACCCCAAACTGATCCATCACCGCAAATTGACCCATCACCCCAAACTGATCCAGCTCCACAAACTGACGCATCATCCCAAACTGAAGCACCACCCCAAACCGACTCATGACCAAAAACTGACCCATTTCACCAAACCGATTCATCCCCACAAACTGACCCATCACACCAAACTGACGCATTGCCCCAAACTGAACCGTCACCCCAAATTGACCCATTACCCCACACTGACTCATCACACCCGACTGACCCTTCACCCCAAACTGATCCATCACCAAAAACGGAATCATCGCTCCAAACTGACTCTTCACCCCAAACTGTCACATCACTCCAAACTGACTCTTCACCCCAACCTGTCCCATCATCCCAAACTCATCCATCTCCCCAAACTGAACCATCACCCCAAACTGACTCTTCACCCCAAACTGACCCATCATCCATAATTGACTCATCACCACAAACTGACTCATCACCCCATACTGACCCATTACCCCAAAATGACTCATCACCAAAAACTGACTCATCTCTCCAAACTGACTCATCACCCCAACCTGACCCATCACCCCAAACTCACTCATCACACCAAACTGACGCACCACCCCAAACAGACTAATAACCAAAAATTGACACATTTCACCAAACCGACTTATCAGCCACAAACTGAACCATCACCCCAAACTGACCCATCACCCCAAGCTGACCCATCACCCCAAACTGAACCATCACCCCAAACTGACTGATCACCCCAAACTGTCCCCTCACTCCAAACTGACTCATTACCCCAAACATACCCATCACCCCAAATTGACCCATCATCCCAAACTGACCCATCACCCCAAACTGATCCATCACCGCAAACTGTCCCATCACCCCAAACTGATTCATCTCCCCAAACTTACCCATCAAGCCAAACTGACTCTTCACCCCAAAGTGACCCATCATCCATAATTCACTCATCACCTCAAACTGACTCAACATCCCACACTGACCCACTACCCCAAACTGACCCATAACCCCAAACTGACTCATCACCCCAAAGTGACGCACCACCCCAAACAGATTCACAACCAAAAATTTGACACATTTCACGAAACCGACTCTTCACCCACAAACTGACCCATCACCCCAAACTGACCCATCACCGCAAACTGACTCATCACCACGAATTGACTCATGGCTCCAAACTGGCGTATCAAACCAAAACTGACGCATCACCCCAAACTGAACCATCACCCCAAATTGAATCTTTACCCCAAAGTAATCAGTACCCCAAAATAACCCATCACCCTAACTGACCCATCACCCTAACTGACGCACCACCCCAATCTGACTCATCACCCCAAACTGACCCATCACTTCCTATTGGCATATCACGCCAAACTGACTCATCACCACAAACTGACCCAACACCCCAATCTGACTCATCATCCCAAACTGGCCCATCACCCAAAATTGACCTAGCACACCAAACTGACTCATCACCACAAACTGACCCATCAGCACAAACTGATTCTTCACCAAAAACTGACTCATCGCCCTAAACTGACGCATCACCCCAAACTGACACATCACCCCAAACTGACACATCATCCCAAAGTGACTCTTCACTAAAAACTGACTCATCACTCCAAACTGACTCATCACGCCAAACTGACACATCAACCCAAACAGACTCATCACCCCAAACGGACGTAACACCACAAACTGACCCATCACCCCTAATTGAGTCATCACCACAAACTGACCCATTCACCAAACTGACCCATCACAAAAAACTGGTGCATCACTCCAAACTGACTCATCATCCCAAACAGACCCATCACACCAAATTGACACATCACCAAAAACATACTCATCACTCCAAACTGATTCATCACCCCAAATTGACCCATCATCCCAAGCTGAGCCATCAGTCTAAACTGATTCATGATCCCAAACTGACCCCCACACTTACTGACTCATCATGCCAAACTAAACCATCACCCAAACTGACCCATCAAGCACAAACTGACCCATCACCCCAAACTGACCCTACTCCCCAAACAGACACATCACCCCAAACTGAACCATCACCCCAAAATTGACTCATCACCCCAAACTGATCCTACACACAAACTGACCCATTATCCCAAATTAACCCATCTTCCCAAACTGTCTCACCTCCAAAAATGACTCAGCACTCTAAACTGACCCATCACCCCAATCTGACCCAACACCCCAATCTGACCCATCACCCCAAACTGATTCATCACCACAAACTGACCCATTAACCCAAATTGACTCATGTCCAAAAACTGACACATCACTCCAAACTGACTCATTACCCCAAACTGACCCATCACCCCAAATTAACCCATCACCCCAAACTGACTCATCACACCCGACTGATCCATCACCCCAAACTGATCCAACACCGAAACTGACTCGTCACTCAAAACTGACTCTTCACCCCAAACTGTCCTATCACCCCAAACTGACCCATCACCCCAAACTGATCCATCACCGCAAACTGACCCATCACCCCAAACTGATCCATCTCCCCAAACTGACCCATCACCCAAACTGACTCTTCACCCCAAACTGACCCATCATCCATAATTGACTCATCACCAAAACTGACTCATCACCCCATACTGATCCATTTACCCAAAATGACTCATCACCAAAAACTGACTCATCACTCCAAACTGACTCATCACCCCAAACTGACCCATCACCCCAAACTCACTCATAACCCCAAACTGACGCACCACCCCAAACAGACTCATAACCAATAATTGACACATTTCACCAAACCGACTCATTACCCACAAACTGACCCATCACCCCAAACTGACCCATCACACCAAACTGACCCATCAATCCAAAGAGACTCATCCCCAAAACTGACGCACCTCCACAAACTGACCCATCACCCCAAACTGACTCATCACAACAACTGACCCATTAACCCAAACTGACCCATGACCAAAAACTGACTCATAACTCCAAACGGACTCATTACCCCAAACTGACCCATCTCTCCAAATTGACCCATCACCCCAAACTGACTCATTCCACCCGATTGACCCATCACCCCAAACTGATCCATCACCAAAAACTGACTCATTACTCCAAACTGAAGCTTCACCCCAAACTGTCCCATCAGTCCAAACTGACTCTTCACCCCAAACTGTCCATCATCCCAAACTGATCCAACTCCCCAAACTGACCCATCACCCCAAACTGACTCTTCACCCCAAACTGACCCATCATCCATAATTGACTCATCACCAAAAAACTGACTAATCACCCCATACTGACCCATTACCCCAAAATGACTCATCACCAAAAACTGACTCATCGCTGCAAACTGACTCATCACCCCAAACTGACCCATCACCCCAAACTCAGTCATCACCCCAAACTGACGCACCACCCCAAACAGACCCATAACCAAAAATTGACACATTTCACCAAACCGACTCATCACCCACAAACTGAACCAACACCCCAAACTGATCCATCACCCCAAGCTGTCCCATCACCCCAAACTGAACCATCACCCCAAACTGACTCATCACCCCAAACTGACCAATCACTCCAAACTGACTCAGTACCCCAAACTGTCCCATCACCCCAAATTGACCCATCACCCCAAACTGATCCATCATGCAAACTGACCCATCACCCCAAACTGATCCATCTCCCCAAACTGACTCATCACACCTGACGGACCCATCACCCCAAATTGATCCATCACCACAAACTGACCCATTAACCCAAATTGACTCATGTCCAAAAACTGACCCATCACTCCAAACTGACTCATTGCTCCAAACTGACCCACCACGCCAAATTAACCCATCATCCCAAACTGACTAATCACACCCGACTGATCCATCACCCCAAACTGATCCATCACCAAAAACTGACTCGCCACTCCAAACTGACTCTTCACCCCAAACTGTCCTATCAACCCAAACTGACCGATCACCCCAAACTGATCCATCACCGCAAACTGACCCATCAGCCAAAACTGATCCATCTCCCCAAACTGACCCATCACCCCAAACTGACTCTTCACCCAAAACTGACCCATCATCCATAATTGACTCATCACCAAAACTGACTCATCACCCCATACTGATCCTTTTACCCAAAATGACTCATCACCAAAAACTGACTCATCACTCCAAACTTACTCATCACCCCAACTGACCCATCACCCCAAACTCACTCATCACCACAAACTGACGCACCACCACAAACAGACTCATAACCAATAATTGACACATTTCACCAAACCGACTCATTACGCACAAACTGACCCATCACCCCAAACTGACTCATCACACCAAACTGACCCATCAATCCAAAGAGACTCATCCCCCAAACTGACGCACCTCCACAAACTGACCCATCACCCCAAACTGACTCATCACAACAACTGACCCATTAACCCAAACTGACCCATGACCAAAAACTGACACATAACTTCAAACGGACTCATTACCCCAAACTGACTCATCACAGCCGATTGACCCATCACCCCAAACTGATCCATCACCAAAAACTGACTCATTACTCCATACTGAAGCTTCACCCCAAACTGTCCCATCTGTCCAAACTGACTCTTCACCCCAAACTGTCCCATCATCCCAAACTGATCCAACTCCCCAAACTGACCCATCACCCCAAACTGACTCTTCACCCCAAACTGACCCATCATCCATAATTGACTCATCACCCCAAACTGATCCATCACCGCAAACTGACCCATCACCCCAAACTGATCCATCTCCCCAAACTGACGCATCACCCCAAACTGAAGCACCACCCCAAACAGACTCATGACCAAAAACTGACCAATTTCACCAAACCGATTGATCCCCACAAACTGACCCATCACTCCAAACTGACGCATTGCCCCAAACTGACCCGTCACCCCAAATTGTCCCATTACCCCAAACTGACTCATCACACCCGACTGACCCATCACCCTAAACTGATCCATCACCAAAAACGGACTCATCGCTCCAAACTGAATCTTCACCCCAAACTGTCACATCACCTAAAACTGACTCTTCACCCCAAACTGTCCCATCATCCCAAACTCATCCATCTCCCCAAACTGAACCATCACCCCAAACTGACTCTTCGACCCAAACTGACCAATCATCCATAATTGACTCATCACCACAAACTGACTCATCACCCCATACTGACCCATTACCCCAAAATGACTCATCACCAAAAACTGACTCATCTCTCCAAACTGACTCATCACCCCAACCTGACCCATCACCCCAAACTCACTCATCACCCCAAACTGACGCACCACCCCAAACAGACTAATAACCAAAAATTGACACATTTCACCAAACCGACTCATCACCCACAAACTGAACCATCACCCCAAGCTGACCCATCACCCCAAACTGAACCATCACCCCAAACTGACTGATCACCCCAAACTGTCCCCTCACTCCAAACTGACTCATTACCCCAAACTGACCCATCAACCCAAATTGACCCATCACCCCAAACTGATCCATCACCGCAAACTGTCCCATCACCCCAAACTGATTCATCTCCCCAAACTGACCCATCAAGCCAAACTGACTCTTCACCCCAAACAGATTCACAACCAAAAATTTGACACATTTCACGAAACCGACTCTGCACCCACAAACTGACCCATCACCCCAAACTGACCCATCACCGCAAACTGACTCATCACCACGAATTGACTCATGGCTCCAAACTGGCGTATCAAACCAAAACTGAAGCATCACCCCAAACAGAACCATCACCCCAAATTGAATCTTCACCCCAAAGTAATCAGCACCCCAAAATAACCCATCACCCTAACTGACCCATCACCCTAACTGACGCACCACCCCAATCTGACTCATCACCCCAAACTGACCGATCACTTCCTATTGGCATATCACGCCAAACTGACTCATCACCACAAACTGAACCAACACCCAAATCTGACTCATCACCCCAAATGACGCACCACCCCAATCTGACTCATCACCCCAAACTGGCCCATCACCCCAAATTGACCTAGCACGCCAAACTGACTCATCACCACAAACTGACCCATCAGCACAAACTGATTATTCACCAAAAGCTGACTCATCGCCCTAAACTGACGCATCACCCCAAACTGACACATCACCCCAAACTGACACATCACCCCAAAGTGACTCTTCACCAAAAACTGACTCATCACTCCAAACTGACTCATCACCCCAAACTGACCCATCACGCCAAACTGACACATCAACCCAAACAGACTCATCATCCCAAACGGACGTAACACCACAAACTGACCCATCACCCCTAATTGAGTCATCACCACAAACTGACCCATTCACCAAACTGACCCATCACAAAAAACTGGTGCATCACTCCAAACTGACACATCATCCCAAACAGACCCATCACACCAAATTGACACATCACCAAAAATATACTCATCACTCCAAACTGATTCATCACCCCAAATTGACCCATCATCCCAAGCTGAGCCATCAATCTAAACTGATTCATCATCCCAAACTGACCCCCACACTTACTGACCCATCATGCCAAACTAAACCATCACCCAAACTGACCCATCAAGCACAAACTGACCCATCACCCCAAACTGACCCTACTCCCCAAACAGACACATCACCCCAAACTGAACCATCACACCAAATTGACTCATCACCACAAACTGATCCTACACACAAACTGACCCATTATCCCAAATTAACCCATCACCCCAAACTGTCTCACCTCCAGAAATGACTCAGCACTCTAAACTGACCCATCACCCCAATCTGACCCAACACCCCAAACTGA
Organism: Pristiophorus japonicus; assembly: GCF_044704955.1. Classification (NCBI taxonomy): domain Eukaryota; kingdom Metazoa; phylum Chordata; class Chondrichthyes; family Pristiophoridae; genus Pristiophorus; species Pristiophorus japonicus. Next base: position 3,838,125 of record NC_092009.1, read on the forward strand.
CTCATCACCCCAAACTGACGCACCACCACAATCTGACTCATCACCCCAAACTGACCCATCACCCCAAATTGACTCACCACGCCAAACTGACTCATCAACACAAACTGACCCATCACCAAAGAATGATTCTTCACTAAAAACTGACTCATCGCCCTAAACTGACGCATCACCCTAAACTGACTTATCACCCAAAAGTGACACATCACCCCAAAGTGACACTTCACCAAAAACTGACTCTTCACTCCAAACTGACTCATCACCCCAAACGGACGCACCACCTCAAACTGACCCATCACCCCAAATTGACTCATCACCAGAAACTGACCCATTAACCCAAACTGACCCATCACAAAAAATTGACGCATCACTCCAAATTGATTCATCACCCCAAATTGACCCATCATCCCAAACTGAGCCATCAACCCAAACTGACTCATCAACCCAAACTGAAGCACCACCCCAAACAGACTCATGACGAAAAACTGAACGATTTCACCAAACCGACTCATCACCCACAAAGTAACCCATCACCCGAAACGGGCCCATCATCCTAAACTGACCCATCATCCCAAACTGAACCACCACCCCAAAGTGACGCATCAACCACAAACGGACTCGTCACTCCAAAGTGACTCATGACCCCAAAACTGACCCATCACCCCAAATTGACCCATCACCCCAAATTGAATCATCACCCCAAACTGAACCATCACCCCAAACTCACTCATCACTCACAAACTGAGCCATCACCCTGAACTGACCCATTATCCTAAACTGACCCATCACCTCAAACTTCCACATCACACCAAACTGACACATCAACCCAAACGGAACCATCACCCCAAACTGACTCATCACCCCAAATTGACTCATCGCCCAAAACTGACGCATCACCCAAACTGACACATCACTCCACACTGACTCATCACCACAAACTGACCCATCACCCCAAACTGACGCAACACCACAAACAGACTCATGTCCACAAACTGACTCATCACCCAAAACTGATAATTCACACAAACTGACCCATTATCCCAACTTAACCCATCATCCCAAATTGACACACCACCACAAACTGACCCATCACCCCCGATCTGACCCATCACCCCAAATTGACTCACCTCCAAAAAGAGACTCAGCACTCTAAACTGACCCATCACCCCGAACTGACACATCACCCCAAACTGACCCATCACCCCAAACTGACTCATCACCAAAAATTGAATCTTCACTCCAAACTGACTCATCACCCCAAACAGACCCAACACCCCAAACTGATTCATCACCCCAAACTGATGCACCACCCCAATCTGACTCATCACCCCAAACTGACCCATCACCCGCTATTGGCCTATCACGCCAAACTGACTCATAACCACAAACTGACCCATCACCACAAACTGATTCTTCACCAAAAACTGACTCATCAGCCTAAACTGACGCATCACCCCAAAATGACTCATCACCCCAAACTGCCACATCACCCCGAAGTGACTCTTCACCAAAAACTGACTCATCACTCCAAACTGACTCATCAGCACAAACTGACCCATTCACCCAAGCTGACCCATCACAAAAAACTGATGCATCACTCCAAACTGACTCATCATCCCAAACAGACCCATCACACCAAATTGTCCCATCATCAAAAACATACTCATCACTCTAACCTGATTGATCACCCCAAATTGAACCATCATCCCAAACTGAGCCATCAACCCAAACTGACTCATCACCCCAAACTGAAGCACCACCCCAAACAGATTCATGACGAAAAACTGACCCATTTCACCAAACAGACTCATCACCCACAAACTAACCCATCACCCTAAAGGGGCCCATCATCCTAAACTGACCCATCACCCCAAACTGCCTCATCACCCCAAACTGATTCTTCACCAAAAACTGACTCATCGGCCTAAACTGACGCATCACCCCAAAATGACTCATCACCCCAAACTGCCACATCACCCCGAAGTGACTCTTCACCAAAAACTGACTCATCACTCCAAACTGATTCATCACCACACACTGACCCATCACGCCAAACTGACCCATCAACCCAAACAGACTCATCACCCCAAACGGACGCACCATCACAAACTGACCCATCACCCAAAATTGACTCATCACCACAAACTGACCCATTCACCCAAACTGACCCATCACAAAAAACTGATGCATCACTCCAAACTGACTCATCATCCCAAAAAGACCCATCACACCAAATTGTCCCATCACCAAAAACATACTCATCACTCCAAACTGATTTATCACCCCAAATTGAACCATCATCCCAAACTGAGCCATCAACCCAAACTGACTCATCACCCCAAACTGAAGCACCACCCCAAACAGACTCATGACGAAAAACTGATCCATTTCACCAAACAGACTCATCACCCACAAACTAACCCATCACCCTAAAGGGGCCCATCATCCTAAACTGACCCATCACCCCAAACTGCCTCATCACCCCAACCTGAACCCATCAGCCCAAACTGAACCACCACGCCAAAGTGACGCATCAACCACAAATTGACTCTTCACTCCAAACTGACCCATCACCTCCAAGCTGACCCATCACCCCAAATTGACTCACCTCCAAAAATGAAACAGCACTCTAAACTGACCCATCACCCCAAACTGACACATATCCCCAAACTGAATTTTCATCCCAAACTGACGCACCACCCCAATCTGACTCATCACCAAATAACTGACCATCACCCCAAATTGAACCATCACCCCAAACTGACTCATAACCCCAAACTGACACATCACCCCAAAGTGACTCTTCACCAAAAACTGACTCATCACTCCAAACTGACTCATCACCCCAAACTGACCCATCACGCCAAACTGACCCATCAACCCAAACAGACTCATCACCCCAAACTGACGCAACACCACAAATGACCCATCACCCCAAATTGACTCATCACCATAAACTGACCCATTAATCCAAATTGACCCATCACAAAAAACTGACGCATCACTCCAAACTGACTCATCATCCCAAACTGACCTATCACACCAAATTGACCCATCACCAAAAACATACTCATCACTCCAAACTGACTCATCACCCCAAATTGACCAATCATCCCAAACTGAGCCATCAACCCAAACTGACTCATCACCCAAAACTGAAGCACCACCCCAAACAGACGCATGACGAAAAACTGTCCCATTTCACCAAACCTATTCATCACCCAAAAACTAACCCATCAACATAAACTGGCCCATCATCGTAAACTGACCCATCACACCAAACTGCCTCATCACCCCAAACTGAAACCATCACCCCAAACTGAACCACGACCCAAAAGTGATGTATCAATCACAAATTGATTCATCACTCCAAACTGACTCATAACCCCAAAACTGACCCATCACCCCAAATTGACCCATCACCCCAAATTGAATCAACACCCCAAACTGAACCATCACCCCAAACTCACTCATCACCCACAAACTGAGCCATCATCCTAAACTGACCCATCACCCCAAACTGCCACATCACACCAAAATGACACATCAAGCCAAACGGAATCATCACCCAAAGTGACTCATCACCCCAAAATGACTCATCGCCACAAACTGACGCATCACCCCAAACTGACACATCACACCAAACTGACATATCACCCCAAAATGACCCATCACCCCAAACTAAACCATCACCCAAACTGACTCATCACCCCAAAATAACCCATCACCCCAAAGTGACTCATCACCCCAAACTGACCCATCACCTCAAATTGACCCATCACCCCAAACTGACTCATCACCCCAAACGTACCCATCACCCCAAACTGACTCTTCACCAAAAACAGACTCATCACTCCACACTGACTCATCACCACAAACTGACATCACCCCAAACTGATCCATCACCCCAAATGACTCATCACCCCAAACTGACCCCCACTCTAACTGACCCATCATGCCAAACTAACCCATCACCCAAACTGAGCCATCAAGCATAAACTGACCCATTCCTCCAAACTGATCCTAGTCCCCAAACAGACTCATCACCCCAAAACTGACCCATCACCCCGAACTGAACATCACCCCAAACTGAACCATCACCCCAACTTGACTCATCACCCCAAACTGATCCTTCACACAAACTTACCCATTATCCCAAAATAACCCATCACCCCAAATTGACAAAACACCACAAACTGACCCATCACCCCCGAGCTGACCATCACCCCAAACTGACTCACCTCCAAAAAATGACTCAGCACTCTAGACTGACCCATCACCCTTAACTGACACATCACCCCAAATTGACCCATCACCCCAAACTGACTGATCACCAAAAATTGACTCTTCACTCCAAACTGACTCATCACCCCAAACTGACCCATCAACCCAAACAGACTCATCACCCCAAACGGACGCACCATCACAAACTGACCCATCACCCCAAATTGACTCATCACCAGAAACTGACCCATTCACCCAAACTGACCCATCACAAAAACTGATGCATCACTCCAAACTGACTCATCATCCCAAACAGACCCATCACACCAAATTGACCCATCACCAAAAACATACTCATCACTCCAAACTGATTCATCACCTGAAAATTGACCCATCATCCCAAACTGAGCCATCAATCCAAACTAACTCATCACCCCAAACTGAAGCACCACCACAAACAGACTCATGACGAAAAACTGACCCATTTCACCAAACCGACTCATCACCCACAAACTAACCCATCACAGTAAAGTGGCCCTTCATCCTAAACTGACCCATCACCCCAAACTGAACCACCACCCCAAAGTGACGCATCAACCACAAATTGACTCATCACTCCAAACTGACAAATCACCAAAAGCTGACCCATCACCCCAAACTGACTCACCTCCAAAAATGACTCAGCACTCTAAACTGACCCATCACCCCAAACTGACCCATCATCCCCGAGCTGACCTATCACCCCAAACTGACTCACCTCCAAAAAATTACTCAGCACTCTAAACTGAACCATCACCCCAAACTGACACATCACCCCAAACTGACCCATCACCCCAAACTGACTCAACACCAAAAATTGACTCTTCACTCCAAACTGACTCATCACCCCAAACTGACCCAGCACCCCAAACTGACTCATCACCCCAAACTGCCGCACCACCCCAATCTGACTCATTACCCCAAACTGACCCATCACCCCAAATTGGCCTATCACGCCAAACTGACTCATCACCACAAACTGACACATCACCACAAACTGATTCTTCACCAAAAACTGACTCATCGCCCTAAACTGACTCATCACCCCAAACTGACACATCACCCAAAAGTGACTCTTCACCAAAAACTGACTCATCACTCCAAACTGACTCATCACCCCAAACTGACCCATCACGCCAAACTGACCCATCAACGCAAACAGACTCATCACCCCAAACGGACGCACCATCACAAAATGACCTATCTCCCCAAATTGACTCATCACCACAAACTGACTCATTCACCCAAACTGACCCATCACAAAAAACTGATGCATCACTCCAAACTGACTCATCATCCGAAACAGACCCATCACACCAAATTGACCCATCACCAAAAACATATTCATCACTCCAAATTGATTCATCACCACAAATTGACCCATCATCCCAAACTGAGCCATCAACCCAAACTGACTCATCACCCCAAACTGAAGCACCACCACAAACAGACTCATGACGAAAAACTAAACCATTTCACCAAACCGACTCATCACCCACAAACTAACCCATCACCGTAAAGTGGCCCATCATCCTAAACTGACCCATCACCCCAAATTGCCTCATCAACCCAAACTGCACCCATCACCCCAAACTGAACCACCACCCCAATGTGACGCATCAACCACAAATTGATTCATCACTCCAAACTGACAAATCACCCACAAGCTGACGCATCACCCCAAACAGACTCACCTCCAAAAATGACTCAGCACTCTAAACTGACCCATCACCCCAAACTGACACATATCCCCAAACTGACCCATCACACAAACTGACTCATCACCAAAAACTGACTCTTCACTCCAAACTGACTCATCACCCCAAACTGACACATATTCCCAAACTGAATGTATCACCCCAAACTGACGCACCACCCCAATCTGACTCATCACCAAAAAACAGACCATCACCCCAAATTGACCCATCACGCCAAACTGACTCATCACCACAAACTGACCCATCACCACAAACTGATTCTTCACCAAAAACTGACTCATCGCCCTAAACTGACTCATCAACGCAAACTGACCCATCACGACAAACTGACCCATCAACCAAAACAGACCATCACCCCAAACGGACGCAGCATCACAAACTGACCCATCACACCAAATTGATTCATCACCACAAACTGACCCATTAACCCAAACTGACCCATCACAAAAAACTGACGCATCATTCCAAACTGACTCATCGTCCCAAACTGACCCATCACACCAAATTGACCCATCACCAAAAACGTACTCATCACTCCAAAATGATTCATCACCCCAAATTGACCCATCATCCCAAACTGAGCCATCAACCCAAACTGACTCATCACCCCAAACTTAAGCACCACCTCAAACAGACTCAGGATGAAAAACTGACCCATTTCACCAAACCGACTCATCACCCAAAAACTAACCCATCACCCTAAATTGGCCCATCATCCTAAACTGACCCATCACCCCAAACTGCCTCATCAACCCAAACTGAACCCATCACCCCAAACTGAACCACCACCCAAAAGTGACGCATCAATCACAAATTGACTCATCACTCCAAACTGATTCAAAACCACAAAACTGACTCATCACCCCAAACTGACGCACCACCCCAATCTGACTCATCACCCCAAACTGACCCATCACCCCAATTTGGCCTATCACGCCAAACTGACTCATCACAACAAACTGACCCATCACCCCAAACTGAACCATCACGCCAAACTGACCCATCAACCCAAACAGACTCATCACCCCAAACGGACGCACCATCACAAACTGACCCATCACCCCAAATTGACTCATCACCACAAACTGACCCATTCACCAAAACTGACCCATCACAATAAACTGATGCATCACTCCAAACTGACTCATCATCGCAAGCAGACCCATCACACCAAATTGACCCATCACCAAAAACATACTCTTCACTCCAAACTGATTGATCACACCAAATTGAACCATCATCACAAACTGAGCCATCAACCCAAACTGACTCATCACCCCAAACTGAAGCACCACCCCAAACAGACTCATGACGAAAAACTGACCCATTTCACCAAACCGACTCATCACCCACAAACTAACCCATCACCCTAAAGTAGCCCATCATCTTAAACTGACCCATCACCCCAAACTGACTAATCACCCGAACCTGAACCCATCAGCCCAAACTAAACCACCACGCCAAAGTGATGCATCAACCACAAATTGACTCATCACTCCAGCTGAACCATCACCCCCAAGCTGATCCATCACCCCCAAGCTGATCCATCACCCCAAACTGACTCACCTCCAAAAATGAATCAGCACTCTAAACTGACTCATCACCCCAAACTGACGCACCACCCCAATCTGACTCATCACCAAAAAACTGACCATCACCCCAAATTGACCCATCACGCCAAACTGACCATCACGCCAAACTGACCCATCAACCCAAACAGACTCATCACCCCAAACGGACGCACCATCACAAACTGACCCATCACCCCAAATTGACTCATCACCACAAACTGACCTATTAACCCAAACTGACCCATCACAAAAAACTGACGCATCATTCCAAACTGACTCATCATCCCAAAACGACCCATCACACCAAATTGACCCATCACCAAAAACATACTCATCACTCCAAACTGATTCATCACCCCAAACTGATCCTTCACACAAACTGAGCCATTATCCCAACATAACCCATCACCCCAAATTGACACACCACCACAAACTGACCAATCACCCCCGAGTTGACTCATCACCCCAAACTGACTCATCTCCAAAAAAAGACTCAGCACTCTAAACTGACCCATCATCCCAAACTGACACATCACCCCAAACTGACCCATCACCCCAAACTGACTCATCACCAAAAATTGACTCTTCACTCCAAACTGACTCATCACCCCAAACTGACCCAACACCCCAAAATGACTCATCACCTCAAACTGACGCACCACCCCAATCTGACTCATCAACCCAAACTGACCCATCAGCCCAAATTGGCCTATCACGCCAAACTGACTCATCACAACAAATTGACCAATCAGCACAAACTGATTCTTCACCAAAAACTGACTCATCGGCCTAAACTGTCGCATCACCCCAAAATGACTCATCACCCCAAACTGACACATCGCACCAAAATGACACATCATCCCTAACTGACCCATCACACCAAATTGACCCATCACCAAAAACATACTCATCACTCGAAACTGATTCATCACCCCAAATTGACGCATTATCCCAAACTGAGGCTTCAACCCAAACTGACTCATCACCCCAAACTGAAGCACCACCCCAAACAGATTCATGTCGAAAAACTGACCCATTTGACCAAACCGACTCATCACCCAAAAACTAACCCATCACCCCAAACTGGCCCATCATCCTAAACTGACCCATCACCCCAATCTGCCTCATCACCCCAAACTGAACCCATCACCCCAAACTGAACCACCACCCAAAAGTGACGCATTAATCACAAATTGACCCATCACTCCAAACTGACTCATAACCCCAAAACTGACCCATCACCCCAAATTGACCCATCACCCCAAATTGAATCATCACCCCAAACTGAACCATCACCCCAAACTCACTTATCACCCACAAACTGAGCCATCATCCTAAACTGACCCATCACCCCAAACGGCTACATCACACCAAAATGACACATCAACCAAAACGGAATATACACCCCAAACTGACTCATCACCACAAAATGACTCATCGCCCCAAACTGACTCATCACCCCAAATTGACACATCACCCCAAACTGACACATCACCCCAAACTGACCCATCACCCCAACCTAAACCATCAGCCCAAATTGACTCATCACCCCAAAATGATTCATCACCCCAAACTGACGCATTACCCCAAACTGACACATAATCCCAAATTGACACATCACCCCAAACTGACGCATCAACCACACATGGAATCATCACCCCAAACTAACCCATCACCCCAAAGTGACTCATCACCCCAAACTGACCCATCACCTCAAATTGAACCATCACCCCAAACTGACTCATCACCACAAACGGACCCATCACCCCAAACTGACTCTTCACCAAAAACAGACTCATCACTCTACACTGACTCATCACTACAAACTGACATCACCCCAAACTGATCCATCACCCAAATTGACTCATCACCCCAACCTGACCCCCACACTAACTGACCCATCATGCCAAACTAACCCATCACCCAAACTGACCCATCAAGCACAAACTGACCCATCCCCCCAAACTGACCCTACTCCCCAAACAGACTCATCACCCCAAAACTGACCCATCACTCCGAACTGAACATCACCCCAAACTGAACCATCACCCCAAATTGACTCATCACCCCAAACTGATCCTTCACACAAACTGACCCATTATCCCAAATTAACCCATCACCCCAAATTGACACAACACCACAAACTGACCCATCACCCCCGAGCTGACCTATCACGCCAAACTGACTCACCTCCAAAACATGACTCAGCACTCTAAGCTGACACATCACCCCAAACTGACACATCACCCCAAATTGACCCATCACCCCAAACTGACTCATCACCAAAAATTGACTCTTCACTCCGAACTGACTCATCAACCCAACCTAAACCCATCAGACCATACTGAACCACCACGCCAAAGTGATGCATCAACCACAAATTGACTCATCACTCCAAGTTGAACCATCACCCCCAAGCTGACCCATCACGCCAAACTGACTCACCTCCAAAAATGAATCAGCACTCTAAACTGACCCATCACCCCAAACTGACACATATTCCCAAACTGAATTATCACCCCAAACTGACGCACCACCCCAATCTGACTCATCAGCAAAAAACTGAACATCATCCCAAATTGACCCATCACGCCAAACTGACTCATCACCAGAAACTGACCCATCACCACAAGCTGATTCTTCACCAAAAACTGACTCATCGCCCTAAACTGACTCATCACCACAAACTGACCCATCACGCCAAAGTGACCCATCAACCCAAACAGACTCATTACCCCAAACGGACGCACCATCACAACCTGACCCATCACCCCAAATTGATTCATCACCACAAACTGACCCATTAACCCAAACTGACCCATCACAAAAAACTGACGCATCATTCCAAACTGACTCATCATCCCAAACTGACCCATCACACCAAATTGACCCATCACCAAAAACATACTCATCACTCCAAACTGATTTATCACCCCAAATTGACCCATCATTCCAAACTGAGCCATCAACCCAAACTGACTCATCACCCCAAACAGACTCATGACGAAAAACTGACCCATTTCACCAAACCGACTCATCACCCCAAACTGAACCCATCACCCCAAACTGAACCACCACCCAAAAGTGAAGCATCAATCACAAATTGACTCATCACTCCATACTGACTCATAACCCCAAAACTGACCCATCACTCCAAATTGACCCATCACCCCAAATTGACCCATCACCCCAAATTGAATCATCACCCCAAACTGAACCATCACCCCAAACTCACTCATCACCCACAAACTGAGTCATCATCCTTAACTGACCCATCACCCCAAACGGCAACATCACATCAAAATGACACATCAACCAAAACGGAATATACACCCCAAAATGACTCATCGCCCCAAACTGACTCATCACCCCAAATTGACACATCACCCCAAACTGTCACATCACCCCAAACTGACCCATCACCCCAAACTAAACCATCACCCCAAACTGACTCATCACCCCAAAATGATTCATCGCCCCAAACTGACGCATCACCCCAAACTGACACATAATCCCAAATTGACACATCACCCCAAACTGACGCATCAACCACACATGGAATCATCACCCCAAACTAACCCATCACCCCAAAGTGACTCATCACCCCAAACTGACCCATCACCTCAAATTGACCCATCACCCCAAACTGACTCATCACCACAAACGTACCCATCACCCCAAACTGACTCTTCACCAAAAACAGACTCATCACTCCACACTGACACATCACCACAAACTGACATCACCGCAAACTGATCCATCTCCCCAAATTGACTCATCACCCCAACCTGACCCCCACACTAACTGACCCATCATGCCAAACTAACCCATCACCCAAACTGACCCATCAAGCATAAACTGACCCATCCCCCCAAACTGACCCAATCCCCAAACAGACTCATCACCCCAAAACTGACACATCACCCCGAACTGAACATCACCCAAAACTGAACCATCACCCCAAATTGACTCATCACCCCTAACTGATCCTTCACACAAACTGACCCATTATCCCAAATTAACCCATCACTCCAAATTGACACAACACCACAAGCTGACCCATCACCCCCGAGCTGACCCATCACGCCAAACTGACTCACCTCCAAAACATGACTCAGCACTCTAAACTGACCCATCACACCAAACTGCCTCATCACCCCAAACTGAACCCATCACTCCAAACTGAACCACCACCCAAAAGTGAAGCATCAATCACAAATTGACTCATCACTCCAAACTGACTCATAACCCCAAAACTGACACATCACCCCAAATTGACCCATCACCCCAAATTGAATCATCACCCCAAACTGAACCATCACCCCAAACTCACTCATCACCCACAAACTGAGTCATCATCCTTAACTGACCCATCACCCCAAACGGCAACATCACACCAAAATGACACATCAAACAAAACGGAATATACACCCCAAAATGACTCATCGCCCCAAACTGACTCATCGCCCCAAATTGACACATCACCCCAAACTGTCACATCAACCCAAACTGACCCATCACCCCAAACTAAACCATCACCCCAAACTGACTCATCACCCCAAAATGATTCATCGCTCCAAACTGACGCATCACCCCAAACTGACACATAATCCCAAATTGACACATCACCCCAAACTGACGCATCAACCACACATTGAATCATCCCCCCAAACTAACCCATCACCCCAAAGTGACTCATCACACCAAACTGACCCATCACCTCAAATTGACCCATCACCCCAAACTGACTCATCACCACAAACGTACCCACCACCCCAAACTGACTCTTCACCAAAAACAGACTTTACACTCCACACTGACTCATCACCACAAACTGACATCACCCCAAACTGATCCATCACCCCAAATTGACTCATCACCCCAACCTGACCCCCACACTAACTGACCCATCATGCCAAACTAAACCATCACCCAAACTGAGCCATCAAGCATAAACTGACCCATCCCCCCAAACTGACCCAATCCCCAAACAGACTCATCACCCCAAAACTGACACATCACCCCGAACTGAACATCACCCAAAACTGAACCATCACCCCAAATTGACTCATCACCCCCAACTGAGCCTTCACACAAACTGACCCATTATCCCAAATTAACCCATCACTCCAAATTGACACAACACCACAAGCTGACCCATCACCCCCGAGCTGACCCATCACGCCAAACTGACTCACCTCCAAAACATGACTCAGCACTCTAAACTGACCCATCACCCCAAACTGACAAATCACCCCAAATTGACCTTCACCCCAAACTGACTCATCACCAAAATTGACTCTTCACTCCGAACTAACTCATCACCCCAGCCTGAACCCATCAGCCCAAACTGAACCACCACGCCAAAGTGATGCATCAACCACAAATTGACTCATCAATCCGAACTGAACCATCACCCCCAAGCTGACCCATCACGCCAAACTGACTCACCTCCAAAAATGAATCAGCACTCTAAACTAACCCATCACCCCAAACTGACACATATTCTAAAACTGAATTATCACCCCAAACTGACGCACCACCCCAATCTGACTCATCAGCAAAAAACTGACCATCATCCCAAATTGACCCATCACGCCAAACTGACTCATCACCAGAAACTGACCCATCACCACAAGCTGATTCTTCACCAAAAACTGACTCATCGCCCTAAACTGACTCATCACCCCAAACTGACCCATCACGCCAAACGGACGCACCATCACAAACTGACCCATCACCCCAAATTGATTCATCACCACAAACTGACCCATTAACCCAAACTGACCCATCACAAAAAACTGACGCATCATTCCAAACTGACTCATCATCCCAAATTGACCCATCACACCAAATTGACCCATCACCAAAAACATACTCATCACTCCAAACTGATTCATCACCCCAAATTGACCCATCATCCCAAACTGAGCCATCAACCCAAATTGACTCATCACCCCAAACAGACTCATGACGAAAAACTGACCCATTTCACCAAACCGACTCATCACCCAAAAACTAACCCATCACCCTAAACTTGCCCATCATCCTAAACTGACCCATCACACCAAACTGCCTTATCACCCCAAACTGAACCCATCACCCCAAACTGAACCACCACCCAAAATTGACGCATCAATCACAAATTGACTCATCACTCCAAACTGACTCATAACCCCAAAACTGTCCCATCACCCCAAATTGACCCATCACCCCAAATTGAATCATCACCCCAAAGTGAAGCATCACCCCAAACTTACTCATCACCCACAAACTGAGCCATCATCCTAAACTGACCCATCACCCCAAACTGCCACTTCACACCGAAATGAGACATCAACTCAAACGGAATATACACCCCAAACTGACTCATCGCCCCAAAATGACTCATCGCCCCAAACTGACGCATGACCCCAAACTGACACATCACCCCAAACTGACACATCACCCCAAATTGACCCATCACCCCAAACCAAACCATCACCCCAAACTGATTCATCACCCCAAAATGATTAATCGCCCCAAACTGACGCATCAGCCCAAACTGACACATAATCCCAAATTGACACATCACCCCAAACTGACGCATCAACCTCACATGGACTCATCACCCAAAACTAACCCATCACCCCAAAGTGACTCATCAGCCCAAACTGACCCATCACCTCAAATTGACCCATCACCCCAAACTGACTCATCACCACAAACGTACCCATCACCCCAAACTGACTCTTGACAAAAAACAGACTCATCAATCCATACTGACTCATCACCACAAACTGACATCACCACAAACTGATCCATCACCCCAAATTGACTCATCACCTCAACCTGACCCCCACACTAACTGACCCATCATGCCAAACTAACCCATAACCCAAACTGACCCATCACCCCAAATTGACTCATCACCCCTAACTGATCCTTCACACAAACTGAGCCATTATCCCAAATTAACCCATCACTCCAAATTGACACAACACCACTAACTGACCCATCACCCCCGAGCTGACCCATCACGCCAAACTGACTCACCTCCAAAACAGGACTCAGCACTCTAAACTGACCCATCACCCCAAACTGACACATCACCCCAAATTGACCCATTACCCCAAACTGACTCATCACCAAAAATTGACTCTTCACTCCAAACTGACTCATCACCCCAAACTGACCCAACACCCCAAACTGACTCATCACCCCAAACTGACTCACCTCCAAAAAATGACTCAGCACTCTAAACAGACCCATCACCCCAAACTGACACATCACCCCAAACTGACCCATCACCCGAAACTGACTCATCACCAAAAATTGACTCTTCACTCCAAACTGACTCATCACCCCAAACTGACCCAACACCCCAAACTGACTCATCACCCCAAACTGACGCACCACCCCAATCTGACTCATCACCGCAAACTGGCCCATCACCCCAAATTGGCCTATCACGCCAAACTGACTCATCACCCCACCCTGACACCCACACTAACTGACCCATCATGCCAAACTAACCCATCACCCAAACTGACCCATCAAGCACAAACTGACCCATCCCCCAAACTGAACCAATCCCTTAACAGACTCATCACCCCAAAACTGACACATCACCCCGAACTGAACATCACCCAAAACTGAACCATCACCCCAAATTGACTCATCACCCCCAACTGATCCTTCACACAAACTGACCCATTATCCCAAATTAACCCATCACTCCAAATTGACACAACACCACAAACTGACCCATCAACCCCGAGCTGACCCATCACGCCATACTGACTCATCACCAGAAACTGACCCATCACCACAAGCTGATTCTTCACCAAAAACTGACTCATCGCCCTAAACTGACTCATCACCCCAAACTGACCCATCACGCCAAACGGACGCACCATCACAAACTGGCCCATCACCCCAAATTGATTCATCACCACAAACTGATCCATTAACCCAAACTGACCCATCACAAAAAACTGACGCATCATTCCAAACTGACTCATCATCCCAAACTGACCCATCACACCAAATTGACCCATCACCAAAAACATACTCATCAACCCAAACTGACTCATCACCCCAAACAGACTCATGACGAAAAACTGACCCATTTCACCAAACCGACTCATCACCCAAAAACTAACCCATCACCCTAAACTGGCCCATCATCCTAAACGGACCCATCACACCAAACTGCCTCATCACCCCAAACTGAACCCATCACCCCAAACTGAACCACCACCCAAAAGTGAAGCATCAATCACAAATTGACTCATCACTCCATACTGACTCATAACCCCAAAACTGACCCATCACTCCAAATTGACCCATCACCCCAAATTGACCCATCACCCCAAATTGAATCATCACCCCAAACTGAACCATCACCCCAAACTCACTCATCACCCACAAACTGAGTCATCATCCTTAACTGACCCATCACCCCAAACGGCAACATCACACCAAAATGACACATCAACCAAAACGGAATATACACCCCAAAATGACTCATCGCCCCAAACTGACTCATCACCCCAAATTGACACATCACCCCAAACTGTCACATCACCCCAAACTGACCCATCACCCCAAACTAAACCATCACCCCAAACTGACTCATCACCCCAAAATGATTCATCGCCCCAAACTGACGCATCACCCCAAACTGACACATAATCCCAAATTGACACATCACCCCAAACTGACGCATCAACCACACATGGAATCATCACCCCAAACTAACCCATCACCCCAAAGTGACTCATCACCCCAAACTGACCCATCACCTCAAATTGACCCATCACCCCAAACTGACTCATCACCACAAACGTACCCATCACCAAAAACAGACTCATCACTCCACACTGACACATCACCACAAACTGACATCACCCCAAACTGATCCATCTCCCCAAATTGACTCATCACCCCAACCTGACCCCCACACTAACTGACCCATCATGCCAAACTAACCCATCACCCAAACTGACCCATCAAGCATAAACTGACCCATCCCCCCAAACTGACCCAATCCCCAAACAGACTCATCACCCCAAAACTGACACATCACCCCGAACTGAACATCACCCAAAACTGAACCATCACCCCAAATTGACTCATCACCCCTAACTGATCCTTCACACAAACTGACCCATTATCCCAAATTAACCCATCACTCCAAATTGACACAACACCACAAGCTCACCCATCACCCTCGAGCTGACCCATCACGCCAAACTGACTCACCTCCAAAACATGACTCAGCACTCTAAACTGACCCATCACACCAAACTGCCTCATCACCCCAAACTGAACCCATCACTCCAAACTGAACCACCACCCAAAAGTGAAGCATCAATCACAAATTGACTCATCACTCCAAACTGACTCATAACCCCAAAACTGACACATCACCCCAAATTGACCCATCACCCCAAATTGAATCATCACCCCAAACTGAACCATCACCCCAAACTCACTCATCACCCACAAACTGAGTCATCATCCTTAACTGACCCATCACCCCAAACGGCAACATCACACCAAAATGACACATCAAACAAAACGGAATATACACCCCAAAATGACTCATCGCCCCAAACTGACTCATCGCCCCAAATTGACACATCACCCCAAACTGTCACATCAACCCAAACTGACCCATCACCCCAAACTAAACCATCACCCCAAACTGACTCATCACCCCAAAATGATTCATCGCTCCAAACTGACGCATCACCCCAAACTGACACATAATCCCAAATTGACACATCACCCCAAACTGAGGCATCAACCACACATGGAATCATCCCCCCAAACTAACCCATCACCCCAAAGTGACTCATCACACCAAACTGACCCATCACCTCAAATTGACCCATCACCCCAAACTGACTCTTCACCACAAACGTACCCACCACCCCAAACTGACTCTTCACCAAAAACAGACTTTACACTCCACACTGACTCATCACCACAAACTGACATCACCCCAAACTGATCCATCACCCCAAATTGACTCATCACCCCAACCTGACCCCCACACTAACTGACCCATCATGCCAAACTAACCCATCACCCAAACTGAGCCATCAAGCATAAACTGACCCATCCCCCCAAACTGACCCAATCCCCAAACAGACTCATCACCCCAAAACTGACACATCACCCCGAACTGAACATCACCCAAAACTGAACCATCACCCCAAATTGACTCATCACCCCCAACTGAGCCTTCACACAAACTGACCCATTATCCCAAATTAACCCATCACTCCAAATTGACACAACACCACAAGCTGACCCATCACCCCCGAGCTGACCCATCACGCCAAACTGACTCACCTCCAAAACATGACTCAGCACTCTAAACTGACCCATCACCCCAAACTGACAAATCACCCCAAATTGACCCATCACCCCAAACTGACTCATCACCAAAATTGACTCTTCACTCCGAACTAACTCATCACCCCAGCCTGAACCCATCAGCCCAAACTGAACCACCACGCCAAAGTGATGCATCAACCACAAATTGACTCATCAATCCGAACTGAACCATCACCCCCAAGCTGACTCATCACGCCAAACTGACTCACCTCCAAAAATGAATCAGCACTCTAAACTAACCCATCACCCCAAACTGACACATATTCTAAAACTGAATTATCACCCCAAACTGACGCACCACCCCAATCTGACTCATCAGCAAAAAACTGACCATCATCCCAAATTGACCCATCACGCCAAACTGACTCATCACCAGAAACTGACCCATCACCACAAGCTGATTCTTCACCAAAAACTGACTCATCGCCCTAAACTGACTCATCACCCCAAACTGACCCATCACGCCAAACGGACGCACCATCACAAACTGACCCATCACCCCAAATTGATTCATCACCACAAACTGACCCATTAACCCAAACTGACCCATCACAAAAAACTGACGCATCATTCCAAACTGACTCATCATCCCAAATTGACCCATCACACCAAATTGACCCATCACCAAAAACATACTCATCACTCCAAACTGATTCATCACCCCAAATTGACCCATCATCCCAAACTGAGCCATCAACCCAAATTGACTCATCACCCCAAACAGACTCATGACGAAAAACTGACCCATTTCACCAAACCGACTCATCACCCAAAAACTAACCCATCACCCTAAACTTGCCCATCATCCTAAACTGACCCATCACACCAAACTGCCTTATCACCCCAAACTGAACCCATCACCCCAAACTGAACCACCACCCAAAATTGACGCATCAATCACAAATTGACTCATCACTCCAAACTGATTCATAACCCCAAAACTGTCCCATCACCCCAAATTGACCCATCACCCCAAATTGAATCATCACCCCAAAGTGAAGCATCACCCCAAACTTACTCATCACCCACAAACTGAGCCATCATCCTAAACTGACCCATCACCCCAAACTGCCACTTCACACCGAAATGAGACATCAACTCAAACGGAATATACACCCCAAACTGACTCATCGCCCCAAAATGACTCATCGCCCCAAACTGACGCATGACCCCAAACTGACACATCACCCCAAACTGACACATCACCCCAAATTGACCCATCACCCCAAACCAAACCATCACCCCAAACTGATTCATCACCTCAAAATGATTAATCGCCCCAAACTGACGCATCAGCCCAAACTGACACATAATCCCAAATTGACACATCACCCCAAACTGACGCATCAACCTCACATGGACTCATCACCCAAAACTAACCCATCACCCCAAAGTGACTCATCAGCCCAAACTGACCCATCACGTCAAATTGACCCATCACCCCAAACTGACTCATCACCACAAACGTACCCATCACCCCAAACTGACTCTTGACAAAAAACAGACTCATCAATCCATACTGACTCATCACCACAAACTGACATCACCACAAACTGATCCATCACCCCAAATTGACTCATCACCTCAACCTGACCCCCACACTAACTGACCCATCATGCCAAACTAACCCATAACCCAAACTGACCCATTACCCCAAATTGACTCATCACCCCTAACTGATCCTTCACACAAACTGACCCATTATCCCAAATTAACCCATCACTCCAAATTGACACAACACCACTAACTGACCCATCACCCCCGAGCTGACCCATCACGCCAAACTGACTCACCTCCAAAACAGGACTCAGCACTCTAAACTGACCCATCACCCCAAACTGACACATCACCCCAAATTGACCCATTACCCCAAACTGACTCATCACCAAAAATTGACTCTTCACTCCAAACTGACTCATCACCCCAAACTGACCCAACACCCCAAACTGACTCATCACCCCAAACTGACTCACCTCCAAAAAATGACTCAGCACTCTAAACTGACCCATCACCCCAAACTGACACATCACCCCAAACTGACCCATCACCCGAAACTGACTCATCACCAAAAATTGACTCTTCACTCCAAACTGACTCATCACCCCAAACTGACCCAACACCCCAAACTGACTCATCACCCCAAACTGACCCAACACCCCGAGCTGACCCATCACGCCAAACTGACTCACCTCCAAAACAGGACTCAGCACTCTAAACTGACCCATCACCCCAAACTGACACATCACCCCAAATTGACCCATTACCCCAAACTGACTCATCACCAAAAATTGACTCTTCACTCCAAACTGACTCATCACCCCAAACTGACCCAACACCCCGAGCTGACCCATCACGCCAAACTGACTCACCTCCAAAACAGGACTCAGCACTCTAAACTGACCCATCACCCCAAACTGACACATCACCCCAAACTGACCCAACACCCCAAACTGACTCATCACCCCAAACTGACGCACCACCCCAATCTGACTCATCACCGCAAACTGGCCCATCACCCCAAATTGGCCTATCACGCCAAACTGACTCATCACCCCAACCTGACCCCCACACTAACTGACCCATCATGCCAAACTAACCCATCACCCAAACTGACCCATCAAGCACAAACTGACCCATCCCCCCAAACTGAACCAATCCCTTAACAGACTCATCACCCCAAAACTGACACATCACCCCGAACTGAACATCACCCAAAACTGAACCATCACCCCAAATTGACTCATCACCCCTAACTGATCCTTCACACAAACTGACCCATTATCCCAAATTAACCCATCACTCCAAATTGACACAACACCACAAACTGTCCCATCACCCCCGAGCTGACCCATCACGCCAAACTGACTCATCACCAGAAACTGACCCATCACCACAAGCTGATTCTTCACCAAAAACTGACTCATCGCCCTAAACTGACTCATCACCCCAAACTGACCCATCACGCCAAACGGACGCACCATCACAAACTGGCCCATCACCCCAAATTGATTCATCACCACAAACTGATCCATTAACCCAAACTGACCCATCACAAAAAACTGACGCATCATTCCAAACTGACTCATCATCCCAAACTGATTCATCACACCAAATTGACCCATCACCAAAAACATACTCATCACTCCAAACTGATTCATCACCCCAAATTGACCCATCATCCCAAACTGAGCCATCAACCCAAATTGACTCATCACCCCAAACAGAATCATGACGAAAAACTGACCCATTTCACCAAACCGACTCATCACCAAAAAACAACCCATCACCCTAAACTGGCCCATCATCCTAAACTGACCCATCACACCAAACTGCCTCATCACCCCAAACTGAACCCATCACTCCAAACTGAACCACCACCCAAAAGTGAAGGATCAATCACAAATTGACTCATCACTCCAAACTGACTCATAACCCCAAAACTGACCCATCACCCCAAATTGACCCATCACCCCAAATTGAATCATCACCCCAAACTGAACCATCACCCCAAACTCACTCATCACCCACAAACTGAGTCATCATCCTTAACTGACCCATCACCCCAAAAGGCAACATCACACCAAAATGACACATCAACCAAAACGGAATATACACCCCAAAATGACTCATCGCCCCAAACTGACTCATCGCCCCAAATTGACACATCACCCCAAACTGTCACATCACCCCAAACTGACCCATCACCCCAAACTAAACCATCACCCCAAACTGACTCATCACCCCAAAATGATTCATCGCTCCAAACTGAAGCATCACCCCAAACTGACACATAATCCCAAATTGACACATCACCCCAAACTGACGCATCAACCACACATGGAATCATCACCCCAAACTAACCCATCACCCCAAAGTGACTCATCACACCAAACTGACACATCACCTCAAATTGACACATCACCCCAAACTGACTCATCACCACAAACGTACCCATCACCCCAAACTGACTCTTCACCAAAAACAGACTTTACACTCCACACTGACTCATCACCACAAACGTACCCAACACCCCAAACTGACTCTTCACCAAAAACAGACTTTACACTCCACACTGACTCATCACCACAAACTGACATCACCCCAAACTGATCCATCACCCCAAATTGACTCATCACCCCAACCTGACCCCCACACTAACTGACCCATCATGCCAAACTAACCCATCACCCAAACTGAGCCATCAAGCATAAACTGACCCATCCCCCCAAACTGACCCAATCCCCAAACAGACTCATCACCCCAAAACTGACACATCACCCCGAACTGAACATCACACAAAACTGAACCATCACCCCAAATTGACTCATCACCCCTAACTGAGCCTTCACACAAACTGACCCATTATCCCAAATTAACCCATCACTCCAAATTGACACAACACCACAAGCTGACCCATCACACCCGAGCTGACCCATCACGCCAAACTGACTCACCTCCAAAACATGACTCAGCACTCTAAACTGACCCATCACCCCAAACTGACAAATCACCCCAAATTGACCCATCACCCCAAACTGACTCATCACCAAAATTGACTCTTCACTCCGAACTGACTCATCACCCCAGCCTGAACCCATCAGCCCAAACTGAACCACCATGCCAAAGTGATGCATCAACCACAAATTGACTGATCACTCCGAACTGAACCATCACCCCCAAGCTGACCCATCACGCCAAACTGACTCACCTCCAAAAATGAATCAGCACTCTAAACTAATCCATCACCCCAAACTGACACATATTCTCAAACTGAATTATCACCCCAAACTGACGCACCACCCCAATCTGACTCATCAGCAAAAAACTGACCATCATCCCAAATTGACCCATCACGCCAAACTGACTCATCACCAGAAACTGAACCATCACCACAAGCTGATTCTTCACCAAAAACTGACTCATCGCCCTAAACTGACTCATCACCCCAAACTGAACCCATCACCCCAAACTGAACCACCACCCAAAATTGACGCATCAATCACAAATTGACTCATCACTCCAAACTGACTCATAACCCCAAAATTGTCCCATCACCCCAAATTGACCCATCACCCCAAATTGAATCATCACCCCAAAGTGAAGCATCACCCCAAACTTACTCATCACCCACAAACTGAGCCATCATCCTAAACTGACCCATCACCCCAAACTGCCACTTCACACCGAAATGAGACATCAACTCAAACGGAATATACACCCCAAACTGACTCATCGCCCCAAAATGACTCATCGCCCCAAACTGACGCATGACCCCAAACTGACACATCAACCCAAACTGACACGTCACCCCAAATTGACCCATCACCCCAAACCAAACCATCACCCCAAACTGATTCATCACCCCAAAATGATTAATCGCCCCAAACTGACGCATCAGCCCAAACTGACACATAATCCCAAATTGACACATCACCCCAAACTGACGCATCAACCTCACATGGACTCATCACCCAAAACTAACCCATCACCCCAAAGTGACTCATCAGCCCAAACTGACCCATCACCTCAAATTGACCCATCACCCCAAACTGACTCATCACCACAAACGTACCCATCACCCCAAACTGACTCTTCACAAAAAACAGACTCATCAATCCACACTGACTCATCACCACAAACTGACATCACCCCAAACTGATCCATTACACCAAATTGACTCATCACCTCAACCTGACCCCCACACAAACTGACCCATCATGCCAAACTAACCCATAACCCAAACTGACCCATCACCCCAAATTGACTCATCACCCCTAACTGATCCTTCACACAAACTGACCCATTATCCCAAATTAACCCATCACTCCGAATTGACACAACACCACTAACTGACCCATCACCCCCGAGCTGACCCATCACGCCAAACTGACTCATCTCCAAAACAGGACTCAGCACTCTAAACTGACCCATCACCCCAAACTGACACATCACCCCAAATTGACCCATCACCCGAAACTGACTCATCACCAAAAATTGACTCTTCACTCCAAACTGACTCATCACCCCAAACTGACCCAACACCCCAAACTGACTCATCACCCCAAACTGACTCACCACCCCAATCTGACTCATCACCGCAAACTGGCCCATCACCCCAAATTGGCCCATCACGCCAAACTGACTCATCACCCCAACCTGACCCCCACACTAACTGACCCATCATGCCAAACTAACCCATCACCCAAACTGACCCATCAAGCACAAACTGACCCATCCCCCCAAACTGAACCAATCCCTTAACAGACTCATCACCCCAAAACTGACACATCACCCCGAACTGAACATCACCCAAAACTGACCCATTATCCCAAATTAACCCATCACTCCAAATTGACACAACACCACAAACTGACCCATCACCCCCGAGCTGACCCATCACGCCAAACTGACTCATCACCAGAAACTGACCCATCACCACAAGCTGATTCTTCACCAAAAACTGACTCATCGCCCTAAACTGACTCATCACCCCAAACTGACCCATCACGCCAAACGGACGCACCATCACAAACTGGCCCATCACCCCAAATTGATTCATCACCACAAACTGATCCATTAACCCAAACTGACCCATCACAAAAAACTGACGCATCATTCCAAACTGACTCATCATCCCAAACTGACCCATCACACCAAATTGACCCATCACCAAAAACATACTCATCACTCCAAACTGATTCATCACCCCAAATTGACCCATCATCCCAAACTGAGCCATCAACCCAAATTGACCCATCACCCCAAACAGACTCATGACGAAAAACTGACCCATTTCACCAAACCGACTCATCACCAAAAAACTAACCCATCACCCTATACTGGCCCATCATCCTAAACTGACCCATCACACCAAACTGCCTCATCACCCCAAACTGAACTCATCACTCCAAACTGAACCACCACCCAAAAGTGAAGCATCAATCACAAATTGACTCATCACTCCAAACTGACTCATAACCCCAAAACTGACCCATCACCCCAAATTGACCCATCAACCCAAATTGAATTATCACCCCAAACTGAACCATCACCCCAAACTCACTCATCACCCACAAACTCAGTCATCATCCTTAACTGACCCATCACCCCAAAAGGCAACATCACACCAAAATGACACATCAACCAAAACGGAATATACACCCCAAAATGACTCATCGCCCCAAACTGACTCATCGCCCCAAATTGACACATCACCCCAAACTGTCACATCACCCCAAACTGACCCATCACCACAAACTAAACCATCACCCCAAACTGACTCATCACCCCAAAATGATTCATCGCTCCAAACTGACGCATCACCCCAAACTGACACATAATCCCAAATTGACACATCACCCCAAACTGACGCATCAACCACACATGGAATCATCACCCCAAACTAACCCATCACCCCAAAGTGACTCATCACACCAAACTGACCCATCACCTCAAATTGACCCATCACCCCAAACTGACTCATCACCACAAACGTACCCATCACCCCAAACTGACTCTTCACCAAAAACAGACTTTACACTCCACACTGACTCATCACCACAAACTGACATCACCCCAAACTGATCCATCACCCCAAATTGACTCATCACCCCAACCTGACCCCCACACTAACTGACCCATCATGCCAAACTAAACCATCACCCAAACTGAGCCATCAAGCATAAACTGACCCATCCCCCCAAACTGACCCAATCCCCAAACAGACTCATCACCCCAAAACTGACACATCACCCCGAACTGAACATCACCCAAAACTGAACCATCACCCCAAATTGACTCATCACCCCTAACTGAGCCTTCACACAAACTGACCCATTATCCCAAATTAACCCATCACTCCAAATTGACACAACACCACAAGCTGACCCATCACCCCCGAGCTGACCCATCACGCCAAACTGACTCACCTCCAAAACATGACTCAGCACTCTAAACTGACCCATCACCCCAAACTGACAAATCACCCCAAATTGACCCATCACCCCAAACTGACTCATCACCAAAATTGACTCTTCACTCCGAACTAACTCATCACCCCAGCCTGAACCCATCAGCCCAAACTGAACCACCACGCCAAAGTGATGCATCAACCACAAATTGACTCATCAATCCGAACTGAACCATCACCCCCAAGCTGACCCATCACGCCAAACTGACTCACCTCCAAAAATTAATCAGCACTCTAAACTAACCCATCACCCCAAACTGACACATATTCTAAAACTGAATTATCACCCCAAACTGACGCACCACCCCAATCTGACTCATCAGCAAAAAACTGACCATCATCCCAAATTGACCCATCACGCCAAACTTACTCATCACCAGAAACTGACCCATCACCACAAGCTGATTCTTCACCAAAAACTGACTCATCGCCCTAAACTGACTCATCACCCCAAAGTGACCCATCACGCCAAACGGACGCACCGTCACAAACTGACCCATCACCCCAAATTGATTCATCACCACAAACTGACCCATTAACCCAAACTGACCCATCACAAAAAACTGACGCATCATTCCAAATTGACTCATCATCCCAAACTGACCCATCACACCAAATTGACCCATCACCAAAAACATACTCATCACTCCAAACTGATTCATCACCCCAAATTGACCCATCATCCCAAACTGAGCCATCAACCCAAATTGACTCATCACCCCAAACAGACTCATGACGAAAAACTGACCCATTTCACCAAACCGACTCATCACCCAAAAACTAACCCATCACCCTAAACTGGCCCATCATCCTAAACTGACCCATCACACCAAACTGCCTCATCACCCCAAACTGAACCCATCACCCCAAACTGAACCACCACCCAAAATTGACGCATCAATCACAAATTGACTCATCACTCCAAACTGACTCATAACCCCAAAACTGTCCCATCACCCCAAATTGACCCATCACCCCAAATTGAATCATCACCCCAAATTGACCCATCACCCCAAACCAAACCATCACCCCAAACTGATTCATCACCCCAAAATGATTAATCGCCCCAAACTGACGCATCAGCCCAAACTGACACATAATCCCAAATTGACCCATCACCCCAAACTGACTCATCACCAAAATTGACTCTTCACTCCGAACTGACTCATCACCCCAGCCTGAACCCATCAGCCCAAACTGAACCACCACGCCAAAGTGATGCATCAACCACAAATTGACTCATCACTCCGAACTGAACCATCACCCCCAAGCTGACCCATCACGCCAAACTGATTCACCTCCAAAAATGAATCAGCACTCTAAACTAACCCATCACCCCAAACTGACACATATTCTCAAACTGAATTATCACCCCAAACTGACGCACCACCCCAATCTGACTCATCAGCAAAAAACTGACCATCATCCCAAATTGACCCATCACGCCAAACTGACTCATCACCAGAAACTGACCCATCACCACAAGCTGATTCTTCACCAAAAACTGACTCATTGCCCTAAACTGACTCATCACCCCAAACTGAACCCATCACCCCAAACTGAACCACCACCCAAAATTGACGCATCAATCACAAATTGACTCATCACTCCAAACTGACTCATAACCCCAAAACTGTCCCATCACCCCAAATTGACCCATCACCCCAAATTGAATCATCACCCCAAAGTGAAGCATCACCCCAAACTTACTCATCACCCACAAACTGAGCCATCATCCTAAACTGACCCATCACCCCAAACTGCCACTTCACACCGAAATGAGACATCAACTCAAACGGAATATACACCCCAAACTGACTCATCGCCCCAAAATGACTCATCGCACCAAACTGACGCATGACCCCAAACTGACACATCAACCCAAACTGACACATCACCCCAAATTGACCCATCACCCCAAACCAAACCATCACCCCAAACTGATTCATCACCCCAAAATGATTAATCGCCCCAAACTGACGCATCAGCCCAAACTGACACATAATCCCAAATTGACACATCACCCCAAACTGACGCATCAACCTCACATGGACTCATCACCCAAAACTAACCCATCACCCCAAAGTGACTCATCAGCCCAAACTGACCCATCACCTCAAATTGACCCATCACCCCAAACTGACTCATCACCACAAACGTACCCATCACCCCAAACTGACTCTTCACAAAAAACAGACTCATCAATCCACACTGACTCATCACCACAAACTGACATCACCCCACACTGATCCATCACCCCAAATTGACTCATCACCTCAACCTGACCCCCACACTAACTGACCCATCATGCCAAACTAACCCATAACCCAAACTGACCCATCACCCCAAATTGACTCATCACCCCTAACTGATCCTTCACACAAACTGACCCATTATCCCAAATTAACCCATCACTCCAAATTGACACAACACCACTAACTGACCCATCACACCCGAGCTGACCCATCACGCCAAACTGACTCACCTCCAAAACAGGACTCAGCACTCTCAACTGACCCATCACCCCAAACTGACACATCACCCCAAATTGACCCATTACCCCAAACTGACTCATCACCAAAAATTGACTCTTCACTCCAAACTGACTCATCACCCCAAACTGACCAAACACCCCAAACTGACTCATCACCTCAAACTGACTCACCTCCAAAAAATGACTCAGCACTCTAAACAGACCCATCACCCCAAACTGACACATCACCCCAAACTGACCCATCACCCGAAACTGACTCATCACCAAAAATTGACTCTTCACTCCAAACTGACTCATCACCCCAAACTGACGCACCACCCCAATCTGACTCATCACCGCAAACTGGCCCATCACCCCAAATTGGCTTATCACGCCAAACTGACTCATCACCACAAACTGACCCATCACCACAAACTGATTCTTCACCAAAAACTGACTCATCGCACGAAACTGACGCACCATCACAAACTGACCCATCACCCCAAATTGAATCATCACCACAAACTGACCCATTCACCCAAACTGACCCATCACAATAAATTGATGCATCACTCCAAACTGACTCATCATCCCAAACAGACCCATTGCACCAAATTGACCCATCACCAAAAACATACTCATCACTCCAAACTGATTGATCACACCAAATTGAACCATCATCACAAACTGAGCCATCAACCCAAACTGACTCATCAGCCCAAACTGAAGCACCACCCCAAACAGACTCATGACGAAAAACTGACCCATTTCACCAAACCGACTCATCACTCACAAATTAACCCATCACCCCAAACTGCCTCATCACCCCAACCTGAACCCTGCAGCCCAAACTGAACCACCACGCCAAAGTGACGCATCAACCACAAATTGACTCAGCACTTCAAACTGAACCATCACCCTCAAGCTGACCAAAATCCCAAACTGACTCACCTCCAAAAATGAAACAAGCACTCTAAACTGACCCATCACCCCAAACTGACACATATTCCCAAACTGAATTATCACCCCTAACGGACGCATCACCCCAAACTGAACCATCACCCCAAATTGACTCATCACCCCTAACTGATCCTTCACACAAACTGACCCATTTTCCCAAATTAACCCATCACTCCAAATTGACACAACACCACAAACTGACCCATCACCCCCGAGCTGACCCATCACGCCAAACTGACTCACCTCCAAAAAATGACTCAGCACTCTAAACTGACCCATCACCCCAAACTGACCCATCACCCGAAACTGACTCATCACCAACAATTGACTCTTCACTCCAAACTGACTCATCACCCCAAACTGACCCAACTCGCCAAACTGACTCTTCACCCCAAACTGACGCACCACCCCAATCTGACTCATCACCCCAAACTGACCCATCACCCCAAATTGGCCTATCACGCCAAACTGACTCATCACCACAAACTGACCCATCACCACAAACTGATTCTTCACCAAAAACTGACTCATCGGCCGAAACTGAAGCATCACCCCAAAATGACTCATCACCCCAAACTGACACATCACCCCAAAGTGACTCTTCACCAAAAACTGACCTATTTCTCCAAATTGACTCATCACCCCAAACATACCCATCACGCCAAACTGACCCATCAACCCAAACAGACTCATAACCCCAAACGGACGCACCTTCACAAACTAACCCAACACGCCAAATTGACTCATCACCACAAACTGACCCATTCACCCAAACTGACCCATCACAAAAAATTGATGCATCACTCCAAACTGACTCATCATCCCTAACAGACCCATCACACCAAATTGACCCATCACCATAAACATACTCATCACTCCAAACTGACTTTTCACCAAAAACAGACTCATCACTCCACACTGACTCATCACCACAAACTGACCCATCACCCCAAAATGACTCATCAACCCAAACAGACTCATCACCCCAAAATGACTCATCGCCCCAAACTGACGCTTCAACACAAACTGAGCCATCACCCTAAACTGTCACATCATCCTAAACTGACCCATCACCCCAAACTGCCGCATCACACCAAACTGACCCATCACCCCAAACTGAACCATCACCCCAAACTGACTCATCACTCCAAAATGACTCATCGCCCCAAACTGAGGCTTCACCCCAAACTGAAACATCACCCCAAACTGACACATCACCCAAACTGACCCATCACTCCAAACTAAACCATCACCCCATACTGACTCATCACCCCAAAATAACTCATCGCACACAAACTGACGCATCACCCCAAACTGACACATAACCCCAAACTGATGCATCAACCACAAACTGACTCATCACCCCAAACTAATCCATCACCCCAAAGTGAATCATCACCACAAACCGACACATCACCCCAAACTGACTTTTCACCAAAAGCAGACTCATCACTCCACACTGACTCATCACCACAAACTGACCCATCACCCCAAAATGACGCAACACCACAAACAGAATCATGACCACAAGCTGACACATCACCCCAAACTGACCCATCACCCCAAACTGACTCAACACCCCAAACTGACCCCCACAAAAACTGACCCAACGTGCCAAACTAACCCATCACCCAAACTGACCCATCAAGCACAAACTGACCCATCACCCCAAACTGTCACTACTCCCCAAACAGACTCATCACCCCAAAACTGACCCATCACCCCAAAATAAACCATCATCCCAAACTGAAACATTACCCAAGATTGACACAGCAACCCAAACTGATCCGTCACACAAATTGACCCATCATCCCAAATTAACCTATCACCCCAAATTGAGACAACACCACAAACTGACCCATCACCCCCGAGCTGACCCATCACCCCAAACTGACTCACCTCCAAAAAGTGACTCAGCACCCTAAACTGACCCATCACCCCAAACTGACTCATCACCCAAACTGACACAACACCCCAATCTGATTCATCACTCCAAACTGATGCACCACCACAATCTGACTCATCACACCAAACTGACCCATCACCCCAAATTGACCTCTCACGCCAAACTGACTCATCACCACAAACTGACCCATCACCCCAAACTGATTCTTCACCAAAAACAGACTCATCGCTCCACACTGACTCATCGCCCTTGACTGACCCATCACCCCAAACTGACCCATCAACCCAAACAGACTCATCACCCCAAACTGACGCACCACCACAACCTGACACTTCACCCCAAATTGACTCATCACCAAAAACTGACTGTTCACTCCAAACTGACTCATCACCCCAAACTGACCCAACACTCCAAACTGACTCATTTCCCCAAACTGACCATCACCCCAAGTTGACCTCTCACGCCAAACTGACTCATCACCACAAACTGACCCATCACCCCAAACTGATTCTTCACCAAAAACTGACTCATCGCCCTACACTGACGTATTACCCCAAACTGACTCATCACCCCAAACCTACCCATCAACCCAAACTGACTCATCACCCCAAACTGACGCACCTCCAAAACTGACCCATCAACCCAAAGTAACTCATCACCACACCTGACCCATTAACCCAAACTGACCCATGACCAGATACTGACCCATCACTCCAAATTGACTCATTACCACAAACTGACCCATCACCCCAAATTGACCCATCAACCCAAACTGACCCATCACCAAAAACTGACTCATTACTCCAAACTGACACTTCACCCCAAACTGACACATCACCCCAAAATGACCCATCACCGCAAACTGACTCACCTCCAAAAAGTGACTCAGCACCCTAAACTGACCCATCACCCCAAACTGACTCAACACCCCAATCTGACTCATCACCTCAAACTGACGCACCACCCCAAATTGACCTATCACGCCAAACTGAGTCACCAACACAAACTGACCCATCACCCCAAACTGATTCTTCACCAAAAACTGACTCATCGCCCTACACTGACGTATTACCCCAAACTGACTCATCACCCAAACTGACCCATCACCCCAAACTGACCCATCAATTCAAAAAGACTCATTACCCCAAACTGACGCACCACCACAAACTGACTCTTGAGCCCCAATTGACTCATCACCAACAACTGACTCCTCACCCCAAAATGACACATCACCCCAAAGTGACTCTTCAACAAAAAGTGACTCATCACTCCAAACTGACTCATCACCCCAAACTGACCCATCACCCCAAACTGACTCATCAACCCAAACAGACCCAACACCCCAATCTGACTCATCACCCCAAACTGACCCATTACCCCAAATTGACCTATCACGCCAAACTAACCCATCAACCCAAACAGACTCATCACCCCAAACTGACGCAACACCACAACCTGACCCTTCACCCCAAATTGACTCATCACCAAAAACTGACTGTTCACTCCAAACTGACTCATCACCCCAAACTGACCGAACACCCCAAACTGACTCATCACCCCAAACTGACCCATCACCCCAAGTTGACCTCTCACGCCAAACTGACTCATCACCACAAACTGACCCATCACCCCAAACTGATTCTTCACCAAAAACTGACTCATCGCCCTAAACTGACGCATCAGCCCAAACTGACTTATCACCCCAAACTGACACATCACCCCAAAGTGACTCTTCACCAAAAATTGACTCATCACTCCAAACTGACTCATCGCCCCAAACTGAACCATCACCCCAAACTGATTCATCAACCCAAACAGACTCATCACCCCATAATGACGCACCACCACAAACTGAGCAATCACCCTAAACTGGCACATCATGCTAAACGGACCCATCACCACAAACTGCCGAATCACACCAAACTGACCCATCACCACAAACTGAACCTTCACCCCAAACTGACCCCCACACTAACTGACACATCGTGCCAAACTAACCCATCACCCAAACTGACCCATCAAGCACAAACTGAACCATCACCCCAAACTGAACCATTACCCCAATAGACTCATCACCCCAAACTGATCCGTCACACAAATTGACCCATCATTCCAAATTAACCCATCACCCCAAATTGAGACACCACCACAAATTGAACCATCATCCCCGAGCTGACCCATCACCCCAAACTGACTCACCTCCAAAAAGTGACTCAGCACCCTAAACTGACCCATCACCCCAAACAGACTCATCACCCCAAACTGACCCAACACCCCAATCTGACTCATCACTCCAAACTGACCCAACACGCCAAAGTGACTCATCACCCCAAACTGACCCAACTCCCCAAATTGACCTCTCACGCCAAACTGACTCATCACCACAAACTGACCCATCACACCAAACTGATTCTTCACTAAAAACTGACACATCGCCCTAAACTGACGCATCAGACCAAACTGACTCCTCACCCGAAACTGACACATCACCCCAAAGTGACTCTTCACCAAAAATTGACTCATCACTCCAAACTGACCCATCACCCCAAACTGACCCATCACCCCAAACTGACTCATCAACCCAAACAGACTCATCACCCCAAAATGACTCATCGCCCCAAACTGACGCTTCAACACAAACTGAGCCATCACCCTAAACTGGCACATCATCCTAAACTGACCCATCACCCCAAACTGCCGCATCACACCAAACTGACGCTTCACCCCAAACTGAAACATCACCCCAAACTGATACATCACCCAAACTGACCCATCACCCCAAACTAAACCATCACCCCAAACTGACTCATCACCCCAAAATGACTCATCGCCCCCAAACTGATGCATCACCCCAAACTGACACATAACCCCAAACTGAGGCATCAACCACAAACTGGCTCATCACCCCAAACTAATCCATCACCCCAAAGTGACTCATCACCCCAAACTGACCCATCACCCCAAATTGACCAATAACCCCAAATTGGCTCATCACCACAAACCTACCCATCACCCCAAACTGACTCTTCACCAAAAACAGACTCATCGCTCCACACTGACTCATCACCACAAACTGACCCATCACCCCTAACTGACGCAACAACACAAACAGACTCATGACCACAAACTGACACATCACCCCAAACTGACCCATCACCCCAACTGAATCATCACCCCAAACTGACCCACACACTAACTGACCCAATGTGCCAAACTAACCCATCACCCAAACTGAACCATCAAGCACAAACTGACCCATCACCCCAAACTGACCCGACTCCCCAAACAGACTCATCACCCCAAAATGACCCAACACCCCAATCTGACTCATCACCCCAAACTGTCCCATCACCCCAAATTGACCTATCACACCAAACTGACTCATCACCCAAACTGACACATCACCCCAAAGTGACTCTTCACCAAAAACTGACTCATCACTCCAAACTGACTCATCACCCCAAACTGACCCATCACACCATACTGACCCATCAACCCAAACAGACTCATCACCCCAAACTGACGCACCACCACAAACTGACCCTTCAACCCAAATTGACTCATCACCACAAATTGACCCATTAACCCAAACTGAACCATCACTAAAAACTGACGCATCACTCCAAACTGACTCATTACCTCAAACTGACCCATCACCCCAAGTTGACCCATCACCCCAAACTGACTCATCACACCATAGTGACCCATCACCCCAAACTGACTCATCACCAAAAACTGACACATCACTCCAAACTGACTCTTCATCCCAAACTGACCCATCACCCCAAATGGATCCATGACATCAACCTGACTCATCACCCCAAACTGACTCATCGCCCCAAACTGACTCACCACGAGAAACTGACTCATGACCAAAAACCGATCCACTACACCAAACTGGTTCATCACCACTAACTGACCCATTACCCCAAACTAAACTATCACCCCAAACTGACTCATCATCAAAAACTTAATCAACACTCCAAACTGACTCATCACCCCAAACTGACCTAACAACACAAACTTACCCAGCAAACCAAACAGTCTCATTACCCCAAACTGACGCACTAACCCAAACTGACCCATGACCTAAAACTGACCCATCACTCCAAATTGACTCATTAACCCAAACTGACACATCACCCCAAATTGACCCATCACCCCAAACGGACTCATCACACCTGACAGACTCGACTCATCACCCCAAACTGACCCATCACCAAAAACTGACTCTTCACTCCGAACTGACTCTTCACCCCAAACTGACCCATCACACCAAAATGAACCAGAAGCACAATCTGACTCATCACCCCAAACTGGCTCATGGCCCCAAACTGACACATCACACAAAACTGACGCATCACACCAAACTGAAACATCACCACAAGCTGACCCTTCACCCCAAATTGACTCATTACCATAAATTGACCCAATAACCCAATCTGAACCATCACAAAAAACTGACGCATCACTCCAAACTGACTCATTACCGCAAACTAACTCATCACACCATGGTGACCCATCACCCCAAACTGACTCATCACCAAAAACTGACTCATCACTCCAAACTAACTCTTCACCCCAAACTGACCCATCACCGCAAACGGAAACATCACATCCAACTGACTCATCACCCCAAACTGACTCATCGCCCCAAATTGAATCTTCACGCCAAAGTAATCATCACAACAAATAACCAATCACCCTAAACTCACCCATCACCCGAAACTGACTCATTACCCCAAACTGACCCATCACCACAAACTGACTCTTCACCCCATATTGACCCTTCACCCCAAACTGACTCATCACCAAAAACATACTCATCAACCCAAACTGATCCATCACCCCAAATTGTCCCATCACCCAAAACTGACTCATCACCATAATCTGACCCATCACCCCAAAGTGTCTTTTCACCAAAAACTGACTCATCACTCGAAACTGACTCATCACCCCAAACTGACCCATCACCCCAAACCTAACCATCAACCCAAACAGACTCATCACCCCAAACTGACGCACCTCCACAAACTGACCCATCAACCCAAAGTAACTCATCACCACACCTGACCCATTAACCCAAACTGACCCATGACCAGATACTGACCCATCACTCCAAATTGACTCATTACCACAAACTGACCCATCACCCCAAATTGATCCATCAACCCAAACTGACCCATCACCAAAAACTGACTCATTACTCCAAACTGACACTTCACCCCAAACTGACACATTACCCCAAAATGACCCATCACCGCAAACTGACTCACCTCCAAAAAGTGACTCAGCACCCTAAACTGACCCATCACCCCAAACTGACTCAACACCCCAATCTGACTCATCACCTCAAACTGACGCACCACCCCAAATTGACCTATCACGCCAAACTGAGTCACCACCACAAACTGACCCATCACCCCAAACTGATTCTTCACCAAAAACTGACTCATCGCCCTACACTGACGTATTACCCCAAACTTACTCATCACCAAAACTGACCCATCACCCCAAACTGACCCATCAATTCAAACAGACTCATTACCCCAAACTGACGCACCACCACAAACTGACTCTTGAGCCCCAATTGACTCATCACCAACAACTGATTCTTCACCCCAAAATGACACATAACCCCAAAGTGACTCTTCAACAAAAAGTGACTCATCACTCCAAACTGAATCATCACCCCAAACTGACCCATCACCCCAAACTGACTCATCAACCCAAACAGACTCATCACCCCAAAATGATGCACCACCACAAACTGAGCCATCACCCTAAACTGACACATCATCCTATACTGACCCATGACCACAAACTGCCGCATCACACCAAACTGACCCATCACCCCAAACTGAATCATCACCCCAAACTGACTTATCATCCCAAAATGACTCATAGCCCCAAAATGACGCATCACCCCAAACTGAAACATCACCTCAAAGTGGCACATCACCCCAAACTGACCCATCACCCCAAACTGACCCAACAATTCAAACATAGTCATCACCCCAAACTGACGCACCACCACAAACTGACCCTTCACCCCAAATTGACTCATCACCAAAAACTGACTCTTCACTCCAAATTGACTCATCACCCCAAATTGACTCATCATCCCAAACTGACCCATCACCACAAACTGACCCATCAACCCAAACAGACTCATCACCCAAAACTGACGCACCACCCCAAATTGACCTCTCACGCCAAACTGATTCATCACCACAAACTGAGCCATCACCCCAAAGTGACTCTTCACCAAAAATTGACTCATCACTCCAAACTGACTCATCACCCCAAACTGACCCATCACCCCAAACTGACTCATCAACCCAAACAGACTCATCACCCCAAAATGACGCACCACCACAAACTGAGCAATCACCGTAAACTGGCACATCATCCTAAACTGACCCATCACCCAAAACTGCCGCATCACACTAAACTGACCCATCACCCCAAACTGAACCATCACCCCAAACTGACTCATCACCCCAAAATGACTCATCGCCCCAAATTGACTCATCACCCAAAATTGATCCGTCACACAAATTGACCCATTATCCCAAATTAACCCATCACCCCAAATTGAGACACCAGCTCAAACTGACCCATCACCCCCGAGCTGACTCATCACCCCAAACTGATTCACCTCCAAAAAGTGACTCAGCACCCTAAACTGACACATCACCCCAAATTGACTCATCACCCCAAACTGACCCATCACCCCAATCTGACTCATCAGCCCAAACTGACGCACCACCCCAATCTGACTCATCATCCCAAACTGACCAATCACCCCAAATTGACCTATCACGCAAAACTGACTCATCACCACAAACTGACACATTACCCCAAACTGATTCTTCACCTAAAACTGACTCATCGCCCTACACTGACGTATTACCCCAAACTGACTCATCACCCAAACTTACACATCACCCCAAAGTGACTCTTCACCAAAAACTGACTCATCACTCCAAACTGACTCATCACCCCAAACTGACCCATCACCCAAAACTGACCCATCAACCCAAACAGACTCATCACCCCAAACTGACGCACCACCACAAACTGACCCTTCACCCCAAATTGACTCATCACAACAAATTGACCCATTAACCCAAACTGAACCATCACAAAAAACTGACGCATCACTCCAAACTGACTCATTACCCCAAACTGACCCATCACCCCAAATTGACCCATCACCTCAAACTGACTCATCACACCAAAGTGACCCATCACCCCAAACTGTCTCATCACCAAAAACTGACACATCACTCCAAACTGACTCTTCATCCCAAACTGACCCATCACCACAAATGGATCCATGACATCAAACTGACTCTTCACCTCAAACTGACTCATCGCCCCAAATTGAGGCACCACCAGAAACTGACTCATGACCAAAAACTGATCCATTACACCAAACTGATTCACCACCACTAACTGACCCATTACCCCAAACTAAACCATCATACCAAACTGACTCATCACACCATAGTGACCCATCACCAGAAACTGACTCATCACCAAAAACGGATCCATTACACCAAACTAATTCATCACCACTCGCTGACCCATTACCCCAAACTAAACCATCACACCAAACTGACTCATCACACCATAGTGACCCATCACCACAAACTGACTCATCACCAAAAACTGACACATCACTCCAAACTGACTCTTCATCCCAAACTGACCCATCACCCCAAATGGATCCATGACATCAACCTGACTCATCACCCCAAACTGACTCATCGCCCCAAATTGAGGCACCACCAGAAACTGACTCATGACCAAAAACTGATCCATTACACCAAACTGATTCACCACCACTAACTGACCCATTACCCCAAACTAAACCATCACCCCAAACTGACTCATCACCAAAAACATACTCAACACTCCAAACTGACTCATCACCCCAAACTGACCTAACAACACAAACTGAACAATCAACCCAGACTGACTCATCATCGCAAACTGACGCATCGCCCAACTGACTCATCACCCCAAACTGACCCATCACCCCAAATTGTCCCATCACCCAAAACTGACTTATCACCATAAACTGACCCATCACCCCAACGTGTCTCTTCACCAAAAACTGACTCATCACTCTAAACTGACTCAACACCCCAAACTGACCCATCACCCCAAACTTACCCATCAAACCAAACACTCATCACCCCAAACTGACGCACTAACCCAAACTGAATCATTAACCCAAAATGACCCATGACCTAAAACTGACCCATCACCCCAAACTGACTCATGGCCCCAAAATGACACATCACACCAAACTGACGCATCACCCCAAACTGAACCATCACCCCAAATTGAAACTTCACCCCAAAGTAATCAGCACCCCAAGGTAACTACTCACCCTAAACTGACCCATCACCACAACCTGACCCATCACCCCAAACTGACGCATCACCCACAAACTGACTCAACATCACAAATTGAATAATCACCTCAAACTGATGCATCACCCCAAATTTACCCAACACCCCAAACTGAATAATCACCCCAAACTGAATCATCACCACAAACTGAATAATCACTCCTAACTGACTCATCGCCCCAAACTGCCGCTTTATCCCAAACGAAAGCACCACCCCAAACAGACTCATGACCAAAAACTGACCCATTTCACCAAACCGACTCATCACCCACAAACTGACCCATCACTCCAAACTGGCCCATCACCTTGACCTGACCCATCACCCCAAACTGCCCCATCACCCGAAACTGACCCATCACCCCAAACTGAACCATCACCCCAAACTGACTCATTCACCCCAAACTGAGTTATCACCAAAAACATACTCATCACTCCAAACTGACTCTTCCCCCCAAACTGACCCATCACCCCAAATGGAACCATCACATCAAACTGACTCATCACCCCAAACTGACTCATCGCCCCAAATTGAATCTTCACCCCAAAGTATTCAGCACCACAAATAACCAATCACCCTAAACTCACCCATCACCCGAAACTGACTCATCACCCCAAACTGACCCATCACCACAAACTGACTCTTCACCCCATTCTGACCCTTCACCCCAAAGTGATTCATCACCAAAAACATACTCATCACACCAAACTGACTCATCACCCCAAACTGACCTCTCAACCCAAACTGACCAATCAACCCAAACTGACTCATCATCCCAAACTGACGCATCTCCCCACTGACTCATCACCCCAAACTGACCCATCACCCCAAACTGATTCATTACCCTAAAATGACCCATCACCCCAAATTTTCCCATCACGCAAAACTGACTCATCACCATAAACTGACCCATCACCCCAAAGTGTCTCTTCACCAAAAACTGACTAATCACTCCAAATTGACTCATTACCCCAAACTGAACCATCACCCCAAATTGACCCATCAACCCAAACTGACCCATCACCAAAAACGGACTCATTACTCCAAACTGACACTTCATCCCAAACGGACACATCACACCTAAATGACCCATCACCGCAAACTGACTCACCTCAAAAAAGTGACTCAGCACCCTAAACTGACCCATCACCCCAAAATGACTCAACACCCCAATCTGACTCATCACCTCAAACTGACGCACCACCCCAAATTGACCTATCACGCCAAACTGACTCCTCACCACCAACTGACCCATCACCCCAAACTGATTCTTCACCAAAAACTGACTCATCGCCCTACACTGATGTATTACCCCAAACTGACTCATCACCCAAACTGACACATTACCCCAAAGTGACTCTTCACCACAAAGTGACTCTTCACAAAAAATTGACTCATCACTCCAAACTGACTCATCACCCCAAACTGACTCATCAACTCTAAACAGACTCATCACCCCAAAATGATGCACCACCACAAACTGAACCATCACCCCAAACTGGCACATCATCCTAAACTGACCCACGACCCCAAACTGCCGCATCACACCAAACTGACCCATCATACCAAACTGAACCATCACCCCAAACGAATTCTTCACCAAAACCTGAATCATCGTCCTAAACTGATGTAATACCCCAAACTGACTCATCACCCAAACTGACATATCATCCCAAAGTGAACCTTCACCAAAAACTGACTCATCACCCCAAACTGACCCATCACCCAAAACTGACCCTTCACCCCAAATTGACTCATCACAACAAATTGACCCATTAACCCAAACTGAACCATCACAAAAAACTGACGCATCACTCCAAACTGACTCATTACACCACAGTGACCCATCACCCCAAACTGTCTCATCACCAAAAACTGACACATCACTCCAAACTGACTCTTCATCCCAAACTGACCCATCACCCCAAATGGATCCATGACATCAAACTGACTCATCACCTCGAACTGACTCATCGCCCTAAACTGACGCATCACACCAAACTGACGCATCACCCCATAACTGACCCATCACCCCAAAGTGAATCATCACCCCAAACTGAAGCACCACCAGAAACTGACTCATTACCAAAAGCTGATCCATTACACCAAACTGATTCTTCACCAAAAACTGACTCATCGCCCTAAACTGACGCTTCAGCCCAAACTGACTCATCACCACCAAATTGACCTCTCACGCCAAATTGACTCATCACCACAAACTGACCCATCACCCCAAACTGATTCTTCACCAAAAACTGACTCATCGCCCTAAACTGACGCATCAGCCCAAACTGACTCATCACCCCAAAATGACACATCACCCCAAAGTGACTCTTCACCAAAAATTGACTCATCACTCCAAACTGTCTCATCACCCCAAACTGACCCACCACCCCAACCTTACACATCAAACCAAACTGACACATAACCCCAAACTGACTCATCACCACAA
This sequence comes from Pristiophorus japonicus, assembly GCF_044704955.1. NCBI lineage: Eukaryota > Metazoa > Chordata > Chondrichthyes > Pristiophoridae > Pristiophorus > Pristiophorus japonicus. The sequence goes on from NC_092009.1 coordinate 3,880,246, forward strand.
ACTGACTCATCACCCCAAACTAATCCATCAATCCAAAGTGTCTAATCACCCCAAACTGACCCATCACCCCGAATTGAGCCATCACCCCAAACTGACTCATCACCACAAACCTGCCCATCACCCAAACTGACTCTTCACCAAAAACAGACTTATCACTCCACACTGACTCATCACCACAAACTGACCCATCACCCCAAAATGACACACCACCACAAACAGACTCATGACCAAAAACTGACCCATCACCCCAAAGTGACCCATCAACCCAAACTGAGTCATCACCCCAAACAGACCGCCACACTAACTGACCCATCGTGCCTAACTAACCCATCACCCAAACTGCCCAATGAAGCACAAACTGACCCATCACCCCAAACTGACCCTACTCCCCAAACAGGCTCATCAACCCAAAACTGACCCATCACCCCAAACTGAACCATCACCCCAAACTGAACAATTAGCCCAAATTGACTCATCACCGCAAACTGACCCGTCACGCAAATTGACACATCATCCCAAATTAACCCATCACACTAAATGGAGACACCGCCACAAACTGACCCATCACCGCCGATCTGACCCATCACCCCAAACTGACTCACCTCCAAAAATGACTCAGCATCCTAAACTGACCCATCACCCCAAACTGACTCACCACCCCAAAATGACCCAACACCGCAAATGGATCCATGACATCAAACTGACTCAACACCTCAAATTGACTCATCGTCCCAAACTGACGCATCACAGCAAACTGACGCATCACCCCAAACTAATCCATCAATCCAAAGTGTCTAATCACCCCAAACTGACCCATCACCCCAAACTGACTCATCACCACAAACCTACCCATCACCCAAACTGACTCTTCACCAAAAACTGACCCATCACCCAAAACTGACCCATCAACCCAAACAGACTCATCACCCCAAACTGACGCACCACCACAAACTGACCCTTCACCCCAAATTGACTCATCACAACAAATTGACCCATTAACCCAAACTGAACCATCACAAAAAACTGACGCATCACTCCAAACTGACTCATTACACCATAGTGACCCATCACCCCAAACTGTCTCATCACCAAAAACTGACACATCACTCCAAACTGACTCTTCATCCCAAACTGACCCATCACCCCGAATGGATCCATGACATCAAACTGACTCATCACCTCAAATTGACTCATCGTCCCAAACTGACGCATCACAGCAAACTGACGCATCACCCCATAACTGACCCATCACCCCAAAGTGAATCATCACCCCAAACTGAAGCACCACCAGAAACTGACTCATGACCAAAAACTGATCCATTACACCAAACTGATTCTTCACCAAAAACTGACTCATCGCCCTAAACTGTCGCATCAGCCCAAACTGACTCATCACCACAAAATGACACATCACCCCAAAGTGACTCATCACACCAAACTGACGCACCTCCACAAACTGACCCATCACCCCAAACTGACCCTACTCCCCAAACAGGCTCATCACCCCAAAACTGACCCATCACCCCAAACTGAACCATCACCCCAAACTGAACCATTACCCCAAATTGACTCATCACCCCAAACTGATCCGTCACACAAATTGACCCATCATCCCAAATTAACCCATCACCCCAAATTGAGACACCACCACAAACTGACCCATCACCCCCGAGCTGACCCATCACCCCAAACTGACTCACCTCCAAAAATGACTCAGCATCCTAAACTGACCCATCACCCCAAACTGACTCATCACCCCAAAATGACCCATCACCCCAAATGGATCCATGACATCAAACTGACTCATCACCCCAGACTGAGGCATCAACCACAAACTGACTCATCACCCCAAACTAATCCATCAATCCAAAGTGTCTAATCACCCCAAACTGACACATCACCCCAAACTGAATCATCACCACAAACCTACCCATCACCCAAACTGACTCTTCACCAAAAACAGACTTATCACTCCACACTGACTCATCACCACAAACTGACCCATCACCCCAAACTGACACACCACCACAAACAGACTCATGACCAAAAACTGACGCACCACCCCAATCTGACTCATCATCCCAAACTGACCAATCACCCCAAATTGACCTATCACGCAAAACTGACTCATCACCACAAACTGACACATTACCCCAAACTGATTCTTCACCAAAAACTGACTCATCGTCATACACTGACGTATTACCCCAAACCGACTCATCACCCAAACTTACACATCACCCCAAAGTGACTCTTCACCAAAAACTGACTCATCACTCCAAACAGACTCATCACCCCAAACTGACCCATCACCCAAAACTGACCCATCAACCCAAACAGACTCATCACCCCAAACTGACGCACCACCACAAACTGACCCTTCACCCAAATTGACTTATCACTACAAATTGACCCATTAACCCAAACTGAACCATCACAAAAAACTGACGCATCACTCCAAACTGACTCATTACCCCAAACTGACCCATCACCCCAAATTGACCCATCACCCCAAACTGACTCATCACACCAAAGTGACCCATCACCCCCAACTGTCTCATCAACAAAAACTGACACATCACTCCAAACTGACTCTTCATCCCAAACTGACCCATCACCACAAATGGATCCATGACATCAAACTGACTCTTCACCTCAAACTGACTCATCGCCCCAAATTGAGGCACCACCAGAAACTGACTCATGACCAAAAACTGATCCATTACACCAAACTGATTCACCACCACTAACTGACCCATTACCCCAAACTAAACCATCACACCAAACTGACTCATCACAACATTGTGACCCATCACCAGAAACTGACTCATCACCAAAAACGGATACATTACACCAAACTAATTCATCACCACTCGCTGACCCATTACCCCAAACTAAACCATCACACCAAACTGACTCATCACACCATAGTGACCCATCACCACAAACTGACTCATCACCAAAAACTGACACATCACTCCAAACTGACTCTTCATCCCAAACTGACCCATCACCCCAAATGGATCCATGACATCAACCTGACTCATAACCCCAAACTGACTCATCGCCCCAAATTGAGGCACCACCAGAAACTGACTCATGACCAAAAACTGATCCATTACACCAAACTGATTCACCACCACTAACTGACCCATTACCCCAAACTAAACCATCACCCCAAACTGACTCATCACCAAAAACATACTCAACACTCCAAACTGACTCATCACCCCAAACTGACCTAACAACACAAACTGAACAATCAACCCAGACTGACTCATCATCGCAAACTGACGCATCTCCCAACTGACGCATCACCCCAAACTGACCCATCACCCCGAATTGTCCCATCACCCAAAACTGACTCATCACCATAAACTGACCCATCACCCCAACGTGTCTCTTCACCAAAAACTGACTCATCACTCTAAACTGACTCAACACCCCAAACTGACCCATCACCCCAAACTTACCCATCAAACCAAACACTCATCACCCCAAACTGACGCACTAACCCAAACTGAATCATTAACCCAAAATGACCCATGACCTAAAGCTGACCCATCACCCCAAACTGACTCATGGCCCCAAACTGACACATCACACCAAACTGACGCATCATCCCAAACTGAACCATCACCCCAAATTGAAACTTCACCCCAAAGTAATCAGCACCCCAAGGTAACTACTCACCCTAAACTGACCCATCACCACAACCTGACCCATCACCCCAAACTGACGCATCACCCACAAACTGACTCAACATCACAAATTGAATAATCACCTCAAACTGATGCATCACCCCAAATTTACCCAACACCCCAAACTGAATAATCACCCCAAACTGAATCATCACCACAAACTGAATAATCACTCATAACTGACTCATCGCCCCAAACTGCCGCTTTATCCCAAATGAACGCACCACCCCAAACAGACTCATGACCAAAAACTGACCCATTTCACCAAACCGACTCATCACCCACAAACTGACCCATCACGCCAAACTGGCCCATCACCTTGACCTGACCCATCACCCCAAACTGCCCCATCACCCGAAACTGACCCATCACCCCAAACTGAACCATCACCCCAAACTGACTCATTCACCCCAAACTGAGTTATCACCAAAAACATACTCATCACTCCAAACTGACTCTTCCCCCCAAACTGACCCATCACCCCAAATGGAACCATCACATCAAACTGACTCATCACCCCAAACTGACTCATCGCCCCAAATTGAATCTTCACACCAAAGTATTCAGCACCACAAATAACCAATCACCCTAAACTCACCCATCACCCGAAACTGACTCATCACCCCAAACTGACCCATCACCACAAACTGACTCTTCACCCCATTCAGACCCTTCACCCCAAAGTGATTCATCACCAAAAACATACTCATCACACCAAACTGACTCATCACCCCAAACTGACCTCTCAACCCAAACTGACCAATCAACCCAAACTGACTCATCATCCCAAACTGACGCATCTCCCCACTGACTCATCACCCCAAACTGACCCATCACCCCAAACTGATTCATTACCCTAAAATGACCCATCACCCCAAATTTTCCCATCACGCAAAACTGACTCATCACCATAAACTGACCCATCACCCCAAAGTGTCTCTTCACCAAAAACTGACTAATCACTCCAAATTGACTCATTACCCCAAACTGAACCATCACCCCAAATTGACCCATCAACCCAAACTGACCCATCACCAAAAACTGACTCATTACTCCAAACTGACACTTCATCCCAAACTGACACATCACACCTAAATGACCCATCACCACAAACTGACTCACCTCAAAAAAGTGACTCAGCACCCTAAACTGACCCATCACCGCAAAATGACTCAACACCCCAATCTGACTCATCACCTCAAACTGACGCACCACCCCAAATTGACCTATCACGCCAAACTGACTCCTCACCACCAACTGACCCATCACCCCAAACTGATTCTTCACCAAAAACTGACTCATCGCCCTACACTGATGTATTACCCCAAACTGACTCATCACCCAAACTGACACATTACCCCAAAGTGACTCTTCACCACAAACTGACTCATCACTCCAAATTGACTCATAACCCAAACTGACCCATCTCCCCAAACTGACCCATCAACCCAAGCAGACTCATCACCCCAAACTGACGCACCACTACAAACTGACCCTTCACCCCAAATTGACTCATCACCAAAAACTGACTTTTCACTCCAAACTGGCTCATCACCCCAAACTGACCCAACACCCCAAACTGACTCATCACCCCAAACTGAGACATCACCCCCAATTGACCTCTCACGCCAAACTGACTCATCACCACAAACTGACCCATCACCCCAAACTGACTCATCAACCCGAAACAAACTCAACACCCCAAAATGATGCACCACCACAAACTGAACCATCACCCCAAACTGGCACATCATCCTAAACTGACCCACGACCCCAAACTGCCGCATCACACCAAACTGACCCATCACCCCAAACTGAACCATCACCCCAAACTAATTCTTCACCAAAACCTGAATCATCGTCCTTAACTGATGTATTACCCCAAACTGACTCATCACCCAAACTGACACATCATCCCAAAGTGAATCTTCACCACAAACTGACTCATCACTCCAAACTGACTCATCACCCCAAACTGACCCATCACCCAAAACTGACCCTTCACCCCAAATTGACTCATCACAACAAATTGACCCATTAACCCAAACTGAACCATCACAAAAAACTGACGCATCACTCCAAACTGACTCATTACACCATAGTGACCCATCACCCCAAACTGTCTCATCACCAAAAACTGACACATCACTCCAAACTGACTCTTCATCCCAAACTGACCCATCACCCCAAATGGATCCATGACATCAAACTGACTCATCACCTCGAACTGACTCATCGCCCCAAACTAACGCATCACACCAAACTGACGCATCACCCCATAAATGACCCATCACCCCAAAGTGAATCATCACCCCAAACTGAAGCACCACCAGAAACTGACTCATTACCAAAAGCTGATCCATTACACCAAACTGATTCTTCACCAAAAACTGACTCATCGTCCTAAAATGACGCTTCAGCCCAAACTGACTCATCACCACCAAATTGACCTCTCACGCCAAATTGACTCATCACCACAAACTGATCCATCACCCCAAACTGATTCTTCACCAAAAACTGACTCATCGCCCTAAACTGACGCATCAGCCCAAACTGACTCATCACCCCAAAATGACACATCACCCCAAAGTTACTCTTCACCAAAAATTGACTCATCACTCCAAACTGTCTCATCACCCCAAACTGACCCACCACCCCAACCTTACACATCAAACCAAACAGACTCATCACACCAAACTGACGCACCTCCACAAACTGACACATAACCCCAAACTGACTCATCACCACGAACTGACTCATCACCCCAAACTAATCCATCAATCCAAAGTGTCTAATCACCCCAAACTGACCCATCACCCCGAATTGAGCCATCACCCCAAACTGACTCATCACCACAAACCTGCCCATCACCAAACTGACTCTTCACCAAAAACAGACTTATCACTCCACACTGACTCATCACCACAAACTGACCCATCACCCCAAACTGACACACCACCACAAACAGACTCATGACCAAAAACTGACCCATCACCCCAAACTGACCCATCACCCCAAACTGACTCATCACCCCAAACTGACCCCCACACTAACTGACCCATCGTGCCTAACTAACCCATCACCCAAACTGCCCAATGAAGCACAAACTGACCCATCACCCCAAACTGACCCTACTCCCCAAACAGGCTCATCAACCCAAAACTGACCCATCACCCCAAACTGAACCATCACCCCAAACTGAACAATTAGCCCAAATTGACTCATCTCCCCAAACTGATCCGTCACACAAATTGACACATCATCCCAAATTAACCCATCACACTAAATGGAGACACCGCCACAAACTGACCCATCACCGCCGATCTGACCCATCACCCCAAACTGACTCACCTCCAAAAATGACTCAGCATCCTAAACTGACCCATCACCCCAAACTGACTCATCACCCCAAAATGACCCAACACCCCAAATGGATCCATGACATCAAACTGACTCAACACCCCAAACTGAGGCATCAACCACAATCTGACTCATCACCCCAAACTAATCCATCAATCCAAAGTGTCTAATCACCCCAAACTGACCCATCACCCCTTACTGACTCATCACCACAAACCTACCCATCACCCAAACTGACTCTTCACCAAAAACTGACCCATCACCCAAAACTGACCCATCAACCCAAACAGACTCATCACCCCAAACTGACGCACCACCACAAACTGACCCTTCACCCCAAATTGACTCATCACAACAAATTGACCCATTAACCCAAACTGAACCATCACAAAAAACTGACGCATCACTCCAAACTGACTCATTACACCATAGTGACCCATCACCCCAAACTGTCCCATCACCAAAAACTGACACATCACTCCAAACTGACTCTTCATCCCAAACTGACCCATCACCCCGAATGGATCCATGACATCAAACTGACTCATCACCTCAAATTGACTCATCGTCCCAAACTGACGCATCACAGCAAACTTACGCATCACCCCATAACTGACCCATCACCCCAAAGTGAATCATCACCCCAAACTGAAGCACCACCAGAAACTGACTCATGACCAAAAACTGATCCATTACACCAAACTGATTCTTCACCAAAAACTGACTCATCGCCCTAAACTGTCGCATCAGCCCAAACTGACTCATCACCCCAAAATGACACATCACCCCAAAGTGACTCATCACACCAAACTGACGCACCTCCACAAACTGACCCATCACCCCAAACTGACCCTACTCCCCAAACAGGCTCATCACCCCAAAACTGACCCCTCACCCCAAACTGAACCATCACCCCAAACTGAACCATTACCCCAAATTGACTCATCACCCCAAACTGATCCGTCACACAAATTGACACATCATCCCAAATTAACCCATCACCCCAAATTGAGACACCACCACAAACTGACCCATCACCCCCGAGCTGACCCATCACCCCAAACTGACTCACCTCCAAAAATGACTCAGCATCCTAAACTGACCCATCACCCCAAACTGACTCATCACCCGAATATGACCCAACACCCCAAATGGATCCATGACATCAAACTGACTCATCACCCCAGACTGAGGCATCAACCACAAACTCACTCATCACCCCAAAATAATCCATCAATCCAAAGTGTCTAATCACCCCAAACTGACCCATCACCCCAAGCTGACTCATCACCACAAACCTACCCATCACCCAAACTGACTCTTCACCAAAAACAGACTTATCACTCCACACTGACTCATCACCACAAACTGACCCATCATCCCAAACTGACGCACCACCACAAACAGACTCATGACCAAAAACTGACCCATCACCTCAAACTGACCCATCACCCCAAATGGATCCATGACAACAAACTGACTCATCATCCCAAACTGAGTCTTCAACCACAAACTGACTCATCAACCCAAACTAATCCATCAATCCAAAGTGTCTAATCACACCAAACTGACCCATCACCCCGAATTGACCCATCACCCCAAACTGACTCATCACCACAAACCTACCCATCACCCAAACTGACTCTTCACCAAAAACAGACTCATCACTCCACACTGACGCATCACCACAAACTGACCCATCACCCCAAACTGACGCACCACCACAAACAGACTCATGACCAAAAACTAACCCATCACCCCAAACTGACCCATCACCCCAAACTGACTCATCACCCCAAACTGACTCCCACACTAACTGACCCATCGTGCCTAACTAACCCATCACCGAAACTGCCCAATGAAGCACAAACTGACCCATCACCCCAAACTGACCCTACTCCCCAAACAGGCTCATCACCCCAAAACTGACCCATCACCCCAAACTGAACCATCACCCCAAACTGAACCATTACCCCAAATTGACTCATCACCCCAAACTGATCCGTCACACAAATTGACCCATCATCCCAAATTAACCCATCACCCCAAATTGAGACACCACCACAAACTGACCCATCACCCCCGACCCATCACCCCAAACTGACTCACCTCCAAAAATGACTCAGCATCCTAAACTGACCCATCACCCCAAACTGACTCATCACCCCAAAATGACCCAACACCCCAAATGGACCCATGACATCAAACTGACTCATCACCCAAACTGAGGCATCAACCACAAACTGACTCATCACCCCAAACTAATCCATCAATCCAAAGTGTCTAATCACCCCAAACTGACCCATCACCCCAAACTGACTCATCACCACAAACCTACCCATCACCCAAACTGACTCTTCACCAAAAACAGACTTATCTCTCCACACTGACTCATCACCACAAACTGACCCATCACCCCAAACTGACGCACCACCACAAACAGACTTATAACCAAAAACTGACCCATCACCTCAAACTGACCCATCACCCCAAATGGATCCATGACATCAAACTGACTCATCATCCCAAACTGAGTCTTCAACCACAAACTGACTCATCACCCCAAACTAATCCATCAATCCAAAGTGTCTAATCACACCAAACTGACCCATCACCCCGAATTGACTCATCACCCCAAACTGACTCATCACCACAAACCTACCCATCACCCAAACTGACTCTTCACCAAAAACAGACTCATCACTCCACACTGACGCATCACCACAAACTGACCCATCACCCCAAACTGACGCACCACCACAAACAGACTCATGACCAAAAACTAACCCATCACCCCAAACTGACCCATCACCCCAAACTGACTCATCACCCCAAACTGACTCCCACACTAACTGACCCATCGTGCCTAACTAACCCATCACCGAAACTGCCCAATGAAGCACAAACTGACCCATCACCCCAAACTGACCCTACTCCCCAAACAGGCTCATCACCCCAAAACTGACCCATCACCCCAAACTGAACCATCACCCCAAACTGAACCATTACCCCAAATTGACTCATCACCCCAAACTGATCCGTCACACAAATTGACCCATCATCCCAAATTAACCCATCACCCCAAATTGAGACACCACCACAAACTGACCCATCACCCCCGACCCATCACCCCAAACTGACTCACCTCCAAAAATGACTCAGCATCCTAAACTGACCCATCACCCCAAACTGACTCATCACCCCAAAATGACCCAACACCCCAAATGGATCCATGACATCAAACTGACTCATCACCCCAAACTGAGGCATCAACCACAAACTGACTCATCACCCCAAACTAATCCATCAATCCAAAGTGTCTAATCACCCCAAACTGACCCATCACCCCAAACTGACTCATCACCACAAACCTACCCATCACCCAAACTGACTCTTCACCAAAAACAGACTTATCACTCCACACTGACTCATCACCACAAACTGACCCATCACCCCAAACTGACGCACCACCACAAACATACTCATGACCAAAAACTGACCCATCACCTCAAACTGACCCATCACCCCAAATGGATCCATGACATCAAACTGACTCATCATCCCAAACTGAGTCTTCAACCACAAACTGACTCATCACCCCAAACTAATCCATCAATCCAAAGTGTCTAATCACACCAAACTGACCCATCACCCCGAATTGACCCATCACCCCAAACTGACTCATCACCACAAACCTACCCATCACCCAAACTGACTCTTCATCAAAAACAGACTCATCACTCCACACTGACGCATCACCACAAACTGACCCATCACCCCAAACTGACGCACCACCACAAACAGACTCATGACCAAAAACTAACCCATCACCCCAAACTGACCCATCACCCCAAACTGACTCATCACCCCAAACTGACTCCCACACTAACTGACCCATCGTGCCTAACTAACCCATCACCGAAACTGCCCAATGAAGCACAAACTGACCCATCACCCCAAACTGACCCTACTCCCCAAACAGGCTCATCAACCCAAAACTGACCCATCACCCCAAACTGAACCATCACCCCAAACTGAACCATTACCCCAAATTGACTCATCATCCCAAACTGATCCGTCACACAAATTGACCCATCATCCCAAATTAACCCATCACCCCAAATTGAGACACCACCATAAACTGACCCATCACCCCCGACCCATCACCCCAAACTGACTCACCTCCAAAAATGACAGCATCCTAAACTGACCCATCACCCCAAAATGACTCATCACCCCAAAATGACCCAACACCCCAAATGGATCCATGACATCAAACTGACTCATCACCCCAAACTGAGGCATCGACCACAAACTGACTCATCACCCCAAACTAATCCATCAATCCAAAGTGTCTAATCACCCCAAACTGACCCATCACCCCAAACTGACTCATCACCACAAACCTACCCATCACCCAAACTGACTCTTCACCAAAAACAGACTTATCACTCCACACTGACTCATCACCACAAAGTGACCCATCACCCCAAACTGACGCACCACCACAAACAGACTCATGACCAAAAACTGACCCATCACCTCAAACTGACCCATCACCCCAAATGGATCCATGACATCAAACTGACTCATCATCCCAAACTGAGTCTTCAACCACAAACTGACTCATCACCCCAAACTAATCCATCAATCCAAAGTGTCTAATCACACCAAACTGACCCATCACCCCGAATTGACCCATCACCCCAAACTGACTCATCACCACAAACCTACCCATCACCCAAACTGACTCTTCACCAAAAACAGACTCATCACTCCACACTGACTCATCACCCCAAACTGAGGCATCGACCACAAACTGACTCATCACCCCAAACTAATCCATCAATCCAAAGTGTCTAATCACCCCAAACTGACCCATCACCCCAAACTGACTCATCACCACAAACCTACCCATCACCCAAACTGACTCTTCACCAAAAACAGACTTATCACTCCACACTGACTCATCACCACAAAGTGACCCATCACCCCAAACTGACGCACCACCACAAACAGACTCATGACCAAAAACTGACCCATCACCTCAAACTGACCCATCACCCCAAATGGATCCATGACATCAAACTGACTCATCATCCCAAACTGAGTCTTCAACCACAAACTGACTCATCACCCCAAACTAATCCATCAATCCAAAGTGTCTAATCACACCAAACTGACCCATCACCCCGAATTGACCCATCACCCCAAACTGACTCATCACCACAAACCTACCCATCACCCAAACTGACTCTTCACCAAAAACAGACTCATCACTCCACACTGACGCATCACCACAAACTGACCCATCACCCCAAACTGACGCACCACCACAAACAGACTCATGACCAAAAACTAACCCATCACCCCAAACTGACCCATCACCCCAAACTGACTCATCACCCCAAACTGACTCCCACACTAACTGACCCATCGTGCCTAACTAACCCATCACCGAAACTGCCCAATGAAGCACAAACTGACCCATCACCCCAAACTGACCCTACTCCCCAAACAGGCTCATTACCCCAAAACTGACCCATCACCCCAAACTGAACCATCACCCCAAACTGAACCATTACCCCAAATTGACTCATCATCCCAAACTGATCCGTCACACAAATTGACCCATCATCCCAAATTAACCCATCACCCCAAATTGAGACACCACCACAAACTGACCCATCACCCCCGACCCATCACCCCAAACTGACTCACCTCCAAAAATGACTCAGCATCCTAAACTGACCCATCACCCCAAACTGACTCATCACCCCAAAATGACCCAACACCCCAAATGGATCCATGACATCAAACTGACTCATCACCCCAAACTGAGGCATCAACCACAAACTGACTCATCACCCCAAACTAATCCATCAATCCAAAGTGTCTAATCACCCCAAACTGACCCATCACCCCAAACTGACTCATCACCACAAACCTACTCATCACCCAAACTGACTCTTCACCAAAAACAGACTTATCACTCCACACTGACTCATCACCACAAACTGACCCATCACCCCAAACTGATGCACCACCACAAACAGACTCATGACCAAAAACTGACCCATCACGCCAAACTGACCCATCACCCCAAATGGATCCATGACATCAAACTGACTCATCACCCCAAACTGAGTCTTCAACCACAAACTGACTCATCACCCCAAACTAATCCATCAATCCAAAGTGTCTAATCACCCCAAACTGACCCATCACCCCGAATTGACCCATCACCCCAAACTGACTCATCACCACAAACCTACCCATCACCCAAACTGACTCTTCACCAAAAACAGACTTATCACTACACACTGACTCATCACCCCAAACTGAGTCTTCAACCACAAACTGAGTCATCACCCCAAACTAATCCATCAATCCAAAGTGTCTAATCACCCCAAACTGAACCATTACCCCAAATTGACTCATCACCCCAAACTGATCCGTCTCACAAATTGACCCATCATCCCAAATTAACCCATCACCCCAAATTGAGACACAACCAGAAACTGACCCATCACCCCCGAGCTGACCCATCACCCCAAACTGACTCACCTCCAAAAATGACTCAGCATCCTAAACTGACCCATCACCCCAAACTGACTCATCACCCCAAATGACCCAACACCCCAATCTGACTCATCACCACAAACTGACCCATCACCCCAAATTGACCTATCACGCCAAACTGACTCATCACCACAAACTGACCCATCACCCAAAACTGATTCTTCACCAAAAACTGACTCATCGCCCTACACTGACGTATTACCCCCAAACTGACTCATCACTCAAGCTGACACATCACCCCAAAGTGAATCTTCACCAAAAACTGACTCATTACTCCAAACTGACTCATCACCCCAAACAGACCCATCACCCCAAACTGACCCATCAACCCAAACAGACTCATCACCCCAAACTGAAGCACCACCACAAAATGACCCTTCACCCCAAATTGACTCATCAGAACAAATTAACCCATTAACCCAAACTGAACCATCACAAAAAACTGACGCATCACTCCAAACTGACTCTTCATCCCAAACTGACGCATCTCCCCACTGACTCATCACCCCAAACTGACCCATCACCCCAAATTGTCCCATCACCACAAACTGACTCATCACACCATAGTAACCCATCACCCCAAACTGTCTTATCTCCAAAAACTGACACATCACTCCAAACTGACTCTTCATCCCAAACTGACCCATCACACCAAATGGATCCATGACATCAAACTGACTCATCACCCTAAACTGACTCATCGCCCCAAACTGACGCATCACACCAAACTGACGCATCACCCCATAACTGACCCATCACCCCAAAGTGACTCATCACCCCAAACTGAAGCACCACCAGAAACTGACTCATGACCAAAAACTGATCCATTACACCAAACTGATTCATCACAACTAACTGACCCATTACCCCAAACTAAACCATCACCCCAAACTGACTCATCACCAAAAACATACTCATCACTCCAAGTGGACTCATCACCCCAAACTGACCTATCACGTTAAACTGACCAATCAACCCAGACTGACTTATCATCCCAAACTGACGCATCTCCCCACTGACAAATTTCCCAAACTGACCCATCACCCCAAATTGTCCCATCACCCAAAACTGACTCATCACCATAAACTGACCCATCACCCCAACGTGTCTCTTCACCAAAAACTGCCTCATCACTCCTAACTGATTCATCACCCCAAACTGACCCACCACCCCAAACTTACCCATCAAACCAAACAGACTCATCACTCCAAACTGACGCACCTCCACAAACTGACCCATTACCCCAAACTGACTCATCACCACAATCTGACCCATTAACCCAAACTGACTCGTGACCTAAAACTGACCCATCACTCCAAACTGACTCTTTAACCCAAACTGACACATCACCCCAAATTGACCCATCACCCGAAACGGACTCATCACACCCGACAGACTCATCACCCCAAACTGACCCAGCACCAAAACTGACTCGTCACTCCAAACTGACTCTTCACCCCAAACTGACCCATCACACCAAAATGAACCAGCAGCCGCATCTGACTCATCACCCCAAACTGACTCATGGCCCCAAACTGACACATCACACCAAACTGACGCATCACCCCAAACTGAACCATCACCCCAAATTAAATCTTCACCCCAAAGTAATCAGCACCACAAGGAAACCAATCACCCTAAACTGACCCATCACCCCAAACTGACTCATCACCCCAAACTGACCCATCACCCCAAACTGACGCATCACCCACAAAGTGACTCATCACCCCAAATTGAACAATCACCCCAAACTGACACTTCGCCCCAAACTGACGCATCACCCCAAACTGAATAATCACTCCTAACTGACTCATCGCCCCAAACTGACGAATTATCCCAAACTAAAGCACCACCCCAAACAGACTCATGAGCGTAAACTGACCCATTTCACCAAACCGACTCATCACCCACAAACTGACGCATCACTCCAAACTGGCCCATCACCTTGAACTGACCCATCACCCCAAACTGCCCCACCACCCCAAACTGACCCATCTCCCCAAACTGAACCATCACCCCAAACTGACTCATTCACCCCAAACTGACTTATCACCAAAAACATACTCATCACTCCAAACTGACTCATCACCCCAAACTGGCCCATCACTCCAAACCGACCAAACAATTCAAACTGACTCATCATTCCAGACTGACGCATCTCCTCACTGACTCATCACCCCAAACTGACCCACCACCCCAAACTGATTCACAGCCCAAACTGACCCATCACCCCAAATTGTCCCATTACCAAAAACTGACTCATCACCACAAACTGAATCATCACCCCAAATTGACTCTTCACCAAAAACTGACTCATCACTCCAAACTGACTCTTCACCCCAAACTGACCCATCACCCCAAACTGACCTATCAACCCAAACAGACACTTCACCTCAAACTAAGGCATCACCACAAACTGAACCATCACCCCTAACTGACTCATTACCACAAACTGACCCATTAATCGAAACTGACCCGTCACCAAAAACTGACACATCACTCCAAGCTGACTCATGACCCCAAACTGACCCATCACCCCAAATTGATCCATCACCCCAAACTGTCTCATCACACCATACTGACCCATCACCAACAAACTGACCCATCACCAAAAACTGACTCATCTCTCCAAATTGAATATTCATCCAAAATTGGCCCATCACCCCAAACTGACCCATCACCGCAAACAGACTCATCACCCCAAACTGACTCATCGCCTCAAACTGACGCATCACACAAAACTGACGCATCACCCCAAACTGAACCATCACCCCAAACTGAACCATCACCCCAACTGAACCATCACCCCAAACTGACCCATCACCAAAAACTGACTCATCACTCCAAACTGATTCTTCACCTCAAACTGACCCATCACCCCAAACGGACCCATTGCATCAAATTGACTCATCACCCCAAACTGACTCATCGCCCCAAATTGCATCTTCACCCTAAAGTAATCAGCACCCCAAATAACCAATCAAACTAAACTCACCCATCACCCGAAAGTGACTCATCACCCGAAACTGACCCATCACCACAAACTGATTCTTCACCCCATACTGACCCTTCACCCCAAACTGATTAATCAGCAAAAACATACTCATCACTCCAAACTGACTCATCACCCCAAACTGACCTATCAACACAAAATGACCAATCAACTCAAACTGACTCATCATCCCAAACTGATGCATCTCCCCACTGACTCATCACCCCAAACTGACCCATCACCCCAAACTGATTCATTACCCTAAACTGACCCATCACCCCAAATTGTCCCATCACCCAAAACTGACTTATCACCATAAACTGACCCATCACCCCAAAGTGTCTCTTCACCAAAAACTGACTCATCACTCCAAATTGACTCATCACCCCAAACTGACCCGTCACCCCAAACCGACCCATCAACCCAAACAGACTCATTACCTCAAACTGACCCGTCACCCCAAACCTACCCATCAACCCAAACAGACTCATTACCCCAAACTGACGCACCTCCACAAACTGACCCATCACCCCTAACTTACTCATCACCACAAACTGACCCATTGACACAAACTGACCCATGACCAAAAACTGACCCATCACTCCAAATTGACTCATTACCCCAAACTGACCAATCACCCCAAATTGACCCATCACCCCAAACCGACGCATCACCAAAAACTGACTCATCACTCCAAACTGACACATCACCCCAAAATGACCCATCACCGCAAACTGACTCACCTCCAAAAAGTGACTCAGCACCCTGAACTGACCCATCACCCCAAACTGACTCATCACCCCAAACAGACCCAACACCCCAATCTGACTGATCACCCCAAACTGACGCACCACCCCAAATTGACCTATCGCTCCAAACTTACTCATCACCCCAAACTGACCCATCAACCCAAACTGACCCTTCAACCCAAACAGACTCATCACCCCAAACTGATGCACCACCACAAACTGACCCTTCACCCCAAATTGACTCATCACCAAAAACTAACTCTTCACTCCAAACTGACTCATCACCCCAAATTGACCTATCACCCCAAACTGACCCATCAACCCAAACAGACTCATCACCCCAAACTGACTCACCACCACAAAATAACCCTTCACCCCAAATTGACTCATCACAAAAAATTGACCCAATAACCCAAACTGAACCATCACAAAAAACTGACGCATCACTCCAAACTGACTATTTAACGCAAACTGACCCATCACCCCAAATTGACCCATCACCTCAAACTGACTCATCACACCATAGTGACCCATCACCCCAAACTGACACATCACCAAAAACTGACACATCACTCCAAACTGACTCTTCATCCCAAACTGACCCATCACCCCAAATGGATCCATGACATCAACCTGACTCATCACCCCAATCTGACTCATCACCCCGAACTGACCCATCACCCCAAATTGACCTATCACGCCAAACTGACTCATCACCACAAACTGACCCATCACTCCAAACTGATTTTTCACCAAAAACTGACTCATCGCCCTACACTGAGGCGCCACCACAAACTGACCCTTCACCCCAAATTGACTCATCACAACAAATTGACCCATTAACCCAAACTGAACCATCACCAAAAACATACTCATCACTCCAAACTGACTCATCACCCCAAACTGACCTATCAACACAAACTGACCAATCAACCCAGACTGACTCATCATCCCAAACTGACGCATCTCCCCACTGACTCATCACCCCAAACTGACCCATCACCCCAAACTGATTCATTACCCTAAACTGACCCATCACCCCAAATTGTCCCATCATCCAAAACTGACTTATCCCCATAAACTGACCCATCACCCCAAAGTGTCTCTTCACCAAAAACTGACTCATCACTCCTAACTGACTCATCACCCCAAACTGACCCGTCACCCCAAACCGACTCATCAACCCAAACAGACTCATCACCTCAAACTGACCCGTCACCCCAAACCTACCCATCAACCCAAACAGACTCATTACCCCAAACTGACGCACCTCCACAAACTGACCCATCACCCCAAACTTACTCATCACCACAAACTGACCCATTGACACAAACTGACCCATGACCAAATACTGACCCATCACTCCAAATTGACTCATTACCCCAAACTGACCAATCACCCCAAATTGACCCATCACCCCAAACCGACGCATCACCAAAAACTGACTAATCACTCCAAACTGACACATCACCCCAAAATGACCCATCACCGCAAAATGACTCACCTCCAAAAAGTGACTCAGCACCCTGAACTGACCCATCACCCCAAACTGACTCATCACCCCAAACAGACCCAACACCCCAATCTGACTCATCACCCCAAACTGACGCACCACACCAAATTGACCTATCGCTCCAAACTGACTCATCACCACAAACTGACCCATCACCCCAAAGTGACTCTTCACCACAAACTGACTCATCACTCCAAACTGACTCATCACCCCATACTGACCCATCAACCCAAACTGACCCTTCAACCCAAACAGACTCATCACCCCAAACTGATGCACCACCACAAACTGACCCTTCACCCCAAATTGACTCATCACCAAAAACTAACTCTTCACTCCAAACTGACTCATCACCCCAAATTGACCTATCACCCCAAACTGACCCATCAACCCAAACAGACTCATCACCCCAAACTGACGCACCACCACAAAATAACCCTTCACCCCAAATTGACTCATCACAACAAATTGACCCAATAACCCAAACTGAACCATCACAAAAAACTGACGCATCACTACAAACTGACTATTTAACGCAAACTGACCCATCACCCCAAATTGACCCATCACCCCAAACTGACTCATCACACCATAGTAACCCATCCCCCCAAACTGACACATCACCAAAAACTGACACATCACTCCAAACTGACTCTTCATCCAAAACTGACCCATCACCCCAAATGGATCCATGACATCAACCTGACTCATCACCCCAATCTGACTCATCACCCCAAACTGACCCATCACCCCAAATTGACCTATCACGCCAAACTGACTCATCACCACAAACTGAACCATCACTCCAAACTGATTTTTCACCAAAAACTGACTCATCGCCCTACACTGAGGCGCCACCACAAACTGACCCTTCACCCCAAATTGACTCATCACAACAAATTGACCCATTAACCCAAACTGAACCATCACCAAAAACATACTCATCACTCCAAGCTGACTCATCACCCCAAACTGACCTATCAACACAAACTGACCAATCAACCCAGACTGACTCATCATCCCAAACTGACGCATCTCCCCACTGACTCAGCACCCCAAGCTGACCCATTACCCCAAATTGTCCCATCACCCAAAACTGACTCATCACCCCCAACTGACCCACCACCCCAAATTTACCCTTCAAACCAAACAGACTCATCAACCCCAACTGACGCACCTCCACAAACTGACCCATAACCCCAAACTGACCTATCAACCCAAACTGACCAATCAACCCAGACTGACTCATCATCCCAAACTGACGCATCTCCCCACTGACTCATGACCCCAAACTGACCCATCACCCCAAATTGTCCCATCACCCAAAACTGACTCATCACCATAAACTGACCCATCACCCCAACGTGTCTCTTCACCAAAAACTGACTCATCACTCAAAACTGACTCATCACCCCCAACTGACCCACCACCCCAAACTTAGCCTTCAAACCAAACAGACTCATCAACCCAAACTGACGCACCTCCACAAACTGACCCATAACCCCAAACTGACTCATCACCACAAACTGATTCATTACCCTAAACTGACCCATCACCCCAAACTGACCCAACACCCTAAACTGATTCATCACCCTAAACTGACCCATCACCCCAAATTGTCCCATCAGCCAAAACTGACTCATCACCATAAACTGACCCATCACCCCAAAGTTTCTCTTCACCAAAAACTGACTCATCACTCCAAACTGACTCATCACCCCAAACTGACCCGTCACCCCAAACCTACCCATCAACCCAAACAGACTCATTACCACAAACTGACGCACCTCCACAAACTGACCCATCACCCCAAACTAACTCATCAACATAAACTGACCCATTGACACAAACTGACCCATGACGAAAAACTGACCAATCACCCCAAACCGACGCATCACCAAAAACTGACTCATCACTCCAAACTGGCACTTCACCCCAAACTGACACATCACCCCAAAATGAAACCATCACCGCAAACTGACTCACCTCCAAAAAGTGACTCAGCACCCTAAACTGACCCATCACCCCAAACTGACTCATCACCCCAAACTGACCCAACACCCCAATCTGATTCATCACCCCAAACTGACGCACCGCCCCAAATTGACCTATCACGCTAAACTGGCTCATCACCACAAACTGACCCTTCACCCCAAACTGATTCTTCAACAAAAACTGACTGATCGCCCTACACTGACGTATTACACCAAACTGACTCATCAATCAAACTGACAATCACCCCCAAAGTGACTCTTCACCACAAACTGACTCATCACTCCAAACTGATGTGTTACCCCAAACTGACTCATCACCCAAACTAATACATCACCCCAAAGTGATTCTTCACCAAAAACTAACTCTTCACTCCAAACTGACTCATCACCCCAAATTGACCTATTACGCCAAACTGACTCATCACCACAAACTGGCCCATCACCCCAAACTAATTCTTAACCACAAACTGACTCATCGCCCTGCACTGACGTATTACCCCAAACTGACTCATCACCCAAACTAACACATCACCCCAAACTGACCCTTCACCACAAACTGACTCATCACTCCAAACTGACTCATCACCCCAAACTGATCCATCACCCCAAACTGACCCATCAACCCAAACAGACTCATCACCCCAAACTGACGCACCACCACAAACTGACCCTTCACCCCAAATTGCCTCATCACCAAAAACTGACTCTTCACTCCAAACTGACCCAGCACTCCAAACTGACTCATCACCCCAAACTGCCCCATCACCCCAAACTGATTCTTCACCAAAAACTGACTCATCGCCCTAAACTGACGCATCAGCCCAAACTGACTCATCACCCCAAACTGACCCATCACCCCAAATTGACATATCACGCCAAACTGAACCATCAAAAAAACTGACGCATCACTCCAAACTGACTCATTACCACAAACTGACCCATCACCCCAAATTGACCCATCACCCCAAACTGACTCATCACACCATAGTGACCCATCACCCCAAACTGTCTCATCACCAAAAACTGATACATCACTCCAAACTGACTCTTCATCCCAAACTGACTCATCACCCCAAATGGATCCATGACATCAAAGTGACTCATCACTCCAAACTGACTGATCGCCCCAAACTGACGCATCACACCAAACTGACGCATCACCCCATAACTGACCCATCACCCCAAAGTGACTCATCACCCCAAACTGAAGCACCACCAGAAACTGGCTCATGACCAAAAACTGATCCATTACACCAAACTGATTCATCACCACTAATTGACCCATTGCCCCAAACTAAACCATCACCCCAAACTGACTCATCACCAAAAACATACTCATCACTCCAAGCTGACTCATCAACCCAAACTGACCCATCACCCCAAACTGATTCTTCACCAAAAACTGTCTCATCGCCCTACACTGACGCACCACCACAAACTGACCCTTCATCCCAAATTGACTCATCACAACAAATTGACCCATTAATCCAAACTGAACCATCAAAAAAGCTGACGCATCACTCCAAACTGACTCATTACCCCAAACTGACCCATCACCCCAAATTGACCCATCACCCCAAACTGACTCATCACACCATAGTGACCCATCACCCCAAACTGTCTCATCACCAAAAACTGACACATCACTCCAAACTGACTCTTCATCCCAAACTGACTCATCACCCCAAATGGATCCATGACATCAAACTGACTCATCACTCCAAACTGACTGATCGCCCCAAACTGACGCATCACACCAAACTGACGCATCACCCCATAACTGACCCATCACCCCAAAGTGACTCATCACCCCAAACTGAAGCACCACCAGAAACTGACTCATGACCAAAAACTGATCCATTACACCAAATTGATTCATCACCACTAATTGACCCATTACCCCAAACTAAACCATCACCCCAAACTGACTCATCACCAAAAACATACTCATCACTCCAAGCTGACTCATCACCCCAAACTGACCCATCACCCCAAACTGATTCTTCACCAAAAACTGACTCATCGCCCTACACTGACGCACCACCACAAACTGACCCATCACCCCAAATTGACTCATCACAACAAATTGACCCATTAATCCAAACTGAACCATCAAAAAAACTGACGCATCACTCCAAACTGACTCATTACCCCAAACTGACCCATCACCCCAAATTGACCCATCACCCCAAACTGACTCATCACACCATAGTGACCCATCACCCCAAATTGTCTCATCACCAAAAACTGACACATCACTCCAAACTGACTCTTCATCCCAAACTGACTCATCACCTCAAATGGATCCACGACATCAAACTGACTCATCACTCCAAACTGACTGATCGACCAAACCGACGCATTACACCAAACTGACGCATCACCCCATAACTGACCCATCACCCCAAAGTGACTCATCACCCCAAACTGAAGCACCATCAGAAACTGACTCATGACCAAAAACTGATCCAACACAAAACTGATTCATCACGACTAATTGAGCCATTACCCCAAACTAAACCATCACCCCAAACTGACTCATCACCAAAAACATACTCATCACTCCAAACTGACTCATCACCCCAAACTGACCCATCACCCCAAACTGATTCTTCACCAAAAACGGACTCATCGCCCTAAACTGACGCATCAGCCCAAACTGACCTATCAACCCAATCTGACCAATCAACCCAGACTGACTCATCAACCCAAACTGACGCATCTCCCCACTGACTCATCACCCCAAACTGACCCATCACCCCAAATTGTCCCATCACCCAAAACTGACTCATCACCATAAACTGACCCATCACCCCAACGTATCTCTTCACCAACAACTGACACATCAATCCAAACTGACCCATCACCCAAACTGACACATTACCCCAAAGTGACTCTTCACCACAAACTGACTCATCACTCCAAACTGACTATTCACTCCAAACTGACTCATCTCCCCAAACTGACCCAGCACTCCAAACTGACTCATCACCCAAACTGACTCAACACCCCAAATTGACATCTCTCGCCAAACTGACTCATCACCACAAACTGACCCATCACCCCAAACTGATTTTTCACCAAAACTGACTCATCGCCCTAAACTGACGCATCAGCCCAAACTGACTCATCATCCCAAACTGACCCAACACACCAATCTGAGTCATCACCCCAAACTGACGCACCACCCCAATCTGACTCATTACCCCAAACTGACCCATCACCCCAAATTGACCTATCACGACAAACTGATTCATCGCCACAAACTGACCCATCACCCCAAACTGATTCTTCACCAAAAACTGACTCATCGCCCTACACTGACGCACCACCACAAAATGACCCTTCACCCCAAATTGTCTCATCACAACAAATTGACCCATTAATCCAAACTGAACCATCAAAAAAACTGACGCATCACTCCAAACTGACTCATTACCACAAACTGACCCATCACCCGAAACTGACTCATCACACCATAGTGACCCATCACCCCAAACTGTCTTATCACCAAAAACTGACACATCACTCCAAACTGACTCTTCATCCCAAACTGACTCATCACCCCAAATGGATCCATGACATCAAACTGACTCATCACCCCAAACTGACTCATCGCCCCAAACTGACGCATCACACCAAACTGACGCATCACCCCATTACTGACCCATCACCCCAAAATGACTCATCACCCCAAACTGAAGCACCACCAGAAACTGACTCATGACCAAAAACTGATGCATTACACCAGACTGATTCATCACCACTAATTGACCCCTTACCCCAATTTAAACCATCATTCCAAGCTGACTCATCACCCCAAACTGACCTATCAAATCAAACTGACCAATCGACCCAGACTGACTCATCACCCTAAACTGACCCATCACCCCAAATTGTCCCATCACCCAAAACTGACTCATCACCATAAACTGACCCATCACCCCAACGTGTCTCTTCACCAAAAACTGACTCATCATTCCAAACTGACTCATCACCCCAAACTAACCCACCACCCCAAACTTACCCATCAAACCAAACAGAGTCATCACCCCAAACTGACGCACCTCCACAAACTGACCCATAACCCCAAACTGACTCATCAGCACAAACAGACCATTAACCCAAACTGACCCATGACCTAAAACTGACCCATCACTCCAAACCGACTCATTAACCCAAACTGACACATCACCCCAAATTGACCCATCACCCGAAACGGACTCATTACACCCGACAGACTCAAACTGACCCAGCACCAAAAACTGACTCATCACTCCAAACTGACTCTTCACCCCAAACTGACCCATCACACCAAAATGAACCAGCAGCGCAATATGACTCATCACCCCAAACTGACTCATGGCCCCAAACTGACACATCACACCAAACTGACGCATCACCCCAAACTGAACCATCACACCAAATTAAATCATCTCCCAAAAGTAATCAGCACCCCAAGGTAACCAATCACCCTAAAATGACCCATCACCCCAAATTGACTCATCACTCCAAACTGACCCGTCACCCCAAACCTACCCATCAACCCAAACAGACTCATTACCCCAAACTGACGCACCTCCACAAACTGACCCATCACCCCAAACTAACTCATCACCACAAACTGACCTATGACCAAAAACTGACACATCACTCCAAATTGAAGCATTACCCCAAACTGACCAATCACCCCAAATTGACCCATCACCCCAAACCGACGCATCACCAAAAACTGACTCAGCACTCCAAACTGGCACTTCACCCCAAACTGATACATCATTCCAAAATGAAACCATCACCGCAAACTGACTCACCTCCAAAAAGTGACTCAGCACCCTAAACTGACCCATCACCCCAAACTGACTCATCACCCCAAACTGACCCAACACCCCAATCTGACTCATCACCCCAAACTGACGCACCACCCAAAATTGACCTATCACGCCAAACTGACTCATCACCACAAACTGACCCATCACCCCAAACTGATTTTTCACCAAAAACTGACTCATCGCCCTGCACTGACGTATTACACCAAACTGACTCATCACCCAAACTGACACATCACCGCAAAGTGACTCTTCACCACAAACAGACTCATCACTCCAAACAGACTCATCACCCCAAACTGACCCATCACCCTAAACTGACCCATCAACCCAAACAGACTCATCACCCAAAACTGACGCACCACCACAAACTGACACTTCACCCCAAATTGACTAATCACCAAAAATTAACTCTTCACTCCAAACTGACTCATCACCCCAAATAGACCTATCACGCCAAACTGACTCATCACCACAAACTGACCCATCACCCCAAACGGATTCTTTACCAAAAACTGAGTCATCGCCCTGCACTGACGTATTACCCCAAACTGAGTCATCACCCAAACTGACACATCACCCCAAAGTGACTCTTCACGACAAACTGACTCATCACTCCAAACTGACTCTTCACTCCAAAATGACTCATCACCCCAAACTGACTCATCACCCCAAATTGACCTCTCATACCAAATTGACTCATCACCACAAACTGACCCATCACCCCAAACTGATTCTTCACCAAAAACTGACTCATCGCCCTAAACTGACGAATCAGCCCAAACTGACTCATCACCCCAAACTGACCCAACACACCAATCTGAGTCATCACCCCAAACTGACGCACCACCCCAATCTGACTCATCACGCCAAACTGACCCACCACCCCAAATTGACCTATCACGCCAAACTGACTCATCACCACAAACTGACCCATCACCCCAAACTGATTCTTCACCAAAAACTGACTCATCGCCCTACACTGACGCACCACCACAAACTGACCCTTCACACCAAATTGACTCATCACAAAAAAATTGACCCATTAATCCAAACTGAACCATCAAAAAAACTGACGCATCACTCCAAACTGACTCATTACCCCAAACTGACCCATCACCCCAAATTGACCCATCACCCCAAACTGACTCATCACACCATAGTGACCCATCACCCCAAACTGTCTCATCACCAAAAACTGACCCATCACTCCAAACTGACTCATCACCCCAAACTGACTCATCGCTCCAAACTGACGCATCACCCCATAACTGACCCATCACCCCAAAGTGACTCATCACCCTAAACTGAAGCACCACCAGAAACTGACTCATGACCAAAAACTGATCCAATACACCAAACTGATTCATCACCACTAATTGACCCATTACCCCAAACTAAACCATCACCCCAAACTCACTCATCACCAAAAACATACTCATTACTCCAAGCTGACTCATCACCCCAAACTGACCTATCAACCCAAACTGACCAATCAACCCAGACTGGCTCATCATCCCAAACTGACGCATCTCCCCACTGACTTATCACCCCAAACTGACCCATCACCCCAAATTGTCCCATCACCCAAAACTGACTCATCACCATAAACTGACCCATCACCCCAACGTGTCTCTTCACCAAAAACTGACTCATCACTCCAAACTGACTCATCACCCAAACTGACACATCACCCCAAAGTGACTCTTTACCACAAACTGACTCATCACTCCAAACTGACTCATCACCCCAAACTGACTCATCACCCCAAATTGACCTCTCACGCCAAACTGACTCATCACCACAATCTGACCCATCACCCCAAACTGATTCTTCACCAAAAACTGACTCATCGCCCTAAACTGACGCATCAGCCCAAACTGACTCATCACCCCAAACTTACCCAACATACAAATCTGAGTCATCACCCCAAACTGACGCACCACCCCAATCTGACTCATCACCCAAAACTGACCCATCACCCCAAATTGACCTATCACGCCAAACTGACTCATCACCACACACTGACCCATCACCCCAAACTGATTCTTCACCAAAAACTGACTCATCGCCCTACACTGACGCACCACCACAAACTGACCCTTCACCCCAAATTGACTCATCACAACAAATTGACTCATCACTCCAAACTGACTCTACACTCCAAACTGACTCATCTCCTCAAACTGACCCAGCACTCCAAACTGACTCATCACACCAAACTGACTCATCACCCCAAATTGACCTCTCACGCCAAACTGACCCATCACCACAATCTGACCGATCACCCCAAACTGATACTTCACCAAAAACTGACTCATCGCCCTAAACTGATGCATCAGCACAAACTGACTCATCACCCCAAACTTACCCAACATACAAATCTGAGTCATCACCCCAAACTGACGCACCACCCCAATCTGACTCATCACCCCAAACTGACCCATCACCCCAAATTGTCCCATCACCCAAAACTGACTCATCACCATAAACTGACCCATCACCCCAACGTGTCTCTTCACCAAAAACTGACTCATCACTCCAAACTGACTCATCACCCAAACTGACACATCACCCCAAAGTGACTCTTCACCACAAACTGACTCATCACTCCAAACTGACTCTTCACTCCAAACTGACTCATCTCCCCAAACTGACCCAGCACTCCAAACTGACTCATCACCCCAAACTGACTCATCACCCCAAATTGACCTCTCACGCCAAACTGACTCATCACCACAATCTGACCCATCACCCCAAACTGATTCTTCACCAAAAACTGACTCATCGCCCTAAACTGACGCATCAGTCCAAACTGACTTATCACCCCAAACTTACCCAACATACAAATCTGAGTCATCACCCCAAACTGACGCACCACCCCAATCTGACTCATCATCCCAAACTGACCCATCACCCCAAATTGACCTATCACGCCAAACTGACTCATCACCACAAACTGACCCATCACACCAAACTGATTCTTCACCAAAAACTAACTCATCGCCCTACACTGACGCACCACCACAAACTGACCCTTCACCCCAAATTGACTCATCACAACAAATTGACCCATTAATCCAAACTGAACCATCAAAAAAACTGACGCATCACTCCAAACTGACTCATTACCCCAAACTGACCCATCACCCCAAATTGACCCATCACCCCAAACTGACTTATCACACCATAGTGACCCATCACCCCAAACTGTCTCATCACTAAAAACTGACACATCACTCCAAATTAACTCTTCATCCCAAACTGACTCATCACCCCAAATGGATCCATGACATCAAACTGAATCATCACCCCAAACTGACTCATCGCCCCAAACTGATGCATCACACCAAACTGACGCATCACCCCATAACTGACCCATCACTCCAAAGTGATTCATCACCCCAAACAGAAGCACCACCAGAAACTGACTCATGACCAAAAACTGATCCATTACACCAAACTGATTCATCACCACTAATTGACCCATTACCCCAAAATAAACCATCACCCCAAACTGACTCATCACCAAAAACATACTCATTACTCCAAGCTGACTCATCACCCCAAACTGACCTATCAAGTTAAACTGACCAATCAACCCAGACTGACTCATCATCCCAAACTGACCCATCTCCCCACTGACTCATCACCCCAAATTGAACCATCACCCCAAATTGTCCCTTCACCCAAAACTGACTCATCACTCCAAACTGACTCATCACCCCAAACTGACCCACCACCCCAAACTTACCCATCAAACCAAACAGAGTCATCACCCCAAACTGTCGCACCTCCACAAACTGATCCATAAACCCAAACTGACTCATCACCACAAACTAACCATTAACCCAAACTGACCCATGACCTAAAACTGACCCATCACTCCAAACTGAATCATTAACCCAAACTGACACATCACCCCAAACTGCCCCATCACCCCAAACTAACCCATCACCCCAAACTGAACCATAACCCAAACTGACTCATTCACCCCAAACGGACTTATCACCAAAACCTACTCATCACGCCAAACTGACTTATCACCCCAAACTGGCCCATCACTCCAAATCGAACAATCAATCCAAACTGACTCATCATTCCAAACTGACGCATCTCCTCACTGACTCATCACCCCAAACTGACACATCACCCCAAACTGATTCACACCCCAAACTGACCCATCACCCCAAATTGTCCCATTAGCAAAAACTGACTCATCACCACAAACTGAATCATCACCCCAAATTGACTCTTCACCAAAAACTGAGTCATCACTTAAAACTGACTCTTCACCCCAAACTGACCCATCACCCCAAACTGACCCATCAACCCAAACAGACACATCACCTCAAACTGAGGCATCACCACAAACTGACCCATCACCCCTAATTTACTCATTACCACAAACTGACCCATTAATCGAAACGTACCCGTCACCAAAAACTGACCCATCACTCCAAACTGACTCATTACCCCAAACTGACCCATCACCCCAAATTGATACATCACCCCAAACTGACTCAGCACACCATACTGACGCATCACCAACAAACTGACCCATCACCAAAAACGGACCCATCACATCAAACTGACTCATCACCCCAAACTGACTCATCGCCCCAAATTGCATCTTCTCCCCAAAGTAATCAGCACTTCAAATAACCAATCACCCTAAACTCACCCATCACCCGAAAGTGACTCATCACCCGAAACTGACCCATCACCACAAACTAACTCTTCACCGCATACTGACCCTTCACCCCAAACTGACTCATCACCAAAAACATACTCATCACTCTAAACTGACTCATCACCCCAAACTGACCTATCAACACAAACTGACTAATCAACACAAACTGACTCATCATCCCATATTGACGCATCTCCCCACTGACTCATCACCCCAAACTGACCCATCACCCCAAATTGATTCATCACCCTAAACTGACCCATCACACCAAATTGTCCCATTACCCAAAATTGACTCATCACCATAAACTGACCCATCACCCCAAAGTGTCTCTTCACCAAAAACTGATTCATCACTCCAAACTGACTCATCACCCCAAACTGACCCGTCACCCCAAACCTACCCATCAACACAAACAGACTCATTACCCCAAACTGACGCACCTCCACAAACTGACCCATCACTACAAACTGACCCATCACCCCAAAATGATTCTTCACCAAAAACTGCCTCATCGCACTGCACTGACGTATTACACCAAAATGAGTCATCACCCAAACTGACAATCACCCCAAAGTGACTCTTCACCACAAACTGATTCATCACTCCAAACTGACTCATCACCCCAAACTGACACATCAACCCAAACAGACTCATCACCCCAAACTGACGCACCACCACAAACTGATCCTTCACCCCAAATTGACTCATCACCAAAAACTAACTCTTCACTCCAAACTGACTCATCACCCCAAATTGACCTATCACGCCAAACTGACTCATCACCACAAACTGACCCATCACCCCAAACTGATTCTTTACCAAAAACTGACACATCGCCCTACACTGACGTATTACCCCAAACTGACTCATCACCCAAACTAACACATCACCCTAAAGTGACTCTTCACCACAAACTGACTAATCACTCCAAACTGACTCATCAACCCAAACTGACCCATCACCCCAAACTGACCCATCAACCCAAACAGACTCATCACCCCAAACTGACGCACCACCACAAACTGACCCTTCACCCCAAATTGCCTCATCACCAAAAACTGAATCTTCACTCCAAACTGACTCATCACCCCAAACTGACTCAGCACTCCTTACTGACTCATCACCCCAAACTGACCCATCACCCCAAATTGACCTCTCACGCCAAACTGACACATCACCACAAACTGACCCATCACTCCAAACTGATTCTTCACCAAAAACTGACTCATCGCCCTAAACTGACGCATCAGCCCAAACTGACTCATCACCCAAACTGACCCAACAACCCAATCTGACTCATCATCCCAAACTGATGCACCACCCCAATCTGACTCATCACCCCAAACTGACCCATCACCCCAAATTGAACTATCACGCCAAACTGACTCATCACCACAAACGGATCCATCACCCCAAACTGATTTTTCACCAAAAACTTACTCATCGCCCTACACTGATGCACCACCACAAACTGACCCTTCATCCCAAATTGACTCATCACTACAAATTGACCCATTAACCCAAACTGAACCATGACAAAAAACTGACGCATCACTCCAAACTGACTCATTACCCCAAACTGACCCATCACCCCAAATTGACCCATCACCCCAAATTGACTCATCACACCATGGTGACCCATCACCCCAAACTGTCTCATCACCAAAAACTGACACATCACTCCAAACTGACTCTTCATCCCAAACTGACCCATCACCCCAAATGGATCCATGACATCAAACTGACTCATCACACCAAACAGTCTCATCACCAAAAACTGACACATCACTCCAAACTGAATCTGCATCCCAAACTGACCCATCACCCCAAATGGATCCATGACATCAAACTGACGCATCACCCCATAACTAACCCATCACCCCAAAGTGACTCATCACCCCAAACTGAAGCACCACCAGAAACTGACTCATGACCAAAAACTGATCCATTACACCAAACTCATTCAACACCACTAACTGACCCATTACCCCAAAATAAACCATCACTCCAAACTGACTCATCTCCCCAAACTGATCTATCAACCCAAACTGACCAATCAACCCAGACTGACTCATCATCCCAAACTGACTCATCTCCCCACTGACTCATCACCCCAAACTGACCTATCACCCAAAATTGTCCATTCACCCAAAACTCACTCATCACTCCAAACTGAATCATCACCCCAAACTGACCCACCACCCCAAACTTACCCATCAAACCAAACAGAGTCATCACCCCAAACTGTCGCACCTCCACAAACTGATCCATAAACCCAAACTGACTCATCACCACAAACTAACCATTAACCCAAACTGACCCATGACCTAAAACTGACCCATCACTCCAAACTGAATCATTAACCCAAACTGACACATCACCCCAAACTGCCCCATCACCCCAAACTAACCCATCACCCCAAACTGAACCATAACCCAAACTGACTCATTCACCCCAAACGGACTTATCACCAAAACCTACTCATCACGCCAAACTGACTTATCACCCCAAACTGGCCCATCACTCCAAATCGAACAATCAATCCAAACTGACTCATCATTCCAAACTGACGCATCTCCTCACTGACTCATCACCCCAAACTGACACATCACCCCAAACTGATTCACACCCCAAACTGACCCATCACCCCAAATTGTCCCATTAGCAAAAACTGACTCATCACCACAAACTGAATCATCACCCCAAATTGACTCTTCACCAAAAACTGAGTCATCACTTAAAACTGACTCTTCACCCCAAACTGACCCATCACCCCAAACTGACCCATCAACCCAAACAGACACATCACCTCAAACTGAGGCATCACCACAAACTGACCCATCACCCCTAATTTACTCATTACCACAAACTGACCCATTAATCGAAACGTACCCGTCACCAAAAACTGACCCATCACTCCAAACTGACTCATTACCCCAAACTGACCCATCACCCCAAATTGATACATCACCCCAAACTGACTCAGCACACCATACTGACGCATCACCAACAAACTGACCCATCACCAAAAACGGACCCATCACATCAAACTGACTCATCACCCCAAACTGACTCATCGCCCCAAATTGCATCTTCTCCCCAAAGTAATCAGCACTTCAAATAACCAATCACCCTAAACTCACCCATCACCCGAAAGTGACTCATCACCCGAAACTGACCCATCACCACAAACTAACTCTTCACCGCATACTGACCCTTCACCCCAAACTGACTCATCACCAAAAACATACTCATCACTCTAAACTGACTCATCACCCCAAACTGACCTATCAACACAAACTGACTAATCAACACAAACTGACTCATCATCCCATATTGACGCATCTCCCCACTGACTCATCACCCCAAACTGACCCATCACCCCAAATTGATTCATCACCCTAAACTGACCCATCACACCAAATTGTCCCATTACCCAAAATTGACTCATCACCATAAACTGACCCATCACCCCAAAGTGTCTCTTCACCAAAAACTGATTCATCACTCCAAACTGACTCATCACCCCAAACTGACCCGTCACCCCAAACCTACCCATCAACACAAACAGACTCATTACCCCAAACTGACGCACCTCCACAAACTGACCCATCACTACAAACTGACCCATCACCCCAAAATGATTCTTCACCAAAAACTGCCTCATCGCACTGCACTGACGTATTACACCAAAATGAGTCATCACCCAAACTGACAATCACCCCAAAGTGACTCTTCACCACAAACTGATTCATCACTCCAAACTGACTCATCACCCCAAACTGACACATCAACCCAAACAGACTCATCACCCCAAACTGACGCACCACCACAAACTGATCCTTCACCCCAAATTGACTCATCACCAAAAACTAACTCTTCACTCCAAACTGACTCATCACCCCAAATTGACCTATCACGCCAAACTGACTCATCACCACAAACTGACCCATCACCCCAAACTGATTCTTTACCAAAAACTGACACATCGCCCTACACTGACGTATTACCCCAAACTGACTCATCACCCAAACTAACACATCACCCTAAAGTGACTCTTCACCACAAACTGACTAATCACTCCAAACTGACTCATCAACCCAAACTGACCCATCACCCCAAACTGACCCATCAACCCAAACAGACTCATCACCCCAAACTGACGCACCACCACAAACTGACCCTTCACCCCAAATTGCCTCATCACCAAAAACTGAATCTTCACTCCAAACTGACTCATCACCCCAAACTGACTCAGCACTCCTTACTGACTCATCACCCCAAACTGACCCATCACCCCAAATTGACCTCTCACGCCAAACTGACACATCACCACAAACTGACCCATCACTCCAAACTGATTCTTCACCAAAAACTGACTCATCGCCCTAAACTGACGCATCAGCCCAAACTGACTCATCACCCAAACTGACCCAACAACCCAATCTGACTCATCATCCCAAACTGATGCACCACCCCAATCTGACTCATCACCCCAAACTGACCCATCACCCCAAATTGACCTATCACGCCAAACTGACTCATCACCACAAACGGATCCATCACCCCAAACTGATTTTTCACCAAAAACTTACTCATCGCCCTACACTGATGCACCACCACAAACTGACCCTTCATCCCAAATTGACTCATCACTACAAATTGACCCATTAACCCAAACTGAACCATGACAAAAAACTGACGCATCACTCCAAACTGACTCATTACCCCAAACTGACCCATCACCCCAAATTGACCCATCACCCCAAATTGACTCATCACACCATGGTGACCCATCACCCCAAACTGTCTCATCACCAAAAACTGACACATCACTCCAAACTGACTCTTCATCCCAAACTGACCCATCACCCCAAATGGATCCATGACATCAAACTGACTCATCACACCAAACAGTCTCATCACCAAAAACTGACACATCACTCCAAACTGAATCTGCATCCCAAACTGACCCATCACCCCAAATGGATCCATGACATCAAACTGACGCATCACCCCATAACTAACCCATCACCCCAAAGTGACTCATCACCCCAAACTGAAGCACCACCAGAAACTGACTCATGACCAAAAACTGATCCATTACACCAAACTCATTCAACACCACTAACTGACCCATTACCCCAAAATAAACCATCACTCCAAACTGACTCATCTCCCAAAACTGATCTATCAACCCAAACTGACCAATCAACCCAGACTGACTCATCATCCCAAACTGACTCATCTCCCCACTGACTCATCACCCCAAACTGACCTATCACCCCAAATTGTCCCATCACCCAAAACTGACTCATCACCATAAACGGACCCATCACCCCAACGTGTCTCTTCACCAAAAACTGACTCATCACTCCAAACTTACTCATCACCCCAAACTGACGCACCTCCACAAACTGACCCATAACCCCAAACTGACTCATCACCACAAACTGACCCATTAACCCAAACTGACACATGACCTAAAACTGACCCATCACTCCAAACTGACTCATTAACCCAAACTGACACATCACCCCAAATTGACCCATCACCCGAAACGGACTCATCACACCCGACAGACTCATCACCCCAAACTGACCCAGCACCAAAAACTGACTCATCACTCCAAACTGACTCTTCACCCCAAACTGAGCCATCACACCGAAATGAACCAGCAGCGCAATATGACTCATCACCCCAAACTGACTCATGGCCCCAAACTGACACATCACACCAAACTGAAGCATCACCCCAAACTGAACCATCACCCCAAATTAAATCTTCACCCCAAAATAATCAGCACCCCAAGGTAACCAATCACCCTAAATTGACCCATCACCCCAAAGTGACTCATCACCCCAAACTGACCCATCACCCCAAACTGACGCATCACCCACAAACTGACTCATCACCTCAAATTGAACAATCACCCCAAACTGACTCTTCGCCCCAAACTGACGCATCACCCAAACTGACTCATTCATCCCAAAATGACTTATCACCAAAAACATACACATCACTCCAAACTGACTTATCACCACAAACTGGCCCATCACTCCAAACCGACCAATCAATCCAAACTGACTCATCATTCCAAACTAACGCATCTCCCCACTGACTCATCACCCCAACCTGACCCATCACCCCAAACTGATTCACACCCCAAACTGACCCATCACCCCAAATTGTCCCATTACCAAAAACTGACTCATCACCACAAACTGAATCATCACCCCAAATTGACTCTTCACCAAAACTGACTCATCACTCCAAACTGACTCTTCACCCCAAACTGACCCATCACCCCAAACTGACCCATCAACCCAAACAGGCACTTCACCTCAAACTGAGGCATCACCACAAACTGACCCATTAATCGAAACTGACACGTGAACAAAAACTGACCCATCACTCAAAACTGACTCATTACCCCAAAATGACCGATCACCCCAAATTGATCCATCACCCCAAACTGACTCATCACAACATACTGACCCATCACCCCAAACTGACCCATCAGCTAAAACTGACTCATCGCTCCAAATTGAATATTCATCCAAAATTGACCCATCACCCCAAACTGACCCATCACCGCAAACTGTCTCATCACCCCAAACTGACTCATCGCCTCAAACTGACGCATCACACAAAACTGACTCATCACCGCAAACTGAAACATCACCCCAAACTGAAACATCACCCCAACTGAACCATCACCCCAAACTGACACATCAACAAAAACTGACTCATCACTCCAAACTGACTCTTCACATCAAACTGACTCATCACTCCAAACTGACTAATCGCCCCAAATTGCATCTTCACCCCAAAGTAATCAGCACGCCAAATAACCAATCACCCTAAACTCACTCATCACCAGAAACTGACGCATCACCACAAACTGACCCATCACCCCAAACTGATTCTTTACCAAAAACTGACTCATCGCCCGACACTGACGTATTTCCCCAAACTGACTCATCACCCAAACTAACACATCACCCTAAAGTGACTCTTCACCACAAACTGACTAATCACTCCAAACTGACTCATCACCCCAAACTGACCCATCACCCCAAACTGACCCATCAACCCAAACAGACTCATCACCCCAAACTGACGCACCACCACAAACTGTCCCTTCACCCCAAATTGCCTCATCACCAGAAACTGAATCTTCACTCCAAACTGACTCATCACCCCAAACTGACCCAGCACTCCAAACTGACTCATCACCCCAAACTGACCCATCACCCCAAATTGACCTCTCACGCCAAACTGACTCATCAACACAAACTGACCCATCACCCCAAACTGATTCTTCACCAAAAACTGACTCATCGCCCTAAACCGACGCATCAGCCCAAACTGACTCATCACCCAAACTGACCCAACACCCCAATCTGACTCATCACTCCAAAATGATGCACCACCCCAATCGGACTCATCACCCCAAACTGACCCATCACCTCAAATTGACCTCTCACGCCAAACTGACTCATCACCACAAACTGAACCATCGCCCAAAAATGACGCATCACACCAAACTGACGCATCACCCATTAACTAACCCATCACCCCAAAGTGACTCATCACCCCAAACTGTCTCATCACCAAAAACTGACACATCACTCCAAACTGACTCTTCATCCCAAACTGACCCATCACCCCAAATGGATCCATGACATCAAACTGTCTCATCACCCCAAACTGACTCATCGCCCCAAATGACACATCACACCAAACTGACGCATCACCCCATAACTAACCCATCACCACAAAGTGACTCATCACCCCAAACTGAAGCACCGCTAGAAACTGACTCATGACCAAAAATTGATCCATTACACCAAACTCATTCAACACCACTAACTGACCCATTACCCCAAAATAAACCATCACCCCAAACTGACTCATCACCAAAAACATACTCATCACTCCAAACTGACTCATCACCCCAAACTGATCTATCAACCCAAACTAACCAATCAACCCAGACTGACTCATCATCCCAAACTGACGCATCTCCCCACTGACTCATCACCCCAAACTGACCCATTACCCCAAATTGTCCCATCACTCAAAACTGACTCATCACCATAAACTGACCCATCACCCCAACGTGTCTCTTCACCAAAAACTCACTCATCACTCCAAACTGACTCATCACCCCAAACTGACGCACCTCCACAAACTGACCCATAACCCTAAACTGACTCATCACCACAAACTGACTCTTTAACCCAAACTGACCCATGACCTAAAACTGACCCAGCACCAAAAACTGACTCATCACTCCAAACTGACTCTTCACCCCAAACTGGCCCATCACACCAAAATGAACCAGCAGCGCAATATGACTCATCACCCCAAACTGACTCATGGCCCCAAACTGACACATCACACCAAACTGACACATCACCCCAAACAGAACCATCACCCCAAATTAAATCTTCACCCCAAAGTAATCAGCACCCCAAGGTAACCAATCACCCTAAACTGACCCATCACCCCAAACTGACTCATCACCCCAAACTGACTCATCACCCCAAACTGACGCATCACCCACAAACTGACTCATCACCCCAAATTGAACAATCACCCCAAACTGACTCTTCGCCCCAAACTGACGCATCACCCCAAACTGAATAAGCACTCCTAACTGACTCATCGCCCCAAACTGAACCATCACCCCAAATTAAATCTTCACCCCAAAGTAATCAGCACCCCAAGGTAACCAATCACCCTGAACCGACTCATCACCCCAAACTGACCCATCACCCCAAATTGTTCCATCACCCAAAACTGACTCATCACCATAAACTGACCCATCACCCCAACGTGTCTCTTCACCAAAAACTGACTCATAAGTCCAAACTGACTCATCAACCAAACTGACACATCACCCCAAAGTGACTCTTCACCACAAACTGACTCATCACTCCAAACTGACTCTTCACCAAAAACTGACTCATCGCCCTAAACTGACGCATCAGCCCAAACTGACTCATCACCCCAAACTTACTCAACATACAAATCTGAGTCATCACCCCAAACTGACGCACCACCACAATCTGACTCATCACCCCAAACTGACCCATCACCCCAAATTGACCTATCACGCCAAACTGACTCATCACCACAAACTGACCCATCACCCCAAACTGATTCTTCACTCCAAACTGGCCCATCACCTTGAACTGACCCATCACCCCAAACTGCCCCATCACCCCAAACTGACCCATCACCCCAAACTGAACCATCACCCCAAACTGACTCATTCACCCCAAAATGACTTATCACCAAAAACATACTCATCACTCCAAACTGACTTATCACCCCAAACCGGCCCATCACTCCAAACCGACCAATCAATCCAAATTGACTCATCATTCCAAACTAACGCATCGCCCCACTGACTCATCACCCCAACCTGACACATCACCCCAAACTGATTCACACCCCAAACTGACCCATCACCCCAAATTATCCCATTACCAAAAACTGACTCAAAACCACAAACTGAAACATCACCCCAAATTGACTCTTCACCAAAACTGACTCATAACTCCAAACTGACTCTTCACCCCAAACTGACCCATCACCCCAAACTGACCCATCAACCCAAACATACTCATCACTCTAAACTGACTCATCACCCCAAACTGACCTATCAACACAAACTGACTAATCAACACAAACTGACTCATCATCCCATATTGACGCATCTCCCCACTGACTCATCACCCCAAACTGACCCATCACCCCAAATTGATTCATCACCCTAAACTGACCCATCACACCAAATTGTCCCATTACCCAAAATTGACTCATCACCATAAACTGACCCATCACCCCAAAGTGTCTCTTCACCAAAAACTGATTCATCACTCCAAACTGACTCATCACCCCAAACTGACCCGTCACCCCAAACCTACCCATCAACACAAACAGACTCATTACCCCAAACTGACGCACCTCCACAAACTGACCCATCACTACAAACTGACCCATCACCCCAAAATGATTCTTCACCAAAAACTGCCTCATCGCACTGCACTGACGTATTACACCAAAATGAGTCATCACCCAAACTGACAATCACCCCAAAGTGACTCTTCACCACAAACTGATTCATCACTCCAAACTGACTCATCACCCCAAACTGACACATCAACCCAAACAGACTCATCACCCCAAACTGACGCACCACCACAAACTGATCCTTCACCCCAAATTGACTCATCACCAAAAACTAACTCTTCACTCCAAACTGACTCATCACCCCAAATTGACCTATCACGCCAAACTGACTCATCACCACAAACTGACCCATCACCCCAAACTGATTCTTTACCAAAAACTGACACATCGCCCTACACTGACGTATTACCCCAAACTGACTCATCACCCAAACTAACACATCACCCTAAAGTGACTCTTCACCACAAACTGACTAATCACTCCAAACTGACTCATCAACCCAAACTGACCCATCACCCCAAACTGACCCATCAACCCAAACAGACTCATCACCCCAAACTGACGCACCACCATAAACTGACCCTTCACCCCAAATTGCCTCATCACCAAAAACTGAATCTTCACTCCAAACTGACTCATCACCCCAAACTGACTCAGCACTCCTTACTGACTCATCACCCCAAACTGACCCATCACCCCAAATTGACCTCTCACGCCAAACTGACACATCACCACAAACTGACCCATCACTCCAAACTGATTCTTCACCAAAAACTGACTCATCGCCCTAAACTGACGCATCAGCCCAAACTGACTCATCACCCAAACTGACCCAACAACCCAATCTGACTCATCATCCCAAACTGATGCACCACCCCAATCTGACTCATCACCCCAAACTGACCCATCACCCCAAATTGACCTATCACGCCAAACTGACTCATCACCACAAACGGATCCATCACCCCAAACTGATTTTTCACCAAAAACGTACTCATCGCCCTACACTGATGCACCACCACAAACTGACCCTTCATCCCAAATTGACTCATCACTACAAATTGACCCATTAACCCAAACTGAACCATCACAAAAAACTGACGCATCACTCCAAACTGACTCATTACCCCAAACTGACCCATCACCCCAAATTGACCCATCACCCCAAATTGACTCATCACACCATGGTGACCCATCACCCCAAACTGTCTCATCACCAAAAACTGACACATCACTCCAAACTGACTCTTCATCCCAAACTGACCCATCACCCCAAATGGATCCATGACATCAAACTGACTCATCACACCAAACAGTCTCATCACCAAAAACTGACACATCACTCCAAACTGAATCTGCATCCCAAACTGACCCATCACCCCAAATGGATCCATGACATCAAACTGACGCATCACCCCATAACTAACCCATCACCCCAAAGTGACTCATCACCCCAAACAGAAGCACCACCAGAAACTGACTCATGACCAAAAACTGATCCATTACACCAAACTCATTCAACACCACTAACTGACCCATTACCCCAAAATAAACCATCACTCCAAACTGACTCATCTCCCCAAACTGATCTATCAACCCAAACTGACCAATCAACCCAGACTGACTCATCATCCCAAACTGACTCATCTCCCCACTGACTCATCACCCCAAACTGACCTATCACCCAAAATTGTCCCATCACCCAAAACTGACTCATCACCATAAACGGACCCATCACCCCAACGTGTCTCTTCACCAAAAACTGACTCATCACTCCAAACTGACTCATCACCCCAAACTGACGCACCTCCACAAACTGACCCATAACCCCAAACTGACTCATCACCACAAACTGACCCATTAACCCAAACTGACACATGACCGAAAACTGACCCATCACTCCAAACTGACTCATTAACCCAAACTGACACATCACCCCAAATTGACCCATCACCCGAAACGGACTCATCACACCCGACAGACTCATCACCGCAAACTGACCCAGCACCAAAAACTGACTCATCACTCCAAACTGACTCTTCACCCCAAACTGACCCATCACATCGAAATGAACCAGCAGCGCAATATGACTCATCACCCCAAACTGACTCATGGCCCCAAACTGACACATCACACCAAACTGAAGCATCACCCCAAACTGAACCATCACCCCAAATTAAATCTTCACCCCAAAATAATCAGCACCCCAAGGTAACCAATCACCCTAAATTGACCCATCACCCCAAAGTGACTCATCACCCCAAACTGACCCATCACCCCAAACTGACGCATCACCCACAAACTGACTCATCACCTCAAATTGAACAATCACCCCAAACTGACTCTTCGCCCCAAACTGACGCATCACCCAAACTGACTCATTCATCCCAAAATGACTTATCACCAAAAACATACACATCACTCCAAACTGACTTATCACCACAAACTGGCCCATCACTCCAAACCGACCAATCAATCCAAACTGACTCATCATTCCAAACTAACGCATCTCCCCACTGACTCATCACCCCAACCTGACCCATCACCCCAAACTGATTCACACCCCAAACTGACCCATCACCCCAAATTGTCCCATTACCAAAAACTGACTCATCACCACAAACTGAATCATCACCCCAAATTGACTCTTCACCAAAACTGACTCATCACTCCAAACTGACTCTTCACCCCAAACTGACCCATCACCCCAAACTGACCCATCAACCCAAACAGGCACTTCACCTCAAACTGAGGCATCACCACAAACTGACCCATTAATCGAAACTGACACGTGACCAAAAACTGACCCATCACTCAAAACTGACTCATTACCCCAAAATGACCGATCACCCCAAATTGATCCATCACCCCAAACTGACTCATCACAACATACTGACCCATCACCCCAAACTGACCCATCAGCTAAAACTGACTCATCGCTCCAAATTGAATATTCATCCAAAATTGACCCATCACCCCAAACTGACCCATCACCGCAAACTGTCTCATCACCCCAAACTGACTCTTCACTCAAACTGACGCATCACACAAAACTGACTCATCACCGCAAACTGAAACATCACCCCAAACTGAAACATCACCCCAACTGAACCATCACCCCAAACTGACACATCAACAAAAACTGACTCATCACTCCAAACTGACTCTTCACATCAAACTGACTCATCACTCCAAACTGACTCATCGCCCCAAATTGCATCTTCACCCCAAAGTAATCAGCACGCCAAATAACCAATCACCCTAAACTCACTCATCACCAGAAACTGACGCATCACCACAAACTGACCCATCACCCCAAACTGATTCTTTACCAAAAACTGACTCATCGCCCGACACTGACGTATTTCCCCAAACTGACTCATCACCCAAACTAACACATCACCCTAAAGTGACTCTTCACCACAAACTGACTAATCACTCCAAATTGACTCATCACCCCAAACTGACCCATCACCCCAAACTGACCCATCAACCCAAACAGACTCATCACCCCAAACTGACGCACCACCACAAACTGTCCCTTCACCCCAAATTGCCTCATCACCAGAAACTGAATCTTCACTCCAAACTGACTCATCACCCCAAACTGACCCAGCACTCCAAACTGACTCATCACCCCAAACTGACCCATCACCCCAAATTGACCTCTCACGCCAAACTGACTCATCAACACAAACTGACCCATCACCCCAAACTGATTCTTCACCAAAAACTGACTCATCGCCCTAAACCGACGCATCAGCCCAAACTGACTCAT
Source organism: Pristiophorus japonicus (assembly GCF_044704955.1). Lineage (NCBI taxonomy): Eukaryota > Metazoa > Chordata > Chondrichthyes > Pristiophoridae > Pristiophorus > Pristiophorus japonicus. The sequence goes on from NC_092009.1 coordinate 3,924,427, forward strand.
CACCCAAACTGACCCAACACCCCAATCTGACTCATCACTCCAAAATGATGCACCACCCCAATCGGACTCATCACCCCAAACTGACCCATCACCTCAAATTCACCTCTCACGCCAAACTGACTCATCACCACAAACTGAACCATCGCCCCAAACTGACGCATCACACCAAACTGACGCATCACCCATTAACTAACCCATCACCCCAAAGTGACTCATCACCCCAAACTGTCTCATCACCAAAAACTGACACATCACTCCAAACTGACTCTTCATCCCAAACTGACCCATCACCCCAAATGGATCCATGACATCAAACTGTCTCATCACCCCAAACTGACTCATCGCCCCAAACTGACACATCACACCAAACTGACGCATCACCCCATAACTAACCCATCACCACAAAGTGACTCATCACCCCAAACTGAAGCACCGCTAGAAACTGACTCATGACCAAAAATTGATCCATTACACCAAACTCATTCAACACCACTAACTGACCCATTACCCCAAAATAAACCATCACCCCAAACTGACTCATCACCAAAAACATACTCATCACTCCAAACTGACTCATCACCCCAAACTGATCTATCAACCCAAACTAACCAATCAACCCAGACTGACTCATCATCCCAAACTGACGCATCTCCCCACTGACTCATCACCCCAAACTGACCCATTACCCCAAATTGTCCCATCACTCAAAACTGACTCATCACCATAAACTGACCCATCACCCCAACGTGTCTCTTCACCAAAAACTCACTCATCACTCCAAACTGACTCATCACCCCAAACTGACGCACCTCCACAAACTGACCCATAACCCTAAACTGACTCATCACCACAAACTGACTCTTTAACCCAAACTGACCCATGACCTAAAACTGACCCAGCACCAAAAACTGACTCATCACTCCAAACTGACTCTTCACCCCAAACTGGCCCATCACACCAAAATGAACCAGCAGCGCAATATGACTCATCACCCCAAACTGACTCATGGCCCCAAACTGACACATCACACCAAACTGACACATCACCCCAAAAAGAACCATCACCCCAAATTAAATCTTCACCCCAAAGTAATCAGCACCCCAAGGTAACGAATCACCCTAAACTGACCCATCACCCCAAACTGACTCATCACCCCAAACTGAATAAGCACTCCTAACTGACTCATCGCCCCAAACTGAACCATCACTCCAAATTAAATCTTCACCCCAAAGTAATCAGCACCCCAAGGTAACCAATCACCCTGAACCGACTCATCACCCCAAACTGACCCATCACCCCAAATTGTTCCATCACCCAAAACTGACTCATCACCATAAACTGACCCATCACCCCAACGTGTCTCTTCACCAAAAACTGACTCATCGCCCTAAACTGACTCATCAACCAAACTGACACATCACCCCAAAGTGACTCTTCACCACAAACTGACTCATCACTCCAAACTGACTCTTCACCAAAAACTGACTCATCGCCCTAAACTGACGCATCAGCCCAAACTGACTCATCACCCCAAACTTACCCAACATACAAATCTGAGTCATCACCCCAAACTGACGCACCACCACAATCTGACTCATCACCCCAAACTGACCCATCACCCCAAATTGACCTATCACGCCAAACTGACTCATCACCACAAACTGACCCATCACCCCAAACTGATTCTTCACTCCAAACTGGCCCATCACCTTGAAATGACCCATCACCCCAAACTGCCCCATCACCCCAAACTGACCCATCACCCCAAACTGAACCATCACCCCAAACTGACTCATTCACCCCAAAATGACTTATCACCAAAAACATACTCATCACTCCAAACTGACTTATCACCCCAAACCGGCCCATCACTCCAAACCGACCAATCAATCCAAATTGACTCATCATTCCAAACTAACGCATCGCCCCACTGACTCATCACCCCAACCTGACACATCACCCCAAACTGATTCACACCCCAAACTGACCCATCACCCCAAATTGTCCCATTACCAAAAACTGACTCAACACCACAAACTGAAACATCACCCCAAATTGACTCTTCACCAAAACTGACTCATAACTCCAAACTGACTCTTCACCCCAAACTGACCCATCACCCCAAACTGACCCATCAACCCAAACAGGCACATCACCTCAAACTGAGGCATCACCACAAACTGATCCATTAATCGAAACTGACCCATCACCAAAAACTTACCCATCACTCAAAACTGACTCATTACCCCAAACTGACCTATCACCCCATATTGATCCATCACCCCAAACTGACTCATCACAACATACTGACCCATCACCCCAATCTGACCCATCAGCTAAAACTGACTCATCACTCCAAATTGAATATTCATCCAAAATTGACCCATCACCCCAAACTGACCCATCACCGTAAACTGACTCATCACCCCAAACTGACTCATCGCCTCAAACTGACGCATCACACAAAACTGACGCATCAACCAAAACTGAACCATCACCCCAAACTGACACATCACCAAAAACTGACTCTTCACCCCAAACTGACTCATCGCCCCAAACTGACGCATCACACCAAACTGACGCATCGCCCCATAACTGACCCTTCACCCCAAATTGCCTCATTACCAAAAATTGAATCTTCACTCCAAACTGACTCATCACACCAAACTGACCCAGCACTCCAAACTGACTCATCACCCCAAACTGACCCATCACCCCAAATTGACCTCTCACGCCAAACTGACTCATCACCACAAACTGACCCATCACCCCAAACTGATTCTTCACCAAAAACTGACTCATCGCCCGAAACTGACGCATCAGCCCAAACTGACTCATCACCCAAACTGTCCCAACACCCCAATCTGACTCATCACCCCAAACTGACGCACCACCCCAATCTGACTCATCACCCCAATCTGACCCATCACCCCAAATTGACCTATCACGCCAAACTGATTTTTCACCAAAATTGACTCATCGCCCTACACTGACGCACCACCACAAACTGACCCTTCACCCCAAATTGACTCATCACAACAAATTGACCCATTAACCCAAACTGAACCATCACAAAAAACTGACGCATCACTCCAAACTGGCTCATTACCCCAAACTGACCCATCACCCCAAATTGACCCATCACCCCAAATTGACTCATCACACCACAGTGACCCATCACCCCAAACTGTCTCATCACCAAAAACTGACACATCACTCCAAACTGACACTTCATCCCAAACTGACCCATCACCCCAAATGGATCCATGACATCAAACTGACTCATCACCCCAAACTGACTCATCGCCCCAAACTGACGCTTCACACCAAACTGACGCATCACCCCATAACTGACCCATCACCCCAAAGTGACTCATCACCCCAAACTGAAGCTCCACCAGTAACTGACTCATGACCAAAAACTGATCCATTGCACCAAACTGATTCAACACCACTAACTGACACATTACCCCAAAATAAACCATCACCCCAAACTGACTCATCACCAGAAACATACTCATCACTCCAAACTGACTCATCACCCCAAACTGATCTATCAACCCAAACTGACCAATCAACCCAGACTGACTCATCATCCCAAACTGACACATCTCCCCACTGAGTCATCACCCCAAACTGACCCATCACCCCAAATTGTCCCATCACTCAAAACTGACACATCACCATATACTGACCCATCACCCCAACGTGTCTCTTCACCAAAAACTGACTCATCGCCCTACACTGACGCACCACCACAAACTGACCCTTTACCCCAAATTGACTCATCACAACAAATTGACCCATTAACCCAAACTGAACCATCAAAAAAACCGACGCATCACTCCAAACTGGCTCATTACCCCAAACTGACACATCACCTCAAATTGACCCATCACCCAAAATTGACTCATCACACCATAGTGACCCATCACCCCAAACTGTCTCATCACCAAAACTGACACATCACTCCAAACTGACTCTTCATCCCAAACTGACCCATCACCCCAAATGGATCCATGACATCAAACTGACTCATAACCCCAAACTGACTCATCGTCCCAAACTGACGCATCACACCAAACTGACGCATCACCCCACAACTGACCCATCACCCCAAAGTGAATCATCACCCCAAATTGAAGCACCACCAGAAACTGACTCATGACCAAAAACTGATCCATTACACCAAACTGATTCAACACCCTTAACTGACCCATTATCCCAACATAAACCATCACCCCAAACTGACTCATCACCAAAAACACACTCATCACTCCAAACTGACTCATCACCCCAAACTGATCTATCAACCCAAACTGACCAATCAACCCAGACTGACTCATCATCCCAAACTGACGCATTTCCCCACTGACTCATCACCCCAAACTGACCCATCACCCCAGATTGTCCCATCACTCAAAACTGACTCATCACCATATACTGACCAATCATCCCAACGTGTCTCTTCACCAAAAACTGACTCATCACTCCAAATTGACTCATCACCCCAAACTGACCCACCACCCCAAAGTTACCCAACAAACCAAACAGACTCATCACCCCAAACTGACGCACCTCCACAAACTGACCCATAACCCCAAACTGACTCATCACCACAAACTGACCCATTAACCCAAACTGACCTATGACCTAAAACTGACCCATCACTCCAAACTGACTCATTAACCCAAACTGACACATCACCCCAAATTGAACCATCACCCGAAACGGACTCATCATACCCGACAGACTCATCACCCCAAATTGACCCAGCACCAAAAACTGACTCATCACTCCAAACTGATTCTTCACCCCAAACTGACCCATCACACCAAAATGAACCAGCAGCGCAATATGAGTCATCACCCCAAACTGACTCATGGCCCAAATCTGGCACATCACAAAAACTGACGCATCACCCCAAACTGAACCATCACCCCAAATTAAATCTTCACCCCAAAGTAATCAGCACCCCAAGGTAGCCAATCACCCTAAACTGACCCATCACCCCAAACTGACGCATCACACCAAACTGACGCATCATCCCATAACTGACCCATCACCCCAAAGTGACTCATCACCCCAAACTGGAGCACCACCAGAAACTGACTCATGACCAAAAACTGATCCATTACACCAAACTGATTCATCACCACTAATTGACCCATTACCCCAAACTAAACCATCACCCCAAACTGACTCATCACCAAAAACATACTCATCACTCCAAGCTGACTCATCACCCCAAACTGACCTATCAACCCAAACTGACCAATCAACCCAGACTGGCTCATCATCCCAAACTGACGCATCTCCCCACTGGCTCATCACCCCAAATTGTCCCATCACCCAAAACTGATTCATCACCATAAATTGACCCATCACCCCAACGTGTCTCTTCACCAAAAACTGACTCATCAGTCCAAACTGACTCATCAACCAAACTGACACATCAACCCAAAGTGACTCTTCACCACAAACTGACTCATCACTCCAAACTGACTCTTCACCAAAAATTGACTCATCGCCCTAAACTGACGCATCAGCCCAAACTGACTCATCACCCCAAACTTACCCAACATACAAATCTGAGTCATCACCCCAAACTGACGCACCACACCAATCTGACTCATCACCCCAAACTGACCAATCACCCCAAATTGACCTATCACGCCAAACTGACTCATCACCACAAACTGACCCATCACCCCAAACTGATTCTTCACCAAAAACTGACTCATCGCCCTAAACTGACGCATCAACCCAAACAGACTCATCACCCCAAACTGACGAACCACCATAAACTGACCCTTCACCCCAAATTGCCTCATCACCAAAAACTGACTCTTCACTCCAAACTGACTCATCACCCCGAACTGACCCAGCACTCCAAACTGACTCATCACCCCAAACTGACCCATCACCCCAAATTGACCTCTCACGCCAAACTGACTCATCACTTCAAACTGACCCATCACCCCAAACTGATTCTTCACCAAAAACTGACTCATCGCCCTAAACTGACGCATCAGCCCAAACTGACTCATCATCCCAAACTGATGCACCACCCCAATCTGACTCATCACCCCAAACTGACCCATCACCCCAAATTGACCTATCACGCCAAACTGACTCATCACCACAAACTGATCCATCACCCCAAACTGATTTTTCACCAAAAACTGACTCATCGCCCTACACTGACGCACCACCACAAACTGACCCTTCACCCCAAATTGACTCATCACTACAAATTGACCCATTAACCCAAACTGAACCATCACAAAAAACTGACGCATCACTCCAAACTGACTCATTACCCCAAACTGACCCATCACCCCAAATTGACCCATCACCCCAAATTGACTCATCACACCATGGTGACCCATCACCCCAAACTGTCTCATCACCAAAAACTGACACATCACTCCAAACTGACTCTTCATCCCAAACTGACCCATCACCCCAAATGGATCCATGACATCAAACTGACTCATCACCCCAAACTGATTCATCGCCCCAAACTGAAACATCACACCAAACTGACGCATCACCCCATAACTAACCCATCACCCCAAAGTGACTCATCACCCCAAACTGAAGCACCACCAGAAACTGACTCATGACCAAAAACTGATCCATTACACCAAACTCATTCAACACCACTAACTGACCCATTACCCCAAAATAAACCATCACTCCAAACTGACTCATCACCCCAAACTGATCTATCAACCCAAACTGACCAATCAACCCAGACTGACTCATCATCCCAAACTGAATCATCTCCCCACTGACTCATCACCCCAAACTGACCCATCACCCCAAAACTGACTCATCACCATAAACTGACCCATCACCCCAACGTGTCTCTTCACAAAAAACTGACTCGTCACTCCAAACTGAGTCATCACCCCAAACTGACGCACCTCCACAAACTGACCCATAACCCCAAACTGACTCATCACAACAAATTGACCCATTAACCCAAACTGAACCATCACAAAAAACTGACGCATCACTCCAAACTGGCTCATTACCCCAAACTGACACATCACCCCAAATTTACCCATCACCCCAAATTGACTCATCACACCATAGTGACGCATCACCCCAAACTGTCTCATCACCAAAACTGACACATCACTCCAAACTGACTCTTCATCCCAAAATGACCCATCACCCCAAATGGATCCATGACATCAAACTGACTCATCACCCCAAACTGACTCATCGCCCCAAACTGACGCATCACACCAAACTGACGCATCACCCCATAACTGACCCATCACCCCAAAGTGAATCATCACCCCAAATTGAAGCACCACCAGAAACTGACTCATGACCAAAAACTGATCCATTACACCAAACTGATTCAACACCCTTAACTGACCCATTATCCCAACATAAACCATCACCCCAAACTGACTCATCACCAAAAACACACACATCACGCCAAACAGACTCATCATCACAAACTGACCCATCACACCAAACTGATTCTTTACCAAAAACTGACTCATCGCCCTACACTGACGTATTACCCCAAACTGACGCTTCACCCAAACTAACACATCACCCAAAAGTGACTCTTCACCACAAACTGACTAATCACTTCAAACTGACTCATCACCCCAAACTGACCCATCACCCCAAACTGACCCATCAACCCAAACAGACTCATCACCCCAAACTGACGCACCACCACAAACAGACACTTCACCCCAAATTGCCTCATCACCAAAAACTGACTCTTCACTCCAAACTGACTCATCACCCCAAACTGACCTAGCACTCCAAACTGACTCATCACCCCAAACAGACACATCGCACCAAATTGACCTCTCACGCCAAACTGACTCATCACCTCAAACTGACCCATCACCCCAAACTGATTCTACAGCAAAAACTGAATCATCGCCCTAAACTGACGCATCAGCCCAAACTGACTCATCACCACAAACTGACCCATCACCCCAAAATGATTCTTCACCAAAAACTGCCTCATCGCCCTGCACTGACGTATTACACCAAACTGAGTCATCACCCAAACTGACAATCACCCCAAAGTGACTCTTCACCACAAATTGATTCATCACTCCAAACTGACTCATCACCCCAAACTGACCCATCAACCCAAACAGACTCATCACCCCAAACTGACGCACCACCACAAACTTATCCTTCACCCCAAATTGACTCATCACCAAAAACTAACTCTTCACTCCAAACTGACTCATTACCCCAAATTGACCTATCACGCCAAACTGACTCATCATCACAAACTGACCCATGACACCAAACTGATTCTTTACCAAAAACTGACTCATCGCCCTACACTGACGTATTACCCCAAACTGACTCATCACCCAAACTAACACATCACCCTAAAGTGACTCTTCACCACAAACTGACTCATTACCCCAAATTGACCTATCACGCCAAACTGACTCATCATCACAAACTGACCCATGACACCAAACTGATTCTTTACCAAAAACTGACTCATCGCCCTACACTGACGTATTACCCCAAACTGACTCATCACCCAAACTAACACATCACCCTAAAGTGACTCTTCACCACAAACTGACTCATCACTCCAAACTGACTCATCACCCCAAACTGACCCATCAACCTAAACTGACCCATCAACCCAAACAGAGTCATCACCCCAAACTGATGCACCACCACAAACTGATCCTTCACCCCAAATTGACTCATCACCAAAAACTAACTCTTCACTCCAAACTGACTCATCACCCCAAATTGACCTATCACGCCAAACTGACTCATCACCACAAACTGACCCATCACCCCAAACTGATTCTTTACCAAAAATTGACTCATCGCACTAAACTGACGCATCAGCCCAAACTGAGTCCACACCCAAACTGACCCAACACCCCAATCTGACTCATCACCACAAACTGACTCATCATTCCAAACTGACTCATCACCCCAAACTGACCCATCAACCCAAACTGACCCATCAACCCAAACAGACTCATCACCCCAAACTGATGCACCACCACAAACTGATCCTTCACCCCAAATTGACTCATCACCAAAAACTAACTATTCACTCCAAACTGACTCATCACCCCAAATTGACTTATGACGCCAAACTGACTCATCACCACAAACTGACCCATCACACCAAACTGATTCTTAACCAAAAACTGACTCATCGCCCTACACTGATGTATTACCCCAAACTGACTCATCACCCAAACTAACACATCACCCTAAAGTTACTCTTCACCACAAACTGACTAATCACCCCAAACTGACCCATCAACCCAAAAAGACTCATCACCCCAAATTGACGCACCACCACAAACTGACTCATTACCAAAAACTGATCCATTACACCAAACTCATTCAACACCACTAACTGACGCACCACCACAAACTGATCCTTCACCCCAAATTGACTCATCACCAAAAACTAACTCTTCACTCCAAACTGACTCATCACCCCAAATTGACCTATCACGCCAAACTGACTCATCACCACAAACTGACCCATCACCCCAAACTGATTCTTTACCAAAAACTGACTCATCGCCCTACACTGACGTATTACCCCAAACTGACTCATCACCCAAACTAACACATCACCCTAAAGTGACTCTTCACCACAATCTGACTAATCACTCCAAACTGACTCATCACCCCAAACTGACCCATCACCCCAAACTGACCGATCAACCCAAACAGACTCATCACCCCAAACTGACGCACCACCACAAACTGACCCTTCACCCCAAATTGCCTCATCACCAAAAACTGAATCTTCACTCCAAACTGACTCATCACCCCAAACTGACCCAGCACTCCATACTGACTCATCACCCCAAACTGACACATCACCACAAATTGACCTCTCACGCCAAACTGACTCATCGCCACAAGCTGACCCATCACCCCAAACTGATTCTCCACCAAAAACTGACTCATTGCCCTAAACTGACGCATCAGCCCAAACTGACTCATCACCCAAACTGACCCAACACCCCAATCTGACTCATCAACCCAAACTGACCCATCACCCCAAATTGACCTATCACGCCAAACTGACTCATCACCACAAACTGACCCATCACCCCAAACTGATGTTTCACCAAAAACTGACTCATCGCCCTGCACTGACGCACCACCACAAACTGACCCTTCACCCAAATTGACTCATCACTACAAATTGACCCATTAACCCAAACTGAACCATCACAAAAAACTGACGCATCACTCCAAACTGACTCATTACCCCAAACTGACCCATCACCCCAAATTGACCCATCACCCCAAATTGATTCATCACACCATAGTGACCCATCACCCCAAACTGTCTCATCACCAAAAACTGACACATCACTCCAAACTGACTCTTCATCCCAAACTGACCCATCACCCCAAATGGATCCTTGACATCAAACTGACTCATCACCCCAAACTGACTCATCACCCAAAACTGATGCATCACACCAAACTGACGCATCACCCCATAACTAACCCATCACCCCAAAGTGACTCATCACCCCAAACTGAAGCACCACCAGAAACTGACTCATGACCAAAAACTGATCCATTGCACCAAACTCATTCAACACCACTAACTGACCCATTACCCCAAAATAAACCATCACTCCAAACTGACTCATCACCCCAAACTGATCTATCAACCCAAACTGACCAATCAACCTAGACTGACTCATCATCCCAAACTGACTCATCACCATAAACTGACCCATCACCCCAACGTGTCTCTTCACCAGAAACTGACTCATCACTCCAAACTGACTCATCACCCCAAACTGACGCACCTCCACAAACTGACCCATAACCCCAAACTGACTCATCACCACAAACTGACCCATTAACCCAAACGGACCCATGACCTAAAACTGACCCATCACTCCAAACAGATTCATTAACCCAAACTGACACATCACCCCAAATTGACCCATCACCCGAAACGGACCCATCACACCCGACAGACTCATCACCCCAAACTGACCCAGAACCAAAAACTGACTCGTCACTCCAAACTGACTCTTCACCCCAAACTGACCCATCACACCAAAATGAACCAGCAGCGCAATATGAATCATGACCCCAAACTGACACATCACACCAAACTGACGCATCACCCCAAACTGAACCATCACCCCAAATTAAATCTTCACCCCAAAATAATCAGCACCCCAAGGTAACCAATCACCCTAAACTGACCCATCACCCCAAAGTGACTCATCACCCCAAACTGACCGATCAACCCAAACTGACGCATCACCCACAAACTGACTCATCACCCCAAATTGAACAATCACCCGAAACTGATTCTTCGCCCCAAACTGACGCATCACCCAAACTGACTCATTCACCCCAAAATTGACTCATCACAACAAATTGACCCATTAATCCAAACTGAAACATCAAAAAAACTGACGCATCACTCCAAACTGACTCATTACCCCAAACTGACCCATCACCCCAAATTGACCCATCACCCCAAACTGACTCATCAACCCATAGTGACCCATCACCCCAAACTGTCTCAACACCAAAAACTGACACATCACTCCAAACTGAATCTTCATCACAAACTGACTCATCACCCCAAATGGATCCATGATATCAAACTGACTCATCACCCCAAACTGACTCATCGCCCCAAACTGACGCATCACCCCATAACTGACCCATCACCCCAAAGTGACTCATCACCCGAAACTGGAGCACCACCAGAAACTGACTCATGACCAAAAACTGATCCATTACACCAAACTGATTCATCACCGATAATTCACCCATTTTCCCAAACTAAACCATCACCCCAAACTGACTCATCACCAAAAACATACTCATCACTCCAAGCTGACTCATCACCCTAAACTGACCTATCAACCCAAACTGACCAATCAACCCAGACTGGCTCATCATCCCAAACTGACGCATCTCCCCACTGACTCATCACCCCAAACTGACCCATCACCCCAAATTGTCCCATCACCCAAAACTGACTCATCACCATAAACTGACCCATCACCCCAACGTGTCTCTTCACCAAAAACTGACTCATCAGTCCAAACTGACTCATCAACCAAACTGACACATCACCCCAAAGTGACTCTTCACCACAAACTGATTCATCACTCCAATATGACTCTTCAGCAAAAACTGACTCATCGCCCTAAACTGACGCATCAGCCCAAACTGACTCATCACCACAAACTGACCCATCACCCCAAAATAATTCTACACCAAAAACTGCCTCATCGCCCTGCACTGACGTATTACACCAAAATGAGTCATCACCCAAACTGACAATCACCCCAAAGTGATTCTTCACCACAAACTGATTCATCACTCCAAACTGACTCATCACCCCAAACTGACCAATCAACCCAAACAGACTCATCACCCCAAACTGACGTACCACCACAAACTGATCATTCACCCCAAATTGACTCATCACCAAAAACTAACTCTTCACTCCAAACTGACTCATCACCCCAAATTGACCTATCACGCCAAACTGACTCATCACCACAAACTGACCCAGCACCCCAAACTGATTCTTTACCAAAAACTGACTCATCGCCCTACACTGACGTATTACCCCAAACTGACTCATCACCCAAACTAACACATCACCCTAAAGTGACTCTTCACCACAAACTGACTAATCACTCCAAACTGACTCATCACCCCAAACTGACCCATCACCCCAAACTGACCCATCAACCCAAACAGACTCATCTCCCCAAACTGACGCACCACCACAAACTCACCCTTCACCCCAAATTGCCTCATCACCAAAAACTGAATCTTCACTCCAAACTGACTCATCACCCCAAACTGACCCAGCACTCCTTACTGACTCATCACCCCAAATTGACCCATCACCCCAAATTGACCTCTCACGCCAAACTGACACATCACCACAAACTGACCCATCACTCCAAACTGATTCTTCACCAAAAACTGACTCATCGCCTTAAACTGACGCATCAGCCCAAACTGACTCATCACCCAAACTGACCCAACACCCCAATCTGACTCATCATCCCAAACTGATGCACCACTCCAATCTGACTCATCACCCCAAACTGACCCATCACCCCAAATTGACCTATCACGCCAAACTGACTCATCACCACAAACTGATCCATCACCCCAAACTGATTTTTCACCAAAAACTGACTCATCGCCCTACACTGACGCACCACCACAAACTGACCCTTCACCCCAAATTGACTCATCACTACAAATTGACCCATTAACCCAAACTGAACCATCACAAAAAACTGACGCATCACTCCAAACTGACTCATTACCCCAAACTGACCCATCACCCCAAATTGACCCATCACCCCAAATTGACTCATCACACCATGGTGACCCATCACCCCAAACTGTCTCATCACCAAAAACTGACACATCACTCCAAACTGAATCTGCATCCAAAACTGATCCATCACCCCAAATGGATCCATGACATCAAACTGACGCATCACCCCATAACTAACCCATCACCCCAAAGTGACTCATCACCCCAAACTGAAACACCACCAGAAACTGACTCATGACCAAAATCTGATCCATTACACCAAACTCATTGAACACCACTAACTGACCCATTACCCCAAAATAAACCATCACTCCAAACTGACTCATCACCCCAAACTGATCTATCAACCCAAACTGACCAATCAACCCAGACTGACTCATCATCCCAAAGTGACTCATCTCCCCACTGACTCATCACCCCAAACTGACCCATCACCCCAAATTGTCCCATCACCCAAAACTGACTTATCACCATAAACTGACCCATCACCCCAACGTGTCTCTTCACCAAAAACTGACTCATCACTCCAAACTGACTCATCACCCCAAACTGACGCACCTCCACAAACTGACCCATAACCCCAAACTGACTCATCACCACAAACTGAACCATTAACCCAAACTGACCCATGACCTAAAACTGACCCATCACTGCAAACTGACTCATTAACCCAAACTGACACATCACCCCAAATTGACCCATCATCCGAAACGGACTCATCACACCCGACAGACTCATCACCCCAAACTGACCCAGCACCAAAAACTGACTCATCACTCCAAACTGACTCTTCAACCCAAACTGACCCATCACACCAAAATGAACCAGCACCGCAATATGACACATCACCCCAAACTGACTCATGGCCCCAAACTGACACATCACAACAAACTGACGCATCACCCCAAATTAAATCTTCACCCCAAAATAATCAGCACCCCAAGGTAACCAATCACCCTAAATTGACCCATCACCCCAAAGTGACTCATCACCCCAAACTGACCCATCACCCCAAACTGACGCATCACCCACAAACTGACTCATCACCCCAAATTGAACAATCACCCCAAACTGACTCTTCGCCCCAAACTGACGCATCACCCAAACTGACTCATTCATCCCAAAATGACTTATCACCAAAAACATACACATCACTCCAAACTGACTTATCACCCCAAACTGGCCCATCACTCCAAACCGACCAATCAATCCAAACTGACTCATCATTCCAAACTAACGCATCTCCCCACTAACTCATCACCACAACCTGACTCATCACCCAAAAGTGATTCACACCCCAAACTCACCCATCACCCCAAATTGTCCCATTACCAAAAACTGACTCATCACCACAAACTGAATCATCACCCCAAATTGACTCTTCACCAAAACTGACTCATCACTCCAAACTGACTCTTCACCCCAAAATGACCCATCACCCCAAACTGACCCATCAACCCAAACAGGCACTTCAGCTCAAACTGAGGCATCACCACAAACTGACCCATTAATCGAAACTGACACGTGACCAAAAACTGACCCATCACTCAAAACTGACTCATTACCCCAAACTGACCCATCACCCCAAATTGATCCATCACCCCAAACTGACTCATCACAACATACTGACCCATCACCCCAAACTGACCCATCAGCTAAAACTGACTCATCACTCCAAATTGAATATTCATCCAAAATTGACCCATCACCCAAAACTGACCCATCACCGCAAACTGACTCATCACCCCAAACTGACTCATCGCCTCAAACTGACACATCAACAAAAACTGACTCATAACTCCAAACTGACTCTTCGCATCAAACTGACTCATCACTCCAAACTGACTCATCGCCCCAAATTGCATCTTCACCCCAAAGTAATCAGCACGCCAAATAACCAATCACCCTAAACTCACCCATCACCCGAAACTGACGCATCACCACAAATTGACCCATCACCCCAAACTGATTCTTAACCAAAAACTGACTCATCGCCCTACACTGACGTATTTCCCCAAACTGACTCATCACCCAAACTAACACATCACCCTAAAGTGACTCTTCACCACAAACTGACTAATCACTCCAAACTGACTCATCAACCCAAACAGACTCATCACCCCAAACTGACGCACCACCACAAACTGTCCCTTCACCCCAAATTGCCTCATCACCAGAAACTGAATCTTCACTCCAAACAGACTCATCACCCCAAACTGACCCAGCACTCCAAACTGACTCATCACCCCAAACTGACCCATCACCCCAAATTGACCTCTCACGCCAAACTGACTCATCACCACAAACTGACTCATCACCCCAAACTGATTCTTCACCAAAAACTGACTCATCGCCCTAAACTGACCCAACACCCCAATCTGACTCATCACCCCAAAATGATGCACCACCCCAATCGGACTCATCACCCCAAACTGACCCATCACCCCAAATTGACCTCTCACGCCAAACTGACTCATCACCACAAACTGACCCATCGCCCCAAACTGACGCATCACACCAAACTGACGCATCACCCCATAACTAACCCATCACCCCAAAGTGACTCATCACCCCAAACTGTCTCATCACCAAAAACTGACACATCACTCCAAACTGACACTTCATCCCAAACTGACCCATCACCCCAAATGGATCCATGACATCAAACTGTCTCATCACCCCAAACTGACTCATCGCCCCAAACTGACGCATCACACCAAACTGACGCATCACCCCATAACTAACCCATCACCACAAAGTGACTCATCACCCCAAACTGAAGCACCACTAGAAACTGACTCATGACCAACAACTGATCCATTACACCAAACTCATTCAACACCACTAACTGACCCATTACCCCAAAATAAACCATCACCCCAAACTGACTCATCACCAAAAACATACTCATCACTCCAAACTGACTCATCACCCCAAACTGATCTATCAACCCAAACTAACCAATCAACCCAGACTGACTCATCATCCCAAACTGACGCATCTCCCCACTGACTCATCACCCCAAACTGACCCATTACCCCAAATTGTCCCATCACTCAAAACTGACTCATCACCATAACCTGACCCATCACCCCAACGTGTCTCTTCACCAAAAACTCACTCATCACTCCAAACTGACTCATCACCCCAAACTGACGCACCTCCACAAACTGACCCATAACCCCAAACTGACTCATCACCACAAACTGACCCTTTAACCCAAACTGACCCATGACCTAAAACTGACCCATCACTCCAAACTGACTAATTAACCCAAACTGACACATCACCCCAAATTGGCCCATCACCCGAAACGGACTCATCACACCCGACAGACTCATCACCCCAAACTGACCCAGCACCAAAAACTGACTCATCACTCCAAACTGACTCTTCACCCCAAACTGGCCCATGACACCAAAATGAACCAGCAGCGCAATATGACTCATCACCCCAAACTGACTCATGGCCCCAAACTGACACATCACACCAAACTGACGCATCACCCCAAACTGAACTATCACCCCAAATTAAATCTTCACCCCAAAGTAATCAGCACCCCAAGATAACCAATCACCCTAAACTGACCCATCACCCCAAACTGACTCATCACCCCAAACTGACCCATCACCCCAAACTGACGCATCACCCACAAACTGACTCATCACCCCAAATTTAACAATCACCCCAAACTGACTCTTCGCCCCAAACTGACGCATCACCCCAAACTGAATAATCACTCCTAACTGACTCATCGCCCCAAACTGAACCATCACCCCAAATTAAATCTTCACACCAAAGTAATCAGCACCCCAAGATAAGCAATCACCCTAAATCGACTCATCACCCCAAATTGTCCCATCACCCCAAATTGTCCCATCACCCAAAACTGACTCATCACCATAAATTGACCCATCACCCCAACGTGTCTCTTCACCAAAAACTGACTCATCAGTCCAAACTGACTCATCAACCAAACTGACACATCACCCCAAAGTGACTCTTCACCACAAACTGAATCATCACTCCAAACTGACTCTTCACCAAAAACTGACTCATCGCCCTAAACTGACGCATCAGCCCAAACTGACTCATCACCCCAAACTTACCCAACATACAAATCTGAGTCATCACCCCAAACTGACGCACCACCCCAATCTGACTCATCCACCCAAACTGACCCATCACCCCAAATTGACCTATCACGCCAAACTGACTCATCACCAAAAACTGACCCATCACCCCAAACTGATCTATCAACCCAAACTAACCAATCAACCCAGACTGACTCATCATCCCAAACTGACGCATCTCCCCACTGACTCATCACCCCAAACTGACCCATTACCCCAAATTGTCCCATCACTCAAAACTGACTCATCACCATAACCTGACCCATCACCCCAACGTGTCTCTTCACCAAAAACTCACTCATCACTCCAAACTGACTCATCACCCCAAACTGACGCACCTCCACAAACTGACCCATAACCCCAAACTGACTCATCACCACAAACTGACCCTTTAACCCAAACTGACCCATGACCTAAAACTGACCCATCACTCCAAACTGACTAATTAACCCAAATTGACACATCACCCCAAATTGGCCCATCACCCGAAACGGACTCATCACACCCGACAGACTCATCACCCCAAACTGACCCAGCACCAAAAACTGACTCATCACTCCAAACTGACTCTTCACCCCAAACTGGCCCATGACACCAAAATGAACCAGCAGCGCAATATGACTCATCACCCCAAACTGACTCATGGCCCCAAACTGACACATCACACCAAACTGACGCATCACCCCAAACTGAACTATCACCCCAAATTAAATCTTCACCCCAAAGTAATCAGCACCCCAAGATAACCAATCACCCTAAACTGACCCATCACCCCAAACTGACTCATCACCCCAAACTGACCCATCACCCCAAACTGACGCATCACCCACAAACTGACTCATCACCCCAAATTTAACAATCACCCCAAACTGACTCTTCGCCCCAAACTGACGCATCACCCCAAACTGAATAATCACTCCTAACTGACTCATCGCCCCAAACTGAACCATCACCCCAAATTAAATCTTCACCCCAAAGTAATCAGCACCCCAAGATAAGCAATCACCCTAAATCGACTCATCACCCCAAATTGTCCCATCACCCCAAATTGTCCCATCACCCAAAACTGACTCATCACCATAAATTGACCCATCACCCCAACGTGTCTCTTCACCAAAAACTGACTCATCAGTCCAAACTGACTCATCAACCAAACTGACACATCACCCCAAAGTGACTCTTCACCACAAACTGAATCATCACTCCAAACTGACTCTTCACCAAAAACTGACTCATCGCCCTAAACTGACGCATCAGCCCAAACTGACTCATCACCCCAAACTTACCCAACATACAAATCTGAGTCATCACCCCAAACTGACGCACCACCCCAATCTGACTCATCCACCCAAACTGACCCATCACCCCAAATTGACCTATCACGCCAAACTGACTCATCACCAAAAACTGACCCATCACCCCAAACTGATTCTTCACTCCAAACTGGCCCATCACCTTGAACTGACCCATCACCCCAAACTGTCCCATCACCCCAAACTGACCCATCACCCCAAACTGAACCATCACCCCAAACTGACTCATTCACCCCAAAATGACGTATCACCAAAAACATACTCATCACTGCAAACTGACTTATCACCCCAAACCGGCCCATCACTCCAAACCGACC
Organism: Pristiophorus japonicus; assembly: GCF_044704955.1. Classification (NCBI taxonomy): domain Eukaryota; kingdom Metazoa; phylum Chordata; class Chondrichthyes; family Pristiophoridae; genus Pristiophorus; species Pristiophorus japonicus. The sequence goes on from NC_092009.1 coordinate 3,943,550, forward strand.
AATCAATCCAAACTGACTCATCATTCCAAACTAACGCATCGCCCCACTGACTCATCACCGCAACCTGACCCATCACCCCAAACTGATTCACACCCCAAATGACCCATCACCCCAAATTGTCCCATTACCAAAAACTGACTCTTCACCCCAAACTGACCCATCACCCCAAACTGACCCATCAACCCAAACAGGCACATCACCTCAAACTGAGGCATCACCACAAACTGACCCATTAATCGAAACTGAACCATCACCAAAAACTGACCCATCACTCAAAACTGACTCATTACCCCAAACTGACCTATCACCCCATATTGATCCATCACCCCAAACTGACTCATCACAACATACTGACCCATCACCCCAAACTGACCCATCAGCTAAAACTGACTCATCACTCCAAATTGAATATACATCCAAACTGACGCATCACACCAAACTGACGCATCACCCCATAACTGACCCTTCACCCCAAATTGCCTCATCACCAAAAATTAAATCTTCACTCCAAACTGACTCATCACCCCAAACTGACCCAGCACTCCAAACTGACTCACCACCCCAAACTGACCCATCATCCCAAATTGACCTCTCACGCCAAACTGACTCATCACCACAAAGTGACCCATCACCCCAAAGTGATTCTTCACCAAAAACTGACTCATCGCCCGAAACTGACGCATCAGCCCAAACTGACTCATCACCCAAACTGTCCCAACACCCCAATCTGACTCATCACCCAAACTGACGCACCACCCCAATCTGACTCATCACCCCAAACTGACCCATCCCCCCAAATTGACCTATCACGCCAAACTGATTTTTCACCAAAACTGACTCATCGCCCTGCACTGACGCACCACCACAAATTGACCCTTCACCCCAAATTGACTCATCACAACAAATTGACCCATTAACCCAAACTGAACCATCACAAAAAACTGACGCATCACTCCAAACTGGCTCATTACCCCAAACTGACCCATCACCCCAAATTGACCCATCACCCCAAATTGACTCATCACACCACAGTGACCTATCACCCCAAACTGTCTCATCACCAAAAACTGACACATCACTCCAAACTGACACTTCATCCCAAACTGACCCATCACCGCAAATGGATCCATGACATCAAACTGACTCATCACCCCAAACTGACTGATCGCCCCAAACTGACGCATCACACCAAACTGATGCATCACCCCATAACTGACCCATCACCACAAAGTGAATCATCACCCCAAACTGAAGCTCCACCAGTAACTGACTCATGACCAAAAACTGATCCATTGCACCAAATTGATTCAACACCACTAACTGACACATTACCCCAAAATAAACCATCACCCCAAACTGACTCATCACCAGAAAGATACTCATCACTCCAAACTGACTCATCACCCCAAACTGATCTATCAACCCAAACTGGCCAATCAACCCAGACTGACTCATCATCCCAAACTGACACATCTCCCGACTGACTCATCACCCCAAACTGACCCATCACCCCAAATTGTCCCATCACTCAAAACTGACTCATCACCATATACTGACCCATCACCCCAACGTGTCTCTTCACCAAAAACTGACTCATCTCCCTACACTGACGCACCACCACAAACTGACCCTTTACCCCAAATTGACTCATCACAACAAATTGACCCATTAACCCAAACTGAACCATAACAAAAAACTGACGCATCACTCCAAACTGGCTCATTACCACAAACTGACACATCACCCCAAATTGACCCATCACCCCAAATTGACTTATCACACCATAGTGACCCATCACCCCAAACTGTCTCATCACCAAAACTGACATATCACTCCAAACTGACTCTTCATCCCAAACTGAACCATCACCCCAAATGGGTCCATGACATCAAACTGACTCATCACCCCAAACTGACTCATCGCCCCAAACTGACGCATCACACCAAACTGACGCATCACCCCATAACTGACCCATCACCCCAAAGTGAATCATCACCCCAAATTGAAGCACCACCAGAAACTGACTCATGACCAAAAACTGATCCATCACCCCAAACTGATTCTTCACCAAAAACTGACTCATCGCCCTAAACTGACGCATCAACCCAAACAGACTCATCACCCCAAACTGACGCACCACCATAAACTGACCCTTCACCCCAAATTGCCTCAGCACCAAAAACTGATTCTTCACTCCAAACTGACTCATCACCCCTAACTGACCCAGCACTCCAAACTGACTCATCACCCCAAACTGACCCATCACCCCAAAATGATTCTGCACCAAAAACTGCCTCATCGCCCTGCACTGACGTATTACACCAAAATGAGTCATCACCCAAACTGACAATCACCCCAAAGTGACTCTTCACCACAAACTGATTCATCACTCCAAACTGACTCATCACCCAAACTGACCCATCAACCCAAACAGACTCATCACCCCAAACTGACGCACCACCACAAACTGATCCTTCACCCCAAATTGACTCATCACCAAAAACTAACTCTTCACACCAAACTGACTCATCACCCCAAATTGACCTATCACGCCAAACTGACTCATCACCACAAACTGACCCATCACCCCAAACTGATTCTTTACCAAAAACTGACTCATCGCCCTACACAGACGTATTACCCCAAACTGACTCATCACCCAAACTAACACATCACCCTAAAGTGACTCTTCACCACAAACTGACTAATCACTCCAAACTGACTCATCACCCCAAACTGACCCATCACCCCAAATTGACCGATCAACCCAAACAGACTCATTACCCCAAACTGACGCACCACCACAAACTGACCCTTCACCGCAAATTGCCTCATCACCAAAAACTGAATCTTCACTCCAAACTGACTCATCACCCCAAACTGACCCAGCACTCCTTACTTACTCATCACCCCAAACTGACTCATCACCCCAAATTGACCTATCACGCCAAACTGACTCATCTCCACAAACTGACCCATCACCCCAAACTGATTCTTTACCAAAAACTGACTCATCGCCCTACACTGACGTATTACCCCAAACTGACTCATCACCCCAAATTGACCTCTCACCCCAAACTGACCCACCACCCCAAAGTTACCCAACAAACCAAACAGACTCATCACCCCAAACTGACGCACCTCCACAAACTGACCCATAACCCCAAACTGACTCATCACCACAAACTGACCCATTAACCCAAACTGACCTATGACCTAAAACTGACCCATCACTCCAAACTGACTCATTAACCCAAACTGACACATCACCCCAAATTGAACCATCACCCGAAACGGACTCATCATACCCGATAGACTCATCACCCCAAATTGACCCAGCACCAAAAACTGACTCATCACTCCAAACTGATTCTTCACCCCAAACTGACCCATCACACCAAAATGAACCAGCAGCACAATATGACTCAACACCCCAAACTGACTCATGGCCCCAATCTGACACATCACAACAAACTGACGCATCACCCCAAACTGAACCATCACCCCAAATTAAATCTTCACCCCAAAGTAATCAGCACCCCAAGGTAGACAATCACCCTAAACTGACCCATCACCCCAAACTGAAGCATTACACCAAACTGACGCATCACCCCATAACTGACCCATCACCCCAAAGTGACTCATCACCCCAAACTGGAGCACCACCACTAATTGACCCATTACCCAAACTAAACCATCACCCCAAACTGACTCATCACCAAAAACTTACTCATCACTCCAAGCTGACTCATCACCCCAAACTGACCTATCAACCCAAACTGACCAATCAACCCAGACTGGCTCATCATCCCAAACTGACGCATCTCCCCACTGATTCATCACCCCAAACTGACCCATCACCCCAAATTGTCCCATCACCCAAAACTGACTCATCACCATAAACTGACCCATCACCCCAACGTGTCTCTTCACCAAAAACTGAATCATCAGTCCAAACTGACTCATCAACCAAACTGACACATCACCCCAAAGTGACTCTTCACCACAAACTGACTCATCACTCCAAACTGATTCTTCACCAAAAACTGACTCATCACCCTAAACTGACGCATCAGCCCAAACTGACTCAACACCCCAAACATACCCAACATACAAATCTGAGTCATCACCCCAAACTGACGCACCACCCCAATCTGACTCATCACCCCAAACTGACCCATCACCACAAATTGACCTATCACGCCAAACTGACTCATCACCACAAACTGACCCATCACCCCAAACTGATTCTTCACCAAAAACTGACTCATCGCCCTAAACTGACGCATCAACCCAAACAGACTCATCACCCAAAACTGACGCACCACCATAAACTGACCCTTCACCCCAAATTGCCTCATCACCAAAAACTGACTCTTCACTCCAAACTGACTCATCACCCCTAACTGACCCAGCACTCCAAACTGACCCATCACCCCAAACTGACCCATCACCCCAAATTGACCTCTCACGCCAATCTGACTCATCACCTCAAACTGACCCATCACCCCAAACTGATTCTTCACCAAAAACTGACTCATCGCCCTAAACTGACGCATCAGCCCAAACTGACTCAACACCACAAACTGACCCATCACCCCAAAATGATTCTTCACCAAAAACTGCCTCATCGCCCTGCACTGACGTATTACACCAAAATGAATCATCACCCAAACTGACAATCACCCCAAAGTGACTCTTCACCACAAACTGATTCATCACTCCAAACTGACTCATCACCCAAACTGACCCATCAACCCAAACAGACTCATCACCCCAAACTGACGCACCACCACAAACTGATCCTTCACCCCAAATTGACTCATCACCAAAAACTAACTCTTCACTCCAAACTGACTCATCACCCCAAATTGACCTATCACGCCAAACTGACTCATCACCACAAACTGACCCATCACCCCAAACTGATTCTTTACCAAAAACTGACTCATCGCCCTACACTGACGTATTACCCCAAACTGACTCATCACCCAAACTAACACATCACCCTAAAGTGACTCTTCACCACAAACTGACTAATCACTCCAAACTGACTCATCACCCCAAACTGACCCATCACCCCAAACTGACCGATCAACCCAAACAGACTCATCACCCCAAACTGACGCACCACCACAAACTGACCCTTCACCACAAATTGCCTCATCACCAAAAACTGAATCTTCACTCCAAACTGACTCATCACCCCAAACTGACCCAGCACTCCTTACTGACTCATCACCCCAAATTGACCCATCACCCCAAATTGACCTCTCACGCCAAACTGACACATCACCACAAACGGACCCATCACTCCAAACTGATTCTTCACCAAAAACTGACTCATCGCCCTAAACTGACGCATCAGCCCAAACTGACTCATCACCCAAACTGACCCAACACCCCAATCTGACTCATCATCCCAAACTGATGCACCACCCCAATCTGACTCATCACCCGAAACTGACCCATCACCCCAAATTGACCTATCACGCCAAACTGACTCATCACCACAAACTGATCCATCACCCCAAACTGATTTTTCACCAAAAACTGACACATCGCCCTACACTGACGCACCACCACAAACTGACCCTTCACCCCAAATTGACTCATCACTACAAATTGACCCATTAACGCAAACTGAACCATCACAAAAAACTGACGCATCACTCCAAACTGACTCATTACCCCAAACTGACCCATCATCCCAAACTGATTCTTCACTCCAACCTGGCCCATCACCTTGAACTGACCCATCACCCCAAACTGCCCCATCACCCCAAACTGACCCATCACCCCAAACTGAACCATCACCCCAAACTGACTCATTCACCCCAAAATGACTTATCACCAAAAACATACTCATCACTCCAAACTGACTTATCACACCAAACCGGCCCATCACTCCAAACTGACCAATCAATCCAAACTGACTCATTATTCCAAACTAACGCATCGCCCCACTGACTCATCACCCCAACCTGACCCATCACCCCAAACTGATTCACACACCAAACTGACCCATCACCCCAAATTGTCCCATTACCAAAAACTGACTCTTCACCCCAAACTGACCCATCACCCCAAACTGACCCATCAACCCAAACAGGCACATCACCTCAAACTGAGGCAGCACCTCAAACTGACCCATTAATCGAAACTGACCCATCACCAAAAACTCACCCATCACTCAAAACTGACTCATTACCCCAAACTGACCTATCACCCCATATTGATCCATCACCCCAAACTGACTCATCACAACATACTGACCCATCACCCCAAACTGACCCATCAGCAAAAACTGACTCATCACTCCAAATTGAATATACATCCAAAATTGATCCATCACCCCAAACTGACCCATCACCGTAAATTGACTCATCACCCCAAACTGACTCATCGCCTCAAACTGACGCATCACACAAAACTGACGCATCAACCAAAAATGAACCATCACCCCAAACTGAACCATCACCCCAACTGAACCATCACCCCAAACTGACACATCACCAAAAACTGACTCATCACCCCAAACTGACTCATCGCCCCAAACTGATGCATCACACCAAACTGACGCATCACCCCATAACTGACCCTTCACCCCAAATTGCCTCATCACCAAAAATTGAATCTTCACTCCAAACTGACTCATCACCCCAAACTGACCCAGCACTCCAAACTGACTCATCACCCCAAACTGACCCATCACCCCAAATTGACCTCTCACGCCAAACTGACTCATCACCACAAACTGACCCATCACCCCAAACTGATTCTTCACCAAAAACTGACTCATCGCCCGAAACTGACGCATCAGCCCAAACTGACTCATCACCCAAACTGTCCCAACACCCCAATCTGACTCATCACCCCAAACTGACGCACCACTCCAATCTGACTCATCACCCCAAACTGACCCATCACCCCAAATTGACCTATCACGCCAAACTGATTTTTCACCAAAACTGACTCATCGCCCTGCACTGACGCACCACCACAAATTGACCCTTCACCCCAAATTGACACATCACAACAAATTGACCCATTAACCCAAACTGAACCATCACAAAAAACTGACGCATCACTCCAAACTGGCTCATAACCCAAACTGACCCATCACCCCAAATTGACCCATCACCCCAAATTGACTCATCACACCACAGTGACCTATCACCCCAAACTGTCTCATCACTAAAAACTGACACATCACTCCAAACTGACACTTCATCCCAAACTGACCCATCACCCCAAATGGATCCATGACAATCCACTGACTCATCACCCCAAACTGACTGATCGCCCCAAACTGACGCATCACACCAAACTGAGGCATCACCCCATAACTGACCCATCACCCCAAAGTGACTCATCACCACAAACTGAAGCTCCACCAGTAACTGACTCATGACCAAAAACTGATCCATTGCACCAAACTGATTCAACACCACTAACTGACACATTACCCCAAAATAAACCATCACCCCAAACTGACTCATCACCAGAAACATACTCATCACTCCAAACTGACTCATCACCCCAAACTGACCTGTCAACCCAAACTGACCAATCACCCCAGACTGACTCATCATCCCAAACTGACACATCTCCCCACTGACTCATCACCCCAAACTGACCCATCACCCCAAATTGTCCCATCACTCAAAACTGACTCATCACCATATACTGACCCATCACCCCAACGTGTCTCTTCACCAAAAACTGACTCATCGCCCTACACTGACGCACCACCGCAAACTGACCCTTTACCCCAAATTGACTCATCACAACAAATTGACCCATTAACCCAAACTGAACCATCACAAAAAACTGACGCATCACTCCAAACTGGCTCATTACCCCAAACTGACACATCACCCCAAATTGACCCATCACCCCAAATTGACTCATCACACCATAGTGACCCATCACCCCAAACTGTCTCATCACCAAAACTGACATATCACTCCAAACTGACTCTTCATCCCAAACTGACCCATCACCCCAAATGGATCCATGACATCAAACTGACTCATCACCCCAAACTGACTCATCGCCCCAAACTGACGCATCACACCAAACTGACGCATCACCCCATAACTGACCTATCACCACAAAGTGAATCATCACCCCAAATTGAAGCACCACCAGAAACTGACTCATGACCAAAAACTGATCCATTACACCAAACTGATTCAACACCACTAACTGACCCATTACCCCAAAATAAACCATCACCCCAAACTGACTCATCACCAAAAACACACTCATCACTCCAAACTGACTCATCACCCCAAACTGATCTATCAACCCAAACTGACCAATCAACCCAGACTGACTCATCATCCCAAACTGACGCATTTCCCCCCTGACTCATCACCCCAAACTGACCCATCACCCCAGATTGTCCCATCACTCAAAACTGACTCATCACCATATACTGACCCATCACCCCAACGTGTCTCTTCACCACAAACTGACTCATCACTCCAAATTGAATCATCACCCCAAACTGACCCACCACCCCAAAGTTACCCAACAAACCAAACGGACTCATCTCCCCAAACTGACGCACCTCCACAAACTGACCCATAACCCCAAACTGACTCATCACCACAAAGTGACCCATTAACCCAAACTGACCTATGACCTAAAACTGACCCATCACTCCAAACTGACTCATTAACCCAAACTGACACATCACCCCAAATTGAACCATCTCCCGAAACGGACTCATCATACCCGACAGACTCATCACCCCAAGTTGACCCAGCACCAAAAACTGACTCATCACTCCAAACTGATTCTTCACCCCAAACTGACCCATCACACCAAAATGAACCAGCAGCACAATATGACTCATCACCCCTAACTGACTCATGGCCCCAATCTGACACATCACAACAAACTGACGCATCACCCCAAACTGAACCATCACCCCAAATTAAATCTTCACCCCAAAGTAATCAGCACCCCAAGGTAGCCAATCACCCTAAACTGACCCATCACCCCAAACTGAAGCATCACACCAAACTGACGCATCACCCCATAACTGACCCATCACCCCAAAGTGACTCATCACCCCAAACTGGAGCACCACCAGAAACTGACTCATGACCAAAAACTGATCCATTACACCAAACTGATTCATCACCACTAATTGACCCATTACCCCAAACTAAACCATCACCCCAAACTGACTCATCACCAAAAACTTACTCATCACTCCAAGCTGACTCATCACCCCAAACTGACCTATCAACCCAAACTGACCAATCAACCCAGACTGGCTCATCATCCCAAACTGCCGCATCTCCCCACTGACTCATCACCCCAAACTGACCCATCACCCCAAATTGTCCCATCACCCAAAACTGACTCATCACCATAAACTGACCCATCACCCCAACGTGTCGGTTCACCAAAAACTGACTCATCAGTCCAAACTGACTCATCAACCAAACTGACACATCACCCCAAAGTGACTCTTCACCACAAACTGACTCATCACTCCAAACTGATTCTTCACCAAAAACTGACTCATCGCCCTAAACTGACGCATCAGCCCAAACTGACTCATCACCCCAAACTTACCCAACATACAAATCTGAGTCATCACCCCAAACTGACGCACCACCCCAATCTGACTCATCACCCCAAACTGACCCATCACCCCAAATTGACCTATCACGCCAAACTGACTCATCACCACAAACTGACCCATCACCCCAAACTGATTCTTCACCAAAAACTGACCCATCACCCCAAACTGACCCATCAGCTAAAACTGACTCATCACTCCAAATTGAATATACATCCAAAATTGACCCATCACCCCAAACTGACCCATCACCGTAAACTGACTCATCACCCCAAACTGACTCATTGCCTCAAACTGATGCATCACACAAAACTGACACATCAACCAAAAATGAACCATCACCCCAAACTGAACCATCACCCCAACTGAACCATCACCCCAAACTGACACATCACCAAAAACTGACTCATCACCCCAAACTGACTCATCGCACCAAACTGACGCATCACACCAAACTGACTCATCACCCCAAACTGACCCAGCACTCTAAACTGACTCATCACCCCAAACTGACCCATCACCCCAAATTGACCACTCACGCCAAACTGACTCATCACCACAAACTGACCCATCACCCCAAACTGATTCTTCACCAAAAACTGACTCATCGCCCGAAACTGACGCATCAGCCCAAACTGACTCATCACCCAAACTGTCCCAACACCCCAATCTGACTCATCACCCCAATCTGACTCATCACCCCAAACTGACCCATCACCCCAAATTGACCTATCACGCCAAACTGATTTTTCACCAAAACTGACTCATCGCCCTGCACTGACGCACCACCACAAATTGACCCTTCACCCCAAATTGACTCATCACAACAAATTGACCCATTAACCCAAACTGAACCATCACAAAAAACTGACGCATCACTCCAAACTGGCTCATTACCCCAAACTGACCCATCACCCCAAATTGACCAATCACCCCAAATTGACTCATCACACCACAGTGACCTATCACCCCAAACAGTCTCATCACCAAAAACTGACACATCACTCCAAACTGACACTTCATCCCAAACTGACCCATCACCCCAAATGGATCCATGCCATCAAACTGACTCATCACCCCAAACTGACTCATCGCCCCAAACTGACGCATCACACCAAACTGACGCATCACCCCATAACTGACCCATCACCCCAAAGTGACTCATCACCACAAACTGAAGCTCCACCAGTAACTGACTCATGACCAAAAACTGATCCATTGCACCAAACTGATTCAACACCACTAACTGACACATTACCCCAAAATAAACCATCACCCCAAACTGACTCATCACCAGAAACATACTCATCACTCCAAACTGACTCATCACCCCAAACTGATCTATCAACCCAAACTGACCAATCAACCCAGACTGACTCATCATCCCAAACTGACACATCTCCCCACTGACTCATCACCCCAAACTGACCCATCACCCCAAATTGTCCCATCACTCAAAACTGACTCATCACCATATACTGACCCATCACCCCAACGTGTCTCTTCACCAAAAACTGACTCATCGCCCTACACTGACGCACCACCACAAACTGACCCTTTACCCCAAATTGACTCATCACAACAAATTGACCCATTAACCCAAACTGAACCATCACAAACAACTGACGCATTACTCCAAACTGGCTCATTACCCCAAACTGACACATCACCCCAAATTGACCCATCACCCCAAATTGACTCATCACACCATAGTGACCCATACCCCAAACTGTCTCATCACCAAAACTGACATATCACTCCAAACTGACTCTTCATCCCAAACTGACCCATCACCCCAAATGAATCCATGACATCAAACTGACTCATCACCCCAAACTGACTCATCGCCCCAAACTGACGCATCACACCAAACTGAATCATCACCCCAGATTGTCCCATCACTCAAAACTGACTCATCACCATATACTGACCCATCACCCCAACTTGTCTCTTCACCACAAACTGACTCATCACTCCAAATTGATTCATCACCCCAAACCGACCCACCACCCCAAAGTTACCCAACAAACCAAACAGACTCATCACCCCAAACTGACGCACCTCCACAAACTGACCCATAACCCCAAACTGACTCATCACCACAAACTGACCCATTAACCCAAACTGACCTATGACCTAAAACTGACCCATCACTCCAAACTGACTCATTAACCCAAACTGACACATCACCCCAAATTGAACCATCACCCGAAACGGACTCATCATACCCGACAGACTCATCACCCCAAATTGACCCAGCACCAAAAACTGACTCATCACTCCAAACTGATTCTTCACCCCAAACTGACGCATCACACCAAAATGAACCAGCAGCACAATATGACTCATCACCCCAAACTGACTCATGGCCCCAATCTGACACATCACAACAAACTGACGCATCACCCCATAACTGACCCATCACCCCAAAGTGACTCATCATCCCAAACTGGAGCACCACCAGAAACTGACTCATGACCAAAAACTGATCCATTACACCAAACTGATTCATCACCACTAATTGACCCATTACCCCAAACTAAACCATCACCCCAAACTGACTCATCACCAAAAACTTACTCATCACTCCAAGCTGACTCATCATCCCAAACTGACCTATCAACTCAAACTGACCAATCAACCCAGACTCGCTCATCATCCCAAACTGACGCATCTCCCCACTGACTATTCACCCCAAACTGACCCATCACCCCAAATTGTCCCATCACCCAAAACTGACTCATCACCATAAACTGACCCATCACCCCAACGTGCCTCTTCACCAAAAACTGACTCATCAGTCCAAACTGACTCATCAACCAAATTGACACATCACCCCAAAGTGACTATTCACCACAAAGTGACTCATCAATCCAAACTGATTCTTCACCAAAAACTGACTCATCGCCCTAAACTGACTCATCAGCCCAAACTGACTCATCACCCCAAACTTACCCAACATACAAATCTGAGTCATCACCCCAAACTGACGCACCACCCCAATCTGACTCATCACCCCAAACTGACCCATCACCCCAAATTGACCTATCACGCCAAACTGACTCATCACCACAAACTGACCCATCACCCCAAACTGATTCTTCACCAAAAACTGACTCATCGCCCTAAACTGACGCATCAACCCAAACAGACTCATCACCCCAAACTGACGCACCACCATAAACTGACCCTTCACCCCAAATTGCCTCATCACCAAAAACTGACTCTTCACTCCAAACTGACTCATCACCCCTAACTGAACCAGCACTCAAAACTGACTCATCACCCAAAACTGACCCATCACCCCAAATTGACCTCTCACGCCAAACTGACTCATCACCCCAAACTGATTCTTCACCAAAAACTGACTCATCGCCCTAAACTGACGCATCAGCCCAAACTGACTCATCACCACAAACTGACCCATCACCCCAAAATGATTTTTCACCAAAAACTGCCTCATCGCCCTGCACTGACGTATTACACCAAAATGAGTCATCACCCAAACTGACAATCACCCCAAAGTGACTCTTCACCACAAACTGATTCATCACTCCAAACTGACTCATCACCCAAACTGACCCATCACCTCAAACTGACCGATCAACCCAAACAGACTCATCACCCCAAACTGACGCACCACCACAAACTGACCCTTCACCCCAAATTGCCTCATCACCAAAAACTGAATCTTCACTCCAAACTGACTCATCACCCCAAACTGACCCAGCACTCCTTACTGACTCATCACCCCAAATTGACCCATCACCCCAAATTGACCTCTCACGCCAAACTGACACATCACCCAAACTGACCCAACACCCCAATCTGACTCATCATCCCAAACTGATGCACCACCCCAATCTGACTCATCACCCGAAACTGACCCATCACCCCAAATTGACCTATCACGCCAAACTGACTCATCACCACAAACTGATCCATCACCCCAAACTGATTTTTCACCAAAAACTGACTCATCGCCCTGCACTGACGCACCACCACAAACTGACCCTTCACCACAAATTGACTCATCACTACAAATTGACCCATTAACCCAAACTGAACAATCACAAAAAACTGACGCATCACTCCAAACTGACTCATTACCCCAAACTGAGCCATCACCCCAAATTGACCCATCACCCCAAATTGACTCATCACACCATGGTGACCCATCACCCCAAACTGTCTCATCACCAAAAACTGACACATCACTCCAAACTGACTCTTCATCCCAAACTGACCCATCACCCCAAATGGATCCATGACATCAATCTGACTCATCACCCCAAACTGACTCATCGCCCCAAACTGACACATCACACCAAACTGACGCTTCACCCCATAACTAACCCATCACCCCAAAGTGACTCATCACTCCAAACTGAAGCACCACCAGAAACTGACTCATTACCAAAAACTGATCCATTACACCAAACTCATTCAACACCACTAACTGACCCATTACCCCAAAATAAACCATCACTCCAAACTGACTCATCACCCCAAAATGACCCATCAACCCAAACAGACTCATCACCCCAAACTGACGCACCACCACAAACTGATCCTTCACCCCAAATTGACTCATCACCAAAAACTAACTCTTCACTCCAAACTGACTCATCACCCCAAATTGACCTATCACGCCAAACTGACTCATCACCACAAACTGACCCATCACCCCAAACTGATTCTTTACCAAAAACTGACTCATCGCCCTACACTGACGTATTACCCCAAACTGACTCATCACCCAAACTAACACATCACCCTAAAGTGACTCTTCACCACAATCTGACTAATCACTCCAAACTGACTCATCACCCCAAACTGACCCATCACCCCAAACTGACCGATCAACCCAAACAGACTCATCACCCCAAACTGACGCACCACCACAAACTGACCCTTCACCCCAAATTGCCTCATCACCAAAAACTGAATCTTCACTCCAAACTGACTCATCACCCCAAACTGACCCAGCACTCCTTACTGACTCATCACCCCAAATTGACCCATCACCCCAAATTGACCTCTCACGCCAAACTGACACATCACCACAAACTGACCCATCACTCCAAACTGATTCTTCACCAAAAACTGACTCATCACCCCAAACTGACTCATCGCCCCAAACTGATGCATCACACCAAACTGACGCATCACCCCATAACTGACCCTTCACCCCAAATTGCCTCATCACCAAAAATTGAATCTTCACTCCAAACTGACTCATCACCCCAAACTGACCCAGCACTCCAAACTGACTCATCACCCCAAACTGACCCATCACCCCAAATTGACCTCTCACGCCAAACTGACTCATCACCACAAACTGACCCATCACCCCAAACTGATTCTTCACCAAAAACTGACTCATCGCCCGAAACTGACGCATCAGCCCAAACTGACTCATCACCCAAACTGTCCCAACACCCCAATCTGACTCATCACCCCAAACTGACGCACCACTCCAATCTGACTCATCACCCCAAACTGACCCATCACCCCAAATTGACCTATCACGCCAAACTGATTTTTCACCAAAACTGACTCATCGCCCTGCACTGACGCACCACCACAAATTGACCCTTCACCCCAAATTGACACATCACAACAAATTGACCCATTAACCCAAACTGAACCATCACAAAAAACTGACGCATCACTCCAAACTGGCTCATAACCCAAACTGACCCATCACCCCAAATTGACCCATCACCCCAAATTGACTCATCACACCACAGTGACCTATCACCCCAAACTGTCTCATCACTAAAAACTGACACATCACTCCAAACTGACACTTCATCCCAAACTGACCCATCACCCCAAATGGATCCATGACAATCCACTGACTCATCACCCCAAACTGACTGATCGCCCCAAACTGACGCATCACACCAAACTGAGGCATCACCCCATAACTGACCCATCACCCCAAAGTGACTCATCACCACAAACTGAAGCTCCACCAGTAACTGACTCATGACCAAAAACTGATCCATTGCACCAAACTGATTCAACACCACTAACTGACACATTACCCCAAAATAAACCATCACCCCAAACTGACTCATCACCAGAAACATACTCATCACTCCAAACTGTCTCATCACCCCAAACTGATCTGTCAACCCAAACTGACCAATCACCCCAGACTGACTCATCATCCCAAACTGACACATCTCCCCACTGACTCATCACCCCAAACTGACCCATCACCCCAAATTGTCCCATCACTCAAAACTGACTCATCACCATATACTGACCCATCACCCCAACGTGTCTCTTCACCAAAAACTGACTCATCGCCCTACACTGACGCACCACCACAAACTGACCCTTTACCCCAAATTGACTCATCACAACAAATTGACCCATTAACCCAAACTGAACCATCACAAAAAACTGACGCATCACTCCAAACTGGCTCATTACCCCAAACTGACACATCACCCCAAATTGACCCATCACCCCAAATTGACTCATCACACCATAGTGACCCATCACCCCAAACTGTCTCATCACCAAAACTGACATATCACTCCAAACTGACTCTTCATCCCAAACTGACCCATCACCCCAAATGGATCCATGACATCAAACTGACTCATCACCCCAAACTGACTCATCGCCCCAAACTGACGCATCACACCAAACTGACGCATCACCCCATAACTGACCCATCACCACAAAGTGAATCATCACCCCAAATTGAAGCACCACCAGAAACTGACTCATGACCAAAAACTGATCCATTACACCAAACTGATTCAACACCACTAACTGACCCATTACCCCAAAATAAACCATCACCCCAAACTGACTCATCACCAAAAACACACTCATCACTCCAAACTGACTCATCACCCCAAACTGATCTATCAACCCAAACTGACCAATCAACCCAGACTGACTCATCATCCCAAACTGACGCATTTCCCCCCTGACTCATCACCCCAAACTGACCCATCACCCCAGATTGTCCCATCACTCAAAACTGACTCATCACCATATACTGACCCATCACCCCAACGTGTCTCTTCACCACAAACTGACTCATCACTCCAAATTGAATCATCACCCCAAACTGACCCACCACCCCAAAGTTACCCAACAAACCAAACGGACTCATCTCCCCAAACTGACGCACCTCCACAAACTGACCCATAACCCCAAAATGACTCATCACCACAAAGTGACCCATTAACCCAAACTGACCTATGACCTAAAACTGACCCATCACTCCAAACTGACTCATTAACCCAAACTGACACATCACCCCAAATTGAACCATCTCCCGAAACGGACTCATCATACCCGACAGACTCATCACCCCAAATTGACCCAGCACCAAAAACTGACTCATCACTCCAAACTGATTCTTCACCCCAAACTGACCCATCACACCAAAATGAACCAGCAGCACAATATGACTCATCACCCCTAACTGACTCATGGCCCCAATCTGACACATCACAACAAACTGACGCATCACCCCAAACTGAACCATCACCCCAAATTAAATCTTCACCCCAAAGTAATCAGCACCCCAAGGTAGCCAATCACCCTAAACTGACCCATCACCCCAAACTGAAGCATCACACCAAACTGACGCATCACCCCATAACTGACCCATCACCCCAAAGTGACTCATCACCCCAAACTGGAGCACCACCAGAAACTGACTCATGACCAAAAACTGATCCATTACACCAAACTGATTCATCACCACTAATTGACCCATTACCCCAAACTAAACCATCACCCCAAACTGACTCATCACCAAAAACTTACTCATCACTCCAAGCTGACTCATCACCCCAAACTGACCTATCAACCCAAACTGACCAATCAACCCAGACTGGCTCATCATCCCAAACTGCCGCATCTCCCCACTGACTCATCACCCCAAACTGACCCATCACCCCAAATTGTCCCATCACCCAAAACTGACTCATCACCATAAACTGACCCATCACCCCAACGTGTCTGTTCACCAAAAACTGACTCATCAGTCCAAACTGACTCATCAACCAAACTGACACATCACCCCAAAGTGAATCTTCACCACAAACTGACTCATCACTCCAAACTGATTCTTCACCAAAAACTGACTCATCGCCCTAAACTGACGCATCAGCCCAAACTGACTCATCACCCCAAACTTACCCAACATACAAATCTGAGTCATCACCCCAAACTGACGCACCACCCCAATCTGACTCATCACCCCAAACTGACCCATCACCCCAAATTGACCTATCACGCCAAACTGACTCATCACCACAAACTGACCCATCACCCCAAACTGATTCTTCACCAAAAACTGACCCATCACCCCAAACTGACCCATCAGCTAAAACTGACTCATCACTCCAAATTGAATATACATCCAAAATTGACCCATCACCCCAAACTGACCCATCACCGTAAACTGACTCATCACCCCAAACTGACTCATTGCCTCAAACCGATGCATCACACAAAACTGACACATCAACCAAAAATGAACCATCACCCCAAACTGAACCATCACCCCAACTGAACCATCACCCCAAACTGACACATCACCAAAAACTGACTCATCACCCCAAACTGACACATCGCACCAAACTGACGCATCACACCAAACTGACTCATCACCCCAAACTGACCCAGCACTCTAAACTGACTCATCACCCCAAACTGACCCATCACCCCAAATTGACCACTCACGCCAAACTGACTCATCACCACAAACTGACCCATCACCCCAAACTGATTCTTCACCAAAAACTGACTCATCGCCCGAAACTGACGCATCAGCCCAAACTGACTCATCACCCAAACTGTCCCAACACCCCAATCTGACTCATCACCCCAATCTGACTCATCACCCCAAACTGACCCATCACCCCAAATTGACCTATCACGCCAAACTGATTTTTCACCAAAACTGACTCATCGCCCTGCACTGACGCACCACCACAAATTGACCCTTCA